>NC_059129.1:6522766-7891791 GCF_020740605.2 Lemur catta
TGACCTCCTCACCTAAGGATCCTGAATTGAATCACATCTGCAAAGTCCCTACGCCATGTATCGTAGCTTATTCACCAGTTCCAGGGGTCAGGACATGGACATCACCCTGCATAGCAGACCCTAAACGCCTAGTCAGACACTGGCAGTCCCCCAGCCCATTGTGCTACTCTACCCCCTCACCCCTGACAACTCACACCCTCTTCTCAAACTCAGCTGGGTCACCTTCCCTGCATAAGCCAGCTCTGAATTTCCTTTCCATGGCAACTGCCCCTCCACCCTTCCACCCTTCCGTCAGGACTTCCCTGGCGCCCTCCCTTGCTCCTTCACTCTCTGAGGTGTTGGGGGTGGAAAGCAGGGACCACAAGTAAATGCCAGTCTGGAGGCGCTTAAGGGATGAGAGCCTGCACCAGGCCCTGTGGGCACCACAGCAAGAATACTGCGGCCACAACAGTCGGGAGTGAGCGATGACCAGGAGGAAATGAAGACAAACAAGCAAAGGCAGTGGGGGGCGGGGGTGACAACAGATGCCCTACACGGCCCTGCTCAAAGCAGAGGCTTCGAACAGGTGTCTCTCTCAGAGACTGGCAGAAATGGAGAGCAAGCTTTAGATACTTTTATGAAGTCTGACTTTGCTGCCACATCCAAATGTGTGTTCAGCAGGCCCATCTCTCTAAACAGGGCGTGAGGCAGTTCGGGTGCTGCCAAACTGGCGTCGCGCTTCCCAAGGCACGACTGCATTTGGTCGCGGGCAGCAGGACCACATTACGGCCTCTGATTTCAGAGTTAACTCTAACCCAAAAGTAAATAACACCCAGAACCCACTTTCTTCAATGCAAGACAATTTAGCTGTAAGTCTGTAAGAAAAATTGTCAAAGTTGTCTACAGAAATGAAGTATTAGAAAAAATTTACTTTCTAACTTTTCTTAGAGACAGGGTCTTGCTCTGTCACCTGGGCTGGAGTGCAGTGGCACAGTCATAGCTCACTGTAACCTCAAACTCCTGACCTAGAATGATCCCCCTGCCTCAGCCTCCAGAGTAGCTGGGAATACAGACGTGTGCCACCACAATCAGCTTTTTAAATTTTTCTTAGAGAAGCGTTCTTACTGTGTTGCCCAGGCTGGTCTTGAACTCCTGGCCTCAAGCGATCCTCCTGCCTCAGTCTCCCAAAGCACTAGGATTATAGGCATGAGCCACAGTGCCCCACCAAAAAATTTACTTAAGTGTAAATGTAGACTTTTAATGTGGCCAATTGCTTTTTCATGCAAAATTCTTCTGAATTATCACTGGTGGAATAACAAAGTTACACATGTAATAGTGATTCTGTATATTAATCACCTATACACACTTTCTGTGAACATGTACACTCTTTCTACAATTCTTTTCTTTCTTCCCATGTAATCTTTGTTCTAAATGTAACTGCTGAACTGTAATTTTACATTAGCTGAATTTCATAAACTGGGGCTTGTATTTTTACAAGCCTATCTCAAATAATTTGTTTGCATTGTGTTTCTAACATGATGGATAGTACTATCCATGATGGACTGAAAATTTAAAAAACTCATTCCTTCACCACAAATAATGTGGGAAGCACTGCTCTTTCGGGTTTGCCTGAGAACCATTCATCTGCAAGTTTCCAATGCTTTTACTCATTTTAATTCTGCTTCTCCAGGATACACTGTATCTCTCCAACATTCAATGGGACCCTAATGCTACCAAAAACACCTTCAAGCGAGAATCCAGCCAGTTTTCTTGGCCAGTTAGGTGGACACTGGCCCACAAAACTTTATGAGGTGATTGTCCAATATCGGGGCTGTACTGGCTACTGACCATTTAATGTGGCTAGTCAAATGAGGAATTTTTTAATTTTAAACTGGAGTCACTGCATGTCGCTGGAAGCTGCCATAATCGCACAGTGCAGGGTTAGACCCTTAGTCTTCCTAGCCCATGGCATTCCCCTTGCCCCCAGTATGAAAATGAGTGGTTTTCAGGAGAAACATGGGTCTAAAGTAGGAAAACACTCCCACTGTGCTCATCACTACTGGCAGCAGAAGGCTGGACTGCTTCAGAGCAGGTCCCGTCCTGGCTAGGGCAAGCAGGACACCACAGCAGGAGAAGCTTGGGGGGATCTCACAGGTTGGGGTGCCCAAGGAGGCCACAGCAATCCTCGCCACAGCAATCCTCACCCCACCAGTTACTTCTCTGGGGGCTTTCTTGAGGTCAAGCATTCTACCCTCTTCATCCCTACAAGTTCAAGACATAAGAGAAAAGAGTGACTAAGAATCTTTTGGGGAGAATTCTTATTAAGTATCTAGGATGGTTCTAAAACAGCAACATGGACTTAAGGATGTTTTTAACCACTCCATACACATTTTGCTTGAATGAACAATTTCTCCAAGCTGATATAAACTAGCAACTGGAAGAAGCAAGCACTTGGAATGACCCGCTCCACACTATTTACAAAGGAGCTGGTCTGTGTAACCACGTACACATGTTAAAGAGTATTCCATGTGCTTGTTTTAAAACAGCAATCCTGCAGGGCCAATTTACAGTCTTGAAATGTAATTTATTCCCCCAAAATCATACTGATGAAACGTACTTGAAACTCTAGGTCAATGGTCCACAGCCTTTTCATTAACATAAGGGGCTGCGGTGTGGCAAGGTTTTCTCGGACAACACATTCAGGGTAACACACACCCATTTCCCTTGCAAACATGCCCCTTGACTCTTTCTGAAGGTACCACAAATGCAGTGGCAGGAGGGACAGCAAAGAGAAGTTAGATCACCACCCACGCACCTGCAGTTACACCCTGGGATGTGATCAAGCCCATAATACACGGCACCCTACCAAACTCGCACAGTGTGTCTCCCAAACCAGATGCCTGCTGAACAGCTTATTGCGAGAGCTAGACCAGTTGATATTCTGGCAGTTGGTACATAACACGGGCCACCGCCCTCCCAGTATCAGGGTGTAAGGAAACCTTAGTTACTGGTGTGAAACCAAAACTGAGGGACCTCGGTTTTTGAATACTCTGTGGCAGGCCAGAAAAATCACACAACTGTCCTGGTTTCTCAAGAAAGCCTCCTTCTATTAACAGATAACTTATAGATTCTCAATGACCCAAAAAGAATGAAGGGCCATCACCCTAAGACTAAAATACAACACTCACTCACAGGTTTCAAACATTTGAATTTTAAGCTCCTATCAGATCCCTTGGAGTCCTTGAAAGGACACCTGGGCATCTCTGTGACTATGAACAGCTGTGATCTCAGAACCGTGGTCTCCACCCCTCCAGGGCTGACCTAAGAGCTGAACTGGCGGAACACAGCAATAGGCAGAGCACAGCGACAGCCCGGTCCCCACCAGTCAGTCCCTCTGTCCACCCACTCACTGCAACCCCAGCATGGCCTCAGCCATCCTCTACCCTTCTTATAGCAGAACCACGTAGAAGAGTCAACACTACTTCTGAGGGTGGGTTCTCCCAGGTGTCCCTCTTCCTTTCCCATTTTGGGATCCAGTTGGTCTCACTCTCAGGGGTATCCTGAGTTCTGGAAGCATCCCGCTCTTGCTCTGGTTGGTGTAATTCCCTACATAAGAAACTTTCTAATTACTGTTTCAAATCTCCAAATAAAAGTTTAAATTACCAACCCTTAGTAGACCTGCTTCTCTTCAAGTATTTCAACACATCTGACTTCTCATTAGCCAAGGCATGTGTTAACTTACTAGAAAAATGGCATAACTGACTTTCATGCCTACGCATGACACTTAAAATCTTGCTTCCTCCAACTTTCTTAAGTCCAAATTAGTTCAGAACAAGTAGTTTATAAAGCAGGTGACATTTTAACATTCAACTCTATCATGGTACATGTCAAGAAATGCCTTGTTACACCTCTTGTTCTCCAGGGCTAAATTTCTTTGCCTTGGAAATCAAGCAGAAATATCCAGGCTACCTATTACTCATCCAAAAAACCAGAAACAAAAATAACTTTCAAAAATACTCAAAAGAACCTTTCAGTAATTTATGAAGACCTATCAATGTCCTTGTCTGAAAAACAAGCTATTCCTTGCGAAAGGATCAAAAAAGCACCATTGCGTTAACGTTAAAAGCAATAAAACTAAATTAGCAGCTATCAAGGCAATATTGTTTTATGGCTTCAGCATTCTCTTTCACAGAGCCACCTTGCCAGCCAGCCATCTCCTGTATTACTGTTTAGCTGAGTTCATTGATAAGGTGTTTCCTGAATGAGTAGCTCTCACAAATAAATTTAACAAAAAAGGAACCTACAGTGGTCATTTTGAGAACAAACAATCCAACAGTGAGGAAGTCAGGTACACAAATTCGGCCCCCACAGGCAAAACAGCAGGTGGAGCAGAAAGTTACATGGCTCTTCTGCAAGGCAACCGGCTGAGGCGACCACAAAGAGTTAGGAGAAAGGGGACACATGAATGAGGTCCTGGACCACTATCCTGGTTATGTCCTGTCTTCCTGTAGGAGAGGCTGCTGCTGCCACCTACACAAGTGCACGTGTGCTGGGGGCCGGTAGCATAAAGGAGGCTGAGACCATCCTGAGGACCCTGGCAATGTGACTTCAGGACACCTGAATCCTTCTAAGCAGGGCAACGAGTGACAGGGCAGAGAATTCTGTGGGCAGCCAGTTCTCATAGCTGCGTGGGGTTCAGGCAGGGTAGAAGCAGAGCACAGTAAAGAAGACTGTTGCAACAGTTCCAGCATGAGGCCACAAGGGCCTCCTTTAAGGTGGTGGCTGGAAAAACAAAATGGCCTTGGTAACAGGATGCAGGGATCCAGACAGAAGAATTCAAGGCCGGCTCCCAAAGCCTAGAGGCACGGTGACCTGGCTTCCCTACAACAATGCAATTCTCAACTTTACCAATTTCTCCAACACGCATGCTGCAGGGATAATCAGAAGGCTAATGAGCTCACCAAACTTCAGCACCAGTGTCACAAAGCACCAAAGCCACTTAACTCCTATTATCTAGTTAATTGTTTTCAAAATATTACATCTTTAACCTTAAATCCCTACTTAGGCACATCAAACCCAGAATCTCATGGTTAACAATTCTTATGTGAGGTTGGTTGTTTTTTTTTTCCAACCCACCTCAATTATATCCACATCAGGATATAATTACTGTAGGACATTTTTGCATATGACCAATCATCTCTTGCTCCACCTGTGGTGTATGCCCCACTTTAGTCTTAGACGAAGTATGTTCTTTCCTCAGCTGCAAAGGTTTCACCATCAGAGCAACACCACTTACTGAACATCTCCTATGCTCCAAACTCTGTGCCTGGCACTTCACACGTGCTTGGTGACTTTAGTCTCACAACAACCTGGGCAGGTAGCTATGACCAACTGTCCTTTTCGAGGACATAGAAACCGAGACACCAAGAGCATAAGCAACATACATGACGTCACACAGCAATTAAATGACAAAATCCTGACTCAAATTCCAAGCACAGGAGACTGTCTTAGCCACCACACTGCCCTACCATGAATCTTAATTTCATGACCTCTTTCTCCCTTTCTAAAAAATTGATTTAAAAAATGGAAAGTATACTTCCTTCCCACATTTGCTGGTATCAATCATTTATTTGATTATAGAGGAAAAGAGAATCAGAAGATCGGCAGCCTGAAAGGAGAGGAGAGCTGAAGCCTGTGGGGAACAACCTGAAATCATATCACAGCCTGACGTGGCACATCAAAGGGAAACGTTTCTAGGTTTGGCCTAATTTCTCCTGTACCGGGTTCTCTGAGTTGATGTTCATTTTGTAACTTCGTAAAAAAAATTTTACCACCGTAAGCCTATGTAAGGAAAATCAATATCTTCATGTTATTTGATTTTTGTCTTGCTAGGGGGATATTTGAAAGGAATCTTATTTTTTAGTTATAATAAAATACACAGCACAAGTTTATCCAGGTGGGTGGGTGCAAGAGAACTCACTGTCCACTCCCAAACATGCTTTAGCAGAAAAAGTATCTTCAAACTCCAACAATATGCACAAGTTTGATAAAAAAAGAAACCCACCACCATCCCTGGAACAAAAAAATACAGATGTCTGTGACCAATTCTCAGAAGCTACAGTTGACTTGTTGGTTTGCTCCTGGATTTAGTGCCATATAAAAGCCAACCACCTAGCCCATTCGTGTCTGAGATTCCACTCTGAAACAGACTGCTCCCATGGGCAGAACCGCCACACCAGGGAAGAAACAGAGTTTTCACACAGAATGCAGACCTCAGGAAAACTTCTGTTGATTCAACAGGGCACCCACAGACAAGACTACTAACTCTCTAGGTGTTGAGAGGGCAGAGACCTGAGCAAGTCATTCCTTCAGCCCCCAGGCCTCAGTGACCATCAAAGCCAGACAGTGAATAAACTGCCTAGCAAATGTATTCCCAGCCAGATCTATTAACACCACCACCTCCATAGCTCTATCTGCCTCCAACTAGAAACACGCAGTTGGCTGCTTCAGGCCTTTTAGAGAGCATGTGGCCACAATCCCAACGAGCTGCCAATAGAACCCCCATTTCTTCCCTCTCTGCACTTTACCCATCATAAGTTTCCTAACTCCTCAGAACAGGTCGTTTTTAAAATAACTAATCCACAGCATTGCTATTCTCCAGCGGATATACAAGGGCTGTGCAGAGTTCAGTTAAAAGCAAATGCAACCTCAACAGAGTGAGGCAGGAGGAGAGCAAACTAACAGTGACCTACTGACAGGGAAATACCAACCAACCAAACCAGTCTCTCAGCCTCCTTCAAAACCACCCTGCCCAGGAGGGCAGGATGCTCAAGCTCCTCGTTTACCAAGCCTCCCCTTCCTCAAGCTGGTCAGACCCAGCTGCTGTCTCTATAGGAATTAAGGCAAGACAGGAAACAGGTGCGAGACACCAGCTCCAACAGGGATCCCATTCACAGCCTGGCATATGAAGCCAACCAGAGTTGGTATTCGCTAAGCTCCACCCTCTGGCTTTTCAATACAAGTGTATTCTTTCACTCTTTCTGATCTTAAGTTACAATACATAAGCCTAGCACATTTTAGGAATGGAAAGGCTGAAATCCATGGCATACGACATAGGCAGCTTTTTAAGCCATACACCTGTGGGTGCTCACAGGGTACTAACTTGTCGATAGCCATCACGTGCCCCCCAAGACACGGTACCTTCTGGAGATGAAACCAACACAGAAGCCCACTCAGAAGAAACAAGCTAAAGCTTAAGAATCCGCATTAGTAACTAAAACCCTTGGCATCCAATTTGAGACACTGGTAAATTTGCAGGTTAATGACCTCAGGGGTTACCTCTGCAATGCAAACTTTGATGTGGAAATAAAACTTCATGATTAAAAAAAAACACTTCATGAGAAGAGAAAGAAGTCTCGAAACCACGCACGGATGGGTAGAAAGGGACCTTCTAAAAAAATTCTTCCATCTTTTGGCCAGGAGCTCAATGAAAAAAAGAGAAGAAAACAAAAATTCTTCCACCACTCTTTTAGCAAAGCCCTTGAAACTTATGTTCGTGGGTGTTTCCCAAAGACACAGTTCTGTGTCAGAAATATACTCTGTAGTGATGTCCATGTTTATTCAAACTCCTGTCCAAAAACACTTGGTAAGTGTTACGAAAATGTACATGGGAAATCAATATGCTCACCTTACTGGAGTTTTGTCTTGGTAGGATACTATTCAAAAAGAAAAATGAAAACGCTTTATGTTTCAGATGTGTTGCAAAGTATAGCATAAAAGGAATACACACAATTCTCTCAGCGATGTATGCCTTCACCTATTTGGCTTAATCACACATGCCAGATGTTCTGTGAAGTTATTGCCTTGCTGGGGCTGAGTAAAATAGATAGCCTGGTTCTTGGCATGGTCTCCGCTCTCCTGTCCCCCAGTACTGCCATTGATAAGTACTATTAGTGAGTGCCTATAGCAGGCACCTCAGCCACTTTGCCATTTGCAACCTGGCAAGCAATTTTTTCAGTGAACAATTACTGGCAGTAAGTTATTCACAGGGGAATAGCAGTCTTGGCTAAGTGTTCCCACCAACCGGTGTGCAGCGCCCCACACGTGTGACTACCCCACAGGACAAGTACTGCTTTACCTGCACTTCCCTAGAGCCTCCATTCATTTATGCAAGCCAAGATTCTTTGATAAAAGCAAAACTAGAACAAAACATTCAATGCCTGTTCATTCAGTTGCCCCCCATTTGACTCTTCAAAGTGTGATCCCTTAACGAGGGTAAGAAAACTACCTTAAGACTATTGTGGCTTTGCCCTTTTAAGTACTATGAACCGTATGAAATAAGGTAGCTCCCAATCATGTCCTAGTCGGCTTGAGCTACAAAAATCAAAGACTCTTCCCTCTGCAGCGCCTTTACATCAAACCTTTACAACCAAGATCTCCTATCTCGAACTAACAGTACCTTAGAAAATTTCTGCCACATAGACAGAAAATTGAGTTACCTTTAGAGTCAGGTCTGAGTCTGACGCAGATAGTGTGGTGGGGCTTTCACGTAGTTTCAAGCACACACCTGGCCCGATGCTGACTGCACCACTGGAGTTTGGAGCCAGGTACCAAACTCCCCGAGAAAACAGGTAACTCAGAAACCAGCAGAGCCTGGGTCACAACTCTGAGCCAGTCCCAAAGCTGAGAACATCTGCGTTCCTTGCAGGTGTTTTCAAAACTGAGCCTTACGCTAGGCAGTGCTGTTATAAAGTGATTGGGGGGAAACGCTTCTCAGCCCCGGAGGACCCTCCGGGGGAGCGCACAGAAGCAGGTGCGGGCGAGCCCCGAGTCCGAGGAGGTCTGGAGTTCCCGGAGCTTACCAGGCAGCAGCAGGCCCAGCGAGACGCCTGAGAACGGGGACGGTCCTCGGAGCCCGCCTCCCGACCTGGGCGGCAGCGCTGCCGCCAGGAGCGAGACAACATCTCCGTGCCTCGGCGGCTGGAGCGCCCTAATTTACAACTCCGGGCGCTTTGTGCCGGGGCGGCCGAGCGCCGGGCGGCCGCGGGGTCCGGACAATGCGCAGGGCCGGGGTCCCGCCGGCCGCCCCCGCCCGCGGGCGCGGCATGACGGTGCAGCCTCGCCGGGCCGGGCCGGGGCCGGGGCGGCCGGGCCGAGGCCCGGCGGCCGCCGCGGCCTGGTTAAAGATGGCGAGCCCCTCGCGTGGCTCCCGCGGCTCCCCCCGGCCACAATGGAAGGCGCCCCCCGGCCCCGCCGCGGCCGGCCCGCGGGCCTCACCTTCCATCTCCATGTCCTCGGGCTCGCTCAGCTGCTGCTCGCCCGCTTTCTGCTGCTGCTGCTGCTGGTGGTTCATGTCGGCCGCGGCCTGGGCCTCGCCTGCGGCCGGGGGCCGGGGCTGCGGGCCCGGCGGGCGGGCGGCGGCGGCGGCGGCGAGCCCGGGCGGCGGCGGCGGCGACGGCGGCGGGGCGGCCTCCTCCTCCTCCTCCCGCGCGTCGTCGGCGGCGGCGGCGGCCCCGGGGCGGCCCGCGGCGGGCGGCGGCGGCGGCGGCGGCAGGGAGACGCGCACGTACTTGCTCGCGATTCGCCCAATCTCGGCGCCGAGGCGGGCGGGCGGCCGGCGGGCCGGGCCGGGCGGCCTCGTCGCTCGCTGCGGCCGCCGCCGCCGCCGCCGCCGCCGCGGGGCCCGCCTCCCGCCGCCGGGGCTGGGGCCGGGGCTGCGGGGCCGCGGGCCGGCCGGGGGCGGAGGGCGGCCGGGAGGGGGCCGCGGAGTCAGCCCCGCCTCGGGCCGGGCGCGGCGGGCGGGAGGCCTGGCCGGCCGCGGCTGGCCTGCGGGGCCTGGGGCCGGCGGAAGCGGCGGCGGCGCGGGCGGGCGACGGGCCGGCCGCGCTCGGGGCGCTGCGGCCTCCGCCTCCTCGGCGTCGTCGTCGGGGCTCCGGCAGCGGACGCGGCGCCCGGCGGCTCGGCTCGGCTCGCTCTCAAAATGGCGGCGGCGTAAAATGTCACATCCGCATGGGGGGCCGGAGAGCCAGCAAGCAAGCGAGGAGAGCGGGCGGGCGGGCGCCGAGCCGGAGGGCGGAGCGGGCGCAGGAGGGCGGAGCAGGGGAGGCGGAGCAGGGAGCGGCCCGCCCGCCGCCGCCACCGCCACCGCGGCCCGGCCGCCCAGCCGCGCCGCGCCCCCAGCCCCCGGGAGTCGCCAGCCCCGCGGCCGACCCGACCCTGGGCACCGGGCCCCGAGCCGCCGGGTCCGACGCGGGCCGTGGGCCCCCCGACCCTAGCGGGGGATGGCCCGGAATCCGCCCCATCCCGGGGAGCTGGTCACCCCGAAAGAACCACGGGCAGCCGGGGTACAGTCCGAGGCGCCGGCCCCCGCGGGGGTCCAGCCCAGCCGTGTGGCCCTGGCCGAGTGCTTGGTGTCGCCCGAGGACCGCAGAGAGGAGGGTCCGGGGAGGAGGGAGGGGTCAGCGCGACTCAGCAGTAGCTGCCGATCCTTAGGGTTCCCTCCTACACACAGCTTTAACCGATCTGTAGTTTTTCACCCAATATCTAACGCGGAGCTTCTTTTCTCACTATAAGTCCAGTTCTACAAAGTTGAGCTCCTCGTCTGGCATCAGTTTAATTCCTTCATATGATCCCAGTCTGGCTAGGATTATTCACCCAAGACCTCCCCATGCCAGGAGATATCCCTCAAACATACCTCCTGTCCTGTCTCATCCGATCATGGAGACAGATTTAGGGTCTCAGTTTTTCCGTGATAACCAAGGCGGTGTGGGCGAATAAGGATGGAGGAAAAGGATATACATCTCTACACGTCTCGGCGAATAATATAATGTTGCCCTCAAAAGGTCAGGAGATTGTGATTCCTGTCTCACTGTCCGTCTCCCCAACCCCAAAAGAATGTTTTGTTCACTGTTGTATCCCAAATGCCTGGATATAGCAAGTGCTCAATAAAAACTGGTGGAATGACTATATGATTCAAATGTGACTGGATTCCCACATTTCATACACTTGAAGGTTTTCCACCAGGGAATCTCCTGCCAGACCACAGAGGAGAGCAGAAGAGAGTGCAGGAGTTACTTCAACAGGAATGGACCCCAGGCTCGGTGGCTCACGGCTGTAATCCCAGCACTCCGGGAGACGGAGGTGGGAGGATTGCTTGAGCTCAGGAGTTCGAGACCAGCTTGAGCAAGAGCGAGACCCCATCTCTATTAAAAATAGAAAAAATTAGCCGGGTGTGGTGGCACCTGCCTGTAGTCCCAGCTACTTGAGAGGCTGAGGAGGGAGGATCACTTGAGCCCAGGAGTTTGAGGTTGCTGTGAACTAGGCTGATGCCATGGCACTCTACTCGAGGCAACAGAGAGTCTGTCTCCCCCCAAAAAAATAAAGGAATAGACCCCCCCTGCCACCCTCGTCACACCCTAGGCACCGCCCTACCCAGCCTAAAGAGGTATTGTTATTCACATGGATTCTCTTCTCAGAAATGCTAATCAGCAGTTCTCAAATGCATAAGAATCCTTCTGTCTTAGTATTCCAGACTTGGAGAGGGTTGCAAAGGACCTCTGTGACCGAGGAAGTAGCAGAAAGTGATATACTTGCCTACTAGCCCACTCTAGCCAGCCCCGATCCTCATCACTGGGTTCAAAACCAACACTGGTTGACTAGCTTCAAAGAAAAAAAAAAAAAAGCCCAACCCAGAAACTGTGAGGATGAAAAAGTATACTGTGCTTGATGACTTGGTATATAGAAAGAAAAAAAAAAAAGATACCTTGCACGATAGATAAATTGAATATGGTATCCCCATACAGTGAAATACTATTTGGAAATAAAGGATGAGGCTCTGATACTTGCTACATATAATAACATGGATGAACCTTAAAAACATGCTGCAAGGCAGACACAAAATACCACATATTGTATGACTCCAATTCCATGAGATGTCCACAACAGGCAAACCCAGAGAGAGAAAATAGATCAGTGGTTGCCAGGGCCTGGGACATGGCTACTGTTAGGCACAGAGTTTCTTTTTGGAGTGATGAAAATATTCTAAAATTAATTTCTGGTGATGGTTGTGTGAATATACTAAAAAACCATTTAATTGTGCACATTAAATGTGAGCATTATATGGTACATGAATTATATCTCAGTAAAACTGTTTGTCTTAAAAAGGCTATCTTACAAAAGACAAGATCAGTGAGAAGACCAGAGTGGAAGCTGCTCAAAGAGTAGCCCAGAGATGGATTACATTAGGGCAGTGTTGGAGATAGAGTTAAGAGGACAGGTGCAGGTCCAGTGGCAGGTCCAGTTGGCTGGCCTTGCTGAGAGACTGCAGTCGGATGGGAGGGAAAGGGGAGAATGGAGCGTAACTCTTTCTGGCCTGAGCAACAGGGTGAATGATGGTGCCCGTCACTAACGTGGCAGTATCTGGGGGAGCCTCAGGTTTGGAAGGAAAATTTAGAGTAAGTTTTTCTTTTTCCTAAGTGGAAAAACAAAAAGTAAGATTTGTTTGTTTGTTTGTTTTGCTTTTTCTTTTGGGGGCTTTTTGAGGAGGCTGTGTTACATTTGCAATGCCCATCAGGCATCTGTATGCACGTGACTAGGAGTTAGTCCATCAGAAATCTGGATTGGAGGTAGAGATGTGTAGAGTTGATATGAGAGCCAAGGGTCTTCAGGCCACCAAGGGAGGTGGCAACAGGGCACATTATTGGCCATATATAGAGAATGATCATAGGAGGGGCCAGCAAAGCAGACTCTCAAATAGCCCCTCACTCATCAACCCAGTCATTCCATCTCGGTCCCTGGCTTACTTTTTCATGGTTGTTATCACTATTTGCAATAACTGCAATTATTTATTTGCACAGCATGGTGTACAGAATTCTAAGAGGGCCTCCAAGACCTTCAACCCTGGTGTTACTCCTGTGATTTTCTTATGGTACATGGCAAAAGGGATTTTTGGAGATGTATGAGAGCCCAGCCCCTGGCTTTGGCCTTGTAAAATCCTAAGAGAACCCAGACAAGTCCACTTGGACTTCTGATCTATACAACTGTAAGACCATAAATGGGTGTTGGTTTAAGCTGGTAAATTTGTGGCAATTTATTACACATCAATAGAAAATGAATACACATAAACCATATCTGCCTTCCCTGCTAGAAGCACTTTGAGGGAGAAACTGATTTGTCCACGGCTCTATCTGCAGCGTGTGGCACAGCACCTGGCTCTTAGTGATGCTCAGTGAAGATTTCCTCAATGAATCATTTCACCTTCTCGAATGTTTACTGACTGCTTACTAAGAGCTAGGGGCTGTCTGGGACACAAAGCTGGAAATGACAGTGCCTGCTTAGTTGAGAGGCCTCTCCCATGGAGTCAGTCAAACAGTACTTGTGCCTGGCCGGTATCTAACATCAAGCAGTGGATGGTAGAGGGAAGAGTTCATTTCTAGGCCACTGGAGCTAAGAGAAAAGCAATAGGAGCTATGAGAAAAGCAATACGAGTGCCCTTGGAAGCCTGCTAAAAAGGCCCAGACACAATTATTCCAGAGGGCTCTGCTAGTCTGTTTCCTTCTTTCCCTAGTGGAATTCTGTCTGCATTGGCTATGAAGCCCATTTGCACACAGAAGGGGTATGTGTGGAAGAAATCTGCAGATGTGAATCCGCTGAGTAATGCCTGCTTCCTTGGAGGTCTGATGCCAAGATGCCGCCAAAGGACTTGGAGAGTTTCAAAGTGGAAGATGACTTAGGGCACCATTTCTGATCACTGCCAATTTTTTAAAAAATTCATAATCCCTACCATGGTTCAGAGACCAGGCACCTAAGGAAGAGACAGAAAACCAGGGAGACAGGAACCGCCAGAAGCTGACTGGTCATTAGGTAGAGCCAGCAAAGAGCAGGGAGGGGCCACCCTATCATTACTTGGAGCAAAACATATTTTGCTGTTCCCGGGACTGTGCCATGACTTGGCATAAATGGCAGGTTGGGTTTTCTTCTTGAGAACCAACATATTTATCTACCTGGATGCTACGTTGGTCAGGGTCTGAAATAATTTAATGCAAGTGTCAGATAAGAAATGGGATTCACAGTCGCTTTTTTCCCCCCAGGATAACTAAATTCTTAATTAATCCACACCTGGAAAGATGACCTAATCCCACACTACAAAGGTAGTGATGAGAATTTGGGTTTAGAGAAAAAGGACTTGGCCAAGACCATGCAGCCAAGGTCAAACCGTTTGGGAGGGCACAGGGCTTTAGAATTCAGAACGAGGGCAGGGAGGTGGCTCATGCCTGTGAATCCTAACACTCTGGGAGGCTGAGGTGAGAGGATCACTTGAACTCAGGAGTTCAAGATCAGCCTGAGCAAAAGCGAGACTCCATCTCTACTAAAAATAGAAAAATTAGCTGGGCATGGTGGCTGCGTGCCTATAGTCCCATTACTCGGGAGACTGAGGCAGGAGGATTGCTTGAGCCCAGGAGTTTGCGGTTCCTGTGAGCTAGGCTGATGCCACAGCACTCTAGCCCAGGCAACAGAGCGAGACTCTGTCTTAAAAAACAAAAACAAACAAAAAACTGGCAGAGAAATTACAAAGCAAACAAATAAATAAAACTACAGATCAATATCCCTCTAAAAAAAAAAAATAAGAATTCAGAACCAGATGACCTGGACTCCATACAGGATTTTGTAAACTTGGGAAGATTATGTAACCTCTTTGAACTTAAGGTTCTTATCAGGGAAATGGAAAGACTGTTTCTATCTGAAATGAAAAAACTTCAAACACTTCAAATTGCACAGAGGTTGTGAGATGGTTCTTGTAAAAAGAAAGGCAGAATGAAGTGAGACCATCTGTTCACTCAGATCTGTTTATGGGTTGAGTCCCTACTATGAGCAAGGGACTGTGTTGCCTCAGGTTGAAGGAATAGCAAAATGATGGCCACAGGTGGTTAAATAAAACACCATGTGACCAACATTCTTCTAGGCTAGCTTTTAGAAGGGAGACAGCCGAGTTAATGCAAGCTCTGCCAGAACGCCTGGTCCTGGTTGGCCAGGTGTGTGCTTAGAGGCTCAGTTGTGTTTATTTTCAAAAAACAGCTAACAGAGGTGCTTTGGTAGAGTGACTGGGTTGACTCAAATTTTAACAAAGTTGCAATACTGAGAGGCAGTGAGAACAAGAGCAGCCAGGTACTTTCTCTCTCTCTCTCTCTCTCTTTTTTTTTTTTTTTCCATTTTTAGGAAAATTAGCCAAACTATTCCCTGCTTTTCTAGTTGAGACTCTCTTAAAAGGGCAAGAATATGGAGCGATAGGATATTTTCAAGTATGTTAATTTGAATGCTCGGTTACGGTTACATAACACTAAGAGCCAGGGACTTTGCAAAGCGCTTCACATGTGGTAACTCATTTAATTTTTACAGCAACCCTATGAGGCAGGTGCTATTATTATCCCCATTTTATGGATGAGCTAACTTCTGCAGTCACGAGGCTACCAGTAACTAGTTCAAGGTCACACAGCTGATAAGAGGAGCCCAGGTTTGAGACTGGGCAGTCTGGCAATAGAAAAATATTAATAAGAGACTCATCTTATACCCCAAATGCAAAATGCCACTCCCCCATTAAAAGCACGAATCAGAATCCCATAATTTTACACTATTTTCTCATCCACTTTCTCTGGAAAGTGGACACAGGCCACCTTTCAGCACAATTGCTCTTGAATCACACAAAATCTTTTTCAGGAACCGTCCTTTGATTAACCATAACCACTCTATTTTTATTTGGCCAATAGCAGCCTAGAAGTTTGTCATGTTACGTTGCTGATAGAATGTTCTCAGCATAAATTGTAAACAAAATAAGTAACTTGTCACGAAGCCAGCTAACATGCCTTATGTGGATATCTTACTTAATCCTCACAACCAGGTAAGAGCAACAATAATTGCTAATGTTTACTGACTGCTCGGCAATGTTCCAAGGGCTTTCCTTTTTTTTTTTTTTTGAGTACACTTATTATAATTTTTTTTAAAGAAAGAGTTCAAATCTACAAATGCAAACAAACTGGAATAGGTATGCACCTGCCCAGATAATTTAGGGAAGAAAGTTCCAAGGGCTTTACATTAATTCACTCAGTTAATCCTCAAGAACCCTGTGAGATAAATTTGTCATGTAGCCCTTTTTATAGGTGAGGAAACCAAGGCACAGAAAAGGATGATGCTCTAAGGTATCAGAGGCAATAAATAGTGAGGTAAGCATCCCGCAATGTAACTTAAACAAAGGAGTGACCCAGCATTTCCATTCCTAAGTATATACCCAAGAGAATTGAAAAGTTACTCAAACAAAACTGTGTACACCTATGTTCATAGCCGCGCTATTCACAATAGCCAAAAGGTGGAACTTTGGAAAATGGCATTTTGAATAGAAACTATAAAACTAAAATTAAAAACTGTACATTTTTTAAAGAGGACCAGAGCTCAAGTCCAGCCCAGGAACTACCCGTAACCAAGCTTGCTTTGGGCACCAAAGGTGTCACCTGCTTACCCTGCCATAGGATGAGACAGGCATCTGCCCAAACAGATGTGTGTCTCTAACTTGCACAAAGGCACTGTATAGGCTAGTGCCAGGCTGCCTATGAGAGAGATGCTATTATTATTACTCCCATCTTACAGATGAAGCAGCTAATGCACCAAGAGGTTAACTGGTCCAGCAAGAGGCAGCACCAAGATGTCAACTCTGGAAACAACTCAAATGTCCATCAATACATAAACTGATAAGTAAAAGTGGTCCATCCAGGCTGGGCAAGATGGCTCACGACAGTCATTCTGGCACTCTGAGAGGCTGAGATGGGAGGATCACTTGAGCTCAGGAGTTCGAGACCAGCATGAGCAAGAACAAGACCCCATCTCCACTAAAAATAGAAATAAATTAGCTGGACAACTAAAAATATATATAGAAAAAATTAGCCGGGCATGGTGGGGCGTGCCTCTAGTCCCAGCTACTCAGGAGGCTGAGGGAGGAGGATCGCTTGAGCCCAAGAGTTGGAGGTTGCTGTGAGCTAGGCTGACACCACGGCACTCTAGCCTGGGCAACAGAGCGAGACTCTGTCTCAAAAAAAAAAAAAAGTGGTCCATCCATTCAATGGAATATTTATTGTTCACCCATAAGAGGGAACGAAGTTCTGATTCATACTACAACACGGATGAACCTTAAAAACATTGTGCTAAGTGACAGAGAAGCTGAAAACAAAAAGACAAATATTGTATGATTTCATTTATATGAAATGTCCAGAATAGGCAAATCCATAGATAGAAAATAGACCCGTGGTTGCCAGTGATTTTAGCAGGAGGCGGGAAAATAGGAAGTAAGTACTATTAATGTGTAGAGAATTTGGGGGGACAAATGGACAATGTCCTATAAATGTGGTGATAGTTTTATGATGCCCTGAATATACTAAAAACCCTTCAATTGTGCATTTAAAACAGGTGAATTATGTGACATGTGAATTATATTTCAATAAAACTGTTTTCTTTTGTTTTTTTTTTTAATCTTTTTTTTTCTTTTCTGTTTTAGCTTCTCCTTGGCCAAACCCAAAAGCTGTTATTTAAAAAAAATTTTTTTTAAGTGGTTTCATCTTCCCACTGGAGCTCTTAATGAGTCACACCAGGTTGCCTTCATCCAGGCAGGCCTGTCAATATTTCAAAACCCACATCCCAAGAAAGACCTAAATTAATACTCTGCCACTGAATTAATACAAATAGCCATTGTTTTCCCTGGTCCACTCTGTGCCAGCCACTTTTCTTATATTAAGTCCACTTTTCACACCAGTTGTGTTCCTGAAGACTTGGCAACGTTTAAAGCTAATCATTCAAGACTAATCTTGACAATGGAGGGTGGGTATTTCTGTTTCTCAGATCAGGTGGGGTTGCCCTAGTGATGAATAAGTGAAACTTTACCCATTTTTTATTGCTTTGATTCAAATCTTCACTGAAAATGACAACCCTATATGGTCTTTTCTTTTATGGAAATGTTGAACAACTTGTCCAGAGTCACACAGCAAAGAAGTGACAGAACCAGGACTCTAAGTCTGGGGCCCCCATCCCAGCCTCCTGGGGCTTGCCTCCCTGCAGCTATCCTGGACATGAGAAAAGTCTTATCCTCTCTGAGTTTAAATCAGACTACGAGGCTGGGCGTGGTGGCTCATGCCTGTAATCCTAGCACTCTGGGAGGCCGAGATGGGAGGACTGCTCGAGGTCAGGAGTTCAAGACCAGCCTGAGCAAGAGCGAGACACTGTCTCTACTAAAAATAGAAAGAAATTATCTGGTCAACTAAAATATATATAGAAAAAATTAGCCGGGCATGGTGGCACATGCCTGTAGTCCCAGCTACTCGGGAGGCTGAGGCAGTAGGATCGCTTAAGCCCAGGAGTTTGAGGTTGCTGTGAGCTAGGCTGACGCCACGGCACTCATTCTAACCAGGGCAACAAAGCGACACTTTGTCTCAAAAAATAAAAAATAAAAAAATAAAAAAAATCAGACAGCGATGACAGGTCCCAGTTGGGCAAGGAAAGCATTGAAATTATCTCCTCTCAAAGGAACATGGTATTCCTTTTCAAAAGTATTTGCTCTAAGGTGAGATCCTTAAAAACCTCTGTGAGGTCAGGCATGATGGCTCATGCCTATAATCCCAGCACTTTGGGAGGCCAAGGCAGGAGGATCCCTTGAGGCTAGGAATTTGAGACCAGCCTGGGCAACATAGCAAGACCCCATACCTCCAAAAATTAGAAAAATTAGCTAGGCCCAGCTACTGGGGAGGCTGAGGCAGGAGGATCCCTTGAGCTGTGAATTGGAGGTTGCAGTGAGCTGTGATTGCACCACTACACTCCAGTGTGAGCAAATGGTGTGAGATCCTGTCTCAAGAAAAAAAAAAAAAAAAAAGGAAAAGCAGGGGTTGGCAAATGACAGCTCATGGGCCACATTTGTCTGGTCTACTTCCTGTTTGTATATAGCCCTGAAATGAAGATTGGCTTCTATATTTTTTTAATGATTGGAAAAAAAGTCAGAAGAAGAATATTTCAGGGCATGGGAAAATTTCAAAGTCACATTTCATTGTTAATAAAATCTTATTGGAATGTGGCCATACACACTTATCTATGGCTACTACTGTAGCGGAGTAGAGTAGTTGTCTAAACTATTTATGACCCACAAAATCCAAACTATTTATTCTCTGGGATAATGTACACAATAGCACATAGCATATAAATATCACCTATAACTTATTCTTCCTTATGAACAATGTTCCTAATATACACAAACCTCTTTAACCACCTGTATTTTTTAACTAGGAGATCTGTGACAACGCATTTACTTCTTTTTTTAGAGACAGGGTCTCACTCTGTTACTCAGGCTGGAGTACAATGGCACCATCATAGCTCACTGCAGCCTGGAACTCCTGGGCTCAAGTGATCCTCCTGCCTCAGCCTCCTAAGTAGCAGGTGCACACCACCATGTGATAAGGAAAACCCCTGTCTATTGGCACAGCAGCCACCTGAGACCCCCACACCTCACAGAAGACCCGAATCAGCATAACGCTAACCTATCACCTGGCCCATCAACTAATCTATTACCTGGCGCATCAGCGTAACACTAAACCTATTACCTGGTGCAGCAACATAATACTAACCTATTACCTGACACATCAACTAACCTATTACCTGGCTGGCATTAGTCACCTGAGACCCCACCCCTCGGGTCACCCCAACTTAATAAAAGTGGGAAAAATCGGGTAGACGGGGCTCAGAATTTGGTGGCGAGACCCCTCTGAGCCCGCTGGTGGATAAACCTCGATTCTCCGACTCTCCGTGTGCCGCTGGGTTTGTCCTCGGGACCACCCACTGTAACACTTATTGTAAGATTTTGGTTCCCTGACCGGGAAAACCGAGCGTGCTGGCCCCTTGAAGCCACCGGTTCGGGCACAGTGACCGGCGGGACCTCAGCCACAGAAGCGAACCGGCGCCAAGTGCCATTTTGCGGAATATCGTCGCTCCTGGGGAGCTCCTACCGGCCGCGGGGTCCCGAACTCGCCCGGACACGCCGGAGAGAGGGACAAGTCAGATCAGGTCTGGAGGCATCGGACCAGGTAAGGACCCGGGACCCGTCCGAGTCAGGCCCGTCAAATGACAGAAGAGGAGCTTGATCACCTCCTGAGTGCAGGGAAGTCCCAGGGTGGGAATGTGTGACCTCGGCCTGTGTGACTGAGTGAGTGAAGAGTGACTGTGGTTCCACGGCTACGGCTACGGAACCTGAGTGGGTCCCCACCTGCAGTTCTGTGGCAACGTCGTAGGACAGAGCGGTGATTCACTCCCCTAAAAGGAGCGACCAGGCCCAGGGTTTATACGGGCACACCTTAGCCAAGACTCCCCTAAGTTCCCGCGAGGGACACAGCCAGGCGGACACCTGAGAGAAGCCCCCCCCCACTTTGTCTGTTAAGCTGCGACACCGTTCAAGGGTCTAGGTCTGTAGAATCTAAGCCTACAGTCCTTAAACGCATGTTAAAGAACTTTAAGAAGGGTTTCGCGGGATATTATGGCGTCACGCAGAGTCCCAGTAGACTTAGGGCCCTCTGTGAATACGAATGGCACACATTTGGCGTTGACTGCCCTGCGACAGGAACGCTAGACCTCCCCACCGTGGGAGCAGTTTGGAGAATCATGACCGGGACTCCCCGACCAATTCCCTCACGTAGATTCATGGCCAGAGGTTGCTCAGACCCTGCCCCCTTGGGTCCGGTTTTGTGCTAATAAGGGACAGAGCAGGCTTTTTGTGGCCCAAAGGACTAGAGACTCCAAACTGTCCAAACCCATCTATCAGGAAGCTCCTGAAGAGGATCCACCACCACTGCCCTACAACCCTACCGTGACACCTCCTGAAGTATCCCCAAATCCACCAGACCCCTGACACCGTCAGTCTCCCCGCTGCCAGTTCTGGACCAACCAGGAGCCAACATTCCCATCACCCGCCAGCTACGGTCAGTGCAGGCCCCAACTTCAGCCTCCAGATGCCCCTGCGTGAGGTGCCAGGTACTATGCAGGTTACAGACGATGGGTCTGTTCAGCCAGGGCAGCCAGTCCGGTACTACCAGCCCTTCTCCACCACTGACCTTCTGAACTGGAAGCACCACACCCCGCCATACTCCGAGAAACCTCAAGCCCTAGTTGACCTCCTGGAATCCATCTTTCATACCCACCATCCCACTTGGGAAGACTGCTGCCAGCCCCTTCTGACCCTTTTTAACACAGAAGGATGACGCCACATTGTAACTGGGACCCGGAGGTGGCTCCAGGACCAGGCTCCAGCAGGGACCTTGGACATGGAGAAGTGGGCACAGAGAGCAGCACCCAAGACCAACACAGTTTGGGATTTCAACTCCCCGAGTGGATGAGAGGCTCTCAGAAGGTATGGGGAAGCTCTCTTCCACGGGGTCCAGCCAACATGAACAAAGTCGTCCTGATCACCCAGAAACCAGAGGAATGACCAAACGAATTCTACGAGCACCTTTGCGAGGCCTACCAAGTCTACACACCCTTTGACCCAGAGGCAGAGGCCAGTGGCTTACTTCTCAAAACAGTTAGATCCAGTCGTGGCAGGATGGCCACCTTGCCTCTGTACTGGCAGCCACCGTCCTGCTAGTCAAGGAAGCAGACAAACTCACTGGGACAGAACCTCCGTGTGTGAGTCCCTTATACAGCAATATCTCTAATGAACACCTCAGGGCCCTGGTGGCTCTCAAGCAACCGGTTAGCGCAGTACCAAGGACTGCTGTGTGAAAATCCGAGGGTCACCCTGAAGAGTGTGCAGACCTTGAATCCTGCCACCCTCCTACCCACTGAGCCAGGGCCCCAGACCATGACTGCACCGAGGCGGTAGAGGAGGTCTATGCAGCCGGCCAGATCTGAAAGATAGTCCTCTACCAGTACCGGACTTAGAACTCTACACGGATGGCAGTAGTTTTATCCAGAATGGGAAACAGCTGGCGGGCTTCGCAGTCACCAGTCGATAAAGTCATCATGTCAGCTCCTTTGCCCCAAGGGTGGTCGGCACAAAGGGCGGAGCTATGGGCCCTCATCCAAGCCCTCAGGCATGTCTGGGATAAAAAGGCAAACATACACACAGACTCTAAGTCTGCCTTTGCCACAGTCCATATCCACGGGTCAATATACAGGGAGAGAGGACTGCTGACCGCAGGTGGAAAGGGGACCAAAAATAGGGATGAAATCCTCCAACTGCTGGAGGCCATTTGGGAGCCAAAAGAAATTGCAATCATCCACCGTCGAGGGCACCAAAAGGGCACAGATCCAATTGCCACCGGCAATTGCCTGGCAGACCAAGCAGCCAAAAATGCAGCCACCCGAGAATGTTCAAAGGACAACACTCCAACCCAGTGCCAAATCTTGTTGGCACCCGAGTGGCCTGAAGAACCAAAATATACCCCAGAAGAGAACCAGTGGGCAGAGCAGGAGAAGGCCAAGAAGGACACAGACAGGTGGTGACACCTACGGAACCATAACATCTTTATCCCCAATAAATTAGCATACTCTATTTTAGTCTCCTGTCATCACAGCCTGACTGACTTAGGGAAAACAGCCCTCACACAGCTACTCGCCCGGTACGGCTACATCGCCAAACTTCCGTCCATCACTGCACCAGTCAGCGCCCGCTGCCAGACCTGCGCTAAAAACAATGCAACGGGCAGGCTGAGACCCACCCCAGGAATTCAGTACACCGGAACCTCTCCGAGGATGTGGAAGTTGATTTCACAGAAGTAAAATCATGTCGGGGCTATAGGTACCTGCTGGTAGTGATATGCACCTTCTCAGGCTGGGCTGAGGCAGTCCCTACCTGGACCGAAAAGACTAAGGACGTGGCAAAGTTTCTATTGAGAGAAATCATCCCCCATTACGGTCTACCACTCTCCTTTGGCAGTGACAGCGGACCAAGCTTCACTGCAGAGGTCATGCAAACCCTCACCAAGGCACTAGGAATCAAATGGAAACTATATACAGCCTACAGGCCACAGAGCTCAGGGAAAGTAGAGCGCATGAACTGGACCCTCAAGACCACTCTAGCGAAGCTATGTCAGGAAACAATTACCCTAGGTAGACATGCTAAGCCTAGCCCTGTTCAGAGTCAGGTGTACACCAGGGCCCACAGGATATTCACCCTTTGAAATCCTGTTTGGTGGCCTCCCCTACTCATCAAGTGATTAAGGGGAGACATTAGACAACTAGAGGAATTGGATATAAACACACACCTCCAAGCCTTAGCCAAAACTACGCGCCATATCCACCACACCGTCCTAGAAAAACACCCTATCGCCCTGGGTCTCCCTGTCCACCCCACCAACCTGGGGATCTAGTCTGGGTAAAGGACTGGAAAAGAACACCCCTAGAACCCACCTGGAAGGGTCCCCATACTGTGATACTAGTTACTCCCACTGCTGCTAAAGTTGCAGGTATCACTCCACGGATCCACCACTCCTGGGTGAAAAAGGCAGAACCAGACAATGAAACTGATCTCCGGACTGCACATCAGGATGAGCAGAACCCACTAAAGATCCAGCTTAATCATTTCCCAACAAGGACAGCCACACGCAGGACTGAGCAGGAGTAAATGGGACCGCTCGCCCTGGCCCTCATTGGGGTTGTAGTGACTTTACTGGGAATTGGTCTCTTCTCGGTAGCTCTGAGAGATTGGACTGGACTGCAGAGGGCGTCTCTAACTGTGGTATTTTGGCTCATAGGATGTCTACTTTTGCCTCAGTCCCTACCCTCCTCCTGGTTGGGGCACTCGCCCTAACAACTATGGCAGGCAAACCCTGCACTGAGGCTTATTATGCTAGGACTTGGATTCCCTCTACTAACGGGATTACTCGAGGCTTCTGGACCACGGGAGGTTTCACAGTCCGCACCTACATGCCAAAGACATGCTATAGTCAGGCTCAGGTGTGCCACAGCGGGGAAAGAAATACTGGACTGGCACCATTACAGGCTCCTGCATACTGAGTGTGGTTATAAAATTTGTAGAGACAACTGTAACCCGGAGAGGAACAGCTCACATAATGGCCTTACGAGGCTATCACCCACTGGGAAATGATGCCCTATAGTAGACATGTAAGGGCAGGAAAGGGGGAAATGATAAGGAAAACCCCCATCTATTACTTGGCACAGCAGCCACCTGAGACCCCGACCCCTCACAGAAGACCCGCATCAGCATAACACTAACTATCAACTGGCCCATCAACTAATCTATTACCTGGCGCATCAGCATAACACTAAACCTATTATCCGACACATCAACTAACCTATTACTTTACCACCTGAGACCCCAACCCTCGGACCACCCCAACTTAATAAAAGTGGGAAAAATCAGGTAGACGGGGCTCAGAATTTGGTGGCAAAACCCCTCTGAGCCCGCCAGGGAATAAACCTTGATTCTTAGACTCTCTATGTGCTGCTCGGTTTGTCCTTGGGACCACCCTCTGTAACACTTGCTGTAACAGTAGGAAAGCATAACCATGGGTGGGCTTCAGGAGTTAGGGCCCGCCCACCCCAGAACCTAGTGTGTACAGACATAAATCGCATTTTTCTGGACAGAGAGCATGCGCTTTTCCAAGGGCTATGAGGTTACAAATCAGTCCTCAAATCCACATCTCTTCTGTATCCTAAAAACTCCTCCACAGGCTCACGGCCTCTGTCCCTGTCTCCTTCTTCCCCTCCTGCCTTTGTCATTAGTTGTCTTTTTCTCTCCACCCTCCAAAAGCAACAGTGACCTAAAGGCATTCCCAGAGCTACCCAGGTGGTCTCCACCTTTAAGCCATTTGTCATCCTTTCAAAATGCCATTTGATCTGACACTCCCTTTCTTAAGGCCCATCTAGATCTGCTGGAGCTTGCTCTGGCCCCTCCCAGCCCCTTTCTCCACCCCACCAGGAATTGCTGGCCTGGGGGCCTTTCCCAGGTGTCCAGATCCTCCTCCCCCCACCCACAAGCCTTGCCTCAGGTGCCTCCAGTCACTTTCTTGGGGTGCCCTAGTCGCGCCCCATCCCTGTGCTTTATGCCTCTCCTTCGCAGGGCTTGTTGCAGTTGGTGGCTGTCTTCATGTGACTTTGATTAAAAGCATGAATGAGTTAAGATGTGTTATGTGGGCCGGGCGCGGTGGCGGTGGCTCACGCCTGTAATCCTAGCACTCTGGGAGGCCGAGGCGGGTGGATCACTCAAGGTCAGGAGTTCGAGACCAGCCTGAGCAAGAGCGAGACCCTGTCTCTACTAAAAAAATAGAAAGAAATTATCTGACCAACTAAAATATATATAGAAAAAAAAAAAAATGAACCAGGCACAGTGGCACATGCCTGTAGTCCCAGCTACCCGGAAGGCTGAGCCAGTAGGATTGCTGAAGCCCAGGAGTTTGAGGTTGCTGTGAGCTAGGCTGATGCCATGGCACTCACTCTAGCCCAGGCAACAAAGTGAGACTCTGTCTCAAGAAAAAAAAAAAAAAAGATGTGTTATGTGTTTATTGCCTTTCTCCTACTAGATGTGAGTTTCTTGAATGAGGCAGGGCCCCTGTTTGCCTCATTCACCCCTGTCCCCAGTGCCCAGCACACCTAGGTGCTCAAAAAATATATTGTGAATTGAAATTTCTTTTAAAAAATGTTGATAAAACATAGTCTGGGCCAGGCCTGGGTGACAGCTACTCGGGAGGCTGAGAGGTGAGAGGTTCGCTGGAGCCCAGGAGTTCGAGGCTGCATTGCACCATGATCATGCCTGTGAATAAGCCACTGCATTCCAGCCTGGGTGATATATCAACCCCATCTCTAAAAAATAAATAAATAAATAAACAAAATTTAAAAAGAAAACATTTAAATAAAAATTGGATGGTGCCCGCCAAAAAGGAGAGAAAACAAAGGAAAAAGGAATCTGTCTCTCCCATTGGAACGCAGCCTCCACAAGTAAGAACTGCCTTTATCTCTTTCAGGGAAGTGGCTGGGAGGACTAAAATATTGCCTGAAGGAAGAGATGGATTCATTTGTAAGTTTCGGGTGCCAGAAGCCTAAGGGGAGTTCTGGGAAGTAGCCTGAGGTTGGTAGCTCCCCCACCTATCAAGGTACAGACTGCCCCCTCCTCCAATGCTCCCCACTGCAGTCCCCCCCACAGGCATGCAGACCCTCTGCCTGCCCAGGAAGAGCATACTGTGCTCAAGGAACAGCAGGCACAAAAGTGAGAGCTGGGAGGCTGAAGTCCACAATGTCGAGTGCAAAAGAGAATTAAGGGCGTTGAGAGTCAAATGAAATCATGGGAGGAGAAGCAACTTGCAAGTTTATGGAGCTAGAACAAATGCTCAGTATTTTAATGTTAATTTACGGGCTTTAGACTCTGAAGTGCTGTGATTCCTGGACTGAAAAGATATTTATTTGGGGGGAGTGTAATGAAATTGCTAAGTAATTCAGTAGTACTCAATAAAGCAATACTGTATCAACTTGGAAAGAGACCAGGACGGCAAAGATTACCAAGGTGATTTAAGGGATTTAAGGGATTTTAAGGGACCCTACTTGACTTTGGGATTTGTGCCCATCTTGGAGCCTCAGTTCTATGTAGGAGTCCTTTAGCCATTATTCTTGCAGGGCCAGACCACATGTCAGGCTTTGCTCTCCACCCTGCCTCTAGCCTCTGTTCCCACATCCATCCTTCCACTAGGTGCTCAAAAGCCTGACTCTATTTCCCTCGATCCAATCCACTTTCAAGGAACACTGTGAAAGGCAAGAAAACAAAACATAGGCTCTACTGCAAAGGAAGAGGCTACACACTTCTTTGCAAATGACACGCTTGCACACGTAAAATGCTCTAGAGAAGAAAGGAGCCATCAGAAGCACCGATACGTTCTCCCCGAAGTGGAGACATCTAAAACCATGAGATCAATAGCTTTCTTATGAGCCAGCAATAAAGCTGACAAACACAATTTAAAAAAAAAAAAAATACCTTGTTTTTTGCTGCAGTCCTCCAGTAGCAACGAAGATTGGAAGCTGGTACTGGGCACGTCGTCGGGAAGCTCCCTCAGGACTTTGGGGAGAGGCTGAGATTTGCACCTCTGGCGGGGCTTATGGCTCCAGGATTTCCGACGTCGCTTTGCTGGCGGCATAGAGAATCTCACAAAATCAAGTACCCTGGAGCCTCCGGGAGCTTCCTTGGTCTACTCACGGGGAACTAACTAGCAAAGAAGGGAACGCAGTGTGGTCCTATGCCCTCTCAACCTTCCGCTTTTATACTCCGCCTCTCACCTCCCCACCCATCCCCACCCAGGGGGTCTAAAGGCTGGATCTGGAATCCTTACTCCATTTGCAAACTTAAAAGGTTTATTTAAGGCGATGTGGCCCCAGAACAAAAGAACTGGCTACCCTTAAGTAATTTTGAAGCCTCCACTTTTTTCCAAGTACAGCATAACAGTGCCTCAAGTAAAGACTTTGACTATCTGCTATGACACTTTGATAAATAAATAAACAAATAAACATGTAATAAGGCCGGAGACTGTGGCTCATGCTTGTAATCCCAGCACTCTGGGAGCCTGAGTCGAGAGGAACAGTTGAGGCCAGGAATTCGAGACCATCCTGAGCAAGAGAGAGACCCCTCCCAGCCCCGGTCCCCACCGCTGCCCGCCTGCCATCTCTACAAAAAATAGAAAAATTAGCCAGGTGTGGTGGTACAGGCCTGCAATCCCAGCTACTCGGGAGGCCAAGGCAGGAGGATTGCTGGAGCCCAGGAGTTTGAGGTTACAATGAGCTATGATGATGTCATTGCACTCTAGCCCAGGCAATGAAACAAGACCTTGTCTAAGAAAGAAAAATTTTTTTAAACACATAAATAGATAAATTTAGCAACTGTCCGAATAGGTGTCTGCCATTTAAATGTGCATGTTGTCTTACCCATTCTTTGCCTGAAGATTTAACCCTTCGTGGGTCCCAGTGTTTGCTTCTGCCAGGTGTCTTGGGGACTATCCAGTTAGGTCCACTTTTGATAGTATCCTCATTATCTTTAACATATTATTTCATTATTTATATTACAGCATTTCTTTGTATGGTTAAAAGAAATATAATTTTCCAGGCCTTGCCTGTAGTCCCAGCTACTCAGAGGCTGAGGTGGGAGGATTGCTTGAGGCCAGCAGTTCAAGACCAGTCGAGGCTAGAGTGCAATGGCATCACCATAGCTCACTGCGACCTTAAACTCCTGGGCCCAGGCTAGTCTGGAACTCCTGGCCTCAAGCAATCCTCCCGCTTCTGCCTCTCGAAGTGCTGAGAATACAGCCATAAGAGTATGGAGACTACAAAGGAAAAATTTTGTAATGAATATTTCATAAATAAAGGTACATTTAACTACAATTTCCCATTTTCCCTATGTATGGTGACTTTAGGACACCCTGTATTATTCAATCTCTTTGGATGAATCAACTGATACTACTGACTCAGTGCAGGTTTTATGCTTCATTCAGGTCATAACAGAAGGTTTTCTTTGCTACGAAGAGTTACTGGCTTTGGGCACTCTTGCAAACAGAACATGCGGAATAGATATCTTAAACAACTTTCACAATAAAGTCATGAGGTTGGACTGAATTTGGTAAATTTAGTGAGTGTGTGTACAGAAGATACACCTTCCATGACAGGAAAACATGAGAGGTTTATTGCACAGATATAAAAATGTATTAACAGATCCAGATATTCTCATTTCTTCTCATTATATCTTGCATCAGCAAAATCTCTGTGCTAAACCTATTATTTTAAGTGACACTTTGCAAGAAGTTATAAGTATTGTTAACTATATTCTTCCAAATGCAACATGGCCTCCTCCATTTCATAACATGCAAAAGTTGAACAATGAACTATTCAGTGTGGATTTTCCATATCATTCTAAAGTGCGTTGGCTATCTCAGGGACAGGTGTTAGCCAAAATTTTGTCTCCACAAGAACAGATAGTTAAATTTTATGAAGAAAAGAATCAGCAATGTGAATGATCGAAAGAAGATTTCTATAGGAATGGAGCATTTCTGTATGACATATCAAATCAAAACAACTTGAATATTTCTTTGTAAGGTAAAACTAACTCTATGTACATGTGGCAAAAAATCTAAGCATTTCAAAAAAAGTTATCTTCTTTCAAAACACTTCTTCAAAAGGAAATTTTGGATGAACATTTTCCCCAGTTAGCAAAGGTCACTGATGAGCAGGATGATATATGCAAATCATTTGAAGAGCACGCACCTGTTATAGACATATTTATTGGAGAATACAATGAAAGGTTCACTGACTTTCAGAATTATGACATCACACTCAAATTAGCATTTCAGCCTCATCTAGTTGATATCACCAAGGCACCTAAAGAACTACAGATGGAATTGATTGAGCTCTCAGTAGATGACATTTTAAAGTCAAACGATGCTAAGAAAGATCCAATTGAAATGTGGAAAAATGCAGTAGAGTACCCATGCCTTCGGCAGCATGCCAGAAAATTGCTGTCTTGCTCTTCAACCACTTATTGCTGTGAATCTACATTTTCCTGCCTAACCCAGATCAAGATGCCCTTAAGGTCACAAATGACTGATGCCCATCTAGAGGATCAACTGAAACTGCGGACCTCCACGCTGCAACCAAACAGTCAAGTGCTTTCCAACAAAAAGCAGACACAACAAAGTCATGAAAAGGTTAGTTAACTTTAAAATAAACAAATAGTCTTCATTTCTTGAAATGATTAAATACAGAGTAGTTAGATTTTTACAAAATAATGTACATACTTCAGTATACTTAATTAAAGTTTCTTGAGTGTTTTCTTATTTGATTACAGCTAAATTAATGCAGCCTTCCAACATGAAAAGTTCCCCACCCCTGGTTTATCACCTTCATTGTCGTAATAGTATCACAGGTGTATGTATATGTCCAAACTCATGAAACTATATACAATCATCCTTTGTATCCTTGGGGAATTCATTTCAGGACCCCCTCAGGTACCAAAATCTAAGGATGCTCAAATCTCTTATATAAAATAGCTCAATATGCACATCCTCCGTATACTTTATTTTATTTTATTTTATTTTATTTTATTTTATTTTATTTTAAATAAATATTAAATAGAGATGGAGTCCCACTGTTGCTCAGGCTGGCGTCAAACCACCAGAGCTTCAACTATCCTCCTGCTTTGAACTCCCAGAGAGCTATGATTACAGGCATGAGCCACTGACCTCCATGTACTGTAAATCATCTCTAGATTATTTGTAATACCTAATACAATGGAAATGCTATGTAAATCAGTGTTATACTGTATTTAAAAATTTGTATTCTTTTTATACACTAATTATCCATTTTTATGTATTTATATAAAACATTTTTATATTTTATATATCTATATAAATCATATATACTACAAATATTTTATTTTATTATTATTATATTTTATTTTTATTTATTTATTTATTTATTTTTTGAGACAGAGTCTCACTTTGTTGCCCGGGCTAGAGTGAGTGCCGTGGTGTCAGCCTAGCTCACAGCAACCTCAGACTCCTCGGCTAAAGCGATCCTACTGCCTCAGCCTCCCAAGTAGCTGGGACTACAGGCATATGCCACCATGCCCGGCTAATTTTTCTATATATATTTTTAGTTGGCCAGATAATTTCTTTCTATTTTTAGTAGAGACGGGGTCTCACTCTTGCTCAGGCTGGTCTAGAACTCCTGACCTCGAGCGATCCAATTGCCTCGGCCTCCCAGAGTGCTAGGATTACAGGCGTGAGCCACCGCGCCCAGCCTTGTTTTTTAATATTTTTGACCTGAACTTTGTTGAATGTGCAGATGCAGAACCTTCTGGTATGGAGGGCCTACTATACATGACCTATGTGCAATGTTTTGTCTATTAAGTACAACTTACCGGGATATAAAGTTGTGCACAGCAGGAAGAAAGGAAGGAGATAAGCAGAGAAAGAGAGAATGAGATTAGAACAATGTGTATATAATTTAGCAGTGAAATAATTTCACTTGCTCATTAATTCCCTCAGCAAACATGGTGGGAACACAGGTGTGGACAGAACAAGCCTAGCAACCATTTCGGCAACAAAGAGAGCTGCCAGAAATGGTACGGTTTTAAAGGGCTCATGCAAGTCAATTTCACTCGTGTCTTCCTAAATCAGATTATTTTTGTCTGTATCTGTGATGTCCCCAGCAGGGGATGATTCAGCGACAAGCATCCCTTTCTCCTACCATTCAGGTGGGGGAGACAGACAATAACTAAGTGACAACATCGGTGAGCGACAGGCAGCCCTGCACAGTGGGCAGAGGGAGCAGAGAGCGGCCAAGTTCGCTCCTCCCAAGACTGGGCGGGGACAGCCTCGCAGGAGATGATGGGGACCAAGGTGGTTCTCAGGGTGAGGCCCTTTCTGTGCTTCAGTGTTTGTCTTTTTTTTTGTTTGTTTGAGACAAAATCTCACTTTGTTGCCCAGGCTAGAGTGCCGTAGCGTCAGCCTAGCTCACAGCAACCTCAAACTCCTGGGCTCAAGCTATCCTCCTGCCTCAGCCTCCCAAGTAGCTGGGACTACACGCATGCGCCACCATGCCTGGCTAATTTTTTCTATATATTTTTAGTTGTCCAGATCATTTCTTTCTATTTTTTTAGTAGAGACGGGGTCTTGCTCTTGCTCAGGCTGGTCTGGAACTCCTGACCCTAAGTGATCCTCCCCACTCAGCCTCCCAGAGTGCTAGGATTACAGGCATGAGCCACCGTGCCCCACCCAGATGGTATTTTAATTTTAAATGGGGACAGCTAAGCTGGGTGTGAGTGTTTTTCTCTCTTTATTCACCTTTGTAACAGCTGATGGGATCACCTGGTCTAGAAAACAGAGACCTTTACCGGATGCCTTTCAACTCCAAAGATGCTACTGGCGGTGGCTGGGAAGGGGAATTGGTCGGGGATTTGATAGGTGGGGCTGAGGTGGTGACAGAGTGAGACTCTGTCTCCAAAAAAAGGATGTCCATATCCTAATCCCCAGAACCCGTGAATTTGTTCCATGGCCAGCAGGAATTAAGGATGCTAAGTGGCTTTAAAATGGGACTATTACCCTGGCTTATCTGGTGAGACTGAAGCAATCACAAAGGTTCTTAAAAGAAGGAAGAGGGAGGCAAAATGGACAGAAGTGGATGAGACATACTTGGCTAGCCATCGCTGGCTTTGAAGATGGAAGGAACCATGAGCCAGGGAATGTGGGAGACCTTGTAGGAGCTGGAAAAGGCAAGAAAACACCCTCTTCTCCACAGCCTCCAGTGAAGAACACAGCCCTGCAGACACCCTGATTTTAGCCCAGCAAGTCCCACATCAGACTTCTGACCTCCAGAATTATAAGATAATAAATTTATAGTTGTTTAAGCCACGATGTTTTGGGTAATTATTACAGTGGCAATAAGGAACTAATACCAGCACAGAACAGTTGATGTTGGGCATGACTAGCGAGGGTGAGCACCTTGCAAAGGTTATTCCTTTAACTGTATCAGCCAGGAGAGATCAGGAGATGCTGCACTAACAAACAAGCCCCGGAGCTCAGTAGGGGACCTTAAACCAAAAAGGTTTACTTCTTGCTCATGCTGCATGTCCTTGCCAGGTGCTGGAAGCTCTGCTCCTACCTGTGACTCAGTCACCTGGGCCAACATTGCTGGATGCTGCTGAATGTCTCATAGGAGCAATTAAACATGCTTCCAACTGACTTAGAGCCCACACATTTACGGGGGGGGGGGCTGGAAATGCTTGGAAAACATCACTGAAGGTTCCTCTCACCCTTAGCAAAGAATTTCTGGCAGTCCTGTTTGTGCTACAGGCCCTGCACCATTTATTGGACTGGGCTTGTACATCTGACCCATTCTGGGCAAAGGGGAATCCCTTCCCTGAGAATTTGGAATTGGGACAAAATAAGGGAATGGTTGTGAATGTGGAAACTGGAACTAGGATGTCTGTGTCCAAATCCCAGCTCCACTCCTGAACAACTTGGTGACCCCAAGCAAGTTACTTCACCTCTCCGGGCCTCAGTTTTTGCCTCTGTGAAATGGGGATGATTACAATAGAACCCAGGTCATAGGGCTGTTGTGAGGAGTCAATGAGTTTGCGTGTAAAGTGCTTTGAACAGTGCCTGGCATGTGAGAATACTCAATATGTGTTTATTGTTGTTGTTGTTGTTATAAGTTAGGGTTCTTCAGTTATAAAGAACATACAGCTTTATCTTAAGCAAAAAAAAAAAAAAAAAGGCATTTGTTGGAAGGAGAGAGGAGGGATCAAAGAATTCAAAGGAAACTCAGAACATCCCAGACCTCAGCAAAGAACAAGAGCAGCCTCAGGGATCCAGGAGGCAGGATTTAACAGTCTCTCTGGGCACCGTTGCTGGCAAGTAGGCCCCCAATTCAGATTCCAAGACAAGTCTGGCTCCAGCACATCCTTATTCTTTGGTACATTGATTGACAACCCCATTCGAGCTGCAAGGAACTGGGAAAGAGCTGTTCTTGGAAGGAAAATCAAGGGATTGTTGTTGGAGGCTGAGTTCATATAACATTTTATTCTGGGTGCTGCTAACCCATGCAATGGCTTTGTGTGAACTAGAGGATAACCTCGCTGCGAGTGAACATAGCCCTGAGCCTGGTCTCATGGCTTCACAAGCAGACAAGAGGCTGCGGTTCACCTACAGGTGTCTCCTTGCTCAGAGGCCCCTTATGCAGTGCAGAACCTGCTCATCCATCCGTGGCCACCCTATATCCTCTATCAGGCAACAGAGAGACAGATTGAAAGACACTGCACGTCCAGGACTGAGCTCTGGAGCTGCCACAGTCCTCAGCGTGGTCCAGGGAGCAGAGGAAATCAGGCTGGAGACAGAAAAATAAAAAAGAATGAATCTGACCTGCAAGGAGAAACAGAGCCAAGAGCCTCTAGAAATGCAAGTCTGGCCTTCGTTTCTGGTGGCTTTCCATTTTGGGACCCTCCTGAGGCCTTTAGGTTCTGCAAGATGCCCAGTATCCTCACAGCACACCCTTCCTTTTGCTTAAGATAGCTGCATTCCTGCCTCAGCAGATGCCTAACAACAGAGGAAGCATTTGGTTACAGCTATCGTTCTCCTCTGTTGACAGGGACAGACTTTTGCAGAACACCCCGGGGAGGTGAGAGTTGGACTATACCCAGTTTACAAAAGGGGGTTGGGGGTGGAGGTGGGGGTGCCGGGTGTCCCTGGAGGTAGTGATGAAAATGGCGTTTGATTCTTTGTAGTTGATGGATGAGAATAAACCCACCTCCACCCTCCTGAGCCATAGCTATTCTAGGAAAGCAGCTCTGGCATCAGTGAGAGTTGCTTCCACGAGGAGAAGGCTCTGTGGGTATATTAAAAGAAATCCCTTTGATGAGCCCTGAAAGCATCCTGCTAGACAGTTAGACTCCAGGCTTTTCCCGTTTTTCTGTGTCACAAGGCCTGAGACAGTGAGTCTATATCAGTGTCATGGTCAATGTGGCAGTTTCTCCCTGCTCTGTAAAACTGTGGGGGTAGGATTGTTTTATATCAGGCCTATGATTTCATAACACTGATTGATGTATTGTGCAAATACGGCATAATCTGTGTAAATCAAAATGTCCCTTCTCTGGATCACAGTGCTGTCAGTCATAACATGGCGGGGAGGGAGTAGTGTTGCAGTCCCTTGGTGTAAGGGACTGTGTAGTTGACCTATGTACATTTCCATCGCCCTTTCTCCAATTCCTCTGGGAGAACTTCACATGGTCCTGAGCTGTCCCTCCCCATCTCTCCCTATGGCTCAGGCTGGCCAGAGTAGCCCATCCTCCTGGCCCCCAGATTGGCTCACAGGATAGGCATGTGACCAATGCTGGGCCAATCATAATCTTCTCTAGGACTGATAGATAGATGTTGGAAGGCAACAGCTCCCTTTCCAAAGGACCAGCTGAACTGGCCACCAGAGGCAGTTGTTTCTGCTACATGGAGAAACTATCCATGCAAATAAAGCCAGGCAGCAACTCACAGAGCAGAAAAAAACAAAGAGAAGAAAAGAGAGAGAGAAAGCTCTTATCCACCCTGAAGTTTCCAGTGACCTTCAGTTGTCTTCTGGCCAGGGTCTTTGGGTTTGGGTTTGCTCGCAAAGTACAGAGTTGTAGGTTTTATTTTATTTATTTATTTTTTTTGAGACAGAGTCTTGCTCTGTCTCCTGGGCTAGAGTACCGTGGCATCAACCTAGCTCACAGCAACCTCAAACTCTTGGGATCAAGCAATCCTCCCAAGTGGCTGGGACTACAAGTGCTCACCATGATGCCTGGCTAATTTTTTCTATTTTTAGTAGAGATGGGGTCTCACTCTTGCTCAGTCTGGTCTCAAACTCCTGACCTCAATGGATCCTCTCACCTCAGTCTCCCAGAGTGCTAGGATTACAGGCGTGAGCCACCATGCCCGGCTCCCAGAGTTGTGTTTTGTGGGGCCTCCACTAAATGTGATTTGGGAGAGCCCTCCTTAAGAAAAAAAAATTAATTATGATTATAAAATTGCTAGGAAACAAGCAGTAGGCTGGATTTGACCCAAGAGCTATAGTTTGCTGGCTCCTCAGCTGATTTATCAAAGGGAGACAGAACTTATAAACACAACACTTAAAAGAAACAAACAAAAAATTACTAGGGACCCTCCCAGGAATTAGGAAGAGACAAGTTAGGACCCCACTGCTCAAGCTTCATGGCCTTCCCGTTAAGGCACGCCTGTTCGCACCCTAGGATCAGCCATTTCATTTGTTTTCATCTATTACTTTTTTCTAGATATTATATCCAATTAAACTCAAGCACAGTGTCCTGACTCCATTAGTTTCTGAGTGTGTCTGCAAGGCACCTGATAGCTGACAAATGGTTAGGAATATTTATACTTTTTCTCTTTTAACTGTATAAAAAAAAATCAATCCTGCTGTTACTCTCTGTTCTCTCCTCTGGAAACCGGTGTAACAGTTTCCCAGCACTTAATTCAGCTCCTACTAACAACACAGATAAGCGTAATAAGAGGTGTGAGGAAGGGTGCTAAGTGCTTTAAAGACATTTTCTTATTTAATGTTGCTCACCTCGAGGGTGCAATGGAGGGGACACTGGATTGCCTACTCCGCATCCACTCTGGGTTTTCTCTTAAGGAGACCAAAATCCTGCCAGTAGCCCATGTGACTGAGGGGGGGGCCCACTCCCCCGCAGCTCCAGGGGTGGGCTCTGATTGGTCCAAATATGGTGATCCCATTTCCTTACCTGTGATTGCTTCAAGAATCCAGATCTAAACCAATCAGCTTCAGGCATCTTCCAATGAATGGATTCTCAGTCTACAGGTGGATATGAGACTTAAACTGGATCAATTATATTGAAAGAAAGCAATTCTATTCCATGATCAGGGAAGGACTCTCTATTGCTCATTGGATATAAACAAAGAGGTGTGTGGTCTCAATTACAAGAGGCCATCTAGCAACCAGGAAAAACACCTTAGCCTGAAGGTGAACCTTGGAGGGGTAGGAAGCTTGTGGGGCCTTGTTGACCGGGTTCAGCTTCCAGATCATTTCTGAAGGCCACCTTACTTCTGGGCTTTTTGCTGTGTTAGATGATACATTCTCTTATGGTCAAAATCAATTTCTGTTCCTTCCAGCCAGAAACATCTGGCTGATATATGTAGATATTACCCTCAGTCTACATTTGGGAAAACTGAACTGAAGGAGTTATGTAATATAAATGAGTCACTCAGCTAGTAAATGGCAGAGCTAAGTCTGTCTGAATTCTATGGTAATGCCCTTAATCACACCAGTATGAAGATTAGCTTGGAGCATTCGTGATCCATTATTCCTATTTCTGCAAAGCAACTAATAACAACAAGAATAATTAATGGAGGCTGGGTGTGATGGCTCACACCTGTAATCCAAGCACTCTGGGAGGCCAAGGAGGGAGGATCGCTTGAGCCCAGGAGTTTGAGGTTGCTGCATGTCACTCTAGCCCGGGCAACAGAGCAAGACTCTGTCTCAAAAAACAAACAAAAAAGTTAATGGTAGCTAATACTTCTTGAACGCCTATTACGTATCAGGCACTGTTCTAAGGGATTCACCTGCATACATTCTTTTAAATAGTTACTGTTTTGAGATTTATAAAAATAAAAAAAACAGTTACTGTTATTCCTATTTAACAGATGAGGAAACTGAGGCACAGAAGGTTTAAGCAACCTGTCCAAGGTCACACTGCTAATTAGGTTCCCGCTGTCAATGCTCTGACCTTCTGCGCTTAACAGAGACATCCACTTCAGCTGGCTGATCTTAGAAACCTGTTGCCACAGTCCCCACCATACTCTGTAGTCACACACTCAGGCTGATCCACTCATTTGCAAAACCAGCCCAGCTCTTGTAAGCATTTGTGTTTCCAAACGTTGGGGCACAGCAGGGAGGTAAGAAATGGTGGTCATTATTTTTCTATTTGTGTCCGTTTATTTCCTCATTTATTTTTCTTAGTGGCTAACTTTTCCAGTTTGCTTTTGTATCTGCACTGCCACCCACTTCCTTATGGCATGACTTGAAATGAATTGCATTCTTGGATCATTTGCCTCCCTTCCTCCCTCTCCTGTGTAAGGCTCACTAAATCCAGCTGGCAGTAGATTTATCTCCTACTTGTTTCTTCTTGCACATCATTAACTTAGGAGCTGAAAATAATCCCAAGTTCATAGCCAATGTCAAAAGGATGCTTACCACAGGCCCAGCGCTGGTCTAAGTGCTTAACATATACTTGCTGCAACAACATCTGAGATAAGTTCTATTATTATCATCCCCACTTTATAGATGAAAAAAAAAAAAGCTTGAGGCACAGAGAGATTAAGTCATTTCTCCAAGGTCACACAGCAGTATGAAACAGAGCAGGGATTTGAGCCTAGAAAGAGTCATCACTCACAGTGTAGACTCTAGCATTACACGTTCTAGAGAAAGAAGGGAAATTTCAGTGAGCTTTCAAAATATTAAAGCACCCCAGTCCCCTGCTGTGTTTACTGCTGAAAATTCTTTTTTATTTTATTTTATTTTTTAAAAGACGGGGGCAGGGGGGGGAGTGTCTCGCTCTTGCCCAGGCTGGCCTCGAACTCCTGAACTCTTGAGCTCAAGCAATCCTCCCACTTCAGCCTCCAGAATATCTGGGATTATAGGCACGCACCACCACACCTGGTTTGTGAAGATCTGTGAGGTGAGGATTTGCAGTACTCAGACCCAATCCTTCCCACTTTGGGCCTCTGCTCTCCGCCTGACTGCCTCCACTTAAAATGCTTTTGCAGCCTTTCTGCGTGGCTCCTTCTCTCCAGCGTGCACTGTCCAACACGGACGCCAGCAGCCATGTGTGGCTGACATGTGCTGTAAGCATCAAATGCACACTGGACTTTGAAGACTTCGCACAGACAAAAAAGTAAAATCCCTCATCAATAATTTTTATATTAATTACAAGTTGAAATGATAACATTTTGCACATATTGGGTTAGAGAAAATATATTGCTATACTTATTTCCACCTGTGCCTGCTTACTTTGTAAATGTGGCTATTACAAAATTTTAAGTTACTTGCATGGCCTTATATAAAAGCAAAATTACATATATGGCTTTAGAAACTTTAAATTACATATATTACGTTTCCACTGGATGTTATCATTTTAGAGCCTCAGCTTAAATGCTTTCCTCCTCCATGAAGCCTTCCTTGACCACTCCACCTAGAATAAGCTCTCTCTCGTTAGGTGGGTTCTAACCACAGGTATTTCTGGTCATGTCAAAGTCCAAAAGTAGGCAGTGCAGCATCTGGGACCCATTCTCCTTCTGCCTTGTTGCACTGCTGTGCATGGCCTTTGTCCCTAGGGTGTCCTCATGCTTCAGGCTAGAAAAGGACCCATCTCTTTTAAGGACACTTCCTGTAAGGTGCACACCCCCCTTTGGCTTCCATCCTATTGGCCAGGACTTGGTCACATGGCCACATCTCCTGCAAGGGAGCCTGGGACAATGCCACATGGCCATATGTCCAGCTACACATTGGGAGATCTATGACTTTAAAAGAAGAAAGATGAGACAGTGGGGACAACTGGTCATCTCTGTTCTACCACCTACCAGGAGCCTCCTCTTTGTTTCCTGTCACCGGGTGCCATCTGTTATTTTATTGGCTTATCTGTTTTCTTTGGGACATGCTCCCTCCTTTGAACCTTGGCATTGAGAAGGCAAGGACTTGGCAATCTTCAGTTCTGTCTCCCAATGCCTAATGCACTGCCCGGCACAAATTAGGCACATAGCAAATGTTTGTTGACTAGGTCAATGTTTGTTAAAGCCAAATCTTTTCCAGCAGGGCCACCATGCAGGTAATGAGTGGGGTTTATGGCATTTTGCCCACCACAAAGTCAGGACACTAAAAGGGATAGTTGTCCAGATAACTGCTGGGTGAGCAGAAGGGCTGGCAGTTCCTCGAATTTTCCTTTAATGCTAAACCAGCACATGCCCTAGGTGGACTATTCCCAGAGAGAACGGATCTCACCTTTGAGTGGTTAGGGCCCCTCATCAATCCTAGACACCTCTTGGAACGTTCCCTAGAATTACGACAATCCACCAAGACTCTGAGCACCACTGCCAAATTCATCTCCCTAAATGCCACTTAGCTCCTTTCCAAAAACCTTCCTGGCATTGCCATCTGTATGATCAAATCCAAATTCCCTAGGCTGTCATTCAAGGCCTTGTGATCAGTGCCACCTGTCTTAGCACATGGAAGCTATGGCTGTGGCATCCCAGAGCCCTGGATTCAAGTCCTGCCTCTCACTCTTACAGGCTATGCAATCCTGGCAAATCACATCACTGCTGTGGCCTCCTCTTCCTCATCTGTAGAGTGGGGATAATAATACCCCCCTCATCAGGAAATTATGTTGTTAGCACAGAGCTGGGTGTGTAATGATCGCTCTTCATGGCTGGTCCATATTTTTATTACTTTGGCTCTATTTACCCTTCCATCTGACTAGGCTAGTCTGATGACCATCCTCTAGGAAGGAATGGCTCATCCTTGCCAATACTAGCAACGATGATGAAGATGATCAAACAACTCACATTCACTGAGGTCTATTCTGTGCCAGGTACTGTCAGGGCCATATTATGACTATCATGGAGCCTTCCTCCATGAAAAAAGATTATATTTTATGACTGTATTGGTACAAAGACAAATATAAGGCAGGCTGGATTATATTCATTTTTTATTCTGATATTAAAATAAATTATACACAGATCCTCATTGTGCAGCCTGGACAAAAACATCAAAGTCATGAATGGCAAAAACGTTTGGAGAACAGTGGACCAAAGAGATCCGGTAACTTAGTGGAATGCATGCTTCTGAATTGCAGCCAAAAAAGGCATTATTGAGACAACTGGGGCTATTTACCCATGGTGATATATCAGAAAATAAATTTCTTAAATATGTCAATTGAATTTAGTTATGTAGGATAATGTACTTGTTCTTAGGAGATAATATAGAAGTGTCTCAGATTAAATGACTCAGCAATATACACACAGATAACAGACAGATGGTCAAATGGATGGATGGATGGATCGATAGGTGATGGATGGATGGATAGATGGTGGATAGATAGATATTAATAGATACAGAACTAAAGAAAATGGAAGGGGCAGGCCACGGTGGCTCACACCTGTAATCCCGGCACTTTGAGAGGCCGAGACAGGAGAACTACTTGAGGCCAGAAGTTTAAGACTAGTCTGAGCAACATAGTGAGACCCCATTTCTACAAAAAATAGAAAACTTAGGTGGGCATGGTGGCACGTGCCTCTAGTCCCAGCTACTTGGGAGGCTGAGGCAGGAGGATTGCTTGAGCCCAGGAGTTTGAGGTTGCTGTGAGCTAGGCTGACGCCACGGCACTCTAGCCCAGGCAAGAGAGTGAGACTCCGTCTCAGAAGATAAATAAATAAATAAATCACATGTTGTCCTGAATATCACCCCCTCTTCAAGATGAAGAAACCGAGGCCCCAAGAGGGGAGGTACCTAGAACTGCTGGTCGATGGGGAAGCTGGGTTCGAACCCAGATCTGTCTGACTTGGAAGTCCCAGGCACTTTGTCCTTCCTGGGTCCACTCCAAGGTGCACTGTGTCATCTTTTCGGAGGCCCAGGTTGGTCCCAATCGCTGCTTTGGCCACCGCTGTCCACTGCCACTTTGGTTCTCATAGCTACGCTCCTTCCCTCTCCTTCTCTCGCTCTTGCGGAGAAGCAGGATTGCTTACAGTAAGTGGAAACCAAGACTTGCACAGGAAGCGCGGCCTGATCCATTACAGGGTTATTCTAGCCTGTAACGTACCTGTGAGCTCTCAGGCACAGCCAGGCTGTCTGGACGGGGACGGGAGGGTTTCAGGCGGCTCACGGAAGGCCAGGCGCAGGAATGCAGAAGTGAGGGGGGAGCAAAGCCCCCCTGAGGCTCCTAGGCCTGCCACCCCACGCATGCCCCCCAGCCGGCGTGGCTGGCTCAGATGCCAACAGATGCTCTGAGGTGGGAGCGTCTACCTGCCGTCCTGGGTTCCGTGAGCCAGCAGTTTGCTCCCCGGGGGAGCAGGGAGGACCAGCCACAGCTCAGAGCCCTGACCCCAGCTGCCCCACTTGGGCCAAGATTCAGCCCCTACTCGTGGTCCTTGCACCCTCTAGCGGCCACGGGGAGAAAAGAGCAGCTCACTGAAGATGAGCCGGGTCCCGGTGGGCATCGCACTGTCAGTTTCCTGTCCTTGCACCCCATTGGGCAAACTGGAGAGAGAACCTAGATGAAGGGACAGTCCCCTCAGACATCTCCTAATGAACTGAATAAACACAGGCGTCCGTGACCTTATCAAATACACACGCCCCAGCCTTGTTACCTCTAAAAGGAATCTTGTTTTCTCATTTTATTCTTACTATAGAATTGAAAATAGATTCTCATGAAGTTAAAAAAAAAAATTCTTTGACTATTGTGAAGACCTTCTCCAATGCATCTGACATGACTTTCCTTCTTAAAAGTGGTTCCCCATTACCCAAAGCATTTCTTAATTAACCTGGAGCCTGGGGACCGCCTGAGTCTCTATGCATGGGCTTCGGAGAGTCAGAGAATCTTCTGAAGTTATCTGCAAAATTGTTTGAATACGTATGTGTCTTTTGGGAGGAAGAGGGTCTATCACTGTTATCAGCTGACAGAAGGGATCTCAGACTCCAAATCCCCAAAAGTTAAGATTGGCTGAAAGTCCTTCTGGCCACTTTTCCAAAAATAAAAATAAAAACAAAACCAGCCAAACAAAAAGCTGCCTTCCTTCTTTGCCTGCTGTTCTCTCGGGGGTAGGCCAACTGCTGTAACCTCAACTTCCCCCCACCCCCATATCAGGGGCTTGACCAATATAGTGAGGCAATCGGACTGCTTCCTGCTCGGTGTTGAGTTGGGTGTTCCTGGTGAGCAGGCATCTGCAGGATCACTCCGGCGCTCAGGCTCTGTCTGTTCTATTGGCAAACCCAGAAAGAGCCCGGAGGACCAAATGTTGGAGGGTTTCCAGTGCCTGGATTGCAAATGGTGCCCAAGGCTTCCCTTCATATTCCACTGGCTTGACCCCAGTCGATTGTCCACACCTGGCTGTAAGGGGCGCTGGGAAATGCAGTCCACCCCAAAGGAAGAAGCTGGTTTGGAGACAGTTAGCCAATCTTCACCACACCTGACGGCCACCTTCTCTTTTGTCCCCCTCAGGTGTCATCTCCTCCAGGCAGCCTTCTCTGACCCCTACCCGTCAGCATACTTTGCCTGTGATTTGATTAGATTAATGCTTCTCAAACTTTAATGTGCATTTTATGTACCTGTAATAATTTAAAAAAATTTTAAAAAGAAAAAAACTTTAACGTGTATTCAAATCACCATGGGAGTTTGTTAATCCGCAGAGTCTGACTCAGCAGGTCTAGGGTGGGGCCTGGGATTCTGCATTTCTAACACTGTGCCCAGGTGATGCTGATGCTGGTGATTTTGGATCACACAGAGTGTCTCCCCGACAGTGGTGGGATGTTTGGTTTGAGGGCCTAAAATTAACTAACAGGAAGTCTAGGTTTCTTTCAAGTCAATGCATTTGACAGTCACTGTGCTGGAGTTTTTTTCCAGGAATCTCAGGAGAAAAGGGAAACATGAGAGAGTGTAGGCTCTTTGCTGTCAGATAAAAGAAAACACCTTGGGAAGGGGATACAGACATTATCCGCAACTCAAATTGAGGGAGAAAATGGTCAAGTTAGCATTTTAAGTTTTAGTGAGTTGTCATTTCCTGAAGTTCACGTCCAAGGAAAACACATTTTTCTTTAAGCTGGAAGAGTTAACAGTGGCTCTCAGTTCCAGCAGAAAGGTGTCACCGCAGCAAAAGACAATTATTAGATGAAAGGGACAATTTAATGCACCTTTCCAAGCTACTAATTTGATGCAGAGGTGACAGGCAAACCCTGTTCTCCTGACCGCACCAACAAGCAACACTCAGCTAGAAAAGGTAACTAAATGCTGCCTGTTTTGTTCGATCTAAAAAAAAAAACAACAAAAAAAAAACTTGTTGTCCCGCGCCAGGTGAGAAGGTCTCTTCCCGTCAGTGTGAGTCTCCGGCTGTAGGGCTGGCGTCCCTGCCCTGGGCAAAGGGCCTATTTTAGGACGAAGCCGGCACCCAAGAAAACTATAGAGGAGGCAGAGAAGGAGAAGAGGGAGGGACAGGAAAGGCAAGGCGCCACTTCCCACCAGCCGGGCCTGAAATCTCCCCTCGGACTTTTCAATTATGTGAATTATTCGCTCCCCCCTTTAGCTTGTGCCCGTTTCAGATGGATTTCCCTCGCTTGCACCTAAACGATTTCTAGCTAAGAGACGGACAGCTGAGTATTTCAGCGTGCTGTCTGGTGCTGAATATGCAGTTTCCCGCCCTGGGCTGCCATTACTCCCTCGCGTCACCCGCAAACCCAGGGGACCTTCTGCTGCACACACTCGTCTTGGATTTACGGTAGGGTATGGGAATGGATCCAGAGCGGCGGGGTCCCTGGGTGAGTGGGGAGGGCGGCAGGCACACCGGCCACCAGCAACAGAGGCAAACAACAGCGATGCGGTGTGCAGCCTGTTAAACCTTTAATTTAAGGTGAGGGTCACCGGATTCGCATTAAAGGGAAAGGGTGATTCCAGGAGACTAGAGCGCTTGGGGCCACCTGCGTTCTCCTGGATGCAGAATTAACCCTGGCGCACCTGCAGCTGGGGAGCGCTTCTCCCGCGCGCGTCTCCTGTCCCCTCCCGACCAGCACTAGGCCGGCTGGGGACGACCGTGCGGAGGAGGCAGCTCCATCTGCGCCCGCCAGCCGCCGCCTGCAAGGGTGGGTGGGAGTGGGGGGCTGCGCCACTTTGGGAGTCACTTTGGGAGCTGGCTCCGGAGAGGAGGCGGTCCCAGCAGCTGCCAGCCCACCCGGCCGGCCAAGCCGGACTCCTGTTCCTCACCTGGTGGGAGTCGTAGTGAGCAAAACGGCGGAGGCAGGATACCCCCAGCTCCCTTCCCTGCATATGGGACGCCGAGACCTGGGAATAAATCAGCCGGGCCTCGTCGGGTGAGGTATGAGCACGAGCTGTTCTGGTTTGAATTCTGCAACACCCTTCCCTCTTCGAGAATCTTCTGATACTTGCGTTAAGAGATATGAAATTACATCCATCTGGACGGTAGGAACAAGGAATTTGGGGTCACCAGAACATGCTCTGGGATATATAGGACCCCAATACTGACTGCACCGTTGGAGTTACCTGGGGAGCTTTCATTAAAATAATACTGATGCTTGGGCACCCTTCCCAGAGAGTCTGGTTCAATTCGTCTGGGGGGTGTGGCCCAGCCATGGAATTTAAAAAAAAAAAATTTTTTTTTTCTTTTGAGATAGGGTTTTGCTGTGTTTCCCGGGGCTAGAGTGTACTGGTGTTATCATAGCTCCCAGCAACCTCAAACTCCTGGGCTCAAGTGACCCCCTTGCCTCAGCCTCCTGAGTAGCTGTGACTACAGCTGTATGCCACCATGCCCGGCTAATTTTTAAAACATTTTTTGTAGAGACAAGGTCTTGCTCTTGCTTAGGCTGGTCTTGAACTTCTGGCCTCAAGTGATCCTCCCTCCTTGGCCTCCCAGAGTGCTAGGATTACAGGCATGAGCTACCATGCCCTGCCTCCAAGAACTTTATGTGAATGGTAAATTTTTACAAAATAATTTAAAGAGGTTTATTCTGAGCCAAGTTTGAGGACCATGGCCCAGAGCCATGCCCAAGAAACCTTGAGCAAGTGGACTTGTTGTGCTTGAGTTACAGTTTGGTTTTATACATTTCAGGGAGACAGGAATTTCACATAAATTCATAAATCAATACTTGGAAGGTATACATTGATTTCTCCGGAAAAGATGGGACATCCAAAGTGGGGGCTTGCAGGTTATAGGTAGGTTTAAGGACTCTTTGACTTGTAATTGCTTGAAGAAATGAAGCTTCGCCTAAAGGCTTGGAATGTTTTAAGATAAGGAAATCTGTTAATTTCCTTATCCAGAGACAAGCCACAGGCCAGATACCCAGACCCAAGTGATTTGTTATGTAAATTGAAAAACTGCAGGTATGGTTTAAGGCTTGTCTTGCATAGCCTCAGGTTTGTTACAAAAGATATTTCTAAGAAGGGAGGGGACATGTTTGACCTCCCTTCTCCTGGCTGGCATGCCACCATGCCTGGCTAATTTTTTTTTCTATTTTTAGTAGAGATGGGGATCTTGCTCTTGCTCAGGGTGGTCTCAAACTCCTGACCTCAAGTGATCCTCCCGCCTTAGCCTCCCAGAGTGCTAGGATTACAGGCATGAGCCACCACGCCTGGACTGTGTGGATTTTTTAAATTTAAGAAAATGATAGAGAAAATGTTAATAAGGCAGATTAAACTTAAAAGTTTTTCATATCTAAAGCCAGGTGTGATGGCACACACCTGTAGTCCCAGCTTGAACCCAGGAGTTTGATGCTAGCTTGGACAACATTGCTAGTCTTTATTTATTTATTTTTAATCACATCTATAACCATTACATTGTGAATAGCACAAAAAATTGATGAAATCTTGCAATATTAAAAATCTATTATCCAATTTAGCAAAGTTGCTCACTTTGACAAATGAGCAGGGTTCTAATATACATCTTCGTTGTTTCTCTTTAGTCTTACCTGTTAATAATATAAATTTAAATATCAGCCAACATTCGTCTGAACCATACCTGGAAGGCCAGTTATAAACATTTACCAACACACCACCAACTGTTGCAGGCCAACAATCCTAAATTAAAATCCTTGCTTTGCCCTCGCTTTGCCAGTTATTTGCAGGGCGACCTTGAAAAAAATTGACTTGGTTCTGTGAACTCTATCTTCCTTTATTGTAAGAGGCGGTCTATAATACTGACCTCACAGAATTAATAATAGCTAATATTTAATGTGTCCTACTATATGCTTAGTGCAATAAGCATTTTATATAAACTATCTATTTGAATTTTCTCAGTCAACTTACCTAGGAAGTGGGTCCTGATTAACCACATTTTACAGATGAGGAAGTGGAGCCACAGACACGTGGACTCCTAGGTTATTTATATCAACCTGGGGAATCTGATTCCTGGGCCCATTACCGCAATATGTAGGCCACCAACTCAGTTGTGCAAAAATGTCACTTTCTTAATTTTCTAAAGTTCAAGTTCATTTCTACTTGTGCCACTACTGAGATGGCCTAAGTCCAAGCCCTTCCTGGGGTCCCCAGCCCTCTCGGGGACTGTGCTATGGTCCTCAAGTCTTACAGAGTGCCAAAGTGTCCCTCTGTCTTGGGTCCACACAGGTTGCCATGGAGACATGCACCATCTTGGTGCATGAGGCTTTTCTGGTTCTAGAATTCTCTGCTGCTTCTACATCCTACTCAGGGCTCCAGGAAACCTGGCTTTCATCTCAGCTCTGCCATTTGCAAGTCCCTCCACCTCTCTGAGTCTTTGCTTCCTCACCTGTGAAATGGGGATGGAAGAATCTGTGATCCTTTTTGCTTGGATGCACCATGCAGGTGGTCCCCTCCAGCATCTTGTGTCCCACTTGGGAACTCTGCTCAAGGTGGAGCCCCTGCCTCCAAGACCCACAGACATCTCTGCTCTGGCCTCTGCTCTTTCTCTTATCCTCAGCAGAAGAGAATCTTATCTCTCTGTGGGGGGAAGCACCGCCTTACCCCTGCTTCTGCTTAAGGCAGTCTGACTTTACCGATATGTCCATTTCATTTTTATAGCTAAGGCATTTATATGCTTAAAACATATTCAAGAGGACTGTAGATGGTGGGCAGTCTCCCTCCCTTGCCTGTCTCTCTCCCCCCCAGTCCCTCATCCCAGATGCCAACATTGTGACTGGTTCGTTTTGTCCTTCCAGAGAGCATCCATGCATATCCTAGCAACTAGTTCTATATATTCTCCCCCTTCCCACATACACACTGTTTTTTAATTTTCTTAAGAAAAATTTCGAACATATGGCAAACTAGAGAGAGCAGCATAATAACCCCACCCTGGGCTCCATCAGCCAGCTTCAACCTCTGTCCATGCATGGACAGTCTTCCAGCTCCCACTGGATTAATCCAAAGCAAATCCCAGACACTTTTTATTATTTCAAACATAAATATCTCAGAATAGACCTCAAACACATAAGGACTCTTTAAATAGCGTAATTACAATATCATCATCACATCTAACAATTTTAACAGTATATCTTAGTCTGTTTGTGCTGCTATAACAAAATATCATATACTGGGTAATTTATAAACAATAGAACTTTACTTCTCACAGTTCTGGAAGTTGGGAAGTCCAAGGCCAAGGAGCCAGCAGATTCAGTGTTCAGTGAAGGCCCGTTTGTTGCCGATGGTACCGTTTAGGTGTTCTCACGTGGCAAAAGAGCAGAAGAGCAAAAAGGGCCTAAGCTCGTTCCCTCCAGCCCTTTCATGTGGCACTAATCCATTCGTGAGGGTGGAGAAGGCCTCACCTCTTAACACCACGACAATGGGGACTAGGTTTCAACATGACTTTTGGAGGGGACATGTTCAAACCATATCACAGTAATTCCTCAATAGGACAAAATGCCCAGTGAGTGTTCAAATCTCACAGGTTGTTTTACTGTCTGTTTGGAGCAAGCTCCAAATAAGGTTCACACATTACAAATGGTTGATGTTGCTAAGCACCTTTTAATACTAGGCCTCCTCCATCTCTCTCTTTTTCCCTCATAAGATTTTGCTGATTGCATCCTCAGTGGTATCATTTCATATGTTCCTCTGTTCCCTGTCCTTCTGTGGAACTGGCACTTAAGATCGAACCTATATACAAGGCTTCCAGCGATGTAGTTTGTCCTGGGCTCTCTCACAGCCTGTAGATCTAATGGCTCAATCAGAATCAGCTTCTATTTTTTTGGCAAGACTACTTCACCATGGGGTGGGGCTGGTGTGTGCATTTCTACCAGGAGCCAAGCAATCTTGGGTTGTCTCTTTGTGGGATGCTGGCTACCATTGTGCTCAGGGCCTTGATCTGTTAATTCATTAGGAGTTGCAAAATGGTGATGTTCTAATTCAATCTATTCCTTCATTTAGTAGGTGGATTGTTCTATAAAGAGAAACTTCCTTTAGGCTGGGTGTGGTGGTTCATGCCTGTAATCCTAGCACTTTGGGAGGCCAAGGCGGGAGGATCACTTGAGGTCAGGAGTTCAAGACCAGCCTGAGCAAGAGTGAGACCCTGTCTCTACTAAAAATAGAAAAATTAGCCGGGTGTTGTGGCGCATTCCTATAGTCCCAGCTACTTGGGAGGCTGAGGCAGAAGGATTGCTTGAGCCCAGGAATTGGAGGTTGCTGTAAGCTAGGCTGATGCCACGGCACTCTACTCAGGGCAACAGAGTGAAATTCTGTTTCAAAAAAAAAAAAAGAGAAGAAGAAGAAGAAATAAAAAAAAGAGAAACTTCCCTTAATCAACTCTTTGGTTACAATGGGGTAACAGTCAGAGAAGAAAGGCAGCACACACAGATTTCTTTCTTTTTATTTACCAGTTTTCAAAATAATGAGTTGATTCTCGCGCATCCTCCAAGGTGAGCAATGAGATTTTTGTATTTTAAGTATAAACATGAGTTCCTGGTAACTGCCTTGCACCCCTTGGATAATACCTTTCCCTCCCCAGACCGTAAATCAGCCATTTCTCCAAGGAGCCATCTGGGTATTAGGGTTCCATAGCTTTCTTTTTATTCCCCTCGTGAACTTTAGTAAACTAAACAAACTATGCTGCATTTTACTTCCCTTAAGGATATAGCCTGGCTATCATTCCATAGAATGTGCTTTAGGCTGTTGAAACAAAAGCCCCAGAGATAATTTCTCCTTGATCCCCTGCCACCTGTCTCCCCGGAGGCAATGAACGCTAGGCTGACTCCGTGTGAACTCAGACAGGAAGGGGAGATGCAGGAAGAATACTCAGCATTTGTAAAAGCACATAGCACATTAGCTAGGGGATTGGATAAACGATAATCCCCTCCTTCCTATTCACTCTTTGCTCGTATCTTTAAAAAAATACCTTTCAACGCAATAATTCTTAGGAGTAGCAACGCTACTTATTGGAGAGGGGAAAAATGCACTCAATCAATATAGTCACGTGTTGATTAGTGATGGGGACATGTTTTCAGAAACACATTCATTGTTATGTGGACATCACAGAGTGTACTTACACAAACACAGATGGTGTAGCCCACTCCACCCCAGAGCCATATAGTATAGCCTAGTTCTCCTAGGCTGCAAACCTGTACAGCACATTCCTGTACTGAATCCTATAGGCAATTGTAATGCAATGGTTAGTATTTGTGTATCTAGACATACCTAAACATAGAAAGGGTACAGTAAAAATCCGGTGTTATAATCTTATGGGACCACTGTCATATATGTGGCCCACAGTTCACCGAAACGTCATTATGTGGCACATGGCTGTAGTTACCTTTTAAGGTATATTGCTGAGAAGTTCCTTCTCTGGCCTCATATAATTCGGGGCATGCCAAGAACTATGGCCCCATTCAGGAATTCGAAGAACCCAGCAGTTCATCCCTGTCCCATTCCCCACAGCCTCACTCACAGAACTCACCTTCCTTCCTTAGCGACTGAGATTATCTCGACGATGCAGAGACTGACTCCTAGAAACTCCTGTTCTCTCCGTTTCCCCCACACTCAGCCCCCTCCCTCCTCATCTTGTCACTTCTGACAGTTTCATCATGAATCTAAAGTTCAAAAAGTTAAGTTCACGGAACTAAATGCCAGGGAGCCTTGAGCAATCTTCCTTTGCATAATATAGTGCTTAGGGTTACTTCTCAAATACCAAAAGCCTTTGCACCTAACTTTCTTTCCCATTTTTGATAGACAAGTGGATACTAAGAAAAATTGCTTTGCTGGAAGAAAAACAGTAGCTCAAACTTCACGGTGAATGTGTTGGAATTTCAGCCAAAACATTGGGGGGTTGTTGGGTGGAACTGGAGTCACGTGAGCTTTCTTTTTTTCCCCTAAATATTATGCTGTAAGAAGTTATTTTGTTGTTGTTCTGTTTTGTTTAGAGCCCGTGTCTCACTCTGTCCCCCAGGCTGGAGTGCAGTGGCATCATCATAGCTCACAGCAACCTTGAACTCCTGGGCTCAAGCGATCCTCCTGCCTCAGCCTCCCAAGTAGCTGGGGCTCCCCTGCCCTTTCTAAAGGGGCAGCTGCTACTGAACTCTGCTTGCTTGTTGCCAGGGGAAGTATGGGCATAGTGTCGCCAAATCTTAGGAATTTTCAAGAGAAACTGAAAATCTGGAGTTTGATGTTCAAACAATTTCTTGAATTTTAAATGGTGGCTCAATGTCTTTTATAAACTGTTTTGCCAGACAAACCAAAAACACTTTTCTGGGCTGAGTTCTGATTTTTAAACCTCCTTTCCTTTAATTTCCTGAGCAATCTCTCTTGACTTTGAGTAGTAGCCACTGTGCTTCTCTCTAGGACATTCTGATTGTCCCTGTCCCTCTGCTACTGTCCCAGGGGTCTCTATAGGTCTGTGGTCTCTGTGCATGTGTATGTCATATGTTTTTTATACACATTAACAAACATTTATATAAGGCACAGTGCTAAACCCTTATATACAGTATTAAACTTAATCTTCACAAAACTGTGAGGTAGTCAACATATATTAGTTATGTATTGCTGTGTAAAAATAACCCCCCCAAATTTAGCAGCTTAAAACAACAGCTGTTTATTTATCTCACATAGTTTCTGCAGGTGAGGAATCTAGGAGCAGCTTACCTGGATAGTTCTGGCTCAAAGCCTCTCCAGAAAATGTAGTCAAGCTGTTGGGCATGGCTGAAATCATCCAAAAGCTTGACTTGGGCTAGAGGATCGACTTCCAAGGTGGCTCACACACCTGCTTAGGGAGTTAGTACTGGCTGTTCGCAGGAGGCTGCAGTTCCTCACTGCATGGACTCCCCCACAGGGCTGCTTGAGTGTCCTTACAACATGGCTGCTGTTTTCCCCCAGAGCAAGGGATCCAAAAGATAGCAAGATGGAAACTGCCATGTCTTTATGACCCAGGCTTGGAAGTCATGTGCTGTCATTTCCTCAATATCCTATTGGTTATATAGGTCAGCCCTTTTGAGTATGGGAGGGGACAAGACAAGGGCATGGACAGCATCAGTAGACCTTGGAGGCTGGCTACTACTGCACTGTTATTAGTTCCATTTGCAGACGAGGAAGCTGAGGTTATTAGAGGTTAAATAACTTGCCAAATGTCAGCAAGATTCAAACCCTAGATGTGTGGCCAAATAAATTGACTGCCAACTTGTTTTCAAAGCCACAGCCAATGCCAGGAAATGGTTATAGATTAACGTACTCATTTAACTAGCACTTACTAGACTTCTATTATGTGTCAGGTTCTATGTCGGGGGCTGGGTTAAAGTTCTAGAAATGGGATAATGGGAAGAGGATAAAATTTCATCCTTATCAGTTGGTCAGACAGGGTCTGTCTGTCTGTCTGTCTGTCTACCTACCTATCTCCCTACTGACCTGCCTACAGGCTTGCATATTCTTTTCTTTTTATTTTTATGGCAAAATTTTTCTGGGTGCTGTCCGTGTACCTGTAGTCCCAGCTACTTGGAAGGCTGAGGATCGCTTGAGCCCAGGAGTCTGAGGCTGTTGTGACCTATGGTCAGGCGACTGCACTCCAGCCTGGGCGACAGAGCAAGAGTCTGTCTCTAAAAAAATAAAAAGGAATTTTTTTCTTTTTTTTCTTTTAGTGAGGTGAAATTTACGTGAGATCAACCACTTCAAAGTGAACAGTTCAGTGGCATTTAGTGCAGCCATGGTGTTGTGCAACCACCACCTCTTATCTAGAGATTTTTCTCTATCTAGAGAGATCTCATATTGCTAATATCGCTCCCAAATATTTTCATCACCCCAAAAGAAACCCCCGTACCCATTAAACAGTTTCCCTGCATTCCTCCATCCCCCAAGCCCCTCACAACCACCAATCTGCTTTCTATCTCTATGCATTTACCTATTTTGAAAGTTTCAAATAAATGGAATCGCATAATACGGGACTTTTCACGTCTGGCTACTTTCGCCTGACATACTGTTCTCAGGGTTCATCTATGTCATAGCATGATCAGTGCCTCATTCCTTTCTATGGCTGAATATTACAATGATATTCCAGTGTACGGATATGTCACAATTTCTCTATTCATTCATCCATTGATGGGCATATAGATTGTGCTACCTTTAGGCTATTGTGAATAGCGCTACTATGAACATTCACACACAAGTTTTTGTTTGAACAGTGAAGGAGCTGAGGAGGGCTGGGGTCAGACAGGCATTTGTTGGAAAGATCGCACTGCCTGTAGTAGGGAAAGCAGCCAGCAGGGGGCGAGAGGGAGGCAGAGGAGGTTGGCTCTGGGAGGTGAACCTGCCACCCCAGCACCTGGGTCCTGCTATGGCTCCTCTGTAGACACAAGTCAATGCAAGGTGTGGCACAGCCCACTGGGAGGTCACAGCCACGTTGGGCCAGACACACCTGTTTATTGTTCCTGTGCTGTAACAAGTAGAAGATGAGTGAGTTTCAGCAGCAGTTCCTTCTTGTGGCATAAATAAATAAATAAATAAATAGCCAAACAACACGCAAATCCATCATGTGTTCTTCGTTGGCAAGATGTGTGCTTGTAAGGTCATGAAACTTTGGCTCTAGTAATTCACTTCTCTGGGCCTCAGTTTCTCCATCTGTCAAACAGGATCACAAAAGTATCTCCATAATAGTGTGATTTTGAGGATTAACTGAGGTAAAGCATGCAAAGTGCTTAGCACAGTGCACTCAATAAATGTTGATTATTTTTTTCTTAACTAAGAATGTAAACCACATATGTCATTATTAACTTATTATGCAACTGTGTAGCTGTCTCTCCCACGAGACAGCAAGTTCCTTGAGGGCAATATCTATCCTAGTCATCTTTGTACCTGCCCAAAAACCTAACTGACTTACACCTAGGAGTGGGGGCGTGTAGGGATTGGAGACAAACATGTGGCCCTGTCCGCAGTGCTGAATATTCATGGCTTGTTAGCACCTGGTGTTTCTTGTGACATTTTATCTCCAACTTGTGTCTCCCCAGACCCTTTTTCTATGCATTTACAAATACATTTATGCACATATTAAAAAAAAAAGATATAGTTTTACATTCTATGTCCTTTTTTTTTTTTTTTTTTTTTTGAGACAGTGTCTCACTCTGTAACCCAGGCTAGAGTGCCGTGGCGTCAGCCTAGCTCACAGCAATCTCAAACTCCTGGGCTCAAGTGATCCTCCTGCCTCAGTCTCCCGAGCAGCTGGGACTACAGGCATGCGCCACCATACCTAGCTAATGTTTTCTATTTTTAGTAGAGGGCCACTTGAGGCCAAGAGATCGGAGCCAGCTCTGAGCATAGCAAGACCCCGTCTGTACAAAAAATAATTAGCTGAGCATGGTGGCCCAAGCCTGTAGTCCCAGCTACTCCAGAAGGCTGAGGCAGGAGAATCACTTGAGCCCAGGATATGAGGTTGCAGTGAGCTGTGATGAGGCCACTGCACTGCAGCCTGGGCAACAGAGGGAGATGCTGTGTCAAAAAAAAAAAAAAAAATCCAACCTCAAGCTGGGTGTGGTGGCACATGCCTCCAATCCCAGCTACTCGGGAGGCAGAGGATCGCTTGAGCTCAGGAGTTCAACGCTATGATCTCGTCTGTGAGTAGCCACTGCACTCCAGCCTGGACAACATAGCAGAACCCTATTTCTAAAAAGCAAACAAAAGCCCCCAAAACTCATGCTCGTGCACTACATAAATTGTACAAAAATCCAGATATGCAAAAATCAGGAGGTAAAAATCATTTGTGTTCCCAATCCCCAGAGATAATTGTATTCATTTCAGCATTTTTTCTGTATAACATGTCATTGCATATATTAATATAGTCTTTCTGTTATCAAAGTGATAGTATATTGTACATAAGATTTTATTTGTTTTATTTGCATGCCTTCAGATATTCTTCTGTGACAGGGGTTGGCAAACTTTTTCAGTAAAGGGCCAGATAATAAATATGTTTGGCTTTGCAAGTCATGTGGTCTCTGTAGCAACTACTCAACTCTGCTCTTGTAATGTGAAAACAGCCGCAGCCAATACATAAATGAATGAATGTGACTGTGTTCCAATAAAAGTTTATTTATGGTCTCTTAAATTGGAATTTCATATAGTTTTCATGTCTTTTGATTTTCAACCATTTAAAAATGTAAAAACCATACAAACAAAACAAAAAAACAACAAAAAAAGAAAAAATATAGAAGCCATTCTTAGCTCACAGACTGTATAAAAACAGGCAAAGGGAAGGCTCACATTTTTTGGCCTTTGGGCAGTAGTTTGTCAACCCGGATGCTACAACATTTTTTTATGGCTGCATCGTATTGCATTGCACAGATGCAAGATTGTTTACATAAATAGTTCCCTTTTGTTAGATAATTTGAATGGTTTCAATATTTGGCATTTCTGGAAAGCTGGAACAGAAAGCACTTCTGTGACTAAATCTTTGGGTACATCCTTGTCTATTTCCCTAGAGATACATTCCTGGATGTGGAACTGTTGGTTTAAAGGGTAAATACTGGCTGGGCAGGGTGGCTCATTCCTGTAATCCTAGCACTCTGGGAAGCTGAGGCAGAAGGATCCCTTGAGGTTAGGAGTTTGAGACCAGCCCGAGCAAGAGCAAGACCCCCATCTCTACTAAAAAAATAGAAAGAAATTAGCTGGACAACTAAAAATATATAGAAAAAATTAGCTGGGCATGGTGGCACATGCCTGTAGTCCCAGCTACTGGGGAGGCTGAGGCAGAAGGATTGCTTGAGCCCAGGAGTTTGAGGTTGCTGTGAGCTAGGCTGACGCCACGGCACTCTAGCCTGGGCAACAGAGCAAGACTCTATCTTCAAAAAAAAAAAAAAGAAAGAAAGGAAAAAGAAAAAAAGCTTACAGAATAAGATATAAAAAAGAAAATACTTTTGTACAGCTGTACCATGTGTTTGTGTCTTAAGTAAATGTTACTATAAAAGAATAAAAAAGTTTAAAAAAATTGAAATGTTTATAAGGTAAAAAAGTTACAATAAGCTACAGTTAATTTGTTATGGGAGAAAGAAAAAAATTTTTATGTCAGTTAATATACTCCTTAAAAAAAAGAAAAAAGTTTTAAAATAAATGTCAGTGTAGCCTAAGTATACAGTGTTTATAAAGTCTACAGTAGTGTCTAGGAATGTCCTGGGCCTTCACATGCACTCACCACTCCCTCACTGACCCCCCCAGAGCAACTTTCAGGCCTGCAAGCTCCATTCATGGTAAGTGCCCTCGACAGGTGTGCCATTTTTCAAGAAAATCTTTTATACCATATTTTTGCTGCATCTTTTCTGTATTTAGATATGTTTAGATACACAAATACTGCCCATTGTGTTACAGTTGCCTACAGTACTCAGTACAGCAACATGCTGTGCGGTTTTGTAGCCCAGGAGCAATGGGCTAGACCACATGCCTGGTTGTATAGGGACATCCGGGTTTGTGTAAGCACATTCTATGATATTCACACAGTGACAAAATTGCCTAAGGAAACATTTCTCAGAATGTGTCCCTGTCGTTACACATGACTTATACACTGTGTGCATTCTCAAGGGACTCTCTCTCCATACTGCAGACACAATTATTATCCCCATTTTACTGATGAGGACACTGAGGTCCAGAGAGGGGGAGCAACTTGCCCAGCACCTTACCTGGTGGGTGTGGCGGATTGTATTTTCCAAAAATGGTCGCAGCTATATTTCCAGACCTTTGTTGCTCACTGTCAAGAAACAGAACCTATTTCTTATTCGTGTGAACTAGGTCAGGATCTTGGGATGGCCGCAGGGAACAGCACATGGGAGAGGTGATGTCCAAAACTGTCCTGAAAGGTGATGTGCCTTCCACCTGTCTCTCTCTTGCTTTCAGGCTGCCTGGCCTTGGAACCCAGCCACCACGCCGTGAGAAAGTCAGCCACGTGGAGGGGCCCACATGGAAAGGAACCAAGGCCAGGAAGGAGCATCACCTTCCACTTGTATGAGGGAGGGAGACCCTTGAGATGATTCAGTTTCTGGCCTTCAAGTCTTCCAGCCGAGGTTGCAGACCAGGAGGAACAGAGATGAGCCGTCATCACTGCTGGGCTGTGTCTGAATCCCTGACCCACAGTATCTGTAAGCATAGTAATGTTTGCTTTCGGGCACTAAGTTTTGGGGTGCTTTTCTTTGCAGCCCTAACGACTAGAGCAGCTCATAAGTGGGGGAGTCGGGGTTTGAACCTAGGAATCCAAGATTCTTTCTACTATCCTTCCCCACTCCCCCCTCTGGCTGTCTGATGAGACACCATCAGCAGCAGCATTTAGCAGTCTCCTCTTTTTCTGCCTGGGGACCTCTGACTCATCTCAAGGATCGTCATTTTTATTTAGAAACGAAAAATCAGAATTCAAAGACAATTGTTCATAGAACGTGCAAAAGCCTCTCTCGGTGACAGCTGTGGTTTCACCAAAAAGAGCCACCAGCCCACTCACGGCAACCCCCCTCAAGTGAAAAAAACCTGAGACAAACAAAAAGTCATGAGGACATCTGTTCATTTCTGCCGCCCATGCTGTTTGCTCATGTCACAGAGTCTCCAAGGATGTGCTATGCCAGGCATTGTCTTTTCTTTCTTAATATGTCTTAATATTTTATTATTATCATTTTTAAAAGACAGAGTCTTGCGCTGTCCCTCCAGCTGGAGTGTAGTAGTGCAATCATAGCTCACAGCAGCCTCCAACTCCTGGGATTGGGCGATCCTCCCAGTTTAGCCTCCCAAAGCTCTGGGATTATAGGCGAGAGCCACTGTACCTGGCTTGCCTTTCTATACCTACCTTGCCTCCCTCCAAAACAATGGAGCTTTAGGTCAGGCACAGTGGCTCATGCCTATAATCCTTGCACTCTGGGAGGCCGAGGCAAGAGGATAACTTGAGCCCAGGAGTTGGAGACCAGCCTGAGCAAGAGCAAGACCCCGTCTCTACTAAAAATAGAAAAAATTAGCTGGGCATGGTGGTGGGCGCCTGTAATCCCATCTACTTGGGAGGCTGAGGAAGGAGGATCGCTTGAGCCCAGGAGTTTGAGGTTGCTGTGAGCTAGGATGATGCCGTGGTATTCTAGCCCAGGCAACAGAGTGAGACTCTGTCTCAAAAAAAAAAAGACTCAGAATCCCTGTGTTCTCAAGGACAGGGCAGGGCCTAGCATGACTCTTGTACAGTTGGAGAAAGTCGCCATCTCTGTGTCATCTTCATTTTCTGGCTCCTCTTTGGGGTTCCCTGGCAACTTCAGGTTTTCTATATCCCTGAACCAAATACAAAGGAAGACAGAGTCTCTTTGTCCAAGAGCTCAAAAAGAAGTCCAAGAATTGAGCCTTGCTGTCCCTGGTTGGCCCGTCTTGGGTCATGAGCCCTAAAGTCATCACTATGGCCTGGAGGATGGAATGATCCTGTTGGCTCCATTTAGGCCAAAGGCTATGAATTTGGCCACACGGGAAAGTGGTGAAAAATGTAAAACCAGGAATAATGGTCCCAAGAAAGGGGAGAGGACATAAGGAGCCATTATGGGGTGACATTGGGGTGCACTGAGAAACACACACTATCCATAGCCCTAACAGACTGTGACAAGCCATTCACAGAAGGTAATATGGAAATGGTCATTATACAAATTTGAAAAGGTGCATGAGCTCACTGGTAATCTGGGAAATGCAAAATAAAATATCCCAGATATAACTTTCCTACCTCCCCCAAAAGAGTGGCAATAAGTGACAGACAGTGTTGGCAAGAGTGTGGGGATCGGTTATTCACACACAGATGATGGAGTGTAAACTGAAGCATCCTTTTGGTAAGTGACTCTGACAATATTTCTCAAAGATTTAAATCCTTAACTGCTAGAAATTCCTAGAAATCAATGCACGAGTGCCCAAAGATGTATGTACAAGTGATGACTGACAGAGGATTGTTTGTAAAAATGAAAAAGTAGGACAGCCATGGTGACTCACGCTTGTAATCCCAGCACTTTGGGAGGCCGAGGCAGGATGATCACTTGAGGGCAGGAGTTGGAGACCAGCCTGGGCAACATAGCAAGATCCCATCTCTACAAAAATGTAAAAGATTAGCCAGGTGTGGTGGTATGCAACTGTAGTCCCAGCTACTTGGGAGCCTGAGGTGGGAGAATCACTTGAGCCCAAGAGTTTGAGGTTGTAGTGAGCTGTGAGCATGCCACTGAACTCCAGCCTGGGCGGCAGAGCGAGACCCTATCTCTAAAAAAGGAAGAAAAGACAGAAAGAAAGAAGGAAAGAAGGAAAGAGAGAAAGGAAGGAAGGAAGGTAGGAAAGGAGGAAGAAGGAAAGAAAGAGAGAGAGAGAGAGAAAGAAAGAGTAGAAACAATCTAACAGTTGATCAGCAACAGAGTGTATGAATCAACAGCATCTTTGTGCTATAGAATGCCACATAGGCCGGGCGTGGTGGCTCATGCCTGTAATCCTAGCACTCTGGGAGGCCAAGGCGGGTGGATCACTCCAGGTCAGGAGTTCGAGACCAGCCTGAGCAAAAGCGAGACTCCGTCTCTACTAAAAAAATAGAAATTATCTGGACAACTAAAAATATATATAGAAAAAATTAGCCGGGCATGGTGGCACGTGCCTGTAGTCCCAGCTACTGGGGAGGCTGAGGCAGGAGGATCGCTTAAGCCCAGGAGTTTGAGGTTGCTGTGAGCTAGACTGACGCCACGGCACTCACTCTAGCCAAGCAACAGAGCGAGACTCTGTCTCAAAAAAAAAAAAAAAAAAAAAAGAATGCCACATAGGACTGTGCCACCATTCAAGCCAGATGTATATGAATAGACATGGGATGCTCTCTAAGACATATTAAAAGCAAAATGCGGAAGATGCACAAGGTATGATCCCATTTATGTGAAAAAGAAAATATCTGAGAGGCAACAGATACAATGGTTATGAATATAGATTCTGGAACCAGGCTGCCTGGGTTTGAATTCTAGCTTCTCCTCTCTGAATTTGGGTGACTTTGGGGAAGTTGTTTCACCTCTCTGGCCCTGAGTTTCTTCCTCTGGGAAATAGAGATAATAATAGAATTTGCCTCATGGGGTTTTGTGAAGATTAAATAAATTAATACATGTAAAGTGCTTGGTGCAGTGCCTGACACGTAGTAAGCACCCAGTTAGTGTTAGCTATTAGCCCTGTGCGTACATCTACATAAATATGAAGAAAGAAGACTCTAGGGATGTGCTCCAATCCGTGGATAGTGAAAGGTGGTGAAGGGGGACTTCACATTTTGCTCTGCGTAGTCCCGAATTGCTAAAATCTTTCACAATAAAAACAGATTCATGCATTTCTTGGGTAATATAGTTTTAATATCCTCCGCCCCCAAAATCCCCAACCATGACATCGATTAACGTTCTTCCTTTGTGGCATATTCTCATTCTGTGAGAGACGTCATATGCTAATCCTGTGGGCCACAGGTCACAGTCTAGCATGAGCCATTAGTCCATCTTCAGTCTTTGACCCATCGGCCACCTAGAACCTTGTCTTCCTCCAACCCCTCCCCACTCCCATTTCTACCGTGGAGTTTAGTCCTCGGTACTCCATGGCCTTTGATGTTAGAGTGTGTTTTCCTCCTTCTTTAGACTGTTCAAAGGGCTCTCACTCAAAATGTCCTGTTCCTTCCTCTTGCTAACTCTTGCAAGCAGACATACTAGTACTCATTTTCCGGATGGGAACTCTGAGGTATAGAGTGGTGAAGCAGCGTGCCCCCAGGGGCACACAGCTTATAAGTGGCAGAGCTGGGCTTCAAATCCACCTTTCTGATGTCAAGTTTTGTGTTCTTTCCTGAAATTTAAATATAGTTAGTGTTGTAAATAAATCAGGTATGCACGGGGTTACAGTTGGTGCCTATCCATCCAAAAAAACCTTGTAGCAGGAGCTGTCTGCCAGGCAAGAGTCTCTCTGCTGCCAGAGGTCAGATTTTGCAACAGCCTTGGATTCTTGGGTCCAGATCTGCAGGGCTCTCTGGGGACTGCTGGCCTGGACCCATACCTGTGGTTGTGTCTGGGTCAGACTGTCCCAGCCAATAGGGCAGCCTGGAAGGACAAGATAAGAAGGCAGCAGGGACTATGTTGAGACCCTGGCTTCACCCCAGCAGTAAGCTCCGGGAGGCCAAGAACTGAGGTCTGATGAGTCAGTGTAGAGGGAAGCGGAAATGATGACTTAGCTCTGGGTCATGATTTGTCTCTTCTTTGCCTACGAGATGAGTCATTGCCTTTATGCCTCTAATTTTCAGACTTCTAGCTCATCCCAGCACAGTAGAGGAAGGTGATGAAGGAAAGTTCCCTGGAGCGTGGGCTGCGCCCCCAGAAGGCCCTGGGTTTAAATTCAGTCTCTGCTCATTACTCATCACGGGACGTTGGCAAATCATGGAGCCTGCAATTCCTAATGCCTCCCTTGCGAGGGTCCTTCATCTATCAGTGCCCGGTGCTGGGGATATGGTAGGAAACAAAGCAGATAAAATCCCTGCCCCGGGATGCCATATATATGGACACACATATGTGTGTGTATAATGTAATGTCATTTGGGGTTAAGCGAGGTGAAGAAAAATTAGAGGTGAGGTGTAGACGTAAGAGAAGGTAAGAGGATTGGTACAGAAAGTCCCTATAAAGTGTCTAGCATGACGCCTGACACATAGTAGGGCTTCAATAAAGAAATATGAATTTCTCTCCATGCGGTTTAGGAAGTGAGGACCGTGTGGTTTTCAGGACCACACAGGCCTCTGCTCCCTGGAGGAGATGCAAGGTGGACGACTCCCACACACGGCGCCAGGATTCCCAGCCCCAGGGCAGCGGAGAGGAAAGCCTCTGAGTTAAAAAAAATATGTATAAAACAAAATATATATAATATATATATTTTTTATTAAGGTAAAAATTTACATAACATAAGGTTAGCCATTAACCATTTTCTTTTTTTTTCTAAAAGGCTCTGTGACCATCCCATCAAAAGTAGACCCCTCCCATGAGAATCCATCACAGACTCTGTTTCCATTGTAGCGCCTAACTGTAATGATTTTATCTGGTTTACATATTTATCACCCGTGTCCCCCGCTAGACTGTGTCCCCCGCTAGGAGCCCATCTGCCCGGTTCTCCACTGCACCCCGGCTCCTAGCTCAGGGCCTGGCTCAAGAGTAGGAGCTTCATAAACACTAAGAGCACCTGGAGTGTAGTTGACTAATTAAATAAATGAACCCGATGTACAAAACATACTGCTATCATGTTTCCATAGGCCTGCCATATACAAATTATACTGTTTTCCAAATATTAATTAATGAAGCCTTTGGAATTTCCCTGAGGGCTTGGCCGAGGGTGCTTTCATGTGGCTGATCCGAGACACAAATAGAGCAAAATGATTTATTCTGGGTCACTGGTGACTCAGTGTCTGGGAATAGAAACATACTCCAAAACCTTTGCTCTAATTAGTCAAGGTAATTATTAGGCACAATAATTAAGCATGAATGACCTCAGTCAGGCTGTTTTGTAACCTCTGGAATTTAAGACCTATACTAATTTTGCTTTAATGACAGTATTTGTTGTGGCTTGCCACCCCTAGACCCTTTTGGCTTTTTCTGAACAATCAAACATTTGTCTCAAAATGTGATGTTTTTCAACAATGAATGCTTTGATTCACCCCTGGTCACATTCCAGAGTCCTCTCTCAAATTATTTACCTCTAATATAATTTTTATTTTTGTGGGGTTCTTTTTTTTTGATGTTTAGTTTTTGGTGATTTTTATAGGTCAATTCTAGTTCCATTAGAAATGCCTCCTCTGGCTCATTTATTTAATCAGTATTTGCTGTGCCCCCTTACTGAGAGCAGGGCTCTATGTAGCAAGCTGGGGACGATAAGGAACAAAACACAGTTCCCACCTTGAAAAAATTTTGCTGTGTGTCGTTGGTGGTGTGAGGCGGGCTTGTAATACTTTAGTTATTTCTTTATCTTTTTTTTTTCTTTGAGACAGAGTCTCACTCTGTTGCCCCGGGTAGAGTGCTATAGAGTCAGCCTAGCTCACAGCAACCTCAAATTCCTGAGCTCAAGGAATCCTCCTGCCTCAGCCTCCCAAGTAGCTGGGACTACTGGTGTGCGCCACCACGTCCAGCTAATTTTTTCTATTTTAGTAGCGACGGGGTCTTGCTTTTGCTCAGGCTGGTCTCAAACTCCTGAGCTCAAGCCATCCTCCCGCCTCGGCCTCCCAGAGTGCTAGGATTACAGGTGTGAGCCAACGCACCCGGCCAAGTTATTTATCTTATTCTTGATGAACAGCCAACCTTTCCTGATGTCTTCCTCGATAAGAGGCATGGCATTACTTGAGTTTACTCATGGAAGCCTCATAACAGACCTAAGGGGAAGGTACTATTATTGTACCATTACTGTCACCTCCATTTTACAGATGAAGAAACTGTGGCACAGGGTGGTTAAGTGACTTGCCCTGAATCACACAGCTAGCTGGTAGTCAGGTATGTGGTGGTGGCAGAATCTGAACCCCCGGAGTTGATATCCAATCTATGCTCTGACTCTCTACAGTAGACTCACTATACTAGAATTTTCAATTGTCCAAAAACATCAAATTCTCTGATATGGCAAATTCTCCCCTGTGTATTCACTCAACAAATGTTTGCTGGGAGCTTGCTGCCTGTCTGGAGCCAGACCCTGGGCTCAAATCCTGGCTTGGTCACTCAAATTCTGGCATGGTCAGCAATTAAGGTTGCAGATTTAACTCAGAAAAATACAGATCACTCAGTTAAGTTTGAATTTCAAATAATTTTTTTAGTATAAATATGTTCCATGCCATGTTTTATTTTATTTTATCTGGCAACCCTGCAGGGAATTGCTGTGTGGCCTCTCTGGTCTCAGATTCCTCATATTCAAGATGAGGATAACAGTCCCCTTTTCACAGAGTCGCTTTGAGGAGTAAATGAGAATGTTTATAAAGTACTTGGGGCCAGGTACAGTGACTTGCACCTGTAATCGCAGCACTTTGGGAGGCTGGTGGAAGGATCCTTTAAAGCCAGGAGTTTGAGACCAGTCTGGACAACATAGCGAGACCCTTGATCTCTAAAAAGTTTTTTCAATGGGTGTGGCGGTGCATGCGTGTAGTCCCAGCTACTCGGGAGGCTGAGGTGGGAGGATCATGTAAACCCAGGAGTTCAAGGTTACACTGAACTGTGATGGCACCACCGCACTCCAGCCTGGGCAGAGCTATACCTAGTCTATTAAAGAAAAATAAATACATAAAAATAAAATACTTGGAATGCTGCAGCATCTCCTAACCGGTCCCCCTTTCATAGGCAGCCCACTCCAAACTGTGCTTTCTGCAGTAGCTGGGCTAGAGCCGACTTTAAATTCAGTTCAGGCCACTGTCTATTGAAAACCCTTCCAAGTTCCCATGGCATCCAGACTAAAGCCCAAAGGGGTACAGAGTAAGCACGTGACATGAAGGAGGAGTGAAGATGGATGGAAACTTGAGACATGAGATGCTGAAATAACCTAGCAGGTTACAGCCAGGTATATTCTGAATCTATCCTTCTCTCTCCAGCCATTTCTATCCACTCCATCATGGCTACCCTAGTTAAGGTACCACACCTTTGCCTATGCAGCTGCAATATCCTTCTTGCTGGTCTCCCAGCTTCCATGTGAAAAATAACAATAAAAATTTTATTATGGAAATATAAAAAATATATACTAGAGTGACTAGAATAAGGAACCAGCTTCACTAATCATCAGTTCATCAGCTCACAACCAATCCAGCTTCATCCACTCCTCAACCCCCTGGAATCTGTAATTCTTCCTCCAGGGGATTTTTTTTCTTTTATTTTGAAAAATTTCAGTCTCAGGAACAGGATAATCTGACTTTTCATCAGTTCCCTTGCAGTAGATCTATTGTTTGTTGTGGCATAAACTTTATTCCAAGATTGCTTCAGGGATTTGCTTTGAATCCAGAGTTTTGATACTCAAAACCAAGTTTAGAGAACTAAAAGAAAAAAGAAAAAAAGAAAAGAAAATAGGGGGGTGGGGAAGCCTCTTTTTGCAAATCTTGCAAATCAAAAGCCTCGGATTTCAAAATTATTATTTCTGCCATGAATTTCAAAAGCCTGCTTAGGAACTCATAAAAGCCAAGAATTTGACTCTTTCTTTCATTTCTTTTCTTTTCTTTTTTTTTTGATTTGGTTTGGGTCAAGCCTCTTTAAGTGGTTTATCCAGAATGATTCAGCCTCAGCCTCAATACATGACTTTTATGGGAAGAAGGGTCACAGGGTTTTCTAGAAAAGGGAATAAACAGCATTGCAACATGTGCAAAAATGTTACTCATTGCTATTTTTATTGTTAAAATAATTTTAGTAAACTTAAATTATTTCTCGGAATGTTCACAGGTTGTGATGCTCACTATGCTGTTATTTTTCCCTGTGGCTTTAACCTCAACTACAATTTCTCCTAATATAAAGTTTTGCAAGACACTAACTCCCACGTTTGGGGTAGTTATTTTTCATTTCATATGTCAATATCCCAGGTTTCTGCAAGAACAGTTTCTCAGGGCTCTGCACTGTTGCACGCTTGCAAACCCGTGTCCTGGATGTCGTATAAAGTCTCATGTCTTGGACTGACCTATCCACAAAAAAGAAAAATAAAAAAAAAAAAATTTAAAAAAAAGTCTCATGTCATCTGGAAGTCTGACACTCCTGCTTAGCCTTGCATCATCTGATCCCCTTAGTCATAAACACTGGCCTTAATGTTGAGGTTAGTCACCTGTTAAAACAAAGTCTGATTTTTATTTTCAGGCAAATCCACTGGAATCTGCCAATAGTGAATGTATCAACACCAAAAGTCTCCTAGATTCAAGACAGCATGATTCAGGCCCAAACATGATACAGACATACTGAAGGGAAGGAGGGATGGTAAGCAGTCAGAACCTCTCACTGAGAATAGAATCGCTGGTGTTTATTCTCAGCTCAGCCAACAGCTTCCCTGGCAACCCCAAGTGCCACAGCTGGGCTCAGTTTGCTCATGGGCAGTTTTCCTGGTGATAAAATCAGAATAGCTTGTGTCCTTACAGCCAGAGGTAAGATCACTTGTGTTTTTTTAAAGTGGCCCAAAATTATTATGATTGGGTGTGCCCTGATTGTTTTTTTGATAAATGTTTTATTTCAGAACAGTTTTAGATTTATAGAAAAGTTGCAAAAATGGTACAGAGCTTCCATATAACCTATGCCCAGTTTTCCCAATGCTGTTTTCATATTATAAACATCTTACCTAATTACTGGATATTTGTCACATTTAATGAACCAATACTGATATGTCATTATTAACTAAAGTCCATACCTTATTCAGATTTCCTTGGTTTTTACTTAATGTCTTTTTTTCTGTTCTAGCATCCCATCCACATTGTCACATGACATTTAGGCATCGTGTCTCTCTAGGTTTCTCTTGGCTGTGACATTGTTTGTTTCATTTTGGTTTGTCTTAATGGAGATAAAATTCACATACTATGATATCCACCCTGCCAGACACGGTGGCTCACGCCTGTAACCCTAGCACTCTGGGAGGCCGAGGAGGGAGCATCGCTTGAGCTCAGGAGTTCGAGCTCAGGAGTTCGAGACCAGCCTGAGCAAGGGCGAGACCCTGTTTCTACTAAAACAGAAAAATTAGTAGGGTGTTGTGATGTGCACCTGTAGTCCCAGCTACTCAGGACTCTGAGACAGGATTACTTGAGCCCAGGAGTTGGAGGTTGCTGTGAGCTAGGCTGACGCCGCGACACTCTACTCAGGGCAACGGAGTGAGACTCTGTCTCAAAAAAAAAAAAAAAAAATCTACCCTTTTACAGCACATAATTCAGGGCTGGGAGCAGTGGTTCATACCTGTAATCCTGGCACTTGGGGAGACTGAGGCGGGTGGAACATTTGAAGCCAGGAGTTTGAGACCAGCCTGGGCAGCACAGTGGGGCCCTGTCTTTACAAAAAATCTTTTTAAAAATTCATAAAAATAAATAACTTTGAAAAATAAAGTACAGAATTTAGTGGTTTTTAGTATATTCACAAAGTTGTTCAGCCGTCACTACTAACTAATTCCAGATCATTTTCATCACCTCTGTAAGAAACCCCATACCTGGCTGGACATGGTGGCTCCTATCTGTAATTCTAGCACTTTGGGAGGCTAAGGTGGGAGGATTGCATAAGGCCAGGAGTTTGAGAGCAGCCTGAGTAACATAGTGAGACTCCATTTCTACAAAAAAGTAGAAAAATTAGCCAGGTGTGGTGGGGCATTCCCTTAGTCCCAGCTACTCTGGAGCCTGAGGCAGGATCGCTTGAGCCCAGAAGTTCAAGGTTGCAATGAGCGATGATGACACCCCTGCACTTTCACTCAGGCAACAAGGGTGAGACCTTGTCTCAAAATGAATAAATAAATACATAAAAAATAAAGTGGGAATAAAAATACCCACCTTTACTTGATATCCTGTGATATAGGGGAAAAAAAAACAACCTTACTGGGGAACTGTAAGGATCAAACAAGTTAATACACACAAAGGACTTACCATAAATACAACAATGTGTGGGATTTTATGTGTGGTGGGGGGACCCTCTGTTAAGATGTTGTCAGTAATTTGGAAGCAGCCTGGTTCTCCAGCTTTAACACGCAGGGAAAGATGCCGCGTTGAATCTCCTCCTTGCCATATGTAATTGATAGTCACACTGTCCCAGAGCCAGTTCTCCTTTCCCTTTTTAGTTTATGGAAATACCATTCCCGGTCTCCTTGAGTTGGGCAGGGCCACATGACTAATTCTGGCCAATAGAATATGATCAGAAGTGATGTTTCTCCTACTTAGCGAGGCAGCCAAAGGCCCCTGCAAGATTCTCCGGGCTTCGTCTTCCCCATTGTGGAGGAGGCCTTGTGTTGAAAGGGTGGAGTCACAAGCTGGAAGCCGCCTGGATCCCTGAGTCACCGCATGTCCTCATGTGGAGGACAGAAGCCCTCCACAGTCTCCTGGACCCAGAGCAGGCTTTCCCCAAACAAGAAATAAACTTTTGCGGTGTTTAGCCAATTAAATCTTTTTGTCGTTTTTGTTTGTTCGTTTATAGAACCATCACCTATCCCGCGTAGTACGACCTGTCGATGAATGTTCCCAGGAAATAACTCAAGACTGTTCGGGGGATCCAGGGCACTGCCTCTGGCATCTTGCGTTCCAGCACACTTCTGTGCCTCTCCTGTTGGCCTCTAACAAGCTGCTGCTTTAGCTGCTGGAGAAACCACAGAGACACACGCTGCCAACTGTGTCAGCACCACCAGCTCTTATGACCACGGCAGTGGGAGGAATGACGCTGTTTTGTTAAGAAGGAAAGAAAATGTCTTCGTGAAGTGGTTCCGACCTGCCGGAGAACGACGCGTGTGTTTTGCTCTCTCCTGCTCCTGCGTGTTTGCATCTGTCACTTGCGGTAGGCGGCCTCTGAGAGAGCCCCCAAAGATCCTTGGCTCTTGGAATTGTGTGATATCCACCCCGTGAGTGTGGATCGGATTTACTGACTTGCCTCGTGGGAACTGAATATGGCAGGAGTGATGGACGTCACGGCCGAGAGCAGATTATACAAAACTGTGGCTTCCGACTCTGGGACCCCCTCTTCTGCTCTCTCCCTCTGCTGTGAGCTGCCACGTGGAGAATTTATTAACACAACTCTCACCCGAACTGTTTCCTCTCCCAAAGGGGATTTGAATGGAATCCCCTTTGTAATCCTTCCTTCTCTTCCCTCATGGCTCCCCAGGGAAACTGTCTGATCTGTTTTCTGTGACTATAGGTTAGTTGGCACTTTCTATCATTTGACGTAAAGGAAATGAGTCATAAAGCATGTGCTCTTTTTGTCTGGGTTCCTTCACTGGCATAATTATTTTGAGACGAGTTGTACTACGTACGACGTGTCCATCCCTCTTACATATTCGTCGTGTGACCGTATCACAGTGTTTATCTGCTCACCTGTTGATCGACATTTGGGCCGCTTCCAGGTTTCGGTGATTACAAACAGGGCTGATACGCACGTTCGTGTACAAGTATGGACACGGGCTTTCTTTTTTCTTTGGCAAATACCTAGGAGGGGAATGGCTGGACCGTTCGGTAAGTGCATGTTGAATTTTTAAAGTCACTCACAAATTATTTTTCAATTGCACCATTTTGCATTCCCAGAGGCACCTTACAAAATGTTTAACAGTGCTGGCAATCTGGCAGTCACCCACTAGATGCCCAGAGGGCCACAATCATTGTGACAACCCAACGGCCCCTCTCTGCTACCTGGGATGCCAAATGTCACCTGGCTTGGGGCAGTGCTGCCACAACCGAGAACCACTACACCAGCGTTTCTTTTGTTCCTGCGCTAGGCAAGGACAAGCCCCCATATAGGAACCATAGAAGATACAGGACAGGAAAAATATTATTTTTTTAATTAATGAATTATTATCATTATTATTATTATTTTAGAGACAGGGGTTCGCTCTGTTGCCCAGGCTAGAGTGCAGTGGCGCGATCATAGCTCACTGCAGCCTAGAACTCCTGGGCTCAGGGGATTCTTCCACCTGAGCCTCTCCAAGTGCTGGGATTACTGGCATGAACCACCGTGCTTGGGCAGGAAAGATATCTGTTCTCATCCATTGGTTCATGGCTGAAGCCTCTGTAACAAAACACAGATTGACAAATATATTTAATGTATGTTTTATGTGACGTTGGAGGCTTCAGAAATGAAGACCCAAAGAAACAGGGACACCTGTGTAGTTTTATGCTTAGGTTTGATGAATAGTGGCCAGCCCCGGAGAAGCCTGATTGGACAAAGGGGCTACGACCTCATGGTAATAAACTGGCAGGAATTTAGCGAGGCCTGTTTGTTGTGGGTCTTCTCTGTGTCCCTGAGTCTTCAGAGATAAGCACGTTCCTTTCTTCCAGGTATAGGGAGGGTACATCCTGCAGGTCTTCTGACCTGAGAAAATCATTTTCGCATTGGATGGCTTGCTTTAGGGGAGAAGCGGAGGGGAAGGTGAGAATGAGCTTCCTGCCTCTAGTCTTTTCTCAAATGCCAAGGTGCCATATTTTGGGGTAGCATGTCTGGAACCTCACCAAGGAAAACATGTGAACCCATATTCTGACCCGAATTCATGGTACGCCGTTTTACACGATGGTAACAAGAGGAGATGTGGCTATGAATGGTACACTTTGGCTTGGCTTTGCATTCCCTGGTTCTTCAGTTCTGCAAAGACCAAAATGCTCTTTATTTAAAGAACCAAGGTTTACATGCAGTGGTGAATCACAACGTGGTGGTGAGAGTGGAGTCAGATGACCCATTTGCTTTCTATTCTTAACTTTCTCTCTGGTCCCAGGAGCCTCCCAGAGCCTCCCTGGGGTAAAAATAAGTGGTATTTGGTAATCCTGAGCTGAAAGGTGGTACTTAAGTCAAAAGTACACCTGAACTCAGCTAATTTGTGCTAATCATCTACACTTCCATGGATTAGCCAGGGGGGAAAACATCATTACGATGCAACCACAATCACACATTGCAGGACCTAACCAGTCTCCAACACTATTTTGATTTCTAAAACCTTCTCAGCCCCCAAGGCAGCGGTTATCACACTGGAGCATGCATCAGAACCCCCTGGAGGGTGTGTTAAAATGCAGATTGCCTGGTCCCACCACTAGAGATCTGATCCTATAGACCAAGGGATGGGCTTGAGAATTGTCATTTCTAACCATTTCTCAGATGGTGCTGATGTTGTGTGGTCCAGGGCCCACACTCTGAGACGCATTTCTCTGTTGGTATCTTATATCTGCCAATTGAAAGTTGTCTATGTCCAACGATGGCAGTGATCCTCAACCAGGGAGATTTTGTCCTCAGAAGACATGTTTGGCTGTCGTTACTAGCAGAGGCAGAGGGAGGGAGTGCTACTGGCATCTGTGGGTAGAAGCCAGAGATGCTGCTAAACATCCTACAGTGCATGGGCCAGCCCCCCACAGCAAATACTTATTTGGCCCAAAGTGTTCATAGTGCTCAAGTGGAGAAACCCTGAACTACAGGGGATTGCTTACCTAAAGCAGAATAATATTCTCACAAGCAATGTTACGCAGTCATTAAGACGAATGCCTCGGCCGGGCACAGTGGCTCACGCCTGCAATCCTAGCACTCTGGGAGCCGAGGTAGGACAATCGCTTGAGCTCAGGAGTTAGGGAGCAGCCTGAGCAACAGTGAGACCCTGTCTCTATTAAAAATAGAAAAATTAGCCAGGCGCTGTGGTGCACGCCTGTAGTCCCAGCTACCTGGGAGGCTGAGGCAGGAGGATCGCTTGAGTCCCTGAGTTCAAGGCTGCAGTGAGCTAGGATCATACCACTGTACTCCAGCCTGGGTGACAGAGCCAGACCCTGTCTCAAATAAACAAAGAAAGAAAGAGGCAGTCTGTGGACCAACAGCATGGGCATACTGGGGGCTCCTTAGACATGCAGATTCTCGCCGCCCCCCTCCCCCAGGCCTACAGAACCAGACTCTGGCTGGAATCCGAGGGCCTGTGCTACTGCTATTTTGGACGCAGGTCGTGGTCAGACAGTGTGGCTCTATCATGTCCCTGTCTTGTTTCCTTGAGAAGCTAGCTGATCTCTTTGAGATCCCTGCATTGGCCAGTGGGCCTGAGCCTTTGTTTTTGTTTTTAAAGCCTTGCCATTTTTAGAACAGAGTTTTCAGGAAAATCAAGGAACCATTTAGTCGTCAGAAACGGGAGGTCGGAGAAACATTCTATCATGAGGCATCTTTCTAGGTGCCACCACCATTTTGGTGAAGTGTACCTTCAAGCCCGCCTTGGGAAGCCACCCACAGAGTGGCTGCCAGTCGGGATGGCCACAGGCAGTCTTTCTGAAAATGCATTTAATTGTCTGTGATTCAATCACCAGGTAGCAGTCAGGATGAGTGATCCCATTCTTATCCTGAGTCCTATCTGATAACCGGCAGCAACTCGCAGCTGCAATTCTAGGCCGAGGACCAGCCATGGAAGGAACATGCTTCTGGAATGGAGAAAAGTTACACAAACACAGTAGGTGAAAGCAAAGCAAACGCAAGCAACAGGCTCGAATCTCCTCAAACTGCCCAATACCACATATATGTAGCAATCTGCAAATTACCACGAAATTTACATAAAATGAGGAATGAATTGTGTTTAGAGGAATGAATTGTGTTTAGTTGATACAGAGACCTCACCACAGCTGCTTATATAAACTACAGGTTTATTTCTACTTAATTTTTTTTTGTTTTTTTTTTTGAGATGGCGTATCACTCTGTCCCCAGGCTGGAGTGCAGTGGCGGGATCATAGCTCACTGCAGCCTAGAACTCCTGAGCTCAAAGGATTCTCCTGCTTCAGGCTCCTGAGCAGCTGGGGCCTCAGGTGTATGCCACTACACCCAGCTAATTTTAAAATTTTTTGTAGAGATGGGGTCTTGCTATGTTGCCCAGGCTGGTCTCCAAGTCTGGCCTCAAGGGATCCTCCAGCCTTGTCCTCCCAAAGTGCTGGGATCATAGGCATAAGCCATTGCGCCCAGGCCTATTTTTCTCTATTTTCAAAAACAGTCTAGAGGTAGGTAGCCCAGGAACATCCACAGATTCATTAGGGACTTCCTCCTTTCCTCCACCATGCTTGGCACATGGCTTCCTTCCTCAAGTTTACCTCATGGCCTAGGGTGGCTGTTGCAGGCCTGGACATTTTGTTTGTGTTCTGGGCAGCAGGAATGAGGAAGTGGCAAGAGCCAGAGGGCAAGCTAAGTCATTTCCCTTTAAATAGCTTTCCTGGAAGCCCCACCCAATGACTTCCTCTTCTTATTTCATCATCGTCCCTTAGCTGCAAGGGAGGCTGGGAAACGTAGTCCTTAGAATGGGCACGTTGCTCACTTTAATGAAATTCAGACTCGGTTTGGGTTACTTGTTACATAGAAATAGATAACTAACACACTGGACATTGCTGCTATGCTTTGGAGATGATTTATTTGTCCCTACCAAAACTGATGTGGAAATTTGATTCTCAATGTGGCTGTTTTGGGAAGTGGGGTTGAGTGGGAAGTGTTTGGGTTATGGGGAAGGATCCATCAGGAATGGCTTGGTACTGTTTTGGTAGTGAATGAATTCTTGCTCTTGCAAGACTGGATTAATTTTCACAGAGTGTTAATCTTGGGTCTTCCATCTACAAACTGTGTGGTTTTACATGAGTTATTTAACCTCTTGATGTCTCAGTCTCCTCATCTGTTCAGCAGCCTCCCTGGCTTCTATCCACTAGATGCCACCCCCACCCCCAGTTACGGCAACCAAAATGTCCCCAGAGATTCATTACCAAATATCCCCAAGGGGAGGGGGGCAAAGTTGCCTTCTGTTGAGAACCACTGATATAAATTACTTAGTTCTGTGCAAGGTGCTTAGTTAGCACTCAATACATGATAATCACAATCATTTTTCTCCAAATTGCGACAATATTAGCTTTCAATGTTTTCCTAGGCATTCTTTCTTTCTTTTTTTTTTGTCCCCACTCCCAGCATTCTTTCTTTTTCATAATTTTTTCTTTTTTATTATTTTTATACTTTATAAATTATTTAAATTTTTAAAAAATTTTTGTTTTTTTAAAGAGACACTCTTGCTGAGGCTGGTCTGGAACTCCTGACCTCAAGCGATCCTCCCATCTCGGCCTCTCAGAGTGCTGGAATTCTGGAATTACAGGGATGATCATTGCGCTCCTCCTCTTTGTTTGTTTCTTTCTTTTTTTTTGATGCTACTTGCATTTTTGTGACGGAATTATTGTTTGAAATGTGTACGGAATGGTTAATTCTATGTTATGTGAATTTTACCTCGGTTTTAAAAAGCAAGTGATGATAAGTAGCAAAAGACAAAATAGATAAATTGTACTACATCAAAATTAAAAACTTCTGTGCTTCAAAGGGCAGCATCAACAAAGTGAAAAGACAATTCACAGAATGGGAGAAAATATTTGCAAATCATATATCTGATAAGAGACTAGTGTCTAGAATACATGCAAACTCTGACAACTTAATAATAAAAAGACAACACAATTAAAAAATAGGCAAAAGACATGAATAGACATTTCTCCAAAGAAAATTAACAAAATGGCCAATAAGCACATGAAGAGACACCCAACATCATTAGTCAGTAGGGAAATGGAAATCAAAACTGCAATGAGACATATCACACCCACTAGGATGGCTATAATAAAAAAGACAGACATAGGGTGCACTGGGTCACACCTGTAGTCCCAGCTACTTGGGAACTCAGAAAGCTGAGGTGGAAGGATTGAATGAAATAATTTGCAATATTTTATTTTACTTTCTTTTTCTCTCCCCCTTGAAAGCCCCCCCCCATTTCCAATATTTTAAAAGAATGAATAAGTCTTTACGTTCCAATGTGGAGATGTCCAAATTACGTTAAGGGGAAAAGGTGTATGGAATAGTACACATAAAGTGAACACCTTTTTTTTTTCCTTAAAGGGTATAGATACACACATATATACATACACACACATGACATACATGTGACTCAGTTTTCAAAGGTTACAAGTTATTTCTTGGGAATAGGATTGGGAGAATCTGGAATGACGTGAAGTATAATGACTTTCACTTTTCACTCTATATTTTTCCCTGCAATTAGAATTCTTAAAATTGAAACATGGAGGACTTTTGTATTAAGAATAATGGAACCAGTGAATAGAGAAAAATACAGTGTTTTCACCAGGTGATTCCACATTAGGGAATTTATCCAAAGGAAGTAATTGAACAAGTGTGCTAAGATGAATGTACAAAGATGCTAGTACTTCTTGTTGTGGTATTAAAACTCTGAAAACAACCTAAATGCCCATTAGTAGGAAACTGTTAAAAACATTATGATGTGTCCATGCAACAGGATGCTATGTGACTGTTAATAAGAAGGAATGAAGCAGTTTGGTTGCCATGGAAAAGATTCCCAAGAGATATTATAAAAGGGAAAATAAAAGGTAGGTTTCACAATAAGTTGCATAATATCTTTTATGTTAAAAAGTGTTTATATATACATATTTAAAAGTATGGAATGATGTTAAAACTGAAAGTATATGTTAACCCCTATTTTCTTGAGCTGTTAAGCTCAACAAAGTTTAAATGCATACTAAGTTTAAATGGACATGAAATTTCCAGATCATAGCTGAGAGACGTCATATTCATTGTGGCTCATGCAGGCCTCCCAATTCTGAGGCTGGAGGCTAATTTTGGAGAACTTTCCTAGGTCCCTGCAATGCTGGTGGTTATTGAGACATTTCTGTGTGCTGTGTATGGTACTTAGTTCTTTTCCACCTAATCTCAGTTAATCTTGAGAGTGAGTTTCTGTCATCATCTCCATTTATGAGTCTCAGAGAGGTTTAGTAACTTGCCTGAGGTCACTCAGGAAATGCCTGTACAATTATTCAGAAAGCACAGTAGTAAGATGGCAGTCTCATCACCAGAAAGAAAGAAAATATGGTTCAAGTCAAACCAGATCATTCCTGGTTCCTTAAGCCTTTCCCACATTTGTGCGTTTAAATCTACATGCCCCTCTGCTCCAAGGGGTCTGATTTTCTGGGATCCTCATATGTCCTTCATCACCTAGTGGAGATGCTTCCTCCTCCAGGAAGCCCTCCCACCACTGGGAAGTACTCTTGTTTTTTTTTTTTAATCCCCCTCACAAATCTGATTTTATGCCCTTGTGGCATGTGGTACATGCTTTATGCTACTTTTCACAGTTCTCGCAGGCAGGCTGTGAGCATCCACCAGGTGTTGATGTGTGATAAAGTTGCTTAGGTTTTAATAAGGGTAGGTTAGAATTTTATAAAATCATCCTCTGGCATTGACTTGGTCTTCAGAGTCATTTTCTGTGTGTGTGTGTGTGTGTGTGTGTGTGTGTGTGTGTGAGAGAGAGAGAGAGAGAGAGAGAGAGAGAGAAACAGAGAGAGAGTTTGAGATTGAGATTCATTTACGACCTTGGTAGAGCCCAGAAAAATCTGACTTATCATCACAGAAAACATACTAAAATGCACTCACATTAAATTTTTTTTTGTTGTAAAAATAACTGAAGATTTTCATATTTTTTCTGTTGTAATCATTATTAAAAAAACGATTTTTTTTTTCATATTGTAGAATCAATAAACTGTGTTTTGCAGGGCCTGTGCAAAACAGGCCCTGTGCTTCAAAGTGCCTGTCTGTCGCTTCCCTCGCACTCTGGCGCGCCTAAAGAATCTGGGGTCTCCTTAGTCCCCCTACTCCCTCCCTGCCTTTGCATTCTTCCTCCTTTTGCTTGGCATGTCCGTCCTGCTATATCCTCCTACGATCCATTCTTCCTAAACCCTATTTATTTTTTTTAGGAGTCAACCAGGTACAGGACTGACAAGTTCTCTGCTCTCTTGGAACTTACTTTCTGGTGAGAGGGAACGCATAAGTAAACACATCAATAGATCGTTTTAGATGGTGACAGATGCTATGAAAAAATATCAGCAGGCAATAGGAGAGAGCATGGGAAGTGCTACGTATTTAACTAGGGTGGTCTGACTAGGGCTCCCTGCCGAGGGGCAGTTTGAGCAGAGCCTACAGAGAGAGGGGGACCAGGCAGAAAAGAGCTTGGTGTCCTGGGGGCACAGAAGGCAGGCCAGTGTGGTGGGCGGCCCAAGGGAGCAGAGGATCATGTGCAATGAAAACAGAAGAGGCAGGGCCAGGCCCTGCAGGGACTTGCAGGCCACGGCGAGGAGATCAGGCTTTATTCCAAAGCCGCACCGCTTCGGACCAGCGCGCTCCTGCAGGCGGGGGCGTCCAGAGCCCTAGGGGCACCTCCACAGCCCAGGTGGGCCCGTGCCCCCGCCACCAGCCGGGCAGTTTTGCCTCTGTGAGGTCACCGCCAGTGCTCGCGGCTGCCCCCTGTTCGACCCCGCTCTCGGGGGAGCTCCCGACTCGGCCGGCTCCGAGCCGCAGGGGGTGCCTCGGCGAGGCGCGCGGGGGTGGCACCGCAGGCCGGCGCCGCGCTCTGCCCCGGGAAGCCGGGCCTGCCCCCGGCGCCGGCGCGCGGGTTCCGGCCCGGGAAGGCCGAGGCCGGCGCGTGACGCAGGCGGCCGCACGTGGCCCGGGAGTGTGCTTCTCGGGACAGGTGCGGGGGCCGCCACGCTCGCGGTCCCGTTCTTCGGGAGGAGCGCCAGGCTGCCGGCGGGAGGTAGGCCCGGCTCTCCGGAGCCCTTCACCCTGCCCGCCTGAGGCTCGGGTCTCCGAAATGAACGCACCGGAGAGCGCTCTGCAACCGTGGACGCCAGTCGCGCGTTTTATTCACTTTCTCCACTCCCGTCCTCCCCATGGAAGCCCGAGGGGCTGCAGTAAGCACGCTGCCACCCACTACACCCCTCCGTGTCCCCAGCGCGGTCGTCGGTCTCGACTTTGCGTTCCCCCGGGGCCTGGAACCGCCGGACAAACCCCCGCGGGGTGCGGTCGCTGGGCCGGGTCATGTGACCTCCTCCTGGGCGCCCCGGGGCTGGGGGGGCAGCGAGCAAGAGCGCATGCGCAGCCCTTTGTATTTCCCCCTCCCCCGTAGGCTCGGACGCAACCACTGTCAGCTCCTTCCCCTCCCTCTCCCTCTTCATCCTTCCTGACATTCACTCCCTTCCCCCAGCTCATTGGTTACGTCAGGCAGACAGGCCGATGAACCAATCATGACGCTGTGTTCAGAGGCCGGGACGCGGAACCGGTCAGATCGGGCCAATGGAGGCCCTCGGAGCGGGCGCGCCCCAACCAGGCAGGGGAGCCGGGGCGGAGTGGGCGGCGCTTCCCCGGTCAGCATGTGGGCGGGGGAGGGCGGGGACCAGCAGCCGCAGAGGCGTCGACGGCTGCGGCGGCGACGACGTTGCTCAGTCTTCTGGGTGGGCTCGGCGGCGCGGGCCGGGCTGCGCGCAGGGCTCGGCTGTCAGCGGCGGCTGCCCCAGGGAGGCCGCGGCGCCATGGGGGGGCGTTAGAAGGGCTCCGGCGGGCGAGGCGAGGGGCGGCGGCGGTCATCTGGCCCGCGGCGACCTTCGGCGAGGCCCGGGGGTGGGGAGGCCCGGGGCGGGGGTCGTCCCGGGCTGCGCGGAGCCGCGGGGCGGGGCTCGCCGGCCGTCGGGGTACAGGAGGCCTGGGCCGCTGCGAGGAGGCGCCGCTGGCCGCCGGGCCCCGCCGCTGGGCCTCTTGACGACGACGCTCCCGCGTGGGCCCCGCCTGAGGAGGACGCGGCGGCGGCGGCGGCGAGGCCGCGGGAGGCCGCGGAGGATGGAGGAGCGGAAGGAGGAGGGCGAGGCTGAGATCCAGGAGCACGGGCCCGAGCACTGGTTCTCCAAGTGGGAGCGGCAGTGTCTGGCCGAGGCCGAGCAGGACGAGCAGCTGTCCCCCGAGTTGCAGGAGGAGGCGGCGGCCGCCGCGCAGCCCGAACACAAGCAGCAGAAGCTGTGGCACCTCTTCCAGAACTCGGCCACCGCCGTGGCCCAGCTCTACAAAGGTGAGGCCGCCGTCGCCATCTTGGCGCCGCCCGGCCGCCCCCGGCGCGGCCCCCGTCGGGGCCCGCACTCTCCGCGGCCAGCCGGGGGCGGCAGTCCGGAGGCCGGCCGGTCGCCGCTGCCCCCTCCCAGCAAGATGGCGACGCGGGAGGGGGACCTTCCGGGGGAGGCTGGGGCTGGCGTGGGGGGCGGCCCCGATTTGGGGCCGCTCGAGAGGCCTCTGGTTCCCCGGGCCGAGCCGCCCGGCGTCCCCCGGACCGGGGAGCGGAGGGGAGGAGCCCCCAAGTCACAAAATGGCGAAGGGAGGCGGCGGGGCCGGCCCTATTGTGCCCCGGAGCCGGCCCGGGGCGGGGACTGCGAGGGGGGCGCCTCCCTGCGCCACGGCTCGGCCCCCGGCCGCGCCTCCGAGCCCCGCGGCTCCCCCTTGCACCCGCCGCGACCCTCCTTCCTCCCGCCCTCCCGCCCGGTTTGGGATCCCGAAACCCTTGAACAAAATGGCGAAACCTAATATGGCCGTTCCGGAGAGATTGACGCCCAAATAACATTCTCTTTTTTTCTCTCTCTCTCTTTTTTTCTATGTGGTGTGTTTATTTTTTTGTTTTTTTCCTTTATATTGGTTTTTGTTTTCAGACCGAGTGTGTCAGCAGCCCGGACTTTCTCTCTGGGTCCCCTTCCAAAATGCAGCCACCGCCGTCACCAACCTCTACAAAGGTAAAGATAACCTTGCTGCATTGCTGGTTAAGGGGAAGGGCGGCCTGCGTCAGGGTGTCTGTCTTGTGTTCCAAGTACGTTTTCTGCTCTAACCTTGAATATCTCGCAACTTGAGAATCCTGGTGGTGTTCTAGCTGGATCAACCGAGGTGATTTTGACACCTCCCTTCGCCCCCCGGGGACATGTGGCTATATCTGGAGATATCTTTGGTTGTGATCACTTAGAGGGGACTGGTGAATATCCTACAGTGCCTCATGCAGTCCCCCAACCCCAGCCCCCAACGAATGATTATCCAGCCCCAAAAGTCAGTAGTGCCGAGGTTGAGAAGCCTTGAGCTGGAAGACGGGTGAGACGTGCTTGTCATTGGAAAAGACATCAAGGGAAGAAGAGTTGATGTTTTGGTGAGACGGATCTCATGGAAAAGAGTCGTGAGTTTGGCAGTTTAGAGCATGGCAGTTAGATAGCATTTAAGTGCTTAGAAAACTTTGCTTGGAATCATCTGTGTCGTATTAACATGCTGCTCTTCTTTAGCAATTTCTTCAAATGTTTTCCTTCAAAACTACCTTCTGTCTGATTGTGAGTCGTTGGCAGGAAGTCTGTGATCGGAGTTCTGAATTGATAGGTTTGTGTTTTATGGTGGTGCTTTTCTGAAGTTGATTTTTCCACCTCTGTGATGACATGAAGTCATGTAAGTAAACCATCTTGCTCATTATGCTATATTGGTAACAGTGGGTTTAGATTTTGTGTCTTAGTGTTTTTGAAGATTTGGAAATCTGGGTTTGATTTTTGGCAAGGTTTTTATGGAAAAGGGATTTGAATTTGACTTTTAATTTTAATAAAATGTAATTAAATGCTTTCAAACTTAAGAGCTGCTGGTTAGAGTAATGGAATTTTGTGCATTTCGAAAATACCAAAATAGATTGTAACAGGGAGTGGAGTATCTTTCTGATTCTCAGATTCTTATTTTTGTGTAAGAATGTGCAAATGACAGCATTCTGTGGGAATAATATCCCTTATTGTGAGATTTGTTTTAGACTTCACAGTTTTTTGTGACAATTTGAGAATTGTTAACAAATTGGTGAACGTTTAGGAACGTTTATTTTAGGGAGCGAGGCACTAATAATAGTCTAGCCTTACCGAGAGAAGGGAAACAAATGGCGCCCACTGGTTAACTTGGATTTCATGTAGCTCAGTTTCTTAAATATTGACTAGTGAGTAAATTGCTTCAATGTCTGTCAGTGCTTGAGGGTCTTGAGCAAGGTCTTGAACATTCTCTTTGGAATGGCTCTTGGTTTCATCCAGAAAGGGAAATACACTTTGATTTCAATTTTTTAAAAACTCAGATTTCTTGGAGTGTAATTCACTTATAGTAAAATCACTGTTTTAAGGTGTACACTTTGATTTTGACTAAGCTATACTATACAGCAAACAGAATCTATCTAACCTCCCACCCTAGCCCCTGGCAGTCACTGATCTGATGGCTGTATATGTAGTTTCTACTTTTCCATAATGTCGTAAATATAAGCATACAATATGTAACCTTTTGTGTCTGCCTTCTTCCACTTAGCATAATGTTTTTAAGGTTGATCCATTGAGTTCACATTGAAAGTATTAATAGTTCAGTGCCTTTTCATTGCTGAGTAGTATTTTGTTTTGTGGAGGTTTATCCTTTTGCTTTTGTTGCAATTATTTTTCTGCTCAAAGGGGAAGGCAGGTCATTTTCAGTGTTTTTTCCATATGCCAGGTTCTTAGCCTAGGTTATGTACAAACGTGAATGTCCTCTGGCTTTGGTGCTCTTGTGTACTTGTGGAATGTATTCCTTCAGGACTAAGCAGTTTTCTTTAGTGCTAGCTCTTCATATAAGATGGGCTCAGAAGTTGAACTCTGATTACTTCAGTTTGAAAATGCTTATAATTAACTAGTTTTCTTTGTTCAGAAGACTTAATGAGGGACATTAATTTTATCTTTTTTTTTCCGAGACAGAGTCTCACTCTGTTGCCCGGGCTACAGTGGCCGTGGTGTCAGCCTAGTTCACAGCAACCTCAAACTCCTGGGCTCAGGCGATCCTACTGCCTCAGCCTCCCAAGTAGCTGGGACTACAGGCATGCGCCCCCATGGCCGGCTGATTTTTTTCCATATGTTTTTAGTTGTCCAGCTAATTTTTTTCTATTTTTTTAGTAGAGATGGGGTCTCAGTCTTGCTCAGGCTGGTCTTGAACTCCTGAGCTCAAACAGTCCTCCCGCCTCGGCCTCCCAGAGTGCTAGGATTACAAGCGTGAGCCACCATGCCCGGAATTCTTGGATTATTGTAAATGTTGGATTGTTTCTCTGAACTAGTTTTATTTTTGTGTCCTGTTTCTGTAAAAGAAACACATCCCTTCTTACTAAAAAGGAATGGTAAATTGTTTTGTGGAATTTGATAGTGTAGTAACATCTTGTTCTTTTCCTATTAGATTCAGGGAGAGGGTGGATAATACTCTGCAGATCCTCCCACTTTTCCTCATTTTCAGGGTGTGGTCTTTGGAGAATTGGCATACAGCTGTGAGAATAATTGGTTACCTTAAATAGAACCAATAAAATTAGCAAGGTAGTATCACAAGTGCATGCAGCATTAAATAGTGGTAAATTTAAATAAGATTGTTCATAGTTGTGATAAAATATTATAAGTGTAATTTTGGCGGGGAAGATTTTTGGGGGATCCTTTCAAGTGGACAGTACTCCTATATTTTGTAGACGTAAGCATTTCTGGCAAACTAAAAATGGCTCATTTTTCAGCCTGCAGAGAGTTTGGCACTCCTAACAGCTTCTTAATAACTGCTAAAATGAGTACGTGGGAAGGTCAGAATTGAGGTAAAAACTTAGCAGACACCCCTTTTAATTGCCAGTGGGCTTTTTGAAATGCTGGTTCTGTGTGGCTGTGGAAGGGTTTGGAAGAGAATGTAAGTTGGGATTGTCCCCTCGGTGAGGACAGAATTCAGTAAAATGGAGTGCATGGTTCCTTCTCCACATAGTAAGTAGGGTCAGACTTGGGCTTCCTTTTTTAGGAAGGGGAAGAAAAATTCTAATTGCTGGTTCATAATTTGATAAATCAAAAGAAGATGGTGTTTCTTCAGTATTCAGTAGTGTTCTTGGCTTAGTATATTTTTTTTATAGCAAATAATATTCTATTTTATTTAAGCTTAGTATATTTTTTGATAATCTGCAGCTAAGGGGAGTGAAAAGTTGCTGAGGTGGTTTTAATCTAGCCAGGGTTGGTACTTACCTGGAAAATGCTTGATAAAGCCCAGCCTATCTGCTTCTTAAATCTACCTCCCATTTCCTTGGGTGACTGGTTTCAGTCTCCGTCTCCTGTTTCCTTGTTAGGGAAGTATTCTTAGCTAATTTTAAATTCCTAGTGCTTGGGGCTCCTTGTTTGAGGTTGGACTAGTGGTTGTCTTCTAGGGCAAGGGCATGCTGGGCAGTTTGAGCTGGGCACTGGTGTCCTCACTCTTCAGCAGCCCGTGTGAGCCAGCGTGTGGTCACACCCTGTACTGCCCCTTCTCTAATTGTTCTTTCTCAGCTTTTTTTTTTTTTGAGACAGAGTGTCACTTGGTTGCCCTGGCTAGAGTGAGTGCCGTGGCGTCAGCCTAGCTCACAGCAACCTCAAACTCCTGGGCTTAAGCAAGCAATCCTACTGCCTCAGTCTCCCGAGTAGTTGGGACTACAGGCATGCGCCACCATGCCCGGCTAATTTTTTCTATATATGTTTTAGTTGGCCAGATAATTTCTTTCTATTTTTAGTAGAGACGGGGTCTTGCTCTTGCTCAGGCTGGTCTCGAACTCCTGACCTTGAGCGATCCACCCGCCTCGGCCTCCCAGAGTGCTAGGATTACAGGCATGAGCCACCGCGACTGGCCTCTTTCTCAGCTTTTAATGTTATTCTTCTTTGAGTCTTGTTTTCTTTGCCTCCCACATTTTAGAACTGCGTTTGAAGCATTGGTTATATAGAGTTCTGCCACATATGTTGAGCTTCTCTGGATTATTGCTTAAAGATTTTTCTGGTTTTCTTCTTGAACAGCATTTGTTCCTAGGTGTTTGCACTCTAGAAGTGCTCGTGCGGAGAGGGCTGGCATCATTGAGTCATGGAGTCCACTGACTGCCAGATTGAGTTCAGATACTGACTCTGTTAATTAGCTGTATGGTCCTGGAGACAAATACTAGAGCTGGTATTTTTACCATTGTGTTCTTTGGGTTTCTTAGCTGTAAATGAGGATAAGTGCCCACATATTATAGTACAAGCTCTTAGTTTTGTGCCCAGCATGTAGCGAGTGCTTAAGTATTGACTGTGTTGGTCAAGTTTTAACTTTTTGAATGTTTCTCACTGTGGGCAGTGCTTAAGATGAAGGGAAATAATTGTAGTTTATTTTTTGTCTTCAGTTTTTTTTCTTGTGTCAGAATAAATCTTGTTGTGTACTTTCCTTCTTTTCCTCATCTTCTTTCCCTAAAAGGGGTAAATGTAAATAGAATTGATAGGTGAGAAAAAATAGTATGATGCCTTTTAAGTCGTTATTTTTGATACATCTTGATGCTAAGCCTTCTTTATATTTTCTCACTGTAATGTGGCTATTTTGGACTGACTTGTAAGCTGAAGGGGAACTGAACATACTTTAAATTTGTGGGCCAAGTAGCAGCTGACTGGTGTATAAACAAATGGTCAGAGAAAGCATATTCCAGAGAAAACATATTCTACCTGGAGACAGATGGAGCTGGTTTGTGACTCACCTTGCTGAAAAAAATTATTACTGTCCTTTGAGACTGTCCAAAATACCTTAGTGCAGATTACAATTAGAAATGCTAAACCTTGAATTTTATTCAGCTTTAATTATAAGAAGCAGTACCCTCAGTCATTTGTAATTTCCAGTTTGTAGATTGTCTGTAAATTTTTATAGAAGACAAAGTCTTTATGTATAACTTTTCTGTGAAAGAATATTTTGACTTCAAGTGTCAGAAAACAAGTCAGACTGGCTTCAGCAGCGTGTATGTGGGTTGGCCCGTCTGACTTGGAGGCCTTGGTAGGATTGATGACTTCAATGGCTCAGGTTCCCCTGGTCTGTAGATCTCTCCCTAGTATTCATGTGCCACTTTGTCTTTGGGCTAGTTTTGTTATGTTGGCAGAATGGCTTGTAGCTCACATTTTAGGACCATTCTGAAGCTTAGAAGAGCCTGAAATGACTTCTGTCTCCTGACCAAAATTGGGTCACTTGCTTACCTAGAACCAGTAATAAATAGTCCAGGTATGGAGTTATGCAGATTAGTTAGGACTAAGCCACAGTTCCACCCCTTGAGCAAATGTGGAGGGAGCTTCCCTCAGAGAAGTGGTTGACTATCCAAACAAAAAACTTGGAGTACCTTTATGAAAGCGAAGACAAGGATTGGATGCCAGGCAGTCAACAAACGGTGGCTGCTATCATTCTCCTCTGGTTCTTGTCCTTTGTTCCGTACACTAGGTAAAGATTAAGTAAATATGTAACTAGCTAGAAAGTAGTGCTTATTTTTGGATACTGCTTGCTTAGGGAATTCATAGGAATTATTTTCTCAAGGCAATTGGAAAACTGTTATTTTGGCTGTCACTCAGATCTTTATATTCCTAAAGAAACATTAAATTTTTTTCTTATGGCAGACTGATTAGTGCAAATTTAATTCTTTTCAGCTCAAATATTTTGTAGTCAGTAGTATTCCTTGGAAGTGTTGCTTTCATCTAGCAGTGTGCTCTTACGGTTTATAGACTCTAGGGAGAATGAGAAATGCTTCTCTTTGGTGAGGAAGAGGTAGATAGTAGAAGGAACTCTGCCACTTACCCAGCTTTGGACACTAGGCCCTTTGAACCTCAGATTCCTTGTTTATGAATTGAGACACCTGCCCTGGCTAACTCACATTAAGTTTTGTAAGTATCAAAAGGCTGGCAATAGTGTAGTCTGATTAATTTTGTCTATTATGTGAGAAAGTTGTACATTTGGTTTTTATTTCAGAATCAATATTCTGGTGCTTTAGGAATGACGAAAATAAGAAAAAAGAATAAAAAACCGTTTGCCCTCTTCCACCCTGACCCCCAACTCTTGGCAGTTGTAGGAAGATTAGTTTTCTAAAATCTCTTTAATTCAATTTCAGATGCTTATATAAAAACATTTTAAAAAATATGAAACTTGGGATGTTTGCTATGAATGTTGTGTGAATCAGTTTGTTTTTTGAATAAGGAAATGAATGTGTTGTGGTTAAAGGTTAGGCTGACATTTTGATGCTCTTGGGGTTCGATTAACCTTCAAGTATATGGCCTTTTTAAATAGTGGCTTTGGTTTTGAAAAAATAATGTTGGACAAAAGACTGTCCCCACAGTTTTTGTGTTCTGCCTTTCTAGGCTAGGGTTCCGAAGCCCACACTTGTAGAAATTGGGTGTCTAGTTGTCAGGGTTCAGATGTGTTCAAAGTAGCCTTTGGCTGAAAGCCAGCCTTCAGGAGGCCATCCTTGTGTCTGTGTGTTTGAGAGTGAGATTATCCACTGGACCCTAAATTGTCCCAGGATTACATTAAAATGTAGTCTAGTCGTGCCTAAGATTCTCCAATAAGCATGCAGTTCTCTTCCTTCTTAGGTCAAAGTAAGAGGAGGGTTTTATTTTTAAGCAAGTAACTGTTTTAAAGACAAAAGACTCTATTTAAATGTTTAGCATCTATATTAGATTTTCTATTTAGGGACATAATTGAGGTTAGGTTAATTTGGGTGGTAAAGTAATTGGACTTGGCTTTCAGAATATGGTGTTAATGGTACAAAACCAAGTTAGGCCCAAGTAGTGCAAAAACCTGTACCTTAAGACCTTAAATGTTGTATTTGCTTTTTTTCCTCCAGTACTTTCTAGTGTATAAGTCAGTGTTTATAAAATACATGATTTTTAGTGTGCTCTTGGTTGGTTCTGATGTACAGACATGGTCATAATTTTTGAGATGATGCAATTGGTCACTTGAATAATTTTTTGAAGAGGTTCACAACTTGTCACATACCTGTCTTACATCTAAATCAGGCCGCTAGTGAATATTGAGTTTTTTCAGTATCCAAATCTGTGATGAAAGCGTCAGCCCCTTGCAGATTTGACCGTTGGGACATACGGCATTCTCAATCAAAACAACCCAAAACTTGGCCAAACTCTCTCTCCCCAGGATAGTCAGTTTTTTAAAACCACCTCACATGACCCCTTCCCTTTGGCTCTTGGGTTTTGTATCAAGTTTAGCTGCTTTTTGCTGTCTGGTTTGTCAGGTGTACATTTACATGCCTGCTTCATCCCTCTTTGCACTCTCCAAGCCTGCTTCAGACTTGTTCTTTATATCCTTTTCATACTTCAATTTTTTTTCCTTCTATTTTTCCAAGTTCTGATTTTACCTCCGTTTGGTTCTTTAAAAATAAAATTTCTGTTTGGAAACAAGAACTTCTGCAGTTTTGAGCTTGATTAAAAATAGTTCTTGTAGATAGGACAGGTTTGTGAAAACTTGATTGCTTCTACGTTCACACATTTTACATTATCCTTTTTCTGGTCCCATGGGATAGGCTCTTAGTTGGCTTGATGACTTGATTTTCCTTAAATTGCCTCCAGTGCTTTCAGAATCATTTAAGGTTTAGATAAGGCATTACAAGGTCATTTTAGGTTTATCCACCTCTCTAAGGTTGGTTTCATCTAAGTCTTTTCCCAAAGAGATGGGAAAGTGCCATATTATCCTTTCGAATGGTGTTTACGTTTAAAATGAAGTTAATGCTTGCTTTGTTTATGGTGAAAGGAGAAATCAGGTTATTGATTCACAATTGTGACTTGGTCCTTATTCTAGTAGTGAGACACTGGAGAAAATACTTCACTCCTGAGCTGCTGCTTCTATCTGTAAAATTAGAATCTACTTTCTCTAAGTTGTGATGGGGTTTAAATGAGAAGATGGGAATGCAGTTCATGGCATATCACAAGTTTTTATTTTTTTTTCTTTTCCCTTTTTTTTGGGGGGGGGGATGGAGATCTTCACTGTTAGGTAGATAGGATCTCCACAGGTTTTTAAATGGATGTTGAATTCTAGTGCTGGTCCTTTGTATTCTAAAGTATTTCTGAGAGAAAAGACCTTCCATGGACAACATCTCCATTTTTCTTTTTAGTCTTAGCAGTAAAGACTGGTCATTTGCTAAGGAGTAGGACTCATTACAATGTTCTGCTTGTGCTGCTGCCCTCCTGCCGTCTTTTTTAATAATGCAAGTTCGGTCAGCTTGGGATCCTTTGTGATGTCTGGATACTTGTTGTTTTTTTTTTTGTGTCTGAGACACAGCTCTTAATTGTTTGACTGTTGCTCTTCCTTTCAGAGTCTACTCGAAGTGTAGTATATGAGGAATTAAAATAAAGCCAGGAAGTGTCATAGGGAAATATATCATTGTGTTACAGAAGTATTGTAGCTTTTACAAAAGGTCCAGGGATAAAGAAACCATCTTATTTAATGTCATTAAAGACATGCTGGTGATTTTCAGCTAGCACAGCAGCTCAACTAAAAATAAATTGCAGTGACTTAAATTTTCAAATATTTTTTTCAACTAGATAAAACCCTCTAAAAGGTAGGGATCATTTTACCGAACACTCAGGTTCAGAATATACAAGGAGTCCAGTCTGGGAGATTAAAATCTTTTGGGAATAGTTACAAGTTACAGAAAGCTGTTGGGAACTGGAAGTAGAATGAAAATATACCCAGGGAAATAAATGAAGTATTTTGTTTCCATCTTGCTCTTTGGTTTTAGTGTTGAGTAATCAATCAGGATTAATTTTCCCTTACTATTTCTAAAATGTTTGCTACTGCCTTCAGTGTGTTCCTAATTCTTGATGCTGAACCTGTCAGTAGGAATGCATCATTGAAATGACATGGTAAATAGCAGGTGAACATGGCCTGAGTCGTGTAAGATTTAGACATCTGTTGAATTCTTAGAATTCCTGAGAATTCAGTCCTCTGAAGATCAATAGAGCTTAGTGGTTAAGGGCCACAGGCTGTGGAGCAAGATTCCACCTTTTCCATAAGTTCTGTGGCCTCAATAGTTACTCAATGCTCAGTACCTCTGTTTCCCAACTTATAGTAAGGGGACGGTAGTACCTGTCTCAAGGTAGACACAGGCTATGTCCTTTCTGATTGATAATTTAGCTGTTGTTAGTATTAAACTAAATTAGATTAAAGCTAGCAAGTTATTTTAGGTAGTTTGGATAAAGATAAGTAGTCTGCTTTCTTTTTAAAAATTTTTTTTTTTTTAGAGAACAAGACAGAAGCAAGATCTAGGACTGTGATGAATAAACACTGAATTTAGACCATTTAGATTAAATGTCATGTATATTTCCAACATGACTGAAATAATTTCGGTTTAATAGACTACTTACTGATGGTCTTAGGTATTAATGATATTCATTTTGGTTCTCTTGTAAAATGGTCTTCTTTAGAAGGAATACAGTATAGCTCAATGATCATCATGTACTTTTTTTCTTTTTGTTTGTTTCTAACAGAAAGCGTGGATACACATCAGCGAAGTTTTGATATTGGAATTCAGATTGGCTATCAGCGACGCAATAAGGATGTGTTGGCTTGGGTTAAAAAACGCAGAAGAACTATTCGTAGAGAAGATTTGATCAGCTTCCTGTGTGGAAAAGTTCCTCCACCACGAAACTCTAGAGCTCCCCCAAGATTGACTGTAGTGTCCCCTAACCGAGCTACTTCAACGGAAACTAGCTCATCTGTAGAGACTGATTTGCAACCCTTCCGGGAAGCCATAGCTCTGCATGGTAAAGCCGTTTAAACATATTTCTTTGGAAAAATGGTTAAGAGTGTGCCTGTGGACCCATTTTCATGTTTAGGTTTAGGTCCAGATATATTGTCTGTTTTTTGTCTATTACAGTAAACACCTGATATAGAAATGTTTAAACAGAATGTAAGCTAAGGACTTACAGGCAGTTTTTGACTGTCAGCTAGCCTATGCTAAAAAATGTTTTTAGAAAGTTAGTTTGAGCTTACTGGTGTTACAATGACAGAATTTTTCCATAACATTGATTAGAATTTATTGCTTTAAACTGATAACGTTGTACATGTTTTTTTACTCTTCTGAGTCAAAGAGGAAGTTCTTCTGTCTTAAGAATTCTGTCACATTTCTAAATGGTGTCTGGTCCATGACAGGCAAGTAAGGCAGGTAATTGTTGGGTTAGTTCTCATAGGAACTGGGAACTCCCTTTGACACCCTCTAGTGTGCTGTAGAGGGTGAGAGTTGACGACCTAAGTGGGAAAGGACAGATAGAAAATTGACTTTCCTTTTGCTTCCTGTCCCTTAGGTCCTCCTCTGGTAGACAGGACCGTCAGAGGTGCAGCCAGTGGACAGGTTCATCACCATGTCCCCGGGCTAGACCTGTCATAGAAAGGCATTCTTGGCTAATGGATTTTAGTATTACTGGAGAGGCCTGGGGAATGTAGTCAGTGATAAGTCTGGTTGCTTGTTGCTCTCTAATACAGACTTCAAGTAGAGCAGGGAGAGTTACCTTCTGTGTAGCAACATTTAATACTGCTGTTTTGAAAAAGCCCAACAAAATAACAAGACTTGTTTGAAATGAAGATGACTAAACAGGTGGACGGTAATTAGTGGGTTAGGTCATGAGTCCTGTTAAAAGTTAACATTTCTAGGCTATAGTGTAGGTCATCTGAAACAAAGTAACCTGGTAATAAGAAATAGTGGGATATATATAAAGGGCTTAAGGGCTTTTGTGTTATTGAAACTTTAATGCCAGTAGAGAGTCTTGTTCTCTCTGGCAAACTTTTATTCTTTCCTAAAACCCCAATTAGAACATGGAATTGGAAAGTGTTTTTTTTTTTTTTTTCCCTCTTATTGTGAGTTTGTTTATGACAGGTTAAAAACAAAAACATAAATTGTAAAAAAAAGTCCCTGTTGTATGGATGCAATACTTAAAACTGCGTGGTATTTCTCATACAGTAGGGAATAGTTGCACTATCAGAACTTTTGAAACTCAGGCAAAAATGAGCTTGACCTGTTCCTATTACAGAATTTCACATCTTTCTTCAAGTTTGGAAACAGTTACTTAGAGGTGTACATAGTTTGTCAGATTAATTTTAGTGCACGGTAGTGTTTGATGTAGTTGTCTTCTCTTCGTGCATTCTGATTTTCCTCCTTTACTATCAAGTGGATTTATGATTCATTCCATACTTAACAGATCTTTTTTCTGTATTATACTACTGTTCTTTCTTTAGAGGATAGTTTTAAGAAACAAAAAAGCCATGCTTGTTATCTTAGTGTGTATAGTGTATATAGTAGTAAAAAGGGCAAGCCAACACACTTCCTGGAAAAACTGCTTTATCCTCTTAACTCCCATTACATGTTCTCAAATTGAATCTGTTCAACTGTGATTTATTATTTTTCTGAACTTTGGGAGTTTTAGTGATGATACAGGAAAGGACTGTTGATAATTTTGACTTGTGTTTAAATTGTGAGGGTTTTAAAAAGCTTAAATATAAAGCTTTATGTAGAAAAATAATCTTTCCCTTCAATAAATTTATAATGTAGCACTAATACAGTATATATGGGAAACTCTTATTTCTTCTTAGGGTTCATACTTGTAAGTCACGTAATTGGAAACTTCTGTGGTGAAGTAATAAGGCCCCTTTGAAAGACTCTACTGAAACAAATTATACTGAGTTTTGTGCTTTTGTGGTTTGTGAGAACATCAGTGTATGGAGAATTCTAGTCTAATTTGAGTAATTTCATGAGAATAATTTCAATGATTCCAGTAATAGGGCATTGTTAACTAAATAGTAATATAGATTAATGACTTTAACTGGATGTTCCTATCTGATTTGTTGAATAGTCTATAAATTGAAATGAAGACTATTACAGTAATCTTTAAAATATATTTGGAAACATCTTAGAGTAAATTCAATGCCAGAATTAACCTTTACATGTAATTTGCTTAGTCAAATTATGAAGTATAAGTGAGGTCAAATTGAAGTTTTTGGAGTTCTACATTGAAGGGAGAGTCTAAATTCATGAAGTTTTTGGAGCATAAAGGGGTATGGGGAAAGAATTGATGGAGGCAGACTTGAGTTTATAGTTAATGTAAACTCACATTCCTCTTCATGTCCTATCTCTTGATAAGAGAGGACAGTATTCCCCCACAGTTTTTTCTTTATCAGCTCCTAAACACCGGCCTGCCACTGTCTCCACCAAGCACTCTGATAGATGCCTAAAACATGCCCTTTATTTGAAGAAAAATGGAAGAGACTTGAGATTCTTGTAGAGCATTTCATGTAAGCAGGGTGTGACAATAAAATAATAAGATCCCCTGATCGATACCCTCATCAGCCTTAGAGCCTAAGTTTAGCTGGACTTATGTAAACACTTTCAATGAAAACTACTTTGATGGTTAGCAAGGCTTAAAGACTAACTCAGTGCTCTGACACTTGTCTGCAATATGTTGCTTGTTTTCTGTCTACTATGGGATCTAGTCATCTGGATATTAGACTCAAGGGTACACAAGCATATACTGAATTGATTTCCAAGTTTGCCTTGTTAATCCATGTCTTAAAATAAGAACACTATTGTAAATTTTCTGAGAGCTGAATTAATAACTGGCAACTCTTTTTTATGTAAACAGAATACTTCAGATAGACCAAAAATCATCTGGACCACTTTGTGGTTCTTTGCCTACCATTCTGATTAGCCTTCTTTGCATCTCTTCCCTTTAGAGCCTCTCCTTTTCTTGGCCTCTCTTCTGCGGCCACTTCAGCTTTCCTGACCTTTCTTCAACTGCCCGAGGTTACCCGGGATTCGGGCCCTAATCACTGCCTTCTGCAGGCCCTTCAGGGCCATGTCTCTCTTCACTTCCAATTCTGTACCTCTCGTGTAGACCTTCTCTCCTGGCTGCCAGACACGTCTATCCCACTGTCCTGGTGCACATCTCCCCAGGGGGTCCCCATGGATCATCTGTCACAGGTGAAGTTCAGACTGGATTCACCATTCTGCCCCAACAGCAGCAAATACAGATCTCTTCCTCACTTAGCCATTCAGCAGGTTCTGATGTGGTAGATTCTGTGTTCTCTCTGAAAATACAGAGTGGAATATAGAGTGCTTCCTTTTTCTGTTAAGGCAAACATGTATTTGAATAATTTCTTTTAATGTCACAGATGTGGTATGTGTAAGATATTCTGGGGGCAGAAAGGGACATTTCACAATGCATTCTGGCCCTGGGTTCAGGGCAGGCCCTCTGGAGAAGGTGAGCCTGGGCTCTTGGGTGAATCTCCTTGTAGCTCTTGCTTCCCAGTCCTGGGCTATCCCAGTTGCCAGTCCATCTTTGATGAGACCACTGGAGTGATTTCTTTTTTTTTTTTTGAGACAGAGTCTCTGTTGTCCGGGCTAGAGTGCCTGGGCTCAAGCAATCCTAGTGCTTCAGCCTCCCGAGTAGCTGGGACTACAGGCATGCACCACCATGCCCGGCTAATTTTTTCTTTATATTTTTAGTTGTTCAGTTAATTTCTTTCTATTTTTAGTAGAGACGGGGTCTTGTTCTTGCTCAGGCTGGGTTTTTTTTTTTTTTTTAATCGCTGCTTAAAGTTTCTCTGCATGGCGAAGTCTGAATTTAGCATTGCATTGCAGGGACCCTTGAATACCTCTATGTTGTTTGACCACTGCCCCTTCCCCTGCCACCTGTCCTTCATCCTTTGAGACTGCTCAAACCTCACTTCTGTGACACAGCTTTCCTTCAGGTCTCTGGTTCCCTACAGCCTTCCTAAACTGTGCATCTGTTCTCCTACTTGCTTTGTTTCCGTGGCTGTTTCTTCCAAGTTGACTGGGGCTGCATTAGAGCAGGGGCCACCTCTTGTCCTTTTTTGGCTTTGTCTTTTTTGGCTTTAACAGCTTAGCAAAGAACCTGGTAAAAGTGTGTTCTGAGTTTACTACAGGGGTTAATACAGTGGTCTGTTGAGTGAATGAATACAACATGGTGGGGACCCAGAACCTCTAGAAAAAGTTGAGGCTTAGCATCCCCAGGTGACTGTAATTAGGGTAGAATGTAAGCTGTATACCTAGGAGTGCTGCAAAGTAATCTCAGATTAGAACAACTGGGCCTTATGGTGATAATGCCATTAGAGCTATTTTTTCAGTGTTTACTTTGTATTGGCACTATGCTAAGGAGGTTCTCATTTAATCCTCACATTTACCCTGGGTTATTACCACTTTAGTGATGAAGAAAGGCTTGTTTGGCTAAGATGGAATAGGTTAGTAAGTGGTAGAGTAGACACTCCAGCTCTGTCTGGCTCCAGAATGCATTTTAAATCAGCATACCTCTTATATTGATTTAGGGTTTTTGTCCACCATCACCTCTCCCCCACCCCCCTTGGTAGGGCGTAGGGAGTGGTGTAGGAAAGATCTTGAGGCTTTTCTTCTCTGAATTTCATCAGAAAATACATGAATTTTGTATCTCTTTCTGGGGTTTTCCCCTGTAAGGGAATCTGGATAAGTAGGCTTTGAAGATCAATGGTTTGTGACCTACTGTATCACTAGTTCACTGTGGTAGGGAGCATATATAGGGCTTTCTATATATAGGCTGTGTTCCCTCGTAACCTTGGGCAACATGCCTAACCGTTCCAAGCCAGTCTCCTTTGTGAAAGGAGATGTACTTTGATATTTGATAATAAGGCGAAATTAAATGAGAACCTGAGCAGATTACTAACCGTAGCACAACACTGTAGGTATTCTTTGCCTTGAGACGAGGATTGCCGGTTGACTCTTAAGTCCTGTGAGTGCAGTGCCCTCTTTGCCCCTGGATGGTGTTACTACAAAAATAGACCTGGAGCCCAGGATCTCAAGCCCCAGTCGCCTTTGCCTGCTGGGATACTTTGTGCCTCCCTATTTAGTAAGGATGACATTTTAAATTGCAGATATCACTCTGGAGGAAGGGATAATTTAAAACTTCATTGTTAATTGCTTAAATATTACTTGCTAAGATCTTGAGCTTGTTTCATGTTGACAAATGAGTGAAGTTGGTTATGTTCTCTTTCCACTCACTGGAGAGAGAGTTAGTTGCCCACACTAGTGCTGTGTCTGGAAAGCCTCAGATTGAAATGCGGGCTCCTTATTCTGGATGTCTGTCAGCATGGGGAGTAGGTGAAGGGTCCAGAGTAAGAATGGAGCATGTGTTCTAGGGAGGGGGAGCCGAATGCAGAGTCAGACACACTCTCACATCGTCTCATAGGTGGTCTTTGTAGGTTGCTGACCTTGATTCAGGCTGTTCCATAAAGATCAGACACTTCGCTTTACTTTCAAAAGTGATCTCGATGACATTCTTGACTGCAGGACTCAGAATTAACTCCATTGGGCCTGGGTTGTCTCCACAAAAATTATACATTATTTTAGACTGGGGCCTCTAGCATGCAGGGTTTGTTGTGACAGTAGGCACTGGTGGGAGCCATTACTGTCATTGGCATTTGGCTTTAAGAAATAATCTTCCCAGTTTTAAGTCCTTCCATGTTTAAAAGACAGTGGGCTACTGCATTTGCTAGCCATAAGTGCTGAGAGGGACTTGGGCAAATTCAGTCTAACCTTCAATAGGAGAATTTCAGGAAACAGCAAAAAAAAAAAAAAAAGGAAGGATTTTTTTTTTCCCTTAATGTAAGTACTTTCAGAGTTAAAGACAACAGCCCCTTAGTGTTGAAGGCTGAGGCCTTTTTGGTTTAAAAAACTCTTGTTTTCTTTGTGGATTTGGTGTTATGAGTTCTGATTTCTGCAGTTAAAGTCCTCTGCAGAAGGTATAGTTGTTTAAAAATAAAGTGTACATTGTCATGCTGTAGCCTTTCCTGTTGCCCTACATGTACTGAACAGTGAATACTAAGCACTCTATTAGAGAGGCTGGTGGTGGGGGCAGGTGATTAAAAAATGAATAAGCTAATCTCCTCAAGGAGTTTCTGGCCTAATGGAGTTAGACAGTTTAAAGTGTACAAACCCAGAGAATCAGATTAAGGCACAGTTGCATTGGGAGTTAGTAGGCTCCATTTCTGGCTTTTTTTTTTTTTTTGCCTAACAGAGTCTTTCTATGGACTACATGGAAATCCTTATTCTCTTAAATCATTGAGTTGCTTGACAGATTATTGGATCTGGAGAAACTGGATGTAAAGCCCTGTAAGAAAAATTTAAACATTTGAAATCAGATTCAGGTGTATAAGGTTGGATTGGAATTTCACCTAAAAAAAAAAAAAAAAAAAAAGTAAGACAAATTCCTAATTACACTCAAAGCATAAAACTTCTACCTTTTCTCTAGAAAAAGGAAGCTGGCTTTAGGCAGCCTGGACCCAATAGGACTTTCTTTCTCCTGAGCACAGGTTTTTGTAGCTTTTGGTTTTTTGTCAAAACGTTCATTGGCCTTCTGTGTGCCAGAGTGATATAGAAGGGAAGGTACCAAATTTTGTGAGAACATATCTTTCCTGCTAAAATTTCCTAGGCAGTTGATAACCTGTACATTTAAGAAGAAATTTAATTAGTGTTTGGTTTTCTGTCTCTCCGTCTTCCCTATCATTCTTCCATCCCTTAAGATAGCTAAATATTTAGGAATATATCTTGACATCTGACACAAGTGTTTAAGTATTTTTAAACCGGTGATACAGTATGAAAGAAACTCTTGCAATTTTCTGTTGCAGAGGATTAATTAGAACTGACCTGTGGGGGATTTATATCCATCCGTCTTTCAGAATCCTTTTTCTCCTCTGAGAAAACCCACACTGCTAGCAGTGTGTGGCACACAGCAGATTCTTAACAAATGCTTGTTGAATGTTGCAGTCTTGCATCTTCTTGAAATAACAGAACTGTTGATAGCTATTTAACAGTAAAATGTCTAAAAAACTTATATGGAAATTACAATGTAAGAGATTAATGCACCAAAGCAATCTTATAATTGTTTAAAATTCCAGAGAATCCTCTTCAATTAAATTTCTGTGAAGGCTGGAATTTCTAAATTGTGCCCTTTGTTTCAGACCAGCCTCTGAAAACAAGAAAAATTAAGGCAATTAAGATAGCATTAAAAATTTTGATGAAGAGTGGGCATTTTCTTCTTATTAAGATTAGATATTAGCTACTGAAGTGTCTGGAGGTAGGACTTCTAAATCTTCCAACATCGGTAATGCAAAATTGTCTTGAACCTGCAATAAAATTCTGTTGGACTTTTTTTTTTCATTGCAGTGAAAAAGGCAACCATGTAGCAATGCTTCAAAGCCAGTTTATTTATCCTGGTACTTACTTAAGCAGTTTAATATTTGAATTTAATTTTCTCACTAATTTTCTGATTTATAAATACTAATTTCTTGGAAAATTTGAAAATTTCCATAAATTAAAAAATTCAGTATCTTGTTATCCCATTATATAGAGATAACTGCAGCTAAATGTTTGGTGCATTTTCTTCTAGTCTTTTTTTCAATGTATAAATATTAAAATAATTTCATAGTTGAGAATCATACTGCATATGTGGTACTGTATCTTGCTTTTTTCATTTTAACGTCGTGAGCATTCTTCCCATGGCATTAAAAACTGTCTTTGAAAAATGAAAAGCATTTTGGGCTGTCAGCATAATTGAAAATGTTTTCTTGGTGTGACACATGTATCTTTGTAATTGGTTTGATTTAGTGTGCTTTACTTCAATAAAAATTCAGTATTACAATTTACAGATTGGGGTGGGGAGTGGTATCTACTTCGAATTACCAAAATCTTCTTAGTAGATTTCCTTTTTTAAATATTTGAACTCCCCTGGTACATCTAAAACACTACATTGACACTACAAGTGCTTGTGTGGCCTGGCACCTCATCACACGATTTTGTGCAAAGGGAGTGCTGTGCATCTGAATAGTGCAATTCATTTCCAATGCAAGAATGCCAGTTTCTTAGGGCTCCTAGCCAGGATGTTACCCACTTTGTTCAAGTTGTGGGATTTCAAATCCCCCTTTTCTTCGGGAGATAACACTGGAGCAGATCTGCAGAGGGCTCTGAACCTGTGCTGAGGGATCAACAGTGTGCCTTCTCACCTCCGGGGCTGTCCCTGTTCTCTCAAAGGGGCTTAAGGTGCTGAGAATCAAGTAGAGAGTGTAGACAAGCCCCAGGCCACTGGAGTCAGTGAGATTGACTGGGTTGGCATTTGCTCTTTTCTCTGCCTGTGTGTGACCTAACTATGTGCCTGGAAACTGGGATTACATGTAATTAATGCTGCAAACAGGATTTTCTTGATACCCTAAGCATGAACTTGGTATGACATTAATAGCTATGTGCCACTTTTAATAATTTGCTTTGTAACTTGGATTCTTACAACCTGGACTGTAAATTTGTTTCAGCTCCATTGTGAGCCTTCTTTTCAAAATATGATTAAATCATCCTAATCTTCCGCCACCCCCCACTCCTGCACTAATCATTTAAAATCGATGCAGAAACTTTAAAGCTGATAAGTTTATCTTGTATTGAGCAATTAAGACTTCTGTCTAATCATGCTATTTGTTCTGGTTTTGTTAATTGATATTCCCATAGCCCTTTTGAAAAAGTGTGTTTTGGGTAGAAATTAAGTTGTGTGCCCTTAGGACACACAACTTAGTTTTTTAGTTCTGAAGCATGTTTAGATTTTTCTGTACTTGTATAGGCCTGATTGTTCATGTGGCTTAGCTAAGGTTTCCTAAAGCATCTTCTAGTAGCTGTCATTGGTTTATAAAATAAAATTTGGGCTGTTTAAAATGCATATATTTTTTGGTTGTTAATCTTAATTTTTTTTTTTTTTTTGACACTGAAAAATCTTTTTGGGGAAGATTAGGTAGGTAAACTTTGAAAAGATTTTTCACTGGTAAGAGGAGATAATAAATTTGGGTAAGATGAGGTAGGCAAATTTTGAAAAGAATTTTCATTGCTATCAGAGTAGGTAGCAGGTTATGTTGCACATTGTGATTTTACCTGAGCTGCCAAGCTAAACCTTAAGTCATACACCCAATAGAAAAAGATGATTTTCCAGAAGTTACTGGGGAATTTTCAAATTGATGCCTACAGTATTTTCTTTTTCATGAAGAATAATAGGAGGAACAATAAGATACATTTGCTTGAAGTGCCCAGTTCACTTCTGATGTAGTGTTTTTATGAGCCTTCGATATTTGTCATTAGGTATTAAACATATTGCCACGGGACTCCTATGTAAACAAGAAGGGCACTGGGGTAGGGTTTTGGAATTCTTTTTGTTTCCTTTGAAATGATAAAGGGAATCCAGAATCTAATAAGTAGCCCAATTTATTACTGAATGCCCAAATTTTGCAGTATGATTACCTTAGAACCTTTTGCATTATGAAACAAGTATGAAAAAGTTTTGTTAAAGTACCTTTTAGTAGTATGTTATGGGCTATGTGATTAGGAAAAAAGGCACAGCTCTCCCCTCAAGAAGCTCATAGTCTTGGTGTGGAACTTAAAAATGCCTACAATAGGGGCAATTGAGTTTTAAACTTAATGGCGATGCTGTAAGTGGAGGGAGCCAACTGAGTTAATTCCTGTCACTGGAGAGGTGAATAAACATCAACAGCTGAGCCTTGGATTTCATGGATTTCAAAATGAGGGGTAGGATTTTAAAGTATTTTTCTTTTTCAGAATTGAATGAGAATTATGTGCCAGGCACTGTGTTGCGTTCATTAGATGATGAAAAGACACTCTCGAGACGGTTGAGTGTACCATGTTATATAAAAATAGCCCAAGGTCTATCTTTTTCTCCTTTTTAAAAAAAATCTGTGTGGGTTGGAGAAAAAGTGTAGTTCCTTTTTTGATGATACGTTTGAGATGGCCCAGTAGGCAGCTAGCAATCTGGATGTGTCCTTCAGCTCAGGAGAAGTATCTGCTCCTATAAAACATTCATACCTGTGGGTAAGCTAAGCTCAAGGATACCACCCTGATGACACCAGCCTGTCGGGGAGAGGAGAACCCCACAAAGGCCACTGAGGAAGGAGTTGGCAGGCTGGATGGCAGAAAGGAGGAGTGGAGAGTTTCAACTTCAAGCAGGAAGGAAGAGGAGCCAGCCAGAGACTAAAAGGGGGGAGCTAGTGACTTCACTCAGGGAGTGAATGTTAGAGACATGCAGTCCTGACTTTTAAAGAGCTGCAAATTGTTTGATGTTGGTAGTGCATGATTTAGTCCTAGGATGGGGTGAAGAGGGCAGGAATTAAGATAAACTGTTCAGAGATGAGGCCTTCTAAGAAGCAGGCTGGCCCTAGACCCTACAGATTACACTTGAGCAGGAGCCCTAGCTCTTGTTTACTATCTGTCGACCTGGGGTGGATTATGTAACCCTTAAACTTGGATTTTCATCTGCAGAATGGAAGTGATACAGGTGTCATAGGGTTATTTTGAGGATTAAGTTAGAAAGTACTTAATAGAGTACCTGATGCAGGAAGTACTCTAACATTAGCTCTTTCATCTTATTTTTTAAACAGGTGCTAGCCTTTGAAAAGCTTAGAGGCTAAGAGGGATACAGTTAGGTTTCCTGACCACCAGCAGGAAAGGAGCAGGCGTTTTCTGCAAGATCAGCCAGGGGACTGGTTGGATTAGTGCGGAAGGAAGAGTGGAAGGCAGCTAGAGTTAGGGAGTTGAGTACTTTAGAAGGGAGGTGTGGGCCAGAAAACATTATGGTAGAGGCCGTGGGTTTGAGAATGTTCAGAGTTCCTGGCGGAGTGAGAGCAATGGCAAGGGGAATTTACAGGTTGATTTGATGTGGTAGGAGGCAGAGAATCGTTGTTTCAACTTAAAATTCAAATTTAAACCACACAACCCTTATCAGAGATCAAACCTAAACTTACTTTAAAATCTAAGATACAAGCCCTATTCTTTGAAAACTGATTGTACTAGATCATGTTACAAATTTAGTCATTGCAAAATCCTTAGGTGGGGCTAGAATAGTGGAAGGGGAAATTCATAAGGCAGATAATCCACTGTCAGTGACGGTTCGTTTTTTTTTTTTTTTTTAAATTTGATGGTATGATTTATGTTTCCTGGCTGGACTCATGCGCATTTTTCACAGATTTATCCTGAACTTTTATGATTGGAACATAAGTTTGGCTCCTTGATTATTGAAGAGTTTTAAGGAATGGTGTCCAGCAATGAGTGCTGAGTATATTCTGGATTCAATAACTTTAAACCTTGAAATGAAAGCAAAGCAGCAGGATCTTTACAGCCTCCCTCCCCTTCTCTGAAGGATTAGAGATGATATTGATTTAGGCTGTGCTAAGGGGTATCTACCGAATACAGTTTAGACCTTGGGTGATCAAACAGCCCACTTTGTCCAGTGCAGACCTACTTTGTACCTGATGTTCCAACATAATTTTTAACAGTGACCCTTTTTTGGGGTTTGCAATGTACTATTTTGGTTAAGTTATATGGTCACCTTATCTAGAAGGGGATGTTGGAACAAGCCCACCCAAGTCTGGAAATGATTTCTTGCTCCCTTGAATACACCACACACACACTCATCAGAGGAATCTGTTGGAATGGTGAGTTTGGATACCCAAATTGTCTTTCTTTTTAAGATAAGCACCTCCTGTCCCCATCTGTAAGTTGTATACAGTACCTACCTAATAGATGGGGGAATTTCATGATATATTTGTACACCTAGCATGGTGGTTGACACTCAGTAAGTTTTCAGTAATTGGTAATTACCAATGTTGGAAATACTTGGTAGTACCAATAAAACATTTTAAATGTCAAAGCCAAATGATTTGTTTTTCTAGAGTAAAACCTGATTGCTTGCTAGTGACCCCTTACAAAGAAAATAGGCAGACATCCTTTGGCACTATGACAACATGGAAAGTAGAGTGGGTTGCTTTCAAAAGGGTTAAATAATCGAGCAACTCTAAAACCTTTTTTCTTCTTCCTAGGTCTTAGTGGTGCAATGGCTAGTATAAGCGTGCGTTCGAGTACCCCAGGCTCTCCTACACATGTAAGCAGTGGATCGAATGCTAGTCGAAGGAGAAATGGACTCCATGATGTCGATTTGAACACTTTCATATCAGAAGAAATGGCACTCCACTTGGACAATGGTGGAACTAGAAAGCGTACCTCAGCCCAGTGTGGCGATGTCATTACAGACTCACCAACCCATAAACGCAACAGAATGATCTAAACTGCAAACATTTTCACACCCACCATGCTGCTTGAAAGCCACTTGATCCTCAACATATACTATTATTGCAAAGGAAACATGAGGCCATCTTCCCTTGTTCACTGTTTAAGACAAGTGAATTCTATAGTGGTTGCCATAAAAGGAAGTTCTAGGTATTTACAGTAGATGCCTCTTGTAACTATGGCTTTCTTAAAACTATAATCCTAGCAGAGGATATCAGATATCGTGTAGTCGTTAGCAAGATCATCATAGGCAAACATATATCCGTTCCAAGGCTAAAAGTGACCTTAACTGTATTTATTCTCAAAGGGAAAGGAAATATCAGATGTTTATTTGGTTATAGAATGCCTTTTCTTTCTTTTTTTTTTTTTTGGTCCATTTCCTGATGTGTTGAGTATTTTGCTTCAACAGTATTGCCAGGTTCCTAAAATCGTCTAAAAACATGATTTGGCTTCCATTTTTGCAGTAGTACTGTACCATGCACCTGGTTTCTATATAGTAACAGTGTGCAACTTCTAATTATTGGACTGTGCCCTATCTAGTTTTCAAAGCAGTTTCTAATTCTGGTGATTGTGTGATGTAAAGAGGTGCTATGATGGTCATGCAATTAATACTTAATATTGAATCAATACACAGAACTTTGTTGGATTCACTTTGTGTGTGTTAGTGCTCTAAAAGTAGCAATATTATTAAACTGCCCCCAGATTAACCCTGTAGGCTTGAAATATTCAGTTTTAAGACAAGTACTACTTCCTATGCTGGGTACTTTCCTTATGGTAAATGTAAACATGTAGACTGCATTCAAGGTGACCTAAAGTAGAGAGGTCATGAACTTTGAGAATGGGCTTCCTTTTTGGTTCAGTGTTAGTGAGAGGGAGATGGATGGTGGGGGTAGGTATTCCAGTCTCATAACCCGTTTCACGTTTTTCATGGATGCCCTGCTTTATGTAGTTTCCATGGAATGTGTGGAAGATGATACAGCTCTCTTTTATCTACTAATGTGATCACAACTTCAACAGCAAAACCCCTCTCCCCCTGTCCCTACAGTTCCTCTCCTAAAAGGTGCAGTTTGGAATCTCATTCTGGAAAAAAGATGGAATCGCATGGAGGTTCTCTAGATGTTAGGTAGACCTAAATAAAAGTTCTCAGTAGATTCCTCTTTTGAGTAAATATAAGACCTCTTGTAGCTACAATGTTTTAGAGCATGTTTCATCTTCATTTTTAATATCTTGAACTGAATGGTAGTGTTTTTTAGATGAAGAACTGATGTCAGCCTGCCAGGTACTGTAATTTATTCTATCATATTATATTATATATCAAGTAGGACAGTGAAAAATGTTTCCTTGCAAACTTGTAGTCCAGTATCAGTTACTTCCTATTTTTATCCTTAAAAGACCATTGCAAATCAGTGTAAGGGTTTTTCCAGTAACTACTCACAGCACTTTGTTAAAGTTTGCAATTTCCGCAGCCATTTAGTATCTTTTTGTGAAGAAACTTGGCTAAGTTAACCATAATATTCATTGACTGGGTGGGATGTGAATGGAATGTTAGAAATGTTGTGTGAATTGAGGTTCTGTATTCATTATAGATTATAGCCCTTATTTAAAAAAGTAAACTCCATACTAAAACTAGGAATGAAAGTGAGGTATTTCTAAATTTTTGCAAAAGTGGATCATTTTTTTTTGTTTGAATATAATAGCAGGAAGAATTATAGTGATCTGTCATTTTACCTGAAACGGACAAGCCTATGTATTATGAATACTTTCAAGCTTCCCTTTGGAATATACCAAGAAATGCATTTGGAGTTACCTTTGGTTTTTCAATCGTTGTAAATTTAGATTCTGGAATTGGGTTTTGGTGGTGTGATGTGTTGCTCACAAGTGGCCAGAACTCCTGTTCCTGAAGGATTTTGAGATTGAGGAACACATATTTAATCTCCTTTTTATGCCTTGGTTCTAGTTCCTCTTTCCAAATTGAATAACAGTTTTTTTGGTTGTTTTGTTTAAGTTGGTGCTCTGAAGCTTAATCTCAGTACCCTTTACTCTGAATTGTCAAATTTTGATAAAACATGTGCCATTTTCTTTGGTAAGAAAGCAGGTCTTAATGTCTGCCAGAACACAATTTATATGCCTTATTGGCTCCATTAAACTTTTAAAAAACTTTAGCATTTGTTACTTTTTTCTGTTGCATTTAATCTCAAATGCACCCAATGCACTTGTCGCCTAATTATAGCTTTTCTCCTCCTCTGTCCCATTGCTCTCTCCTGTACCCCCAGTGCAGTCACCCAAGGCCCACCAGTGGAAAGGGAAATGATTTATCTTAGGAAAGCTTAGTTCTGACGGCTAGATTATTGAAGGATTTCTTTGTGCTAGTTTAGATGCAAAACAAATCATGGAAGATTGCATCCTTGTGTGGTACTCTTTAAAAATGATGCTGACTTTTTCAGTCACTTGAGAACAGTGTAGGCTGAATCTAACAACCGAGCAGTTTAGTCTGGGGGAACAGGGCCTCTCTTCGTTGTAAGCTAGGTTCTCCGAGGTTCTCCGATTCTTTTGGGCATTGTAGCTCATTGGTGCTGCTCCTGTCACCCTAACTTGGCATGAGCAGGTTGAATTCATCCTTACACGGCAGCGTTCTGAGCATGGCTGAAGTGTTAATTATGTTTAATATTTTATAGAGAGAAATTAATGGAAAGCATTTTGGCTGAATCTAAAGACCTGCAGTCAAATTCTTCAATGTGGTTTACACAACTGGAATAGTGATGCACACCTTAAATCATAAAATGAATAAATCGTTAAAAAAAAACCCCCAAAAAAACCTATGGGACTTGTCTGCAGTTTTGTTTTGGTCATCACATCCGCATGACTGTTTGATGAAATCAAATGAAGTTCAGGCTTTAAAAAAATTAGCATTCTAAATTTTTTTCTTAAGTTCCGTTGGAACTCATTAAACTTAAATAATTGTTGGCTTTGGGCCTGAAGGTTTCCCTTCAGCAATGAAAGCTGGGCTAGCTTCCTTTATGGTAAGAGGAGGTGGCCAGTGTGTGACCTAGAGGGTTAGTCAACCTCAGACAGTAGTTAAGGTACAAGATGCCAAGAGATTTGAAATGGGGCCTTTCGTTGGGGACATGGTCAGCACAGTTAATTTTAGGAGATTATTGTGAACAGAATCATTACATTTTTGGCATGGCTGCTATCAGTACTGGTGACTATGTTAGATTAATCTCATTGCATTTTGTTTGCTACCGTCTGTTAGAACCTGGCACTCATTAGATTAATTACTGAAGTTATCTCATTTTGGTGAGGTTGGGAATCTTGGGAATCTTCAGAGAGATGTTCTGGACTCCTGGTATGAAGTGACTTGAAAGGTGCTGCCATAGGAAATCTTTAAAGTTAAAAGAAACTTAAGGTTCATCTGTTTAGTTGAAGGAGGTTATTCTGATCAGATGATTATAGTACCCTGTCAGAGCTTTGATAGTTCAGATGACCTTACCCCGTAAGGCCAGCTTCCAGACTCCCCTCTGGAATATTTGAGGTTTGTGATGTTTTAGTGGGTGACAGTATTTGAGAGAGGCGCAGGCCTGAGCGCTCAGGCTGGCTGTCATACCATACTTTGTACTGGTGTGTTTGGCATGGTGAGGTTTACCTCTTATGATGGGACCTGCATGCTTTTTGTGAAGCTCAGTAGATGGCAGCATGTGACCTGGCAAAACTAGGTTTTATTGATGCTATTCTGAGTTTACGATGGCCCCTTGTTTTAACTATATTGATTTAGTGCTTTAAAAAATATTTAAAGCTGCAAAAATTTAGCTGCACAGTGACTTGTAGTATAGGCAAATCTTGCTGTATCGGATATACATGGTGAAATTTTATGACTGAATAGTATGCTCTTGTATGGATGGGCCTTCGTGTAGGTCCCAGTTTTCCATAATCAGTAGTAGTGCAGCAGTGAATATTCTGATTTCTTTGCATTTTTACAGGATAAATTTCTGCAGATGAAATTGCTGGGTCAAAGGAATTAATACTGAAATACTGGTAGGTCCTGCCAAAGTTCCTTCTGCAAGGTGCTGGTTAACACTTCGATCAACATGGTCATATGAATGCCTCTAGGCCGGGTGCGGTGGCTCAGACCTGTAATCCTAGCACTCTGGAAGGCCGAGGCGGGTGGATCATTGAGCTCATAAGAATGTCCCTACATCTTAGCCAGTGTTGGGTACTACATTTCTTGGAGGCAGATGTGATCTTAATGATTTTAATGTTCTTTTTGCCTTCTCCTATGAAGGAATATTTTTTTGCTTGATACCATGTGGGTTTGAATGCACACTGCACCACTAGGTGTGGGAACTTAGGTAAGTTTACTTCTCTGGGCTCAGTTTCATCATGTGTGAAATAATAGAAAAGAAGATCTTGGGAACTAAAATGACTTGAATTTCTTGGACATTGGATACCTTTACATCTGTATTTGTAATCCTCATTCCATCAATGGAGCCCTTGAGAACTCTGGAATGTGGCTAATAGTTTATTTCAACATGCCATTGAAAAATTAGAACACATATACTTAAAATTTAAAAAAAAATTTTTTTATAGAGATAGGGTCTTGATCTGTAGTCCAGGCTGGAATGCAGTGGTGTGGTCACAGCTCACTGCAGCCTTAAACTCCTTCCGCTGCCTCAGCCTCCCAAATAGCTGGGACTACAGGTGTGCTGCTGCCACGCCCAGCTAATTTTTGTTATTTTTTTGTAGAGACAGGGTCTTGCCATGTCACCCCAGGCTGGTCTCCAACTCCTGACCTTAAGCGATCCTCCCACCTCAGCCCCCTAGTGCTGGGATTACAGGCATGAGCCACCACACCTGGTTCACATGTACATTTTTATGAAGAAAATTAAGGCAGACATTAATGTAAAGGCGCGTTTGGCTTGTCCTCTCCTTCACCCTCCCCAAAGGGTGCTGGTGTGTGTGCTGTGCATCGTGACGGCATTGGCTGCAGGCCCTGCAGCTACGACTGCAGTTGTTTGTGAGGGCTGTGGCAATTCTTTGGTTTTTAGGTTTGGTGTGCGTGTTTTCTTTGCTGCTGGAAGTGTGGAACTGCCTTGGGGAGTTTCAGGAGTCTCAGGTTTTATCCAGCTTCAGCAACGAGGAGGGCTTAGCAGGATGAGAACAGAGTTTTGCAGCCTGACTAAGGAAGAAGGGTTTGGGGGGCACTTGGCAGCCAGCCATCACTGGTTTCCCTGGGCTGCTTTTAGCACCCTGGGGCCCTGTGACCTCAGTGGTATTTGCATTTGGACTCATAATCCAGGGGTCCTCCATAAAATCCACCAAGGTATGTATCACTGTCACTTTGAGCTTTGAGGAAAGATTCTTAGACCATTGATACCTCTTCCTCAGGAGTGGTGGTGCCAGGGCTGAGGTTCCCTGGGGGGAGATGGTATCACCTTTGAACCTGACTGTCCTTGAGTGCAGTGGGAAGAGGTTGATCACTTTTTTCCAGTCTCTTCTCCCCAGGGTGAATGTCCAGATCACAATTAATGGTTGTGTTGATTTCAGGGTGTATTTAGAAATTTGTAACTATGAAAAGGTTCTCATTTGCTGTTTGAGGCCTCTTAGGTTAACAAATGTTGTATAGAACTGTGTTTGCTTACACAATTACATTTGATATGTGAAGGCTTTGCCTCTTGTCCGTCTCATTGTTTCTCAGATGTTTTGGACTGCGATCCGTTGTAAGAAACCTTTTGTGAATAGACACACAGCATAACCGAAACAAGTCTCAGAAAGCAGTCCTCACCTTTCTGTATACGATGTACTCCACTTTAGAGTTTCTTGCTGTTCTGCTGGACAGTATGCTGTATTTGACCAACTGCATTAATTTCACAACCAGCTTGAAACCCTTGGCTCTCTGGGCATCAGTAGCTGGCACAAGGTAAGCATGGACATTTCTTGAATGAGTGGATCAAAGGTAGGTTGAAAAAGTTTTCTAGGCCGGGCGTGGTAGCTCTCACCTGCAATCCCAGCACTGTGGGAGGGCGAGGCAGGAGGATCACTTGAGGTCAAGAGTTCGAGACCAGCCTGAGAAAGAACAAGACCCTGTCTCTACTAAAAATAGAAAAATTAGCTGGGCATTGTGGTGTGTACCTATAGTCCCAGCTACTCAGGAGGCTGAGGCAGGAGGATCGCTTGAGCCCAGGAGTTTGAGGTTGCTGTGAGCTAGGCTGATGCCACGGCACTCTAGGCTGGGTGACAGCCAGACTCTTTCTGCAAAAACAGTTTTCTAGGTTTCACAAAAAACTGCCAATTTTTCCTTCTCTTGGGCCTTCAGTTTGTCAAGAATTAATGTGTGGTTAATAACGACCAGGACTTTGGGGTCAGTGAGGTAGAGGGGAGAATTCCAGCTTTACCACTGCTGGCCTGCCTTCCTGGGGCCCTGCCTTGGGGCTCTGGTGAGCAGAGGATGCCTGGTGCACACGTGCCCAATCTAATGGGTGTTAGCCATTAGATTGCTGTCATCCGGCTGGACAGAATTCCTTTCTCAGTCAGGGATGCTCTCCCTTGGGTTCGGCACTAGCCTGCAACCTCAGTTTCTTGCTGTCTCGTCTCTTCTCTCTAATTTTGTGATTCTCAACCTTTCCTGCATATTAGAATCAGCCATGGATGTGTACCCCGGGAAAACTAGATGGAACTCCTTGGGGTGGGCCCAGGCACCAAGATATTTTAAGCTTCACCGGTAGAGAACCACTGTCCAGGGACCTCTGGTGTGTGCTGCAGAGGGGACTGTTGCTTTGGCTCTTTTCCAGAGTGTTACCTGGGTAGGTGGCTGATGGCACTGGGCTCCTTGGGGCCAGCCTTGAGGCTGAGGGCAGTTGGTCCTGTCAGAGGACTCAGCCGTTCCTCTGGGGCCCCCTGCCACCCACCTGCGGTCCCTCAGGCTGTGAGGAAGTCTGAGCACGGTCATAGCTTTCCTCTGGGCTTGGCAGGAGGAATTTGGCACCCACAGGCCCCAGGGCATGGTGAGTCATGGCCCACCAGGCGTGACCCAGCAGCTATGCCCAGGAGATGTCTTTCTGAATCTGGTGGGGCTTTGTCACCTTCGAGCAAGTTGAACATACAGATTCCTGGACTCGCCACCTACACACACACACTGAATCCAAAGTTCTGGCTAGGTAGGACAAGGTATCCCCAAAAAGGACAAATAAAAGAAGAAAACAAGGTTGCAAGTCCTACCACCTATTTGTTTGTTTACATGGGGGGGGTGGGTAATTATACAGAAAGTTACAGATAAGTCTTTGGAGGGTCTCCTGTTTCTGGATGTCATGTGCAGGTGAGCCTGGAGCCACTGCGGCGTCTTGCAACCACCGGGGGACACAACCAAGGTCAAGGCAGGTGGATTCAGCAAACGGCAAGATCCTTGGTCCTGAAACTCGGCCAACGTCTCGTGAACTGCGCTGGAGTCCTGTTGAGCAGAGCAGCTTCCTGCCCACCTTGCTGCAGACCCCACATCTTCCTACCCATTCCAGAGTTACCAGTCATACTTCACAAAATGCTTGTACCTATGCAGATATACTGTATTCCGGAATAACATAGAAAAGGGGTCACACACACTGTGCGCTGCACTTTTTTCCCCCAATTAAAATAGATCAGAGCCCTTTCTCTTACCGGCCTGCACAGATCTGGATCTTTTATTATGTAAAGAATATTGTCACGGAAAAGGGCGAACAATTACTGAGTGTGCTGTTATCTCTGTTTACCAGGTGAGGAGGTTGAGGTTTAGCTGAGAGAGCCTTCGTGAGGCCCCGGCGTGGGCACTGGGCCACTGCCCAAGTTGACCAAAAGATTCCCGTGCGACTTGCTTGACCTTGGTCAACTCAGATGAAGCTGGGTTGAGTTTGAGGCCTTCCCTCATTCCACACCATTCTGTGACACGAGCAAATGCTGAAATCTCCCGCCACCCAGGGGGCCATGCACCCACAAGCCTGGCTCCCATAGGGGCATCTGAGGTCAGCCTGGAGCCCTAGGCTGGGAACCCTACATTCTCCTGTGGCAACTCACTTCCTGTTTGGGCCTCCCTGGGGACAGGCGGGGCCTGCCTGGCAGGGCTTGTCCTGGGAGGTGCCTGGTGGTGGTGGTGGGGTGCTGACCAGTGGGCCCTAAATGCAGCCAGGGTTTGAACCCAGGGAGTCTGCTGCCAGATCCCAGTCGAGACGCCCCGATTTTCAGTTACCTGAAGGAGCCACTCCCTTCCCCACTAGGGTCCAATCCTGGTCAGTTGGCCATTTGGACCCAGAAGGACCCATACTGCAGGGACCTTACTTGCTAACCTTGTTAAAGTTTCTGCCGGGTCTGGAACTGGGTGACCATACCCTGGGCTGACTGAGAGTCATTTGCCAGATGCTGGCGGGGACAGGTGAGTGAGCCGACCTGGCAGCTGGAGATGACTGATTTGCAGAATGCACATCTGTTTAAGGACACTCAACACCACGTATTTAAAAACAGACCATGTTGACCTGACCAAGTACATCTGTGCTTGGAAGGTCGAGGCAGGAGGATCACTTGAGGCCTGGAGTTCGAGACCAACCTGGGCAACATAGCAAGACCCAACTCGACAAAAACTAAGAGTGTGGTGTTGCTCGTCTGTAGTCCCAGCTACGTGGGAGGCTGAGGCAGGAGGATTGCTTACACCCAGGAATTTGAGGTTGCTGTGAGCTATGCTCACACCACTGCACTCCAGCCTGGGTGACGGAGCGAGACCCTGTCTCTGAAAAACAAAAAACAGAAAAAGCCCCCCCAAAACTCATGGGGACATGCTCATAATATGATGAGAATAAATGTTAGCTACTATCATTAGTATTGGTCGTTGAAACTCTCAAACGATCTTCCTTCCGTTCATCACTCAGTTGACAAATATCCCAGCGTCTGGGGTCCCTGTCTGGCTGCACGAATGTGAGCCAGGTGGGGAAGGCTGTGGGGCCAGTGGTCCCTGGGCTTCTCCCTGCCCTCCGGTGAGCGGCGTCAGGACTCACAGAAGCCCTCCTTCCCGTCTCGGCGCCCCCCGCGGCCTGCAGCCGGCTGTTTCTGGCTCGGCACTGCCATCTCGTGGCTCCTGGACCACAGCGCATCTGCCCCTTCCAGCACCTCACTCAACACTGGGCTGCAGCCCCCTGGGGGAGAGGGGGTCCCCTCATCACTGCACATGCCGCTCCCTGGAAAGGCCAATTTTTTTCTGGAAGCCTCTGAGAATGTCAACTTTAGAGAGACCCTTCAAAATGCCGCGTGTCAAGATCCTTAGGTGGATCGAGGAAGCCTGTGGGACAGTGCTTCTTAAAATGTGGCCATTGGACCTGTATCAGCGTCATCTGGGGGGAGACAGTTAATAATAAAGATTTTAGGGTCCATTCCCTAGCCCCTGACTCAGACCGTGCAGGGGGGAGAAGGGATGTTGAATATCTAAATTTTATGGGGGCGGGAAAGAGTAAATAAATGAATTTTAAGACACTTCCCAGGTGATTCTGGTGCACGCTGAAGTTTGAGAACCATTGACCTGGACCAGAAATACTTCATGATTTGGTGATGGTGGGCTTGGCACAGACCCTCTCCCTGGAAAAATACACATAGATACGTTTCAGGGGGTTTCTGGACTCTTTGAGGCTCACTCCTGTGTCCATGGACTGAAGTTAAGAGTCTCTTCTCTGGCTGGGCACGGTGGCTTATGCCTGTCATCCTAGCACTCTGGGAGGCCGAGACGGGCGGATTGTTTGAGCTCAGGAGTTCGCGATCAGCCTGAGCAAGAGTGAGACCCCCGTCTCTACTAAAAATAGAAAGAAATTATATGGACAACTAAAAAAAATATATAAAAAATTAGCCGGGCATGGTGGCACATGCCTGTAATCCCAGCTACTTGGGAGGCTGAGGCAGGAGGATTGCTTGAGCCCAGGAGTTTGAGGTTGCTGTGAGCTAGGCTGATGCCACAGCACTCTAGCCAGGGCAACAGAGCAAGACTCTGTCTCCAAAAAAAAAAAAGAGTCTCTTCTCTGATTTAACCCAAGGTTCAAATGAGGCCACCAACGATCAAGTGTTTATTGGCCATATATATATATATATATATATATATATATATATATATATATATATATATATATATAAACAGGATCTTGCTCTGTTGCCCAGGCTAGAGTGCCGTGGCGTCAGCCCAGCTCACAGCAACCTCAGACTCCTGGACTCAAGCGATCCTCCTGCCTCAGCCTCCTGAGTTGCTGGGACTACAGATGCACACCACCATGCCCTGATAATTTTTAAACTTTTTGTGGAGACCTGGTCTTGAACTCCTGGGCTTAAGCAATCATCCTGCCTGGGCCTCCCCGAGTGCTGGGATTACAAGCGTGAGCCACCACACCCAGCCTACCTCATAGATTTCTTGGGAAGATTAAAAGAGCTATGGTATGCAATTTGCCTCTTGCAAGTGCATATTGTGATGGCATATTGTAAACATCCCGTGAACATTGGCTTTTTACCATTAACTTCTCTAGCATCTAATTATAATAACTGTCCCTCATCCCCATGAGAGCTCTCGAGACGAATTCTGGAAAGAAAAATGATCAAGATCATGTGGATTGAGTTCAAGTGGCAAAAAAAAAAAAAAAAATTGTGTTACCTTTTTTTTGGTTCCAATGATAAAAAAAGAAAATGGTCTAATTGTAAACAATGAATGCAACTAGAAATGATATCATTTGAGCTCTTCTGTTCTCCTGTCTACTATTTTTAGCTGACAATACACATTTGCATGGTGTTTTATAATAATTGGAAGAAAAGTCATTCTTTCAAATAGCTGTGTTTACAAACACACAGCTCAATTGTTCCACATTTGAACCCCAGCCTTTCAAAACAATTTAGTCACATTCTTCAACCTAGCTTTCTCCATTTTCAAAAATATGTCGGGACATTTTTTTTTAAAGAGCCAATGCTCCTCATTTAACTTTGTGCTTTGTATGGGTGATCCATGTATCAAACATTCAGTGGTATCTCCTGTGTCCAATCAATGTTTGTTGACACAAATGTTGATGGTTTCTGAGATCCCGTCTAGCTCTCACATTCTTTCATTCTGCAAAATGTTGCCAATCTTCAGAACACAAACTTTGATTCTTAAGGAATCCCAAGGGAAAAAGAACAAGAACAGCAAAATTGGAGAAAGGGAAAATTGTTATAAGGTTCATTATCAACCGATGAAAGGAAAAAGAAAGTAAAAATCAAGAGAATTCCTCTTTAATGTTTAATAAACCACAAAAATTTAACATTATTGAATATCACATTTGGGGGAAGATAATGCCTGCTAGTGCTCTACATTGATATAGTTTTTAAAAAGTAGGCTAGGCACAGTGGCTCATGCCTGTAATCCTAGCACTTTGGGAAGGTAAGGCAGGAGGATTGCTTGAGGCCAGGAGTTTGAGACTAGGCTGAGCAACACAGCGAGACATGGTTTCTACAAAAATAGAAAATCAGCCAGGGGTGGTGGGGCGCACCTGTAGTCCCACTATTTGGGAGGCTGAGGCAGGAAGATCACTTGAGTCCAGGAATTTGGGGTTTCTGTGAGCTGTGATGACACCACTGCACTCTAGCCCGGGAGACGGAGAAGATGCTGTGACAAAAACAAACACAACAACAACAACAACAAAATAAAAACCAGTAAGTACTAATATTTTGATTATAGGATAAAGCAGTGTTTTATATATTGACTCATAAAGAGAAAATATTTTATGTACAACTATAGAGAAACTGCCGTACATATAGCTTCAATTTGTAAGTGTTTTTTAAAGTCCACCGAGTTGTTTGATATGTAAAGTGGAAAATATTTTCTCTGTGGAAAATAGTAAAATGATAACATTTCCTAAGCTAACCCAACAAGCCTATGTACATAGCTGAATGACACACTTAAAAATGTGGTCTGAGTGCTGGGGTCTAGGAGAAACTTTAGCTTCATTTATTGAAATAGCCATGTTTTTCTTAAAATAGGAAATTAAGGTACATGAAATAAAATTCCTATTCATCTTGCCTCTTATTCTTTTTTTTTTTTAACAGTTTAAATGCTAGTTCACACATTTGTTTTTTATTATATTTGAAAAATTAATTATGCTGCTAAGAGTAGGGAAACCTTAATATCTTGGAAATAGCCACTTATTTCAGGTAGTTGAGTTTGTTGGCCAAGTATAAATTCTACATTTGGGATCAACACTTCAGTTGTACAAGGATGCCAATGATTTGACTTAAGACTGGGCGGCTTAAAACAATAGGAATTTATTCTCTCACAGTTCCGGAGGCCAGAAGTCCAAAATCCAGGCGTGCACAGGGCTGGTTCCTTCTAGAGGCCGAAGGAGGATCTGTCCCACGCTTCTCTCCTAGACTCCAGGGGCTGCCGCAATCCCGGGCTCTCCTTGGTGTGTGGCAGCATCACCCCAATCTCCGCCTCTGCCATCACACGACATTCTCTTTATGTGTCTGTGTCCAAATTTCTATCTTCCTATGAGTCGTTGGGTTTAGGGCCCTCCCTGATCCAGTATGACTTCATCTAAACCTAATGACATCTGCAAAGACCTTATTTCCAAATAATGGCACATTCTGAGGTTCCAAGTGGACATGGATTTTAGGGGGGGGGACGCTGTTCAACTCAGTACAGCCCTCACCGTCCTGGTCCTCATCCCCAAACCTCTTGGTGACCCTCTGCCAGCAAAGGACCCTGCTGAGATGCACCCCCAGAGCAGCAAGGGTAGGGTAGCCAGAGTGCGGTCCTCAACCCACGGCGCACGGAACCAGAGGCGAGGCCATGCACCGGGGGAGGGTAGGAAAGGCGGGGATCAGGTGGGTGCTGGCTGAGGGGCCCAGAGCCAGGCTGGAAACCGGGCGAGGCGACTGGAGACGGCACTTCCTGTGTCCCCGCTTGTGGTGCCGGGGGTGGGGGGGAGCTTGGAGACAGCCACGCAGGATGCGACACTGAACGTTCTCTGAGAGTGGGTAGTTCTCGGCTCAGATCTGTATTTGGGGTCGCGGGAGACGCGCTGGCTCAGATACCGCGGTGGTTCCCAACTCCACACCAGGACGGGGCATCAGAGTCTCTGGGCGTAGGGCTCGGGCCGGGGTTAACAAACCTCTGCAGGTGGTTGTGGTTGTGTTTCTGGGTGAGGATGCTGAGCCGGAGCTGGATTCCCCGCAGGGGGCGTGGGTGAGGCGTCTTCTCTCCAGTGACCCCAGCGACTGGTGGTAAATCCCAGCCAGGGGACACTGCCTGCCCTAACGTACTCTACTTTGGGCGGCATTGTGTCCCTGGGCAACACAGTAAGAACACGAACGCTTCCCTAAGAGAAATTTTCTTTTTTTTCTTTTCTTTTTTACTCCTTTTGTTTTAGAGATGGAGGTCTTGCTGCATTGCCCAGGCTGGTCTTGAACTCCTGGCCTCAAGTGATCCTCCTGCCTCAGCCTCCCAAAGTGCTAGGATGACAGGCGTGAGCCACCGCGTTCAGCCCATTAATATCATTTTTTTGAGCATAATTTTCCTTATATTCCCAGTGCCTTACGCACAGTCGGACGCCTTGTAGTGCCCAGTGGACGTTTGGCCAGTGACCGACTGTCAGAGATACAATTGTGGGAATTAGTTGACAACATGTATGTGCGTGGACAGGCATTCTGCAGATACTTACCGCAGTTTTGGAAAGGCTGACTTGTCTTCCAGGGACATTTGCATCTTGCAAGGGGAGCTAGAGAGAGCTGGGGGTAATCAGAGTGGCCAGAGACCTTGAACCTGTCTGTATTTTCAGGTGAATTCACTTCTCGGTCATTCCCAAATCAACCAGCAGAGGGAGCCGGGGAACCGCGTTCCTCTGGGCGTCCCGGTCCCTGCGAAGCCTTAACGCCACCGCCTTGCAGGGAGACGCGAGATGCAGAGAGATGGCCCCGGTGACCTCCGAGTGTCTTCTGCCTGTTGAATCCTGGTTCTTTTTTGCAGAGGCAGGTACGGAGATGGGCTGCCTGGAGCTCAGTAGGGGTGGCCCCCCTGCTTGGGAGAGGGAAGAAAAGCAAAGTGCAATGTTGCAGGTGACTGTTGTCCTGAGTTTCGTCGTGTTCTGTTTATCACTCCTGTTGGCTAGTGTATGTGTGTGTGTGTTTACAGCAGAATTAATCGGTGGTGGTCGGGGGGAGCCAGGGCATTCTTTAATTGAAGGCAGGCCTGTTACACATGTGATAAATACCGGGCAGAAAGAAAATGATCCTATTGGTCTGGGCTTGGACGCCGAGGACGCGCAAATGACATCCTTTTAGCCTTTTAGAACCTTTAGAACCTCAAAGAAAGCCGAGAGTGGGGCCACCCGAGTGTCTTGGAAGGTGGTGGCTGTGCTCTGCTCCAGGACGCTTAGTCTTAGTGAAGACTTTTTCATCCCATCTGTGAAACAGGGATGAAAAAAGGTCACAGACAGGTCTGTGGTGTGGGGTGGTGTTTCCAAAGCGTGGTCCCCAGACCAGCCCCATCGGCAGGGCCTGGAAACTTCTCAGACATGCACACTCTTGGCCCTCCTGAACCGCCCTGGGGTTGGGGGCCCGAAGTGGCTCCCTAACCAGCCCTCCAGGTGGGTCTGATGCCTTCTCGAGTGTGGGACCCGCGGCTGCTCTCAGCCTTGGCGGCACATTGGAATCACCTGGCTTTTTAAAAGCCCTGATGTGGGGAGTGCAGCCAGACCAGTTACATCAGACCGATTATAGGCTCTGTGCTTGTAATTTTGTGTGTGTGTGTGTGTGTGTGTGTGTGTGTTTTTAAAGTGCCACTGTAGTCACGATGATTCCAATATAGCCAAGGTCAAAACCCACCTGTGCCGTGGAAAATGGTTTTGGGGTGAGCCAGACCCAAGTTCAAATCTCAGCGTTGTCACTTACCAGTTATTTGGCCCCGGGCAAGGCGCAGCACTTCTCTGACCCACCGTTTCTCTTCTGTAAGGTCAGGATGATTTTTCCTCCCTTGCAGAATTGTTTGACGATGGAGTGAGTGACGTGTGTAAGCATCTCACGGACAGAAGCACCTAGAACAATACCTGGCACCCAGTAGGTGTCGAGCATGTGGTTCCCCTTCTCTGCTCCCTTCTGTTGGACTGCAGAACTTTCTAGAGCAAGGACTGCAGCATATTTTTCTCTGCATCCTCAGGGAACAATCAATCGTTTGTTTATGACACGCCCCTAGGGGAGAGTTGGGGAAGTGGGCATCTGAGATGAGCCACTGGATTTCTTACACTATAGTCTTGCTGGGCTGGGGCGGCCTTTCTCTGCCTTGTTGGATGTTGGTGAGCCCTGCTGTCTGTTTAAATAAAAATGCCCAGAGTCAAGGAATCTATCCTGATCCAAACAAAATCACCAGTATGTTAAGACGTGTGTGCAAAGATATTTATTGCTGCATTGTTTGCCCTGGAAAAAATTGGAAACGCAACTTTATCAATAGGTAAATAATAGAGTAAATTATGGCACGTTCAGTATTATGGAACATCATGAACCATGAAAAAGAATTAGGTGGATCGATAGTGTATTGATCGGGAAAGAGAAGTACAACATATTGTTACGTGAAAAAGTAAATTGCTGAATCGTGCCTGTGGCATGATTTCTTTCTTTTTTTTCTCTTTAGAGGAAAAGAGGTTCCATGTTATGTGTATTGTATACTCACTTGTGTGTGTTTTTGTGGGCATAAAGCCAAGCATGGAAGAATATTCGCCAGGCTGTTTGAATTGGTTACCTTGCCACTCATTCATTTATTCATTCATGTTTTCATTCCAGTAATATTATTTGAGGTTCCACTCTGTGCCAGGTACTGTTTTAGCCCCGGGGAAACAGCTGTGATCAAAACAGACCAAGTCTCAGCTCTTGTGGAGCTAGGGCGGTGACGGACTGTCCTAGTTTGCCTGGGATCATTCTGGCTTTGTGGGTGAAGGTCCAGCACCCCAGGAAACCCTCCAGTCCTGAGCAAACAAGAATGATCTGTCACCCAACAGAACGTGCCTTTTAGCACGGAAGACAGATAAACATGAGAGCGTGGCAGGTATTTTGCTGGTCAGAGAGCCGCCTTGGAGCCTATCCAAGTTCACTTACAGTGAGAATAACCCCCCTGGAGGCCCTGAGTGGCAGTCAGGGATGGAAGCGTGCCCTGAGCATTCCGACCACCCCAAGGGTCACCGGCCAGCTCGCTGTTTTGCTGAGTCAGCAGTGGGACCTAATTTGCTAATTAAGAATAGATGGTGAGCTGTCCTCCTATTTTGATTAACCTAATGGCCTTCCCAGCAGGACTCGGATTCAGCTGTAGACATCACTGCAACTTTTAATGAAATGATTTGAAGGGCCATTAGCAGGCACTTGCTGTTATTAGGTAGCTCATCTGCACCCATAACTTCTTGGCAGCTGAGCTGGCCGGAGCCGTGGCCCGAACGAAGGTTTGGCTTTTGGTTTTAAGATCCAACTCTTAATCTTTTAGTCATGCTTGAGGGGTTGATGGCCTTCTCGGCTTTAACCCGATTGCTCTGCATTCGAAGTGTAGCCAGGAGAATGCACTCATACACTCCTGAGCTTAAAGGCCACAGCAGAAGCCATGGGGGTCCTGCCCACGTCCCCCTGGTCCCAGGATCTTCCGTCTGTGAGCTTGTGCTGCTCTGCATTGGGCTTTCCCTGCTGGCCTGGGTGTGGCTGGAAGTGCTGGAGTGTGTATGGGGGGATTATGGGCTGAATTATATCCCCATGAATGTGAATTTACCAGGAAATAGGATCATGATCCTATTGAATGAGGTCATTGGGGTCATCCCTCATCCCATTTGACTGATGTTCCTTATAAAAATGGGAAATTTGGACACAGAGACAGATAGACACACGTGCACACACTGGGAGACCATCATGTGAAGATGGAGTCAGAGACCAGGGTGATGCAGCCACAAGGCAAGGACAGTGGTGGCCAGCCACCACCAGCAACTAGGAGAGAGGCATGGGACAGATTCACAGCCTTCATCGTGGGCCTCCAGAACTGTGACACAATGAATTTGTGTTGTTTACACCGCTCAATTTGTGGTCTTTCTTATGCCAGCCCTAGCGAGCTAATCGAGGGGCCAATCTCCAACCCTGCCTTCCGGGACATCCTTCCATCAGTGGCTGATGGGGGTTGGTGGGAACTACTCCAGCTCCCTGGCCTTCCACATGGGGCGCTCTGTCTCCCAGAGTGACCTGTTGACAGCACATCCTGTATCGACTGCCCTGTCTCTGTTCTTATTCCCTGCCCCTGCCCCTGTGTTTCCTGGGATCAAATTCCTACATAAGCACCTTGCACCTGAATTCTCGTCTCATGGTCTGTTCTGAGACAGAGGCCCTGGCAAGTCTTGACCTCTGGGATGGACGTGTGCACGTGCACGTGTGTGCCTGTGTGTGCAAAGACCTCAGCTCCCAACCTCCGGTGTGCAGGGAAGGAAACTTCATGTTCTGATCATGTCTTGCCTGTGCAGAGCCCTTGGCCCGTGGGCAGGTGGACAGTCTCTCTTGTCTGTGGGGACCCCCGTTGCCCCTCTCCCTGGGTTTGTGTCTAAGTTCTGGCAGAGGGGTTTCTGGGATCCAAAGCCTGGCAAGGTCACGAGTGTGTGTCTTTGTCTTTTCAGGACGAGAGAGATGTCTCTGTTTCTTTCTGGACTGTGGGTTTTGGGGCTCATTCGGTCAACGTGGCATCGTCTGTCTGGTCCAGCTCTGGCTCGGTTGCTGCCAGGCTCAGCCGTTCTGCCTGCACACTCAAGGGCCCGAGGAACGCACTGAAGCTCTCTGAACCGCCCACCACTTCTGGGCTCCTTTCAGGAACACTGGAGAGCTCGCCACACACTCTGTGCACCAGCTCGGATGTCTCCCTTCAGGGGACAGAGCTGACTCTGGGCTGTAGGGGCAGCCAGAACTCGGGGCCAGCGTGTGCCTGGACTGACTCCTGCATGGGCCTCTCACACGTTCCTGTTTCTGTCTCTCCTGTGACCCTGGCCAGGATTGACCGCGGTGACCCATGCATTCCTGGGTGCGATCGTGGCTGGGGGCAGGGGGGTCCCGGGACAGGAAGAAAGACCTCTTCCCTAAGAGGCAAGGTGGGGCTTGGGAGCATTTGATTTTTGAAAATTACATCAGTAAAGTGCACATGTATGAAAAACTCAAGCAACACTGAAACATCCAGAGTCAAAAGTGAAAGTTGTTTCTCACCTTGTCTCTTGACATTTCCTTTCTTAGACTGTTATATAAATATGGATGTAGGTGTAGGCATGCAGAGAGGTACAGGTAGAGATATATGGATGTAGATTAGATGGAGACATAGACAAATATAGACATAGACATGTAGGTACAGATTTAAAGACAGACCCAGATAGACATAGCTATAGATAAGATATACATGTATAGATACTGACATATCTATATGTATAAATAGGTATAGAGGGTGTATTTTTATTTTATTTTATTTTATTTTTTATTTTTCTTTTGAGACAGAGTTTCACTCTGTTGCCCGGGCTAGAGTGCCGTGGCATCAGCCTAGCTCACAGCAACCTCAAACTCCTGGGCTCAAGCGATCCTCCTGCCTCAGCCTCCCAAATAGCTTGGACTACAGGTGCACACCATGATGCCCGGCTAATTTTTCAATTTTTTGTAGAGATGGGGGTCTCACTCTTGCTCAGGCTGGTCTCGAACTCCTGAGCTCAAGCAGTCCTCCTTCCTTGGCCTCCCAGAGTGCTAGGATTACAGGCGTCAGCCACCGTGCCTGGCCATGAGTCTAGTTTTCTTCCCAAGAATGTGTCTTTGTCCCCTGAGGTGCAGGGGAATAGAGTGTTACTTTTTTTATGGCCAGGAAAACATTAATAAAAAATGAACCATCAGTGAAATTAATTGCGAAGATTTATGCATTCGCGGTGACTAACAAGCCTGCACCTGCTCATTTGACACCTTTAGCAGCTCCTCGTTACCCACCCCCTACTTCCCACCCTCTTAAAATTCTCCTCCTTCCCCGAAGGCACCTGGTTGGTGCATTGAGCAGTTAAATAAATGTACGGTGAGATGGAGACACAACTTGTTAATTAAAAATGCTGCTCTGCCACTTCAGAGTTGTGCAGAGATGAGCCAGGCCAAGCAGAAAGAGCTCCTGTCGGGGGGAAGCTGGCTGGATTTTTATGTGCCGTGTAAAAGGGCCGCGGTGTAATGGGATGAGACAGACATTCATTAGCTTTCCCACTGAGCTGCCCACACCTTCCCACAAAGGGTCATCTTCTCTCTCATCCTCCCCTTCTCTCTGCCTCCGGACAGTCACCCTTGTCAGATGATGCAAAGCAAGAGGGTCACCGAGTAACCCCTTGTCTACCTGCTGTTGCCATCTTCAGCACTTTTCCCTCCAAGCTCTTGACCCTAAATCCTTTTTTTTTTTTTTTTTTTTTGAGACAGAGTCTCGCTTTGTTGTCCCGGCTAGAGTGCCGTGGCATCAGCCTAGCTCACAGCAACCTCAAACTCCTGGGCTGAAGCAATCCTTGACTACAGGTGCGTACCACCATGCCCGGCTAATTTTCAGTATTTTTAGTAGAGACAGGGTCTCCCTCTTGCTCAGGCTGGTCTCAAACTCCTGACCTCAAGCGATCCTCCTGCCTCAGCCTTCCAAGTAGCTGGGACTGTGCCACCACACCTGGCTGATGTTTTTCTATTTTTAGTTGCCTAATGTTTTTTTCTATTTTCAGTAGAGACAGGGTCTGGCTCTTGCTCAGGCTGGTCTCGAACTCCTGAGCTCAAACCATCCTGCTGCCTCGGCCTCCCAGAGTGCTAGGATTACAGGCGTCAGCCACCGCTCCCGGCCCCCTGATCCTAAATCTTATCATTATTTCCTTTGTGCACCTTGCTGGATGAAGTCTCCAAGAAATTGTCCTGATGGAAACTTTCTGGGTGGCAGCTCTCGAAGGCTGGAAGCTCCGCTGTTGGGATTTTTTGGTAAAAAGCTACAGAGAAATCCAACATTGATCTGTGACAACAGAGCTTTCTGTGCTAACAACTTCATCTCTGCACACTTTCACTCCCCTTCTGAGCACCGGCAGCATGGAAGTGTCTATGGACTTGAGAATGCACTAGACTCATTTCATCTTCTGGACTTTGCATGGCTTTTCTGTCTGGGACATATTCTCTAGGTCCCTCTTTTTAAAGAAACTTTTCTATTGAAGCATAACAGTGGGTGTAAAGTGTGCACATCTTAGTGTGTGGGTGCATTTTGTAGGATGTAAGCCAGGAGTGGAACTGCTAGGTGATAGGATAGACGTGTGTTTAACCTTGTAAAAAAAAAAAATCTATAAACAGTCTCCGAAGTACTTATATCAATTCAGACTCCCCCTAGCAGCGCATGAGAATTCTAGTTTGCGTCACATTTTTGCCAACACATGGCATGGTTAGTCTTTTTAATTCTAGCCATTCTGGTGGGAGGATGGAGTCATGTTCCCCCTCTTTTGACTGCCTTATGCATATTCATCTCTCAGGTGTCGGCTCAGATGTTACCTCCTCCAGAAATACCATAGCCCAGGTGGCTTAAACGACAGAGAGTTATTTTTCTCACGGTTCTGGAGGCTCGAAGTCTGAGTTCAGGGTTCTGGTAGGAGCTCCCTGGCTTGCAGGTGAAGATTTTCTCTCTGGGTCCTCACGTGGGGATGGGGCAGAGGGAAAGGGGGAACCAAGCTCCGGTGTGTCTTCCTCTTCCTCACACAGGTGGGAGTGATGGAGCCCACACTTTAACCACTTTCTTCCCCCTCTGTGCCAGGCCTTATTTTGAGGGGTACAGGGATTTAAAAAATAAAAACACCCAGTCCTCCAGGAGCCCTGAACCCCAAAGTCAGCTAATCCTCGGGCAGAGGACTAGGGAGCCCAGACAGGGTGCTGAGGGGCCGGGGTCCAGTTCGGCTCCGACACAGCCACGCTGTGTCCCCTTGGGCCGGCTTCACAAGCACTCCGGTGCCTCCTCACCCCTCCAGCCTGGCCTGTGAGTGCCGGGTGGGAAAGGGGTCCTCAGCCCCCGGGCAGGGTGCAGAGCTCTAGACCCGAAAAGCCCGGATGCGGGCCACGGGCGACTCACGGCAGCCTGGTGCTGCCACCTCGTGGCGATGGCTGGGATGGACAGAGCCAGAGAGCATCCTTCTCTCATTCACCCTCAAGACACACAGCACAGAGAGTTGGTGACCTGGGAGGACAAGAGCTTTCCAGGAGCTGTGGCTTATGAGACAGGGGAGAAGACCCAAAGCCTGGGTGTGAGAATGGGGTGGGTAAACGCTGGCCTTTCATCCCTCGTCCAGGGCCCAGCTCCAGGGGCGTGGGGGCAAAACTGCATCTACTGAAGAGGCAAGCGGGGAAGAGACTGAACATGAGCATTTCTTTTGAGAAGAACATCGGCCTTTCTGAATACAAGCATTTCTGTTGTCACTGGGGGTCTGCCTAGTCCCGGGGCGAGGAAGTGGGTGAGGGGCAATCAGAGGGCAGGTTGAGGATGCCACGTGGGGGTTGCCGATGGAGACTGAGGTCGTGGACACTGTGGATGGATCTGGGATGGGGTCGGATTAGGGGTGGCACAGAGCAGCTGGGGAAGGAGCAGGACTTGGATTTCCTTTTCTTTTCTTTTTCAGCTTTATTGGGATATAACTGACAAATAGAAATTGCATATATTTAAGATGCACGACTTTATGTTTTGATGTAGGTATAGGAAATGATCACCATGATTAAGCTGGTTAACACATCCATTGCCTCACATAGTTAGCTGTGTGTGTGTGTGTGTGTGTGTGTGTGTGGTGAGAACACGGAAGATCCACCCTGTGAGCAAACTGCACGTACACACACAGCACTGGTAGTCATAGTATCATGCTGTACTTAGCCTTGGCTTTCTGGCAGTGCCTGAGGTGAATGGGGAATGAGGCAGGATGACACTGGCCATAGAAATAACAGTTGTCAGCAAGACTTCAAGGGTGGCATCTGTCACCCCAGCACTGGAAATGAGGCAGCTGAGAGCACAGCAACAACTAAAGATGCCCTCCCTGCCGGGGGACGAGTCTGTCACGTAAGAACCTTTGGCCATCAAGGACCCCAGGGCAGCCAAGGAGACTGGTGCAACGGGGTCTTGCCCTGCACTAGAGAGGGTGGCAGTGGGGCAACATGCCAAACAGTGAGCAAAAAGCACAGCCCCTGCCCTGCAGGACTTCCAAGTCCTGTGGGAGCAACTGTCAAGTCAAGGGACAGTTACATTTCAGCATGATCAGAGCTAGGATGGGGTGAGTATTGGGGGACCACCCAGGCTCAGTGGTCAGGGAAGATGTATGGGCTGAATGCTTGTGTCAAAGTTCATATGTTGAAGCCCTAGTCCCCAACGTGGTGGCCTGTGGGAGGTAGTGAGGCTTAGACGAGGTCACGCAGGTGTGGCCCTAAGGATGGGATGAGTGTTCTCAAAACGCTCATAGTTTCTCCTTTTTAATTTTTTTTCTTGTCTATCTTATTGAGAGAAAATGTATATTCTGTACTTTAGTATAACAAAAATGTGACTTGTTTCATAAAGCTGGTTTGCCACACTTTTGACAACTCTATCACATTGTCAACAATTATCGTGTTTTTCCTCTGAGGAAAGGGTGGCAATATCATTGCTCCATTGCTTCATAGAGAGCGAGAAAGGTAGGTTATGTGATAAAAGCCACCGCTGAGAAGTGGTGGATCTGGGGTTTGAACCCACTCAAACAGTGCCTCAAAGAGCTCAAGGATTTTTCCCAGAATATCCCGCCGTATACTTTGGGTATTTATGGGTATTTGGATGTATACCTGTATACATATCTGCATGCGTGAGTGTATGCAAATATGTATTTTATGAGTTTTGCTTCTGTCCTGTTCTCAACTTCACCATTCTCACTGTAGACACATGGAGTCATTTGTTGTCCTCCTAAGTTTTAAGAGCATACATTCTTGTTTGGGTTTTGCATTGATTTTTTTAAAAAAGGAAATTCCCTCTGTGGATACTGCCAAGCCAAAAAGAGCCAAGGAATCTAATGGATTACTTTGTGTGTTTGGGAGTCAGTCCAGTTAATCTGATATTTCCTGGGCATCTGCTGGGTGCCACATGATTGAGCTGTGGCTGATTCCTTTGTGCCATTTTTAGCTGGCTGGTTGATGAATATTCCAGGTGTCAGAAAGATTTAATTCATAAAAAGGAGCTCAGGTTATAGCCTGAAAATAAATGAGTATCAAGTGTGGGCAGATAGTTTCTGGAGCATTTCTGCATCTGAGACAGTGCACATAAAAGACGGTTGAGTTTTGGGGCATTGAATCAAGCTTTTGGAACTGCTAAAACCCGAGAATCATCTGGGAAAACAGAGCAACCGGTGACAAGGCTCTGCTGTGTCCGCCATTTGTATAGCGCATCGCAGTTGACAAAGACATTGATTCTGCCCGTTATCCCTTTGAGCCCCGAAACATCTCCGTGATGTGAACAGTTGCATATTTTTACATTCCACCCAAGGGATGAGAAAACAAAGGCCAACCAAGATCAGAGAGGTGATGCCATAGGGTGTTAGAGCTTCTTTTATGAAAAGGGAAAAGTCAAGATAAGGAAAGTATAATGATCAAGTCAGGGGATCGGAGTATCCATCACCTCAACCATATTGTTTACATGCATCAAAATACCACGTTCCCCCAAACTATGTACAACTACTCTATATCAATGGAAAAATGTTAAAAATAAATTTTAAAAGGGAAAGAAAAGGGAAGTGTTTCATGGGGACATTTGGACCACAGTTAAGAGTTGGGTACAGGGTTCCGGCTCCTGTGGCCAGAGTTCCTTTGCCCCAATTATGAATCTGGGGCTCCTTCCCGTCTAGGAGGGGGTCTTGGCTGTGACTCTCAGGTGAGACTCACAGGGGGTCCTCCCCTTTGTCACAGATTCGGAGCATCCCAGGGCTCCACCGGCAGGCCTGGGAGAGGAAATGAGAATCTAATGATGCGAGAGGCTGGGTGGGGGCTTCGTGAGCGTCCCGTGGCTTGTTCACGGGTTGTAGGAAGCCTCTGCCAGAGACAGGCAGAGGCTTTTGCTGGCCTGGCTGCATGGAAGCCAATGCAGGGACCGACCTTCACTTCTAGCCGATGTGGATGTCAGCAGCCAGCCTGGTGCCATGGGAAGAGCAGGGATCTAGAACCAGGCAGGCGTGGGGCTCCGATCCGGCTGTGCCGCCCTCCAGCTCTGCAGGTCCCCTCTGAACCCCAGTTTCCTCATCTGTCAAGTGGGAATGATCACAGTAAAAGTGCATTTGACGGGGATGAGCTCTAGAAATTTACTCTCTTTGTCCCCTCCTTGCAGAGTCGAGTAGGGTCAGCTGCACCCTTTGATGGAAGGTCCCCACTCCTGTGTGAGGGTCCCCTACTCGCAACTCTCTGGGTCCAGATTGTGGAACTGCTTCCTCCTCCTCACCCGTCTGGGCCTAAGTATGCTAATTGCGCCATGGTTACAAGTCCCAGGATGCTGCGCTGTCCCTTGAGGTTTTCTGAGACCCTGCATAGCCCTTGTAAATAGTTCTTTATTCATCCCATCTTGAGTTTGTCTCACGCCTTTGGCGTGGCCAGCTAGTGTCCTGCTGGGAGCCTGACAGATCTAGCCCTTCATCCTCCCTCTGTGGGTGGTCCCATGGGTCCACTGAAGTTGACCCCAGATCTGCCCATGGTGTGTCCACTGCTGTCCTGGCTGGCTGCACTAAGGAGCTGACCCGGTGTGACAGTTCAGTGGACCCTCCTCCAGCCAGGGTTCCAGGTCTTTCCTAAATCGTCACTGAGCTTTTGACTAGTACTCCCGTGGGGACCTAGTGGAGGGGTGAGTCCTGTTAAGCCAGGGCAGTCCTAGCCGGTGGCAAAGGGAGACCTGCCTTGCCCCCTGTGGGAGGGGCAGGCTGTAGCCCGGGCTGTTCCCAGGGGATAGGAGAGGATAAGAGCTCACAAGCTTAGGGACGGTGACTGGATTTTTGCATCCGACAGCCCAGCCGACCTCAGGCTACCCTCTGCTCAGCTCCGGAAGGATCTGATTAATGAGGCGTGGAAGCTGACACACACAGCCCGTCAGTTAAAGCACCTGACAGGTGACTCTCAGCATCCAGTTCTTGGTGTGATCTTGGGCTTCACATCTGGCTTCTCACCCCTTTTGTCCACTTTTCTGCCTTACAAAAAATCAACAACCACATGTCATCGTTGAATGTGTCAGCATGGCTGGGCTGTCCTCTGTTATTCGATCAAACACTAATCCAGGTGTTGCTGTGAAGGTATTTTGTAGCTATGGTTCACGTCCACAATCAGTTGACTTGAAGTCAATTGTGAAATAATCCTTTCCCCTCCGTCCCCTTCCTGAGGTATCAGCTGGTAACAGATTCAAACAGTGGGGTCCAAGGGATGTGTGTAGTTTTATGTCTATTTGTGTTTTTCTACGAAGAGGGTCCATACACTCATGCCCCCCTCCCCATTCTCAAACCATGAAAAGGTTAAGAACCACTGGATATTTGGTATGTGTCACTTTTCCCAGGATCGCCTGATTTTATAGATGATGTTTGAATAGCCAAAGGAATGACTCCCAAAGGGTGGAATTATTACAAGGGATTGCACAGATGCTGGGGACTGGGGTGGCCCGGAGCATCCGTGGTGGCCCCATATAGACCATGCCTCCCCGACAGCTGTGTCAATGCAGCTTAACAGATAGCCGCCTATTTTATTATCCCAGAGTGGAAAGGCAAAGTCTGAGAGATTCATGTAGGATTACAGAGAGGCCAGATTTACTACTCTCTAAAACTTTTCCAGACTGGAGGAGAAAGGAAAATACTAATAAAAAATGACATGCTAAATTAAATTGACCAAGAACAGATAAAAAAAAATTATCTCAAAACAAAGGAGTTTGGTTGGCTGATGTTGGCTGTAGAATATTTAAGGGGACAAGAGATGGGTGCAGAAAAGGAAAGGGAAAATTTCTTCCTCTTTTCTTGTGGTAATCCAGTCTCTATCTTCAGGCATTGGGGAGTAGAATGCACGTGTCCTTGTTTCTTAGCAACATCAGGTGGTCCAACATTAGGGGGTGGATAGATCTTTTGGGGATGGAATCGGTTTACCTTTTTCTTTCTCTTCCCTCTCTCTTCTCTTTGTTCTTGTGTTTATTAAGCCCTGGTAAGATGCTGGGTATGACAGTAGGAGATTTTACCCACGTGATCTCAGATTTGCAACTTGCCAGCTATGTGACTTTGGGCAAGTGACTTAACCTCGCTGAGATTCAGTTTCTTTTGTTTGTGGCGTGGCTGTGGGGATTGCATGGAACGCTACATCTGAAGTCACTAGCGCAGCGTCTGGAAGCAGCAGTCCATTAATAAACGTTAGCTCTCCTTCTTTCTCCTTGTAACAAAATTAGCCAGGCTCTGACGCATCTCATTAATAAATGTGCATTTTAAAGATACTGAAATGGGGAACAAGGAACGGTGGCCCCTTTGTTGCCTAGGGGAAGGGTTCCTGGATACAAAGGGGCTGAAGTTGCCTATTTTAAAATATCGAGGTGGGATCTTGGTTCTTGTTTTAAGGTGCGAAGTAGGCAGAGGTAGTTTTTGAAATGCAAATGTGCATCGTGTTGCCATGACAAAGATGTTGCAAGGAAATAGAAAATCACAGAACTTGTGAGCCAGAACAGATTTTCAAACAAAATAACTCTATTTTCTAAACCCAAATTGGGACAGAGGGTCAGAAGGGTACAAGTGTTCTTATGGGGACAGCAGGACAAAGCCATATCGTCTGGAGTTTGAGATGCTTTCTTTTAAATCTTTTAACATATCTGAAATTAGAATGCTTTTGGTATACACTTACTGTAGTGTTGTTTTTTTTTTTAAAGTCTGGAAAAGCTGTTATTATAACCCAGGTGCATCTTTTAGGAAACGGTGTCTTAGAATCAAGCAAATATGATTTTGAAATCAGGGCCGAGGCTGGCCCGAATCAGTGATCAGTCTGAAATAGCCCTCCCTGTCCTCTCCTGTGCTGTGAAGAGGTTGACCAGTTGACACTGTTGCTGGTGTAGAAAAGAACGTGGGTTTCTTGCCTGTGAAATGCTCTGCATGTTTCTTCTTTTTTTTTTTTTTTTTTTGAGACAGAGTCTCACTCTGTTGTCCGGGCTAGAGTGAGTGCCGTGGCGTCAGCCTAGCTCACAGCAACCTCACACTCCTGGGCTTAAGCAATCCTACTGCCTCAGCCTCCCGAGTAGCTGGGACTACAGGCATGTGCCACCATGCCCGGCTAATTTTTTCTATATATACTTTTAGTTGTCCAGATAATTTATTTCTATTTTCAGTAGAGATGGGGTCTTGCTCAGGCTGGTCTTGAACTCCTGACCTGGAGCGATCCACCCGCCTCGGCCTCCCAGAGGGCTAGGATTCTGCATGCTTCTTCTCAGTCCCTTAGTGAAGGGCAGCTCCTGGAAGACAGGAATATTTTTTTCTTTTTCTTCTTCCCTCGCCCCCCAAATCAGCTTCTTTTTTCTTCAAAAAAGAAAAAAAAATGTTTGTACATTTTCTTCAATGTACAAAAACCGTATTTAATGTATACAACTTGATGAGTTTGGAAATAAGCACATACTCATGGAACCATTGCTACAATCAATGCCGCAAACACACGTCCATCACCTCCAAAAGTGTCCTCCTGCCTTATTTATTTATTTATATGATTATCATTTTGTGATAGGAACATTTACCCTAAGATTTACCCCCTTGCCAAGTTTTAAAATATACACTACAGTATCGATAGCTACAGGCATTTTGTTGTACCGTAGGGCTCATTCACCGTGTGTAACCGGAGCTCTGCACCCCAGGACCGTCTCTCGTTCATCTTGGCACCTTCAGCACCTCTTTGCCCAGCACTTAATAGGAGCTCGTGCGGACAAATCTAGGTTCTGTGGAGCCTGAGGCTTCTATAATTCGGGAGCCTTCCTTAAGTAAGAGGATACAGAATTACAGATATCAAATTAGATAGAGTTAGGGCCCCTGAAGCTTCAGGGAAAATCCTTCTCTAGGGCTCATTAAATTTTTATAGAGTGAATGAATGAGTCAAGGCGTTTGATTTTCCTGGTTTGTTTCTGGCGGGTAGAAACACAAAGAGAGCTGTTGCAGCAGGACGAGACGACCTGCTCCATTTTATTCTTGTACATAATTAAGGTATTTTTTATCTTCCCAATGTAAGGCAGTTGCAACCTCAGGTTTGTACCTAATGGGAGAGAAAATAATCAGAGATATCGTGGCATTTCATCGAGGCCACTCTGCCAGACAGCGGCTGCGTGGGCCTTTCTTCCCCCTATTCTCCTTTCTTTTGCTAACAGCACAGCTGTTTCCTTTTGGAGATTTACGCTTTGCCTCTTTTAATCTTGCGGCTCGGGTGGGGCAGATCCAGGTTTCAGGGGAGGGTGTACACGCCAGGCCTGTCCATCCCTAGTTCCAGTAATTTAACAAACAGTCACCTCCATATACTGTGTGCCCTGAGGATGCCATCACTGCAAACATTTTATAAACGCATGTTCATCCATTTAATCCTCATCACGACCCTTTGAGGGAAGTCCAGTCATTACCTCTGTTTTACAGAAGGGAGGATGGCGGCACAGAGGGGTTCAGGTTACTGTCCATGGTCACCAGCAGGTAAGCAGGGTGTGAACCCAGGCAGCGTGGCCCCTGCTGCGTTGCATCTCAATTAGCTCAGGCAAGAGAGAAGAGAGCCCAGCCAGGCCCATGGTTCTAACCCCAAACCTTAGAACTACAGGGGAGGACTTCTCTTTCCATAGAAACTGCTAGCAGTTCAGGAGATGAAAGCTGGAAGCTTCCAGGGCTAAGAGGGGGAGGCTGAGAAGGCTGCCACCCAGAGAAGACGTGGGGACAGACCGAACACTCATGATGCTGTTAGCACCTCTGTTCTCAGCCAGGTGCGAGGATCTACCGCCGGACTCCCCCCACGTGCAAATCAAGATGTGCCTTTTGTTGCCTACGGGAGTTTGAGTTGGGTTTTCCATCCTTTGCAACTAAAAAAGTGCATCTTGGTTTCTGATCTCAATGACTTATCACTAGAAGGACTTGAGGAAGAATTCCCCTGGGAATTCTGGAAAGAAACGAAGACTTCCAACTCTCTGGTACCATCTTCCTGCTGGCAGTGATGGGAAAAGTATGGATATTGGAGATAATATGGGTTTAATTTTCAGCTGGGTGACCCTGGGTAAGTCACTTAAGCTCTCTGAATCCTGGGAAAATGGCAAAAACTGCCTTTATGGGTGGTGGGTGAGGATTTAACGGGGTGACACATGCAAAAGCTCCTGGTGCATAGTAGGTGCTTTGTTCACGAGTCCCCTCATCCTCCACCCCCTGGGACTCTGTCTGCCTTTACTCATTGTATTAGTCAGGGTTCCCCAGAGAAACAGAACCTGGAGATACATAGAGAGAGAGAGAGAGAGAGAGAGAGAGAGAGAGAGAGAGAGAAAGAGAAAGTATTTTAAGGAATTGGCTCACACAATTGTGGTGGCGGGAAAGTTTGAACTCTGCAGGGGAGGCTGACAGGCATTCCGGTAAGTGTTGATGCTGCAGTCCTGAGTCAGAAATCCACAGGACAGGACAGACCGGCTGCAGGTGCAGGTGGGGTTGCTAGATTGCATTTTTGTGGCAGAATTTCTTTTTCTTCGGGAAACTTCAGTTTTTGCTCTTAAGGCCTTCAAATGATGCGATGAATCCTGCCCACTTATGGAGGATCATCTCCTTTACTTACAGTCAGCTCATTGTAGATGTGAATCACATCCACAACATACCTCCACAGCAACATCTAGATCAGTGTTTGACCAAAGCGACCGAGCACCATAGCCGGCCACGCGGACACCTAACGTTAACCGTCACACTTGCTGATACAGTCTCTGCGGACCTCAGTTTCTTCCTCTGTTAAATGGACAGAACTTGCCTCGATCTACTAGTTTTTCCTTTATAAAATGGGAATGATGAACCATGGATGAGCGAGGAAGAGCTCGGGAGAAGGATGAAGGCAATGTCTAGGCAGAGCATCCGCCCTGTTGTGGGACAGAAGAGCCTGAACATTGAGGCCTTTTGTTCCCCGAATTCCTGAGTCATCTCAGGGAGGAGAATGTAACATCAGGGCTTGAAGGTGGTTGTTGGCATGTACCAGAGCTATTTATATGACTTCCCAGTTCTTTCACGAAGCCGATTTCAGCCCCAGAAGGGAGAAAGCACAGCCATCCTGTGTAGTCACCCTGAGCACATAGACATAAACGGTCCCCATAATCCTACAAAGACACACCCTTTCTCGCCTTGGGTGCCCAGAATAGGGGGAGAGAAGAAGAAAGAAGAGGAAGGAGAGAAGGAGGAGGAGGAGAAGGATGCAGATGATTACCTATTTTGTAAAAAGGACATACATGCAGAGACACACACATTTGCAAAGCATAGAAAGGATTGTTTGGACCATCAAGACCACCTATCAAAGGGAAGTGAAAAAAAAAAAATCTTTCTTTGAAAGCCCTGGGCTTAGTGTAACGGAGTCAAAGTGAGTGGGGTTTGCATCCTGGTTCTGACATTTCCTCGCTGTGTGGCTTGGGAAAGTCAAGGAACCTCTCTGACCCTCATTCTCTTCATCTGTGAAAGGGAAGACATTGTAATAATACCTGGTTTGCAGGGATATCGTGAGGATGATACCAGAAAAAAACAAAACACAACAAAAAAACACGTGCAGGGCCTTTTATTTCCTGGCAGGCGAGGGCCCCTTGCAGCAGCAGCTCAAAGGGGTGGCCCCAGGCTGAATTTGGAGATGCCCGTTGCACGCTGGCTTCCAGGTCCCACCCAGTGCTGCTGCTGGCCACTCTGTGGTCAAGTTCAGCTCTCAGCCGTCCTGGGTCTTGGTGTTTATGTTTATTTTTAGCAGGGGAATGTTATGGTAAATGAAGGGAAGAGCTATTAATGAACATATTATTCAATAATGGCAGATAATAAGCAGTTGCTCTAATTGTATTACGAGCCTGTCACTTGAAGTTCATGCTGCGATTCAAGCTCACTGTTTGAAGTATTTTTAAGTGGGAGCCAAGGTTTTCAAGTACTAAAAAAAAAAAGAACAATTACCTAAAAGTGGTAAAATTAACATCCCTGGCCTTCTAAAGAGCTTTCTGATTTATATATCCTTCCTGGTTCATCCAGACAATTGGGGCTGGGAGAATGAAACAGTTTCCATCCAAGTGATAAAAAACTTTTACAAAATAATTCTTAGTCTTACATTTGAAAAGGCCAGATGGTGAACGGGAACGTTTCTTGAATGTGTTCAAAGCCACAGGACGTGTTTACCGGGAGATATGTTAGCTTTATCCCATCTGATCCTCTCGGCTGCCCCGGGAGGCAGGCGTTATGATGTCCATTTTATAGAAGGGTTCACTGAGGCTCAGAAAGGCTTGTCTGAAGGGTGGAGCCAGTGTAGAGAGTTGCCCTAACTCTAACTGGCTTGCCGAGGACCAAACTAGGTGAGGGCAGAGTAGAGGCATTTTAGATGTCTGCTTTGAGCAGGGCCAACCCATGGAAAACTACTGTCTCCCACCTGTCCTTTTTAAATGACCCTGGGGTGGGATGTGTGTAGACCCAGATTGGAGTCCGTAGACCAGGCTCCTGAGCCCCAACTTTGCCTCGTCTTGTGCCTGCTTCTCAGCCTGTTTTCACTTTTATGGAGCAACTGGCCTAGAAATCGGTGTTTCCAAAGGGTGTCGGCATCCCATTAGTGAGGTGTGAACTGCTTCTACTTGGTAAACAGTTATGCGTTTATGTTTACAGTTACCTTCTATTTATGCCTAATAGGACTAGCTTTCCAATTAGCATAGTGATGTATAATTTCACTTTACAGTAGGTGCATTTAAATCTTTTAATATTGTGTAGATCTAAAAAATATTTAAATAGATACTAGAGGTGATGGCAGATACAATAACAATAATTGCAAAGGTTTATTGAGTGCTTGCTCTGGGCCAGCCATGATTCTAAGTGCTTGCTATTTATTAACTCATTAAATCCTCACAACTGTTGCAGGTGGTTCTATTTTTAGCTCCATTTTGCAGTGGAGCACAGAGGCCCAGGGACTTCAACACCTTGTCCGAGTTCCATGACCATGACTGGTTGGGGCCAGGATTTGAACCTGGATCCCTGACTCCAGACTCTGTGCTCTAAGTGGTTGGGCATGTGGGGGTATGAATGAGGGGTGTTCGGGGAACACTGCCCTGGATTATGTCTAGGGGTGACCAACCTGTCCTGGTTTGCCTGGGACTTTCTCAGTTGTAAACCTGAGAGTCCTGCATCCAGGGAAACCCCTCTGTCCCCGGCAAACTGGGGCAGTGGGTCACTTTAGCTGCGTCTCGAGTCTTTTCTAATGTCGTCTGAGATTGTGTCATTGCATATGCCAATGACATGAGCCAAGTATATTTAACCAACCCAAACATGCCAGATCTGTAGGGATTGTGAGGGGTAAATATACACATCTCTTGACTACACACGTAACATCCAGAAACTCTTGCTTAAAAATAACATTGTAAAGTTCCTGATTGCTGTATATGTAACCAACAGTGACACTTGCCTTATCGGTATAAATAACAGAGTGAAAATGTCCCATTTCTCTAGCTCTAGCAGAATAAAAGTGTCATGTACAGAAATACTAAATCCTGGCACACTGGCACATAACATGCAAAATAAAAGAAACCCTGTTGGCACATCTGAAATAACAGTAACATTAATAATACAGCGACGATGATGATGGCTGCCTTGTATTTAGCACCAATTTAGTCCCAACATAGTGCTAAGCTCTATTACGTGCATTATCTTCATTAATCCTCACACGGTCCTTGTGGGGTTATGTTATTAGTGCCACCTCTATTTTACAGATGAGGAAACGGAGGCACAGAAAGGTTCTAGAAATTGTCAAGTTTGCACATCTAGGAAGTGATGAAGTAGAATTTCTAAGCCAGGAAGCCTTTCTGCAGGACCCGTGTGCTTAACCCCGGGAGAAGACACATGCCATTGGGGACGGGGTGGCGAATAGAAGGAATTGAGGTCAGAGAGGAGATGGCACCCCGATTCCACAAAGTCCCCCAAATGGTCATATCGATCGCACTCCTCTCAACCACGTGTGTGTGAAGCCCTCCCTGTCCTTCTGCACGCTGGCCAATCCCTGTTAGGATCAGACTGTAACCTGTTTTGCCAAGTGGATGAGTGAATAAGGCTGCCTCCTCCTGCTAATTTGCATTCTTGGATGTTTCTTGATCTTTCTTGGCCATTTGTACTCCCTTTCCTCCCCCAGGTTCTCCCCGCTCCCGCCAAGGTACGGTACGTTGCATCCGTGTCTGCTACACAGAAGAAAGCATGACATTTCCGCATGTATGTCACAGGGCTCGGGGTGCAGAGAAGTGGTCACAGGCTTGCTACTGTGACACATGTGGACACATCCCCCTGCCTGCTGTAGCCACGAATTCCTTCCTTTCCTCTCCCGCCGAAGGAACCTAATCGGAATGCAGTGAGTGAAAGTGTATTTCATAGCAATAACCTTGAATATACTCGTACATATATTTGCAACATTTGGCACTTTATTATTAGCAACAGATTACTTGCTAATACACCCCGCAACGGCTTGCAACGCGCCATACCTTGGCTGAGAATTGCTGACAGGATGCGGGCAGTGAGAGAGTGTGTCTGTGTGTTTGTGTGTGTGCATGTGGCGAATGAGTTAGAAAGAGGAGAGAGAGAGACAGAGAACAGAATTTCACTGCTCTTTTCCCTCGGAACCATCAGGTCACTTCTTGGGTACCAGCTATTTCAACCTGCCAAGTCAACCACAAATAGGATTTGTGGTGAGGGCATCTCCAGGACATGAAGAGAGAGTTAAAGGTCCTGCATTGGATTCAAAACACTAATTACCCCACCATAGGCAGGGGGAGTTATGGAGTGGGAGCATTTTCAGTAGGAGTCCAAGTCCTTGGGGTCAGACTTGGGTTCAAATTCTGGCTCTGCTGTGTGACTTTAGGCTGGTTACTTAACTTCTCTGAGCCTCTGAGCCCCCATCTTCCTAAAAGGACCATGTTATCAATGAGGATTTTATTCCTGAATCCCATTTTATAACATAAAATGCTATATCTGATCAGGAACATAAAAGAAATCGTATGTTTTTACAGACATTTGTTAAGAATGTAAAATGAGGAACTCATTATACAAACTACAACGTGCTTGTTCCCTTCGGGTCTTATATTTTTCTTTCATGGGCAGGACTGGCATTGAAAAACAGGAACCCAGAGGCCCATGGGCTGACAATGCTACGCTCCTTCCTTGGTGACTCACTCGGCAGCCAGCAAAGTCATTCTGTGTTCTATCTGCAAGGAATTTTTTGAACTGCATTAAAAATTAGGGTCACCTATCTGGAAAATATCAATGTCATTTTGACATTCATGAATGTCACAAAAGTTTTGAATGGCGAGTGTTGGGGTGGTGTGGTTTCCATGGTGATGGGAGAAGCCAGTGCTAGTGCTGAAGATACTAGGAGGTGGGCAGGGAGCATGTGGTTTGGTTTTTTAACTCAGGGGTCTTATTTGCAGTGAGAATGGACCAAAAAGTGCATGGATATGTGGGTCTTCATTCTAGATGATGTGAGTTGGGGGTTCTTTTGTCCTCAGCAGCTCATGTGATGAGCCCTGATGTGTGTGTGTGTGTGTGTGTCCTCGTATGTCTCTGAGTGTATGTTTATGTCACTCTATGTATGTATGTGCATGTGTGTTTCTCTGTGTCTCTGAGTGTATGTGTGTGTGTGTCTGTGTAGGTACGTGTTTATGTGTATACATGTTAATGCATGTATGCATGCACGTGTCTTTCTGTGCATATGTGTATGTGTGTCTTTGTGTGTATGTATATATGTGTGCATGCATGCATGTGGGTCTCTGTTTATTTATGTGTGTCTGTGTGTGCACACATATTTATGTTGTATGTGTGTATCTGTATATGCATATGTGTGTCTCTGTGTTTGTGTGTATGTGTACATGTGTTTGTGTATGTTTATAAACATATGTACCTGTGTGTGCCTGTGTTTGCATATGTGCTATGTGTCGTGTGTGTGTGTGTGTGTGTGTGTGCACATGTAAGCAAACATGTTGATTGTAACCCTAGTGGGAGCAGGAGTGAGATGTGACTTCCAAAGGGAAAAGTGTGAGTCTGAGTCTAATCAATAGACTAGAAGGAAGGTGACGATGAAACCATGTCTCTTGGTCTGGGTTCAGACCCAGGTACCACCCTGAACAATGGTGCTGAGGAGCTGGAACCAAATCCAGGTTCCAGGATCCAGAAGGTGAAAGTTCTGCAGACCATGTATTAATGTATCGGATGCTATTTGCTAGAGCTTTCTCGTCCTCAGCTGGCTTTCTCTCTCCCTCTTCCAATTCTTCTCCCAGCCTGCTGGTAACGTCCAGCGTGCATGTGGCCTTCCTCCCCTTCCCCCTACTAAGAGGGGGTGCATCGCCTTGACTGGCCACTGGAGTTCCCAATTCTTTTGGCCACAGTGATTGGTTCAGCAAAAGCTTGTTACCCATCCTGGGTCGATTGAAACCTTTCCCATCAGGGAAGAGCCACTTTCTGTTAATTGGTGTAATTAGTTGCGAAGATGATGTGTGAGCCTTGAGCTGTCAGGGCCACATTTTCTGTGTGGGAAGAGCTTCCTTGTGAATGCAGCCAAGATTAAAGACAGAACAAAGAAAGGGAGAGAGAGGGTCCTGATGCTTTATTTCCCGTGTTCCCCTAGATCCAGCCTTTCCTGAACCCAGATGTACCAATTTACCATGTCAAATTCAGAACAGCAGACTGAACTCAGGTGCTTGTCCAAGCAGAGAGGAGGCTTGGGGTGGGTGTGTATGTGTGTGTGTGTGTGTGTGTGTGTGTGTGTGTGTGTGTGATATGTCTGGGGGAAGGCATGCAGGCCGCAAGTGCATATTTAACAGATGTCACCAGGAAGTGCCATAGATTCAGACTGGGAAGCTCTAGAGTGCAGAACTGGGACTTAAGGGTGGGAAAACACATAAGGCAAATTTTGGCTCTTTCTAAGGAAGAGATTTCTGGCAAAGTGCCTCAAGGTAGAAGGGTTACCTTAGTCCCCCGTCAGTCCCCTGTCCCTGGAGGATATTGTGTATAAAAGAGAGAGTATCAGGGATTGTGTATCAGTCAGAACTCCCACCTAACACTGCTGACTTCAGGAGATTGGCTCGGGAGAGGCCTCTGATTGGCTCTGCTTGGGGTTTATGCCCACCCCTGGAGCAATCACTGAACCTGATTGGCCAGGTCTGGCCAGGTCATCTGTCCATCCCAATGGCTGGGAGTATTAAATAGAAATTACTAGAAGTTACTGGAAGAAGGGCAAGGAAGGAAAATGTCCTGGGCTCCTGAAAACTTTAGTCATCAGAGGCCACCACTGATGGTATGGGAAGGATTCAGCATGAAGCGGGAAGACGCATCTACCCCCTGGGCACAGAGTAGGGGTGTTGAAGGCACTTGCTGAGGGAACGTATGCAAACTGATTCCAGCATCCTGGTTTTGCGATTCTAGCCTGTCTCGGTAACGCCTTGTGCTTAACTTTGCCGTCCAGGGTTTGTCTCTGACCAGCAGAGCAGCTATCTGGCCTGTGTGCTGCGGGAAGGACAGCGGAGGGTGTGTGGTCAACGTTCACAGTTCAATTCCTGCTTTGCCGCCTCGGAGTTGGGCAGTGTAGAGTAAAATAATGACGGAGCCTCACCTTCGTCATCCGTGTTTGCAGATAAATGTCTATTTCCCAGGGTGGAGGTGAGGGCAAAGCAAGCTAGTGCATGAAAGACCCCCGGCACGCGGTGGGTCCTGAATGAATGATGCATATGCTAACGTGGTATCGTAACATCTGCCCTGGTGGTTTCATATCTGACACTCTGGTTGGTATCTACCTCTCTATTGGACATGTCCCTGATGCCACTGTCTATCCATACCATTCCCGATTTCTCCTTGGCCTTCTGCCTGGCCTCTAAGACACAGCCAAGCCACCTCGTCCCCAGCAATCTGCCCTTTCCTGTGTTCTAGCACTTCACGGCTGCAGTGCTGGTCACCTCTGGGGAGCCAGTGCCCACCTGTGTCTCTGGAGCCACCTTGGGGAGGAGGGGCGTCATTCTCATAGACCACAAGGCGAGAGGTGGCCCCCTGGAGTTGTGTCACTTGGTGTCCTGTTGCCACACATCTCTGGCCACACAGGGGCGAAAGCTCGCCTTCTCCAGTGGGGACAGAATGCTTCTGAGAATAGAGGCTGTGCCTCAGTCAGCCCTGTGTGCACGGTGTCCTGCATAGTGCCTGGCACACACTAGGTGCTCAATCAACGCAGGTGGACTGGATGGAGAACAGGGAATGGCTGAGACACTGCCTGACCTTTCTCAGGGATGGTAGCAATGCTGGTCTGGTGGTCGGTGACAGTGTAGCATGTTGAAAATCACACGGAAGATGAATGCAACAAAGTAAAAATAAAGTCAGGTAGAAAATGCACACCCACGCCCTTTCCCTCATTCTCTGCCCAGGAGAGAATGGCCCAACAGTGGCCTCATGGCTTCTTCATCGCACCCTTCACAGGCAGCTAATTAAATTACAACAGGGTTTTCAACCATGGTTCTAGTAATGTTTTGGGCCAGACAATTGTCTGCTATGGGGGCGCAGTCCTGTGCATTGGAAGCTGTTTAGTGCCATCCCTGCCTCTACCCACTAAATGCCAGTAGCACGCCCTGCCTCCATTGCAACAACCAAAAATGTATCCAGACGTTGCCAAATATTCCCTGGAGGACACATTGCCCCAGTTAAGAACCACTGGATCACAATAACTTAATTAAACAGTTGTACCTGCAGGTCCCCGCCAGGTGACAAGCCATCTGCGAGCAAGGTAAAACGGGGGACAGGTGAGTCTATCATTTCACCTATACTTAATTGAGTGTTTTCGAGGCTTGGCATGGGGGTAGCAGGGAGAGATGGTCTCCCAGTGACCTGGGCAACATCTGAAGGCATGAAATTGGACCTCGGAGGACAAGGACACATGCTGATGTTCTCTTCATGTTATTAGATGAGTAGAGACTGGATTGCATCGGAAAGGTGAAGAAAAGGGAGGAGATTTGAGAGGTTTCTGGGATTTTGGAGAGTGCTCAGTGTGGTGAGGCCTCTGTCTTTTAGGTTTGGTTGACATTAGGGCACTGGGCTTGTCACGTGGCCGGCACAACCGCCAGAGTCTTTTCTCCCCTTTGCGTACCTGATGAACTGAGCTTTGTGGGCTCCACTCGAGTCAGATCTTCTGGGAAGGCTTCTCTGGCACCCCTACTCTCCAGCTGGGTTAGGGTCTGTCTGTGATCTCCTGGCAGCCCTCCCCGACCCCCAGGCTCACCCATCACAGGCCTTAACGCACAGGGTTCTACTGGGCTACTTACCAGTCTCTGTCACACGGCTGTGACCTTTATGTCTTGCTCATTTTGCACCCCCAATGCCTAGCACAAGGGCCCAGCACATAGTAGGTAGTCATCTCTTCATTCAGTGAAGTTTGCTGATCACCTACCACGGGCTGAGCCCTGTGCCAGGCACACTGGTGATCCAATAAGATGCAGTCCCTGGAGCCAGCAGGCTTTCCTGCTTCAGGGTCCCGAGCCTATCTCCCCCATCTCCTGGAATCTAAAGAAGAATCTGGGGGTCTGGATGGCCCCCAGGCCAGGGAATGGAGCCAACCAGTCAAAGGACATAAGATTTCTTTTTGGATTCTCATACAACCTTGGAAAGCAGGAGCTATGATTAACACGCTCGTTTTACCAGAGAGGAAACTGAGACTCAGAGAAGTTAAGTGACTTGTTCAAAGTCACAGAGTGAATTGACAGTGGAGTGTCGGTGAACCCAGGACTTTCAACTTTTGATCTGTTTCTTTGTTTGGGTCCTGGGTGGAGAGCACAGACTCTGGAGTTGAAATTGTGGCTCTTCTAGCCACCAGCTCTGTGCCCTTGGCCAAGTCACTTAGCTTTTCCAAGTCTTGATTTCTTCATCTGTAAAATGGGCATCATTCTAAGCTTCCTTGTAGGGTTATTTGGAAGCATGAATGAAATGATCCACATCCAAAGAAAGCTCTTGGTTGTACGTGGTAACACTCCCAGGACACAGTAGCTGCCATCTCTAATATCCAAAAGTTGGCCAGGCCCAGTGGTTCACACCTCTCATCCCAGCACTCTGGGGGACCGAGGCAGGAGGATAACTTGAGGCGAGGAGTTTGAGACCAGCCTGAGCAAGAGCAAGACCCGTCTCTACTAAAAATAGAAAAATTAGCTAGGTGTCATGGTGTGTATCTGTAGTCCCAGCTACTCGGGAGGCTGAGACAGGAGGATCGCTTGAGCCCAGGAGTTTGAGGCTGCAGTGAACTACGATGATGCCACTGCACTCTACCTAGGGTGAGAGAGTGAGACTCTGCCTAAGAAAACAAAACAAAACAAAACAACCCCCCCCCCAAAAAACCCAAAGTTCATGTCCTGTGCAGGGTGCAGCGTAGAAGCAGGAACCTAGAGGGGTCTGTGATCTCAGGCCAGAACAATTTCCAGGAAGAAGATGCCCAACTTCCTGGGAACTGCGCCTCCCTCCTTCCTCCTGGGAGCCCACATTCCAAGAAACACAGCTAAAATTGGCCCTCAAACAGCTTTTGCAGAGCACGTCGCGGGTTTTTTTTTTTGGGTCTGGAGAGCCGGTTTCCATGATGAAAGTGGCACAGAAGGAGAGACCCAGCTAAAAACAGCCGCCGCCCAGACTGGTGCTAACAGGATGCAGCCTCGCATGTTTTGGGGGTTTGGACGCTTCGACTTCCGCAGCGGCGCCCCCCGTCACCACTAGGTGGCAGCATCGCCCCGCGGCGGGGAGGGAAGGCGCTTCTGAGATCGCGCCCACGACAGACGCACCCGCCACGAAACTCTCCACCGAACTGTGTCCTTTTTATTTGGGGCGCTTATTTGCATTGCAGGTGCTCCCTGGAGGTCACTTCTAAGCGCATCTTAGTGTCTCGGAGGCTGGAGAATTCTCCGAGGGTGGAGTCCCAGCCACCTGGCCCCGTGGGGGTCCTTGTCGCTCCCTAACTTGGGAGGTGCGTGATGTCTTGTGTCCTCTGCTGTCGTTGAGGAACTTGCCTTAGTTTTGAATTTTCCAGGAGAGGTGGCCTAGATGAGGGGGCGAGGTACCGATTTGGGACTCACCGTCTTGCTAAGAGAGGCCAGTTTTGTCCGTCGCTGGGTGCAGGGATGCAGTGTTGGCTCTGGAGTGTGGCAGCCTCGTGCCCAGGTCACTAACTCATATGGAGAACGGGCCCTACCTCATGGGACACAGCGAGGAGCACCTGAGTCACAGATGGGAATTCCTTAGGGCAGTGCCTGGCACATCACAAGGACTCAACTGTGAGTTACTTTTGCTGTTTTCGCAGTATCCCCAGTGTCTGGTGTATATTAGCCACTCAGCAAATAGAAACTGAATGCTCCTCACTGTCCTTGTTTGGTGACAACAGAGGGTGGGGGGGATGATCTCATGGCCTCGATCCTCAAAGCACGGTCCTGGGCCGGCAGCATTGGCATCACCAGGTGCTTGTTCAAAATGCGAGATCGGGGCCAACCCACTGAAGCAGAATCTTCCTTAACGGCGTCCCCAGGACCAGAGAGTGAATATTCCGGGCACTCTGAGGTTGGAGGAGTGCTGCTGCGAAGCTCCTTCTGGCCCTGGAAAGCCGGGATTCACCCCTGGCCTGGGGCGAGCTCTGTCTCTCAGAGTCACATCTTTGGGAACAACAGCTGCCAGCTGGCCCTGCATTTTAACCTTTTCTCAAATGTCTTCTCCAGCTGCCTCCACTCCACGCTCAGAAGGGTGGAGACATGCAGCAGCAGGGTTGGCTGTGCTCCACGCTTTCCTGAGCTCCCAGACCCGGATCCTGACCCCCAGAGCTTCCCTGTCTCTGGCCTGGGCCTCCTCCCCATCACCCTGGTGACCGGCAAATGGTCTGTCCCTGACTCCTCCTGTGCCCTCCCCACCGTCGGTCACCAAACGTCTCGTGCATCCCAGGCTTTCTCTCTGGGAGCTATTGCGCTGGCTCTTGGTTGTCCAGACCTTTGGGAGCCACCAGCCCATCTCCTAATTTGTCCCCTGCCCCCACCTCCCCTTTCCCCAACTCTTGATCTTGTCTCACGCTTCCTGCCAAATTGATCCCTCCAAGCTGACCTCCGACTGTTTCACTTTTGCCGTCCAAGATCTGGCTCCCACTATTGATTCAAGTCTGCCCGGGCCTTCCATGACCTTCTACCAGCCTCCAGTCTACCTGCCATTTTTAAATTGAGCTATTTGATTTTTTTGTTGTTGTTGCACCTGGGAGTTTTTAAAAATACTGACGTCTGGGTCCCATGCCCAGAGACTGTGTTGTAATTAGACTTGGGCACAGCTGGGAATGGTTTTCTTTTAAAGTCCCCCACTCCTGGGCGAGATGGGAGGATCAGGATCATCAAATGTAGTTGAACAGCAATTGTCTGAAGCTGAGAACCCACCCTTTAAAAGCTCTGTATTTCTGCTTATTATTAGGATGATGGCATTTGAGACAGGAGTCTCCATCCTCCTTATTTGCTGGTAAATTAATAAAAGTCCTCTTTTCTTCTCCAAGAAAAAAAAAGTCCCCTACTCCCACCCTCAATGATCTCAATGAGCAAAGTTGAGAACTTCTGAATTTAGCCAGAGATCTGTTCTTTGAGTCCAGAAAAGCCTGTTTAATAAGATAGATTGTTTCTTTTGTTTGAAGCCTTGGGTACATAGGTTTGGCACCTAACAGAAGTTAAAGTTCTTGATGAAAGATCCAGCTGTTTGAGTCCCACTGCTCAGGCCAGTCTGACACAAGGCTGGGCACATCTGGGTTTTGGAGGATTTCACTCAAGCACACTCAGAGGGGTGGGAATTGGAACTAACATTCCACATACAATCATTCACCCTTTCAAAGCCTGCGTGGCTAGGTAGGTATTAATATCTTGATTTTACAAACTTGTAAGCTGAGGTTTGAAGCTATCTTACATCAAGAACTTTAACCTTTGCTGAGTGCATTACATTCATTTTCTTATTAAATTATCACATGAAATATAAGTATTCTTATAGATGAAGAAATAGAGTCAGAGAAGTGAAGTTGAGTTCACACAGTCATGGAGACCAATGAATCTGGATTTGAGATCCTGGAGCCCTTTAAAAAATAATCCCTAACTCCAGTTTCCCAGCCCTCTCTAACCTTCCTTTCCAACATTAAAGAAACATTACAAAAAGAAGAACAACTTAGTTATACTGAACACAAGGAATCTGCAACTTAGCATGGCATTATCAGTATGCAAATTTCTCCTTATCAGCCCCAGCTATCATGGGAGAGATTCTAACCCTCTTTGGAGGACACGTTCAAAGTTGTGTTAGTAAAAATTACTTTATGTAATGAGCCCTTAGATCGATTTTTATTGAAATGAGCTGGAATTAGATTTTTGCTCTTCCCATATGTAATGTGTTCAATTCAATGATGAATTACCCAGAGTCAGCAGCTCTCTGACATTTCAATGCCGTGCACGGCATGCTACAGCCTCCTTGCGCGCTGGCCCTTTGCGGAGAAAAAGACCTCTCGAAGTGCGTTTTTTAATTTAGTGGGGCCATTTGATAGAGGCTTTTTTCTTTATTCAGGGAGAATTTGCCATTTTAACATTTCGATTCATTTGTTTTTACAATATCTCCTGGGGCACCGTGTGAATATTAATGATCCTGTCCCATGCAAATACATTACTTGTGTGACTTTGGGCAACTCACATCACCTCTCTGTGTTTTCTGTTTCCTTGTCTTTGAAATGAAAAGGTTGGATCAGGTCCTTGTCTGCTAAAATTCTGTAGATCTTACCATGGGTTAAGAAAAAATATTAGAGAAATATTAAGTTCAACATTCTTTTCTGTGTTCCTGCCCCACCCCATAGAGTGGGAACTTATCCTGACACTTTTGCATTTTCAAGGGAGTATAGGAAGGAAGTTTAGGCTCTGATTGCTTTTTCCTCATGCAAAGAAGAACAACTCATGGAAGTAGAAAGATGGGGAGAGGTTGTCACTTTTTGGACCATTTTTTACCAGGTCTGGGGATACTGCGTCCAAAAGCTGACCCGAACACTCACAGGCATTTCTTCCTGCACTTGCTAGGATGGGAGGCCAGCTGGGATCCACTGTGCCAAAGTCTGAGGATAACTTGCAAAGTTATCTGATTGGATGCATATACTCCTAGAATTATATTTTCCTGGGGAAGCCAATGTTTTGCCATTTTGCAGTGATCTTCTCTGTACCCACAATTTTTTTTTTTACTTAAAACCTATTTTGTCTGGTACTAATATAGCCACCCCACCTTTATTTTGTTGTTAGTATTTACTTGATGTATCTTTGTCCCTTTATTTAGTTTCTACGTAAAAATGTTTCTATGCTTTTATGTTTTCGTTACCTACATGTTTTACCCCCTTCACCTTTCCCCTTTGCCATTCCTTCCTGAATCTCAGACCTTCCTCTCTGAGATCGTATTTTATTCTCTCTCCACTGCATACTTTAGAAGTTCTTTTACTTGGGCTGTTGGTGGTTAGAGCTTTTCATTTTTGTTAGGCTGAAAATGCCCTTGTTTTGCCCTTGTTCTTGAGATATAATTTTAGATCTACTATTCTAGCTTGGCAGTTATTTTTTTCTCAGTGCTATGCAGAGAGAATTTCGATGACTTTTATTGCTATTGTTAAAAAGTTTAATTGTTGCTGGTCTAAATTGTTGCATCTGTGCAGGGCATGGTTGTTGATCCTCTTCATCTGATGCTACTTTTAAGCCTTTCTGTTTGTCTTTGCTGTTCTGTAGCTTTCCTGTAATGTATCTAGGAATAGGCTTCTTTTTAGTCTGTTTGGTGTAAATTATACTTCTTGTATCTGTAGATTCATATCTTTATTAGTTCTGGAAAATTCTCAGTCTCTGCCTTTTCAAATGTAACCTCTTCTTTATTCTCTCTATATTTTCTTTCAGGGATCCAAATTAGAATATATGTTAGAATATCTCATTCTGCCCTTCATGTCTCTTAACTTCTTATTTTCCTCTTCTTGCCTTTGTGTTGCTTTTTATCTTTAGTTCTATCTTCTAGTTTATAAATTGTTCTCTTTTTTTTAGCTGTGTCTAAGCTGTGTGTGTGTGTATCTATTATTTTTTAAACATACTCCCTGAGATTTAACTTCAACAATTATAGTTTTACTTCATGGATTTCCTTTGGTTTCAAATCTATCTGGTCATTTTTGATCATGCCTTGTTGCTTATTTGTGAGCTTGTATTTGGCCAATCCTAATCTGGGAGAATCTGGTGGATATAGACTAAGGATGCTTCTCTCCAGAGATGATTTGCATTTTTATCTTCCAAGAGCCAAGGACACAGTCCACCTAGGACAGTTCTAGTCCTTTTCCAGGTACCTGGCTCAATAGTGGAGGATCAGGTCCAATTCCCCCTCTGTGTCATTGGCCCAAGACTTAGTAGTTGATGTGACACTGATCTTCCCTCATGAGGGTTTTACTGTTCCATCCTAGCTTCAACTTGATTTTTCTGGTCCCTTAGAAATTTCCCTTACTTTTTGTGATCCCACTCATGAAATTTTCTTTGCTTTAGAATGTAGTTATCTTGTATGGAGAAGCTCTTCAGTGTCTTGTCTGCATACTGCTGAAGCAGAAGTCTGGATTCCAGACTCCCCGGCAAAGTAACAACAAAGCCTTCCTTGGCCTTAGGTCCTCCCAAATATGCCAGGAACTCTGCATCTGGGGATAGTAAAGTGAATACTGCATTTCATGCCCCCTCTGGTTTATGGGTGGTTCAGAACCCAGAGGGGCAGAGGGGCGAGGTTAATTGGTGCCTCCAGCCCACCACTTTCCTGATAAAAAGGGACACACCCAATTGGCATATGCTTTTTTCCCTTTGCTCCTTTCCCTTCTTTCTTCTTGGAACTTGAATGCAAAGCCTGGATTTGGAGCAGCTGTCTTGTGACCACGAGGCTTCCTATTTTCTGCTGATGGCAGAGCAAGAAGATAGAGGGGGCTTGGATCACCCATGGCATCTTGGAGCTTCTCTGGAACACCTCTGGACTTCCTGTCATATGAGGAAAATATCCCCTTATTTGGCTACACAAATATACTTAGGTTTCTGTTACATGCAGCCAAGTGCATTTCTAACACACCCAACAATATATGGCAAAAGTCAGATCCTAGTCGTTTTTGTTGGGCATATTCTGGAGTGTGGGCTTTATTCTAAGATAAAGGAAGATTTTGAAAACTTTTAATCAGATAGGTTCTTGGATTGATTTGGAGAAATCTCCTGGTTATTTAGCAAAGAACGGATTTTGAGATGGGGTGTGTGCACACGATTAGAAGTGGAGGCTCAGAGAAGGCGAATAAGGCTCCCAAGGTAACACAGCTAGAGAGAGACAGGAATGGGACCCAAGGCACACATTTGTTTGACTCAACAGCGCTGGCTTTGGCTGTTGTCTCTGATTTTAATCAAGGTCTTTGTCTACCTGTTATTGCTGGAGGAGCCCTGAAGCTATCACTTCAATTTATCTCTAGTGTCCCATTCTCTGAAAAAAACTAATGATTTTCACAATCATAAAAGAGAAATTAATTCTGAGTCTGGAAATTTTTTCATATCAATCTGGGTCAGCCTAATTAAAGCTTAGGAAAAAAAGATGCATGTGCGTGTACGTGTATGTATAGGTGAGAACTTTCTGTTAGTATTCACTTACACTTGGTTTTAAATCTCTATTGACTAGTGCACACCTGAGCTAAATTACTAATGCTTGGAAATAAAAATGACTCCAGCATCATACTCAGAACCCTAATCGGCCCCAAGTGAACGCTAAATGGGCTTGGAAGAGGGCGCCTATCTTGGACATGACGTTGAATTTTATCCAGTGGTCTCCAAGGGAGCCATGCAAAATTTGAGGTGTTTAGGCAGTGCGGTGGCCAAGTGTGTCGGCCTGCAAAGGAAGAGGTCTAGGCTCCAGCTCCCGGTTGCTCCGCTGATTTGTTTACTGGGTGACCCTGGGGAACTCTGTCCCCTCTCTCTGGTCCTCAGTCTCCCCATCTGCAAACTGGTGCTCTCTAACCAATGCAAAGGTTTTCAACCCCAGCATTCCAGGGGTTACTCCTGAGAAAAGTGGCTACCTCTTTTGGTCAATTGCATCTGGAATGGAAAGATGAGTAGGGAACAAGGAAGGAGCTTCCAAAATAGACACCTGTAGCTTTGTCTCCGAGAGAGCTCACCTTCCGTCACTGTTTTCTCCAATCAGGGGCACCAAGCTCCATAAGTCACTGACAAAAGCATCTACTCTAATTAGATCCACTGTAGCTGAGTAGGTGGCTTTCTGACTGTCTTCCTGGGGGGTTGGAATCTGGCCATCTTCTTGCTTTCCATTAACAAATTCCCCTTTACGCTCTTGTATCCTTGGGCAAAATTGACCTGGTGAGTCAGGGAAAGCTGAGGCAGCCTCTAGAGCAGAGGAATGAGAAAATGGTAGAGAGATGCTATGAGAGGACTGGGAAGAAACACTTCGGAGAAGCCTGATGTGTGGATTGAGGTAGCTGTGTAGGACAGATCTCTGTAGGACACCAGCTATGGAGAGTTCTGAGAATATCATTTACTCCCTCCATAACTTCAATCCAGTCACTTCCACCCAGCCCAACCCAATCCATCCATCCATCCAACCACCCACCCACTCATCCACTCATCCATCCACCCACCGACTCATCCATCCATCCATCCATCCATTCATCCACTCATCCATCCATCCATCCATCCATCCACTCATCCACTCATCCACTCATCCATCCATCCATCCATCCATCCACTCATCCATCCACCCACCCACTCATCCATCCATCCACTCATCCACTCATCCATCTATCCATCCATCCACTCATCCACTTATCCATCCATCCACTCATCCATCCATCCATCCATTTACCCACCCATCCATTTCTGCACTCATGCATTCATCTACTCATTCCTTTACCCATCCACACATTCACTCATTTAATTCAGCCACTCCCCCTTTCCCTCTCTTACTTATTCATTTATTCTTCAACCATTCCATAAACATTTGTTGAGCACCTACTATGTATCTGGGAATATAGATGAGAATGATCTCTTTAGGGAGGTCACAGTCCCTGAATGCTGATTGTGAGAAGTGATTGTGATATGCGTAGGGACAAAGTGCTACTAGAGTTTGGAAGAGGGAGGGAGTTTAGGGAGATGGATCAAAGAGGGTCTTACGGAGGCAACAACAAGTCAACTAGCTCCTGAAAGAAGTGTTTAAGGTTATGAACTGGACAAATGGGGTGAGGGTTTATTTTTTGGGGGGTGTTTCCAATTTGAGGAGCTGAAATCATGCTTATCCTTTACAGATAATATTAGCTCCACTCCCTTTCCCCCCTCCTTCCAAGCCTCAAAAAAAGTCTACATTATTCATCTCAAATTTCTAGGCTGATGAAATTCAAGTTTAATTCAACAACTGATTGTTCTTGTTCAAAACATTGGATGGAAAAAAATTCAAAGGAAAATCATAGACACTCATAGCAGGAAGTTACCTTAATGAAACCTCTGTCTGCATAGCATCTCCTACAAGTTAGGACTCAACATACCATCCACCAGCTATTCATTTTGCCGGGAGGCCAGTGTGTGTGTGTGTGTGTGTGTGTGTCGCTGAGCTGATTTTGTTTCGTATAATCAGACTGTTTTTTTTTTTTATGATTTGAAACTATCTTGCCAAAGGTGTCTCTTACGTGCTAGCATTGTCACATTGTCACGGAGCTTGACACTTATGTACTCAACATTCATCAAATATTCCACTCATCAAATATTCATTAAGCTGCTTCTATCTTCTGGGTTTGGCACTAGATGCTGGTGGCAATACATTGAGGAACAAGACGGGGCTCTTCCTCTCAGAGAGCCCATGGTCTACTGCGAGGGTCAGTAAACTCTTTCTGTAAAGGGCTGGTTAGTAAATATTTTAGGCTTTGTGGGCGATATGGTCTCTGTTGCAGCTATTGAACTCTGCTCTTGTAGTGTGAGAGCAGCCTTGGCTAATATGTGAAAGAAGGAGTGTGGCTGTGTTCTAATAAAACTTTATTTACTAAAACTGATTTGGCCCTCAGCTGTAGTTTTCTGACCCCTTGTCTAATGGGGGAGACACACAAGTAACTAGACAATTATAATACAGTGTTTTCTAGGAGCTCAGAGTTGAGTCCCAACCCGGGCTTGGGCAGTGGGGAAGACTGCCTGGAGGAGGCAATGTGTAATCTTGGACCTGAGAGATGAGTGAAGCTGCAGGGAGGAGAGGCTGGGGGGGCGGTGGTGGTGGGGAGGACCGTCTAGGCACAGCAGATGGTGTGCAAAGAAATCTGATGGCAAAAGGAGATGTGACAGTCTGGGGAATGCAAGATATAGGAAGGGGGGTGGAGGTGGCATTCGTCGAGGTTGGCAAGGTGAATGGGATCTTGTCCCACAAGGACATGGCGTACCCCTGACTGGCTCCCAGAATTTCATTCTGGTTTGTCTTGTTTGCAAAGCCCCAACACTGCCATCTCAGCAGGCCTCCGAGGTGGCATCTTGCCACCGGCCCTCAGTGCCACTCATAGGACGTGCAGCTCTTGAATTGGCAGCTTGGTCTCCTCCCCTCCTCTGACCTGTGAGGGCCCCCGGGCAGCCCGTGGGCTGGCCCAGGAGGCAGGACACTAAGGAGGAGGTTTTAGCTGTGGAATGGAAGGCACATTGCAGGGGGAAACAGAAGTAAAAACAAAAGAGGCATTGAAATGGAGCCGAGGTAAAGAATGATGCTCACTGAGGCCAAAGCTCCACACTCACCGGCGTTGTGGAGAGGATCAAATCATGTGTACATTGTAGCCTTGGTCATGGAAGGCTTCCTGGAGGAGGAGACACCTGAACTTAGTTTCAGAGGGTGGGTGTGGGGTGAGGATGAGGAAGGGGAAGGCATTTCAGACAAAAGGAAGAGCGCTCAAAAGACTGGTGGGCATGCGTGCAGATGCAGGTCTAGGCTGTGTGTGTGTTGGGGGGGTGGTGGGGATGAAGGATATGAGGTGCCTGAGGATGAAGCCAGGAAGGTGGGAGGGCTCAAGAGAGCCTTCAGGCCAAGGTACAATTTGGACTCCATCCTGGGAATGAGGAATTCTTCCAGTAGCCCTTTTGGTCACTTTGGGCTGGGGTGGGGGCTATTTCCTCTCGGCTAGAGCCCTCCCGGGGGCTCCAATACAGACTGCAGGGCTCTGCTCTTGGCTTTTTTGTGCGAGAGCCAGTTTTAGCATTCCGACGTCCCTGGCGGTTCCCTAAGAGCAGGCATGGGCACATTGCATGGCCGCGTGTTCCTTCCTCCTTCCCCCTTTCATGCTCCAGCGGAAAGAGTTCCGCTTTGGAGTCGGACAGACCAGAGTTGAGTCCCAGCTCTGTTGCTGACAACTTTGAGCCTCGGCCAAGCGCCTGAACCCCCATAAACCTCAGGCTCCTTGCTTGAAAAGCAGGGTGATGATAAAAGTAGCAAATGCAGGCAGCTACTACATGCCAGGCACTGTTCTAACCACTTTGCAAACGTTGACTCTTTCAACCTTCACAATTCTATGAGGTCAGGACTATTATCATCCCCATTTTATAGATGAGAAAACAGAGGCACACAGAGGCCCAAAAGGCTTCCATCTGGTAAGTGGCAGAGCCAGGAACCCAGGAGAACCTCTCTCCTAGAGCTGACACGAAGACCAAAACGCTAGGACATGTCGGATCCTCGATGCACATCCCAGCACTGAGTAGGTGCTCAGTAGATGGCAGCTGTCTTAGTTAGAAGTGCTCCACGAAATGCATAGAGCAAGGAGAAAGCAGTTCCCAGAGATAAGCAAACTCCTTCCATCCGAGGGAGCCTGGGGCAGGGAGGCAAGCCACCTGACTCATTAACTCCAGACAGTAGAAAATGACAGATCCAGTCCTTGATGGAGGAGACTGAAACCGCCATTGATTAGCAGTCAGACTTGCTTCTTTCTTCCTCAGCGGATTGACTGGCTTCCGATGGCTCTTCTCTCTGTGTAATTAAAGAGCTACTGAACTGTCACGCATGCTCCTTCATCAGTCATCAGTGGGAGGAGACTGTCTGATAAGCTATAGATTCCCTCCTGCTCAGTTCCAACCTGTTGCTCTGCCCACAGTCTTGAATCTCGGAAGCCACATGTCACCCTCTCTTTTGTCACCAAGACAAAGTGTTGGCATTTGGAGCCAGCGACTGTGCAAAAGAAGAGGGTAATTGCAAAACCACTAGGTGTGAAACTTGGCTGTAATTGGCTGGAGAAAGAAATGGGGATGGCGAACGGGGAGGAGGAGGAAGCTGGCGTGAGTTGGGGGCTGCCGAGCAGGGTGTCACCAGCGGGTGCTTTGGAGCCAGCAGACCTGGCGACTTCTTAGCCGTGTGACTTGGGATAAGGGACCCTGGCTCTCTGGAGTCTCAGCTTCCGCATCTGCAAAATGGGGATGATAAATTACTAATTAATCTTAATTAATTCATACTCAATTTAAATGGGTGCGCTCATGAGGATTAGATGAGATGATATTCGAAGTGTCTGGCACGTGGCAGGTACTCAAGAAAGTCAACCTTTGTGACAGCTCTGCATCCGTCAGTGGGTGTGGCTGTTCCCTGGGCGCTGGTTGCACTTTGCCATTTGCCACCCTGTGGGAATGAAGAAGAATTTATTCCCTGGGCTTTCCTTACGACCGTCGTTATGGCAGAAATCCTTCACATGCCATAGAAGAGGGCATCCAGTTGTGACTGTAGGGGCGGATCCTACATAGTTTCTGCCCAAACGCAAGCCCAGGATGGATGTCTCCTCTCCAAGATAGATGCCGCGTGGTGGGTGGGAAGAGGGCCCGGTTTGGGGAAAATTTCAATGAACTGACAGTGATGGTTATTTTTATGTGTCAACCTGGTCAGGCCGTGGTACCCAGTTACTTAATAAAATACTAATGTAAGTGTTGCTGTAAAGGCATTTTGTAGATGTGATTAACATTTACAATGATTTGACTTTAAGTAAAGAGGTTACCCTTGATAATGGGCTGGGCTCATCTGATGAATTGAGGGTCTTAGGAATAAAAACTGAAGATCCCTTGACAATAAGAAATTCTGCCCTAAGATTATAACATAGAGATCCTAAGTTACAGCCTGCCAGTCTGCCCTATAGATTGTGAACTTACCGGCTCCCACAATCTCATGAGCCAATTCCCCAAGACTGTGGTCCCCAACTCCCATGTGGTCCTTACCTTGTACCTTCAAAAAAATTAATATTTTAAAAATAATTTCTCTGACCATTTTGAATTTTGGTTATTTACATACTTTGCTTTTGCAGTGAACTCTGTGTGTCTTGGTGTCAATCACTGTGCCTAGTGCATAGTTGGTGCTCAGAAATGTTGTTGTATTGAATGAATATTAAAATAAAAAAATCAAAGTTAGCTGTTTCAAGGTCCAACTTTAAATGTGGGCTTCTTACGAGCAATGTCTGGTTCCGACTTTGAGACTATAGTTTTTTTTTATCCCTCTTTTTTCAGGAGGCTTTGAGTCTTGGAGCATTGCCTACAAAGAGAATTTGGGTTTATTAAAATCGATTTGCTGAATGGTTTTAATGATTATAACCAGATATATGGAGGCCTGAAAGGATTATGCCCAAGGATAGAAGAAGAAATTAGCCCTTGTTCATACCAGAAACATTTACATGGAGAGATTTAAAGGAAAAATGATCATTTTGTAAAATATGATACACAAAAGCTATAGAATATAAATGCTATAGAATATAAAGGAGCCCGGGTTTATGTTATGCTTAGAGGGAAAGAAAAGAAATAAGAAAAGGAAATCTCCAGATTAAGATTGTAAATGAATGGAGCATGTGGCCTTGAAAATATCCTCTCTCTTCCCAACAATTACTGACACCTACTATGTGCCAGATACTGAACCAAGCACTTACAGACATGATCACCTTTAATTCTTACAATACCCTGTCTGGCAGGAATCACTGTCCCCAATTTATAACTGATGACACTGAAGTTCAACATATTTATGTGCTTGGCCCCAGGTAAATACAGCTGGGAAGTAGCAGAGGCAGGATTCGAACCCTGGTCTCTCTGATGTCAAAGCCACTGTTCTTGTTCCCACTTCAGCCCAAGGATGGGGCACAGGCAAAATTTCTCCAAAGGAGCCCCAAAGAGCCCAAGTGCTGACTTCACCCTTAGTCCCAGCAGGTGGCCCAGGGCTCTTACGCTCCCCCCCTGCCGAGGTCAGGACTGGCCCTAAGGTCTAGAGATGGCTGAGCTTTCTTGCTGTAATCAAAGGACCAATGGCGAGACTGTCTTGGCAGCATGGGCAGGTGAAGTGCTACGGGTCTGAGGACAAATCTTGGAAGTAAAAACTCGCCCCCAGTAAGAGAAAGATTTCCCTCCTTCTGCCTGTCAGGCTAGAGTGTGTGTGTGTGTGTGTGTGTTTGTGTGTGTTCACGTGTGTGCATGCCAGAGGCAATGTGTTTGCATGTGTCTGTAAGCCCATGTGCTCCTCCGTAAGAGGGTATGCCTGTCTCTCTGTGTACATTTATGTGTCTCTGTGTGTACTTTTGTGCATGTCTGGGTGCTGTACATTTCATGATCGGTTATGCCTCTGTGTACGCATGTGCATATGCAAACGCAGATGTGTGGCCTCATGTGTCAACAAGTGCGTGTGTGTGTGCTGCCTGTGTAGCGTGAGTAGGCCGATCTCTGTGTGTGCACTCGCCCCTATCCCTGGCTGCTTAGGTGTGTTTGGGTGTGTTTATATAACCACTTGCAACAATGAGGAAATGTGTACATAGACTCCGCTGACTTCCTGCCAAGCCGTTTAACAGGTTTCAGAGTGTGTCTATTTACCTCTTATGGAAACTGCTCTGCAATTTCATTTTTCCACTTGATCAAACGGATTTAGTTTATCTCCTACGAATCTCGCTTTGGCAACTCCAGCTCTGCCTATTCCCGCATCTCTCATTGTTCTCCGCACTATAGTGTCTTTTATGAGATTTAATATTCTGGCCCAGCCTTCGTGTGATGCTAATTTCCTACCGGGCTGCGATCCTGTTTTGTTGGCCTGGATACTGGGGAGTCTGGCTGGAGTAGCCGCGTCCAGACCTGTCCTGTGAGCTCTCCTGAAACGTGGAGATGACCTTGGGCGTCGGCAAATTTGGCATTATCTTAGGCAGCTTGATAGGAGGCGCATAAAAGGATGGATTTTGAATTAAATGGAGTTATTTTCAAATCTGGCTCTGGAACTTACCAGATGAGTAACTCCAGGAAACTCATTGTTTTCCTTTTTGTCATGAAACTTCATATAACAAATAGAATGATAAATTCTCAGTTGAAAAAATAAAAAGAATGTATTCAAAACATTGATTATTTAGTAAGTGGATCAGGTAGATGTTGCTGTGTAACAAACCATTTCAAAGCATAGTGGCTGCCTGGGTGTGGTGGCTCACACCTGTGATCCCAGCACTTTGGGAGGCTGAAGCGGGTGAATCGCTTGAGCCCAGGAGTTTGAGACCAGGCTGGGCAACATAGCAAGATCCTGTCTCTGCAAAAAATTAAAAAAAATCCATTGGGTGTGATGGCCCATGCCTATAGTACTAGCCACTCAGAAGGCTGAGGTGGGAGGGTTGCCTGAGCATAGGAGTTTGAGGCTTCAGTGAGCTATGATTATGCCCCTGCATCCAGCCTGGGCAACAGAGCGAGACCCTGTCTCTGAAAACAAAACAAAGAAAGAAAAAAACCAAAAACACCCAACTTAGTGGCTTAGAAACTATAAACATTTTTTTTTTTGCTCATAATTCTGAGTGTTGGAAATTCAGACGTGTTCTGCCAAGTAGTCTACTCCTGGCAGGGCTCCTTCATGTGTCCATGGTCAGTGGAAGGTTGATTTGGTGGCTTTGCTTTTGGAGGTCAGCTTGCTGTTAGCTGTGGTCTCTGTGTTCTATTCTACATGGTCTCCCCCTCAGATGGCCAGCCCGGGCTTGGTCCCATGTGGCGGCAAGGGCCACGAGAGACAGCAGAAGCCTGCAAAGCCTCTTTAGTCTTCAGCTTGGGACTGGAACACTGTCACTTCCACTGTGTGCTGTTTGCCGAGTCAAGTTATTAGGCCTTCCCAGATGCAAATGGAAAAATAGACTCTGATTTCTTGGTGGGAAGAAACTGCAAGTTCACGTCGGAAAGGATGTGAAAGCAGGGAGGCCATTAATTGGGGCAATCGGTGCCATCAACCTACTGCAATAGGCACTCACTGTTTGTTTGAACTGCCTGGAACCTAGGAGGTATTTAATGAATGTTAATGAATGGTACTCAGTGTAACCTGTATAAGCCACGAGCACTATATGGTCCAGTCTCAGCACAGATTTGCATCACAAGAAGTTGCATTCTAGAAGAAAATTTACTTGAAAGACATTAAAACCCTTACCCAGTCTCTCAATCACCTTAAAAAAATCCTTTTTAGTTCATTTCTCTAACCTCAAATCTCTTGTCTAAATTTCCCCAGTGGCTCCTGGGAAAAGACCGACTCATCTCTCTTTCCTCTCTGTTACTTTCCTAAACCCTGACACTCAGCCCAAACAACTTTTCCGTCTCCCTTCTACTTCGTGTCCACCTTTGTTCTTTATTATATGGATCAACTTAGCCTTTCTGGCTTCTTTAGATTTCTTTCTACTTTGCCCTTTAAACACACACGTAAAGGAGAATCCAAGAACTGACTCAGGAAGAAAGAAGTCTTTTTCTTTAAAAGGGGAGTGAGAAAGGAAGAGGAAGGTAATGGCACATACTTATAACTTAATATTTCTTTTATTTCTGTCACACTGGGTGTCTTGTGTCACTGTAATAGAATACCATGGACTGTGTATTCTGTTATAGAATTCTATTCTATTCTATAAACAATTCTATATATAATTCAATTCTATTCTATAAACAATTCTATTCTATAGAATTGTATTCTATTCTATAAACAATAGAAGTATGTTTGGCTCGTGGTCCTGGAGGCTGGGAAGTCCAAGAGCATGGCATTGACATCTGGTGAGGAGCCTTTGTGCTGTGTCATCCCACGGTAGAATGCAGAAGGGCAAGAGAGGGTGAGAGTGAGTGAACAAGAGGGAGAAGATTTGCTTTTATAACAACCCACTCTCAAGATAACTAACCTGTTCCCACGATAACAACATTAATCTATTCTTGAGGGCAGAAGCTTCATGACTTAATCACCTCTTATTAGGTCCCACCTCCCAACGCTCTTGCACTGGGGATTACGTGTCCAACACAGGAACTTTGGGGGACACATTTGAACCATAGCATTGGGGTACTGTTATATTTAAAGACCCCTTCTGCACCCTGCTCCAAGTTATTTCTTCAGCTCCTTCCTTCTTCCCAGCCTGATTTTTTCTTTTGGCTGCAGAATGTCAGTTCTTTGGAAACTATTATCAGGCCCTTAGGAAATATTCCGAGAATGGTCAAGGAGGAGTGTGGGAAAGGGCTGGGTGATCGCCAGGGGTGAAGACATCTCAGCGTGGTCCATCTCTTTCTGCTAGACTCCTAGTCTGCCTTCGTCATTCAACAGGGAGCCCCCACTCTGTTGAACCTTGGGGACTTTAAGGACATGACAGAGTGTGAGACATTCATCCAAATCTTTCCCCAGTGTATCCCCACTTCTTTCTGTTCTAGCCTCATCTCTCTTTGGTCTCTCTGATCTTCCCATGCGCTCCAGTTATTAAGTCATGGTCTTTGGGTTCACTGTTTTTCGTTTCCTGCTGCATCCTCACACCCCAGCTTATTCCTTCTTTTCTAGCTTGGTAGGCATTTGGAATGCACCCTGGTAACTCTGCCTCATGTTATCTTACTGTAGCCCTGCGTGGTAGGCACCTCATTCCCATGTTACAGACGAGGGAAGGTGATGCAGCCTGCCCAAGGTCCTTTAGCTGGTGCAGCTGGGATTCAACCCCATGTCTGTCTGACTTTAAAGTTCATGCTTTAGAAACTCCGTTAAACTGTCTCCCCAACCTGGGGTGAACAATTCATCCCAATTTTGTGGGAGCTTTCCTGGTTTCAAAACTGAAAGCCCTGCATCTTGGGATATCACTTAGTCCCGGGCAAAGTGGGGTGGTCTCCACTCTACCCCAACCTGGGTGTTTTATCAGGCAGGCCTGGCTCAGCACTGAAGATCCCTGCTTTCTCAGTCCTGATCAGAAAAGGAGACTTTGCAGACCCCCTGCATCCCCTGCGTCCTCTCTGATTCTGGACACCTTGCTTGCTTCTTGCCTGTGCAGTCTTGTGTGTCTTCAACATCTGGTTTGTTCCGCTGTAAAAATGCACACAGCACTGAAAGCTGCTACTGGCACTGGGATTCTCTGCCCCGACTCCAATAGCTGAGGCCTCCCTGGGGTCCCTGGGTGGTGTGCCAAAATAGGAATCCCATCTGGCTTGCAGAATCTTAGGAAATTTACTGTCCTCTTAATGCCTCCCAGGAACACCAGAGGGACAGGCAGTGCCTTCTGCTCATTGAGACATCTTCCTTGAATTCCTACTAGCACCCCAACCACCCAACCGTCAGGATAAGCAACGGAGTGTTAACAGGAAAGAGGGGAGAAGCAAATATCCAAGTGATCCTTCTCCCAAATCGAACAGGTTTGTCCCTTTAAGGATCTTATTTTATTTTTAAACACTTTTGGATTCTAAAAATAGAATGCTCCTGTTAATTACCATTTAAAGACTCTCATGCAGATGAAGAGGCTTCAAATGTCTAGGTACCAGAAATACTGCTCAGAACTATGAATGTCCACTCTGACATGTAGCCTAGATGTCTGTCTCATAAATACAGGGAATGCCAGCTGTCCCCGAGTTTGCATTTAACCAGTGCAAAAGCACAGATATATCAGAAATTCAGACCCAGACAGGTTTGCTATGTAGCCAGAGCAATCACTGAATTGACCCAGTTCCAAATGATCAGCTACCCTTTTAAGCCTCTTCAAGCTTGATATCTATGGGACTTTGTCAATGCCCGGCAGAGCACAGGGAAAGTGGTCCTGAATTGTTTAACAGCCACAGCAATTACGTTTATAAATACAACCTTCTTACCTTATGCATCTGGGAAATCAACAGGTGGAACAACTGAAAAAAAAAATTGTGTGAGTGCTTGAGTTGCTCAAAGTTGAACATTAAACAGAAACCCTCAGTGCCCCACATTTCTGGAGATTGGTGTGCATTTGTGATATACTACAGAAGTCAAATCAATATTCACCCAGAGAAACAAATGAGGAATGAGCAGTGCCATACTCAGCCAAGTGTGCTAAGTTCTCCAAGTATGTAGAAATGAAGGATTTCCTCAGTCCTCTGTGCACGCCCCAAAGAACATCTAAAAGCTCCCCAAGGTTAACTCCTAACTAAAAAAGACCTTTGGCAATTGTGATATTGTGAGAATTTCCATTCAGCAAAGTTAATGGGATTTTTAAAGTACTTCTTGATCGCTATTAGGTCCATGCTGGGAAAATAATGGAAAAAATCTAGTAAAAATGTTTTTCAGAATTAGTGGCCAATAATATAGGGAGGAGAAACATAATCCCCCACTGATGGGGAGCAATCTAATTTCTGGAAATGGCCATGCTGTTGGGTAGATTTTCTATAGTTTCAATTATTAGTGTGATGAATCTTGATAGTAACCGGGATGAGCAACAGGAATTTAAAGAGTTGTCTGGTCACAGAGCCCAGGGACTGGGAGATTGTCAGTAAATCATTTTAGGTCTTTTTCAGCATCTCAGCTTGTTTTCTTATCTCACTCCCTTGGCAGATTCTGTGAGTCGAGGGAAAGGAGGGAAATCTCTCTCGGGTGTCTCCTGTCCTAGGACACAGTCCAGTCCAGGTATCTGAGTGGTTGCCCTGTGTCAGTGTGACTCGGGCAGGAGTGATGTCCCGTGGAGTTTCTGGTTGGAGTTTGGTGCCATCAGAACATGGAGGAAAAAACAATGGTGATGGACCAAGGCGAACGTCTCTGTCAGATGGCTGGTTTGGAAGGCGAGCTAGGGGGCTGGGATGCTGTGCCTATTATGGATGCTAAGACAGAGGACTGTGCTCTCTGCATTTTGGAATGAAGAGTTGAAAACCTCATTCAGTCCCACAACTACCGACTTGGGGGGACCCAAGCAATGGAAGTTTTGAAACTATGTTAGGACAACCTGGAGTTACTCCTCCAAGCCACCAGGTGTCGCTGGTGTGCCAAGGCAGCAAAGGACCAGGCAAGTTTTCCATGTGGATGGGGATACTGGCAACCAGTGATCCTGTTTGTTCCCCAGCCTCACTGCCCATCAGGATTCCTGGGGGAGTTTAAGAAATAGATTCTTGGAAATCCCTTCAGACCCAAAGAATCAGTCAAGGCCCAGAAATCAGTATATATAAAAATGTCTACGTCAAAACAGTCATTATTTGGGGAGTGTGTATGTAGGGGGTTGTTCCTACATATTATATCTCTATTTAAATAAATGTCACAGGTGAGCAGCAGCAGCAGCAGCAGCAGCAGCAGCAGGTGTTTGGAAAAATGGGGCTAGTGTCTTACAAAGAAGACTGATTCCCCCAGAGGCAAGGGACTTGCTTACTGTGACCAACACAGAGCCAGGGCTAGTGGCTAGATATTCCAACCCTAAGTGTAAGACCTTTTCCTCTGGACCAGGCTGCAGTTCATAGAGCAGTTCCAGAAACTTCTGGGAAGGTTTTTTGTCTCTCCTTCCCCTCAGAACCCAAAAGACATCATAGAGGAGCTGGTTTGTTTGGCAGGCCATGATCCTATTACCACCCCTGATAGCCTTTCTATGAGATGATTCCTCAGAGTCCCCAGGTGCAGAGGTGTGATCCCTGTCCTCCAGCTGAGTGGTCTCCATGGGCAACTGGACAAAGCATAGTTCTGCCACAGCCAGGGGTTTAATGTGTAATGTTTATTGAGCATCTAGTATATGCCAGGCGCTTTCCCGTCCACTTGGACTTCACGTCAACATTCTGATGACTAGGAATTATTACTCCCATTTTACAAATGAGGAAACCAGAGAGATGAACAAACTCAATCAAGATCACACAGCTCATGGATATCTCTCAAAGAACTAAAAGTAGACCTACTGTTTGATCCTGCAATTCCACTACTGGGGATCTACCCAGAGGAAAATAAATCATTATGTCAAAAATATACCTGCACTGGAATGTTTATCACAGCACAATTCACAATTGCAGAGATAGAGAATCAGCCTAAGTGCCCATCCACTGATGAGTGGATTAAGAAAATGTGGTATATATACACCGCACAATACCACTCACTGATAAAGAATGAAATAATGTCTTTTGCAGCAACTTGGATGGAACTGGAGGCCATTATCCTAAGTGAAGTATCTCAGGAACAGAACAATAAATGCTGTATGTTCTCACTTATAAGTGGAAGCTAAACTATGGCTACACAAGGACACACAGAGTGACGTAAGGGACACTGGAGACTCAGAAGGGGGAGGCTGGGAGGGGAAGGGGTGAAAAATTGCCCATAGGGTACAGTGTACACTAATCAGGTGATGGGTAGACCAAAAGCCCTGACTTTACCACTATACAATATATACATGTAACGGAATTCAACTTGTACACCCCAAATTCGTTAAAATAAGAAAAAAAATCCCCAAAATTAAAAAAAAGATTATACAGCTCAGAAGCCCAAAGATTCAAGCTCATATCTTGCTGGCTTCAAGACCTATATTCTTTTCTGTCCTTCTTTGAGCCCGTTGTAACTCTCCTATTACATCCAAAAAATTTCAGTGATTCTCACCTAGTTTAGAAATTGACTCATTCTCTGGGTTACAACAAAATAACCCATGGGTATTTTTCAGGTGAAAGCAAACTCCAGTGATATTATTAAGTACTTTATAAAAATTCCCAAAATATTGAGATCTGAAGGGAAAAAACTGTTGTCAATGGAAAAGAACCCAAACTCTGTAAAATAATTTAAAGAGGCTTAGGCCGGGCGCGGTGGCTCACGCCTGTAATCCTAGCTCTGGGAGGCTGAGGCGGGTGGATCGCTCGAGGTCAGGAGTTCGAGACCAGCCTGAGCAAGAGTGAGACCCCGTCTCTACTAAAAATAGAAAGAAATGATATGGACAACTAAAAATATATATACAAAAAAATTAGCCGGGCATGGTGGCTCATGCCTGTAGTCCCAGCTACTCGGGAGGCTGAGGCAGTAGGATCGCTTAAGCCCAGGAGTTTGAGGTTGCTGTGAGCTAGGCTGATGCCACGGCACTCACTCTAGCCCGGGTAACAAAGTGAGACTCTGTCTCAAAAAAAAAAAAAAAAATAAAGAGGCTTATTTTGAGCCAAATGTGTGTGACCACAGCTTGGACAGCCATGCCCTAGGAGCCTTGAGCCAGTGGTCCTGCCATGGTTGGATTACAGTTTGGTTTTATACATTTAGGAAGACAAAAATTATGCATAAAATCATAAATCAATACATGGAAGGTGTACATTGGTTTGGCCCGAAAAGACAAGACATCTTGAAGAGAGGGCTTACAGGTTATAAGTGGGCTTAAAGATTCTTTGATTTGTAATTGGTTGAAGAAATGCTAAAGGCTTGGAATGTTTTCAGTTCAGATAAAGACGTCTGTTAGTCAGAGAAAAGCCATGACTTGAAATGCAAGTGATCTGTAAAGGAAATTGATGGCCGGCAGGCATGGTTTAAGCTTTGTCTTGCATGGTAGGCCTGTTAATTATTTAGTATCTTATTGTGACAAGGAATAACTCCCAAAGGGAGGGGGCATAACTAGGTGTGTCTCTTCCTGGTTCAGCTTGAAGGTTTTACTGGGGTTCCCTTGGCAAAGAGGGGGGTCCATTCAGTGGGCTGTTGGGGGGCTTAAGATTTTATTTTGGTTCACACTGTCCAGCAAACCTAGTATAGAAACCAACACTCTTTCTGGTGTATCTCAAAGAACTTTTAAATCAGAGAATTCTACCTATGATATGAGTAGGCCTTGGCGAGGTCAGCGGTAGCATTAATGAAGTCTTTCATGTTTTGACGTTCGAGACATTTTCCCAAGTATGGAGGTCAAGTTCAGGCATTTGTAATCAGTTGATAAAAGACATGTGTGCACAGCCACATGGGAAATTTATGAATATTATCAAATAATGATGTAAAGTATAATTAAGGTTGAGCTATTAAGTACTAATTAATTAAGCTGTCAGATTTTAATCAAGGAATTGATTGTTTCTGTGTAGAGCTCTGATGGTTCCGCTTCTTTGCAAAGCTCTGGGACCCTGATCTGCAAAGATTAACAAATTAAAGGGCCACACTTCAGCTGTTATGTTTTCTGCAAGAGGCAATGAGCTTTTCTGCTTCCTGGAGTGTGTGAGTGTAGACCCAACAACTTTCTGATTCTTACAGAAAGCCAAAAAGTAAAGTCCTCTTGGGTAGGACCAGATGCAAAGGTTGTACTTACGGTGGTCATTATTCAGGTAAAATAACATTCCTTGAGTACCTATTTGTGCATGAAAGTACATTGTCTCACTTTATCCTCAACGCAACCCACTTTACAGAAGAGGAAACTGAGGCTTAGAGAGGGGGTGAGACATATCCAATGTTCTGTACCTGAGGCCAAACTTCCTTAGGGGAGGGGAGGTGGTTTTGAGTTTCTATACCTTGAGGCCGAGTGAACTGAACTTTCTTTGGCTTTAATAATACAATTGTAGCTTTTGTCACATTGTGCACCACTCCATCCTCTGTCACCAATCTCTCTGCCCGTGGCATGGAGATTGCTTGCCCTGTGGAAAACACATCCATTTTTGGAGTCCTGCAGATTAGCGCTTAAATCCCGACTCTCCTAGTCACTGGTCATGAGAGTTTGAACAAATTATTTTCATTTCTCTGAGCCTCAGCTTTCTCATAAGCTAAATGGGAGTGTTGCCACCACCTTGCAGAGGATTAAATTATATAATAGCTACATTGTATCGAGGACTTCCTATCCTTTAGGTGTGGTGTGAAACACATTGCGTTCACCAATTCCTTTAATCTTCACAATAATCCTCTACTGCAGAGCTGCCCAGTAGAAGCTTCTGCAGTGATGAAAATATTCTACAGCTGCCATGTCCACTGTTGCTGGTCACCAGCCACATATAGCCTTTGAGCACTTGAAATGCGGCTCATGCAACTGAGGGACTTTAAATTTTCTTTCCTTTTAGTAAATTAGAATTTAAATAGTCACATTTGACTGGTGGCTACTCCATTAGACAGTACAGTTTAAGGACGTACTATTCTAGCCTCATTTGACGGACCAGGGCTCAGAGAAACCATGTGACTTGCAGATAGTCCTGCAGTTTATAAGTGGCAGAGTCGGATTTGAGTACAGGTGACTCCATAACTGCTATGCTAGGTGTCGGGGCATACGGAAGCACAAGTTTACAACCTGGTGTTGATGTGTTGGGCTTCCTGCCTTGTAACGCCTGTGTTCTGTCCCGTTAGAAAGGTCGATGGGTCTAGCAGGGGCCAGGCCATCCTACCCAGTCCCAGTGCTGCTGCTGCCACCGAACATCAGTGCGTCTGGCCCAACCCCATCCGCCCTGGATGAGTCATCTGTTTACAGGCAGGGGAGGAAATGGACTTGGAGGGTGGGGTGGCTGAGATGGCCCTGCAAGGGTGGAGGATAATTCCATGGCCTGTGTTTGCTTCTTGGAAAGAGCAATCCCACGCTTCGGCTCTTGGTCAGTCGAGGAAGGGAGCAGGTGCCAGGTGCGTGTTGGCTGCATGCCAGGTACCACGTGGTGTTCTTTACACCGACAATCTCATTTAGCACCGTCACTGCCCTTCTAGAGATGGGGAAACCGAAGCTCCAAGAGGCTAAATGATTTGCCCCAGGTCACACAACACCTCTCTCCTGAAGAATCAGTTCTTGACGAGACAGGCCTTTGGGATCCATCTCCGTAGGCAGGAGAGCAACAGGAGGAAACTGGGGTTTTGCACAGTTTGTCGTTGGCAGCTGTGAGCAGGGTGGGAGGACAGGGGTGAGGAGCTGAGGAGGTGTATAAACGACGGAGAACGTCGCAAAAGAAAGTCATTGTTTTCATAATGATTATAATTGTGCCAGTTCTCCATGGACTCCCTGCAACCCCCCAAGCCTGGCACCGTGGTCTCCTCTGGAGCTTCCTGGGATGACAGTATCTGTCATCTTCAGAGTAATCGTTATAAAGGAACAGCAGTCGTATCTGGAGCCAATGGAAACAAATCCACCAACGTTCAAGGGAGTGTATCTGCATTTAATACTTTGTTTCTTTATGGAGCAATAAGAATGCCAAGATTTACACGTTTTGGGATTCCTAATTGAATCGTATAAGTGTGGGGAATGCGAGCTCTGGGAATCTTTGGGAAAACGGGCGGGCGGTTTGTCAACATCAGGTCATGGAGCCTGTTTCCTTCTTGGACAGCTTGGTGGCTGTGCTGGCGAGTCCTCTACACCAGGGCGTGTCTGTGCCAGCTCATTTCCTTCCGTATGGGCTGAGTTCCTGCAGGGACACTCTCAAGAAACAAAGGAGAACAAATGAGTCTTTTGGCTGTTGGAAATGGCACCTCTGAGCCTTCTGTCCCTGCCCTACCTGACTGCCAGTGGTGTGGTTTTCTGAGATTTGGACTCATCACTACGGGTGATGAGTCAAGGTCTTGGGGCTTGAATTCCAGTTCTGCTTTGTTCTAGCTGTGTGACCTTGCATGAGTTGCTAAACCTCTCTGAGACTCAATGCCTGGTTCTGTTAAAATGGAGAGCATTGTTTAAGGGCTGTTACTGGTTGAATTGTTTTTCCTAAAAAGATATGTTCAAGTCCTAACCCTTGGTGCCTGTGGATGGGACTTTATTTGGAAATAGGGGTTTTGCAGATGTAATTAAGATGAAGTTATGCGGGAGTAGGGTGGCCCTTAATCCGATATGACTGGTGCCCCTGTAAGAGGAGAAGAGGCACAGATGCAGGAGAGGAGACAGCCACGCGCAGGTGGAGCAGAGATTGGAGTGATGCAGCCGTAGCCAAGGATGCGTGGGGCCGCCAGAAGCTGGAATGGGTAAGGAAGAGTCCCCTCCTCGAGGCAGCAGAGGGAGCAATGGCTGTGCTGACACCTGATTTAGGGCTTCAGGCTGCCAGAACTGTGAGAGTAAATATGTGTTGTTTTAAGACACGCAGTTCGTGGCACTCTGTTATGGCAGCCGTAGGAAGCAAATATAAAGGTGGATGATTTTAAGGAATCATAAGACCTATTTCCGTGCCTGGCAAGGGCCGTTGTTTGGGGAACGTATGTTTCCCCTCGTCCTTCACGGTTTCCAGAGTCCTGCGATGTCAAGAAGGAGAGACAGGGTGAGGGAGTGGGGGACTAGAGCTGACTGCCGAGGCTCACGTCCTAGCTCCGTCACTCAACTTGCTTTGTGACTTTGGGGAAGTTGTTTGATCCTTGTCGCAGTGCTGAGAAGGAGAAAAGCAGCCCCGACATCCAGGGCTGGCCCGATACCATTGCAAGGGCTTGGCGTTGCCAGCAGTGGGCTTGGCTCTCGCGGTTGGACCCCGGTGCTCTGTGGAGCATAAACACTGTCACAGAACACCAACATCAGACAAGGCCACTCTGCAGTGATGGCTGCTCAGGACGCAAACAAGCCCACTCTGTAATCACGTCTACACACAGGTTAGGCTTTTGCCCGGGATCCCACAAGCCGTCCTGGTACAGGAGAGGTCACTACATGGCCTCAGCCACCAGTGCATGGTTATCCAGAAGGGGTGATGTCCACACTGTGAGAGCGGCTTGCCCTGGGGCCAAGGTGGGAGACGGGGCGCTGTGGGGGGCAGGTGGCTCCTCTTCCCCAGGGCAGGAGAGCAGGGTGGGCGCGCTTGTGGGCTGTGGACTGGAGCCCCTGCTTTCCTATCCTGGCTCTTCCACCTCCTGAGCCTGCAGCCGTGTGTAAATCGCCCAACCTCTGCTTCCTCTGCGGAGTGGAGACCGAGGAAGCGCTGTCGTGAGGCTCCAATGCGGGAGTGTCTCTGGCGCACTCAGCAGCGGGCTGTGTGGCAGCTGCTCAACGAGAGGCCAGTGACCTCTGAGGTTCCCGAGTCAGACAGACTTCACCTAAGGAACCTCGGTCTTCTCACCTGTACAGTGAGCTTATGCCTGTCGCCCTTGCAGAATCGTGTGAGGGTCAGAAAGGACGACGATAAAAATCAGAGAGTCTCACTCCCTGCGTGCCCAGCACTGGGCTCAGAGCTTTGCATGCAGCATTTGAGTCCTCACACCCCCATGAGCAGTGATCTCGCCAGACTGCTTTAGTTTACAATACAGGAAATGGAAGCTCAGCGAGGTTAAGTAATATGCCTAAGGGCACACAGCTGGGAAGGGCACAGTTAGGATTTGATCCCTAGAAGCCTAACTCTTGGGAGTTTGAAAGCCCAGCTACTAGGCTCTGCTGCCTTCCAGTCAGTTTTCCCCAGGATGGGGGTGGCGGGCAGGGTGGGGCTGGGGTGGCACCAGGACCACTGCTTGATGGGGAAACGAATACATGACAAGGTACCCTTTTTCGATGACTTTCTGTCTGAGTCCCCTGAACTTATTGTCTGGCACCTTTTTTTTATCAAACATCATGGCTGTGTGATTGTAAGCAAGTCAGCTCACCTGTCATGGCCTCGCTTTCCCCATCCAATAAATGGGATGATGTCACCAACCCTAGGATGGGCTGAGAGGGTTTCGTAACATGACGAGTGCAAAGGACCCACCACGTCAGGGTATTATGATCCCTCAACAGCTGAAGGGTATGCTCAGTGGCTGCCAGCGCTCCCTGTGTCTTCCCTCCCCTGGGCCTCAACTCTCCAAACTATATTTCTCTTCCCTGCATGAGTCTAAGATAGTCTGGGAGCATCGTCAGGAGCTCAACATGTGGAAGACATCATATTATGTGAGCAGCAAGATCTACATCCAGGGCGTCTCCAGTCTTGATTGCATCCCAGGGGGAAAGATTCTGGGGTCCTGTCGATCTTCCCAGCAGGGAAGAGGAAAAGCCTTGGGACGACAAGGTTGTGGATGGGGCAGCAGGACAAAGGACAGCCGCAGAAACCAGCGTTCTCTGCAGCCAGTCTGTGAGGCAGTGGCTACAGCTTCCTCATGCTAGAGAGGCCCGGCTTCCCGGGGCGCCTCTGCGCATTGCAGCAAGTCGCGACCAATAAAGCTGTCAGGGGAAGGGCTTCTTCCTCCCAGCACAGATGTGTCACCAGCGCGAGACTGACCACTGTGGGTGTGCCTTGGCCCTAGACAACCGGCCTCTGAAACACTCTCAGGACCCCCCAGGCGGGGAATACGCACCACCCATTCCTCCAGGAGTTGGGTGGGCGTGCACCAGGCCAGCACGCAGAGCAGCTAGGGTGCCCGGGAAAGAACGGTGGACTTGGAGGCTGCCTCCAAGGGGCTTCAAGCCATCTGGCTGCAGCTTTCTCGTCAGCAAACCGGACCTGTAAGCCTCGAGTCCGAGAGGCAGTGCCGTGGAGGGCAGGGGCTCGGCCACTTGTGAGCTGCGCCCTCCCGGGAAAGTGACGTCATCTCTCTGAACTGCAGGTTGATTTTCTGTAAAAAGGGTGATAATGATGGGACTAGACCTCATAGAGTCATTACGCAGATTAGAACGAAATAACGTGTGTGAAGTGCTTAGCCTGTTGCACGGCAAACAATGAATGTTGGCTCTTCCTACTCATGGAGTTGTTCATTTAATTCCTTCCAAGCACTGGGAAGGGGCTGAGGACGCAAAAGCAAAAAGACCAGCAAGAGTTGAACAGACGTTTCAGGAGTTGTTGGGAGAATTAGCTGAGATGATGCATGTGAAGGATTCAGCCCTTGTGCTCAGTAACCCGTCGGCGTCAGTCGAGGCAAGTTCCCTTATCCTGATCCATTCTCATCTGAAGACAAACTCGTAATAATAGCAGAGAGCTGTGCCCAGCATTGCTCTACGCACTTTGTAAATGTTAGTTCACTTAATTTCATGGTATATGAGGTGTACATCATTATTATCCTTATTTTGTGGATGAGGAAACTGAGTCACAGGGAGTTAAGTAACGTGCCCAAGGTTACGCTGCTGTTGAGTGGTGGAGGCAGGATTAGGGACCAGGCTGTCTGGTTCCCAGGTCTTTGCTTTTCACTGCTCCACCAGACAGCCTCTCAGCGTGGCAGGCTGGGATCTTGACCTTGCTTCCCATGTCCCTCTGTCCACTGTCTACAAGTCCATGCTACCCCTAGGATTGCAGCCCTAAGAGATGCCTTCTCTGACTTAGCTCAGCTCAGCTCAGCTCAGCTCCACCCTGCTCAACTGAACTGAACTCAGCTCAGCTCAGCTCAGTTCAACTCAGCTTAGCTCAAGTAAGCTCAGTGCAACTCAGTTTGACTTAATTTGGCTCAACTCACTTCAGCTCAACTCAATTTAACTCAAGCAAAGGGTGTACCTAGGGGATCTTGAGCCAGATGCTAGTGACTCCAATAAATAATGCAAACTTAGAGATCTGTATTACAGGCTTTTTCCATTTCCATTGGTTTCATGGGAATCTTATCCCCCCATTCATGTAGAATAATACCAAGACACTATATGGGTGCAGTGCTGTACAGTTTACAAATCCCTTTTACATGCATAGCTTATTTGTATTAACTATGTTTTCTAAGCCAAGCCAGCTTGGAAGTAAAGAAAAAGGAGGGAGTATATGCAGGAAAATTAATAATAATACCTACTATTAATTGGGCAGCTACTATGTGTCAGGCACAGGGCTAGGTACCTAACAAACATCATCTCATTTAACCTGGCAACCTGAGAAGTGAGATTATTCTGGACATTTTACAGTTGAGGCACCTGAGGTGTGGGGAGGCTGAGTAACTTTTCCCAGTCACAAAGATCCAGGAGGCAGAATGACCTGCTTCCAAAGGCTGTGTCTTTTCACCCTGCCCCCGTGGGCCCACCACCATCTAGGGAAACCAGTCTCCGTGTCTCTTCAAGAAATTAGGGCTCAGGGGACAAAGGATGACCAGGGGTGTGCCCTTCCATTACCCGTGGGACAAGAGCTAAAGGAGCTATAAGCTCTGTGCCAGCTGGTGGCAGATTTGCTGCCTCCAGGGAAAAATAAGCGCTGTGGAAGAGGGAACTTCTGCAATTTCTACTTTGTAGACTTAGTGATCTCACACCTTACCCGAGCATATGGTTCTTGCTGAACTGACACCTACAACCTTCCATTCCTGCTGACGGACGTCTTCGAGTTTGGGCTGCAAGGAGCATTGCAGACCGTGTGTCTCAACCTCCTTGTTTTCAGATGTGCAGTTCTGGCCACAAGAGACAAATCCTCAGAGCCAAGTCAATGAGAGACCAGAGCTCAGGCCTCTGCGTAGCATCTGCTGGGTTAATTAAGTCAAGAACTTTAGAGGGAAGGAGGATTGAGATTTGGCTTTTAAAAATGAACATCAATCACGTTATTGATCCTTTCTCCTTTTCTTTTTCCCTCTTTGTGCTTGGGATTCCTGGACTATGCTTGCTGCGGACTTCAGACACGATAAAAATCATGTTAATTAAAACGCTAACTTAGATCAAAAGGGAGATCTTGCTGCGGAAAGGGTGGAACCCATTGAATGGGCCCGGAAATGGTATACTGCTGACTTTGGGCTCTGCCAAATTAAAAGGGAGATGGCTTTTGCTGAGAATGGATGTTCAAGGGCCCATTCATTTTTTCTCCTTTCATCTAAATTCAAATTCTCATTTCCACTTGCTTTGAGATGTTAGCTCTGGGGGGCATCATAGCTCTGCGGAAGAGGCCACTTCAGTGTCAGGTTAGAATCACTCGCTCACATTGACTGTGTGATTTTGGCCACGGCCCTTAATCTCACTGAGCCTCATTTTCCTCGTTTATTAAATTGGGATAACAATGCCCAACATGCTAGGGTTTCAGAAGGATTAAATGAGTACATAAAGGGCCTGCATTACTCAACAGTTGATAGTTTATTATTAATAATTATTATTAAGGGTACTATTATTATTAAGAGAATTGCTATTATTTTGGAGGGAGAGTGTCTTAGTCTATTTGGGCTGCTATAATGGAATACCACAGACTGGGTGGCTTATAAATAATAGAAATTTATTTCTCATGGTGCTGGAGGCTGGGAAGTCCAAGATCAAGGCAGATTTGGTGTCTGTTGAGGGCCTGCTCTCTGGCTCACAGATGGCACTCTCTTGCTCTGCCCCCACGTAGTGGAAGGGGCAAGGGTTCTTTCTGGTGTCTCTCTTGGAAGGGCACTAATCCCACCTTTATAAGCTAATCACCTCTGGAAGGCCCCACCTCCACATAACCTCACATTGAGGATTAGGTTTCAAAATACGATTTTAGGGGACATAGGCGTTTAGTCTACTGCAGGGAGCATCTTGACCTGTAGAACAACTTGATGGCTATAGAGCAGACTTTTCTGTTGGAGAATATTATTGGTTACTTAACTCTCGTGTCTCAAATTATGATACATCCTTTCCCTGCTGGGCCGGCAAATAACCTGGTGGCATTTCAGGCCTCGTGGTGCCTGCACAGGGGGCATAGTTTTCAGCGAGCAGGCCTCAAATGATGCCTTATGCCTAAAGCAGATGCTCTTTCTCTTTGTACCACAATTTTTTCCTGTGGCTCAATTGTAGCTGGGAAGTGGGAACTCTGCTTTCTGCTGTTCCCAGAGGTCAGAGTTCCTTTAGCTCTTGGCTCCTGGGGGACGAGTGGTCCTGTGTCTTCCCTGGCCCTCCCACACATAGGGGACACCTGTTACAATGGCCTTGTTCAGCAACCATCCCTCTTCTTGTTATGCCATCAGCCCCTTCCCCATGGGGTGAGGGTGAGGTTGGGCCCATCTCCAGCTTACTGAGACGGGTGCATCAGAGCTGTCCATTCCTGTGGCGGCAGGAAAAGGGAAAGGTGGAAAAGAGAAAGGGACCCTTCTCCGTGGAGTCAACTCCTTTCAGAGACCCTTCCCGGAAGTCCTTCTTTCCCCCTTTCCGGCCCATGTCTGTTCACATCTCACTGGTCTGGGAAATGCAGTCTTTTAGCTGAGTGGTAGGTGTAGGTCCCCATGCTAGCAAATAAACGCCAGCGTTTGTGCCACTGTCCCCATGACTTTACCCAGCACACAGGCAACCGGGGTGGTGGTGAAGGTTGGGGACAGGGCTGAAAATTATTTCAGAGCAAAGCGTTGAACTTGAGTGTTGATACCCAACCCATGAGAAATCAGCATGGCTCGGGGCAAAGCCCCTGAGAGTGGGCGTCTTGACCTGGAGTCTCACCTTTGCTCTGCCCCGTGTGACCTTGGGCACCCTTAAGGGCAGAGCATGAATGGTGGCCCTTCACTTCCCTCTGTCCCTCTGTGAGGCTCTCAGAAGCGCCCCTGCCTATCCTGGTCCCGAGCCACACGTTTCTGTTGTCACTAAGCTTCCTACCACTGTCTTTGGCTTCCGCTTATAAATGTTTAAAAATATTCGCTTGACGCACAGTGGGATTATAGGCTCTCTCGTTTCCGAAATGAAAAGCGGCTCATGCATTATTCAAGAAAAATATTGTATTATTGAACAAAGGATGGCTACATTCATTCCTTATTATGCATTCCGGGCTTTGCTACCTTATTAGTCGATGCGTTCTGTGAGGATTTTGCTGATGGGATTTGTAAACAAAGGCAGAGATCAAACGGCTAATGTGTTGAGATGGTGTGATTAAGAGATTATCACAAAATCATCAGAGTGCACGCCTGAGAGGTCATCCAGGCTACTCAGTGCTTGGGCTTCTTCTACCTTGGCTTGAACTCTTCCAGGGATGGGAAGCTCACTACGCCCAATTTCACCTTTGTGGAGTTTGGGTGTGAGGAGGTTCGTCTCCTGTGGGGCTGAAATCTCTTTCCCTGTGGCCTCTGCCAGTGGGACCTGTCATCACATGGCAGTTTCCACGTGGAACGAGTCTGTTCCCTTTCTCCACGGTGTCCCTTTAGTTATGTGAAGATGGTGATTGTTGGAACCCACCCAGGCCCTTTCTTTGAAAGGCTAAATATTTCCTGATTCTTCAGCAACTGCCCAGGACAAAAAAGGAGAGTCCATTGGCCCTAACGGGCATTTATCAAAGAGCTTCCTCTTTTTGCTCCAGGCACAGTGATAAGGATCCTTATGGCTTATAACACTTTGCCATGAAGCGGGGAAATTGCAGAGTATTCAATTAGTGGGGTTCAAAATTCATGTTCATTCCCAACCTTTCTAATCCTGTCTCCCACATTCTCCCTCTCACCCTCCTCCTTCAGCATCCTTGAATTTTTTATCCTTCTGACACGCCAAGATCCTTCCTGCCTCAGGGCCTTTGCACATGCCATGCTCACTGCCTGGGATGCTCTCCCAACGTCTTCGTATCTGCTGCTGCTTCTCATCATGCAGCTCTCAACTCACATGACAGCTACTCAGAGAAGCCTTCTTAGATTTCTATCTAAGCTAAGCTCTCAATTCCACTCCTAACCCCTTATTCTCTGTCTTAGTCCATTAAGGCTGCTATAACAAAATGCCAAAAATTGCGTGGTTTATAAACAACAGAAATTTATTCCTCAAAGTTTTGGAGGCTGGGAAGTTTAAGATCAAGTTGCCAGCAGATGTGGTGTCTGTTGAGGGCCTACTTCCTGGTTTGTAGACGGTACCTTTTGCTTTGTCCTCACATGGCAGAAGGTAGAAGGGAGCTCTCTGGGGTCTCTTTTAAATGGGCACTAATCCCATTCAGGAGGGCTCCACCCTCATGACCTAATCACCTCCCAAGGCCCCACTTCCTAATTTCATCACACTGGGGATTAGATTTTCAACATATGAATTTTGGGGGGACACAAACATTCAGACCAGAGCATTCTCTATCCCATACCCTGCTTTATTTTCCTGTAGTGTTTTCCGTTAAATCAGTCAATGCAACAATTATTTACTGAGCGCCTACTATGTGCTAGCAATTGTCCTAGGCACTTGGGCTACATTGGTGAACAGAACAATGATTCCTGCCTTTGTGGAGCTTACATTCTCACAGGAGAGACAGAAATATACAATACACATATGAATAACCTACCTGGTAGCTTAGAAGGAGATAAGTGTTATCGAAAAGAAAAGTAGGGCAAGGTTAGGGGTTGTACATACCAGTGGGGTGAGGAAGGATTATGTTTTTTTCCTTTTCTTTTTTTTTTTTTTTTTGAGACAGAGTCTCGCTCTGTTGCCCGGGCTAGAGTGCTGTGGCATCAGCCTAGCTCACAGTAACCTCAAACTCCTGGGCTGAAGCAATCCTCCTGCCTCAGCCTCCCGAGTAGCCGGGACTACAGGTGCATGTCACCATGCCCAGCTAATTTTTTCTATTTTTAGTAGAGACGGCTGGTCTCGAACTCCTGACCTCAAGCGATCCTCCTGTTTCAGCCTCCCAGAATGCCAGGATTACAGGCATGAACCACTGTGCCTGGCCAGCATTATGTATTAAACAGGGCATCTGGGGTAGGTCTCTTTAGGAGATGAGATTTGGGCAAGGACAATTTCACTACATAAAATAATCTTTTTTATTTATTTACATATTAATTGTTTGTCCCCCTCCCCGCCTTCCCTCCACTGCAATGTAAGCTCTATGAAGGGAGGGACCCTGTCTGTCCCGTTTTCTGTCTGTACCCAGTGCCGGACACCCCATAGGCAACGGGATTTTTGTCAAATGACTGTCAAATGCCTATACAGGAGGATGTGGCAGAAGTTTTTGTCCTAGGTATACTGTAAAACTCATGCAGTTGCCACCTGCATGCTTCACTGCCCCCTGCAAATGCTCTTTTTAGGTCTTGTCTCCCTCTTCTCTTTCCCGCAGAAGAGTGAGGTCATACCCATTTCCAGCCAATGTACCCATGATTGTGGCTGGGCAGAGCAAGTGCTATTATCCCCATTCTTCAGATGAGCAAACTGAGGCTCAGAGAGGCCCAAGGCTGTCCAGCTTTAGTGATGGGGATGGACATGAACCAGAGTCCTTGCCACCAACAGGAAAGCCCATCTCTCACTGGCTTTTCTGCCCCATCCTTGGACCAGAGCTTCTCCGGGCAGCACAGACCACGGCCCTGCCTGGGGGACTCTCAGGAGAGCCGCCTCTTCATCTGCCTTTCCCCGAGAGTGAATTTACCGCTTCACAGCCCTCTCTGAACCAATCCGGTTAAGACCAATCTGGCTGTGCCGGATGGGTCCTTAAACAGGATCGAATAAATAGCAGCAAGCTTTGAATAATTGGCTTTTGCTTCTGAAAGCCAATTGTTATCAAAAGGAATCCTTCATTCTGCCTCTTTCATTATATTTTAACTAAATTGTCTTTTGGGGCTCAGGAGAAAGATTAACTCTTCGACGTCCAGATGTTTTCAGGGCAACCGATGACTTTCTTACCTTTCCATAGGATTTTAGGATTTACAAAGTGCTTTCATACAAATCCTATGACTTCAGTGCAGGCATTACAAACTGTGCTGTGATGTATACAAGACACTCCTAAAACCCGGACAACCACGGCCACATGCACGTGTAAGCAACAGAAAACTCGACAGCAGTGGACATAAAAACAAAGGGAGCTGCCTGACATATATAATAACTGAAATGTCCAGAGGAAGTACCACCTTGAAGTGCAGAGTGATCATTCCTATGGTTTAATTTCCCTGTAATTTTTTTTTTCAGTTACTCCTCATTATTTTGCAAGCCAGATTCATTCTCAAGCTATCTCCTTTCACGACTGTAGTATGGTTACAACACATGATGCTTCGTGCTTTCTCCCTCATGCTCAAGGCCAGAGAGAGCACTTTTGTTTCCACATTGCAAGCAGGGGACTTGACATTCACCTTGGTTAGACCGGCACTGGTCACGTGCCCAGGACTGTGTCTGAGTGCCTAAAAGATGCTGACGCTTTAAGGCAATCAGTGCTTAGTCTTGGGGCAGGGCTTGGGGTCAGTTTTCCCTAAAGCGTGTTGGTGCTGTCGGGGAGAGGGGACACATGAGAGTAGGTGGTCAGCACATATTTGCTACAGACTCACTTGAGGGTGAGAACTACTGAGGATTGAGCGATTTACTAAAGGGCATTTGGCTATTCAGTAGTGGAGCAGAGACTGGAGTCCAGACTAGTCTACGATCTCTGCTGTATCCAGAGCTCTCTCCAGACATCAAATCCTCCTCACCCTTTGCTGGAGGTGAATTTGCCGTCTTCTTTTTGCCAGAGGCTGGGCAGCTATCAGCAGAGTCAGGTATTAGGGGTAAGAGAAGGTGTCCTTCACATCTTGCTGATAGGAAAAATTTCACATAATTACCTTCTTTGCGGTTAAAGTATTGCTCATTCATTCAAAAACAAATACTCATCGAGCTGGGGACAATGGCTGGCCCGGCCAGTCTTAAAACCTATCTTTTAGATCAAGAGTCTTTTAGTTGCAAGTAATAGAAAGCTACACAAGCTGGTTTGGGCAAATAAGGGAGGGGGATTTATTCTAAGGATATAAGATACTCTATCCCATCCCTTATTCTCCCACAAATTATAGCATCATCTTACATGACAAAATGTTTAATAACAACACACGCGTTGCTTATTGGGCATATTGATCGACACCCAAGACATCAGCATCCTGTTTGGTGGCTCACATTTGTCTTCCTAAGTGAATACTCTGTTACTGTTATTATATCTGGGTTTAGGGAGCTTCAGATAAAATCTAAGCCATTTGCATGCATTTCCAGAGAGCTCATTTAGGCTTAACTAGATGGATGTGTTCAAGAAAAGTGAAGAGACTGAAAAGTTTCTCAGGGAAAAAAAAAAAGAGTGATGAATCAGAAAGCTGGATGGTGATCTCTGCTCTCCATGCAGCTTAGATGCTCAGTGGATGGAACCTCAACAGCACGACCACCTTGTACTGAGCTTGTGTTCTGATTCCAGTCCCGCAAGCGCAAGCAAAGACCACTCCAGTGTTGTAAGACGCATGATGGTTTTATAAAGTTTCCTCTACTCCCTCCCATGTAAGACCCGGGACTATGGAAAAAGTTCTTAACCATTCAAGTGTTCATACATTGTCAAGAGAGGGCAAGGGGATGTCTCTCTATTCATGTCTTCATGAAGACATTGGATGACTTTTTTTGGGGGAATGGTAAGAGAGTCACCTTCCCGTACTGCCAGATCAGATCGTCTTGAATGATCCTTTCCAGTTCATGGACTTGATAATTACGTTCTATTTCCAGAAGAAGAAAAGACCAGCATCTAGGCAACCTGATGAGTAAGCAGGTATCTTCCCCCAAGGATGAATTAATTCCTCCTTTGTTTCCCCTGTGAATTCTCTAGACTTCCTCTGCTCAAACCGTGCAGTATCAAAATCAGCTGGGAACTTGCTGGAAACATAGACTCTGAAGTCCCATCCCAGATCCTGGGTCACAATCTGTATTTTAGTGATAGTTCCCCGCGTCATTCACATGCACCTTAAAGGTGGAGAAGCACTGCTGTAGGGCCTGCTTCTCTGTATCCTGCAGTGCGCTCCTTTGATTGCTTGTCTGTGTCTGGGAGAAGGGCCAAGGTCATGTCTACTCACCTACGCAGCTCTATCTCCTGTGCAGTGCCTGGTGTCTGGGGGGTATTCAGCAGCCATTTGATGGATGGTTGGATGGAGAAAACAAATGTCCCTACTTGTCAGGGAGGCTACAGTCCTCGTGGGAGAATGCTGGGGTCATGCCCTGCACTACTTCCCCGATTCCTTCTTGGGATGGAGCCCCAGCGGCTCACGATGGTGACCTGCTCACAACACACTCTGTATCGGTTTTCTTCCCTTCCCTGTCTCCCTTCCTTACTCCCCTTCTGGTACTTTCTGGAATCCCCTCGCAAATACATTATTTGCATTCAAATCCTTATCTTAAGATCTTCTAGGAAACCAAATCTAAGACAGCGTCTGTTAAATAAAAACAGCTCCAGTGACAAGTTCTGACCACCTGGTGTTGTGATAAGCACCTTGTGTGCTTATCTCTAGTCTCCACAACAGCCCTGGGAAGGAGGAGCTGACGCTGTCTCCAGATGAGCGCAGTGAGGCTCAGACAGGGGAAGGGACATGCTAAAGCTTGTGAACGGTGGAGCCAAGGCTTGGACCTATTTCAGTTTGATATCAAACGTCATGGTCTTTTTTTTTTTTTTTTTTTGAGACAGAGTCTCACTCTGTTGCCCAGGCTAGAGTGCCGTGGCATCAGCCTAGCTCACAGCAACCTCAAACTCCTGGGCTCAAGCAATCCTCCTGCCTCAGCCTCCCGAGTAGCAGGGACTACAGGCATGCACCACCATGCCCGGCTCATTTTTCTATATATATTTTTAGCTGTCCATATGATTTCTTTCTATTTTTAGTAGAGACGGGGTCTCACTCTTGCTCAGGCTGGTCTCAAACTCCTGAGCTCAAACAATCTGCCTGCCTTGGCCTCCCAGAATGCTAGGATTACAGGCGTGAGCCACCATGCCCGGCCCTCATGGTCTTGAAATACATGCCACCCCCCCAAGATTATGTGATTATCAGCTGAGATCATGCAATGTGAAGGTTTTTTGAAAAAACTAAAAGTTTAATATGCATCATTATGTTTCTAGAACAGGCTAATTTTGTCAAAATCTTTCTTGCCAAGGGGGTTAGGACAAGTCAACCAGGGTTGCAAAGGTTCTGATGGGGTACTTGGAGAATCCCCATGTTAGGATTCAAGGGACAAGAGGGAAAGAGGAAAATGGCGCATCTAGGGACAGGGAACACTTTGTCAATGGAATAGGATGAGGCTGGATGACATGAGGACAATCTGGGAAAAAGCAGGAATGATCCGAGTCCCTCTCCAGACAGTCCATGCATGCATGGTGGTTGGGTGTTGCCACACCAACTAAAGACCATGATAGACAACCGTGGAAGGGTTTACAGGGATTATATGTCATCCACAGCAGTCAGAGGGGAGCACCCAGCATCCGCATAAATAAATGCTAGATGGCAGAACGGCAAACAGCTTTTATCTTACATGCCACTTCCCTGACTGATAGTGGTTTCCTGGAGCCCATGTGGAGGGCAATGCTGAGGCTGCTTCCCACCTTAGAGCAAAAGAGAGTCTTGATTGATTAGTGATGTCTGCTTGGGGCTCAGGAGCGGAGGGTGTTGGTGCACATGCCACCTGGAGGAACAGACTGAATTCCAAATATGAGTCAGAAGAATTCGCTCAGTCGGGACTGAAGCAGTGTCTACATTTCAAGTAGGCGTTCACTTTTGAAAGGGATGATTTCCCCTTGAAGAGAGTTTATCTTTAATTTGAACATATGTGGCAAACCTAGGCAATATGTAAAATTTAGCTTGATTATAACTCCCTAGGGACAAGGAAGAGACACATCAGCGATTTACAGAGTAGGGCACACGCGGAAGAGGAACCCGGGGCTTTCGTCTTTTGGTTGCGGTGCCCTCGGTGTTGGGTGGGCTTTGATGACATCCGTCATATAAGCTTTTCTGAGTCTGCAATTTCCACTGCCAGGAACTCTAGCGTCTCCATCTCTTCTAAGCAGCAGTGACAAGTCCCGGTTGTTGGAGTTTTGTTTTCTTAACTTACTGCAGATGGGAGAGGGAGGCAGGGAGCACCCACACAGGTCATGGTGAACGGGTGTATTCGCCTGTGAAGAATACTGAACACAAACTATAAATAATGCAGCCACCGCTGCCCTTGCTTGGGGCGCATGTAGAATTTGCTGCATCACAGAACTTACTGGTGTTCAGTGCAGAGGATTCAGACTCCCACTCTTAGTGTAACCCATCATTTGTGCACTTGATTTCAAAATGCCCTTGAGAATGACCTTTTATCTCACAAGATGTTGTAAACTTCTCTTCAGATTTCCAAAGGCAATTCAGTTTCATTTTGCTTTAGTTGACAAAGTGCCCAGATCATTTAAGTGAAGTTACGAGGCGTGAACTTGTCATGAAATCACATGGGGACAAAATCTGTTTGTATTTAATTAACAATTGCCAGGTTCGGTGGTTTAAGAGTGTACCCTACACTGGGATTCTATAACAAAAAGTGGGTTTTCTAAAATAAGCTGCACATTCACCAGATTAATGGGGGGAGGGGAGATATCGTTTTCCTAGTGCAAAAGGATGGTCTGGAAGCTCAGTTGGATGGAGTACTGCTATAGAAAAAGGATGGAAAAGAGGTCCTTGGGTTGGTAATGAATGCCTAGCATTTAACTAAACAGAGAAGATCGAAGCTGAGGCCAGGCTTGGTGAGGTAGAATGCCAAGATCGATTAGCACTGTCTGCCACGGGTAAAGGAGGAGAGGAAGTGGTACTCACACATATTGTGCCACCCCTTCTCCAGGAGAAATCTGTTTGGAAAAACAGGGCCCTCGAACAGACACTGACTGTCCTAGAAGTGAGAGAGAATTGGACAAGGTCCATCCTTACTGGCCGTTATTGGAGGAAAATTTTTGATTTAGACATTGGTAGGCTCCAGAAAAAACCACCCTCTCCATCCTCCACTGTTTCCTAAGAAGATGAGCCAAAAGCATTGTTTAAGACAGAATGCAAATGAGGTTTTCAGGCAGAGGAGTGACAAGACAGAGAAAAGCAAATGTCTCCTTTTGGCACTGGGCAATGGTTAGTAGAACTATAAAAGAAATTGCTTTGTGGAACCATGTCAAGAATGGTGCAATGACTCTCCTTGGAGTTTCCATTTCCTCCAGAGCCGTCTAACTGACAGAGTTCACTCAACTTTGCATTCAGATGCTGACTCCGTCACAGATCACTTAAATAACCTTAGACAGGCCATTTGAACCTTCTGAGCCTTCTACTCTTCATGTGTAAATTAAGACTAAAAACACAAAACCCATTTAACTCGAAAGATTTTGCCGAAAGTGAAATATCAATGCCTCCCATGTGGAATCGACATATGCAGATGCGACTAGCACAGTGTCAGGCACAAGTTCAATCATATGAAATCAGAAAGAAAAAAAATCCATGTAGATTTAGACTGCCTGCCCTGGTGTTTGCCCCTTCTTTTCCTACTACCCCTTGGGGTTCTATAATCCTTCTCAGAGATCATGCCTTCCAGAATGTCTCTAGAAAACAAGAAAGACAACTCCAGATTCTGGCAACTTTGGTCACTGTATCACCTCTGTGAATTTAAGACACTCTGTAGGAAAAAGCAGTACGGTGGCTCATGGCAGAAGAGATGATGTGGCCAGGCTGTCTAGACGATTGAACCCCTTCTTCATGAATGCCCTGGATGCCAGAGTTTTATCTTGATTGTCTGCAGTTGGGAGCAGGAGGAAGGGACTCTCCTTGCTGAAGTATTTGTTTTTTTTGAGACAGTCTTGCTCTGTTGCCCAGGCCAGAGTGCCATGGGATCAGCCTAGCTCACAGCAACCTCAAACTCCTGGTCTCAATTGATCCTCCTCCCTCAGCTTCCCAAGTAGGTGAGACTACAGGTCTGCACCACCACACCTGGCTAATTTTTTCTATTTTTAGTCCCCTGGCTAATTTTTTTCTATTTTTAGTAGAGATGGAGTTCAGACTGGTCTCGAACTTCTGACCTCAAGCGATCCTCCCACCTCGGCCTCCCAGATTGCTTGGATTACAGGCATGAGCCACCACGCCTGGCCTCTTTGACCATCTGGTTCTTTCAAGAGCTAAGTTCTGCATCTCAATTTTAAGGTTTTTGAGTCATGCAAACCCTTACGACACCAAGGAGGAATGCATGTTCCGTCAGTGTCATAAGAGGGTTCAGGCAGGAAGGACCTGGGGGATTGTCAGGGCAGTTCTTACCAAGTAGCTCCATTAGCAGAAGAAAAGTCTACTCATGTCTTAGTCTACAGCCCTTTCTGCTTTAAGGTGATTCACAAATCATTGGCAGTGAATGGGTAGAGAATTCAAGGGTTCCTGCTCAAGTTTTTACCACTTTCCATTCTTGCTGAATACAGTTGAGCTTCTGTGAGAGTGATGCATACAAATCATCGATTTTTCTGCTATTATGGTGCCCAAGATCAACCCATCATCACCCTGTCCTTGGCCTTAGCTGTGCAGACACCGGGCCTGCCGGGGTCCTTCCTCACTCTGGAATTTAAACCACAGGAATTCTTTCTTATTTATTTTTTCCTGCATGGCTATTATAGAGGATCAAGGCTGATGTCCAGCCGCTGCCTCCTGCTTCTCCCTTGTAAATTGAGCAGGGCTGGACCAGAGTCGAGCATGCTCTGGGCTTCTGTATTAAGAGTGTTTGACCATTTTGCCCATGGTACAGAAGGGCTCTGCTTCCTGGGTCTCTCTGAGAGCCACCGTTGAGACATGGAGCCCTGGAGGCATTTCCTCATGGGCAATCAAGGCAGAAGCTAAAGCCTATTTTTCTGTTTTCTGGCAGCAGCCTTTTCTTTTCTTCCCCCCTGGGGAAATCAGCTTGCTGGCACGGACAGAGGGAAAATAAACAAGTCTAACCTGAAATATGCATTAGAGTTTAGCTATTTTTGGAGATTCCCAAGATTGAAAATGGCTGATGGCTGACCAGACCATTTGTCCTGAATTAACTTTCTGAGTTTCTGTGGGGATCGTCAATTTTAAGGGGTCTGGGCATGTCAGAACACGTCGTTGTAATTGGCATTGATTTATGGATCTGGGTGGAAGAATTATGGCCATGAAGACTCCATTCCTCTAAGAGACCAGCTCAGAGATGAGGTGGAGAAGGAAGCTATGGCAGGATGGGTGCATGCGTTTGGGATTCGAGGGGGAGTCTGGGCCTTCCCTGCTCTGAGGCTGGTCATCTTTGCTTCCAGTGACAACGTTGGAAGTTTGGGCACACAGAGAAGGGAATGGAGGATTTACCGAAAACTAGAACGAGGACAAGTGTTTTGGGAAGGAGGAAGAGATTCACTTTGCCGGCAAAGGAGGAGAAATGGCAGATCTTCTCATCTCAAAATCCAAATTTCCTGAATGTAGGCAGAAATACAGAACTTTTAAAGGGAGGGTCCCTCAGTTCTAGGCTATTGTGGTTAACTGTTCTAATCATCTCATCTCTGACAAAAGCAAAGTCTGTGAACTGTGCCAGCTGCCCACCTGGGGGGCTGGTGCCACCTGGGAGAAGAACAAAAGGCCTTCTCCCTGCTCCTCCCTACCACCGGCCTGAGGCAGGGATGCAGGTTTCATTTCTCAAAAAGAGCGGGGGAAGTTTCGAAGAGACAGAAAATATTTTTGCTGTTTTTTTTTCCCCCATGCCATTCCCTCTGTTACATGTTCCCTACTCTCCTTATTTCCCTTCCATATCTCCGCGAGGAGGGGTGACTACTCTGTCACAGAGGTGCCTGCTTAAGGGGCACGGGGTCTCTTTCCTTTTGCAGTAATGATGATGTCTAGACAGTAATGTCCTAAATGCCATTGAATTGCTCACTTTAAAATGGTAGAAGAAGAAAAGAAAAAAGAAGGCTGTGACAGAACCATCCAGTGGTCCTCATGTGCCGACTGTATACTTGGATCACTTGGGAGCTTTAGGAGTACAGATGTCAGGCCCCACCCCCAGAGATTCTGATTCCATTGGGAAATTTGACAAGCCCTTTAGCAGATTCCAATCTGCAGCAACGTTAAGAATCACTGAGGAGCCTCTAAGTTGTTGCCAACTCTGTGCTTCTCTGTTTAGTGAGAATTTTAAGTCAATCCATTTCTTCTCCCACAGTATTTTTAATCTCCTTTGCTAATTGTGGCGTAAATCCCCTCCCCCCTTTTTTGTTAAAGATAATATAGGCATGGGCTTGTAGGAGAGGTAACTTTTGGAGTGGGGGTGGTGGTATGAGAAGGAGAGTTTCCAGGTACCTTTCAAATCATCTCTCCCCAGCCCCGTGTGATCCAGTCTCTTTTAGCGGCAGGAAAACGCCTCCCCCGGCAGCACACATGGTCTCAGCATATTCAGTATTTAAAATGACACTTACAACGTTAAGCATTTAAAGGCATTGGGACTTCAATGCATTCAGTTCAATTCAAATGCTTGTATTAAGGACCTACTGTGTGTTAGAACCTGTGTGGAGAGGAGGGAACCAAGATGCATGAGAATGCAGTGCAGGAGCTGACCACTTAATTGCGAAAGGTAGAATGTTGTAAAAGAAAGCAATAAAGCTTCTGACAGCCCTTACCCTGGATCAACAGCCTACTGTGTGCTGGGCCCTGTGCATGGGCCGTCTCATTCTGAGATAGTAATTGTTCTTATTCCTATTTTATAACATGGGAAACTGAGTCACAGCAGGTCAAGTCACCTGCTCTGAGCTACATGGCTGAGAAGTGGACATGCCAAGGTCTGACCCCCAACACTGCTTTTGTGTCCAGGGCCGGCTCTGACCTCGCAGAGACAGGAGCAGCATTATGTGAGCAGAGGGGAGGGGGCGATTCATTTTATAAGAGAAAAATCTTCATATCCTGTCCATTGTGTAATCACTTAGAGCTGCCCTGTCCAACCTGGCAGCCTAAGCCATGTGGCTACATAACTTAAAATTAAATAAAATTATAAAATTCAATTTCTCCGTCACACGAGTCACATTTCAAGTGCTCAGCAGCCACATGTGGTTCGTGGCCACCACATCGGACAGTGCAGATACCGAACGTTTCCATCACTGCAGAAAGTTCTGTAGGACAGCACAGATCCAGACCTTTCGTCCTACCTCAAGTTCTTGATGGATTCACCCACCATACTCTCTAATGTTCTAGAAGAAAGCATCACAAAAGACTACAGTCTACGGAGTGTGGAGGAGAAGGGGCAGGTGAAAGCTTTGTGATTTGCAAAGGTGCGGGAAGAGGTGGCGCTGAGAGGAGACGCTCCCAGGTGCCGACCGCCTGGCTTTGAGTCTCCCCTCGTGGCCTCGGACAAACATCTCTGAGCCTCAGTGTCTCCACCTGTGAATGGAGACACGGCAGGGCACCCCCTCACATAGTCATGGCGAGGAGGAGAAAAGATAATGCGTGTGAAGGCTTGGCAGATAGTAAGCCCTCAAATGTCAGTTACCATTTGGAAGCTAAAAATGCCTTCGCATTACGGTATAAATGTGTTCTGGCTTTGAAAATAGTTCCAAATTCCATTTTTGTCAAGCAACATTCTGTTCCCCATCCCTGAGTGTGTAATGGCCCCTCAGAGTCGGATGGTCATCAAATGCTGCGTGGCAGGAAGGCCTGCCCGCTCTGAAGGCATGACAGGAGCCTTGGTGACACAGAGTCTCCGCCTGCCGTGTGCAAACAGACTTGGGGTCCCGAAATCCAACAGCATGTTATGATTCTGCAAACCTAATGGAGATGCTTTTGTCATTTTGAGTGCAGTGAAATTAGCTCGTCCTGATATAGTTCAAGAAATTCCCGGAATTCCCAGGTTATAAGGGAATCTATTTGGGCCATTCTAATGATGTTTGTGTACTCTTTAAAATAGTCTGCTAAAATAGTCATCCCCGTTGAAATGACTTAGGGATGGCAGATTCGTTATATTTTAAGTAAAAAAAAAAAATCTTTTTTGAATAGGTAATACATGCACATGGTACAAAATTTTAAAGGGTATACAGCCTCAACCACGCAGTTTCACTCTTCAGAGCCAACTATTGGTATTGGTTTTTCCTGTGTTCTTCCAGATATATCCTATGCACTTACTGTCTGTTCCCCCAATCCCAGTGGTAGGATTATGTTCACCACCTGGTATCTGCCCTGCCCCCTCCAACAATATATCTTGGATACTGTTCTATATTGTTGCAAAGAGCAGCATTCCATTGCATGGATATACCATAATCTATTTTATCAATCTCTTATCTATAGCTTTTAGGTATAGTTATAGGGTATCCTCACTGTTTCACTATTACCCTTCTGCAAATAACCTTTGTACATGCAGCATTTCACACAAGTTCAAGGACGGCTATAGGAAAACTTTTGCCAGTGGAATTGCTGGGTCACAGAATACGTGCATTTTTAATTTTGAAAGTTTGTGCCAAATTGCTCTTCAAAGGGATTTATCAATTTATAGTCTCACCAGCAATTTTGAGAGTGACTGTTTCTCCACAATCTCAATGCCACAGTTTGTTACCAAACACTTCGATTTTTGCCAAAATAGAAGTTAAAAATATGTTGCCAAAGTTTTGATCTTCATTTATCTTATAATTAAGGGTGGGTGAACATATTTTAGCATGTTTAAATATTCTTTTTAAATAAAGAAAACTTGATCCATTTTTCTATGGCATTGTTGGTCTTTTTCTTACTGATTTATAGGATTTCTTTATCTTTAGAAAATGACCTCTTCCTCTGGTATGCACGTATATTTCCTCCAGTCTTTTGTATCTTTTTAAAACTTCCTTTGTGATTTTTAACAGCAGAAATTGCTTATTTTGTTTGTTTAAATATACCCCTTTTATATATGGATTCTGAATTTTAAGTAGTCTTTAATGTTTTCTCTTCATCAACATTTTATTAAAAAAACTCCAATCTTTTAGTGTTTTAATGGTTTCATTATTTTATGTTTAAATCTTTGATCCATCTGGAATTTGTTTTAGTGCAATAAGGATTCGACTTTATATCTCTCCAGATGGTTTCCCAGTTGTTACCATTTATGGCGTAATCTGTCTTTCCCCTCTAGATATGAATACAATGCCATTATGTACTAATATCATGTTATGTACATAGGTCTATTTTTGGATTTTCTAGTCTGTGACTTTCTACCTTTCAGGTGTCTCATTTCTTCTTTGAAGATATCTAATGCTCTTTGTCCCAAGTCCTCCAAAACATGAGGAGGGAAGTTCCTGCTCAGTTGACAGGATTCTAGACTTTTCCGATGGTTTCTCTTTGGGACTGAACTCATGCTTGAGACAGTGACTAATTAGAAAGAAGGGCATGGCGGTTAGAAAATTTCTCCCTACCACTGGGCACCATTGTATCCTGTCTCACTCAGGATTCAGAGGTTTCAAATTGCCACATTGGAGAGACAGAATGAAAAATGAAAAATGAGTTGGCCTCCTCTCTTGTGCAGAACCAGTTCATGATATTAATGATAATATGAATGATCATTAACTACCATCTTGGTGGTGCTAGGCAGTTTGAATATGTTTTTTCATTCATCCTCACGGCAACTAAGTTAGGATTTTTATCCACATACTATGTAAGAGGGAAGTGGAGGTGATACGAGATAGAGAAGGAATTTGGAGCCACGTGTAATCGATTCTAAACCTAGGACCCTTATATACTCTGTAACGCAGGATCTTTGACACAATACAAAGGCAATCACACTTTGTTCATTTATTCTCTTCTTCATTAATTCATTCCATAATCACTTTGGAGCATTTGGTCATTATGCACAGGAGTCAGAAAATTATATTCCTTCAGGGACAGGCAGGTAACGTACGTGAATGAAGTTGCTCTGATGAGATAGAGAAGGAAGTGTTGAGGACTATGGTGAATGAGGAAGCCACATTTCCGGTCTCCAGCTGACCTGGCCCATTGCTGCTGTGGGGTAGGGTGAGCCTTGTGTTGTCCAGTCTTGAGATTCTTAGGAGGCATCAGACATCTAGATTTTCATGTGGAACCTTCCAGTTTGTAGACACCAAAAAGTTACAAAAGCAATCAATGCGTGTTCTTTAAAACTTGAATCTTAACTCTAAAAGTTTCCTTGTAGATAGTGCATTAAAAAAATGGATATTTACTCAACTGAATATGACCCAGCAATGGAAAGGAAGGAATTCCTGATACCCACACAAAACACAAATGAATCTCAGAAGCACAGCGTTGAGCAGAAGAAGCCAGACACAGAAGAGCAGATGTAGAAGGTGTCCATGTATTTGAAGTTCTAGAACAAGCAAAATTAACCTGTGATGAGGGCAGGGTGTCACTGGGAAGGGGGTGAGGGCACTTTCAGGGTGGTAGTAATGTTCTATATCTTGACAAGGGTTTGGGTTGCACTGATATATACATTTGTCAAAACTCTGCAAATATATACTTAAAATGTATATATTTCAATCTGTGTAAATTCTACACAAAAACCCTATAAACAAATATGGAAGTCCAGTTAATGAAAATCATACTGAAGTATTTGGGAGTAAGCACACTGAGGTCTGCAGTATGCTTTGAAATGAACCCCACAGAAGATGGATTGATAAATGGGCAGAGGGAGGGACAGATGGATAAGTATGGGATACATCAAGTTCAGTAAAATGTTAATGAATCGTCTGGGCGAGGTGGCTTACGCCTGTAATCCTAGCACTTGGGAGGCCGAGGTGGGTGGATCGTTTGAGCTCAGGAGTTTGAGACCAGCCTGAGCAAGAGCGAGACCCCGTCTCTACTAAAAATAGAAAGAAAGTATATGGACAACTAAATATATATAGAAAAAATTAGCCGGGCATGGTGGCACATGCCTGTAGTCCCAGCTACTCGGGTGGCTGAGGCAGTAGGATCACTTGAGCCCAGGAGTTTGAGGTTGCTGTGAGCTAGGCTGACGTCAGGGTACTCACTCTAGCCCGGGCAACAGAGCAAGACCCTGTCTCAAAAAAAAAAAAAAATGTTAATGAATCAAGGTTGCCGTGTGGTTGGAAATTTTTTAAATAAAATGTTAGGAAAAATTAGCAAAGCAAAAAACCCCATAAAACTATGTATGAGCTAAATACACACACGCACACACACACATGCACCTGTGGGCTAGTTCTGCTTCCTGGGCACCAATTTTCAATAGCCTTTGTTTGACTTTTGCTCTGCACCATTGTCCTTCCCCACCACCCCATTACATGGTGTCATCTCAGCAAGTTGATTACAAGGGGATTGTTCCTGCAGCTCTAAGCTCTTTGTTCTTCCACCCACCTCACATGGGGCTTGATGGATCTGGCTCGGTTTAGTGAGTGCAGGTATGAGAAAATCCATCACCTGATGACATCATTAACATTTCTCCAACAAGACCTGTCTGAGATAAAAGCGCAGCCTGGCCTGCTTCTCATTAATCAAGGGGAAAGACAAAAATCATTTTGGTGACACAGCTCCTTAGCCCCTTCTGCTAATCCATCTTGCCGCATCGACACTCTCTTTCCACGTGGCATTTAAATTCAGAGGGGACAAAGATTAACCCAGAGCAGTCCCTTCGTTAGAGAACAGGGTTTATGAAGAGTGTTTGCAGGCTGCAATGCTGTTCCCTGCATTGGTTGAGCGCACACAACCTTCGCTCATGAGCAGCATTTCAGAGCCAATGGCCGTGTTGGTGCTGTGTGCTCACCCGGTGCCCTTGGCTGTGCTTGGGATAACAGAGAACGTGACCAAGCAGTGTCAGAGTCTTGGAGGGACTGCCGGAGCCGCAGAGAGAAGGGAACAGGAAAGAGTAGTTTCTCCTCTAAACACACCCTCCAAAAGTGGCACCTTTTCAATAATTTTAAAAGGTAATTTGTTATCATAATTAAGACTATGATGAATACAAATTAGACAAAGCAAGGGTCAATCTTGTAAAATATGTGATTAATGCATCAGAGGTCGAATCTGAAGACGTTTACAGATTGCAATCAAAAGGTAGCACCTCTTTATGGGCTTTTCCCTGTTTAAGCTGAATTATTCACTGCGATATTCATTCCCCCTCCGTGGAGGACACTAATGCTTCTCTCCTCCCAATGATGTCATGCTTTTGACTTGTCCTGGCCAATGAAATGAGAGCAGAAGTGACATGAGTCACTTCCGAGCAGAAGATTTAAGAGGCATGTTCTCTTTTCCCTCTGCCAAAGTAATGTCCCAGATGGCGGCTGCTCCAGCAGCCTAGGTCCAGGGAGAAGAGACGTGGAGCAGAACCACAGCTGACCCAGACAGACATGTAGTTGGAGCAAGAAGAAATGATTTGTTACTGTTAATCACTGACCTTTTGGGGCCATTTGTTACTGCTGCATCACCCGGGCTGTCCTGACTGATCCACTCGCTGGGCAGCAAAGCCACTCTCCTCCTGTCTTTCAGACATGATCCCTTAGACACGAAGACTTCTCCACGGAACTTTTGCTAGTTTTAAGATAATGGGAATTAGAGTATAGACTATCCTGGATAAAGATACAGATGAGACAATTTGGGCGTAATGATGTGTTAGGAAGGTGTTTGCTAAGGGAAGAGGCTATTGGATGAGTGGGATTGGGGGTGGCTTTTAGGCAGAAGAGATCACGGAGCAATATGAAGCAGTGGTCTAGAATTCACAGACTGAGCTTGAGTCCTGGACATACTCTTCACTAGCCGTGTGCCTTTGAACAAAGCCCTTGGCCTCTCTAGTACTCCCTCTATACCTGCTAGATGGGGTTATTGTGCACTAAGTCATAGGGAAGGACCAGGCCGATTTTAAGGCCTGCCATCAGGGTGGTGGCTGTTCATTTCCTTCTCTTTTTTCTCTTTTTCCTTCTCCTTTTTCCTCTCCTCCTCCCCACTGGCTTGAATAAAGACAGGGAGGAAGGATGGGAGATTGTAGGTGCAGCATGAGCAACACAGGGTGTGCTTGGAGGCCGAGAGAGCTCTATGCTGCTCCAAGGAAGGGCTGTGTGTTTGAAATTTCTGGGAGACACATTTGGATGGCAGCTTTGCCATTCACTAGCTCTTTTAACCGTTTTTGGGAACATGACCCTACGGGAAGTTGGGTGAATACATACATCTTGCCTCAAAAATTTTTTTAAATTAATAAAATAATTCGAATTATTGGCAAAATATTAAAAATTATAAATTTGTGATAGAATAATGCACATACTTCTTTAATAGTGCCTTAACTAGAACTATTGGCGGGTCCAATAACGATCAGTATTTCAAAGTTGTGCTAAGCGTGAATACTATTTTGCAATGTCTACAATAATTGTGACGTGATGGCAAAATATCTGTGGTTTCTCTTTGTGACAAAGTCATAATAAAGTATGTACCACTGTGCTTGGTCATCTACATTCAGTTGCAGGAAATGAAAACTTTCAGCTAGAGGTTATTGAAAATCTTCCTCTAATTTTTTCCCATTGAAGTTTATGGACTCCCTAAATCTACCTGGGATCCTTTGAGGGTCTACAAATTCCAGGTGAAGAACCTCTGCACCAGCCGGGTTTTCTTGAGGAAGTCACATCCTTTCTCTGGGCCTCAATGTCCTCATTTGGAAAATGGGTGCATTACCCTTGATGCTTTTTCTAAGCATAGGTTTTGGGTATTCTAAGGTGAACAGGCTTTGTGGGGCCTTGATTCTCTGGATAATGAGTTTCAAGGGTTAGGCCCAGGCAGAGGAATGAGCGCAACTTTCTGCCTTCCCTCTCACCCTGAATCCCATGAAATGACAAAAGAAACGGAGAGAGGGACAGAGAACATAAAGGAGAATATATGAAACAATGGACTGGAAAATAAGAAAGAATCGCATCAACAAACCAGAATTCTTGAGGGATTCCTAACAGATCAAAACCAGATCAGGTATTTGGAGAAAGGGCTATTGGAACCCACAGCCTAAAACATATTTAGAAGAGCATGTAATTTTAAGGAGCACTTTGTGCCAAGCACGGGGTTAAGCTTTGTACTTGCATTATCTACCATAATTCTCACAATAGCCCTATGACGCGGGTTTCGCTGTTACTCCCATTTCATGGATAGGGACATTGAGGCTCAGTGGGTTGAGGTACTCGGCCCGAGATCACTCAACCAGAGGGTGACAGAGCCAAGATGTTGGGTTGCCTGGCTTCAAAGCCTGTGGTCTTGTTCCCTGTGCAGTTAATTGCTGCATTTAATTCATATGCAGAAAAAAGCCTATGCTTTTTTTTTTTTTTATCCTTTTTCTTTTTCTTTTTAATCTTGCTAGAATCTGTAGGCTTGGGAAACTAGGACGAAACTGTTCTGGCACCACTTCTAGGTTTGGGAGAAGCTTAAGCTGCACCACGCCATTTTGGGGGCAGCGAAGTCCTCATCAACCCTCCTCCGGGTTAGCAATGCAGTCGGGAGCTGTCTGGCTCTGGGTGCTGTCAGGAAAACCCACGCTAATCCGTTCGGGAATATCTGCGCTTGAACACGATTACCTCACCGTTTCTCTTCAGCTCTTCTCTGAAAACCATTTGCCCTAAAAATACTCCTTGACATTATGCACAAACATTGAAGAGACATTTATTTGGCCCTGACCTTTGCATGGTTCCTGCTAAAAGATATTCAATGACACACAAATGGGACTGAATTATTTATAGGCCCGAGGGGAAATCAAAGTTGCTTTTATTCCTATTGAAAGTGTATCAGAAGGCCAAAGAAGGCCAAATTAGCTTCAGTTCCTCACAGAGGGACTCCAGCTAGACTCAAGGGTGCTTATTAAAGTTAGGGTCGCTTTCCGTGGCTGGATTTTTGGAAATCTTCATAAACCTGGGTGGTTGTTCCTTTCAAGTACTTTGTCAGGGGACAAGGGTCTGCACCTTCTTGCAAGAAGTGTCGGGGTGCATAGAGTCTTTGGGGGCTGAAAACACCCGTGAGGTTATTTATGATGTATGACATCGACTTACTTGATGCTGGGCACTGGGGAAGAAGGGTTAAGTTCATTAACTCATTTGTCCAAAGATTCAACAAATATTCCTTTAGTGTTTTCTCTTGGCAGGTTCTGTTTTAGGCATTGGGATGAAGGTAGCAAGACTGCCAAGGTCCTGTTTTCTTGAATAAGGCACTGTTTCTGTCCTTAGGGAACTCAGCACAATGAGTACCTAATAATAATAAAAATCCACATTTATTGAGTGCTTACTGTTTGCCAGGCACTGTCCTAAATCCTTTACATGTATTAACTAATCCTCACAAGTGATCAATGAGATAAGAATTACTAATATCATTCCCATTTCACAGTTAAGGACCATGAGACACACGGTTTAAGTAACTCCAAGTCACACATGGGAAGTTGTGGGGCTGGGATTCCAACCCAGGCACTCAGCCCCCATGGAATCTGTGCGAGTGTGGAGGTGTGTCTAAGGGCTGTAGGACTACGAGGCACAAGGACATCAGAGAAAGGGCATCTGATCTGTGGCTTCAAAGATGAGTAGACGTTTCCAGGTACCCAAATGGGGGACAGGGAGGACACATCTCTGAAATTCACTTCCTTAAAGAAGGTCTTAAAAGTTTTTGAGTAAAGGAATAAATGAGAAATGGTAAGGACAACGCCTTCCTCCAGAAGCCTGAGGGCAGAGGCTGAGTATTACATGTTCTTTTCCTCTCCACGGCCCTTCTTTCTGCATTCGGAGCCCCTCGCCTGGCGCTTCGGAGAATCTCCAACCTCAGCCTGAGGCTTCCAATCCCCTCGGCTTCAGGGCTACCAGGCATCTCACGAAGCGTATACTCTTCTATATGAGCTGTAATGTGAAAGCTGTAATGAGAAAACAGAAAGCACTCGATTCATTCAATTGTTTATTTCTCCTGTATGTGCAAAATAGGGCAGAACTTGTCCCGGAACTAAATTCTCGAGCCCTCTGTCCATTTGGTGGAGCTGGGGGAGCGTAAACATGGCTGGACCTGTGTGTCATCCTTGTTCCGGTCATGCGCCTTTGAGCTCCCCAGCCCGGTTTTGTCAGCCTGGGCCGATTCTCTCTGACACCAAGTTTGGGCCTTCATCCATTTGGCTATTTGGTCAGCCCTGAGCTTCAGAGGAGCCCAGGGAGAGTAGCACGGGAGGGAGGCCATGTCTGCACCGACTTTGAGCATCAGTTTACAGCAGACGGCGGGTACTCATGCTGGGGCCCCGTTTCCTGCAAAAGCACAATACCAAGGGAGCAGGGCGTGTGTCTTTTCTCCCAAAGTAGGAAGAGAATATGGGTTATTTTGTGGGAATATGGCGTCCCCGCTGGGATGAAACATTATCAAGTCATCTTTCCGGAGATTCAGAGATAAGTCCCTGATCTGCAAGGGTGTAGGCAGAAGGGATTTATCCCGGCCTTTGAGGTAGGGGGTGTGAAAATCATGCTTGCTTTGTTCCACTTCTTTTAGTTGAGGTGCCTGGAAGCGGAATCTCTGTGGGAGGAAGAGGGTTGTGGAAGGGGAGGAAGTTGTTTTCGTGCCTCTGGTTCCAGTGAACCCAGAGCATCAGAAACTCTATACCCAGCATGGCGGATAACGACATGGTGGACGCTGAAGCTATTGTTGCTGCCCTGTCTCTTACGGTTGTCAGTTCCCATCTGCTTTGCCCTAAGGATTGGCAACAGAACCCTTACTTCTTTTTGAAACAGCTGGGACACCCTAGCAAGCTCTTCAGCCAAGTCCCAGTGGAAAGTGGAATTACCGAGGAATAGAGTGCATGTGTATTGGTGTGGTGGCAGCTCTAAAATAACATCAGGGTAACAGACACCAAGCTGTGGGCAAGAAGCACTTTCTTGTGCTTCCCTGTCACACTGGGGCCGAGCACAGATTCTGGTACATGGTAGATGTTCAAAATTACTTTTTTTTTTTTTTAAAAGGAAAGATGAGAACAGAGCAATGGGATAATAATAACTAATATTTATTGAATTCTCAGTATGTGCTAAGAATTGTGAACAATGCTTTGTTGTCAACAACCGTATGGAGCATTATTACCACTCCCATTTTACAGATACTGAAAACAGAGTCTCAGAGATTTTACAGGACATGCCCCAGGCCATCTGGTTAGTAAAAGAGTTGAATTTCCAGTGTTGGCTTGTGTGCTTGCCAGCTCCTTACTGCCAGGCTACAATGTAGACTAGTTAGACCAGAACACAGTATAGAAATACAGAATGCAACTGATGATATCTAGGGGAAAATGAAAAAGTATAAAGAAAAAGGTACTCCATTCAAATAGTACTGGCAGAAAAAAATTCAGAGCTGCATCCCATTGTATATTAAATAAATCACAGATGGATTAAAAAGCTACATGCAAGATACAAATCCATAGAAAAGCTCTTATATGTGAATAGAAAGGTGAGAAAGAACTACAGAAAAATGTATAAAGGATTATGAGTGAATTTATTTTTTTTTACTTTAAAGTATTTTTAAGTTTTTCTACAATAAGCATGTAATATTTTAAAACTAGGAAATACACAATAAACCAATCTGTCCACTTTCCTTTTTCTCCTTTTTTTTTTTTCCCTTTTGTCTTTTTACTCCTCCCCCTGCTCTAATCCCCACCTCCTTCTGCTTCCCTCTTTTCTCCCCTGCCCTCCTCTCTCCTGTCTGACTTGAGCCCAGGTCTGTTCAGCTCAGTCCAAGCTCCGTCTGTCGCCCACGCTGTCCCCCCAGCCAGATCACTTCCGTTCTAGCACTAGGGCCTTGGAGAGCTCTCAGCTGTGGCTCCCGAGGACGGCAGGGAAGCTCCTCTTCTCAACACAGCCCTACGATGTTGTTTCATACCTGCTTTTAGTCTCCCCTTGTGGGCTTCTCAGGGACTATGAAAATGCAGAAAGCCCTACTTTGCTTTTTGAGCTAGGGCCCTCTTGAATTTTGTCAGATAGATTCACCATAATATTTACATCTCAGCTAAAAAAAAAAAAAAAAAGCTGCAATTTTCCCAAAACACATACTTGGCCTAGATTCTCCCAAGCAGGGACCATTCCATCTAGAAGTTGCTGCCATGGAGTTAGACCCAAATGTGAACAATGGAGGGACTGAAGGAGAAGGTGTACAGCTGGGTGGGTGTGGGGCCAGGAAGGGGAATTCCTGTAGCAGCGCTGGGATCGTAGGTGTCTCCTTGATTGTGTCTTCGACAAGAAATGGTGAACACTTGCAACAGGCCAGGCAGGGGGACAGAACAGCAAAAGAGACCCGGAGGTGTGGCTGAGATGCTGGCAAGCTAAGCTGACAGGCCATGACAACACAGGCTGATGAGTGCAGTACTGGAGGGGGGTGCCCAGGAGCTGGGACTTGAGGGGGCACATAACCCTGGCAAAGGGAGAAGTGTGACCACGGAAGATGTGTGGAGGAAGTGATGCTGAACTAGGGCCCAGGTAGAGAGAATAGTTCATGCAGGCAACACACTGAGCTCAAGGAATTGGGAGAAGTTTGATGAGAGCAGAAGACTGAGTCAGGAATTGAACTGATCCACTAAAGGGGCATAGGTAGGAGGCAACTTCTATGCGGCAAATGTGCATGCATTTTGGAGGGAGCATGTTTTCTGGAGAGACTGCCTCAGCCGGAGACATGGAGACTGTTTCAGATGGGAGCGGGTCCAGGAACAGCTCGCAATGCAGAGCAATGTCTGATAAAGTTACTTTTCCCTCTGCTACCTGCCTTCGCCTTGCTCTCTGAGATCTTTCGCGCTGTTCAATGCCTTGGTCTCCTTTCTGCCTCATTAATGGTGAGCTTCTCATGCTTTGGCCCCCAGGCTGGGGACATGCATGGGGCCATGAAGTCTTCCTTTAAATCACACCCCATAGCGTTGCCCATTCTCGTGACTCAGCTCTGTGGGAGGTTGGTATTCTTGATCCAGACCATCTTTAGCTTCCCCTCACCATGAGTTCATGTTCTCCTTCCTGTCTTGTCCATTCATGAGCATTCGTCTCCTTCTTGTTCTGTCTGCCATTCTATCTGTCACAGAGGGGCTCAGAGAACTCCTGTTGGCTTGTTTGTGGTATAAAAGAGACCTAAGAAGCTATTGCATTCCCTTCCCTTCTTGGGGAGCCCCTGCACGAGACTTCTCTTGGCTTGCCCACTCCTGGGCTATAGCAGATCCTCGGATGCCCAGTGTTACTGAGTTTGACTTGACTAAGCTTGTGTTGCGCTTCTTACTGATGTTTCCAGGCACATATATTCCTAATTTTAAGCAAACCAGGTTCATGAAAGTTTGAGCATAAGGAATCGATATAGCAGGCCCTAGAACTCTTTTTACACACACTAAAGAATTATTGAGACCAGAGCACATTTTTACAAGGTGGTCACTACTGGCAAAGTATGATATTGCAGCCCACCTCTAGTAGTACTAACTATTTTTATATAAATGAAAAAATAGAGCTGAACTTTAAAGTTTGAAAATGGAGTGTCAGGAGATTATGTAATCTGGAAGATAATTCTGTTGCCAGAAGAAGATAATTCTTGCCTGGCAAGAGAGAAAAGGGAACTTAGAATTCATGCAAAATGCTGCAAAGCTCTGAAAATGCTTTAAAAGTCATCCATTTTATTAACACCGACAGAAAGCCTTGAACCTGGCCATCCATGGCATTTTTAAAAATGTTGAATTTTGTTTTGCTTCCCCCCCACCCAGGGCAAACCTATCTACAATTTTATAAGAGAGTCAATGAATAAGGTGGATTTATATTCAGATCACTTTCCTGAAATACATCTGCTTGCTACAGCAACAAGATGCCTATTTGGAAATAAATAAAAATCAGTTACTCCAAAGTCAAAATTATTGAAATTGTCTAAAGTAGTATCTTTTGATTATCATTTCTTCTCCAAGCTGCTCTGAAGACCCAGTGTGCATCCCAGGGCCGACTTCAAGGAGACATCCCCTTGTGAATGAACATCAAGGAAGCATCTGGTTGTATCTGGAGATCAGCTACTAAAAATTCCTCCATATGCCGAGGCCAGTCACCTGCACTGGGGACTTATCAGACTTCTCTTCAATAACGCCCAAGCTTGAAGTGTGTACATGACAAATGAAATTCTACTAATGGTCCAAGAAATAAGAATCCAAAGAAAAATGGAGACCTTCATGTCTGGCGCCCCCAAGTGGAAGGGATGCTGTTCTGAAGATTGGATGTCTGGTCTCAGGTGAATGCATTTTTCTCTATGTTCCCATAGCTCCTTTTTTTTAAAAGTCCAAATACAATTTGATGATGTTGTGTGTATTGTGAACTAAAGAACGTCATTGGATTTTTGGCATCATTTTCAGCTAGAATGCCACTGGCCAGTGGGCGTTTACTACTCGGTTACCATGCTCAGCAACTTATACACACCATCACATTGAAATCCACCTCAGCCCAACTGATTAGGTGCTTGTGTTATCTCTGCTTTACAGGTGAGAAAACTGAGGCACCAAGAGATTAAAAATTTCTCTGTTCAAACTGTGAATAAGTGGTGCAGGTGGGATTGGTACTCATTTCAGTTTGACTTTAGAGCATGCAGTTTTTTTTTAAAACAAGAATAATTTCATCATTTTCATAAAAGTGATACATGCATCATAAAAAATTCAAGCCACCAAAGAAGGACACAAAATAATGGAAAACAATCCACCTCATTCATTTCATATTCTCCAGAAAACCATAATTAATATTTATTGAATATTATTCCAGACACCTTTCTGCATATTCATATACGCAGACATAAGAAAGAGAGGTCAGTACAAAGACAGATGAAAATGACCTTACTGAGTGCAAGCATGCTCTTCATATTATTCTTAATAAAATAATGAATTGAAATTGTATCTGAAGAATATAAAATGGAAATGAAATTTGAAGAAATTGCTCAAGTTTACATAACAACTTATTTGCCAGAAATAATTCTCATTCCCAAGTTATCCCTTTAAAGTTAAAGGGAAAATTATGGAATCAGTTAGAGGCTAGAATCCTTGTTTTTTAGCAATTTGTTTCAAATTTTTAGCCTTCACTCGACTGAGTGCTCTTCTGTAACATGTGAGGAAATAACGTATTCACGTTCCTCTTGTCTGTCTTTCCCAACCGTGTGGTTTGTTTTATTTTTATATTTTTCCTTATTTATTTAATTTTTTAATTTTTTAATTTCAGAATATTACAGGGTTACAAATGTTTAGGTTACATGTATTGCCTTTGCCTCACCTGAGTCAGAGCTTCAAACATGTCCATCCCCCAGACAGTGTGCACTGCATCCATTAGGTGTGAATATACCCATCCCCTCCTCCCTGCTCCCGCCTGCCCGACACCTGATGAATGTTACTTCCACACATGCACATAAGTGTTGATCAATTAGTACCAATTTTATCATGAGTACATGTGGTGCTTGTTTTTCCATTCTTATGATACTTCACTTGGTAGAATTGGTTCCAGCTCTACCTAGGTTTTAACCATGTAGACTATGTGTTTATATATCCAAGGTTATGGCATGCTGTAAACATAATTCCCACAGTTATTTCGTCTTAGTTTTATATTTGAATGACTCAATGCTCATTCCCAGGCTTCTCCTTTCTTGAGTTCCTTTGATTCATTCTCAGTTGAAAATCTTTCATTGCCAAGCGTTTTCTTCAAGAACAGCCCAGGGATGCTGTATTCTCTGAGTTTTTGCCTGCTCAGGGTTCTGTGGGTGCCTTTTTAACACAGTACTTTATTGAAATGTAATTTTAGTCCATAGAATGCACAAGTCCTAAGTGTACAACTTTTGAGGGGAGGCTTTTGTCAGACTGCTTTATTGAGGTGTAATTGGCATACAAAACTCCACATAATTGTACCATGTGATAAATGTTGACATATGTTTAACCATAAAGTCATCACTGCATCAAGACAGTGAACCTATCCATCATCCTCAAGGCTTCCTTGTACTCTTGTCTTCTTGACCTCTTTATCTTTATGAGATAAAATTCTTTATTCCTGGTAATGTGCTTTGCTTTGAAATATACATTGTATAATATTAAGTCACTCCAGCTTTCTTTTGACCAGTGTTAGCATGGCATATATTTTTCCATTCTTTTACTTTTATATTTAAAAGCTATTTCTTATAGGCGGCATACAGTTTGTGTGTCAGACGTTGTGAATTTTACCTTGTTGGGTGATGGATATTCCTGGTCCTACATGATCACCAGGTACTGTTCCCTCTAATCTTTTTGGATGTTTCCTTCCCTGGCCTTGGATAGTTTCTTCACATTAATGTGCAGAACAGTATTTTGTAGAATCCTTGAGTGGTTATCCTCTGTTTCCCTGAATGTATGATGTCTTTTTTTCCTCCTGCTTTTAAAGATTTTTCTCTTTATCTTTAGTTTTCAGTGGGATGGCTATGATGCACCTAGGTGTGATTTTCATTGCATTGGCCCTACTTTGAGTTTGTTGATATTCTTGGATCTTTAAGTTTATGTTTTCTACCAATTTTGAAAATTTCAGTCATTATTTCTTCCAATATTTTTTCTGTACCATTTTGTCACTCCTTCTCTTCTGAGACTCTAATTCAAGTATGTTAGACCATTTGATATTGTCCTATAGCTCTCTAACATTCTATTACAGAAATTCCTTTTCTTTTTGCTTCAGTTTGGATAATTTCTATTGACTTGTCTTAAAATTCACTAATTCTTTCTTTCACTATGTCCAGTCTACTACTGAGCCCATTCGGTTAGTTTTCTATTTCAATTTTCCATATTATATTTTTCAGTTCTAGAGTTTCCATTTAATTCTTATTTTAGAGTTTACATTGAACTTTTTTTCACATTTTCACCCGTATTGTCAATATTTTCCTCCAAATTGTTTCACATATCTTATGATAGTTATTTTAAAGTACTTGTACACTAATTATCTGTGTCATCTCTTGTTCTACATCTAGGCATCTGCTTTTCTCTTGATTTTCTCGCTTTATCTGGCTATTTTTTTTTAATTGTATGCCAGAATTTGGATATAAGAGCTAGAGACTGAAGCTGATAATATTTTACCCCAGAAATGGCTCAAATCTTTCTCTTTCAGGCAGGTAACATAAGGGGTTAATCTCTTCAGTCTGATCAGAAGTTGAGCTGGTTGGGGCTCATTCACTATTTTAGTTAGTTTTGGTTCTCATCTTTTTTTTTTTTTTTTTTTTGAGACAGGGTCTTGCTCTGTTGCCATTAGTGTGCAGTAGCATCACCATAGCTCACTGCAACCTCAAACTCCTGGGCTCAAGCTATTCTCCTGCCTCAGCCTCCCAAGTAGCTAAGACTACAGGTGCATGCCACCATGCCTGGCTAATTTTTCTATTTTTTGTGGAGAGGGGTCTTGCTCCATTATTCAGGCTGGTCTCAAACTCCTAGCCTCAAGCAATCTTCCCACCTCGGCCTCCTAGAGTGCTAGGATTACAGGCATGAGCCACCGCGCCTGACTCACATCTGATCTTAATACCTTGAAGGTGGGACCAGGCCTCTCTCTCCTGCAGATAGCTGTGATTCAAGAACTGCAAGATCTACTTCTGCTCTCCAGCCAAGCCCCCAACTTCCTGTACCACTCCATACTTGGAAAGTGTCCAGTGGGTGGGAGAAGTGGTGAGGGAGAGCAGTAGTTCTGGCGTCTGGCTCCCACGGATTCCAGTCCCTGTGCCAGCCCACGCACAGCTTTTCAAGGTTTGGCAGTTTTCTCGTCTTTGTGCCATCAAAGTTCTCCTTTACATCCCAGACTTAATTTTCAGTCACATCATTTTACTTTTCTTTCTTTTTTTTTTTTTCCTAAAGTGGCTTTTATCACTGTAATATTTTATCTCCCAGTTTTGTCTGAATTCTTCCTGATCCTTCATTTTTTTTCCTCTTTTGCTCTATAAACTTTCCTTTGAGCTTTTATTCTTTTGTTTTTGACTTTAAGAGACCTCTCATGCCCATTATTTCTTTGTGGTGATGGAGAACCCATCTTCTGTTTCCTTGGTCGATTCTTCTTGCAATTGATATTTTAAAAATGTACATTTTCATCAGGTTCCATTCCTCCCCTCCTCACTTTTTCAGGGCATACATCTCATGCTCTTTGTTTTCTTGTTAATTATAAACGTTGGATCCTCCCAGTGCATTTACTGAAGAGCTGGACCCGTCTGCAGCTTTGATTCGTTGTTTCCAACACTCTCATGTAAAAATCTATTTTGTGTTATTTTTTGTGGAGTGGGCACATTTCCCCATCATATTTTGTGCTTGCAGCGCCTCACAGCAAAGCTGTTTCCATCTCGACCTCCTTGTGTAGTCACCTAGCAATGTCTGTTCCTCCTACTTCATCTAACTCACCTCTGGCCCTACAGTCTTTCTGGCAAGGTCACGGAGAAGCAGAACAGTGTGTCAGTGAGGTTTCACTGTCAACTCTATCTTTCCAACCATTCTGCAACGGTCAAACCGGGTTACCGCAGGGCCTTTCCTGTGGCCTGAGCATACCCCTGGATTTTGTCCTGATTAGAGATTATTTATTTAATTTTGGATAAGCCTTTCATATCTGTGACATTTATTTTCAAGGAAATTGGTTTCCTGCTTAATGTCCTAGGAGGTATTTGTTGAGATTCAGCCTCACCAAAAATAATGATAATGATGACAATAGCAGCTACCCAGTGCCAGGTGCATTGCCGACACCGCCTCTAATCCTCCCAGCAGTCCTGCATGGCAAATATTATCTCTGTTTTGCAGATACATCCATGTTCCAGGATGGTTTATATAAGGCTTTATAAGGATTCTTAAAATACAACGTAGTCACAAAAGGTAAAGGTAGAGAAAATATTCTTTAAAATAGCAGCAAAGAAATAAGTCTCAGTGAGTTTCAGAGCCCTTCCTGCACCCACAGAAGTTTTGAGTAGCAGAATTGCAATTGGAACCTGGGGCTGACCTTGGTGCTCAGCTGAGCTGACTCAGGCTGAGCAGTGAGTGGAGGGAGGCAAATGTTGGAGGAAAAACCTCATGGGGGACAGGTGGGCTGAAGGTAGGCTTTGGGCCATGGTGTCAGGCTGGGTTCAATCCAGTGATTGCTGGCCACAGCCGGGATCAGGAGGATTGGGTTTCTGAAAATTGCCAGGCACTGGGCTGGGACTCAGGACACCTGGGTGCTACTCTCAGCACCGTGACTCATTGGAATGAGTAGTCAGTGAAATCCTTTACAAAGCCACTCTGTGGTATTTGTTGAGCACCTGCTGTGGACAAAGCAAGCACTAGTAAGTGGGTGTAGGGGTGTGTCCAGATGTGAACAAGTCACACATCATTTCCGCCCTCAGAGCGCTCAGACTCTAGTGGGTGAGGCAGATGGATATTGAAGAAATAATACAATCAGCCCTCTGTGAGCTCAAGTGGATTCAACCAACCTTGGATTGAAAATATTTGGGAAAATAAAAGCATCTGTACTGAACATGTACAGACTTTTTCTCGTGTCATTATTTCCTAGACAATACAGTGTAACAACAATTCACATAGCGTTTACATTGTGTTATTAGGTGTTATAAGCAACCTACAGAAGATTTGAAGTGTGCTGGAGGATATGCACAGGTTACATGCAGATATTAGGCCATTTTATATAAGAGACCTGAGCATCCAAGGATTTTCATATTTGTGGAGAGTCCTGGAACCTGTCCTCATGGATACCGAGGGACAACTGTATACACATAATGAACAATTTACAAGTGCTATGAGGGAAAAGAATTGGATTCATGAAGGAGATTAACATAGGGCTAATTTGGGGTGGGAGGGGAGGTCAGGGATGGGCTCTCTGAAGAAATCCCATATGAGTGGAGACTTCTTATTTGGCACCTGCTGTTTTTGCTTTCCCATTTCCCCTTCTTTGATAACAGAGCCGCACTTCTTTCGGGGAAATGCATTCCATGAGGACTGGATGAGGTTTGCCGCTAGTCTCAGAAGTGGGCGTGGAACCCAGACCCGGCCAATCCCAATTCTCTAATCCTCGGGGTCAGCCCAGCGTCTAAGAGGAGCCAGAATCCTATCGGGTAGGATGCTGTCTTTCCAAGAAGTTTCACCAGCAACCACGTAAGGCCAGGGCTTCTGACAACCACCCTGGACCTATGTGGGAGAGACTGAGGACCGACAGCATACCTTAGACCCCAAACCCACCCTTGCTGGGAGACTGACTTCTGAGTTCCATGAACCAGTGAATTTCCTGCTTTGAGGGCACGAAGTTACTTTGAGTTGAATTCCTGTTACTTGTATCGGTACAGACCTGAAAAATAGTAGAAATGAGACAGGTAGATATTGGGAGGAAGAGTGTTGCACACAGAGGGAACAGCATGTTGAAGGCCAGTACAGCTGGGGGACTGGATGAGGTGGACAGTTGTTGGGCTTGTGCACTATATAACATTGCCTGGATGAGGGGTGAAGGGAGGTGGAGGCTGTTAACTGGGTTGAATAGTGTCCCTTCCAAAATTCGTGTCCTGCCCCCCTGCCCAGAACCTCAGCGTGTGAGAAATAGTCTTTGCAGGTGTAATTAGTTAAGATGAGGTCATGGTATATTGGGGTAGGCCCTAAATCCAAGGACTGTTGTCGCTACAAGAAGGCCATATGAGGACACAGAGAGATATAGGCAGGAGGCCACCTGGCAACAGAGTAGACACTGGAGCACACACCTGTCACCCACGGAGCACCAGGGGCAGCCAGCAGCCACCAGAAGCCCGGGAGAGGCAAGGAAGGATTTTTTTTTTCCCTAACACCTGCAGAGGCAGGGTGGCCCTGCCAAAGCCTTGATTCTGGACTTCCAGCCTTCAGAACAGCGAGCAAATATCTGTTGTTTCAAGCCACCCTGTTGGTGGCACTTTGTTACAGCAGCCCTAGGAAATGAGTGTGGTGGGTAATATCCCAGCTCCCTTCTCCCTGCTGGGACAGCTCCAAGGTGTGTTCCCCATGGTCTCTCGCTGGTCTCCGGCAAGACTGGGCTCCGGCTGCCCAAGGGTGACCCGCTCCCTTCTCTTCTCCCTCACTCTCCCACCCCCCACTCAGCTTCCTCGGGTCACCTTCCAAACAAACTGTTGTGTGCAGGTGCTTGGCTCAGGGTCTGCCTTTGGGGACTCTAAACCGAGGCAGATGCCATCCAAGTCCGCAGAGGGCTTAGGCTGAGGTCGGTGAGGTTGGCAGGAGCCCCGGCATGAAGGGCTTTTCAGACAGGTAATGAGTTTGGATTCGATCCTCAGTGTCCCGGGAAACCACAGGAAGGATTTGAGCAGGGCGTGATGTCTGATGTTCATGTTTCAAGGATCCCGTCGGCAGCTATTCGGAGAGTGGCTTGTGCGGCGGCAAAACAGTTGCAGGGAGACCAATCGCAGTGGTCCTCCTTTTTATAATTCTTGACGGAAGGTCAAGGACTCCCCTGGGGAAGGAGCGAGACGCACAGTAGGTTGGCAAGATGCAATTTTCTCCCTGTGAATCTCGAGGACCTCTTGTTATGCAGGAGGCTCTCTTAGTTAACACCCGATTGCTGAGTAATTCTCATTACCTCTCCTCACTGACAGACAATGAACAGCTGTCAAGCTTGTCTTACAAAACAAGACAATTTCCCCCCATTAATGTAGCTCAGGATGGAGGGGGCGCGCCAGTAACAGAGTATTCTGGCGGGTTCTCCCCAGCCCCGCTTTCAAGTGAGCAATAATCTCCCCGCTGCCGTGGGAGGCAGAGGAGGGCATGGGGAGCGAGGCAGAGGCGACCTTTTGGCTCTGCCGTCCCGCTCTGGTTCTCACTGTCCTTTCAGAAAGAAACCTCCCTGCATCACCTTCAGAATTTGTGTGTAATCTGCACCTGCGGTTTGATGGGCTAGACTGGAAGTTAATTGCAATCAGATAGGGAATGGTCTGGTCCAGAGTTTAAATGTTGAAAGGGGAATGAAAGATTATCTAGGCATAGACAGAATGCCAGGCACACAGTAGGCACTTAATAAATCCATCCATCTATCCTCCCCCCTCCATTCCTTTCTTTCCTTCTCCTTTGCTTCCTGACCACCCCCCCGAACCTTATTTCTGTTACCCGAATCATCTCTCCAATATGCTCATTAAGTGGGGGCCAGCCTCAGTTTGAATGTTCCAGGGAGGTCACTCCTTCTCATGGCTTTTCCATTCAGCTCTGCCACTGAGAAAATTCACTTTTTAAATGCTGAGATTAACTTTACCTCCCTGTAGCTCCTGCCTGCTGGATCTAATTGTGCTCCCCAGAGGCCCCACAATCTAAGACTTGTCTGTCTTCCACATGAATGCCCCCTAGACATTTGAAGAGAATGCTCAAATCCCTAATAGTCTATTTTTTTTTTTTTGAGCTAAAAGGAAAAAGACAGTTGCTCAACCTTTCTTTCTGCCCTCCTACCAACACGTTCCAATGTCTTTATCTCCTTTGAAATGGTGGCCTTGACTCCAGGTGTGTGATCTCACCAGTGGGAACCAGACTTGGAATATCACCTCCTTTCTCCTGAACAGTGTACTTCTATTGATGCAACCTAAGATAACATTCGTCTTTTGGAATTTTTTATTTTTAGTTTTTTGGTGGCAGCTTCTTTATGCTGTTAGCTTACATTTAGCCTAGCATTGATGAAAATCCTTAAATCAGGGGCTGAAAAGTCAAATACTGTCATAGGCCAGACAGGTAAGGCAAATAAGCAAAGGCTTTCGAGGTGAGGCTTGTTGTGACATGAAGAGTTCATGCCCTTTTCATAGTGGGCAGCAGTTCTCAGCACCAGCAGGTTGTTGCTATGCAAAGTGTAGGCTCAGTGTTAAAAATTAGAAGCTCCTACGTAAAAATCCAGACTTACAACTTCTTTCAAAAAAAAAAAAAAGAAAAAAATCCAAAGATCTGGCAAACTTGTGCTCATAATCTAGCATGGCTGGGGCTGAGCTGTGGCTGCTGGAGACCCTGGGGCAATCCTGCAGGAGCAAACAAGAGGCTCAGGGCCACCTTCATGAGACAATGCTGAACAAATGCAGTAGGTCCAATGGGTCCCGGGAGAGGCAGGCACAGCAAGGCTCTGGCACTGTGTTCCCAACATAATTTATGTACGTTACAACAAAGGGAGAGGCTCCACCTGGGATATTCTGGAGTCTTAGCATCTTGCACTTTATTATAAGAAATTTTGCAAGCTTATTACTTTGTGGTAATAACTATGTTCTGGTAGAGAGTAGAAGGGCAGACATGATAAACAATCATATTAAATATATGCTATGGAGTTAGGGAGAGATAAGGGCCAGGAAGGAAGAGAAAACAGGGAAAGGGGAGGGATGTTTTCAGAGGTGAGGGTGGGGATGGGGGGACGCTACTTAGATATGGAGGTCAGAGAAGGTGACTGTCGACTAGAGGCCTGATTACTGGAGGGAGTGAATCTCCTGGGAAATCTGTTGAAAATGCAGTTGTCTGAATCCTCCCCTCAGACACTGGTTCAGGCCGTCTAAATGGGGGTCTCTAGTGTGCTCAGCACCCCAGACGCTGTTGATGTAAGTGGTCCCCGGCCCCCCCCCCCCCCCCCCCCCCCCCCCCCCCGTGGAGGAACACCAGGCTAGAGTATTGTCTGGACCTAGAGTCCCCTTCTCTGTTTAGTGCTGGCTTCAGGCAGACACAGGAGACTAATTATGCAGTTCTAGGGAGACTTTCCGGAAGAGCTCAGCCACCTCGTTAATTGGAGCTCAACAAAGCCGGGATTGGAGGTTGGAATAAAAATAGCTTCATGCAGGTTGAATGGTAAAATTAGCTTTGGTGTCAGGAATTTAAGTTTCAAATGTAGTGGGGGAGAAGGGGAGGGGAGCCAGACAACCGGATGTTTGTGTTCTAGCACCTGTGTGGGTCACTGGTAGCAGCGGAGGTGTGTCTCACACACGGATCACGACAATGAGGGAATACTGACTAACATCCCGTATTTGCTTCCTAGGGCTGCCCTAACTAATTACCACGAACTGGGTGGCTTGCAGCAGCAGCAATGTATTCTCTCACAGCTCTGGAGGCCAGAAGTGCAAAATAGGAGGTGGGCAGGGCTGTGGAATCTCTGAAGGCTCTCAGGAGAATCTGTTCCGTGTTTCTCTTAATGCCTGGTGTTGCAGGCACTCCTTGGTATTCCTTGGTTTGTAGACGTATCACTCCAGGCTCTGCCCTGTTGTCACACGGCATTGCCATTGTGTGTTTAGGTCTGGGTCCAAAGTTCCCTGTTTTATCGGGACACCAGTCCTATCGGATTAGGGCTTACCTTAATGACCTCATCTTAACTTGATGACATTTGCAAAGAACCTATTTCCAGATGAGGTCACATTCGCAGGTCCTGGGAGTTGGGCTTCAACATCTTTTTGGAGGAACACAATTTCGCCCACAACGCATGCGTTCCCTAAATATCCATTGAGCACCCGCTGCATGCTGGCACTCAGGGCACAGGAGAGTGTGAACAGGGCAGCCTCATTGCTCCTACAGGCTAACACCGTGTCTCACGCATTCACGTATGTTAAAACAAGTGCCCACCTCGACAGCTCATCCCTTTTAAAGATGGACAAAGTCACCTGTGATGCCTGCCTAGGGCTGTAGCCACCAGAGTCCAACCTGCCTATGGCTCTGGTCCCAAGACCTTAGAGTCTCAAAAACGAAGACAGACTATTTTGCTGGTAGAATCTTAGGTGGTCTTAATGGTTACATGATGACCCTCTCACCCAGGGAATCAAGTAGTATCTGGACTAAACCACACACAGAGAGGGAGGTTTGCCCAAAGACTATACATTTTTAAATTACAATCATTTCCCAAGTCCCCTCCCACCATTCCATACCCTTCCCTACACAGCACCCTCATGACAAGCCTGGGGAGAGACACGTAGCGGGTATGTTAAGGGAGAAACCAAACCATACCTGTGTGGTCCTCAGGGGTCTAGCCTTGTTTAGTTCTGTTACTCTCTGTTTATTGCTGAGAAGATTCAGTCAACATTGGCTCAGCAAATATTTGGGCTTCTGCTCTATGCTACATGCCAGAGAGCCATATGGGGGCTACGGGGACAGCAATGGGGAGAACAGACCAAGTCTCTGTCTTAGGGAGGCTACACTTCATGGAGGAGCAGACAAGAAACCAAGGGATGAAGGAGCCCCCGCTGTTGGCAGTGATCATCTCTTTCTATTCTAAGAAGTTTCCAAATGGGCTATGACCATCTGCCTCATGCCATTGATACCTGCGTCTTGGTCCATTCAGACTGCTACAACAAAAAAGACCACAAACTAGGTGGCTTATATGCAACAGAAATTTATTGTTCACAGTTCTGGAGGCTGGGAAGTTCAAGTTCAAGGCACTGGGAGATTCAGGGTCTGATGAGGGCTCGCTCTCTTGTTCATAGATGGCAGCTCCCAGCTGTTTCCTTGTATGGTGGAAGGAGCCAGCTAGCTTTCTGGGGTCTGTGCTGTAAGGGCACTAATCCCATTTACAAGGGCAGAGCCATCATGGCCTGATTGCCCCCAGAGGCCCTATCTTCTAATACCATCACGTTGGAGATGAGGTTTCAATGTGTGAATTTTAGGGGGGACACAAACATTCAGACATTGCAACCCGAGAGGGGCAAGGAGATGTCTGTGCCTTCTCACACACCTTCATTTAGAGGGGGCTGTGCAATAGCCGCGTCACTGGGACCAAAGGAGAGCCATCAGGCAGGGATTATTTCTCCAAAGTCACCTTATCTTGAAGCTCCTAGCAACAAATTAGGAGCAGGGAACCAAGGATGAACATCTTCTGCCCCCTCTAATTTCACTGTCGATTCTATTTTCATACTAGAACTCAGTGTGATTATTAAAATCATATCTCGACACCCAGGTCTGTGCAACTTCACAGCCTGCGATCTTTCCCCTGAGTGGAGTGAGCTGTGCTTGGCAGAGGGGCACGGGTAGACAGCAGAGCCCCAGGCAGGGCCCGGGCAGCCCAACCAGGGCGCAGCCGGATGCCCCCTCTCGCCTGTCGGGCATCCAGGCCCTCCCCTCCACGAATGGGACCATCCTTCCCACGTGCCTGGCCCGCCAGCCTCCGAGTCCCCTTCCGCTCCTCCTTCCTCCACACTCCTCAGATCTACGTGGCCATCAAGTCCCAGAAACGTTTTCAGGAACTGTCCCTTCTTCCTCATTCTCTTTGCCACCAGCCAGTCTCACCTGCTTGTGTCAGTTACAGCCTTGTCTCTTCCCCTGCAATCAGTCAGTGACTCTCCTATCACACAAAATCGACCTTGGGGGTCGCTATACTGGAGCCACAATCACTGTGCTGAATGAGAGGCTGGTCTAGAAAGAACAGGGAATACGCCCAGGGCACCCTGCCCTCTGTGGACCTGGGGAAGGGGCTTGGAACGGGGCTGACCACAGACAGTGGGCAGGGAGGGGGGATACTGAGGCACAAAGAGTGGACCCCTGCATTTATTGTGCACCCACTGGGGCTGAGGCTAGGGTGGGGTGAGTGAGGCACCTGCCGTGGGTGCAGAACTTAAGGGGGTGCCCTCAAACTCAGCAATCAAGATAAATAATACCTCAATGCAATATTTTAACACATCAAAATTAATACAAAAAAATCCATGATGAGCAACATATCCATTTAAAGCAAGATCATATAGCAGGTATTCCAGAAGTCAAATACAAGAACAGGAAGTGATAATAATGCCAGATATGTCCAGCATTCTTTCGAGGGCTTTGCATGCATTAACTTATTTAATCTTTTTTTTTTTTTTTTTTTTTGAGACAGAGTCTCGCTCTGTTGCCCGGGCTAGAGTGAGTGCCGTGGCATCAGCCTGGCTCACAGCAACCTCAAACTCTTGGGCTTAAGCAATCCTACTGCCTCAGCCTCCCGAGTAGCTGGGACTACAGGCATGAGCCACCATGCCCGGCTAATTTTTTTTGTATATATATTTTTTAGTTGGCCAGATAATTTCTTTCTATCTTTAGTAGAGATGGGGTCTCACTCTTGCTCAGGCTGGTCTCGAACTCCTGACCTTGAGCAATCCACCCGCCTCGGCCTCCCAGAGCTAGGATTACAGGCGTGAGCCACCGCGCCCGGCCAACTTATTTAATCTTTACAACAACCCTATGAGGTGGATTTTATTATGCCCATTTTACAGAAGAGGAAGACAAAGGCATGCAGAAGTGAAAGGATCACTTGTCGTTACACAGCAAGCAGAGGGTGAAGCCAGAATGAAAACCCAGAAAATCTGATGCTGTGCGTCCACGGGAACCACCACTAATGCCTTTGAATCTCACAGCAGGATAAAAAGAATTAAAAAGTTTCCATCATTTCTCTGAGTCTCCATTTTGGATTAATCTGAACAGAATAAGGCCAACGGGAGACACTTCCCAATGCTAGTAAATAAATTAAATGAAATAATATAGGAAGTCTCTCTGGGACCCAATGGCTACATAGTACCTGTTAAAAGCAGAGGAAGAAAAACCATCTCCTCTAGGGTTTGGCATCATCCTAATAGGTGACACTATTGATTTGATTCACTGCTAGCCCCACGACAGCAGCCATCAGGGAGGAAGACGTTATTGGGCAAGTGGCAGGAGAGGGAAGGAGCAGGAGGGATAATCAGTTTAACCTTCCTCGGCTGCCACGTCCTGTGCGGGAAGGACCGTCCCTTCTCCAGGAGACAGACCCACAGGTAGCAGGTCCTCAGGGACAGCCCCCATCCTGGCGGGTAGACAGGGTGGAGGAGGGATTTGTCAGCTCCAATAAGTATCCGTGATAAATACCAGAGCTTAATTTGGACCAAAAAATCCTCTTTGAAAAGTAAAGAGTCATATGCATCCTTCTTAGCTTAAATGTGGCTTCCTTATCTCTCTCTGTCATAGCAACCCCTTTATTTCTTTCAAGAACCAATCGCTTATTATTTAATCTAATTTACTTTTCTCGCTTGCTTGTTTATTGTCCATCTCCCCAAAAAATCAGGGGTGTGCCGGAGCCAGCATCTCTTTTTGGCTCCATTTTGGTGCCGGGTAGCTTGAAACGCTCACGAGAGGAGTATTTACACCATGGCAACTGGCAAACGCTACCCATCAGGCCCTCCTTCCCCCTTAGTCACACCACTAAGCTCGTCATGTCTGTTTTGTCTCCCCTGTGCTGCTCTGTCTCTGGTCCAGGGCCAGGCACATAATCGGCACTTGGTAAATATCTCCTGACTTGACGGATGGCTGCGGTTGTTGGCGCTGCTGTCGCTCAAAAGAAATTGTTTCAACTCAAGTCTTGTAATGTTGATTTATTCCCCACCCTGTATCAGACCTCAGGAGAGTTGAGATGGAAAAATCATAGCTTCCTGCTTTCCAGAGGAGGCTCCTGTTCCGGGCATGGGGTTTGGGAGAGGATGCAGGGCAGACGACAGGGCAGTGAGCATTTAGGATGCTGGCAATGAGATGGCAGCTAGCGTACATCCCTGTCTGTGTGCCGAGGGATTATAACCATCGTGGTGCCCAGAAGATACAGACTCAAACCGAGCTCTGGAAGGCACAGATCTGCATCTAACTCCCTGTCCAACTCTTACTGAGCTGTGGGGTTCCGGGTGCCTTACCAAGCTGAGTCCCAGTTTGCTCGTGTGATAAGACAGAAATAATAAAACTTACCCCATGCGTGTTGTTTAGAAGGATAAATTAAATAACAAATGTAGACTGAGTAGACACTTAATAAACTACTCATTGAATCAAATCAAAATGTGATCATTCAATATGTTGGAAGAAGCAAATGTTTTTTCTCAAATGCAATACCTACCATTCCAGGGTAAGCGCCGTCTCTCTTCTCTCTCTCTCTCTCTTCTTCCTTCTCCCACTACCCCTCTCCCACTCTCTCTCTGTCTCCATTTGTGGAGCATTTACTTAGTGGCAGACCCACCCCAAGAGCTTTACAAGAATGACTTACATAATCTGCCCAACATTCCTGAAGGTCAGTACTATTATTATTCCCAGTTTATAAACAAGCAAACAGAGGGTCACCTGCCCAGTGTCACTCAGCAAGCAAGTGGCCGGTCTGGGTTCAGAACCCAGATGCCCCGTCTCATGTTCCCATCATATTCTTGCTACTTTTCCCCACCCCAGTTTCCTCCCCCCATCTTCCCATGGAACATGCTGTTGGGGGGAGAAGGGAACAGCTGAACTGCTTAGGCTGGGGCCAGCCAGGATGGCCACCCTTGGCCTGGGGCTGCGGGTGGGCACGGAGGATTAGAGGGGCCCGATTAAAGCTGGCAGGACTTGGGGAGCCCTTCCCTCTGATGTGCGGGCAGGCAGGCCAGCGTGCTCTCGTTCTCCCTTGGGCACCGAGGCTGCTGAGGGGAGATGCTGACCATCCCTTTCCTTAATGAGGGAGGCTCGGGAAAGAGCAATTGGCTGCATCAGCTTTTATTTTCTCCCAGGAGGGGCAGTGCTGGTCCTGTGCGCATGCTTTCGCACTCTCTCTCTCTCTCTCTCTGTGGACCAGGCATGCTTTTATTCTGCTAAAAGCAGAAGTTTATCAAGGGTGTCAAAAGTGAGAATGATAAACTTTTAACAGAACCCACCATATGCAGAAACTATTGTCCCTGCTCTGCTTCTGGGGTTTCCAGCCTGTGTCCCAAGTGGTACCCTACTCCCCTGAGTCACTGTAGGGGCCTCCAGCCTGGCTTCCCTTCACCTCCCTGTAGATGAAGGGCAGAGTGAGCTCTTTACAATGCAGCCGTGAACGTCGCAGCCATGCAGGCTTCTTGGGGGCCCCTGGATAAAGCTCAAACCCCCTGACAGCACCCTCTGCTCTTCTCAAGCTCGCTCCTCACCAAGTCCCTTTCTCCCCCTGGGTACCAGCCTCAACAAACTGTTACAAGTTAAAACATGCAATCATTTATGACATAATAACAAGTATATATTTCGTGTCTGTCCCTGGTTTCTGGGACAGAGCTTCTAAAGCCCATGTAACTTCCTGAGTGATTCGGGCAAGGGGAACATCTTTTGTTGCAACGTTTGGTGTTAGCCCCTGATTCCTAACATGAGAGCTCTGAGACTTTTGGAATGTCCAGAGTGATAAGGATGCCTTTTGCACGTTAATGAGATGACTGGTGGCTGGGAGCCCCTAGATAGCTTCAGGATGGGGGCTGGTTGTCAGAGGAACCAACCCTGTGATTATAGATTTAGAACTTTCAACCCCACCCCTGGTTCTCTATATCCATGAATTTGGGGTGTCTGGTAGATTGAGTTGTTGGGTGCCAGTTTTTTACCCCCCTCCAAACATACCTTGCCATGATCTCACCAGGTGTGGCGTTTATGCTCCATTCCTTGGTTTCAGGCTTGGCCATGTGACTTGTGGTGGCCAATGGCATGTGGAAGAAGTAACGTATGCCGATTCCAACCTTCGGCCTTGCAAGGCTCACCTGTCTCTCTTTGTCCCCTTGCACCCCTGCCATTGCCTGGAGAAAAGTTTCCCTTGGGTGGCTGTTGGCTCTTTTGTCTGGTATGAATCAATGTACACGGAGCAGAACGGCCCCAACCTTCTCTTCTCTCCCCTCTCCTCCTCTCCCAGATACCCAACTCACAGAAACTGTGAGATAATAAATGTCTGTTGTTTCAAGCTGCTAAGTTTTGAGGGTAATTTGTTACGCAGCAATTGAGAACTAACACACCCACTCACTAACTTCTGCTTACTTCTTATTGGCTAGACTGCATTACATGGTGAATCCATTCTCAAGAGAGGCTGGGAAATGTAGTTTTAAACCTGGCAGATGGCCGTTCTGAACAAAGCTGTGGCTCTGTTGGTGAGGAAGAAGGGGAAAATGGATGTTGCATTAAGCCATTTCTGTCTCGCTGCTGTGTTATATTTCTTACAGCACAAAGCTGTAAGGAGTTGAAAATGGTTTGTGGATGACACCTCCCTTCTCCTTTTGTTTTTCTTTACTAATTCAGGTAGAGAGACAGCAATTCAGCTCCCATGGAATGGGACTGCTATTGCTTCTGTTGCAGTGTTTCAAATAAAATTTTGGGACAAGAAAAGTAGAAGTCCTATCTGTGAATATTTTCCCTGTAAATAAGTCTGTCACAAAGATATCTGCATCATCAGTCAACCATTTAATTTCTTAAGAGGACATTAATTTAAGAACCTTCTTACTGGCCAATTGTATGGCGATGCCAGAATTTGGAAGGATTTATAGTCTCTTAATTTTTCTAAGTGGCACATTTTCCTTCATTCCTTTTCAAGAGGAGAGGAGCAAAGTGCCATCATAATATTTCATGTCATAGACTTGAATATCTGCCACAGGAACATATTACTTTTTTTCCCTAATTAAATGAGGAGTGCAATCCCAGAGTTTATGTTCTCATAAAACACATCCATCAGCACAAAAAGGCTTTTTGTGCTGTTTCTCAGCAGGAAGGAAACTAACATTCATTGATGCCCTACTGTGTGCCAGGTGCTTTCTGCTTATTAACTGCTTTATACGCTCACAGCAGCTCATTGATGGAGATCATTATTATTATGTCTATTTTATAGATGAGATTCATCGAAATGACTTGCCCAGAGAAGAGTTGAGATTTGCAATCCAGGACTATCTGGTTTCAAAGTCTTTCCATGCTGATAGATTGTCACTCATCCCTGTCCCCAATTTCAGAAGGACCTTTCATGACCAACATTTAACTTTTCCTCTGTTAGTGGGTCCCTTGACCCAGTTAAAAGGAAAGTTAATTCTAAAACTTTTAGGTACTTACACAGTACTTAATTGCATTTTAATATTTGATGTGCTTAGAAACTATGAAGAATTAGTGCTAATTCTGAGATGATTATCACATTCTGGCATGTCTTACGGTGTGTGAACTGTGGCCTTGGGGACATTCTTGAACTTTTTCTTCTAATTATCATCACGTGGATGTGAATTATGCTGCTATTCAAAGGAGCCTGTCAGGACAATATATATATATATATTTTTGGTCATTTTTAAAAAAAGATTGGAAAAAAGTCTAATGGCTGAATTGACATTGGTGGTATTCTATTTCCTATTGAGTGGCTGACCTCTGCCCAGATTTAATTTGGGTGTCAGGGTCGTCTTTAGTCAAGATTTTGTTTCATTTTGTCTTCTAGTTTTTTTTAAAATTAAACTTTTTTGGAGATCATTTTAGATCTACATTCAGTTGTAAGAATTAATACAAAGAGATACTATGTGTCATTCCCAGTTTGCTCTAATGATTACCCCTTGCAAAACTAAGGACAATAATACAACCAGGATATCCACACTGATACGGTCAAGATACAGAATTCACATACCCTCATCTCCTCGTCACTTCCTGATCTTATTTTAAATGGTTAATTTGCTAAAGGGCCAACACATAGTGGTATGTGGTATAAAGAATCTAAGATGTGAACTGCACATTTCCTTTTCTTAAAATGAAAATAACCATATCTGCCACACTGAGTTGACTAATATATTAGTTATCTGTTGGTACATAACAGATTACTCTCAAACTTAGAAGCCTAAAATAATAAGCATTTATTATCTCATCAATTCTGTGGGGGAAGAAATTTAGAAGTGGTTTAACCAGTAGCTCTGGCTCATGGTCTGTCTTGAAGTTGTAGTCAAGACATCAACCGGGGCTGCAGTCATCATTCAAAATCTTAACCGAGGCTGGGGGATCCACTTCCAGGGTAAATCATATACTTCGTGTTAGTCCTGTGTACTGGCAGGAGACCTCACTTTCTTGCCACGTGCACCTGGCCGCAGGGCTGCTTGAGCATCCTCACAGCATGGCAGCTGGATCCCTCAGAGTGAGTTATCCAAGGAAAAGCAAGAGGGAAGCCATGATATCTCTTACAGCCCAGCCTCAGAAGTCACACTACATAATTTCTGAAATATTCTATTGGTTTTACAGGTCAGCCTATTCCATATGGAAGTGGATTATAGAACGTCATAAATAGTAGGAAGACAGAGTCACTGGGGCCATCTTGGAGGCTGGCCAACATAACCAAATATGCAATGTCCATAAGGTTATTGCTCAGTGAAGGACATAGCAGACACTCGATTCCTCCTTTGCCCCTTCATTTTAAGGATTTCCAACATCACTGTTTTTCTCTGAGGCTCACCAGTGCCGGAGTTCAAAAATCTAGAAATGTGCTGCCTGTGTTGTGGATTCTGTTTCCATCTCACTGCAAGTATCTTCTTAATTCATAAGGCCCACTTACCAATTAACCTTTATTCTCTCACTGAATGGAAGGTAATCTCTCCCCAACTAGGGCCTGGAGCTCTGGGAGGAGCTTAATTCTGAAAACTCACGGAAAATAGCAACACAAAGACAAGTGTCATTTATGAGCCCTCGTGGGTCCCAGGTTGATTAGAAAAATACTGTAAAATAATTGCACAGCTCGAAGAGCCTCTGGAACGGGAATCGGCTGGTGATAAGGATGTTGTTAAAATCAGTCTGAACAAAGAGTATTTCATGGAACGAACCAAGCCTGTGAAACAAATAAGGTCTCCAGCTTCCCAAATGACTAGAGCCCCAAGACACTGAAGAAGGCATATGAAATTCAAATTTCACAACAAAGGGTAATTTTAGGTTGATTTTAATGAGGAAAAGAGAGGGAGAAAAGAGGAAGGGGAGGTTTAAAATTTAGGGAAAAGGAGCACCAGAAAAGAACACCTTTTATTCATTGAATAACGATTCATCAGGCACCTACCTGCACTGCCCACTGGTTAGGGACGTTGCACAACAGGGTGAAGAAGACACAATCCCTGCTCTCAGGGAGTGCACCGTCTAGACAGGGAAATCCAGCCATGAACAAGTCACGTCACTATAATGTGTGGGATGAGAACACAGAGGAAGGTACACGTTCCAGCCTAAAGATCAGAATAGATTTCCTGAAGGAGGTGACAGTGCCTGAGCTGAATTGTAAAGCTGAGCAGCAAAGGAAAAAGCAAGGAAGTCACCCAGATAAGGGAACTGCAAGTGCTAAGATGCAGAGATGTGGACTGTAGGAAGCCAGGCAGGCACAGAGAGGAGGACTGCCCTTACTCCCAGGAGCTCACAGTCTGGTGAGAAAGATGGATTGTAGAAACCACCAGGGCTTTGATCTTGTGCCCTGTGTTCAATTTATCCACTTCTTTTATTAGAGCAGTGTAAGCACAATGTGCGTGTACTCATACCCGCTAAACACTGTGCCCTTTTTTCTGTTGACTCATTGGACACCAGCTGGTAATTGACAGGCCAGGTTGGGGTGGGGCAGACATGCCAAGCCTGGGCAAAGGCAATTTTCAGATTCAGTTGTTTTTTTTTGACACAGAGTCTCACTCTGTCACCCAGGCTAGAGTGCCATGGCGTCAGCCTAGCTCATGGCAACCTAAAACTTCTGGGCTTAAGGAATTCTTCTGCCTTAGTTTCCTGAGTAGCTGGGACTATAGGCACCTTCCACCACACCTGGCTAATCTTTTTATTTTTAGTAGAGACGGGGTCTCTCTCTTGCTCAGGCTGGTCTCAAACTCCTGAGTTCAAGCCATCCTCCCACCTCGGCCTCCCAGAGTGCTAGGATTACAGGCATGAGCCATCAGTTATTACATCCAGGTCTTGGATATCAGATTTAATACTCTCTCCCTTACATCCCAGGACCTAATATAGTACCTGAAATATAATAAGTGTTTAATCAATGCATGTTGAACTGAGCAAATGTATCTCCATGTCTCATGTTTATCCAGAAGACATACTGATGAGCGAGTCTTGTGTAATCACCCCATAAAGCATCCTGAAATCTTATTGCTCAGGGCTTCCCTATACCACAAGGTGCTTCTTCCCCAAGTGTTCTGGGCAGGTAGGGCCAGAGGAAGGAGGGCCCGCAAAGTGCTGGTGCAGGCACTTCACGGCATCTGAGGCCTCCCCTCTGGAAAACTCCCCATTCCCAGGGGCCCCATTTCCAACACTCAGCACAGAGCACTAATGTGTTTTCCCTCCTGCGTGAGAGGTGATTAATTTACCCTCACCTCTGCCTGTGTGTTAAGCCTTCTGTAACTGTGTTTGCTGCAATCAAACACGGGGTGTATTGTTAAAAAAAATTACATGATTATGGTACAGACAGGGGAAAATTCTAAATTCAATCCCATTTATTTTGGTTGGCCAGAAAAAGCATTTTAGCTGCTGAAGTTAAGGGAAAGGAAAACAGTTTTCATTAAAGATTTTTAAAATTCCTTAAAATGATGCTGATCAGAGAAACAAACAAACAAACAAACAAAAAACTCAGTCATTTCCTCGGCTCCAGGAGTAGACTAGAAAGCCCCCTTCATTCACATTCCTCTGGACAGCAGAGAAAAGGCACTGAGCACATCTGCATGCAGCTTAGCTGAGTGTCTCTGGCTCAGGGACTCCCAGGAAGCTGCAATCAACGTGTCAGCTGGGGCTGCAGAAACCTCTGCTTCCAGTCTCGCTCACATGGCTGTGGGGCTGAGCAGCTCAGGTCCTCACTAGCTGTTGGTCAGAGACATCAATTCCTTGCTACACTGACATCTCCATAGGGCAGCTCACAACACTGCAGCCAGCTTCCCTGGGGAAGGGAGAGAGAAAGGGGATGGAAGATAGAAACAACAGCCTTTCTGCAACCTGATCTTGGAAGTGACATCCCATTGCTTCTGCCATACTCTGTTCTTAAGAAAAGAGTCAATAATTCCAACCCACACTCCCGGGGAGGGGTCTATCTAGGGCGTGAACTATTTCATGGCAAGAACTATTTGGGGTCATTTTAGGATTTGTTTTCCCCCGACTTTCACCCGGCAACAAGATACAGGTGTCTACTCTCAGTTACCTGAAACTGTCCTCTTTCCTTTGGTCTTGTTCCCCTGGGACGTGACCTGGGCAAGTGATGGGGCAGGTTTCAAGACCCCTTCCTGGGGCTATAGCAACATATAATCTTCCTTGCTCCTCTCCCTATCTGCTCAATTCTTGCAATCACTGACTCCTTTAAGGCAGGAAATCTCACTCTGATTGATTATAAATTCTCCCAAATCTATTATTAATGGCATCATTTCTATGCCCACAGTCTTTTAGGGCCTTGACTTCGGTTGTGTAAAACCTAGGAATTCAAAACCCAGAAACTATTCCCTCACACTCTTTTTTATGCCACGAGTTTCAAAGCTTGTCTTGAAACTCCAAAGCAGAGAACTGACCCTCCTCCCCTTCCTGAAGTTCTGTTGCAACGTTCTTTCCCTGAAGCAGGGAACATAGAAAGCCCTCGCATCCTGGGGTGCCAGAAGGATCAACAGGAATATGGGGAGGGGGTTAGACACGTGTCTGTTAGGATGCCAATAGGTTTTAGTAAATACACAAAGCTTACGACATGCGTGTGTACTCAGTTCATGTGAATTTGTTTTCCTTTTTATTATCTTTGTTGGAAGTAGGGCAGTTTCTGGAGGCGAGTAGATAGTGACATCAAGTATATGAGTGAAACTAAAGGATCTAGCTCAGTAACTGGAAATTGCATCTGTGGATGGGGGTTTAATTGGCTTCTGGCAGCACAGTGGGGTGTCCTGGCCTTCAGATACCAAGGAAGGTAAGGCAGGAGGGAGAGAGACACAGAATAACTCCAGTTCTCTGCAGTATGCTAAAGAGGCACAAAGACTTAATTGTCTTAAGTCACACAGCAAGTGTGACAGTTACTGTATCATAGGCCTTCAGAATCCTAAGTTCTAACCTCAGCAGGTGATCAATTAAACAAGAGGGATTCGGGGAGGGAAGGGGTCTCCTTGACACACCTTCATCATCATCATCATCATTATCATCTCCATTGGTCCACTAACATTTTTGAATTCTGTATTGAATATTTGTGGTCCATCTCATCTGTGTGGCTCCCCTCCTACTCCAGCTATTGCTGCAACAACCTGCTTTGTCCACATGTGACCTCACGGTAATCCTCCTCTTGCTTTCTGCCCCAGGACTTCTCTGACGCTGTCTTGTGGGACGCCTGCAAGAATCCTCCTGACACTAAGGTCGCGGTGGTCTGAATGTGTGGGAGAGTGAACCCCCTTGGGACTGTATCAATCATCCTTTCTTCTGTCTCTGGGGCAGAGACCTCCTCTGGAAGTCCTGGTGATACTGAATCCCTTCTTCTCACGGTGGTGACCCGCCAGGACATACCATTTATGGATTTCCCCCCTTCCCTGCTCCTCTAGTCTTTGTCCCCCATTCCTGTCCCCTGGGATCATCACTTCCCCAAGCAAACTGCCTGGCCAAAAACTCTTGTTTTAGGATTTACTTTCTGGGGAGGAAGCCCTGGCTAACTAAGGGCTTCTCTGGACTAGATTCTATGCTAAGCATTTTATGCATAATAACTCATCTGATCCTCATAACACTCCATGAGGTAGGTGCAATCACCTCCATTTTACAGATGTGGAAGCAGAGGTTCAGACAGGTGAAATGATTCAGCCAAGGCCACACTGCCAGGGAGTGGCAGGGTTGGTGTGAGCCCTGGCTAGCCCAAGTTCAAAGGCAATGTCTGACTCTGCTCTCCTGTCTAAAATCACGTCCCCATCAGAGCCCAGTGGGCTCCAGTTTGTGCCATGGGTGTTCCCCTCTCTGGGTGATGGAGGCCCCTCTCACCAAGGGTGTTATAGGTGAGCACTGTCGTTGTTCTACCCCTATGGCTTGTGTCTGGCCCCTGGGAACTGATGTTCTAAAATTGCAGATTCAGGAGCATGGCCAAGGGCTCGGAGGATCCTACCCTTCTGAATTCTAAGTACTTTGAAATTCATTTGAGATTTTTTGGCAGCTGAGAAAAGGGAAAATGTGCTTGACTTGCTCTGTTATTCTTCTTTTCTTAAAGAGACTCCAAGGTCGATTCAGCAGCAAGCCCAAGGCCCCTGGACCAGTCAGTTCCAGTCTGGAGACAGGAGCTGACTGCTGATGCCTGCCGAGGCTGGTGTTATTTTGCCCTTGCAAAGAGGAAGAGAGTCTTATTTTAAAAATCCTTTTTCTGCCCCATTTTTCTGCAGTGTCGACCTCTGGACACCCATCCCAGCTAGACTTGTGACTCAGTCGTTGGCATCTGCTTGTGAATGCAATGTAAAGAGTGCCAGGAAAACTCCAGCCTTCCAAATAACTCACCCTCATATGCCACAGGGACCTGCAGTTATCTTTGCTGCAGGTAGAAACCAAAATGTACTGAGCATCAACACCTGCTAGGAGCTGTGTGTTTTATATGAAATCTCTCATTCCACCCTCATATCTCCATTATACAGATGAGAAAACTGAGGCCCAAAGAGGATAACTTGACTTTTCTAAGACCGGTAAATGAAGAAGTCAGCTTTTGAGCTCTCAGCTTTCAAAGTCTAGACTTGTTCCACCTCACCAGATTGCTTCTGCTCCTGGTGATTTCTTCCTTTGGATTCAGCCCTGCTCTCTCCCAGGGAAATCATTAAGAGGATTTGATTTGTAAATCCCCAGAAGTTCCCTGATTGGGGAATGAGGGTCAAACCAAAGCAAATGGCCAGATCGACGCTCATACTAAGGGTTGGCTCAGTCAGGCCTCATCGGGGCTCGATAGCTGGGGAGCGAGTCGGATTGTAGATCTTTGCAAATGCGCAAGACCACACCAGCCACCTTTCCAGGGAGGGACCACACAAAGCAGACAGCTGATCTGAGTCCTGGGAGGGGTGAGGAGTGCTCTGCCCCCAAACAGCTGCCATCCCAGCACAGAGAGCAGAGACGTCACAGTGTGCTCTGCAGAACAGCAGCATCTGCATCACCCAGGAGCTTGTTAGAAATGCAGAAACTTCTGAGAGCCCTGACCTGCTGCACCAGAATCTGCATTTAGCACAGTTCTTGAGTGACTTGAATGCATTATTATCTTTGAGAAGCGTGGGGCAGGGAAGCTAAGCTAGCAGCCTCTGATCACTCTCCCATCCGACGCTGCCAGAGTGCCAAGGAGCTCTCATATCCACGCTGACTAGCCTAGGGCTGTGTTTATCAATGAATTACGTGACACAGATGGAGAATGTTGTGTCCCCCCCCTCCATTTTCGCTCATTGTTTTAACCTGGTGGACATCTTTAATGCAAACATTGATGTGAGAACTCTTGCAACATTAATTTTCTGCAACAATGTGTTTTGTGGAGCAAATTCCATTAAGCCATTTTAATCAGGGTTTAATTTTCTACACAGCTCAACTAAACCATTTCCATTTTTCCATTAAAATGTTTGTTTGTCCTCAAATTATTTTCATGGGATCAATTATTTTCTTTTTAAACTTTATAACAAACATTTGACTCATCAATCTCTCTCTCTCTTTTCTTTTTATCCCAACTGCTTGCTGATTATAACTGCTATTTTGAGGGCTTTGCTTGTTTTGTGTATTTGATCCTTTTGCGGTCAATCTTTCTACCAAGTGCAAATCTCCTGGATCAAATTTTGCAGTTCTGAACTTTGTCAGTAATACATTTTTTTTCCTGTCAATATTCAGCCCATTACACATTCTAATCATTTTAGCCCTGGTAGTTTTACTAGTTGCTGATTATTTTTACCAGTAATATATGGTAGAAATAATAACCAGAATGCAAGCTCTGTACAGGCAGGACTTCTGTCCTTAGTTATTTATTTTTTCTGCCTTGTCCTTGAGACATAGAATAGTGCCTGGTGACGACTGAATGAACGACTGATGGTTTGTCTGCATTTATTTGGTAAGAAAATTGTGAGCAAGTTAAAGAGACAGAGATAAGTGGAAATAGGAGAGAAAGTGGAAGAGAATAGAGAAAAGATGGAGAGGACACACATGCACCTATGCACACACACAGATATGTACACAAACACACACATGCACACACACAAACATGCACATGCAAACACAGGTATATATGCAGATACACATACAGGCACAAAGTCACAAATATACACAAACATGTATGCACACACAGAGGCTCACATGCATGTATGCACATGCACATACAGCCACACCTGTGCAAACACATGTGCATGAACACATGTGTGCATATGAAGACACATGCACATGTACATACATGCACAGTCACACACAGATACACAAACATCCATAGGTATGCACACATAGGCATGCACATAGATACATGCACATGCACACAGCTACACATACACATATGCACAAATGAATGCACACAAAGCCTATATGTGCACAAGCATACACACAAATGCAAACACATGTAGATACATATATAAACACATAGACATATACATGAACACTCACATACATATGCACATGCATGTACACACACAGTCTACAGGGTTATTGATGGCTAAACTTTTTAATGCAGGGTAGAGTGAAATGTCTCTGGTATAAGACCAATCGAATAAAAATTGCAGGATCAAATGGCATGCTTAACACACTCCTCTTTGTGATATCAGTGTCTCCATTTTATAACCGGTGCTTAATCAAATGCATATTGAGTTGAATTGAATATTGGAAAACCAATTGCTACCTTTGAATGAATCTATTCAAAAATCATACTTCATTCTCTCCCAGGTCAGACCCTGTGAAATGTACTGGGTATTGGAGATGAAGAGTGGTTGGCCCTTTTTTCTGGAAAGCTCCTAGTGCAGTGGGGGAGACGGATGTGGAAGCTGAGCAATGGAAATGCAGCTTGGTGAGTGCTGTGCTGTGAAAACCCTCATGGAGCAGTGGACAGTCTTGCACTGAATGATCAAGTTTGGTGGGAGCTGTTTAAATTCTGAGCCATCAGACATTTCTGCTGGCTTCCTTGTGGCGTGTTTGTTAACCAATTATGAAATAATAATGATAATAATAATGAACACTTCAGGGGAGGAGAGGGGTATTGAAAGACAGAAGAGGGCTGGACTTGAGGTTGGAAGATCTGCAGTCAGAGCCCTGGGCTGCCCATTCAACCTGTACAAATGGAAGCGAGCTGCTTTCCTCCTCGAACCTCAGTATCCCACTCTATAAAAAGAGGAAAAAAGCTTCCAGCTCATAAGTTTGCTCTGAGAGCTCAATGAGAATAGGGGTCGAAAAGAGCTTTGGAAACCAAAATACTTACCTGGTTGTTTTATCATTCAGAAGAGGCAGCAAAGATTTGAGGTTTGTTCTTCGATTAGTCACTATCTACTGAAATGACAATATGTAACAACTATGCCCCAAATCTTGTGGCTTAATACCCCAAACATTATTTTTCTCACTCACGAGTCTGTGGGTCGGTTGGAGTTTGGCATATCTAGTTTGGATTCAGCTGGTTCTGTCTACAGATGAGGGATTGGATCCAGGTCTTCTCTGTATGCCGCCTTGTTCTCCTGGGGCCAGTGGCTACCTGGAATTTTAATCTCATGGTGCTAGTGGAAGCGTAAAAGGGCAAGACAGCCATGTGAACACTTTTAAGGCCTATTGACCAAAGCCAGTCACAAGGTCAAAGCAAACTTCAATAGACAGGAAAACGTACTCCATCTATTTTAGTGCCAGGTATTGCAGAGCAACGTCAGGGAGGGATGGAGGGACAGGAATGGAGGAAATATATAATACTATTAGGGAGGGAGGGGTAACACAAATCCAACCTTCTATAGCCTTAAAGGCAGGATGAGCAATGGCTAGGAGCTTGAGGTTGACAGACTGTATTCTTCGAATCTCCTCTACATACCATGAGACTTCAGGTAACTCTGTATCTCTAAGCCTCAGTTTCCTCACCTGTAAAATGGGCAACATAATAGTCTCCATCTCACAGGATTTTGGTGAGGACTGCCTGACTTATGACAACAGCTTTGCAACTGGTCCCCTTGTTTTACCTTGAGCCCTTGGTAATCTCTTCTCTTCAGATCAGCCAGAGACAGCCTTCAAGTACAAAAGTCATCTGGACAGACAGAAAACAGATTAGTGGTTGCCAGGGGCAGGGAAGGCAGGGGCAATGGGAAGTGACTGCTAATAGGTGTGGCGTGTCTTTTTCGGGGGATGAAAATGTTCCAAAATTCGTTGTGGTGATAGTTGTACCACTGTGAAAATATGATGTATGAAAGTTCCTCGACTGGGAAACTTCTTCCCCCAGATATTTGTCCCCACTCCTGGTCTTTGCTTAAATATGTATGACGAGGCTTTTCTGGACCGTCCTATGTAATCCTATGCATTCCTCACTGTGGGGGGCCTCTCTTGATACATTGTCTTTTAGTAATGGTAACAATCTGAGACACTTTATATACTTAAAGTATACTTAGTTACTATGTTTAGTATCTGTTCCCTCCATTTCCTTCTCGCCTTCCCTGAAATACACCAGTAGAATGCAATCTCCAGGAAGGCAAGGATAATTACCCCTTTGGTTCCCTGCTGACTCCTCAGACACTGCCTGGCACACAGCGAGCCCTCCCTAAATATTTGTTGAATGAATGACATAAACAACATAATGCTTAGTAAGCGCTCAGGGCCTCGCTTGTGTAAGGAGCATAGTCAATGTTAGCTTTTATCATCACTGTTTACTTCACATAAGCTACTTAATTACCAAACTTTCTGTCTGCTGGTGACTCTGCCTTTGAGCCAAACATTCTGCATCCCCCTGCACCCCCCAGAGTCCCTGCTTGCACACATATAGGACAGACTCCCACAGTGTCTGTGGACTCAACGCTGCAGCACCAGGTTCTTCCCTGCCAGGCATCGGAGCCATGACATTTATAAATTGCTGGGCTCTTAATCTCCCGCTGATCCATGGAGAGGAATATCAGTTTGTTGCTAAACGCATTGCCCCACTTTGAACAAAGGAATGAAAAGACATCCAAGCAGCGACACAGTCTCCATCCTAAGGAGGAGAGGACTGGACCTCAGGCATGTGAACTGACTTGCCCCATGTCACCCAGCTGGCGAAGGGTGAAATTACTACCCCTAGAGCACACGTCTTTGGGGTCCTTGTACTGCATTCCTCCATTTTGGTGCAGATCTGCTTGTTTAGAGGGGCAGATCTGTTTGTTTAAAGACCTCTTCCTTACATGGAGCTCAAGTTTATAAATCCTTTGTATAAATCCTGCCCAATTCCTTGATATCAGTCTGTTCTCTTCCGTGTCAACCTCTTGAAGACAATGCTCCAGCAACGTTCGAGTGATTCCTGCAGAATCAGGCCCGGAAGCCCCTGTTAGCATCCAAATGTGCTACTTTGCAGCATGTTCTGATTGTAATTCGTTGTGCACAGCGTGGAGAATTAAGCTGGGTCCCTTCCGCATCAGTCACCATTTGATGGGAACGGCGTGGTTGTGGATGGGCTTGTCAGGGTTGTGAAGAAGGTCTGGGATGCCTGGCTTGGTAAGCAGGAGCTTGTATGTTCGTGTAAGACAAGCTTGGCATTTTATAGGCCCACCCTCCGCCCACTGCAGTTACGGAGCCGTGGAGAATGAATACGTAGGTGCCAAATGGTGGCTGCAGAAGCCTGTGTTTGCAAACCCACCATTTGTGAAAAGACCTGGAGGCAATGTCTTTGTCCATTAGACAATTACATTTGGCAGGACATAAAAAGCCCAGTAAGCTACAAAGGCCAGATCAAACCCAGTCATTGCTGGCTTGTTTTTTTAAAGACCAAACCATTTGAAATGGGATGAGAGAACCACGTTGGGCATACCCCACACTTTGGACCAGTGGTACTGCAAAGGCTATATGGTCTGTTTCTTGGTTTATAGAAAACACTCTGTCAGCAGATAGGAATGAACTCCACAGGAAGGGAGTTCATTTATCTTCAGTTTAGCAGCACTTACTGAGTGCTGGCCGTGGCCTGGGGGTATGGAGTTGAAGAGGCTGATTGTTTTGCCCTCCAGAAATTCACAGCTCAGGACAATGTGAATATTTTCCTACACAACACTTGGCAAATACCAAATGTGTGGAAATGAAACAGTAGCCTTACATGTTATAAGACTGTGTATGTGTGTGTATAGAGGCTACTCCCTGAAGAATTACAAATAGGACAAGGTTTTTGGTTACTCTTGCTTTTTTTGCTTTTGTTTCCCTTGGTTTCTTTTCTTTAAGCTATATTGAGGCATCATTCATGTACTATAGAATGTATCGATTTTAAGTGTCTAATTCAGTGACGATTAATATATTTACAGAGTTGTGCAACCATCACCACAATCTTATTTTAAATAATTTCCATTACCCCAAGAAGAAACCTTGTGCTCATTCTTATCCCAAGCCCTGGGCAACCACTAATCTACTTTCTGTCTCTATAGATTTTCCTTTTCTGCACATTTTATGTAATGAAATCATACCATATGTGGTTTTTGTGCCTGGTTTCTTTCACTTAGCATAATGTTTTTGCAGTCCATCCATTAGACACACTCAGAGGCAATATTTCCAGCATCAATACATATTTTAATTTTGTCTTTTCCCTTCACATCTGAAGGCGCAATTAACTGGCCTGAGTTCAATGAAGTTAAAGATTCACCGCATGTGGCATGCTTGCTAATGTCAACCTCAGCTGAGATTCGATCCCTTCTGATTAATATTAGTGCTTTGACTTTTCTGTTTTCAGCCGCCTTTTATGAAATAAGAAGAGTGGGATGTAAAGAAGTAGCTAATTACATCATCAGCAGAGACAGTTTCTTGTTGAATCTTCACAACCACTATTAAGAGGGATTTAGTATTTTTATTATTATTTCCATTTTACAGATGGAGAAGACGAGGCCCAGAAAGTTTAAAGAAACATGCCTGAGACGATACGACACACACGGGGCAGAGCCAGGGTTTGAGTGCCAGGGCTCTGTGGGCGCCATGCCTGCTCCAGCAACGGCTGTGTGTGGGTGCAGAAAACACAAGATGGGCACAAAGTGGATGGTGCAGAATTAACTCCCTCTGGGCAGTGGAAAAACGGGAGGGGGAAGATGAAGAAAGGGAGGATTTGGAATTGGGATTTTGAAGGACAACTAGGAATCAGAGGGTGGGCATATAAGGGTGGAAAAAGTGTTCAGGCAGAAGGAACGGCCTGAGCAAAGGCGGGGAGGTGTGAGGCTGCAAAGTTTGAGTTGGGATTATGGGTAGATATGGCAGGAGGAGGCCATGCATGTGATTAGATCCCGCAGAAGAGCTTCATCGTGAGGGCAATTGGGAGAAACCGAAGAATTTCTAGTGCAGATGCCATGTGAATGGAGTTGAGTTTTACAATGATGAGTTCCAAGTGGGGATCATGGTGCCTTGGATCAAGGCTCTCAACTCCAAGTAGCAAGTGAGGGTCTCAGAAAAGTTCCAGAGCTTCTGACCAAGGTCTCCTGTCCTCAGCAGACAGCCACACAGCGTGGGGGGCTAAGACTTGTCAAGGAGAACTTTGGGCTTCAAGAATCCTGCACTGAGGAGGAAAAGATGTCAGAGCAGGAGTCAACAGGGTTCTAAGCTCATTTCCTTAACTGGCAAAGATTTCTTGGCAAAAAAAAAGTGTTTATAGTTTCTTTCCTTAAAAGGGCATTTAGAGCCCTTGAGGTAAGGCAAGTGTACTGAGATGTGACATTCCCTTCCTTGTAAGAGTTAGGTGGCTTATAGTTGGTTATAGTTATCTAGTTATCTTATAGTTGGTTTTATTGATGAAGAAGGGTAGAGTGATAAAATAGTCTGGTCTTCCAAAATCTCTGTCCTTTGGCAACAAGCGTATGTGTCCCAGTAAATGTGGGTTATACAATAACCGCTTACCTCAGTGTTCTACTGACTGAGTTACCAGAGTGTTTCCCAGACACTGTGTGACCTCAGGCAAGTTATTTCTCTTTTCCAGGCCTCGGTTACTTAGTCTGTGAAATGGGAATACAAACACCACCACCACCATCTACTTCTCAGGGGTACTACGAAGATGAGAAGATTTAGTATTTGCAGAGCATTTAGAACAGTGTCTGGAACATAGTAAGCCTCAGAGTGTTTGTGCAATAAAAATAAATAGATTTTGAACCATGGCTGGGTCACGTCGTGGAGAGTTAAATACCCGGCTGTTGACCTTGGACCACTTGCTCATCCTCTTCCCGTCTCAGCTTCATCAGCTGTGAAACGAGGGGCTGAATGGGATGATCTTTTGATCTCTCAGCATTTTTTTCTCCCATTTTCTGGCGAAAAAGAGCAGGTTTGTTTATTTGCCGTGGAAATGGAGGATGACACCGGGACACAGAGAGGTCACATGATTTGCCAGAAGACTGGGATTAAAGCTGGCTCCCTGGGAGTGGTTTTCAGCCTTTCTGCCCATGAGAAACATCAGAAAAGTCTCAAAGATACCGAAGCCCACTTCCTGCCTCAGAACAATGGGCACAGCATTTCTGGGTGTGGGGTCCGGCATCAGCATTTGAAAAAGTCTCCCCAGATGATTCTACCAGCTGCCGGAGTCACACATTACTGGCCCGGATTAAAATTCAGGTCCTGCCAAGCTCGTGATCTCTCAGCCATAGATTTATGAGGATGGATGGTGCTGGTCCACAGCCTTCTGGCTGGAGTTGCCCAAGAGTTGAGTTTTCCTCCTGGTGACAGTGGACACTGATTGCCTGCATGATCAGACTGCATAACTATGCCATATTACCTTCTCATGAAATGTGAGTGGTGAGTGGCTGTCCATTTCAGAAATGAGGCTCTGAGAGGGGATGTACATTTCTTAAGGTCCGGTGGTTAGTAGGTGGTGGGACCAGGTCCACCTGACCCTAAAATAATCTAGCTTCACATCACTCCTCACCACCACGGAAACTGAAGCAGAGTGAGCCCCCTGGGGGAATTGCACCCTTGACTTGCAGGCAGTTGCGGTTTTTCTGAACTTTTGCTTTTGTATCTGCTGATTAATCAGGTGTTAGAGAGTGGGTTGCTCCTACTTTGGGTTAATTTAGTCCCTAGGTCAGCATAAGGTAACCCAGGGATTCAGCATAAAGTAACCCAGGGGTTCTCAAAGCGTGATGCCTGGACCACCAGTGTCAATGTCCCTGGGAATCTGTTAGAAATGCAATTTCTCAGGCTCCACCCAAGACCTACTGACTCAGAAACTCTGAGAGTGAGGTCTTGCAATCTTCATGGTACAAGCCTCCCAGAGGTAACTAATTTTTGCTGCAGCCTGAGGATCAAAGCCTAAGCCCAGTGCTTCACAGCCCCGGATGCTGCAAATTGTAATCACCTGGGAACCTTTCCAAACATACTTATGCCCAGACCAACCAGAATCTTGGAGATGGGGTGGGGCTTGGGCATTGAAAGCAAAAGAAAGAAACTTCCTTGGGTTCTTTTTAATGTGCAAGTAAGGTTGCTCAATTTAGCAAAATAGCAACAGTGATGACAAGCCCGGTTAAATTTGAATTTCAGGTAAACAACAACTAATTTTTTAGTATAAGTATGCCCCATGCAATATTTGGGACATCATCTCCCCATTTCCTGTACCATCTCTGCCCCCAGCCTTTGGTAAAAGCCTCGATTGGAAAGGAGGAATAAGTGGTGTTGTGTGTGTGTGTGTGTGTGTGTGTGTGTGTGTGATTGTGAGAGATCTATTGCATAGCGTGGTGAATATAGTTAATAATAGTGTATCATGCATTTCAAAATTGCTAAGAAAATAAATTTCAAATGTTCTCACTGCAAAAAATGATAAAACATTTGAAGTGATGGATATGCTAATTAGCTTCATTTAATTACTCCACATTGTACTGAGAAATCATAATTCACTTTGCACCTTATAGATATACACAGTCATAATTTGTCAACTTACAATAAAAATATTTGGAACATATTTTTTGTCAAACCTAGGTACAACCAATGGTGAGAACCACTGAACTTAGGATAAGAAGATTGTACTACAGCTTCAGAGAAATTGAGGTACAGTATAAAATAAGAAAGCGTGTGACTCTTAGGCACACAGCTTAATGAATGTTTATTTATGCAAACACTGATGTAACCACCACCCAGATACAATAATTCACTACTCAGATTGTGGTCTGAGGACCAGCAGCATCACTTGGGAGTTTGTTAGAAAACACAGGATCCCAGGTGCCAGCCTAGATCTACCAAACTGGAATCTACATTTTAACAAGATCCCCAGGTGATGTGTGAACATCAAGTTTGAGGAGCTCTGATCTAGTGTAGTTCTAGTTTTTAGAGCTATGCTGTCTGCTATGATAGTCACATGTGGCTACTTACATTAAAATTAAAGTGAAATACATTTTAAAAGTTAGCGTCCCAGCCACATAAGCCATATTTTAAGTGATCAATTACCGTGTGTGGCTACTGTCCTGCACAGCGCAGCTATAGAACGTCCCATCACTGCCGAATGTCCTATGAGGTGGCGCTGTCTCGGGGGGAGGCACCCAAACTACAATCCCTGTGGATCAACAGGTGGGCTTCGAGACCTTGTTCAAAGACGAAAATAGAAATGGCTATGGATCAGAGAGGCAAAAGTAATAGGTACTCAGCAGAAATACTTGAGTCATTTGAAAAAGGCGGAAAAATTTTAAAAAAGAAAACCTCCTTTTAAAGTTGGCAAAGTTCCTGGGCGAGCCACGTCACAGCTCTGCTGGCGAAACTCTGCACAATGTGCAGTGTAAGCGCGTATGACATCCACATTATTACCAGATAAATTCATTAGGACGGATGCGATCACAGTGAATACCAAATGAAGCTGCAGTCGCAGGACAATAAATTAAAGTGTTACACAGACTGCACTCACCCGGCAGGATGCCTCCCTCTGGCGCCGTCTCCTCCTTGCAGGTGGTGTGGGGTCAGGCGGATCATCCAAGGGGTGGCTGCTGAAATGTCAGCGGGCCTTGTTGTAAGGGGTCACCGCAACGTAGAACCTGGCGGGGCTTGAAGACATTTGGAAACCAAAGGGCCCGGGGAATTTGGATCCTGGCTTCTGGGTCCATAGGAGGAGGTGAAATTGTCAAGAGCAGTGGTCACCCCTTGCATTTGCAAGGATTTGTTGTGGGAAACATTTTGTGCATACATTTCTGTCATTTGATTGCCAGCGACCTATAGGGCTGTGGTGGGACATACATCAGAGAAAAGCCCTAAAAGTGCTTTGAGAAAATTCATTCTGTTTTTCTCTGGGTTTCAATCCTGGATGCACCACGAGGCAGCTCGGAGTTCTTGGGCAAAGCACTAGCCTCTCAGAGCCTCAGTTTCCTCATCTGCAAAGTTTTTATCCCAAAGCTTTGGTGGAGTGGAGATAATGCATGCTGGCACACAACAGGTGTTTGGCAAGTGGTAGCTGGTATCTTTAGCCTCCGTACATTTCCTGAGAGCCTACTATGTGTCGGGAGAAATGCTAAGCTGCATGAGACATGGTTCTCATCCTGGGCAGAAAGCATTGGTGCATGATTCATAGCAGCATTCAGTGATAAGTGTTTGCTGTGGGAACACAGAGATGCACGTTCTCCTGGAGAAGGCTTCACAGGGAGGTGTCATTCGAGCAAGGTTGTGAAGGAGAGGTGGAGTTCACTAGGGAGGCCTGGGGAAGGGTGTTGCAGAGAGGGGGGGAATAGCATTTGGGAGGGTACAGACGAAAGAACAAGCCACCTGGGATTTGGAGACTTTAGGATGTCTGGTGGACTGGACCAGGGCGTGCATGTCCTGTCTGGGAACGCCGTGAATGGGAGATGAGGCCAGAGAAGAAGGCGGAGGCTGTGAGTCAGGGTGAGACGTCTGCATCAGGCAAAAAAGTCTCCATCCTTTATTGATAAGGGACTATCTTAGTTCTATCACAGTATAACAAATTACCTCCAAACTTAGCAGCTTCAAATATCAACAAACCTTTATTATATCACAGTTTCTGTGTGTCAGGAATTTGTGAGCAACTCCTGGGGTGGGACTCTCACGCTGTTACTGAGTTGCTCAACCAAATCTAGGTCTGTCTGTTTTTATGGATTTCTTATTTCATAAGCCACAGATGTATTCATGGCTTATGACAGTGTTGGGCTGTATTTTTTTTAAAAAAATTAATTATAGGCAAATACAATTTTCTCTGCAAATTATAAGTTCCGTGAAGGCAAGACTGCATCTGCTTTTTCGCTGGTATGTAGACAGGGCTGAGCACAGCACCTGTCGTATAGCTGGTACTCTGTAAATATTTGTTTAATGGATGAATGAATCCATCTCAACATTTAAAACTAAGTATAAGGAAAGCAGAAATATCAAATTTATGTGGTCTAGTCCAAATATATAATATATTTAAACATAATTCAGGTGAGTTTGTAACATGAAATGGGCAATACATCCGATCCTATTTTACAGGTGAGGATCCTGGAACTTAGAGATGGTAAATGACTTGCCTATATCCACAGCTGGGAAATAGTGAAGTCTGTATTTGAACCCGGGCAGAGTCCAGAATTTGTACTCTATGGATTCTGGTCCATGTGCTGACCTCTACTGCCTGCCGTCCTCAAGGGAAGACGTAAGGTCTGCAGCAAATGAAATCACTCCTCCAGGTTTTGCCTTGAAAAATACGACAGATGACAGAACTACCCAGCAGAATTTGGTTCCCCCGAGCCCTGATTCACCAGATGCTATTTTCATGTCATTTATGAGTAGAGCTACAAAAATTGGCATCATGGAACCCGACAGCTAGAAGGAAACTTTGGCATTCATCCCTTTTAGCTGCCAGCTTTTGAGCCCCTGCTGTGGCAGCCAGAACGTGGACCTTGGAGTCTCACTGGCTTGATTTCAAATTCCAGCTCTGCCACTCATGAGCTGTGTGACCTTGGACATGTGACGTCAGCCCTCCAAGCCTTGGTTTCATCTCTATAAAAGGCAGGTTTTGCACAATACTTAGCACATAGTAGGCACTTAACAAATGTTAGTTTCTGTCTCTTCTGCTCTTCCCTCTCAGTTCTGAAGTCAACTGTAAGTACATTTTTATGTGTATAAAAATTATTTCATTTTGCGTGTAAGGCAGATGTTAAATGGATGTGGAAAATTCTATGGAAGATTCCATAACCCTCATTTCTAGGTCCTGTGCCAGAGATGTAAACCTCAGTTCATCCCACTATAAAAGAGAAAGAACCTTCCATCTAATGCACAGTAAAGCTGAGATAGTCTATGACTTAATTAAAAGCTGCAGAGTATTTTTCCTACCTGCAGATGAATGACATTTAAATAGAAATGGGTGTTCAGCTATTTTATTACCTAGTTAAGTAATATGCCCCCAAATGGCATGCCCTAGTAATTACTGTACGGTTTTCTTAAATACCCTATTTACTGATTATCTTATAACCAGATGATACACATACATAATTTTATAGGTATGGATAAGAGCTCTTTCCCAACATCTTGAACATCTAATTTATGCAACACAAAATCGGGTAATTGCAGAGAAACAGTTGTCGTCTGGCATGTGAGATCTCTAGGTAAATAGCATAATTATGGGTATCTGTTTGGAATCAATAGAAGGTGGGTGTCTGATGCTTATCAGTTATCTTTCCTTCATCTTTTCACTTTTAAAAGTGGAATTCAAATTTACCTTAAAGAATGACTTCTACTCATGACAACTCTCATCAAATGTCCATGCCCTTGCTTTTACAGCCTGATATTCTCAGAGCTTGTGGGTACAGATGAGATGTTTAACTAAAGTAGCTATTTTTTAAAAGACTGTCCAGCAAGTTTTTGCGTTTCCCTTCTTCTGATAACAGATCTGGCCAATGAGGTTGGTCTATGACCTAAGTCTGGCCAATCACTGAACTCTATTTCTCAGGCATCAGTAATTGGCTCCATGGGTGGTGTGTGACCTTAGCAGAGCCAATTAGTATTGGCCCCTGGAATTGATACATAGATGCTGTAGGAAAGATACTCTTGCTTTTGGCTGGAAGTACAAAGGAGGATGTAAAGTTGGAGGTGTGGAGGGTTATCTTTGTTCCTGTCATGTAGGAAAGATCTGTTTATAATGGAAGGTATGAAGTCAAGGAGGGAAAAGGGAGGTGAGAAATTGATGGGGAAGAGAGACAGAGAGAATCAGAGAGCGAGGGAGAGGGAAAGAGGGAGAGAGAGAAGAAGAGAGAGAAGAGAGAAAATGAGAAAGAGAGAGATGTTTTAGTAGAGTGAAGACCCAGTTCCATTGCTTGGGGACATCATCCCTGTAACCAGTCTTTCAGTTCTATGTACTCCCTCAGTATAATTTCCATTCCCCTTAGGATGGTTTGAGTTCAGTTTTTGTTCTGTTTCCTGCAACAGAAAGAAAGTCTGATTTCTCTCACCAATTTCCCTGTACAATTTTGAAGGTGAGTGGACACTCCTTCCCACACTGCTCTCTGGGAGGGCTGTGTTCTGAGCCCAGCAGTTTAGGAGATCCTTGTGCGGCCTGGGACAAGGCAGAATTAGTGGCTTTTTACTTAGTTCTTGGGTGTTCAGCTCCTCTCCCACTGGGAGGGAGATGGGAGGAGGGAATGTTGCACCTGGTCAGAGTTTGGTAAGGGCATTTCATGTAAGTCTTGCTGGGTGTATCAAGGACTCCACACGTATTTCTACTTTTTTACTCAATAACTTTATTTCTTGGTCACTATCTTGAAAATGGCACTAGATGGAGCAAAGATTTGCTCATAAAGATGCAGAACCAGGCTCTATTGCAATGGGCAATGGGAAACAACTGAGGGCCCCACAATCTGGACAAAATTAGATTAATTATGGTTGTTCCACATATAGCACTTAACTTGTCCTGTGAAGAGTTTAAAATGATGTTGCCAATATTTATGCTCGAGTAGCGAATGAAAAATTAGGAAAAATACTCTGTCAGTTATGTAAAGAGTCCTAAGTACAAAGACTGAAATAAAATATGCTATTATTTGATCGTAATTGTAGGACAGTAGGGCATATTTATTCTTGTTTCCTTACATTTTTTTGTCTTTTAAATTTTCTAGAATGATGATGTATTACTTTTATAATCAGAAAAATTAAATAGAACAAAATATGATAAAGTAAAGCGAATCTTGGCTTGACCATACTCTACCTCCCTTTGGTGGAGCAAAAACGTTGGATTGCTTATACTGTTAGCTTGGGCATGGAGTCTAGGAAAGCACATATCCTCTGTGACCTTTTAGCAAGCTCCCGACGTTTCTTTTCCTGGGCATTTTGCCTGTAAAGTGGAGATATTAATTCCTACACGGTTACCACTGAAAAGTGTAAGGTGGGTGAAAAGGGCCATAGATGGAATATTGAGTATGAACTGATTAAACAGTAATTTCAGGAGCTACTTTACTGGAGGTGGGGGCAAGTCTACAGTGTTCCACGGGAAGTTCCTTGGGCTGAGCAGTAGGGGACTTGTTTCCAGAATGGACTCTATGTAGGACGTCAAAACAGTTTAAAATATCTCTCTATTCCCACAGTATGCAGGATGCTGATTTCACAGAGAGGATGTGAGTTGAGGACAGAGGGTCAGAGGGTTCAGGCATGTGTGTGTGTGTGTGTGTGTGTGTGTGTGTGTGTGTGTGTGTGTGTGTGAGAGAGAGAGAGAGAGAGAGAGAAAACTGTAGCATCATAGAACCACTCCCAGCCTGCTCACCCATTTAGTCTCTCATTCATTCAACAAACACTAAAACATCCTTATGTACTAGGACTGTGCTTGGTATTTGGTTACAGATGAATAAAAGAGCTGACATTTTGCAGGGTCTGTGGGTGCAGAAAGCTTCTGTAGAAATCAATTGATTAGACCAATGTCCGATAGCAACATAAAGTGAGCCGCAAATGCAAGCCACAAATATAATTTTATATAATTATAGAATTTACGGAATTGTATAATTTTATGTAATTTAAGATTTTCCTAGGGGTAACATTAAAAAAGTAAAAGAAACAAGTGAAAAAAAACTTAATATTTAATTTCATATTTAACCTAATATATCCAAAACATTAACATTTTCACATGTAATGGTTTCCCAACTAAAAACATTGTCAATGTGGTATATTTTATTTTTTCATAGATTTTAAAAAATAGGCTTTATTTTTTAGAGTAGTTTTAGGTTCACAGCAAAATTGAGCACAAGGCACGGAGATATCCCATCTACCCTCGCCCCAAACACACATGCATACCGCCCCGCCCCTGCCGTCAGCATCTTGCACCAGAGAGATACATTTATTACAATCTATGAACCTACATTGACACGTCATTGTCTTCCAAGTCCATGGTTGACATTTTGCCCACTTCCTGGCTGTGTGGGCAAATCACATCACCTCGTAGAGCGTCTGTTTTCTTTTGTGCAGAATTGATATAATAATACTGTGGTAGGTCAAGTTCCCCAGGAAACAGAGTCTGAGGTGGAGGTTTACTGGGGAGTGTTCTAGAGCTTAGCACTTGTTGGGCGTGAGGGAGGCAGGACCCAGCAGAAGGAGAAGTTGAACTGTTAATACCATCAGCTTCCGGGAGCTGAAATGACTCTGAAGAGCTGTCCCACTGGGAGGGGAGAGGGCTGGACCAGTCACTGGAGGTGGCTGTCCCCAGGGAGGAAACCTTGGCCCAGGCAGTCCCTTTCCATGCAGTGGGTTTAATCCCCAGGGAAGGACTTGGCTGAGTTGTCAGCCAATGATACTTCCAGAAAGTGGGGGAATGAGTGCTTCAGTCATGAAGGGGAGATCTGGGCAGCACCCCATGGCACCCACTACAAATACCAACCTATAGGGAAATTAGGGGGGTTAAATTCAACAAAGTACACCAAGTGATTGGTACAGAGCATAGCACACACTAGCCTCTCAATAAATGGTTTGATGACATTGTTATTATCAGGATTATTCCGATATCATGAATATTTTTGAAGATGCTAATGGATAAAGGGGGCAACAAATGAATTCCAAGCAGCCTTAAGGGTCTAGGAAATTCAGAGGAAATAATAATCCTCAGAGAGCTCTGTGGCCTTAGAGAAGCCTCTAATCTCAGGAGTGCTGACAGTAGATTTGGGTCCTGAGAAAGCTGCCAAGTCTGCAAACAAAGGAACCCGTGTTGCTTTTGAAGGGGACAGGCAGAAGGAAGCAAGAGTTTCAACAAAGCCGCATTGCATTCAACCATCCCTGGTTTACGGTTCTCCAGGGCCAAGGACAGGCCTGCAAACACCAGAATGTGCTGTTTTGTGTTCCTTGTGGTGGTTTTATTCTGCGTTCTGCATTCTCACGAGGCTGGATGCTGCATATAACTTACTAATTATTTCCAGCATGAGCTCTGGAGCAAGGGTGTGTGCCGAGTGCTTTGAATTTAAACATGACACCTGGAAGCCCCTGTGACAGGCCTTGTTTCTTACCCTTGGCCCCACTGGGGCAGCCTTTGATTTCTCCCTGGAAGAAGTGCCCAGTCAGCAGGATATGCTGCTGGAGATACCAAGAAATCTTTTATAGCCACTGAGAGTTTGTTCCCAAAGTGGCGTGGCCTTTCCGTCTCTCCTGGGAGCTCCAAGAGGGCTGGCCTAGAGTATGTACTTGTCAGTGATGGGGACATGGGGCCAAATGTGGGCTCCATGAGGACACAACCGTATATGAGGATAGATCTGGATGGTTCCTGGGCTTGCAGGGGACCGACCGGCACTACATAGGGTCCTGCCAGAGTCTCTATAACCGAGTGCACTGAGAGATGATTTCAGAATCTGAGGCAAGCAAATGCAGGGCTTGGGGGGAAGGATGGAGTTGAACGTCTGAGTGTGTGATTTGGGGCAAGTTACTTCTCTCACCTTGATTTTCTCCTCTGGATGAGGACGAGCATGTGATTTACAGTCCAGACAGGTAAGTGGGAGCTCAAAGGGTGCGCTGTTAACAATTATGCCAGAACCACGGGCACGAACCGGGCAGTGAGAATCCCTTGCTTGTCTGCTAAGTGGGGATAGTAGTGCTTTCGGGGAACCCCAATTAAAGCATATGTTATTCTTTCAATCTTTGCAATAGTCCTAGGAGGCAAGTCCTAGTTTTATCCCCATTACGGGGGCAAGGACACTGACACCCAGGGAGGCCCAGTGACTGGCTCAGGGTCTAGAACGTGACGTGCTGCTGTCCAGGTACTGTGCTCTAGACCACGATGCTCCAGTGGTAGGGTCGGGGGCTGTGCTGCTGGCACTGCCAGGTGGATGCCAGGTTTCTGAGTTCCCTGCAACATGCAACACTCCTTGAGTGCCTGCTGTATGCCAGCACCTCACCTACGTCATCTCGTTTATCCTCACCACCTCTCTCTGAGGTCATGGCACTCTTATTATCCACACTGAGCAAACCTCATCCCTCATCACTGCACTCCCCTGCCTAGTTCTGACATTGTCTCCCAGTGTCCTTGGTAAAGAGGCTCTGGCAGGGCTCCATGCAGTGCTGGTCGGTCCTCAGGAGCATGCGAGCTGTCCCAGTCCACTCTCAGAACTCCCAGGAATCCCCCAAATCCATTTGTCACCAGCCACGTGGATGGGCTGAGTCATGTCTGCATTTTGCTCCGCCATCAGTGAGCTTTAATTATAAATGTATAAATTGAGCCTCTTTTATTTTTCAAGGCTATAAAACTATTCGTGTAAAGTAGCTCCCGCTCAGCCCATCCTCACAGATAAACATAAATAAATCACACCACTTTGCCATGAATTATGCATTAAACACACATCTGTAAAACTTCCCCGTCAATGGTAAGACTTTGAACATATGGGGTTTTATTTGGACACTGAATCAATTTTTGTGCCTCTGTTGATGGAATTTAAAAAAGTATTCCTGGCTTTATTTGAAATGTCTGTCCTTGTCATGTAAGAAAAACTAAAATCCTCCTTCAGACCCCTGCGATTTTGATACCTGCCGCTTCTGCTCACTTTGCATAATTAGAGTCTCAGCCTAGGGAGCGGTGCTGGGGAGACTAAATGGCTCCCAGCAAGCTGAGCAGCAGAGCGCTCAGATGGCATCGGGAAGGAAAGGGTAGAAAAATGATCTGGTTACTGAGTAAACAGGCACCTGTGATGTGAGTGGGAAGAGCAGAGGGGGTCTGCGAAGGGGAGAGAAACAAGGAGAGTGGAGAAAGAGGAGGGAGAGGGAGATGGGCATGGCACAGGAGGGTAAATAATCTGCTCTCTGCCAAGTTCTTTACCTCCATGGTTCACTTCATCTGTTCTCCCATTCCACGAGCCATTGGTTCCATCCTACAGATGAGAAAACTGAGGTTTAGGAAGTGTTTTTCCAACCTCATATACAGTGGCAAAGCCAGGGATTCAGCTCCAATTGGGAACTGCTTCTAGAACCTGTGGTTGGGTAATAGATGGGGAAAAGCAGAGAGATTCGTTGCTTTCCTGAGAGTTCTGTACGTTCTGAGTAAGTTGGGCTCTGAGGTAGGATGCTGAGAGGAGGATGCCAGCATCTTTGAGACTCACAGTTAGGAGACAGAAGTATGGAAGTAGCTGGGGCTGTTGGGGGCTTAGATAGCTCCACTGGAAGGCACTGTATATTATCACATGTTTTGAGAACAAGACAAGGATTTGAATTGCACCCTTGAGGACACAAATATCAAACTACCTCTCTTGCTACTGACTTGAATTTTAAAAAATTGAATGTACGGTTTTTTGGTGACAGGCATGGAGTTGCACAGAGAAATATTTTGAGATAATTCTTCAGTACACCCCAAAGTTCATTTGCAAAACCTTTGTGGAAGTTTCCATAGTGCTGTGGTTAAGAGCTTAGACTGAGGTCAGAAGACTTAGGCTAGAATCCCTGATTCTCCACTAACAAGTCATGAATCCTTGGACCAGATACTTAGTTGTTCTGGGCTTTCGTGACCTCATCTCTAAAATGGGTATAACAAAACCTACCTTCTGGGATAACTGCAGGAAAGAAGTGAGAAAAGACATGTTAAATGCTTAGCTTAGCACATGGCATGTGGTAATGTGATCATTAAATGTCAGCTATTGTTATTTTTTATATTTTTAAGCTCTCAGGTTTTGGAATCAACACAAATACCTGTTCCAAAAAAGCTTTGTCATTTGCCTGGCAACTAAGGGCAACTTAATTAACCACCCTGAACCTCGGATTCTTTACTTGTAAAACAACAACAACAATAACAACAATGGCTATGTAACTTGCAAGGCTCTTGTGAATTTAAATGAAAGGTAAAGTGCTGAGCAAACTGCTTGAGGCCAGGTAAACATTCCATACGTAACTGGTATTATTTTCCTTATTCTCACAGTCTGGCTGGAGAAGGGCTCTTGGTTTTAGAAAGTATCAAGAGATCAGTAAATCTGCAGAAAATATGGACTGTTCTGTATTCTCAGCATTGTCTGAAGAACCCAAGAGACGTGGGCTGCAAGGTGTCCCGGTGACAGCCTCTAAGACAACATCTGCAAAGCACAGAGCATGAGCCATTTGCAGGAGGCCCCTCAATGGGGGCCCAGGGCACGGGGAACAGGGTCATTGGTCTGAGGGCACAGAGGGAAGACTGGTTGGAGGAAGTTCTGCCCATGTTCCTGCTGTTCTTCCATCTTCCAGACGTTCCAGCCCCAAGAGTCACTTTTAAGGAGAAGAAAAACGCTACTGGGGAATGGAGAGTCCTGTCGGAAGCGCAAAGCCTCAGTGTAAATACAGACGGAGTTTCTATTGAGTTCCATGACAGCTGTTTATGGATGAGGGTGCATGACGGGATGAGATTTATTTTAAGGGGCATGGACCCAACAGGCCTGCTCCAGTGCAATTATTTCTGAAATGCCCTTGAGGATTTGGTCTGTACAGATCAACATCTGAATTGTGCTAAGGGTATTGGCAAGACTCTGTGTGTCTGTGTGTTGTGTAAACTCAGTTATTTTCAATTCCTGCTCCCTGGAGCCCCTCTTCTCTTGGCGGGAGCCCTCAGGGGCTACTTGGCGCAGGGCTGCTGGTCCTTATCTGCAAAGAGCTGTCAGTCATGGGGCACCTCGGGGCCCACGTGTTTCACAAGGGCCCTTCTACTGTCTGGGGGCAGTCGATCCAGGAGCCTCCCCAGCAAAATTTAAACAGGAGAAACAGCCTCAGACACACTCTAGGTTCTTTATCTGATGTGTTTTCAGAAACTGCCTAGGTGGCTTCTGCCTGGAATGGTAAGACCAGCACTAATAATTGTGAGAGGACAGTGACTGTTCCCCCTTCATAATAGGCCCACCCCCGAATAGAAGGGAGTTCTATTGGAATTGACCTTGGAATTGAGCTTGTTAGAGTCAAATACATTTATTAAGGTCTGGTGGGAGCTTTGAAATCACGCTGTGTCAAGGTTGGGCCAGCCGTAGTTTCACAAATACTTCACTATGCTCTTAAGGCACGTAATTGGCATATCCTCCTGTGTTTAAGAGTATGTAGGTATAGGAAAAAGGCAGGATCATGTAATAAAAAGAGAATAGACTTGGGAGTCAGATGGTGCTAGGTTAAAAACGCCATGTTCAGACCTTGGACAAGACATTACCTTCTCTGGGTCTCAATTTCCTTATCTTTAAGCAGAGACACTAGCTGGTACCTGCATCTCGGGCATGTAGCGGGATTTACATAAGACAACTTAAAAACTCTAAGCGCAAACCTGGGAGTATATTAGGCAATCAATCCATGAAAGTTTCCTTTCTCCATACCTTGGAGAACCAATTACATAATGAAGGTGAAGGACCTTTGCAAACTGAAGTATTATATTCTGTGGGGAATGCAATACTCCCTTTACCCGCGTCTCCTGCTGTTTCCTGACAAAATTCTGCATTCCAGCCATGCGAAACTACTTAGCCTCCCAATGCCTCCTGCTCCCCATAGTCCATTCTCTCCATCACTGAAGACCCAGCTTAATTGTCGCCTTCAATAAACCTTTTCTGCATAACCCCCCCCCCACTCCCATCAAGTTGATTCCACTTCTTTTTTTGAGCTCTCCACTAAACCCATACACCACCTTCATTATTTCTTATCACTTAGCACCACATATATTGGCTTATAGTCCTCTCTCTCCAACAAAAGTGTGAGTTTGCCCAGGACAGGGACTTTGTCTGATTTAAGCTGTATCCCCCAGCACTTAGCCTATAATTGAAGTTCTAGAAACATTTCTTGAGGCAATAAATGTGATTGTGTTATTCCTATTATTATCATGATAAGGATTTTTCTCCAGACTCAAAAAAGGAGGCAATATCACGGCAGATGCAACACAAAGCAAGCCTGAACGTGAGCACGAGATCCACTGGACGGCGATCAGTCCTTGACCTTGTCCTGAGGATAATGGGGTTAAAGGTAGCTGTCTACCATTTTGCTGTCTTCTTTCTTTTTTTTAAAATTACTTATCCTCTCCTAAACTAATTTTGCCCATCCTTGTCCTCTCCATAGACACGCAATAGTCTTAAATGAACCAATAGGTTTTATATGGACCTTCTGGTCAGCAAGATAGCAACACACAGAGAAAATTAAAAAAAAGAAAGCCAAAATTGGACTGCAAAACCCACTGAGGTGGGCGATTCCATATCAGAACTTTATGCCCAGTGCAGCCAGGGCAGCTTGTCACTCCTCCTTGGTCCGGCACACTCTGGCTCCACACCCGTCATTCCAGAAGTGCCCCCACCAAGCTAGCAATGCCCTCCCTGTTGAAAGGAGCGTAGGCACTGCCATCCTCCTTCTTCCCTTTCCTCTCTGCAGCATTTTCCCTATTTGACGACTCCTTCCTTCCAGAAACGCCCCATGGTCTTGACATCTCTGTAGCAGCGAATCAGAGAGGTTAAAGGCATCGCATACGGCGTCAGTCCGAGAGCAGCTCCTGGCTCTACCCCTGCTGCGGGTGCGATCCCGGGCAAGCTACCTCACCAGGCCAAGCCGCAGCTTCTTCAATTGCAGAGGGAAGACAGGAGCTGTTCCTAGTTCAAAGACTAAAAGAATAAATAATCTTTGTCAAATTTGTAACATAGTGACTGGCACAGGTGACATTCAGTAAAAGTTAGCTCTATTATCACCACCTTCTCCCTGGTGTTTGACCGACATCTCTGGCTTCTGTTTCTTAGCCTCTTTCCCCAGCTTCCACTCTTCTGCCTTTTCCTTAAATCCTGTGTTTCCCCCGGGCTATTGCTTGGGCTCTGTTTCCTTTCCAAGCTAAGCATTCTTCCTAGGAAGGCTGGTCCACCCCCATAGCCTCAGGTAGCAGTTTTATGCTGAGGCTTCTCCATCCTTGTGTATCTCCAGCCTCGATTTTTCTCCTGAGTGACACTCAAACTGTAGGACGTCTTCTCTGGGACACCTCCCAGGGACCCCAGACTCGCCCTGCCTGACATGGAGTACACAGCCTCCTCCTGAAACCCAGCCCTTCCTCAGCGTCCGCTGTCTTGTGATCCACGTAGGCGCTCAAGCCAGAGTGCCCCCCACTCTCCCAGCCGGTCATTTATCATGTCCTGCTGTTTTAAACCGTCCACCCGCCCGTTCCCGCTGCAGCCCCATCCTTCTGGCCTAGATGTCTCCGGTAGCCTCCTAATTGGCCTCCCTGCCGTCAGCCTTGCTCACCTCCTCTTCATCACCCAGCTGGAGTGGTCTCTTCACAGTGATCATGCCATCCTCCTGCCTACACCACTTCAATAACTCCTCTTTGTCTGAGGATAAAATCTCAACTCCTTTGTATGGCACAAGACCAGAGCATCATTTTTTCCAGTGGCTGGGAGGGTTGGCTGCTGAGAGCACACAGCTGTGCCCGTCCCTAGAGAAGATGCTGCCTTGTCTAAGGTCGTGCCCCCTCATCAGGGGAAGATCCCACACGCCGGCTCCAGCACCCTGTACGATCAGCTGGGGCCTCTGTTGTCCCGGCATTTTTTGCCGCCTCCCTCTGTCCAGCCTGTGTCCCTCCCTGGCTCACAGGTGCTATTCTTGAGAAGACGCCCCACTAAATATCCCGCATGCAAATCTCTGCTCAGACTCTGTTTCCTGGGGAACCTGAAGCACAACATAAGTCTTACAAGGCTCTCCGTGACTTGGCTGCATCTCAACACCCGGCACAAAGTAGATGCTCAGTGAGTACCATGGAGCGATTGGCTGGTGGGCTAGCTGCTTGGTTGGTTGGGGCAACACACATAAAGCATGAGAAATCAGGTGAAGAAAATCTCCTTCACACAATCAACCCTGGGCATTTGTTCAGGGGGTTTCAGGGGCACAGTCAGGGGACATCCAGGGTAGCAAACGGGCAATGCGGACCCCAAGTAGCTGTTTGCATCAATAACGCTGGCATCTGCAACCTAGGTAGTGCAGGGGAGAGTAGAAGGGGGGCCTGACAGTGGCTTTCTTTTATTGTTAATGCTTCTCTGTTAGCAGAGCATTTACCTTTGAATTGATTTTCGTGTATTCTCTACTCTGCCAGGCCAGGAACAAAAAGAAAAGACAAAACTTCAGAATGTGCTTTTCTCCTGCAACCAATGTAGCTCTTGCTGAATTTCACCTTTTTAAATGACTTGCTGTGGAAACAGCAAGGGCAGATTGCTGGTAGGATTTGTTACGCAATTTGTTACTAACCTGAGTCCACGGAGCAAAGAGAAATGGTCAAAGCAACAGCATCCTGAGCTTTGCTCAAAAGCCTGGAGCTTGCTGTACTTTACCTTGTCTCCAGACCTTCGATATAGTGTAATGTTTGCCTATATTACCTGTCCCTGCTTTATCTATGTGCATAACTCCTGCATGTGCTTTGAGATTCATCCCAGACATGATCTCCTCCTATAGGATGTCTTCCTTGACTCTCCTACAGGATTAAATACCTCTCTTCCTCTGCTGACTACATCGAATTGTCCTGTAACTTATTTCTCTCTTTGCATTGGCTACTAGGTAGCTCAGCACTCAATTTGTAGGCTACCAGGAGCCTGTTGAATGTGTGCTGTGGACACTAATCTGACTTCCTCTTGTTTTGCTTATGCTTTTCTCCTTTCCTTTAATTTCCTCATCAGCATAAATTTGTAATCTTGTACTGACTCCACTTTTTTTCTCAAACAAGAAAGAAAAAAACATTAGAAAATTAAGCATTTTTTAAATTTTCACAATGTATTATAATTGACCATGTACTAATTTGTTTTCCCCATTGGTTTGTGAGTTTTGAAGAAAAGATGGTAATATCTTTTCATCCACCTACCTCAAATGCCTGGCACATAGTAGGTTCTCAAAAATATTTACTGAGTGACTGGAGCAGATCTAAGGGGAAGGGGTGAGACTGGTGCTTTTGTGACTTTTTACTTTGTATCTAGTATATAAGACAAAGAACACAGAAGGACTCAAATAGTTTGTATATTTTTATGCTAAAATAATCATGGACGATTTTTTAACCAGAGGCATAGAGAAAGAAGGAACGAGTGAGACCACTAGAGGGAAAATGTCTCACTGGAGCGTCAGCCCCCTCAGCTTAGCTGTGAATAGGCCATTTGTTGAATCGGTGGGGCCATGCCAAAATCCCCCAAATATATAAAATACTAAACAAGATCCTGTTAACTTCTTTGTTAAGATTAAAGTGCATCTTAATCTTCTCCATGATACAATAATTATTTCTGTTTATTTAGTAGGACTGTATGATACAGTGATATTCCATTTCCTGACATTTTCACATTTACTATGGACGATATCCCCGGGAGGAGGGTACCGGGATCCTTGTTTTACAGGGGAAACACTCCAGGCTCAGAGAAGTGAAGTAATTTGCCTACAGTAATTCACCTGCCGGCGGACCGGAATTCAATCCCTCGTCATCTGACTCAAACCCACTCTACATCTTTGTTCCTCAAGTATCCTTTACCGAGTGCTCTTCTACTTCTGGTCTTTGTCTCCTAATGAAGCAGGTACCATCATTAACCTCATTTTGCAGATGAGGAGGCTGAGCCTGATCCAAGGTCATCCAGATGGTAAGGAGCAGAGCTGAGACTTGATCTCAGTTCCGACTAACTCCACCGATTCAACTCTTAACTGGCTGTCTAAGGGCCGATTCTGGCTTTTAAATATGTTTGTTTGACCTCTACAGTATTTTTTAAAAATTGTTTGCCAATAGTTGAAAAATTGGAGATTTTACAAAAATCCTATCTTGTAACTCATCCTGAAACATAAGACTGTCTGGTGACACTGCTCATGCCCACCTGGCAACCATGAGCCGACAATGAGCGCAGCTGCCCTTTTTAGATAGTGCTGTCACTCATCCGTGCACCTGCGTGACTCCTGCAGGTACCTGACATGTGAAGAGAGAATGATGCTCGCGCGTGTTGTGAACATTATTCCCTTAGGATCCTCTGTTCCTGGGCAGTGGGACCCAATCTGTGTTCTTGAACTTGACCACCTCTTCCTTGAGCAGGAAAGACGGAGACTTCATTGCCCCTCACTGTAACTTGAGATACGTAGGCGTGGCAGGAACCAGAACTTCTACTCCTTAGAAGCCAGTGTAAAGGCTCCGCCATTCTCTCCAAATCCTTTCTTAGTTTTTTAAAAGACCCAGGGATTTAGAATTCCTACAGGTATTGTTAAACTAGACGTCAGTTCCAGGTCAACCCCCCCCCTTGACTATTTATTACAACTGAAATCCTGACGGCTGAAATCAGATCCGCCCGCACCCCTGCAGAATCTGGCTTAACAAGGCTTATGTATGTTTCGGTGCACCACAGGTTCCAATAGCGTCGTCTTTGCCATACATGAATAATGCATAAATGTATGTAGTTGTCTCGCCTGCTTTTGAGTCGTTGGGGATGCAGAAGGACAAAGGATCCAGCCTTACACAGGGACTTAGAGGATATACAATGCTGCCCTTCTTGCATTAAACATAGGGTCGGCCCACTCTTGAGGTCCCTTGGGAATGTTTTTACATCCTGTCACAGATTCAATCCACTTGCAAGTCAAAGGTCACAAACGCACTGCTGAATGATGATGATGAAGATGATGAGCTTCCGCTGAAAGCACCTGTTATGCACTATGTTGGATGCTGTCTAGTATTATCATTCCTGATCTTCGTAACACCTCTTCTCAGTTGGTCTCTTATTGACATTTTACAGGTGAGAAGACTGAGGCTCCAAGAGGATACATGCTTGAGGTCACGAACTAGAAAAAGTCATAGCTGGTATTCAAATGTAGTTTTATTGGCTTCCAAAACCTTCCACCCTGCCACATACGTAATTTCTCCAGCAATTTAAATGAAGCTATTTGAGCTACCCAAGAGTGCAATTTGGAAGAGATTCATCTACCCCATTTCCTAATTATCCAGTGAAAATCTATGCGTCGAGGAGACGTCAAGCATTCATCGTTGTGTAAGGCTCGGGCAACTGCAAGGAGCATAGGTTTAAGAACTCACTTAGAATGAACATGGTGCATTAAGGAGCTAGAACATGGTCGTGGGCAACGTCTCTCCTCCCGGGATCACCCCTGACTACTTGTGAACCCCTCCCCACAATGTTCCTTTAATTAGGCAAAGCATAGGGAACACGTTCTGCAAATTGCTAAATAGTTTAGTGGCTGCTCTGTATTAAGAAATGTTAACCTTTTATCCAGAGAAACTCAATTAGTAAGAGTCAACCAGTGGTTAATAATAACAATAATAATACAATGGAATGATCACTGAATGAAAGGCTTTTATTTTCATTTCGCAGGAATCATTTGTTAAACACGAAGAGACTTTTCTTTATCTTTAACTGAAGAGAGAAGGGATGCCCCAAATGTTTCTCTGAGGTTTTAATGACAAAGCGATAGGGAAGTGGCTTGGGGGAGGTAACTTCTGACATCTTTTCTTCGAGGCTTAGAATGAAATTGTGCTGGATGGATCCTCTTTTCTCTCTTTTTTCCTTCTCCTTGTTTATTTCTTCATCAGCATACACTGTGCCCTCTCCCCAGGGCTTGAGACCTGATCATGCACAGAGTCCTGGTTCTTGAAAGCTCGAAGAGCATCAGAGGCTGGAGCAGCAAGATCTAAAGAGAGAGGACCAGAGAGCAGGAGCCTTCCCATCAGTCCCAAGCGGGTCAGGAGCAGAGTTGAGAGTGGACAGGGAGGTGCAGTCCTCAGGGATGGCCTCTGCCTTCTGACCTCAGACCTCGGGAAGGAAAAAAATCTCCTGATACCCGACCACCCCATCTATTCTGCACACTGTGCTGGGTGTTTTAGACATTTATTTGGTTTGACCTGTGCAACAACCACATGGAGCAAGGTGCTATTATCCACAGTTTACAGATAAGAAAACCAAGACTTACTTGTTCCCAGTGTTACAACTAATAAGAAGTGAAGCTGAATTCAAATTTCAGTCTTTTCCTGTGACTTGGTTCCCCCAGTCTCTTCAATGGATGCCTTTTGAAACTGGATATGCCCTTTCCTAATCAATAGTTCTGTCTTTCTGCAGAGGCATCAGGGAGGAGGAAAATGATGCAAGAAGACATCTAAGAAGCAAGCTGGATGGGAAAGGAACAGGAAGACCCTGAGAACAGAGGCGAAAGGGGACAGAGTGACGAATCCCTGTCCTGAAGCATCAACTCCTGAACTTCACAGCGGGCGGGCTCAGTGCTAGGTGTTGTTAAACACATTTCCTCATTTTGTGCTTGTGACACAGGGAAAATCGAAGCTCAAAGAATTTAAGTGGCTTGCCCAGATTACACGGCTATTAAGTGGCGGCAGAGGTGGGAATTGGACCCGGATTGTCCAACTCCAAATCCCGTCATCTTCTCACGTGTCATATATGCTCCTCTGTGGGAAGGAAGCCCAGTGGTTCCGCTTGAGGTCTCCCCAGAGGAGTTCTGGGTCTAGTTACCTCAAGACTCAGAAACAATCCACATCTTTATCCGTTCTTCAAATGCTTACCGTGACAACACCAGACGTTGGTGAGGGTGTGGGACAAGTGGAATTCTTCTACAACACTGGTGAGGATGTAAAATTGTGCAGCCACTTTGGAAAACGTTCAGGTCATTTCTCATAAAACTAAACATACACCTGCATGTGACCCAACCATTTCATTCGTAGGTATTTACCCCAGAGAAATAAAAACATATGTTTAAGAAAAGACCTGTAAAGGAATAGTCACAGCAGTCTTATCCACAATATTCAAAAATTAGAAGGAGCCTAGGTGTCTATCAATAGGAGAATGTACAAATAAACTATGTCATATCCATACATAGTTTGGATGCTATGTATGTAGGCTAATGCTACTTAGCAACAAGATACATGGAAAAACATGGATGAATTTGAAAAACATGCCAAGTGAAAAAGGCCTTACATAAAAGAGAATATAGTGCATAATTCCATTTTTATGAAGTTCAAGAATGGACAAAACTAACCTAGAATATAAAAGTTCAGAGTAGTGTCTCAGTTGGAGATTGCCTGGGAAAGGGCTTATGGCAACATTCTGGTGGATACTAATATTTTGTATCTTGACAGATGTTTGAGTGACACAAGTGAATGCATTCGTCAAAATCCAGTGCATTAGTTTGTTAGGGCTGCCATAACAAAATACTACAGACTGGGTGGCTGAAACAGCAGAAATTTATTCTCTTAAAATTCAGGAGGCTAGATGTCAGTGATGGAGCTGTAGGCAGGGCTGGTTGCTTCTTAGGGCACAGAGGGAAGGATCTGCTCTGAGCCTTTCTCCTCGGCCTGTAGACGCCGTCTTCTCCCCATATCTTTATGGGTCGTCCCTCTGTGTGTGTCTGTGTCCTAATCTCCTCTTCTTTTAAGGACACCAGTCATATTGAATTAGGGTCCTCCCTAATAAACTTATTTAACCTCAATTATCTCTTTAAAGAGACTATCTTTAAATATAGTCACATTCTGCAGTACTGGGATTAGAACTTCAGGATTGATTTTTTTTTGGGGGGAAAACAAAATTCAGCTCATAGTACTGAATGTACATTTGTATATTAAGCTGTATGTAAATTTTCATGAAAAGAAACACTGAAAAGCAATGTTGAACTGAAGTTAATGATATGCATGTTGAAGTATTTAGGGGAAAGTATATTGATTTTTGCAATTTACTTCGAAATGCTTCAGAAAATAAGATAGATTAATGGATGGCTATATATGTGGCAAAGTAAATATAATAACATTTAAATGGTAGAGTCCAGGTGGATTTTCCCTGAAAAATTCTTTCAACTTTGCTATATTTGAGAACTTTTATAATAAAATGTTGGAAAAATATTGCTGAAGCATCTACTGTGTGCAGGGCATAGGGTGGTGGGGTGGTAGCTCTAGGGTGACTGATGAACAAGACAGACAAGATCCCTACCCTCATGCAGCTTGCATTTTGTAATAATTTATTGGCAGCTTTGGTTTCCAGGATGCACCCAGTGGGCGCATTCGTTTATGAATTAATGAGACCTAACCTGACCTCTGTGCCTACCACGCATTTCACGTTAGCTGCTCAATGAACACGGGCCCATTGGCTTTCTGCCTCTGCTCAGATGATGAATTCTACGGCAGCTCCTGGTTGTGCAAAGATAAATCACTCCAGGTCCAAGTGGTAAACCACAGAAATAACAGCAATTTATATATACCCTAAGAGTCCCTGGTGAGTACTCCTACACTATTTATGATGTGTAGTGACGAAAGTTAAAAGCAAGGACGGGAGTGGCAGCTTTATTTTATTACCATCTGCACATCACGAAAGAAACCCAAATGCAAATGCTCACTGCAAAGCCAGTTAGGAAGCTCTCACGACATGAAGTTTATCATGGGAAAAAATAGGTAATCCACACAGAGCTGCAGTAATATTTTTAATGCTGCCTGAACATTTCTGAATCGGAACAAAGAGATTTTTCAATCTTCTCAAATAACTTCTAGGCTTATGATCTAAATCCCGATGAGCAAAATGTTGCACTGACTCCAGTCACAATTATAGGAAATGAATAATTCCTCTGCCACTGTTTAAATTTAGGGAGTTTGGGAAACCTGGACTTAAAAAAAAAGTTTTTGCATCACTAAGTATGAGTTTTTCTATGATGTCATAGCATATGGGTTTGAATTCTGATTTTTACTAGGCAAACTTAGGCAAGTTACTTTGTCTCTTTAAATCTCAGTTTCTTTTTGTGCAAAATGGAGATGGAATGCTACCCATTCAAAATGCCCTTGACAAACAAGGCATGGAAAATACTTAATACATCCTTAGTACCTAGTCTCAGCTTTAGTACTTAGTCTGGTTCATAATGTGATGATGATGGTGATGATGATGACAAGGAGGGTGATTATGTTGGAGGGTGAAGAGAGCAGAACATGCAGTGGACAATTTTTGCCAAAAGCAAACTAGGAAGCGGCTCCTCTGTCTCTCGAAGAATTAAACGATATGAAATCAATCAAGATACTTCGTATATGGCAACTGTTTAAAGACTTGAGTTTACGTCGACGAAAAGCAACAGAAGGTGACAATCTGACAGCTGGGGAGCAAATGGTTTCTCCTTATTCAATTGTTAGTCTGGCTTAGGGATAGAGCGTCCCGATCAATTACTGATGCTCATCGTGGGTTTGGACCACGGGTACCACAACGTATGTGTTGTGAGTTTATGGATTCTGGTGAAGGGACCCCAGGTAGAGTTCTATTTCTTACCTATGGATATGTTCAAAGTTTAATATTATTTGGGTGAGTCTGCCTCATTTTGAGAGGAACACCATATATTTCCTTTTTATCTCTCATTCTTCCACCACATTGACAATTCTTTGGTGCTCAATGGATATTTGTTAAATCAAATTATTAATAAAAATGTCTTTCTGATGCTGATAAATTAGTATGCATAATATTGTACTCTATTTGGTGTGTTATATGTTAAGAAGATTAGTGGAAAACTTTCATTTCTTTCTCTTCAAAGGGTGCATGAGGGGAAATGAACAACTGACACTTAAAAAAAATTCCCTGGAGCTTATCCCCTCGCCCAATAGAAATAGATCTTTGTAAGGCCCCAGATAAAGTTGTTCCAGGTATAACTTAATGACTTGTGATTTGCCTTCTAAAGCTGTCTATTTGCTTCTCAAAAAGCCATCTTTGTTCTAGGCCAAGCCTTGATCAAATGGGAAATTGTCCACTAAGAATTCATGTGCAATCATGTTACAATCTTCCCCAATTCCTTCCCAGTTATCATGGCAATCCATATGGCAAGGAGAAAGGGAGATGTTTATGATGCTATTTTTTTTCTAGGGGTCTTACCTTTGTCCCTTATTATTCCCAGATTTGCAACATGAGAATTAAATACTGAAGCAAGAGTCTTCTGAAGAACTCTACCCAACGCCACACGAATCACGAGTTTTTCCAGTCTGACTGGTAGGAACAGGCATTGTTCCCAGCCCTCTGTGGGTTCAGGCACTGTTTCCCCTAATCCTTTCGGGTGGTTCTTTCCCCAGGCTTAGGTGGTTTCCCCACACGAGGTGCTGCTCAAAGCCCTGCTCAGTACTCGAGATCTCTCTTCTCTCTGGTTCCTGCAAACTCCAGCTACTTTGGATTCCCTGGTCTCACAGCTCCATCTGCTCAACTCCAGGAGTCCTCACGGCTCTTCCTGGCTTCCGCTTCTATAAGCTGCGTTCTGGAGACTCTCTCAGTGTAGCACGAACCATGAGGCTGGGCTTGTTTGTTTCCCACTGACCTTCCTTGCCTGCCGTCCACTGGCTTTAAAATCGCTGCTTCTTATCCCTTGTTGGGTTTTTATAGTTATTTCCGGTGCAAGGGGAAATCAGATCTCTGCTACTCCATCTTGGCCAGAAGTGGACTCTGGAAGTGGAGTAATATTTAATAACATATGAATCTTTTCTAAATTATAAATCCTGGCACACAAAGAGGTCAATAAATATTTGTTGATTTGGTTCAGTTTTCAGTTTTATTTATTTACACCACCTGCTTTGTGGGTCTTTTCAGAAACCATCATGGAAACAGAATATCTGAACTTAAAAGCTGGAAGGAACCTTCAAGATCGACCTTTTCTGCCCTCGGAGGAGCTTACAGACAAACTGTGATGTTAGATTCTACCTTCCGTGACAAAAGCTTTTAAAAAACACCCCAAGGCATCTGGTATAAAATAATTGCTTCTGCGCCCTTGCCTTCATTGTACTCATCTCTAGGATGGGGAGAAGAGACGTGGGAGCCATACAGCATGGGCTGTGGTGTAAAAAGTACTAGTTCTACTGAGTAGCTGTGTGACCTGGTGCAACTTTTGTAGCCTCTTTGAGTCTCTGTAAAATGAAGAGAAAAACACTTCCCTGGAAGAGTGGTCAAGGATTTGAAATAGGCAATGTAATTGGCTTATGCTGTGTCTAGGGCATAGCAGGTGCTCAGCAAGGGGTAGCTTATTTCTGGCATTATAATCAGGTGAGGGGAAGGGCCCTCCTAGCACGGACCCTTGAGGATTCTGTGACTCAGGGAGTGGGCGATTGCATTTGTGGTCTCTGCCCTCATTAGGAGCCACTTGCAGGGCTTGTCTCAGCAATAAAAACAGCCAAGTGAGCACAGCAGAGAAACATCAGCCCCTCCTCCTCCTGAGGGCAGGAATCCAGGCCCCCAGAGCAGGCAATGCCCTAAAGCCAGGTAAGGATGCTCCCTCATCACTAAAGTTCAAAACCACATCAGCAAAGCAGGGGATTCTTAATAAGCTCAGCTGGGGCGGATCGTTCTGCTCCTGAGTCAGCTGTCCCAGGCCTGGGGAGCTGGTGTCACTGGCTTGGTTGGAACTTTCCTCTGGCTTCAGGGAAGTGAACCTTTTCGGCAATGACTTGTGCTCAGAATGAGGCGAGAGGGATCCCACCGTGGGAGAAATAGCAGCCGACACATAGGGAGTTCTTATCACGTGCATTTCCACCTCCAGCTGCTGTACTAGTTCCTTCAGTAAGCATTGTTGACCCAATTCCCTCGTGGCTACCCTGGGATAAGTCAAATTATGTTATTTCCTCCCTTTAAAATCCTCTAAAACCTATCCATTACACTTGGAATAAAATCGTGATTTTTTACCACGTTTTAAAATTTCTACATGATCTGACCTTGCCTTAAGCTAATTTTCTCTTCCCTCATTCTTGCTTTCTGTGCTTGAGCAACACTGTCCTTTCTGTTTCTTAAACACACAAATCCTTTCCTGCCCCAGGACCTTTGCACTTGCTGTCTCCCTTCCCACCCCTCCCCCCCAGATATTCTACGTGATTTTTTGTGTGTCTGGCTTGGTCTCATCCTTCAGGGCTTGCTCAAGTGTTAATTGCTTCCAAAAATCTTCCCTGAGCATTAAAGCTGCTGGGTAATTTGTATCTTTAGGAGGATAATTTGTATTTTTATTATTTCCATATTATAAATGACAAAACCAAGCCTCAGAAAAGTGATATAACTCAAAAGTGATATAACAGCCAGTAAGTGGTAGGATTGCAATAGAATTTGAAAGCAAGTAATTGTTCTGCTGTTTACACAAAGCTTGCTCGTGCATTAGGTGACCCCTTTCCTCCTTTTTGGGAGTCATTTTAGGTTCCAATGGACCCGTATGTATCTCTTTTGATGAGGACATATTCAGACCGTATTTAAATCGGGCTGTAAGCAAACTTCCCTGACCAGAGTGTTCGCCTTCCTATTTTCCTTCAGGCCAGAGGCTCTATCGTTTATTTTATTACAAATGCAGTTGGAAACAGCTCATGCTGTGGAGAGAACAAAATTGCCAACCCTAAATTTGTCTGCTTTCTAAAGCAGTTGGTGAAATAAAACGGATAACATTTTCACCCCTTAGGCCAATTCAGTATCGTGGGAGAAATAGGTCCCCACTGCAGGCACAAAGGATATTTCCCCGTCTGTGGGAGCCACCACTGTAGGACCCGCCTCCAGCTCAACCCTCACTCAAGGGCAAGCCCCTCTTCTTTCCCGCGCCTGCTCTCCTGCTGCTGGGATGTGTCTCTGTTGAGACCAGGAGTGCCGGACGTTGAACGGACAAAGGTGGACATCAAACATCTTCCTGAGTGAAAGAAGTGAAAGAAGAGTAAATACTACGTGATTCCATTTGTCAGCATTTGTAAGAATGGGCGACAGTTATCTATGGGAACAGCAATAACGTCAGTGGTTGCCTAGGCGGAGAGTCGGGGTTTCATTTCAAAGGGCCACGTGGTAATTTCCGGGGTGATGGCATTTTCTCTATCTTGATTATAGCCTATAATGAAACAGAAAATCCCCTCCCAACCCAGAAAAGTAGAAGCAAAAGAGAACAATTTCATTATTGGATAAGCATTCCTCTAGAACGTGATGTGCAGCGCAGGCAGTCTGTTGCGAGATCGCAAAGACAGAAAGAAATCTCTGCCTTTTGTCCAGCGAAGCAGACACAACCCACTGCACGCACGTTCTCCAGGTAAACAGTGAGTGGTCCTCAAGTAAGAGAAGCTGACAGCAGCGGCCATCGCCCCGTAGCTCACCCCGGGTTCACTTGGTAATTGGGGTGGCCATCTGTGTTTGCTAATTGGATTTATCCTGAGGAGAAATAAACCCCTCGCTTCTTTGTGGCAGGAGGCAGTTTCGTAACTTGGAGCGAGGCGCAGACTCCCACCTGGGTTAGGCTCCCGCCCTCCCACCGGAACTGGGAGGCAGAGGTGCCATCTTCCCCGACGATTATGCTTCAGAGCCACGGTTCCCAGGTCTGCGGGAGAGATATTCCTGGCTCCTAAAGCTGGCGCCAGAGAGGCTTATTTAACTTTTGAAAAGATTTACATACATTTCAAAGAAACAGAGAAAGAACCTACAATTAGAAGTTTTCTAAAGTAAATGCTCCAAGAAAAGGGTGGGGGCGGGGAGGAGGGAAGAAGTCTCTTTATTTTCAACAGGGAGAATTAAGCCTCTTATATTTTTAATTTGTGTTTTTCCTTACATGACGCAAGTGTCTGTATTTGTCCAAATTATCAAAGTGTATGCTTAAAAATGTATGCATCTTAGCCCATGAACATTAAACCTAAAACCTGAAACCTAAAAAAAAGGTGATTTAAAACATGCCCCGAATCCTCTGGAACGCTTCTGCAGACAAAAGTCTACAACAAGTGTTGGCGAGGATGCGGAGAAAAGCAACCCTTACACACTGTTGGTGGGAATGTAAATTGGTACAGCCATTGTGGAAACAGTATGAAGGTCCCTCAAAAAATTAAAAATAGAATTACCATATGATCCAGCAATCCCACTACTAAGTATATATCCAAAGGAAATGGAATCAGTATGTTGAAGAGATATCTGCATTTTCATGTTTATTGCAGCACTACTCGCGATAGCCAAGATATGGAATCAACCTAAGTTTCCATCAATGGATGAATGGATAAAGAAAATGGGATATGTCTGTGTGTGTGTATGTATGCAATGAAATACCATTCTGCTATAAAAAAGAATGAAATCCCAATGTCAGCACCCATTTCAAAATTTGCAAATATTAAAAGGAAATGCAGGTCAATCATTAGGCACAGAGTAGGCTTTGCATGGGTAATAGTTATTGTTGGTTATCATTAATTCTATGGTCATTAGCAGAATCTCTTAACTAACCTGCAGGGCTAGGAGGACCCAGGGCCATAGGCCAATAGGAGGTGAGTCACAAGCAAGAACACCTGTGTCTCACTAGCCAATTCTGAATCGTAGGATGTCTCAGTTCCTAAAATGAATCGAGATGCTCTCATGTTACTTTTGTAAGACTCTGATCATTTCCGGCCCTGCAGACACCACTACAATCTGTCTAACTGAACTCTTCAGAAAAGGGTGGTTTGTTCTCATCCTTGCCATCTGAATCAGAGGCCCCATGAATTAACCTGGCATTGTCTCAGGAGACGCAGGGATGATTTATAAAGACAGCCGCAACATAACCGTCTCCATGACCCGACATGTCTCACACCTCTTTTCATTTGTCAAACGTATTAATCTGGATATGTCATTTAAGCACAACAGCCACATTCACTCAGAGGGCCGAGGATGGGCGAGATGAAAGACTTGTCTGTCTTCCAGCCTTGACAAGTCTCACTCCATCCTAGGTTTCCCTCAGTCTTTTACTGTTCTGTGATTGTTAGAGGATGCCTATTGATTGTCTTATAACCCCTTAAAATTTAGAAGGGTGGGATGGTGATGTCCATTCCTGAAAAAAATCATAGATGACAGTGAGCATAAGAAAAAGCTTCTATGCTTCCCTTTTGATCCCCCATCAGTTCATACTAAGCCTGCCTTAGGTAGGTAAAAGATAATCTTTGCACGATGGTATGGTTGAAAACTGAATGTGGCTTGTTAATATCTTACATGGTCTGTGTAGTGGGGGTTTTAATTTTGTCTTTTTTTTTCTTACTTAAAAAATAGAGAAAAGTCACAATGTCTATGTGCTCGACAACCAAAAAGAATCAACTCCTGGCTGGGCATGGTGGCTCACACCTGTGATCCTAGCACTCTGGGAGGCTGAGGCGGGAGGATCACTTGAGCTCAGGAGTTTGAGACCAGCCTGAGCAAGAGCAACACCCCCATCTCTACTAAAAATAGAAAAAATTAGCCCAGCTAATAAAAATAGGAAGAAAATTAGTCGGGTGTGGTGGCACACGCCGGTAGTCCCAGCTACTTGGAGGCTGAGGCAGGAGGATCACTTGAGCCCAGGAGTTTGAGGTTGCTGTGAGTGAGGCTGAGGCCACGGCACTCTAGCCTGGGCAACAGAGTGGGACTCTGTCTCAAAAAAAAAAAAAAAGAATTGACTCCTAACATTTTTATCATACTTATACCCATATTTTAAAAAATAGAGTTTAAATGTTTATTTGCCAATACTTAAAAATGTGAGACTTTTGCATAAAAAGTGAGGTTTTAACATAAAATTATGGATTGAAAAATGGTAAAAGCCTAGCAAAAACCGGGCTTGCATTCCTATGTGGTAACATTGACCTGAAACTGACCTAACTGCTCCATACCCTGAGCAGTTGAACTCCCCAGTTTGCCACAGTCCCCACTAATCTCTGTTACTTCTCACGCACAAGCTTGGCTATCTGTTTTACCCTTGTAGACAGGTGGTTTTCTACCTGTTTTTTTTTTTCTGTGATCATCATCATTTATTTGTGGGGAGAACATTTAAAATTCACTCTCAGCAATTTTGAAATATATGATACATTATTGTTAACTATAGTCACTTCACTGTGCGATAGATCACCAGAACTTATTCCTCCTGGCTAACCAAACTTGGTACTCTTTGACCAACTATCCTCCCCTGCTCCCACCTCTGGTAACCACTATTCTACTCGCTACTTCTAAGAGTTCGAATTTTTAGATTCCACATATAAATGAGATCATGAGATATTTCTCTTTCTGTGCCTGGCTTCTTTCACTTAGCACAATGTCCTTCTAGATTCATCCATGTCATCACAAATGACAGAATTTCGTTCTTTTTAAAGGATGAATAGTATTCCATTGTGTGTGTGTGTGTGTGTGTGTGTGTGTGTGTGTCTCACGCTTAAAAATATCCATTCATCTGTTAAAGGACACTTAGGTTGTTTCCAAATCTTGGCTATTATGAGCAATGCTGCAATGGAAATGGACAAGGGAGAGCACATATTTCTTCAGTATTTTGATTTCGATCCCTTTGAATAGTTACCTAGAATTCTTGGCATGGATATAATCCTCCCTCCCTCCCTCTCTTTCTTCCATTCTTTTCTTTCCTTCTGTATCTGCTTCCAATTAGCACCATGTATTGAGTGTTTACAGTGGGCCAGGCACTGTGCATGGCTCTCTGCATCATGGTTCATTTACTTTTTAACCACGACAGTGCCAGTTAGTCATCATCATCGCAGTTTTATAAACAGAAAAGCTGAAGCTTATCCATGTTATCCCATGTGTGCAATGCTACACTCCTGGCAGGTGAATAACAGAATTAGAATCCACTTTTGTCCTAAGCCCATGCTGGTCCATCAAGCCCGCTAATAAGACAGTGCACTGATCCAGCCTGCATTGGGTTAATACAGGGCTGCCCCTCGGCTCACTGCCTGGTGTTTGAGTGATGGTGTTTTACCTATGGATCTGCTAAAAATGATCCTGTCTAATCTCCCGGAGCAGAGAGAGGCTGGGTGTTATTATTTCTATATTCTCAGCACCCAGCACTTTATAAATATATGTGAAATGAATCCTACTGGAGTACCCTTAGGACACATTCCTCATGCCCTTGTAAGCCTCTTGATTTTTTTTTCTGTGTGTGTGAGTAAAGTCTAAAGCTTCCTGCTCAACAAAGTGCATGGCAGCTTCTGAAAGTTTTTAAACTCCTTTGCATCCAGTACCAAGAAGACCAAAGAGAGACAAAGACATTTGTGATCAGTGTGATCTTAGGAACAGACAATGACAAGCATATCTCATGAATGATAGCGCTTTCTTTTCCTGAAAATGAAAGAGTCAAGTGTATATTGGCTTTTATGAACACACACAGAACCCTTGTACCTAGGGAGCGAATAGCAGTTAGTGATGGGTGATACAATTTTACAAGTGCTTTTAATTTCCCTTCTTGGTTTCTCTTTACATTTATAGGAAAGATGGCGAAGCTCGTGGAATCAGGTAGATTGCACCTGTGCCTGACAAAAAGCAAGAAAACAGGAATAGGAAGAAATTTTTATAGAGTGGTTCTGTGCTGCTGCTGCTGCTACTGCTTGTGATGGGGTGTGTGTGTGTGTGTGTGTGTGTGTGTGTGTGTGTAAGAGAGAAACGTGGCTGGACTCGGAATCATGTCATAGGAGCAGGTAGGAACCATTCCGCCAGGGCGAGGGTCAGCCTAGGCAGCTTTGATATTCATGAATCCAGACACATGAAGAAACTCATCACGCCGCGTCTTCCCCCAATGCAATATAAATGCGGCAAATGGATAAGCTGCTGCTACTTGTGTTTCTGCTCCATGCGGGGACAATTACAGCTGGAAACACCTTGGAGAAAGTTATCCAGTCTCTAAGTTTGCTAATTCCATTTCTAAAATAGCTCTAAAATCTTAGCTTGCTCATGGTGGGGATAATTAAAACTAATGAAGTGAACTTAGGGGTGTGCACGAGAGACTGCGCCCGGAGAATCTGACGGTGATTACAGACAGGCTGCGGCTTCTTGGAAGGTAATCGCGGAACGACCCGTCTTCATTTGTATTCATGGGGATAGGGAGCCCTTTCCAAGACGCTGGTAAACATTTCAGAGGAGCCATCCCCACGTCACGTTTTGGAATTTAGAATTCTTCATGACACTTCAGAAGTTCTAGGGTTTTACCTGCTGGTTACAAATGACTAAGCATGAGACATTATATGCCAGGGCTGAGAAGCAAGAGAGAGGAGCAGCGAGAGGGAGGGAGGAAGAAGGAAAGAAAGAAAGGCACTATTTGTGTATTTATGGTATCAATATTTATTGAGCACCTATTTTGTGCTAGACCTCTGGCCTGTGCCAGATTGTGTCCCAGGTACTGAAGATACGTAAACAAGACAGACTAAACACTCACTTCTCACTATGTTTACAGTCTAGTTGGGAGAAACAAAGCCAGGGAAAATATTATTCGGTGACCAGTGCTGTGCACGAATAAAAATAGATGGGTCAGAGGGAGACTGGGGTCAGGAACATTGGCTCAGAGATTGCGAGTGAGCGAGGAGGGCAGGTGGCTGATGCAGGGTGAGTAAGTTTTGCTTTCGAAGCTCTCTTGGATACTGCGTGAAGAATTTGTTGTAGAGGGCAGGAAGGAGGCGAGGAGGCCTACAAGGAGGCTAGAGCAGTCTGGGTGGTGCCCTGGGCTAGGGTGGCTGTCAAGGAGACGTGAGTAGAGTCAGTCACTGGTTTGAAGGAGGAATTGCTGTGTTTGGCTGATGTTTGCCTTTGTGAGTTTTTGGCTCGAGCAGCTAAGAGATGACGGTGCTGTGCACCAGGATGGGGAAGAGCTAGGAAAGAGAAGTGGGAGGAGTGGCAAGACTCCCTGTCAGGCTTGGCTGTCTTAACACCTAGATGCCGATTAGACATTCGAGTGGAGATGTTGAAAGAGAGGATGGTGGTGACACAGAGCAACAGCGATGAAGGGAGGTGACAGCATAGAGATGCTAAGGTCCCTCCAGTTCTCATGGCGCTGGGGACTCTTTTCTTCTTGTCTTCGTACTGTAGGACCCAGGGTAGAGGCTCAAGCTGTCCCCTCAAATGCTCTGTCCTTATTGTCCTCAGAAAACTTTGGTTCCCTCCTGTTGAACTCTAGTCCAAAGCATGGCTTTGGCATCATACAGATGTGGGTTCAAATTGCAGGATCACCACTTACTAGATGTGAGATCCTGGGCCAGGAATGCAACCTATCTGAGCTGTGTTTTTCTTCATCTTTAAAACGGCAATAATGAGAAGACCTGTCTCATGGGGTTGTTGAGATAATAATAGCTAGCTTTTATGGAGCATTTATCACATTACATATGTTATTGCATTTAATCCTCAACACAGCTCTAAGAGGGAGAGACTATTGTTGTTCCCATTCTACAGATGAGGAAACCAAGGCTCAGAGAGGTTGTTGGACTGGTCCAAAACTCTACATCTAGAAGCTACGAGAGAGGAAGTGACTTCTCCAAGTTTATATCACTAGGCAGTGCCCAGCATGATATTCTAACTGGGACAGCTTGTCTCCAGGGCCTGAACTCCATTGCTTCCTTGTAGCACAGTACTTGACACAGAGTGAGGGCGTGAAAAACAAGAGCTGCTGGTTTTCTATTGTTCTTGTTCTTATTACTGTGTCCTATTGTCATATCTATTTACCAGTTTGTTTTCACATCAAGCTCATGAATTCCTCAAGGGCAGGGACTTAACTTGTTCACAGCTGTGCCACCCCTGCCCAGCACGTGGCACAGCACCCAGCGGGTGTGCGGTGGATGTTGCTGAAACGGAGAACACAAATGCAGGACAGCCCGCTGGAATTCCCCCACCCACAATCCTCCCCATGAATTTCTTTATTGCAGTCCTTCCCGTACAGTGCACTTTCTCTGTGGTTGAGAGAAGCCTCCCTCTTTTTCCAAGTGGAACCAGCCTCACCAGGCCACAGGAAATGAGGTGGAGCTTCACCCTCGGTGGAGAGGGTGTCTCATCAAAACAGGAATTAAAGCAATAAGTTGTATCTGGCATCAGCCAAGTGCCCACACAGGCGCTAAACATAGCATAAGGGAGGGGAAGGCTCTATGAGGCAGAACAGGAAACTTCTTCTAATTCATTCTGTTTCCAGCATGTGAGACACTGAGTGTGTCGTGGGCAGGACAATTAAATTGAAATACGGCCCAGCTAAGCATAAGAGCTGTTCAAATGGGAAGGTCAGGAAATCCAACAGCAAACTTTTCGGGGAGGTAGGCGGAATGAGGTCCTTAAGGTATGGTCTAATTATCTAGGCTGTGTCAATTTCAGAGCTGGGGGCTGGCCTAACACCCCCACCTCCCACCTCCACCCGACCAAGTCCCCAGGCTCTAGTGAGATGGTTATTTAATAGTAAGAGAAATAGGAACAGTTGATAATAGCTCTGCAATCAGTACGTGCCTCTGAGACTGAACAATGATGAAACGTGTATCGCACCCCATGTCTTGGGATGTTAATGCCCATGAGGATTGCGCTCGTGTGGGGGTTGCAGGGCAGGGGGTGGTGACGCTGTGGCTGTCCCCCTTTTCCATGTCTCCTGAGATCCCTCAAGCGCTTCCATGAGGAGGCTGCTCCTGATATTAGGGACATGGGGACACAGAGCTGGGGAGGGGGCGTCAGGCTTGGAAGATGCACTCACTCTTTAGAACGTAAGGGCTAATCGTCCCTGGGGGTCATCTGGGGAGACTCAGCCACCTGGTCCTCGCCACACTCTTGGGGCATCATCCGTGGGTATGAATCTCAAACTCCTGGGTTGGCGTCTTGCCTCTCTGCCTGCGGCCCGCTGCACCCCTGCAGGGACGGGCTATGGGAGGGAGAGCTTGAGTGGGAACAATCTCAGATGCTGTCTGGGTGGACATCAAGCCCATGAAGCCTGGATTCCAGATTTGCCCCATTCCTGCCTATCCTCCCTGCCCCGACCTGCGACTTCACTCCACCAACACCACTGACTTAAACACCATTTTATGATATTGTAGAATTTTAGAATTTCCAGGGGCTTTAGAATCTGGTTCAGGTTCCCACCCGGAACAGGAATCTTCTTACTATAACCCCCAAAGATGGGCGTTCTTCTTCTTCTTGATGACTTCTAAGGCAGGGGTTCTCAACCAGAGGTGATTTTGCCCCTCAGGAGAGATGTGGCCGTATATGGAGACATTTTTGGTTGCCAATGGCATTTAGTAGGTAGAGACCAAGGATTCTGCTAAACAACACAGGTTGCACAGGGCAACCCACCCCCCACCCCTGTCCCGAGCAAAGAATTATCCAGCCCCAAGTGTCAGTAGTGACAAAGTTGAGAAACACTGCTTTAGGGGCAGAGAGCTCATCACCTAGTCCCAGCCCCATGAGCCGTCTCCTTTTCTTTCAGGTAATTGCAGTTAGTATAAGAAAGACGGATGAATGAGAGCCAGGTGGCTTGGATACAAACTTATATGGAGAAAGTCAAGACAGCACAACTCTGGGTATTGGCAATGGGATTGAAGAGATTCCTACCAATGATAGCAAAATGGTTGGGGCAAGATTGCCGAAAGTTATTTTCAGTGCAAGTATCCAGGTTTTGCTGAATCTCTGAGAGCACAGTTGGAAATACGGTGGACATTACAATAAAAAATCAGACCCAGAGAAACACAGCCTCTCCCTGAGAATGCACAGTGAGAGAAATACAAAACGAAATGACATATATATCATGGAGAACCAGGGTTTTGACATGGGGAGTAGCAAGCAAGAGAGAGCAAATGGGAATGAGTTGTACGGTCGTCATAAGTACTGACTTATTCTGTGTTGACTGTCCCTGGCATCCTTTCATTCTCTCTCAGATGCTGTCTTTATGGTTGCATTCAGGTGACGGTAAAAATTTATTAGCGGCAGGATGAGATTTCCCCCTCCATTCCTGGTGGGGAGGTCGTCTTTAGTAACACGGAATAAACAGACTGAGGTTTCATTAGCATAATAGTGACAACTCTATTAGGCTCCGAGAGAATGTCAGTATGAAAAAGAAAACGGTGTGTTCTGAAAAATACTATGCTATAAATTACTTTTCATTTTAAAAAAGAAAAGGTTGTTTGCTTATATTAATAGATCAGTAGCCTCTAAACTCCCTTGGTTGTGCACCCCATAAAAAATAAATAAGCCACCCAGTTTGTGGCGTTTTGTTATGGCAGCCATAGCAAACTAATACAGTCCCTTTCACTTGTAGCAATGATACTAGGAGCTAATATCGATCTGCAAATGAGTTTCTCATTTAATCTCTGTAAATTGTGTGATGTAGATGCAATTATTAGCTTTATCTTACATGTGGAGAAACAGGCTAATAGAAGTTAAGGTGGAGCTGGGGCTGTTGGCATCCAAGGCCAGGCTCTTAATACTGGGGTTGCTGGAGTAATAACTGAAGAGTGGCAGGAATGTTCAGAATAGGCAGACGATGCCACCATGTCACTTCCTGTTTTACAGGAAGTGGGAAAGAGCAATGGCGGGAAGCCAGATTCAGTGCCAGAAGTGAGCCATCATCTCATCCCTGCCTCCTTTTGACTCTTTAGTCAATTCGGGAGATATTTTTTAGCTCCTACGGTATACCAGGCACGTTCTGTGGACGGGGGCTCCGGCAGTGAACACAACAGGTGTGGCCGACCTCATCCTCGTGGAGCTCACCATCCAGGTGGGGCATTGTCAGTCTCTGAATTCTCCAAGTCCCAACCTACCTTCTTTCTTCCAACTGGGGAAAGGAAATGAGACAGCAGGGCTGCTTCTTTGAGTGTTTTTTTTTTTTTTTCTGTTTCCGTCTTCTGACAGCCGTACTTCATGTCTGACAGGAGAGATGATTCTTTTAGACAGTGATACATGTGTGCGTTTTGACTGTTTGTGAAGTTCCCTAATTAATTCTTTATAGACTTCTATTGGCAACTGAATTTGTGTTTTGCGATAAAAGTGAGAGTTCAGATGAATTACTGTTGAACGTTCTGCTCCCTTGGAGAGCTCACAGTCTGCGTTCTGAGCTGTTAATCTCCTTGCTTACCGACCGGCGCCGCTTGTCTTGCAGTGACGCACGGCGGGTGGTTACCATGGCATAAGACAACAGTGACAGCGTTGGCCCTGTCGTCATGGAAGCCCTGGGCCATCTCCTGAGCAACCTGACGAGGGCTCCCGAACCACGGATGGCCAAACCTTGGCACCACGAGGGTTACTGTTTGATTCTTTTTGCTGTGAGTGGCTTGACATCTATACCTGACCAAGAGCTTGATGTGGCTAAATAAACTTAGGAAAGGAGCAACAGTGAATCTTGTCCAAAGAGAGAGGAAGAGAGAGAAGGAGGGAGGGAGGAAATGAGAGAGAAAGAGAAGGAGAGAGGGAGAGAAGAGAAGAGAGAGAGTCAGAAATACAGAGAAAGAGAAAGGAAGAGAATGCCCCTGACACAAGCACAGAGAGATGCAGAGATGAAAGGTGACAGGAGAAATAGATAATAATAACAGTCAATATCTATTAAGTGCATGTTCTGCGCCAGGTATCTCGAGGTGCTCTGGCTGCATTATTTCATTTGTTCTTCGTGATGACTCTATGATATAAATATTGTTATTTTCCTTACTTCTGAAGTATAAAAACAAGCTCAAAGAGACTAAATAAATTATCCAAGTGCACACAGTTCTTAAAGTGCAGAGCCAGTCTGCAAATTCAGGTGGATGTATTTAGAGGATACACTTTAAATTACTCTGGTCGAGAGACAGAGAGTATGAAAAGCATAAGAAAGAGATTGAGAGAATTCACACGTGCACATAAATATACACACACACGCCGGTGGGGAGGGGAGATGGTTTAAAGAAAGACACAGAGTGTGAGACATGAGAGAGTCTGAGAAAAACAAAGGGAGATTTAAAGAAATGTGTAGAAAGAGACTGAGATAGTTGACACATGCACACAGAGAAAAACAGAGAGAGGTGCAGAGAGAGAGAGAGAGAGAGAGAGAGAGAAGACTTCTGCAAACAAAACACTGTCTCTTCATGTAAGACCAAAACACTAAAATATCTGGGAAAAACAACAGCATAGCTTGTGTGATGTTCATGTGCCAGGCGTTTTTGTTTAGTTCACATCCTCACTGTAGAAACACTGGAACAGATGGAGCCAGTTTCACCCAGACGCACAGTCTTTGGAGGTGCAGGTCTCCGAATGCAGAGCTCTGACCCCACAGCATGCATTTTGTTCCCAGTGCTCCTCAGAGTGTGGAGAGGGCAGCATGGCATTTTGCAGTTTTTCAATACTTCACTTAGGAGAATGGTCTCTAGTTCCATCCAGGTTGTTAAAAAAGGTTCACCATTTTGTTTTATGGCCGAGTAGTACTCCATGGTATATACACACCGCATTTTATTAATCCACTACAGGTAATTATCTACTTACCTATGTTGATGAGGACTACATCAGGACTGTCCCCAAATGTTATGAAAATGGACAAGGGAGAGTGTGGTCAGGAAGGGCTTTCAGGAGGAGGCAAGACCTGAGCTGTAATCCTCATCACTGTCATTATTGTCACTGTTGACAGCACTATCACCTTTTGAATGTTAATAATGGGCCAGCATGACACTAGAGGATCCACATATCCTTCTTTTATTTTTCAGAGCCACTCTGAATTATTTGCCTCATGGTATACAAGCAGAGCCTGCAGCTAGCTCCAAGATGTAAGGTGACTTGCTCAAGGTCACAAAGTGGGAAAAGAGCTGAGATTTAAGTTCATGTCCACCTGACTGCAAAGTTCAGGCAGACCTCAGAAATCATTTATTGCTTTGCTCTGTAGCTGAATTTCTAAAATATTGTTTGTAGGTCTTTTCCCTTTAAAATTGAATTGCACTTTATCATTAGCTTCTGTTATAACTTCAGAGATCATTCATCTTCAGTTTACGTCATTTGTGGTCACAGTGTTCTTTCAGTCTTTCCGCCAAGCAGCTGAAAGTGTATAAACACATGCTTAAGTGCACCCAGAAATAACAGGTAGAGTGACAATTTCCATTGTTCTGGGAGTACCTTAATTATCAGAAGAGTGTGTCTATCCATCGAAGTTGCATTTAATTGACATTAACACGCTGCTACTGCTCCACTGAAGAACATTTTCCTGATTCCAGTAACAAAAGACTTCCGTGGAGAGGTCCCTCTGCATTAGTTAATAAGATTCTTTTGCTTTTCAATAATAATTCTCAACTTGAGTCAGCTTTGGCGAGAAGCAATTTGTTGTCAGGATAGTATTGGAAGGATACTGCATCTCAGAGAATCCAAAGAAATGTTGAACAACCAGTCTTAAGAAAAGGGGTGGGGGAATGGGCTGCTCCAGGGACCTAAGGAAAAGGAGTTTATGGCTCTTTCTTCTTGAATTCTGCAACTAAATCCCTAAAGGTGGATTAGGTACACTTCTCTGAATCCACCATCATTTCATACTTACCCCCGGGCATATGTTGGAGCCTGACTTACACCAGTTCACAAAAATAAATTATTAAATTTTCAGGAGTTTTGTGAATTAGTTGTTACATGATTGGTAACTTCAAATCGGCCATAGTGGGAGTATTAATATTTACACCAAGGGAATTGGCAACTGCTAGAGATTAGGGCTTTATTTTTTCTTTCTTGGAGAGGTGGTTTACCAGCATACCTCCATTGTAAAATAACCATGCGTTAACTGTCCAAAGTCATGTTTAAGAATATGAACTTTGAATCAGACTCTGTAGGTTTGATGTCTAGCCCCACCACTTCCTTGCTTTGTGATATTGCCAGTTTCTTAGCCTCTCTGAACCTCAGATTCTTCATCTGTAAGGGAAGGATAACAATTCTACAAAGAAATAGGGTTTGTTGTGAGGATTGAGTTAAGCCCTAGTGTCTGGCCCATGGAATGTACCCTATACATGTTAGCTGTTTTCCACACTGGCTTGCAATTGTCCATCTATTTGTTTACTATTTCTGGGGCCTCAGTACCCTGAACGGTTCTTGGCAAGCACTAAAGTCTTGATGAATTAAGGAAAGAAAGAAGGAAGAGAGGAAGGGAGGGAAGAAGGAGAGTTGACTATGGGACATATGCCAGTTATGGCCCATTGGAAAGTCCTCAGCATCTAGAGCTGTACCTGACACGTGGTTGGCGCTCAGTGAATATTTTTTGAATGAATTAATGATGCATAAATTCTAAATTCTCTTTTGGACCACTTTGTTATGTTCTCCTCACTAACGTCAACCTGACTTCTTCCTCTCATGTAGATTTCATTCACTATTCATGTTTCCACTCCTTAAATAGCAGGGATCAGTTCATTTCCTGCCTTTACATGATAATGTTTTAAATATTTGAAATCTCGTTCTGTGGTCCCATTTCTCTGGGATTAGATTTCCAAAGGGTCAAAGCAGGGAGGTATGTGATGGTTAATTTTATGTATCTGGGAGACGCCCAGAGAGCTGGTGAAAAACTACTTCTGGGTGTGTCAGAGAGGGTGTTTCTGGAAGAGCCTGGCATTGGAATCAGTAGACTCAGTGAAGGAGATCTGCCCTCACCAATCTGGTGGGCATCACTCAGTCTGTTGAGGGCCTGAATGGGACAAAAAGACGTAGGAAGGGCAAACTCTCTCTCTTCCTGAGCTGGAACTTCTGTCTTCTCCTGCCCTTGGATGTTGGAGCTCCTGCTTCTTGGGTCTTCAGACTCTGAGACTTACACCAGTGGCTCCTCTGGGTCTCAGGCCTTCGGGCTGGGACTGAATTACACCACTGGCTTTTCTGGTTTTCTAACTTGCAGATGGAAGATGGTGGGACTTCCTCGTCTCCATACTTGTGTGAGACAATTCCCATAAAATAAATCTCCTCTTATAAGTCTCTATACATGCTATTGGTTCTGTTTCTCTGGAGAAACCTGACAAATACAAGGGGAAAGGAAGAGTCTTTCAGGGTCAGACTTAGTGATGGGGTCCTCACGGCCCCATAGACCTGAGCTTCCAATCTCACATCTCTGGATACAAAACTCTTATATTTTCCCATGTGGGCCATTTTCCCCAAGGCCCACTCATGGGGCCAGGGTGAATGAACCTATAGAGGTTTCTTATCTCAGCTGCTCTCTGTGCCTGGAACCAGGCACACAACCACCCCATCCTCTGTGTCCCAGCATGCAGACCTCAATGGTAGCTCTTGGCAAAGCTCAGTGTGGGAGATTTCACATAAATGAATGGATTAGAAGCCAGAAAAGATGTAAGATAATAAATGTGATGGCTAATGGAGAGGAAGCTTGTCCTCTCCCGGGTATGCCAGTACTTTTCCTTTTGATGGAGTAATCTCCCCAGAGCACCCTAGAAACTTGGAAAAGACCAAGACGAAGCTGTTTCATAATACCCTGGGGAGCTTTAATACTCTCACTGAGTCTCTGGAGAGAGCCATGTGATGTCTCAAATATGTTTTAAAGGAGAACATCTTGAGTCAGGCTTCCATGGATTTAGAAGCCACTCTCTGTATGAGCACAATATGGGGAGAGTTTGGGGTCATTTTCAGCAGAATCATATCTTCTTTATGTCATCCATGGTGCATAGCACCTAATGGTTTCTATCCTTCTGGGGCCAGGAGAAGCATCTGGCTTTTGAAGCTTCCATTTTTAACAAACTTTTACAGACCAGGAAGCAAACTACATCCTTATCACGACTATAAAATGCTACAGAAAAAAAAAAAAGGATACTGAAGATTATTAGGGACATTCTAAAACCAGTAGACTGGGACATAAGGAAAGTCTGTAGACCTCTGGGTCTTGAAACTGGAATCTCTTTTTAATTTAAAAGACTCTAATCCCTCATTAGAAAATTAGTTGATTTTCTAATCCCTAGTGGAGAGTACTCATCACTTGTCTCTAGCTGGGCTAGGAACCTCCACTCCTATTTTTTTTTCCTAATTACAGGAGCCCTATAAGGTTAATATTACTGTCTCCGTCTTACAGATCAGGAAACTGAGGCACAGAGTGTTTAAATTTTCAAGGACATAGAGCTGGTACATGGCAAAATGTGGACCCAGGCTTGTCTGTTGGACTCCATAATCCACTTTCTTTCTTCTCTTTCTGCTTCTCTATAATTTATACATGAACCATGTTCGGGAGAATTCTTTGACTCCTTCATTAAAGACCTAGTGGCAGAATCTACAGAAAAAAAGAATGATGTACCTTCTACATTCAGAATATTAAACTCCCCTGAATCCTCTTGGTGCTTGTGGCTTATTTATTTTCTTTCTTTCTTTCTTTTTTTTTAGAGTGAAGGGGATTGTTGGTGAGATTTGAGAAACCAAGAATGGTGGCCATCGTACAAAGCTAAGCACATTCGTCACCCTTACGGGAAAGCGACCGTGTTCTGGTGTTAAGCCCCTTGCTTTCTAGATATGTTTCCAGGGAGGCCCCCTTCACTTCCAAAATGCAACCTGGATGCACAGAAAGGTGCTTGGGACGTGTTTCCACCCGACACTTGGAGGTGGCAATATGGTTGTTCACGTTCACTTGAGTGTCTGACGGAGCTTTGGGGTGGGTGCATCAGAGTGGAAGGAAACCACCTAACAAGGGCAACGATGGAGTCACTCATCCTTGCCTTCTGGATGGGGAATGGGAGGCAGAGAAAAGAGGAGGGAAGCCTCTGCCTGCTTAGGAGCAGGGCGAGCACACAGTTAATGCTCATTAAGTTAACTAAGCGTAGAACTTCTATGCTAATTACATAAGGGCTGCATGTCTTACACGTGGCCCAGTGAGATGGATCCCCAGTGCTGCCTTTGCTGGCCTGGAGCTACAGTGGCTAATTGAAGCACATCTTGCAGCGTGTCTCTGGAGGGGAAATCGTCTGCAAGCCCTACGTTGGCCCAGACTCTGTAGCCTGCTGCTAATATTTATTCTGGAGTTGTTTGCTAGAAACAATCAGCCTAAGGAGAGAGGTTTTTGTTTTTTCTTCCCAAATGAGAACTTGTGGGCAATTAGTGAGGCTACAAAGCTAATGTCAGCCTGGACTAATTTTCGGGACATTGTATCTAGAGTTTACTGTGTGAGGTTATGTAAGTGCAGCTGTGGAATTCAAACCCAAACGTGGGTCTGTGTGTGGATGTCAATCAAACCTTAGGGATGGAAAATGAAACACTCTTTACCTTAGGCAGTTCATCCACTGCTTTCAATATCTTGAGATTTCCTGGGATTTACTTATTTAATGATGCTTCTGCCTTGTCCAAAATGGACTGGAAGCCACTCTGCAATGCACGGGAAACTGCTTGCGTCAGCCCTCAAGAACCAACTGTTACGTTTCAGGAATGTTGTGAGTCAGTTTTTAAACCATCCTTAATTTCAAACCTGCCATGGCGAGAGTATTTACACCTTGGAACTGGAGGATGCTACAAATTAGGGCTTTTAAATTGTTCTTGGAGAGGTGGTTTACCGGCACATCCTGATTGTAGAATCGTTCGTTAACTACGCAGAGTTGTGCTTAAGAATATGAGTTTTGGAATCAGACTCTTGTGGATTTGATATATAACTGTGGGGACAGCCAAAAGAAAAATGGGCTTTCGGGTTCACATCTAATGCTGTTGTTCAATAACCACATGATTTTAGGCAAATTATTTAACCTTTCCATGACTTGAGGGTGGGCAGATAGTTGCTACTGGCATCTAATGGGTGGGCACCAGGGATGCTGCCAAACATCCTACGGTACACAAGACAGCCCCCCATAACAAAGAATTATCTGGCCCCAAATGTCAACAGTACTGAGGTTGAGAAACTCTGCAACAAAGTATGAAATACTATTATCGCCTTTATATTGATGAGGAAACTGAGGCACAGAGAAGCTGAAGCACTTTCTCTGGGTTATTCAGGCAGCAAACTACTGATACTGGATCCAGACCCAAAGCTCATGCTCTTACCCTCTGCAGCTACATAGCTTTTTGCATTAAGAACGTGGCAAGGAGGAGGGAGGGGAAGAACAAGGGTTCAGAGCAATTTCTGGGAAATATAAGGCAGGTTGCAGCTACACTAAGTTAATTTATTTTAGTTCCCTTTGCTTTGCTTGTACTGAAAATGGGCTTTCCCTCCCCCTTTCCCTCCCCTAGGGTGGATGCTTCGAGCCCCTGCTGCGAGAGCTCAGTTCTCTCTCAAATTTCCTCTGGCATCAGGGCCTGCGAGTGTCATCTGCTCTGACGTGCCACAGTTGCCCACTTTGCCTGGGAAAGTGAAGCTGAGAGTTGCTGCTGCTTCATGGGCTCAAAATACCGTCATCGCTCTTGCTAATAAGGAGGGCAGGGCTAGTGCCCGTCTGGTACCATTTATAAAAAAGCAGCACTCAGGAGTAGCTCCTAGTGGCCTGCAATGCTCTCCTTGGTGCTGTGGCTGGCGCCTTCAGGAGTGGGTGGTGGAGCCAGCCATCCCTCAAGGCTGCCAGGAAGCTCTGAGCCCTTGCTCTGCCCTGTGCTGCTGGCCGGCCGGGGATTTATGAACAGTTCGTTGTTTTTGATATAAATAGAGGAGGAGTAGCAGGAGGAGTGGGGTAGCTCTGCGATGGTGAGCAAGCTTCTGCCCCTCTCCGAGCCTCACGTCTCACCTGCCAGATGAGAACACCACAGGTAGGGCTGTAGTGAGGATTACAACTTGTTGGATATAGAAGTGAACACAGATACTGCCAAGATCTGACACAGCAAATGGTTTCCTTTCTTATGAATGAAGCCAACTTCATTCTTTTCGTAACAGCTGCTGTGTTGAGAAGGATTCAGAGACCAGGCCCAGGTTCATCGAGCAAGTGTTCCTGATTGATTAGTGATGTCTGCCATGGCTGTAGGCATGGGGAGAGGAGGCACGTGCACCTGCTGTTTCCTCCCTGAGCTCAGCTGTATTGTAAATAGTCAGTGGAAACCGAATTGTTGTTGCTGGTTATTTCAGTCGCTATAAAGTCAAGAGAAGGGATATTTCTTTGTGTGAAGGAGGCAAGAAATCAGTGAAGGAAGAAAAGTGGCTGATTTCCTTTAAATTGGTGGTTTCCAGTCATCAAATGGCTGTGTTGTCAAGCTTTAACATGCTTTGACAGTGGGTGGAAGCCACTTTGGAAGCCAAAGGATTGGCTACAATTATCTTCCTGGCTGACACTTGTGCTCGCTGTGCAGGTTGGGATAAGTGCAGATGCTGCAAATTGATGGAGGTCTGGTTCTTCCCGTGTGGAGGGAAAGGCTGGCTGAGGAATTGGTGAGGCCAGGGAGAAGGGTTCAGCTGAGCAACTGATCAAAGTGAGCCCCTCTGTCAACAGTTGGTTTATGGGGAACGGAGTTGATATAAGGGGAAAAAATGAAAAATATCTATAATTAGTGAACATGGATTTGTTCTGTCTGTATTCCAGGCACCGCTCTTCGGGGAAGAGCTTCCCATGATTCCTCTGGGAACCCACCTGTCTCCCACTTTGGGAGTGGGCACCTGACTCAAGTCTGGCCAATCAGAACATTGCATCCCTGGCCACGGAGACAGGTTAAGGATGGTTACATGATCAAAATCAGTCTAAGAATTAGCTTCAGGAGCTACTGGGAAAATAGCTACTTTCTTTTCATTAGCCTTGCTAAACCGGAGCTGGATCAGCTTAGAGTTGCCGAAGGCCATTTTTGTCACTACAAGGGGAAAGCTTGCCTGCAAATGAAGCCAAAACAGAGCAGAGAAGAGATGAGAGATGGCAGGAAGCAGATTCTAGAGAACATAATTTGAGTGTCTGGATCCAGCCACGCCTGCAGCTAATGGCACCTGGACTTTTGTGTGCTTTGCTTTAAGCACTTTATGATGAATTTTTTTGTCACTGAAAAAGGAGAGGCCTTATGAGTTATACAATCCAATATCCATGGTCAAAATAGTATTTTCTCAAAGTCAAATAAAGTTTCCTACATTGTCTGGGAGAAAGAAGGTGAAAACCCAAGACAAAGAAATAAAACAGAATAATTCTAGCATGCTAACAATGAGAATGATAACTTTCATAAACTGAATATCTATTTCCAGGAGTTTTTTTGTTTTGTTTATCACTTATCTTAAAAAGAACCCCACAGTGTGGTCTCTGTTTTCCAACTGAAGAAATCATGAGTTAAAGAATTAGTGTGTCACGCCCAAGGTACAACAGCTGGTTAAGTCACAGAGCTCAGATTTGAGTCCAGCTCTGTCTGAGGCTAAGACCCATGCTTTAGTTACATGCTGTGTGGCCCCTTGGCACACACGCCAAGTAAGGTGGAAGGGGCAGAGCAGAAATCCGTGCTTACCATGAGCCAGGCACAGTGCTGGACTCCACACATGCATTAGCTTTTGTTAAAGTAACGTCCAGGCCACAGGGATTGAGAAAAGGAAAATCTGCAGACAGGAAGCACAGTGGATGCTCACCCTTGATGCATGGAGCACCTTATGCGACTTATATCAAAATAATTGATCAAATGCATATTACCAGCTGCTGGAATATACAGAGATAATGGCTGTGTATAGCTCACCACCTAATCTTGAGCCCCCAAAGGGAACTCCAAGGAAATCCATGAAGGATATTATTGCATTTTGTCACTCAAGCCATTCCTGGGGAGACCAAGGAAGAGGTGAGACAGGTAGTCACCTTTCAAGCACATTTTGATATTGGTGGAACAACTGTCAATGCACCAGAGCAGCTGATAATCTTTCGAGGTGCAGGCTGCCTGGAAAAATTCACCGTTCTTTACTCCAGAAAAAGTCTCTCTCAGCATTCAGTCAAGATAGATCCTTGACAATTACCATGCCACTCATTAGTGAGCTATTTGTCCTGGGCTTGAACGAAAGCCAGCATTTCTTTCTTGGAGACCTTCATTAAACACAAAGCACTAATCTTAAACTGCATGGAGGTGGGAGGGGGCAGTTTCACCTTCAACATCATAGACATTTCAAAATGTTTAACAATTAGAACATATCTGGTTCAATTAATCTCTTCTTCCATTTCGATTTCCCACCTCTCTGTAGTTTAAATTCAGAAAAGATGGCTAATGATGATGACGATGATGATGTTAATGAGGATAACTGACTTTTAAGCACTTACAATGCACTTAAAACCTTCCTGGGTCATTTATGTACATTATTGCCATAGCTCTCAGGACCTTTGCTTGTATATGTCCCTCTGCCTGGGCCTTCCTTTCTACTCCCTTCTAATTTCCCTTTCTCTGCATTTTCTCCAAATTAGTCTCGATTCTTTCAAATTCTAGCCTGTTCTTCCCACGTGAGCTCTCCTATTACGCATTTACTTAGTTTCTAATGTTTCTCCTAAATAGAAGTATCACTTTGTAATTACACAATGGTGATTATGTATTTCTTTCTAGAATTGTTTGTATGTTTATTTGACTAATGCCTGACCCTCCTCTTTAGAAGGTAAATTCCATGACAATAAACATTGTGTCGGTTTTGTTTACTGTTTTATTTACGGGGCTTATCAAAGAGCCTGACACCTAGTAAGTTCTCAGTAAGCATTTTACAGCAACCCTATGAGATAGGCAGATATTACTAGCCAAATATTGGGGATGAAGGAACCGAAGTGCACAGAAAGAGGTAATTAACCTGCCAGGACTTGAACACAGTCCAGTTTCACACAAGCTCTGCTCTTAACTATAATGTTATTTTGATGCCTTTTAGACATTCACTTTCTGCTTGGCAGGGCTCAAAGGGCTAAATGAGGACTGGTGGTCCTAGAGATCTGTTTAAATAAGTCTGAAAGTTTAATGTTCTTTCTCAAATCTAATGATCTCCATGGTTTCCAGAGACCTTTACTTTTGGAAATCAAAGTCTGAACTCCTTAGATTGGTAACAAGATACTTTATAATCTAGTCCAGACTTTCGCAAACTGGCGGTTCACTGGAACCACCTGGAGAGATTAACAAATAATTTAAAAAGTGATGTCTGGGTTTCATCACCAAAAGATTCTGATTTAATTGGTCTTGTGTGGAAACAGGGCATTTATAATTACTTTGATACTTGGTGAGCCGGGCAGTCTGAGAAGCTTAGAAAGAGAGCTCTCCGAATGAGCAAGAAGGATTTTTTTTAAAACAAAAGATAAGGCAAGATACCTATCTTAGAGTCAGAGAGAGTCGACAGGCAGGACACACACTTCTCTTTGTCCGGACATGTCTTGGTGTGGGCAGAGGGGAAGAACGACTGCTGGGAAGTCCTGAATGACGCAAAGCTACCTCTCAGCCAGCACACAAGGGAAGATTTACGACATCTTCTGTTTATTTGGTAGCCCTAAAAACCCTCTGCTTCTGTGATTTAGAGTCCTCGTTTTCAATTTGCCAAGAGGTTCTTTTTTCTGGTGAGGTGTGATGAAGTGTCCCAAGAAAAAAAGACAGTTCATAAACCTAGCTCACAAAGGGCAGTGTGGAGAAGAGGACAAGGCTCATTGTCCCGCCTGGCGAAAGACAGTCTGTGATCAAATTCACCCCAACCGCTGGGAGACAGAGGAGCCCGGAGGTTAAGAGCGTTGTCTTTGAAGTCTGCCAGACCTATATTGGAGGGCTGGCTCTGCCCTTCACTTGCTTTGTGACCTTGGGCTAGTTGTTTAATGGTTCTCAGCCTTCATCTACACCTTTGTAGAGTAGCGGAGGCAGCAGTTCCAACCAAGGTGGATGTCGTGAAGATAAAGATAATAAATGAAGAGTACCCTGACAGCCACTGCTCATATGCCCTTGCTATTATATCAAGCAATTATTGCATCTCTATAGTGTACCAGCACTGAGCTAGACAGCGAAAGATAGAACAAAGAAATAAGGTACACCCTTTGTCCCAGAGCAGGAGGTTGGCAAACTTTTTCTATAAAGGGCCAGAGAGCAAATATTTTAGGCCTTGTGTGCCTGAAGGTCTCTGTTACAACTACTCAACTTTGCCATTTCAGGAGAAAAGCAGCCACAGACGACAAACACACGGGCATGGCTGTGTCCCACTGAAACTTGATTTATAAAAGCAGGTGTTAGGCTGGATTTGTCCTGTGGGCTGCAGTTTGCCAACCCCTGTCCTAGAGCATTCCACGGTTAGGAGTGTCTTTGACTACCCCTAAGGGAGAACCCTACTGCATGAAGTAGGCAGCTACTGGTGTTGATTCAGTGGTCCGAAAACATCAACCAGCATTTTCATGGTTCTCTACGTATTTCCTTCATGCTTATCAACCTCATCACAACCACATTAAAGACAGGGAGAAGGAGACTGGCAAGGCCAGTGGAAGTGTTCTGCCTTGGTAGGAGAGCAAAGACTTTCCAAGATCCTGGTGCAGATTTCTGCGTATGCTGCAGTGGCCTGCCTGTGTCGTGTGGCTACTTCTAGCTGCAGTGGAAGCCGGGGAGGAGAATATCTGTCATTTCTATCATTTATAGCATGGGTCGGCAGAGGAGGAGGTGAGAATGGGTGTTGGGTCAGTCAACAGTAGTATCTGTGATACCATCGGGTAATATCACACCACTGAAAGAGACACACATAGAGAATTATGATGCAGGCGTGATATGATTTCACGCACACACACACACATACACACACACACACGCAGATGTAATAGGAACTGAAAAGGAAGAATTTAATTCCCTGTTAGAGTTCAGAATATCATAATAATATATTCATTAATATGGCTATTTGAGCAAGAAAATGCAGATGTCTAAATAGAGATTACAGCATTTGAGAAGCAAAATGAATTAGAGCAAGATTTGAGTATTATTGCAGTAGATCGATTACTGCTTAAAAATATCCACTCCCTCCCTCCCCCTCACCTCCATGTGTACTGGATCCACTCGTGTTGAGTTTAACCATGTAGTTTGTTGACGTCGTGATAGGTAAAGTGCCTTTTTCTGTTCCTTGGGACTTGGCCAATCCCACAGCAGAAGGTTGGAAGGGGAAGAGAGCAGGAGAGAGAGAGAGAGAGAGAGCGCGGGAGAGAGAAAAAGAGATATGGAGACAGAGAGAGACATACATACAGAAATAGAGAAAGAAGGGGGAGCCCCTTCCAGGATAACAAGCCCACTCCTACCGTAATGGTGTTAATCCACTGATGAAGGCAGAGCCCTCATGACCTCATTGCCTCTTTAAGGTCCCAGCTCCCACACTGTTGCTTTGGGGATGAGGTTCCTGACACATGAACACATGCATTCAAACCATAGCACCCTGGCTTATCTGGGTGGTCCCTAAATCCAATAAATGTCCTTATGAGAGTGAGGCAGAGGGAGCTTTGAAAGCAGAGGTGGAGCCACGTGACCACGGAGGCAGAGATTGGAGGAGAGGTGCAGCCACAAGCCAAGGAACACTGAGAACCACTGGAAGCCGGAAAGGCAAGAACGGATTCTTCTCTAGCGTCCCTGGAGGATGTATGATCTTGCTGACACCTTGATTTTGGTCTTCTGTGTTCCAGAACTGTGACAGAACAAATTTTCTGTGGTTTTAAGCCACCCAGTTTGTGGTGATTTGTTATATCAGCCACAAGAAACCAATACAGGGACGGAAGTTCCTTATCCCTTGTGCAGTCTGGAAAGGGCTGACTTTGGACAAATAAAGACTGTTGGGAAGCTTGGCGGGGAGTGGGATGCACCATGGTGGTGGTCAGTGCTGATCGTTGGGGAGGGCAGCTGAGCCTCGATGGGTGGGGTGGGCCCCCACTTTGGGTGCAGACCTCGTAGCTGTTCTGGAGTCTCTCTTTACAGACATCAGTTTTGGAGCCCTGAGAGCATTTTTGTTGCTTTCTCAAATAGGAATGCAACGAAGGCAATCTGATTTTGCCTTGATATTTACATGCACAGTCAGGACTGATTTCTGCTGATGCAATGAAATATCTCTGAAAGAACTCACATCTGTATCCATGGGAGGATGCTTTTAGCTCAGGTCCAAGTGTGTGGGCCTGTATTTGGTAGAGTTGAACAAAACTTTTCTGAATGTCTATTCTATTCCAGTCCCCATACTGAGCCCAGGGACTATGAAAGTGACTAAGACACCATTTCCCAATGTCAGGAGCTTATAGTTCTGCGACTGAAATAATACTTCAGTATGGCATGGTATATTTTAAGCACATTTGTGGGTATATGGTATGCATATAATTGCACTTGTGTGTGTGTGCGTGTGTGTGCATGCTCTTGTGTACTCTTTAATGCAGGGGCACACATCTGCCCGTCTGCATCTGAATGTGTGCACACTCGGTGTGCAGATCTATGTACGTTTGCTTTTGTCTACACAAGTGTGTCTGTATCTGTGCACAATTTGCATGTGTATTTTCCAGGATGAATGTTTTATCTGGTTTTTAAAAGGTTTTGCAGTCTTTGCACAAAGACAGATTGCATTCCTTTTTTTTTTCTTTTTGCGTGGTCAAAGTTGGTCCTAACCAGGGCTTAGTGCAGGAACTGCTATCCAGTCCACCTTCGGTTAATCTTTCACGCATAGGATGTTGCATGAGGAAACTGGACAGGCTAATGGGTTGTCCACTGGATAAGCCTCACAGACAACCCCTTTCATCCCATCTCTAGGCCTCCTTTCACTTCCTAGTATTGTCTACAAGGGCACAGATTCTCCACTTTGCCCCACTCTGTTTGCTGTGTGTGCCCCAGAGAGACACAAGCACTTTTCCCTTTGGGGGATTTTGCTGCTAATCCCCAGGTGGGAATTGATGAACATTGCACCATTGAATACCAGAAGTCATGTCCTTTAAGGAACCAACCCAGATCCTGTAAGTTTTATTGTGGGTTGGGGGTGAAGGGTGGACTTTTAAGCACCCAAGGGCATCCAAGGGCATCCAACGAAGGCCCCTAAGGTTATGGGGGGGGGAGCCTACTGGGGGAGATAAAGCAATAAGCAGAGCAGAACCTTGCTGAGAAACAGCACCAGACAGAAGCCTGTGTTCTGGTCTCAGCTCTGTTTCACCTTGTGGTGTGACCCTGGGCTGATCACACTCCTCTGAGTGTTAGCAGGGTTAGACAAGGCCAAGTAAACACTGGAAGCCCACGGAAGTACTTGTTCAAAAGACAAATGCCAAGTGAGGACTCCGGACTCACTAATGGGGAATCTGCAGGGGTCGGGTCCAAGAATTTGCATGTCTAACATGCTTTCTTTCCATGTGATTCTTTTGCCCTCTGGAGTTTAGAAACCAATGGACATGCCAGTCTCTGAAGTTCTTTTGAGATACTCACACTATTATTCTGGGAGAGAAAATATTGGCAGAGAATAGACGGGATTTTCTCAAGGAAAAGAAATGAAAACCCTACATCTTGCAGGAAATAGAAGAAAAAAAACCTGTTTGAAGAAGAGGCACATCATCCTAGCAGGAGAGCCTGGGGTTGGGTGTGTGACCTGGCATGTTAAAGCCAGGCTGGCTGGGCTCCAGGACCAAGGATGCTCCACCAGCCTCTGTGTATCGATCCATCTCCCCAGCCCCAAGATCAGGGGAGCATTCAGTGCCTTGAAGCATTTTGCGACTGTAAATCAGAAGCCTGCAGTTTAATAAAGAGCTGTACTGTCCTGATCCTGTGCAATACACTGAACCATCGTTTTCCAATTGTTGGTTTGCAAACCGGTTCACACAGGTGAGCCAGTCCAGCCACATTATTAAATAATAGCAATAATAACAACAGTGACATTTATTGAGCATTTATCATAAGCCAGATGCTGTGTCTAGCCTTTTATAGGAATTAGCCCTGTCAATACTTGCAACCATTCTTTGAGATGGGTGCCATCGTTATCCCCATTTCAAAGATAAGATAACTGAGTCCCAGAGAGGTTAACTAACTTGCCCACGGTGATATAGCACCAGGTCCCTGCTAGCCTATGAGAGCGTGTGTGCAAATCAGAAGGGGGTATGCCCTTTTGAACTAGAACAAGATGCCCTTTTTGGTGGATACAGCTCTACCAGTGTACAGCTTCGCAGGTGCTTGGCATCTTTATGTAAGGCAGAAGTAGTCCCATCCTCCAGATGGAATCAACCCCAAACTGGCATGCATAGCTTGGCAAATACAGGAGAATCTGGACTTTAGCCCCCATTCACCTCCTTATGGGGGAGCACGTGTGCAGTGCACAACATGCAAAACCATACCAGGCAGCCCTCCCCCACCACTACCAAGTGGTAAGGCTGGGGATTTGATCCTAAGCTGTCTGACTCCTTATTAACTGAATAGTAACTGAAGAGCCTATACTTTTGGCCATAACAAATTCCAATCCTTGGCAAAATGTAAAATTAATAGATGCTTTCCTTTCTTTTTGTAAAAGGGGCACGTTATAAAAGGGGCAGAATGGTAAGATAGGAGTACTCACTGCTCAGTCACTGGGTGACGGATCACTCGGCAGAACAGAGAGTTTTTGACCATTGTCATTTTAAATTATTTTGTTCTCAATTTGGTATTTTTAAAGGCATACCCACAGTGGACTGTGGGTTTGAAATAGGCTACGAAGGGGATCCTGAGGTTGAACTGCACATCACGGAGAAGCATGATAATTGTGCAGATGAAGCTCAAGGTGGTCTTTCCCCACGTCCACAGGCAGTGTCCATCTGATGAGAATTCTCCCTAGCACAGCTGGTGTTCCAAAACGGATGTCAAAAACAGAAACTTTTATGAAGAACTCTCGAAACTCAACAGTAAAGACACAAAAAATTCCAGTTAGAAAATAGGCCAAAGACATGAAGAGACATTTCACCGAAGAGGATACACAGGTGGCGAGTGAGCGCATGAGAAACTGCTTAACATCATTAGCTAGTAGGAAAATGCAAATGAAAACCGTAAAGAGATTTCATTACACATCTATCAGAATGGCTAAAATAAAAAATAGTAATAACACCAAATGCTGGCAAGGATGCAGAGAAACTGGAGCACTCATACGTTGCCGGTGGGAATGTAAAGTGGTACAGCTACTCTGGACAATAGTTTGACAGTTTCTTATAAACTAAACATGCACCCAGCATAGAGCCCTGCCATTGCCACATGGGCAATTATGTCAGAGGAATGAAAATTTACATCTTTACCAAAACCCGTACATGAATGTTCACAGGAGCTTTATTTATAATAGCTCCAAACTGGAAGCCACCCGAGTGTTCTTCAGTGAATTAATGGTTTAACAAACTGTGTGGTACATCAGTACCGTGGGGTGTTACTCAACAATGAAAAGGAAGGAGCTATTGATACACTCAACGAGTGAGAAGTAGTTGCCCAAGGCCACAGGTCTGAGCTGGGAATTGACTTCATCCACCTGATTCCCAAGCCAGTGAATGTGTGTCTCCACGCTGACCTCGGATTCTCCTGTTGGGTCCCCCGGGAAGGGGCGATCCCGGCATCTGAGAGAAGCCGACACATTGCTGGAGACCACAGCTGGCGGCAAAGCCCGGCTGGGAGGGGAAAGGACGCCCCGATGGAGAAGCCAAGTGGGCGTCCAGGCCTGCAGGCCTCCCCGGCCCCACTGTCACTGAGTGCTTGGCACAAGGCGGTCGTACATCAAGCCACCGTCTGCTCCGTGAAAGCAGATGACAGCACAGAGCTGTTGCTGTCTCCATCCCTGCCATGGCTGTCACATTGACGCTAATCCCTTATGGGAGCGGGAACCCCATTCGTCTCTCCCGATGGAACAGAAGCGTCTGGGGTGGAGCGGAGAGAGATGGGGGAGAGGGCTAAAGGAGGAAGCCGCCCCCACCCAGACCTGGAATTTGATGGGAACAGGTGGGTGGGGAGGGAAGGGCACTAACACTGGCTGGGTGCCCTCCCACCGTGGACACGGACTCACAGCCACGTCCCTCTACAGCTGAGGAGCCGGAACATGGAAGAGCTTAGGTGCTTTTGCTCTTTAAATTAAAAAAACAACCATAACACCTTTGACGCTCCTTTTTTATCTCAGCGTCACTGTCGGCTCACATAGAAACCTTCCCCACTGTCCCTGCACCAGGAGGACTTTCTCCGTGACAGGCTCTCTGGGCGCTGTGCACTTTCCCTTTGTAGCGCTTGCCCCGCCTGGAACGGTAATTAAATAATTAGCAGTGCAGTTAGCGATTGATCTCCTTCTCCCCCTCTGGAACGTGAACTTCATGAAGGCGGAGGCCAAACCTGTGCTAATTACCGAGTCTCTGTCGTGCAACACAGCTGCCCTGCACGTAGCAGGTGCCCAATAAACGTGGATACGTGGGTCGCATATTAAATATAAAACAAAGTTTTCATGGTGCTACAACTATAATAAAATACTGGTTGATCTGAAATTTTGCTTCATTTATTCACTTAATACCCTTCATTTTATATACCCCCCTATGACATACAAGGCTTTTGCCCAGCACTGGGAAGACCGTATGACAGTACAGGTGACAAAACAGACAAAACAGGTACTATCCTTGTCTGCAAAGATAAAGCTCGCTGTCTAGGGCCTCGAGACGCAGCTTCATAAGCTGAAACCTTGTATGAATGTTGTTCAAGGTGGATCTACTGGTCCCTGAGGCTGGTGCCTGGGTCAGGATCCATTTGTAGCCTTTCTAACGGCTCCCAGGGAAGCCCAATTATCTGTTCTACCACTCTCTCCTGATACCTGATTATCCGGGCATTTAACAAGTGCCTCGAAGTCCCCTTCAAGGGATCCTGTCTGGCACGATGGAAAAATCTTCAAGTTGAAGTAAAAAAAGTGTTGGGTTTCTGTCTAGCCTCCCCATCTTCGAGCTACGTGACCTTGGGGAAGTCACTCAGACCCTCTAAGTCTTACTTTCTACGTTAGCAAGAAAAAGTCGACTCCTACTTCGCAGTATGGAGTGTGACGGTGACGTGAGATGACGCACCTGGTGCACCAGGCTCGGGCTGAGCCCACGGAACCTACTCCGCGGAGGTGGGGTTGTCTTCCCCTCCCTTTTCTCCCTGTGTTCTCCCATGAAGGGCCCTTGTGCATTTCTGGGCCTTGGGGAGAACTTTGGGCATCGTGTTGCCTGCAAGGCAGATAAGGGAACTCCACGCTAATGAAGCTTCAGGGATTTCCCATAGAGTTCATTCCTTGATCGGCACTCCCATGGTTCTGAGAAACAGACAAACCCAACACATTCATCTGTCTGCTATTCTACACCCACCGCAGCCCCCAGGAGGCTGCTTTTTCCTTAAAGACAAAAAGCCATTTTGTCACTTGAATGTCTAAAAATGGTGTTTGCCTCCCTCCCTCCCTTTGCCTCCCCTCCCCTCCCCTCCCTTCCTCTCTCCTCCCCTTCCCTCCCCTCCCCTTCCCTCCCCTTCCTTTTCTACCTTCCTTCCTCCTTTCGTTTTTCTCCTGTAATTTTCTCTCTCCGAGCTGGATCCCTGTATTCTATCTCCATCATCATCACCGTCACCATCATCATCACTGTCATCATCACCATTTGCCTGTCCATTAGATCTATTTTTCAGGGAGTTACAGGACATAATTTAATACTCTTTACAAAGGGCACATCCAAAATATGGGGCATGACCTAAATGAATCTGCTGGCGCATTTTTAATTTCCTCCCCTTTGCTTCCCGAGTGTTTATAAGAAGAGAACAAATTCCAGCTGGGGACAAGGAGAAAAGAATTGGAAAAATTTCCAGACAGAAAATGTCACGGACAGAAATGCCTACTTGGCATCTCCCCTGGGACGTCCGACGGGCATCCCAAACACAGAGGGCCCCGGACCAGACCACCGCACCCCTGCTCTACCACGTCCTTCCCGTCTGTCGTGGCAACCCACCGTCTCAGTTGCCTGGACTCGTCCTCGATGTCATATTTCTTTCCACCTGCATCCAGCCTATCAGCTGTTGGCTCCACCGCAAAACATACCCAGTGTCCAACCAATTTCCACTGTGATCACCACTGTTTCTCACCTGGATCCCCGCAAATCCTCCCAAATGGCCTCCCTGCTTCTTTCTTAGCCCTTCCCTTTGTGGTCTGTTTTCAACACAACAACCTGAACATAAGTCACGTCACGTCTTTCTTAATATCTTTCTTTTGCTTAAAGCCTTGCAATGGGGCCCAATTCACTCAGTGTAAAAACCTAATTTCTTGCAACATCTGGTGCCTCACTCCCTCTCTGATCCCGTTTCCTAGTCTCTCCCTCTCATTTTCTCTGCTTCAGCCACCCTGGCTTCCTCGCTCTTCCTTGAACACCCCAAATACGCTTTCACTGCAGGGCCTTTACCAGGCTGTCTGGAATGCTCTTCCTCCAAATACCACTTGGCTCACTCCTTCTCCTCCCTCACGTTGTTGTCCAAATGTCATCTTCACAACAAAATCTACCCTCACCGTCCTATTTCATACTACAAACTGCCCCCCTGGCTGGCATTCCGTATTCCCGTCATCCTGCTATATACTTTCTTGTTTCTACAGCACTTAGCACATTACTAAATGATTTGCCTACCTAATATTTGTTGTCAACTGTTCGTCTCTACCTGCTAGAATGTAGAGCCCCTCCCCAAGGCTAGGGATCTTTGTTTTGCTTTCCGATGCATACCAGGCACTTAGAACAATGTCTGGCGCATAGTAGGCACTCACTATGTATTTCTGAATGGACGAATAAAAACATGCAGGAATTGGGATACTGGAAATGCATCATCCATCCATTCTTTCATTCAGCACATATCTAGAATTCCCTACTGTGTGTCAGGCACTGTACCAATTGCTGAGATTTTATTTGTTTATTTTTTTTATTTCAGAATATTACAAACATTAGGTACAAACATTTAGGTTACATATATTGCCTTTGCCCTGCCCGAGTCAGAGCTACAAGCGTGTCCATCCCCCAGACAGTGCACACCGCACCCATTAGGTGTGAATATACCCATCCTCTCCTCCCCGCTCCCACCTGCCCGACACTCAGTGAATGTTACTTCCATGTGTAGTTGCTGAGATTTTAATGGTTGGTAAAACCAGATGTAGTTTCTGTTCTCATGGGTATGAACATAATAAAACGATGCCTGGGAAATTTGAATTGTGAACGGCACTATTAAGGCGAGGCCCACGTGTGGAAGGCCAGAGTAGGGGCTTTGGGCTTATTGCAAGGAATCAGAAGGAAAGGGGAGGTGAGCTGAGATATGGAGGATGAGGAGACAGATGTTAACTGGAGGATGGATGGGTGTGGGTGGGGCAGCGAGACGTTCAGGCAGACGGAACGGCCCCGACTGTGTGGCGCGAAGAAACACGGTGGTTGGGAGAAGCGAGAGACGGTCGGAGTGACTGGAGTAGACTGAGGTGTCCAGGGGAGGCTGGACACATGGGCAGGGCACAAACTGTGCGGGATCTTCCAGGTCACGGTCAGGAATTTGGTGTCTATCATGGAAACAATGGACGTCATTGCAGGGTTTTAAGAGAGTAGGATGAGAATGATAAGAATTGTGTGTTGCAGAGACCCCTGTGGCTGTAGAAATGACTGGGGGGGATACAAGTGGAAGCAGAGTCCAGCAAGGAGGTCTCTGGAGCTACCTAAGGGAGGGGGGCTGGAGGCCTGCACTGCTGTGACGGGGACGGAGATGAAGGGACGCAGATGGTTTTATTTGAAAGATGGATGGCAGAAGTCAGGTAGCTCATTCTGTGCTCCACGGCTGAGCCTTCTTTAAAAAACAGGCAAGAGCCAAAAGGTTACCTCAAGGCTCTTGGGGAGGTTCTGGTGCTGATGCATCAGGAGGTTGCAAGGGTCTTGCTGGGGAGCAGAGCAGGTGTGCCGCCCCGTGTCTGACTTCCGTCTTCACCACCCCTGCACCCCTGGGCAGCTCCAACTATACTAAAATTCCTGCTCTTCCCAGGGCGCACCCTCAGGCTTTTACGCTGGCTGTCACCCCCACCTGGCAAGCTCTTCCCCCTTTCTCTACTCTGCAAACTCTTACTCATCAAAGCCCTTTAAAATCAGCATCTCGAAGAAGCCATCATTAATATTCTTTGTAAGTTTTGGTCACATTAAAATTGTTAGTACCCTGTAGTGTCACAACTCATTTCTATGTCTGTCTTCCCCAGTGGACTGCGTAAGGTCTAAGTCAGTGTCTTGTACAAAGTAGTCATAATAATGATAATACCTAAAGTTTATCACGTGTTTACCATGTGACAGGTGCTGAGGTTTCCTATATATTACTCACTCAACCCCGTACCAATCCTATGAGGTAGGTACCATCATCATCTGGATTTTACATATGAGGAAACTGAGTCAGGGTGAAGAAGTGGCTTGCTTACAATCTACTTCTCTGAATGATGGGCCAAGATTCACATCCACACACCTTTGTCACCCACCATGGTTAGCATTCATTGATGGATTTTGCCCTCAACAATTATCGCTGTGTTTGAACTCCAGCTTTTCCATTCATGTGTTGTGTGACCCTGGGTATGTCACTTCCCCTCTCTGCATCCTAGTTCTCCATGCATAAAATAGGATTGATAATAGCATGATATTTTCATGAGGGTTAAAAGAAATATTATAGCATTGGAAAAATGCATGCCACATATTAGGTACTCCATTAATACAAGATCCCTCTTAATCTCTTCTCCCCCCCACCAAAGTGATGAAATGATATACTCATCCAAGAGACAAGATGCTAAAAACAACATTCTTTTGATACCAACTGCCACAGTGCACAGAGATTTCCAGACTTTCAGCAATGCTGAGCACTCCGAAGTTGCCGGTAGCTACAGGATGCTTCTTACATCTGTGACACGAGGACATTTGGAGCTTCCTGTACATGCACTGTAATGCGAATTTTTTCTATGGGGCACATCAATTATGCATCCACTGGCCTCCATTAATATTTCAGGCTTCATAAGCATAAATAAAACATACATCACTTAGAAGTTTACAATCAGGTTTCTTTCCAAATCTTCTCTCGCTACCACCCTCATTCTAAAGCCGAGCATTGGGGTGTATGTCCCACAACCATAAATCATTCAGGACCATCCTTCTGGGACAGGGGCGTGCTCCCCTGCCAGGTTGGAACAATTGATTCAAAGAACCTTGGCGTGCAGTTGCTGAGCAACTACAGTGACCAGGGTCTATTGTTTTTTCCTTTTTAGAAGAAATTAAAATTATTCATGAGGTGCCGCTCAGCTGAACACTTGGATCCTTTCCTCCACTGCAGGGACAGATTTCCTGGCCAGAACTTGCTGCCGAAGAATTTAACATTGGTTAAAAGTGAACATCTCCCCCCAAGGGGGACATTAATACACTTATGTTCAGGGAGTCTTGGCATTCCCTGCCGAGAGGCTGCCAAACAAGCTACACTAGGTGGGTACTTTTGCTGCTGATGGGATTAACAGGTGGCCCAAAGTACATTGCACATCTTTATTCACTTGGATCAAGTGCAAGCAGGTGTGCACTGTTCGTAGCTCCGAAACATGGATTGACCATCACCTGCAGTAGGTCCTTTGACAGTACACTTGCAAGTCACCCAGGTGCAGGGGAATCGGGGCATTGGTCTTGCTTAGACTGACAGGCTGAGGGCCTGGGCACCTCTACTAGTTTTCTCTTGGGACTTGGCAGAGGACAGAAAGGAGTCTGATTCTGGGCTTGCCCTCAGAACACCCCGATGCCAGGGTCACTAACTCAGACGCTGACAGGTGCACAATGTAAACTAGCAAAGCATTGATGGGCCTTTGGGGAATCTGAGAGTGAGAAATCTGACTAAGGCACCGGGGAAAGGACACACAGATCGTAAATGATGGAGCTGGAATTTGAACGTAGGTCTCTGCGGCTCCAAAGTTTCTAAAAGCCCTTTTGTGAATGGCTGAGGTCATGAGATAAAGCAAGAAGAGCTTCGCACATCAACACGGGCCACAGGTTTCTGTTGTGAATGATTTCATGTTTCCGTCTTTCAGTGGGCAGGTGAGCGGTGGTCGTCTCTGTTCTAGAAGGAAAAGTCAGGATTTCTGTGGCTACAGAATTCACCCTGTGTTCTTCCACTTCTATTTTTTCTTGTTTGTCTCAAACACATTGCTCTGGGAATTCAAATAAAGGCAACTTCCCCAGCTGCCATGTACTCTCCCTAATGGCATTGTTCGAATTCTTGGATTTCCTCCTCCTCTGTGCACAGACCCTGGCTTCCGTAATTCCTACGAGAAGGGGAGGCTGGATCAGCCTGCCAGGCCCCGTGTGACATTCAGGGTGCCGATCTAACCGCAGATGTACACTAACCCTCCTTTCACACACCACTGAAGGCAGAGTCTTTTGACAACGGTCCTGTGCCTGGCGCTTGGGTTGAAAGTGACTTATATGTGAATCCTTTATCAATCCATGAACCACTCAAGTCCACTTGCCACACAGTCCACGGTTTTGGCTCCTGCTGTGAGCCAATGCCATTGCTCAGCAGCCCTTGCCAATTGGCAAGGATCCGGTTAAAGTCTTTTACAAAATAGGTGCTGTTATAAACTGCCAGTGGCTATGAAAATTGGTGCAGCCCTTTAGGGAAAAAAGTGGGAATATAAATCAAGAGCACCGAAGACTGCTGGTAATTTGACTTCTGGGAATCTGTCATAAGGGAATCCTTCTCTGTGCCAGACCATGTGCTAAACAGTTTACATAAATACCTCACGTGTCTCCACAACATTGCCATGAAGCAGATATAAATACACCCATTTAAAGACAAGGACACTATAGTTCAGAGAGGTTGAGTCACTCACCCTTCGGCTGCTGGGCAGGAAAGGATCCATTTCTCCTTTGGATAAATTACCCATGCAGTTGGCCACACTCCATCACCATGCTATTTTGGAAGCTCCATTTAATAAGTTAAAATGAATTTTATGGGCAGCTGAGTAATTATCTGACTTGAACCCAATTAAAATTTGAGTTCATTCTGCCTGAGTCTGAGTGATTCTTTTGACTAACGCTGGACAAATGGAACCTTTCCTTTTAACCAGGACTCTGAAGTGCAGATGGCCAGGCTGGCCTCTGCACAGAGCATCCACAAAGAGGCTCACAGGGTGGACACACACGTGCCCACCTGTCCACATCTCTACGTCTGTGCACCAATCAGGGAAAAGACTCTGGACTTCTGCAACCAGACATTTGATTTGCATCTTCTGCAGCCCAGTGGTTTAATGACAACCTATTTCTTTTGGAAGTTTTGTTAACGTGGACATGGACTTTAGAATCTCTAGACCTGGGGTTGTAAACTGGCTCTGCCACTTAGCAGCTGTGATGTTGGGTAAGTCGCTTCACTTCTTGCTGCATCATTTCTTTCATCTGTAGGTGATGGAAGGAATGAATGGTCGGGGACTTTGGTTGTAGGCAACAGAGCTAAGCCTGAGTATTGCAAAGAAACTACCACCAGAGGGCCAGGGAGTCGGGCTCAGAGCTATGCAGGCAGCATCGACTCCCAGAATCTCCCAGCAGAACTGGTTGCCCTCCCTCCCACTGTCACTCAAGAGCCTGTGTCGCCCACAGCACAGTCCTGGACATTTGGTGCGCTGTTGCTCCCAGCAGCCCTTTATGCCCCGGGAAATTGGAAGGAGCTGCCACCACGACCATCATCCATATTCAAAATGTGAATTTCACTTGTTCCCTGTTTTTTGGTGTTAGTAGCTCCAGTTTCATGGTGGGGCAGGCATAACTGATTGGCAGAGCGTGGCAGTCAGTGAGGCCTGGGAAAGTGAGTTTTAGCACCTTCACCTGCTACAGTGGGAGGTGAGCTCTGCCTGAAAAGGTGGGGCAAACGCTCCAGGTAAAGGAAGAAACATTTTTCAGGTGCTCAGTGGGCAAAAAGAAAACTGCAGAGATGTATTACAAATGAGAATAACCATCCTCATCTGCTTGGTTTCATGCATTCATTCATCATTCATTCATTCATTCTACAAGCATGTATTGAGCACCTGTTATATACCAGGCCCTATGCTCAGTCTGGGGATATGGCCGTGCAACAAGCATTTATTGCGAAGATTTATTAGCACATTATTGCTCATGACAGCAATACCCCTGACACGGACTGCCCCGTTTTGAGCTTTCGTTCTGTGCCAGGCGCTGCACTAGGCACTTGATGCCTCGTCTTCTGACCCTGCCAGTGAATGAAACGTTCTCTCCAAAAGATCATTGCACAGTGCTGTTGTGCAATAATCCCCAATAGCCGGCGGCCAATAAAAGTGCATTCTCTCTCCTCAGCCCAACAAGTTCAAACTCTGATCCCAAGAGATTAGGTTTTCTTGCCTTTCTTTTAGACATCAATAAGCTTAAAAATCAAAACACGGAAACCTGACAATTTTGCCTAAATGTGTGATATCAGCTGCTCCAGCTCAATCAAGGGGTTGACGGCTGCCGAGCAGGTGACAAATGGAATTAAGGGCAGCCGTGGCATTGACTCACAGCGTGAAAAGGCTTGCTGCTTCGAGACTCGGATCATCTGTCTCCCGACCCCCTCCCTGTGCCGAGCGAACTGATATAATTAAAGACATGTTTCTGTTTGCAAAGTGATGGACTGAGCTGGCTTTCTGGGCTGCCACAGCTGTCATCCCAGCCTGAGTTCAGGGTTTCTTGGGGTTGCTGTCCCCAGCCCTGAGAGCAGAGAGGGAGCCCAAGGTTCACAGTGGGACTTTGGAGTCCCCTGTTACAAGGTGAGCAAATGGGAAAGGTGCATTTGTCAAAATAGACAGGAATATAAAAGCCAGATGCATCCCAGTGAAACTGCATGGGCCTGGCTACTTCCAGGGCAGGCAGGATGGCCCAGGGACAAAGGACGTGGGTTTGGGATCTGGGTTCTGAGCGTGGTTCTCCCCAACTCCATGATCTCCCAGAGACTCAGTCAAGTCATTTATGCAATTGTCACAAAAACTATATCCAAGCTTATGGTTGACGAAATATTTAAATGAGAGAGTGCTAGCAAAGTGCCTGGCTTATAATATTGTTGGTAATAGGTCGTAGCTGCTAATTATTATTATTATTGATATTATTATTATTACTGTTATTATTATTATTACTGTTTCCCCAGCTTTGCTGAGCGCTGTATGATTTTAGACAAGTCGCTTATTCCTTCCCTGCCTCAGTTTCATCATTAAGCACCTCTCCCAGTCCATCTCAGGGAACACGAAGAGGACAGCAGGGAAGGCAGCTGCAGAAACATTTAAAAAATTACCTTCTCGTTATTGTGGAGCTACTCTTTGCTTGATGAAGAGGGAAAATGCCGTCTTTTATTGTGTGTCCACTCTAAAGCCTGCCACGTAGTAACGGGGCCACTCGTTTTCTGAGCACCCCTTGCGCATCTGTAAAGCGGGGCTCCCTGCCTGCCTCTTGGGGTGACTGTGAAGAGCAGTTAAGGGGATGCACGAGAAGGTTCCGCAAGCTCTTGGGTGTTATCCTCCGGGAGGCAAGGTGAGGTCTGCGGGCTCTGCCCTAGAGCAGCAGGTCCCTGAAGCAGAAGTGAGCACCTTTGTCATCCTCGCGGGCCGCCCAGCACTGGCTCGCTGACTTCTGAGTCTGGCCACCGGCCACCTCCAAAGGCTCATTCATCCCCTACCATCGCCCAGCTTAGCTGCCTCCCCAGCCCGGGCCCCACGAACCCCGTTCCAGACTATGTGTCTTTCCTTTGCATTTGCTCCTCCTTCCACCAGGAAGCTCTGCTCTTGGTGAATTCTGGGCTGTCACTGGGTTTCCCTGGTACCCCCCACCCCATGCCTCCCCCTGGTCACAGGACCTAGCGCCTGAGTTGACATTTCCTGTCTGTTTATCTTTCTGCACTTTGAGGCCGTCCATAGCTTGAGGGTAAGGTCTTTGCCTTTTCACCCCAGCAAGGCACAACACACACTTGAGTCAGTGGAACCAGATGGCGGGGTTCAGACCTCACCTGTTCCCTTACTGGCTAAGTGCTCGGGCAGGTTACATAAGCACCTGAGCCAGAGAGCAGGGGTGTCTGATTGGCCTAGTCTTGAGGCACCTCAAACTTTAACAAGCCTTTGAAACACCTGGTGGTGGGGGTGTGTATAAAATGCAGATTCTGGGAGCTGGGATTTCGCATTTCCGACAAGCTCCCGGATGCTGCTGCCGCAGGTCTGTGGACCACGCTGTGAGTAGCAGATGTGGCAGGGGCGCAGGGGCGGGGTACGGTGGATTCAAGCACTGGACTGTCGAGAGTGTTTGGTTTTCAGGAGCGAGTTGATGAGTTAATCAGCTGATGTGAGGATCAAAGGACACCTGCGTTTAAAGCCCCAATCCACAACTCTTGGCTCACTTTGGTGATCACTCCTCACATTGGCTGTCACTTCCCGAGCTCTTCCTGTGAGAATAAACAGCAAACATTCTATATGTCTGTCAGTCAGTGTGCTAAGGACTTTGACACACAAGAGTCTTATTTGATTCCTATGGCAGCCCTCTATGAGGTGGGAATGACTATTGTCCCTAGATTGCAAATGGGGAAATTGAGGCTCAGAGAGGTTAAATATGTTGAATTTTTATCAATCTGACCATGCTTTTGATTGACGTGCAAAGGGCAACCCCCTTCCCCTTCCTTGTAATTTCCACCCTCTTCTCTTTTAACAAATTCACCAAGGATCTGAGAAGATCAAGTCTGTTCCCAGCACCTGCCCCCTGGAAGCAGGTGTAATGACGCCAGCAGTATCTGCCCTCCTTTTTACTAATTCCCGCAGCATCTACTATTAATATGTGCAAGGCCCTGTGCATACAACAGTGGTGGAAAAACACTGTTTTATGGAGCTTATAGTCTGGAGGGAGACATAGACATTAGTTGAGTAATTCCATAGATACGTGCGATTCCAATTTGTTGAAAGGAGCTATGGGGAAATAAAAGGATTTGGGAGTTACAAAAATAGGGAATTTGATCAGGGTCCTATGCAAAGGCTTCCACGTGTGGATGTGCCTCTGAAATGCTATATGAAAGGTGAGTAGGAGTTAGCTAATGAGCGAGAACAGCCTGTGCAAAGGCCCTGTGGTCAGGGAGAGGAGACCATCCAGGAAACAAAAGACAGCAAATGTGGCTGTGGCTGGGGGAGGTATGAGCTGGAACCAGGGAGGCAGGCAGGGTCAAATCACGAGGGCTTTATATCGTGCAGGTGAAGGATTCTGGTGTTTATTCTGAGAGCAGTGGCAAGCCATTGCAGGGTTTCAAGCAAAGGAGCAATGACAAGGTCAGGCATTAATTTCGAGATCTCTCAAAGAGATGAATCAAAGAAATTTGGGGGGAGTTACTTGAGTGGAGATAGAAAGAGGAGTGAAGAAGCTATCCCCACGGTCGAGGCAAGAAATGACGGTGGTCCAGGCTAGGGAGGTGGCAGCAACCATGTGGTGACGGTGGCTTCTGTAGAGTGTTAGTGGGAAGTAAGAAAAATGATGGAGTTTGGTGATGGGGTCACTGGAAGAAGGGCAGTAGCAAAGTGGGGGTGAAGGAGGCTTCTGGGTGTCCTCCAGGCCCTAAGGATCTTATCGTCTCATTCCATGTCTTCTACGTACACTTGGACAAACAGGGGACTTGTCCAAGGCCACAGAGCTGGCTGGGCAGAGGCAGAGCCGGTGTGGGGCCGGCTCTGAGGTTCTAGTGGGTATCCCCGTGTCGTCCTAAGGGAGGGCTCCTGTGCCTTCCGCTTCTTGTGTTGCTAAACAACCAAGTAATAAGCGAGAAGAGGGAATAACTGTGAAAGATGAATTAGCTGAAACTGTTTCTCACTTTAATGATTCTGTGAGGCCTGTTACATCCTCTGTCCTTGGGAGTCCAGGTGATTCATCTGTCCTCAAAAGTGGATCTACCCAAGTCCTGCTTGGCCCTTCCGGAACTCTCCATGATGGCATTTGGCTAGAACCATTAAATACAAACAGAAGCTTGACATTGTATAATACAAAAACTTTCAATCAGGAAGACCCGAGTTCAAATCCCAGCTGTGCTTCTAAGTATCTACTCTGGAGAAGCACTTGTCGGTATGCAATGAGGGACAGGCACGGGACTCCTACTGCAAAACAACTGAAGTCAACCTGAAAGTTTATTAATGGGGGAAAGAATAACAAGAATATGGTATATTTGCGTGATGGAATATTAATAAAACACAACCATCAAAAGAAATGAATGTACATCCGTTGGAGAGGTGGATCTCAAAGACAGACTTGAATAAAAAATAGTGAGTTGCTGAAGAATTCATTCAGAATGATACCGTGTATGTAAAAAAGTCGCAGAAAATGCCACGTATTTTATGGAGACATTTATGTGCATGTGAAATGACAAAAAGGGGCCTGGGAGAACAGGTACGAAGTTCATAATGCTGTTTGGGGTGGAAGTCAAAGGGACTTCGTCTGCACTGTTCTAATTTTCTAAAGGGAGAATGGATTCATTTATTATAAGAAGAAACACTCTGGCAGTGTGACCTCAGACAAATAATATAAAGTCCTTCTGAGTCTCAGTCTTATCACCTTATTAATTCCGTGAGCAGTTATTAATTACCGTGCTTTACCTGTGCAGGCTGCGGGGGCCACAAAGCTGAAAGACGGAGCCCCTGCCCTTAGGGGAGCTGCGGTCTCTGGGGACAGAGAGGAAGCAAGTCAGTAACCAGAGAGTCCAGAGCAAGCCAGGGCTCCCTGAAGAAGCGTCGCTGCCCAGCTGCGGGTGCAGGCAGGACCCCCGTGGATACTGGCGCTGAGCTGCGGTTTGAAAGGCAAGAAGGTGTTCGCCAGTTGCGGGGTAAGAGTACGGGCGACGCAGGCAGAAACACAGCGTGTGCTCCACGTCAGGCTGATTAATCACCATTCATCTACAATGCAAAACCAAAGACAAATGCCGCTGCTATTCTCAGCTTGTTTTATGTTTTTTCTTTAAAATGCTGGCATCATCAATGTAGTAGAAATCATGATATTTAGCACACAAAGTGGTTTTGAGGAAAGGATCCAGAACATAGCAGGTGTTTAACAGACATGACTTCCCGTCTCACCTGTTGCCTCAAGGAACTCACCTTAGCGGGCTGAATAACGCATGCAAGGACATCAGGTCCTGATCCCTGGAACCTGTAAATGTGACCTTATTTGGGAAAAGGGTCTTTGTGGAGATGATTCAGTGAAGGATCTTGTGATAGGGAGATTACCCTGAATTATCCAGGTGGGGCCTAAATACAGCCACAGGTGTGCTCATAAGAAAGAAGCAAGGGGAGGTAACACAGGTACACAGGAGAGGAGGAGACAGCGTGGCCATCGAGGCAGAAGGAGACTGGGGAACTCTGACACTGCAGACTAGAGTGATGCAGCCACAAGCCAAGGGGTGCCGGCAGCCCCCAGAAGCCGGAAGAGGCAAGAAAGGATTCCCCTTGCAGCCTCTGGAGGGAGCCCAGCTCTGCTCGGCCCTAGTGACGGTGATTTGGGACTTCTGTCCTCCTTAACTGTGAAAGAATATATCTCTGTAGCTTTAAGCCACTCAGTCTGAAGTCATTTGTTATAGTAACTACAGGAAACAAATACACTCAAATCTATCATCTACAGCCCTCTTCACTTTTTACTGCATTGCAACCAAGGTATCTAATAAATGCACTTACAGCAAACATGAGAATCCTTGGCCTCCCCAGGAATGGGGAGAGAGGGTAATGCTAACCCAAAGGGGAAAGACGTATTGATCCTTTCAGACGTGAGAGGGCTGTTGGGTTGTGGCCAGAGAGCCAGTTTGGGACAGGAGTTACGTTATCCGAAGGAAACGGGCGGCCATGGGGAAGTTCCTGGGGTCTTATCCAGGCAACACAATCCCCTGAGCTGAGAGGCAGAGGCAGGGGCATAACCGAGAGGAAGCTAGAGTTGTTTCTGGAATCCTGAAACGTGTCAGATCTGAGGAGTAAGGCCTGGGTGGGCTAGAACCAGTCAGGATGCACGGGTGAGGGTCAGCAAAGGTGGCATGTGTGGGGCACTGAGCTAAGAGGACCTGTGAACTAGGTCATCTCATTCTTCTTTTTTCTTTTGAAACTCTTTGTAATAATTTATTTGCTCTATTTCAATGAAAAACAGTTTCCTGTGTTACACATCTAAACCATAAGTGGTTGACTTCAAATGAACGCTTAGAGCTTTTCCTCCCACATTTTTCACTCTCATAATGACATAATTATTATAACACACTGTTTATTATCACAGATGATGCTGTTTTGAAGGCTTTGACAATGAATATATCATGACCTGTAAAATTTGCATAATGATCGGTTTATATCATTGGCATCACTGACCCGAGGTCATCTCATTTTTAATACTCTAATGTAAGCCTGTTTTACAATTTTGAAGTCTTGGACTCAGTGAATCTACCCAAGGTCACAGGGCCAGAAGGGACAGGTGCAAGATTTATACCCAGGTCTTTTGCATTTCAATCAGTTCTCTCAAAAGTTGGCTGAAGACTGGGGAAGGCATTCCAGGTGTCCTGCCTGGGGGTCGAATTTCTCGTGTCCTCTCATTTTATACCTTGCAGACCTGTTTGCTACATAGAAGCCTGAGTCTAATGCTAATATCTTCCAGTGTTTTTTCACACGGACTCATGGCAACCCAAGGGCCCATTTTTATTTTTTATGGAAGCCACTTTGAGTTAATTTACTAGACTTTGAGCTGAGGATGGTGTTTGGGAGTGCGTGTGTGTGCATGTGTGTGCATGTACACAAGCATATACACATTTGGTCTCCTCAGCTCGTTTTTCTAGGGATGTGCTAAAATGCTGTTCTTATGAAAAAACAACATCGCCGCTCAGTGTCAAACTGATTAATTCCTGTTGCAGCTATGATGAAAAACAGAGCGCATTTCTGTCCCAACCTTGCTAACATTCAGCATTTTCTGTGATTTTTTTTAAAATCTAGCTTCAGAATCTTAACAGCCTCTGAAATCTTCCAAAGATCCTACAGGACTTTCTTATGTGACTTGCTCTGAGAAAATGAAAAAAAAAAAAAAAAATTACATTTCTCTGGCTTCTCAAAATTCTTGGAGGTTGTGCATATTTTCTCAAATGATGGTGAATATCACCGTTTGAAAAGTAATCTCATGTTATCATGATTTACTGAACGTTGAGTCTAATTCTGGCAGTTCCTAAGGCATTCCATGGAAAAGATCAAAACAGCAAGCACAGGATTCACCATCTGCCAGTTGCTGGTTACTGTTCTATGCGTTTTTACATATATTAATTAGTTTAAACTATACAACAACCCTGCGAGGTAGGAACTATTATTAACTCCAAATTGAAGATGATGCAAGTGAAGTTCCCAGAGGTCACAAAACCTTCCCAAGGCCACACAGCTGTTGACACCAGGATCTGGACTCAGGTGGTCTGGCTCAAGTCCATACTCTTGATCACTCTGCCAGTGTCATGCTTGTACTCCAAGGCTGTGTCATGAAATTGTAAAGCGGCTAACTTTATTGAATCCCTATTATGTGCCGAATATTTTACAGGGCGCTTTGTATGCACTTTTGAGTGGTTCCCAGATGAGGAAACTGAGACAAGAAGGTGACTTGTTTCAAGGTTACTCTGCAGGGGAAAGAAAAATCAAGGGTCTGAGAGAGATGGGGTAACAGCTGTTGGTTATCCTGCTAGTTGTCAGCAGTCCAGAGACCTGGACTCGGGCCGTGGGGCCAGCAGTGTTGCCCTCCGAGCCTGTGCTCCCACACTGCCCGTCAGCCTTGCATTTGAACTGACAATGCTGGGAAGAGGACGTGCAGGGGATTAGTGTCTACCGAGCTTGCTGTGCCAGGATCCAGGATCCAGATATTTACACATATCACTTTATTTCATCTTCACCGTCCCATGAAACTGCTCATGCTGCCAAGGAGACCAGATACTGAAGCAGACCTGGAGATGAACCACCCAGAACGCTCGGAGCCGCCTGTGTCTCTTCCTTTTCATTTTTCTTCTTGCTTGGATGACCGCTGAGCCCTCTAGTCACAGTCCGAGGTGGCCCACCTCTTGTCTGTTCTCCATGGAGCAGCCAGAGTGGTTATAAGTACAGATGAACTTGAGTTCTGTAGTCTAATTAGCAGTAGACTACAGAACTGACCTGGCATGTACAGATGAGGAAACTGAGGCAAGAAGGTAATGTCAACTTTCTGGTTGTGTAAGTCATGTGACATGTCACCATTGGGGAAAGCTGGGTGAAGGGTCTGTGGGATTTTATGTACTATTTTGTGGCTTTCTGTGAGTCTGTAATTATTTCAAAATTTAAAGTTAATCAATCTGTCATCCACCTAACTGTTGTATCCTCAGATAGGTATCTATAGAAAGATGGATAGACACACAGACATCTCCAGAGCTCAGAGCTCACTGCTCCCTGTTGCCACTCAACCAGCCTACATGCTCCGGCCCCTGGCTACGTCCCTGGCCCCTTACAGCTGGCACCACCCCTCTCCTCCACGGTGCTCCAGCCACACTTGCCTTCTCTCTGCCCCGGGGCCTTTGCACGCGATGACCTTTTTCCTGGACCAAATTCGCTATTCCCGTGACTGGCTCCTACTCACTCAGGTTTCAGCCTACATGCTGCATCCTCAGAGAGACCTCTGAGAGCCTGCTATGCCCTCTCCCTGTTTCTTTTCGACCCCTCCAGGGATCAGCAAACTTTCCTCAAAGGGCCAGACAGTAAATAATATTAGGCTTCACGGGGGCACCTGTTGCATATTATTCTGCATATTTACAACCTTTTAAAAATGTAAAACCTCATTCTCACTTTGTGATCTAATGATTTAGACTGTTTCAGCATCTGGTTCATATTCTACTCAGCATTGACCTGCTAAGATTGGTTCTCCAAAGGTTTGCTACACGTTTGCCACCTGTCTTCCCCGCTAGACTGTGGGCTCCCTGAGGGCAGGCCTTAGTGTCGTGTCTGCCCTGCCGGAGATGCTTAACAGATACTCATTAATAAAGGAATGGGTGAGGGAAGGTCGGCTGCCTTTTCCCTGAACACTGCCAGGAAAGCTTCAGGCTGGGATGGCTTGGAGTGACCTGGAATCCCTGTAACCTCTGTTCTGCCCCCTTGCCTTCCATGCTAAGGGAGTTAGAATATGCCTATTAAATAGACTCCCGGCCCTTGGACCTGCATAAACTGCCTACTTCCATAAACACAGAGAGAAGTGGGAAAGATGAGTGTAGACACCTGCCCCATCTGGCAGATCAGTTTAGGACTTTTGGTGCCAATGACAAATGCCCAAATAGCTTCCAGCTGCCATTCATTAGAAAACCAAACAGTCAACTCATTGACTCCCCAGTTGGCCTTGCTGGAGTGGGCACCAGCAGATACCAGCCCTGCCACACACAGGGGAAGATTCAAGTATTACAACACCACCACTGCCTCCTTTTGTTTGCGATGATGTTGATAATGACGATGATGGTGATGATAACGATGATGACTTTTTCTCTCTGGAACCGAGCATAGCTTTATTGTTTCTTTTCTATTACATAGATAATTTGCAGGAATTTTAGAAATAGCAAATAATACAAGAAAGACAAAAAAAAAAAAAAGAAGACTTCAACTCATCCAAATTCCCGTCAGCCCTAAATAACTAGTTAACCACTTTCTATTTTAAAGAGCATCTTTCCAGATATCCTTCCAGTGCTTAAAGAAATACACATCTATGTAATTTACATAAGTGAGATTATAAGATTTTGAAATGTTCTGTAATTTGCCTTTTTGCTCAGATGATGACGGTTTTAATGAACAGGTAACATGGAATCAGAATAGAAATATGTGCTCTCTCAAAGTGAAAAATGCAAGCTTGGGGGTCTCTGCCTAAGTGTGAAAGCCAAGCCCAGGGGGCCATGTGAGAAGTAAACGATCTGTGCTAATTCCCAGGACCTGCCTCACAGAACCATTGGACTAGAATTCTTCCAACCAAGTACCTGTGCCTCCAACAAACGCACGCCTAGCTGCCGTCTTCCCATGACCATTCAAGCCCAAATGCTATTTATGTACCGCAGAAGCACTGATCATTTTCTTATCAGGGAAAACAGCTTCCAGAATTATTCCAGGGCGAGGCCATCAGAGTCTGGAATCAGAGATAAAACAGGGGAGGCAATTGCTGTCCATTTGACTCGGGTGGAATCTCCGCCTATTAAGTCATTTCAGAGTTTAAATCTGAAAGGTCAAAAATGACATGACGGAGGAATATTCATTGAGGCCAGTTCCTGGATTTTTCTGTCTGATGGAATCCCTTTCTGCACATTCATGACTTCACATTAAAAAACAAAAAGTTTGAAAGTCTTGATTGTGCTTCAGGAAATAGGCACTTTTCCTGTCTCAGGAAGGTCACCTGGTGTAAAAATCTGAATAACTAATATTTATTGCCACTTAGGCATCAGGTACTTGGAAAGCATTTGCATCTCATACCCAGGACACGCCTGGGAGGTGGGTGCTCTCAGTACTCTCATTGTCCACGTTAAATAGGTGACGGGGCTGAGGCTTAGAACAGCAGGTGATTTTTCCCAGGTCACCCAGCTAGCAAATGGCAAAGCCAGGAATTTGGACCCAGGCCTGTGTGTGTCGCAGCTGCCCTCGTAACTGCTACGTTGGCACATAGCAGGTGTGCTATAAACACTTTTTCTGTTCTCTTACCCTTGCAATAGGGGGCCTTTAATAAGGGGCATCCTCATGTCCTCGTCGTCTAATTGATTCTATTTTGTGCGTTCATCTATTCCTGCATTCATTCCATCAATATCGGCCGAGCTCCTCCTCTGTGCCAGGCATTGTCCTAGGCGCTGGGGAGAGAGTCTCTCCTCCCCTTCTTCATGGAGTTTACCTTGCAGTGAAATCTTCCTTGCAGGGCGGCTGGGAGGATTAGGTGAGAGGATGCAGAGACGCTGAGCACAGAGTTGCCCCTCCGTCACCCCTGCTTCCCTTCCCTTCCTTCCAACTTGCTGTTCTCGGTTGCCAAATACCTGCCTTGGGATTTTGCCTTCGCTCTTCACGTCCGCCGTGGGTTATGGAAAATTGTGGTCCTGTCGTCTCGCACACAGAGCTGCGGCGAGTTCTGCGGCTGGAGATTTAACGTCTTTGCAAACTGCCTGATTGTGACATTTACTGTCCTGGTCTGGCGTCTGCACAAAGACGGGGCTACAGGCTTTGTTCCAAGCAGAGGCGGTGCACGCTGCGGCCTGTCTGTGGGCACCAGTGAGAGGAAGGGCTAGATTTTATTGTTATTATCCCATCAACTACGTATCAGTAGTGAATTCCATCATCGTCTCTCGTCTCGGGTGCTGCAGCTGGTTTCAGGTCCACACCTGCTCCTTCCAATCCCTTCTCCACGTGGCTTCCAGGGGTCAGAGGGATCTTTAAAAATGTCCTGGTCACACCGTGGTTGTCTTGAACATTCTCCTCCTGCCTCTCCCTAGTTCAGCCACACTGGCTGGCCCTTTGCAACTTGATTTTGCATCCTTCCTTCTGCCAAGGGGCCTCTCCACGTGCTGTTCTCTCTCCTGGCAGGGGTGTGTTGGGGCACATCGGGCTAGAGAACAAGGTACAGTCAGTAAGGGACAGGCAGGGCATTTAGGGGCCCAACGCCCTGAAAATGTCACACTGCTGCCATAGGCAATTTAGAGTAAAATAGCGGTGAGCTGTAACACATAATTTTATTTTTCAAAATGACACACATTTACATCGCCTTAAAAATAAGTTAGTTCTCTTGTTGCTTGCTCTCACTCTCTCCTTGAAAATTTTCTTCTTCTTTCTCTTTTATGATCAGTCTCTCGGAGTCCCTGCTTTTCTGATACCCTAAACCTGCACTTAATTTGCCAATTGGGAATTCCAGAAACTGGAGTCAAGGATGGGATTCTTAGAAAAAAGGAACTGAAAGAGGACAGGGTAAGGAGTATTGAAAGAAGACAGGAGTCCTGCAGAGCAATGACAGAATCATTATCATCATCTCTGAGGACCCAAATGGACACGAGCAGAAAATGAAAATAGAGACATACAGAGTCAGCCTTCCTGGAACCCCTGATAGTCTGAAACTCAAGAAGTCTAGCCTTCATGCTCATCCTGTTCACGTGGACATACAGATTTCACCCCACATGGAGGGCGTATTGCAGATGGTATGGAGGTTTGAAGATTGCTTTCCTGATTTAAAAAAGAAAAAAAAGATGAGATGAAGCCAGCACTACCCTTCCCTCCCTTTTTGTCTGCCGGGGACAGGGACAAGATGCTTAGATCCTGGGCAGCCAATTGAGAATGCGAGATGACAATCACGAAGGAAAGATGCAGAAAATTAGAGAGACGCCAGCCCTGAGATAATCAAGCCACTAGATGAGCACCAGCAGCTGTTTACCTCTGGACACATTGTTATGTAGGAAAAATAGACCCACACCTGCGTAAGCTACCATGTGTCACTTGCAGGTGGAAATACACCTAAGTGATACAGATGATCTGACTTGAAGAATGTGCTCTGTGGCTTTGGGGCAAAGGGCTCAGGAAACACCAGCAGCATCTTTCTGGTGCAGGTAGAATATCACAGGCAGAAGAGCAGGGGAGTACCCGCATCCACTCCACGTGACATCTCCTGGAGAGGTGGACCCGGGCTGGGAGCCCCTGGATTTATGTGGGGTTGAGAAAAACCCTTTCTCTCTGTTGTTCTCTGCCCTGTTTTTATGGGGCATGAGGTGAAACATCTGGGCTCAGTCTCTTCCCTACTTTATTGGATTAGCAGAAGCAGGTGTAACAGTGAGGGTTTATAGAAGACATAAAGTAAACATAAAACTATACTTATCCACGTGAGAATGGATGGAACACAGAAGCGGCGTGGTCTTGGGAAGATCTCTGCAAGGCAAGACTAAGGGAAACAGGTCCCAACCACTCACTCGTGTTGTTAAGAAGTTAATCTTTTTTTTTCCTATTTAAAAAACCTCCAAGTCCACTTTCCACATGCCCCCAAAAAGCCCGCGTCTCCACCAGCTGAATGTGAATCACCCCCACACTCAGAGCACAATCGGGTGTCATGTTCTGTACTTAATATCAGCAGTAGTAACACTCCGAGCACCAAAAAAGCCCAACTAATTATATGTCTGTTTTCTCTGCTGTTATTATTTGCATGTAACAAAGGCACCTGCCACGTTAATTATGCCCTTTTAATAAACATCTTCTCCAGCCAACCAACCGAAAATGAGATGTGGGGTAAGGGACTGTGTGTCGGAAAGGGAAAAATCTCCGGATTTTCCTTGAGTCCGTCCAATGACATACTCATCCGTATAAGCCCACCACAACCTTCACACGGGGCACCAAGGAAGGTAATTGGCTGAACGTAAAAAAATAAAAGAGAGATAAATAGATAAAGAATCCTCTGAAGAGGGAAATCTAGAAGACAGTCAACCAAGCCTCCCTACCTTGTGTTCAAAGTCACAGCATCCCCCTGAGGATGAGATTCCCTGAAGAAAAATACACATCACTGCTGTATCATCGAGGCGTTGTGGAATATTCCCGGACAGGTTTTTCTTTTCTATTTATATACGGAGACATAACACAGTAGAGGGCATGCATCTCAAGTGTACAGCTTGGTTACTTTTTTTGAAAAATGTTTTACTGTGGTAATATACATATAACCTAGAATTCACCATTTTCGCCATTTTTAAGCATAACATTCAGTGGCATGGATTACAATCACAATGTTGTGCAACCAGTACCAATTCTACCTCTGAAATTTTTCACCATCCCAAATAGAAACTCTGTAACCATTACAGCTTGATTAATTTTTACATATATCTATAATGGGTAGCCAAAACCCAGATCAAGATATAGAACGTTTCCAGCTTCCGGGCTGCTCTCTGATGCTCTTGCCCTGCTAATGCCCTTCCGGAGGTAACCACTGTTCTAACGTCTAGCACCACAGATTAGTTTTGTGTGAAAATCCATATATATGGAACCAAACAATATGTACTTTTTTACGTCTGCTTTCTTTCACTCAACAATGCCTGTGAGATTCATCCATACTGTTGCATGTATCAGTAGTTTGTTCTTTATTGCTTCGTGATATTCCATTGTGTGAACATATCACAAGTCTTTTAGTAAACATGGGTGCTTCTTTCTCTTGGCCATTGTATTAGTTTGCTAGGGCTACCATAACAAAACAGCAACAGCAACGACACAGACCGGTGGCTTGAACAACACAAGTTTATTCTCTCACAGCTCTGGAGGCTGGAAGTCCAACATCGATCAAGGTATTGGTAGGTTTGGTTTCTTCTGTAGCCTTTCTTCGGTTTGTAAATGGCCATCTTCTTCCGGTGTATTCACATGCTTCCCCCACCCCCACCTCCTGTAAATGTCTGTGTTGTAATTTCCTCTTCTTATAAGGACACCAGGCATATTGGATTAGGGCTCACCCCAATGACCTTGTTTAACATTAATTACCTCTTTAAAGACCCTACTGGGATTTAGGACTTCAACATATGAATTTCGAGGGATCACAATTCAGTCCATGAGAGCCATGCACTTAGGAGTGGTATCACTCAGTCACAGGATAGGCACGTGTTGGGTGTTAACAGATCCTGCCAGTTTTCCAAAGTGATTACACCAATTTAAAGTCCCCACCGGCACTGTGAGAGTTCCAGTTAATCCACGTCCTTGACAATACTTGATATTGTCAGTCTTGCTTTCATTTTAGCCATTCTCTTGGGAGAGTGACAGTATTTCCTTGTGTTCTCCCAGGCATTTCTGAATTCGGTGTCTGATTTGACATTTGTCCTCTGGCCCATATACTGTCAGAATACATTTTGTGGTCATATTTTGGAAATTGTTTAGCTCACAAAGATTCCTATAATGTGTCTTTGAAGTGGTCTTTACCCCTGAGTGGATGGAGAAATTGTGGGTGATCTAATTTCTTTCTTTATTTGTATATGAAATTTCTCAAATACTCTTCAATTAGTGTATGCTACTTTTATTAAAAAATAAGTCTTATTTTTAACAGGAAGGTAAAGACATTAATAAACATGTCTGCTTGAATATTCACTGTAGGAGCCTCTGGAGAGATGATTCTGGGATAATTATAAATGTACTTTTTACTGGTTTCCTTTTTCAAAGAGGTCATTCATCAGAGAGCACTGAGATCACCCACATGCTGTTGGGAAAACTTCTAGAAGAAGACAGAAGCCTAGGAATGATCATTTGAAGTATAGCTATGTACAGATATGTGCATACCTGTTTGAATATATACATACATGTCATTATTTTTTGGATGATCTGTACCAGGTGCTGTGCTAAGAAGTTTATTAGATTGATAATGGCACATCAATAACAACACTAATATCAATAATAATGCTTATTATTCTTGATGTTTGGAGAGGTTAAATGACTGACCCAATGCTACGTAGCTTGTGAATGGCAGAGCTCGGGTTCTGGACTCTGGTCCAACTGGCTCTTACCTGTTGAAATTTTGCTGCTTTTGTAATAAATCTGGGCCTTTCATTTGTTTTACCTGCAGCATTTCTAAAGCTCATGATGCTGCAAAGTGGGTGGTATTTAGACCCATTTTACAGATGAAGAAACAAAGGCACTTGCTCAAAGTCACATGGTTAGTTGACAGAGTCAGGATTCAAACCCGGTTGGTATAATTCCCAACTGTATGGTTGCTATTATTATTCTTATTATTTCAAACCTGTACCAAGCTGTGGTAAGATGAAAGCTGGTTTTGTACTACCCTTGAGGGGTAGGTCCATCCACCGGAAAGTTCTGCCTTTGCATTGAGCTCAAATTGGCCTCCTTGCAACTTCACCCAATTGCTTCCAGTTCACAGCCCAGGATTTAGCACTTAATTACATCTTGTCTTCTATTATGCACTAATTGTCTCTTGCGGTTCCTCCCTTCTCCCTGGCTCACTTGCCAACTCCTTGAGGGCAGAGACCAAGTCATGTAGGCTGAACACCTTGCAGAGAGGCAGGGTAAGAGCTTATTAAATAAATACTTGTTGATGGAAAGTTCCCATCAGGATTTTCCCCCAGGGCCTTATCCCAGGTGTGTGGAACACAGTGTAGGAAGGTCTCAAGGGATTTACAATTTAAATATGCATACAGTTTGTATACAATTTGCATACTCTCTCAACAAACCGTGCAGTCAACACTCAGCAATTTTACATTTAAAATGATACTGCTCCCTGAAGGCTGTCATTTCTTCCTATCTCTCTTGTTTCCTTCTTCAATATTGTGTGCATGTCAAATCAGGAACTAGGGCATTTACAACCTAATTACAAAGTGAATAGAGCCCAGGTTGCAGCAAAAGATGGTCAGGGCAAGGTTTTCTGGCTGAAATTTTGTTTGCATTTTCAAGGGTTTTCCAGTGCTTTCAGGTACAATTAGTCCTGCATTACTCAGTTCATACTACCTGCAGAGTCCTTTACCACTGCGTGCACTAGCTACAAACTAGTTAGCATTCTTTCAGTTGCAAGTAACAGAAGCCTTACTCAAAGCAGTCTATGCAAAGAAAGGGAACTTGAGTCTATTGGCTTCTGTACTTGAACAGTCTGAGAACTTCAGACGTGGCTGGCTCTAGAGATTGAAATGATGTCGTCAAGAGTTAACCAGACTCTTTCTTCCCTTTTCCCTATTCTGCGTACAGTCTCTGTGGAAGGAGCCCCACTGGCCCAAAAGATAAAGTCAAAATCTCAAGACTGTGTCTCTTTGGTCTGACATGAGTCACATGGCCATCCCTAAACCAATCATGTGGTTGGGGGGGAAAACATGCTGATTAGAAGTATTTGGGTGAGCCGCAGTCAGATGATGCGGGCCTAGGGGGTTTCCAAAGAGAAGCCTGGGGGGATGCCATTAGAGGAAGGGCAGACAAACCACAGATGCCCATCACCTGTATAATAAATCTGTCCATCTTCCTAGGCTGGAGGTTCCTTGAGGGCAAGGCATCGGGTGACTCCTCATAGAACTGAACATTTAGAGGAGTAGGAAAGAGAAACCTTTAAGGCACCAGGCAGCTTTCATTTCCCAACTGCTTATTGAGTGCCAAGTGCTGGGATGACAATGATGGGCAAACGCAGACACAGTCCCTGCCCACTTACAGGACTTACGTATTATGGGTGGGCAGAAAACACATGACCGACTATACTAGAACAAAGATTTCTGTTCTCAGCCTAGAACACTTGAGACAGCAGAAGGACGATAACAATAACAGCTTACGTCTTCATAAAGTGCTTTTAAACACTTTCACAGCAACTTCTAGTACAGTAGATGTGACGTTACCCCCGTTTTATAGACAAGGAAATGGGGACTTTGAATGAGAAGCACATATGTCACGTGCCAGTCACCTGTGTGCTTTCACCGTCTTCACTAATCTTCCCAGCAGCCCTGGGATGTACTATTTTGTTTCGTAGACAAGCATCTCAGCATCTCAGAGGGGAAGAAACTGGCCCAGCCACCAAGTGGTGGCACTTGGAACCTGAGTCAGTGGATACCTAGGTAACTGAGTGTCACATAAAACCTGAGGCTGGGTCAGGACTCCCTGCTCTAGCTCCAAGTTCCGTGCTCACTCCTCAGCCCCAGGGAGTGCCACCCTCTGCCCTCAAGTCATGACCCTCATTAGGGGTCACTCTGATCAGTCATCAGACAATGACTCTTGCAACTGGGCAAATAGCTGTCAGCAGCCGAGGTCCAGGGGGAAGAATAAGGTGCCCTGGCTGCTCTCCTTGCTCGAGCCTTCCAGCCCTGCCCCAGAAACGCCAACCTCCTTTTCTAGAAGGTATTTCTGTCCCCTCCATCACTCATCACTAACCCTGTTCCAGACGCTGGGCAGTGACGGTGGCAGTAGTATGCAGCCAACCCTACCAGGGCTTGGCAGCGTGTGGGTGGCAGCCGAGATCTGGCCTATTTTGCTCATGTGACGAGCAAGGACCTGCTTGCTATTCTGCCTGTAAGATCCAGGCCAACCTCATAAAAGTAAAGGCTTCTCTTGCGGTTCCAGCTGCAAAAAATGCCAGACTCAGAGAGCAAGCGCGGTGCCTGGTACGTGATGGATGTTCAACAACTATTTCTTAAATTTATTAAAGAACTGAAAGAACAAATCTGATCAGCTGAAATTTCTTCAATGCCACAGGAAGTTCTGGGGAGACAGCTCTCCCATGGCCCTCACAAAACAAGTTAACGCACACTTGAACTCCAGCACGCAAACCCCATGGTGGGTCCCTACTCCCTCACTAATGACAGCAAAACAATAATAGCACCTGTATTTTTTCAAGTGTTCCTTTGCACATATTACTTTGCCTTGCTCTGCCACTTATGTTATTGATAAACTTCACAACATTGCCTTAAGGTGGACACCATCATCCCCATTTTGCAGTTAAAAAAACTGAGGATCAGAAAAGATGAACTTGACCAAGGTCACACAGTTATTCAGTGGCACAGTCAGAATTCAAACCATATCTCACTTTCATTCATTTATTCAGAAATGTTCATTGAGTGCCAACTGCATGCATTCACTGTGTTAGGCTCTGGGGATACAGCAGTGAAGGAAACAGAAAAATCCCTACTGTCCTAGAGCTTACATTCTAGAAGGTGTGAACCACAGTATGCAAATAAATGTATACATACACACAGTGTCAGGGGTGGTAGGTGCTATAAAAAGGGAAGCAGGCTTAGGATGACAACCAAGGATTAGGCCACGGAGGCCAAGTGAAGAAGGTATTTCAAGAAGAAGGGAAGGATTAAATGCATCCAATGCTGCTGCTGAATTGAGTTGGATCAGGACTGAGGATTCGCTATTGGTTTAGTTAGATCATCACTGTTGACCTTGACAGAAGTACCTTTCTGGGGTGGTGGGGAAGAAAGCTGGAGAGAATGGGAAGAACACAAGTCAAGACAAATATTTTTATATGTTTGCGGTAAAAGAAAGCAAAGGCATGGAACAGTAGCTGAAGAGACCAGGGATGATTTTTCTCAAGATGAGAAATATTGCAGCATGTTTGTGTTCTGATAGGAAAGATACGGCAGAGAGGGGAAATTCTATGATGCAAGAAAAGGAGGAGGGGCGGGGATTGCAGGAATGGTACCCGTGAGCCGGCTGGAGGGGAGGGGATTCAGTGAACATCTGGGGTGTTTGGCCTTCGACCCCAACCCAGCCTCTCTCTGCTCTGCCAGGGGGCCTCTCCCAGCATGGTGCATTCCTAACTTCCTTCCTCAGAACCTCTTCAAACCTCCTGAAGAACACTCCTGTTTGAGAGAACAAAGCCTGGGACAGAACGCTTGCTATTTCTGCTACAGATAACCATGAATTAGAGAGAAGAAATAGAAGGTGACAGAAGACTTTGTCTGAGCTACTGAATTTAGGTGTGTGAACTGGGAGTGTGCTTGTAAAATCACCTTGCTGGGGATGTTTTCAAGGTTGGGAGGCCGTTTTAAAAGGAAGTGGGGACAAAATTTAATACCAAACACCACTAAAATACAAGTGATGAAGTGATCTAAGAGGTCTACAGAGGAGGTGGCATTTAGCATTGTTGCTCCAACCTGAACACTTGGTATTTAAAAGATTCCTTCCAAGGTCATTGATGCAACAAATGTAAACTGCGATTCTGGGAAGGGCTCTGGAGAGACAGGGAGGAGGGGCTCTGGTCCTTAAGGAGATGGAAGTCCAGTAAGGTTTTAGGGAACACGGGGTGTTCACAGTACAGCATCCCACGTTAAGTGTTCGGAGAGAGTTACGCACTAGTGCTGTGGATGCACGGTGCAGTGTTGGGGAAACCAGGTGTGTTTGAAGGAGGCAAGGCTTAGGTAAGTCTTCGAGCCCGAGAGGATTCTATGTAGAGAAATGTAAGGAGAAGTGTTTCTGATATAGGGAACAAAACCTCAGTGGTGTGAAATACCAGGGCACATTGAGGAAATGCCAAAAACAGAATTGGCTGGAGTTGGGACATTTTCCTCAGCACTGTGGGGACCCATCGAAAGATTTTAACAGACAGACATTTGGGGAGGACAAGTTAAGCGTTAAGAGCTAAAGTTTTCTAAGCAGACGGCTCTAATTCCAGTGACACCCATATAAGCACCTGCCATGGACAGAGCAAATACCCACACAGGGGTGATCTGAGCATCCCCTAGCAAGGTGGGAGCCACACCTCCGATGACATGTGAGTTTAAGTGGCACACACGTGAGCATAAAATCATAGCATCGCTGAGTGAGGAAGTTACCCCCTTTTTGATTATCTTTCAAGGTTGTGAAATAACCTTGTGTTCACACGAGCATTTCTTCCATGAGATGCGCTCAGTTTGGTGCGGAGGAGTCTTTAACGCTTCTCTAACACTTACTAATGTCTGCTTTTAACACAGTGAAAGCAACTCAGGCTTAGAGCCTCCCAGACATCAGGAACTGACTAGAGAAATAATAAAAAACAAAAACAAAAAACAACAGAGTTTTTGTTTGTTTACTTATTTAGATTTTTATTGAGATATAGTTCACAGCAGCATTTTATCTTGTTTATCTTCAGTTCATGGTTACCTTCCATTACTGTCAGTAGTATTGGGTTTCCTTTATTCATCCTAATGTCAAGTTTTCTTTTAACAAGGCTTTTTAAAAAGTGAGTGATTTTAGATAATAGTAAGTAAAACATACTATAAGTGGCACTTGAATATGGCGAAAATTGTGAGGACAGCACTGTAGAGCTAGGAAATAGTGATCTATGTCACAACACAGATAAGCCTTGAAAACGTCATGCTAGGTCAAAGAAGCCACTTTTGAAATGCCACTTATTGTATTAATCCATTATATGAAAGGTCCAGAAAAGACAAAGCTAAATAAAAAAAAATCAGTGATTGCCCGGGGACTAGGGGTGGGACAGGGGAACTGGGCATGAGGGTTCTTTTTGGGGTGATGAAAATGTGCTAAAATTAATTTGTGGTGACAGCTGCACAACTCTGCAAATCTACTGAAAATCACTAAATAGTACACTTAAAATGATATTGTGGTATGTAAATTAAACCTCAATAAAGCTGTTTGAAAATTGTGAGGGTAGCACATGAATGCCTGAAGTTTTGGAACCATTTGACAATAACAACAGGACGTCAGAGCTGCCTCCGGGGCTCCTTTGAAGGAGCCTGAAATAAAAATCAGTGCTGGTTTAGGATCACTCTAATCTGTCCTTATTTGTCTTATAAACAGTTTACCTTAGAAACGTGGGCATGGCTAGAAATAAACAAAGCTACCCACCAGAGCAAAAGTAGGTCCCCTCTGCCCAGCACCAGCTGATGGCGTGAGAATTGTGGGGGGATGTTTAACGTCTAGGCGTCATGGTTTATTTATGAAGGTGACTCATGCTTTATTAATGATATAAAGAAGAAGGTCAACATGTAAACATGTTTGAATAATACTTCTATGGCACAGAACAGGACGAGAGGGGTCAGTACACAGAACTTGGTTTTATTTTAATGGGTTTGCATCTGTCACGGGCCCAGGGTCTTGGGACCCAGGGACAGAGAGCTTGATGAAACTTAACTCATCTGCAGGTTGAGGAGTGTCTGGTCAGGACTTCAGCAGGCAATTTCAGTGGCGGCCAAGATCCTTAAGCTAAAAATGCCTGATGGTGGTGTCCACCACCATTGCAGAGTTTGGTCTGGTTTTTTATGCTCGGCACAAATTGAAGTAATTGCCACTTGTGATTTCCTTTATGGGTAGGCAAATGAAGACTCTGCGATGAAGACAGCTGAGCAAATGACGGGCAGGCCAGCCTCCCTCATGGAAATTCCATCTGCGTGAGGCCAGCCCCTCCAGTGCAGATGGAGGAATGCAACGCGAGTGAACCGAGGGGAACGCATCCCAGCTGTGAATCTAGACACCTCTGCGTTTGGGGGCTGGGGTTATTTCCTGATTCTTGCTGCCACTCAAGTGGAGCCTCTTAAACTGGTCTCTCTGCGTCCTCCCTTGATGCCCACAGAAGAAAAATCTCCCCTAAAAGCCGCTGCAATCCTTTTTAAAACGTATTCAAGGAAGCCACACTCCTGCCCAAAACTCGCCAGTGGCTTCCCATCTTTTTAAGAAAAAAAACCCAAAGAATAAAAACCTGACAGCTAGGTTCAATCTGATCTCAATTCACACCACCCACATACGGCTACTGAGCACTTAAAAATACAGCTAATTGGAACTCAGATACACTGTGAGTGTGAAATACACACTGGGTATATATTCCCGTGTTTCAAGTATTTGAAGACAGTATGAAAAAACAATATGCATTAGCTCATTAATTTTCTTTTATATTGTTACTGTTAAAATAACAATATTTTGGTTAGGTTGGCTTACTAAAATACATTCCCCAAACTAATTTTCACCTGATTTTTCAAAGTGTGGCTATGAGAAAAAAAAATTTAAGTTATACTTGTGACCACATTGTGTTTCTATTAGGCAGCGTTGAACTCACCCCTACTCATTTTTTCATCAGCTGCACTGGACTTCTTATTTCCCCTTGAACAAGGCAATCACGCTCTGGGTCTCTGCTCCTGCTGTCTGCTAGCGCCGGAGAGCACTTCACTTAGATGGCACGGGCTTCCTCCTTTTGCCTCCTCCGGCTCTCTGCTCAAATGTGACTTTCTCAGAGAGGCCTTCCCAGACCAGACTTTCTACAGAAGCACGATGACCACGCCTAATCACCCTTTCTTGCTTTATTTCTGTTCATAGGACTTATCACTGCTGATGTTACACTGCACATTGATTTCTCTGTTTATTTTGGTCTCTCCTACCAGAATGTAAGCATCGAAGAACAGGGGCTTTGTTTTGTTCATTATTGGATCTTCCAGTGCCCAGAACGGTGCCCGGCACCAAGGTGGGAAAAATCCTGCTTGCACAGAGCTCTGTCTCATTAGGGAGACGGAGGAGTAGGCAGATTTCTTCACTGTATCAGGATGGGGGGATCTTATAGGGGAGCTATGATCTGCTAGGGATGCTAAGCAGGAAGCTGACGCCATTTTGGTGGTCTACCTTCCATCCATTCACCCTCTTTTTTATTTACAGAATCCCGATATTACTAGGTAGCCACCCCTCCCCTGTAGACAAGTTCCTCATGGGAAGGAGACCCCACCCCATAGGGGCCTGATTCTCCTTGCCAGTGATTGGTTTAGAAGTGGGCATGTGACCCAACTGTGCCCAATGAGGCTATGAGGGCTTACTGAGGGCATTCTGGGAAAATTGTATGCTTTCCTCTAAGAAGACATGGGCTCTCCATTTTTCCTAGGCATTGTCCTGTTTGCATGTGATGCCTGGAACTGCTGCAGCCACTTTGTGACAGCCCGAGGATGAATCTAAAGCTAAGATCAGTTAAGCAGAGGGAGGAGAAACATCCAGTTCTCTAGGATGTCATTGAACAGGTGAATCGACCAGCTGTGAGGTTTTTACTACTTTATGATTCTCCGTGGGAGATAATAAATATCTTTATTTTTAAGCCGTTTGGAGTTAGGGTTTGAGTGACTGTTGGTTCAAAGTTTCCTGGACCTGATATCTGACCTAGTCAGATAAGGTTGTACAGGTCAAGAGGGTTGAGTCCCAAATATTTTCGTTCCGTATGTTTGTAAAGCAGCTTTCATTTCACCTCTTCTAAATTCAGTTTCTGTTTATGAAGCTTCCTTTTTCCTTCCCCTGCCCAACGGGAGCCAGGAGGAAATGCAGGCCCATGGAAAAGGCTAGAAATTCAGGCACTCAATCATGGCAGGAGTCCCGTAAACTAAGTCCTGAAGATGGAAAGAGATTATTTCATTCACTGTAAATCAGTCACTCGCAGGCAGGGCTTTTGTCACCACTGAAGGCCAAATGTGCTTCTGAAGCGAGTTCATCACGGAAAAGTAGCACCTAGAGAGCAATCAACGTAACGTCGAGGGAAGCAAACAGCTCGGCTGTTGGTGCTCTGCCTCTGCAGCAGATGTGTCACCAAGAGCTGCAGAATTTCCTGTAGGCTCGTTAGCTGAGCCCTTCTCCCCAAAGCAGCCACACTCTCAGGTCAAAACGAACCAGGTTATAACCGAGGAAGGGAAAAGCTGATATCTTCAATAAAACCATGCTCTGATATTTCCCCACCTCCGTGTTCTTGCACATGCTGTTTCATCTACTTATTAATAGAATGCTTATCCCTCTCTTATGCTTAGAAAATTCCTGGTTATCCTTTAAGACCCAGCTCAAATATCACTTCCTTGTGAAGCATTCCCCATTTCTCCCAAGGGTGAAGCTCCTTGGGTCCTTCTCAGCAATTTGCATGGACCCTTTCTAATAATATATCATTTTTCTGTGGTGTGGAAGACCGTGTATTATAGTTCTAGTCTTAGCATCTGATTCCCCTCTAAATTTCCCCTTCAAGGGAGGACATGGGCCGTTCGTTCCTACAATCTCATGGTGCCAAACCCATGAGGGGTACTCGGTAAGGGTCTGAAGAATGAATGAATGATTGCACGAGTGTGCGACAGAGGGAATGAGTGTGAATGGGGATGAGTGAGCGTGTGCTGCCTGAAGGGTGAGTGGACAAGACAGTGAGTGGGTCACGACGTGTGTGTCCCTGGACACGTATGCTGGTCACTGAGGGCGCGGGTGGGGAGTGAGTGAATGAAGGCAAGTATAGAAGGGAGCATCAGAATTTGGAAGTTTGTCTTCCTTTCTTTTGAATGGTTTAATTCCCTTGCCACCAAACGTGGACATCTCCTATATGACTGCGTGACTTAGCATAAGAATGGCAAGAGTATTTACTTCCACTAAGGGAGAGAACAGTCGGTTTCCAGGGGTAAAGCAGCAGGCAGGAGGTGCAGTAGTTGGAGAAAGGCAAGAGCCTTGTGGATGCTGAGATGATAAGAATCCTTAAAAGAGCTCCCAAAGTCCTCAAGATGAAGGTAGATACACCATTACTCCTGGATTCATCAATTCTTAAGCTGTTTTGTGTGTGTGGTGGTAGTGGTGGGGGGGGAGTGGTAGAATCTTTTACAATAGGATAAACCCTATGGGTCTTCTCCCCAGAAAGTTCGTCACACACAAACATGAACACACACAGGCACAGTTGTGCATGTAATTTTAGGGAGTTAAGGAAACTCCTTGAATCCAACTCAAGGATACAGAGGCCCTGGGTTAGGAACCCTGGGGATTGCACACGTCTCTTTTAGCTTACCACTGTATTCACGGGATGTATCACAGAGCCTAACACGTACCATCGGGGCATCACACATTTCTACTGAATTGAGTTGAATTTCTGTTGAATTGGGTTGACTTGAAATTTCCTAACTTGAGAAACAGGAACATGGACCAGCAGACTTTCTCAAAATATCATATGCCTTGGGGATCCTGAACAACATGGCCCCAGGAACTGATTCTATATTGATAAAATAATTTTTCCAGATACCTTCCATCTTCAGCCCTTGCTAGGACCATGCAAGTCTTATCCTTCCGAGAAGCAACACAGGGCAAAATATGAGAGTGGGAAATATGATTCACATCTGGATGAACAAACAGGGCTCTGTGTTGGAACAACTTCATCAGTGGTGATGCCAAGTCCTTGGCCTTGTTTCCTCAGTGCCATATGCTGTACATATAACACCCAAGTCTCTGCTCTTGGTGGGACTCACTAAACTCCCATCTAGAGAGGGCAGCCCAGGTTGATGAAAAAAAATTAACAGCTGGGGTGGAACAGAATTAAAATTTAGTTTTTCCTGAACCTGGCATTTAATGAAAGGTGTTTAATTTCATTAATACAGCTTAGGGAATCTCTCCTGTACAGAAGGATTTATATAAGGGCAAGATGAGTAACTGTCAAATCACTAGGGAGGCAGAATGGCAATTGAAATGCCAGTAATGTGGTTTGGCTGGGGTGTGGGGAAATAGGCATTTTTACATAGTGTTGGAAGGAGTGTGAAATATGCAAAAATTTTGGAGAGCTATTTGGTAATATCTGCCAGAACAAACAAACAAAAAGCATATATCCCTCTGACCTAAGTGTTCCAGTATTGAGTAGTTTTTTTTCCCTACAAATGTGCTCTTTTCTGTGCATGAATGAAGATGTTCATCGTTTATAATAGCACAGACTAGAAACAACCTAAGTGTCTAACAAGAGGGGACTAGTGATATAATTAATCCACCCATGCAATGGCACACATTGTGGGATTTGGGAAGATCTGGGAAGGAGAAAATAGCTCTCTGTATACCCTGATAAGGAATCACATCCATGATGTATTTTTTTCAGTAGGAAAAAAAGCAAGGTGCTGAACGGTGCTTAGATAAAACTTCTAATGATAATAATAGGGATATGTAGATTTTTAGAATATCTTTGGGAAGCTAAACACATGTTACCAGAAACCAGGAAAGAGACATGGAATGAATTCTCCATTGGAACCTCCATGTCTCTTTCCTGGTTTCTGGTGGTTGCAAGTCATTCTTGGGATTCCTCGGCTTATGGCTACATCACTCCGATCTCTGTCTCTGACTTCTTATGGTTTTCCACTCTGTGTGTCCTCTCCATTTTTGTCTCTTTAAGGATACCCATCATTGGATTTGGGGCTCACCCCGGTCCAGGATAATCCTTCCTCAAGATCCTTAACTTAATTATACCTGCAACGTTCCTCATTCCAAATGAATTCACATTCTGAGGTTCATGTGGATGTGTCTTTGTGCAGGATGACATTCAACCCACTGTAGCAGGGAATAACTAAGTACAGAAGTCAATTTAGAAACTAATAAAAGTGAGGTATACCAGGCATGGAGAATCTAGGGTGACTCTCACAAGATCACATCCCTAAAGGAATTCAAGCACGATCTACCCCATTTTGCCAGCAAGAACATGTCAAAACCTGGAGATCTACTACTCTTCATCCATTCCAGTTTAAAAGATGCTGTATTGGGGCTGGGCATGGTGGCTCACACCTGTAATCCTAGCACTCTGGGAGGCCAAGGTGGGTGGATCGCTCGAGGTCAGGAGTTTGAGACCAGCCTGATCAAGAGCGAGACCCCATCTCTACTAAAAATAGAAAGAAATTATCTGGACAACTAAAAATATATATAGAAAAAATTAGCCGGGCATGGTGGTGCATGCCTATAGTCCCAGATACTCGGGAGGCTGAGGCAGTAGGATCGCTTAAGCCCAGGAGTTTGAGGTTGCTGTGAGCTAGGCTGACGACACGGCACTCACTCTAGCCCGGGCAGCAAAGAGAGACTCTGTCTCAGGAAAAAAAAAAAAAAAAAAAAAGATGCTGTATCGAGAGCGTGAGGGCTGAAAGGGCTCTTCATGACCCTCCATTCCAAATTGCTCCTTCAGTAGCTGTGGACTAGAGCCCAGAGAGGACAAGCAAGGCTGCACAGCAAGGTGACAGAAGGCAGGTCTCCACGTCTGAGCCTGGGACTCTGCCTTCTCTTCTCTCTCCTCACTATAGAGGAAGGAGACCTGGCCCATCAGCCGATAAAAGTAAAAGTCATCATTCCAGAGGCTGGGATAAGGTAAGCTGCAAATGACAAGAGCTTCGCGTGATAAGGAGCCATAGAGCAGGAGTTTCTACCTACCACAAGTGGAAGGAGATGGGGGTGTGGGTTTCTGTTTTAGCCATCGGGATGCGGTCAAAGATGGAGACATGGAGGGACTAAGCCCGCGCCCCCAAGGGAGGAGTGGCAACGTCCTTGTGGTCCTCCCTAGATGCTCCCCCAACATTTCTGGCAGGTATTTCTACAATTCTTCCACCTCCCTGGTGAGGAAACTGCAGGTTGGAGGGGCTAAGGCATTTGGACAAGTTTGTGTGGTCCATTAGATGTGAAACCAAGGTTTCTCTCTGGTTCTTGGCCCAGCTCTGGCCCTGCCTGAATTTTGGCCCTGGATAAGGCACCTTCCTAGTTTGAGTCTCAGGTTTTCCATCTGCAAATGAGAAGGGGGCAGGTGGGATGACCCAGAATCTTCTGCTTCTAACATTCAATGGCTTCCACCATGGGGGAAGTGTAGCTGGCTGTTATAGGCTGAATTGTGTCCCCGCCAAAGTTCAGATGTTGACTCTAACCCCCAGCAGACTGTATGTGGAGATAGGCCCTTTAAGGAGATAGTTAAGGTTAAAGGAGGTCCTAAGGGTGAGGCCCTAATCCATAGGACTGGTGTCCTTATAGCAAAGGAAGAGATACCAGCGCTCGCTCTCTCTCCACCACTCGAGGACATATTGGGAAGGTGACTGTCCTCAAGGCAGGAGGAAAGCCTTTGCCAGGAGTTGACTTTGCTGGCATCTTGATCTAGGACTTCCAGCCTCCAGAACTGTGAGAAAATAAATTTCTGTTGTTGAAGCCACTCACTCTGGCATCTTCTTACGGCAGCCCCAGCTGGCTAATACGCTGATCATCACTTGGTCTTACGGCTCTGGGTACAGAGAGCCGTCCCTGAAGGTGGCCTGGGGAGGACAATTTGGATCGACCTCTGGATGTGGGCCAGGGTGAGGCTGCTGAGTGGCCAAGGGGTGGGGTCCCGGGAAGCAGAGCGAGGGGAGAGAGGGCACGATGGCCATAAACCGCAACGCCCTTAACGTTCTTTCCAAGGGCTTCCCAAGCCTGAGGGCTTCCCAGAGCAGCCCAGAGCTTCAAGTCCCCGAGGACTGGGATGGTATCTCTGTGTCCCTCACTGCCCAGCTCAGAGCAGGCCACAGAGCAGGATTTCAACAGTATATGTTCACTGAATGGCTGGGCAAGCACATACCAATCTGGTTCAAACCCTGACTTTGCCTCTTAGGCAAGAGTTGTTTTGAGACTGATGTGACACACCTGTAAAATGGGTACCATGGTAGTTACCCTGCCGGACTGTTTAGGCCTCACACGTGGAATTTGGTGGTTAGCAGTTTGGGCTCTGAGGTTGGATGGTATGAGTTCAAATCCTACCTCTTGGACTTCTTGACTGTCAGATTTTAAGTAAGACCCCTGAACTTCCTGTGCCTCGGTTTCCTTATCTATAAAAAGGAGATAATACCACTCCATGAGCTGCAGGGGGGGGTAAAATGAGCTGTGAGTGTAACGTGCTTGGCACAGTGCTGCACACATACATAGTAGACAGTAACTGCTCTCTTCTTTCAATACCCCTGCGAACCTGCAGAGTGTGTGGAGGAGGGGCTTCCCTGACAGCCCTGCGCTGAACAGAAGCAGAGGGGGTGCTGTCCTCCTGCAGCCCCCAGACCCTTGCAGACTCAGGACTCCCCACTGCTGGATCGGGGCTGCTGGGTACCACCCTTTTCATAAAAACCGAGAAAAGAAAGGTTTTCCTTAGATGGGCTCACTTGCCGAAGAACTCTCAGAAATCCATTAACTCTAGTATTACTGAACATCTGAATGCAATTTGCGAGCTATAATAACATCTCTCTAGTTAGCAAATGTTTATGCCTCTCTATAATTTTCTTTTCCATATGAAAATAGACCTGTCATACTAATGTGGTTGGCCAGCTGCCTCCGTAATATCGTTAATAAGCAGGCAGGATCGTAGGTCCTTCAGTCTGATGGCTTGGGGTCCATTTCTGTTTCAGAGTGGGCTCAAGGAAGGTTGGATTTGCAGCTCTGGGGTCTACTTCACATGTGTCACTTAATAGGTAGAAAATGTGAGACCCTCGAAGAAAGGAATTAGGAAACACCAAGCCTGCTCTCATCTGGCAGGGAAGTGAATGAGCAGAACTAATATTTTTAGAGTCCCTGCCTTGGGTCAAGCAGGAGGTGAGGGTTTATCTACATTTCAGTGGGATTCCAAGTTGGGTGTAGATGTCAAAGTCCCCTGCGGAAATTTTTATAAATGTAGATTACTGGGCCTCACCCCAAACTTGCTGAATTAGAATCCCAGTGGGTAATTCCCAGGCATCTGAATTTTTAATGTGTTTCTTTGACCCCCCTGGGGGTTTCCATGCATTTCAGGTTATGGGGGGCTACATCCTTATAACACAGAGGAAATTATATTTCAAGGGAAGTGGTCCTTTTACATAACAGAGATGGATCATTTAAGCCTTCCCAAAGGTTTATTTTCCTTTCAAATAACTGGATGATTTAGATCTTCCAACCCCAACCAGCCTCCTCATTGAGTTACCTGGTGCATCAATTCAGCAAATATTTACTGAGTGCCTACTAAGTACGCTGGTGCTGGAGGCTGGAATATAAGAAAGACATTGCCCTGTTCCTGTGGAGGTTACTCTAGTGGTGGGGGCGGGCATGAGCACAGATGATTATAATTGAGGATGAATAGTAAGGTAAGTGGGGAAAGGGGAGGACAGGAGCCCTGGAGAGAGACATTGACTTAGTAGAGGGGTCCAGGGAGGGCCCCAGAGCAGGAATAATGGCCAAGCTGAGGCTCGAGAGACAGCAGGAGCCAGAGAGACGGAAGGGCTGTGTGCCGGGCAGGAGGAAGGCCATGAGGCTGGGTCCCCAGAAAGAAGGGCTTGGAAAGAAAGGCAGAGGGGCTCCAGAAGTTTCTGCATGGCTGCAATGTGGAGTGAGAGGTGCAAAATGCTGAAAATGAGACCAGGCTGGTGAGGGCAGTTGGGCGCTGTGTTGCAGAGCTGCGACTTTATCCTGAGGGCCGTGGGAGCCGTTGGGAGGCTTTGGCAAGGGCATATCACGGTCATGTTCATGTGTTATAAAGATCACCTTGGCTGTTTATGGGAGGGGGGACTGGAGGCAGGGAACAGACCTCAGGTCTGGAAGTGCAGTTGGGAGGCTGCTGCTGCTGTCCAGGCGGAAGGGGCGGGTCACCTGGGCAGAGGGATTGGCAGTGGAGACGGAGACAGGCTCAAGACACTGTGTCAGGCGACTGATTGGACACTGGACAGTGTGGGAAGTAATTAGGATGCAGAATGAACAATTCACCCGGAAGCTCACCCCCTAAGGCAATGACTCTTAGCCACCATTAGTTTGAGTCCTGATTTTGTCATTTAACATTATGTCACACACATTTCCCACACCATGATTAACTGCGCAATATTCTGTTGTCTGGACGCACCGTGATGTATCTAAACAATCCTTGTTGCGGAACATTGAAGTGGTTCACATCGTTTTTACCGTTATTCAAAATGCTACAGTTATTATATTTTGACTTAAAGCTTTCCCCATATTTCACAATTTTTTTTGAAAATAACTATCAGAGAATATTAGCGGATATTTTTAAACAGAGGTCACCTCCAGGGAGGACTCAGCACTGGTTTCATCAGACCATGTCCCTTCTCCTCTCTGTTCAGTTCCCTGATTGTGGACGGGGTTCCGAATGGGATGACCCCTGAGTGTCTCCCATCGCTGTCATTCTCTGAGTCTGCTTGGACCTCCAGCAGAGGGCAGCCGCCCACCCTGACCTTGACCCTGACCGGACACTCTTTTGAGTTCATTGCAGCTCGTCCTCCTCTGGCCAGCAGTCCCTCCACTGCCCTGGAGGGAGAACCAACAAAAGTGAGCCTTCCTTGGACTCAAAATAGCAGAGTGGACAACAACATGGGCTCTAAACTCAGACAGATGCAGATCTGAGTTCACTTACTAGCTGTATAACCTGGGTCAGGCTACTTATCCTCCCCGTATCTCAATTTTCTCATCTTATAACAAGGACTAATGAGATACGGCGTGTAAGGCGCCTGGCAGATCTCAAGGAGCAAGAGAATTTTCGGTCTTATTACCTTTCTGGTCTCCGAGTAGCTACAGTTTCAAGCAGTAGAGTCGATATAGTGTTGTAGTTAAGAGCGTAGACTCTGGGACCCGATTGTCTGGGTTCACTCTACCGTGGCTCTACCGCTGCCATCTCTGGGACCCTGGACAACTTCTCTGAGCCTCAGTTTCCTCATCTGTAAAATGGAGATAATAATAGGCCCATATTAAGGGGTTACTGCGAGTTTGTAAATGAAATAATATACAGGAAGCATTCAGAAGAGTGCCCGGCACGTGGTGAACGCCGGAGCACTGTTAGCTAAAAAATCAAGTGCATTTCCTCCAGCTAATGTGGATGTTACCTCTGTAACTGCTACTCTTTGCTGAGATCCTACTACGTGTCAGGACACCTTACACGTACGGCATTCAGAACTCCCAGGACAAGGGGTCAAGGCAGGAATTATGATTCATCCTGCTTTACAGATTGGGAAGGTGAGGCTCAGGGTGATTGCTTGACACACCCAAGATGCTGGTTTCAGAGGAGAGAGCTCTGTCTGATTGCACACTCCACGCCCTACCCATGACATCATACGGTATGCTCCGGGTGATTCTGACCATTCACTGTGAAGGTGGTTGGACGGCTGCCAGGAAAATGGTGTCCTTGAAGCCACGATGAAAAATGATCACTCTTCACAGTCCAAAGAGCTTCTAATTAAATTACCAGCTTTGGTTGCCCAAGACTGGCCTGGAGAATACTGGCTTGATAAGGGACCCTCCTTCCTGGAGGGTCCATTTTTAGTCTTGGAATCTGTTATACTTTTTTGAATCAGCTCCAATGGTCTGATTTGCTGTCATGAACCTCCTAATAAATGAGCCAGTTTACTCAGTTTCTCATGAGCTTGCCAGGGTTGTGCTAAGGAAGGAATATGCAATGGACCCCAACCTACCATAAAGCAAAAGTTGAACTCCGCAGTGTGACTTCCATGGATACAAGCTGCAGAAACAAGGCAAGAGAAACATAAAGAAGGGACACTGTAGCATTGCTTAAGCTAGTTTGAGGCTTTTTTATTCCCTTCCCCAAATTTGCCACTGAAAAATCCCAGAAGAAGTTGTCAGCTGACCCGGGCTTGGGTTCCGTCTCCACCTCCAGATCGCTAATTCCCTGGACTCGTTTCATCTGCAAAAATGTAAGTCATAGTATTTACCACATCAGGTCTATTGTTTAAATCACATTAGAGCACGTGAGTAATGCCTGTGGGCCTGGCATTTATTAGGTGATAAATAAATTACCATTATTATTAAGAGTAGATGTCAAAATTGATGATAAAAGTAAAAAAGAGCCACTCAACTAAGATGTAATGAGATTTCTGAAACTTTTATTCCAGTACACTGGGCTTTGTGGGAGTGAGGAGGGAAAAGAGGAATAAGGATGCAAAGTTACCCAGATAATTCTTTTCTCTGTGTATCAATGTGCTTATCTAACCCAGTCTGAAATAAAATTGATTGGAATCACAGTACGCCACCAAAAAAAAAAAAAAAAAAAGGTAACTACTCATTGCATAAAGGCCCTTGAAGCTTTCTTTTGTGTCTTTGGAAAATAAATACCAACCAAAGTGATCTAGGACTCCTTGGCGCCTAGTTGGATTTTATTTTATGGCATCGAATCTGGTTGTTTTGCTTGGTCCACTCTGGCCTCTAAGCAGCTTGGTTTAATTCATGGCCTGTCTCAAATCATTACACCCTGTAGTCAACGGCAATAAATCTTAAAGATTAAGCTTAGCCAATGGCTTTCAATGAATCCTTATCTTTATTTTTCCTCCACCTCAATTTTCTCATCAACCCGTGCATACATTTGCATATATTTGCAAATTTATTCTCTTCCTCCATTGCATGCTTTTCTGCAAGCTGCCCTGATGTAGCATTGCTGTTTTTATCTGGGGCTCCGGAGTCAGACCTTGTGGATTCTCCCCCAGCTCTGTCCCTTTCTAGATGTGCGGCATCAGGCAAGTTTCTTTTTTCTTTTTTTTTCAACCTCTCTGTGCCTTGGTTTCCTCATCTCTACAGTGGGGATTTTAACAGTATATGCCTTATGGGATAGTTAAAGGATTTATGAGATAGTATGTTTGCAAAGAGCTTAGCAAAGTCATGAAGCTAACACTGAGAAATGATAGCATTTCATCCTCAGATAGGATCTCACCCTTTGGGCTCTGAGAGTCTGTGATCACCTTTCCTGGGCATGTTTCTTGGTGACAGTTATTTGGGGACAATGCCTCTTTGGATATTTGCCTGACAAAGTATCATTCCTTCCTCTGAACATCTGAGGTTGATATCCTGAATTCTTTGCATTCTAATCCCTCCCACCCAGTGGAGTACAGCCGGGTTTACACCAGAGACCCTGTCCGTGCTGCCTGGGTGGTGAGTGCTGCTGTTCTGTTGGGGACCTCTTGCCTTGGCATTTTGAATGTCACCCTCCCAATTTTAATTTTTTTAAACACCTGCTCTCTTTCCCTCTGCTTTAGGCTGGATGAGTTCAGTGGCCAATCCATCTCTCCTTCCATTTAACGCCAAGTGCTCAGAACTGTTCTCCAAGTGGTGCACAAGGCTTTCTAGTTTGAGATTTATCTTCATGTAAAGTCAGTACTCAGACACACTTGGGGATGTGTTTCTTAGGTAATGGATCCACTAAGATCCTGCTGTCCCTCTCCAAGGCTCTCCTAGGGGAGCAGGGACTTTTATAGGCACAGGAGTGAGGGACGCTCCATATAGACCTGCAGGATAAACAGCTATGGGATGATTATGCCAAACTGCCTCTTCATAACAATCATCTTTTTGTCCATCCTTCTAGCGTAAAAAAAAAGGCAGAAACAGCTTTTCAGAGAGTGGATGTGTCCTGCCTGAGTCACAGAGAGAAAGAGACAGACACATAGCCAAGAACAGAACCTAGGTCTCACCATCTTGCATTTTCCTCCATGACATAATTTTCTAGCCAGGTTTTAAAGTGATGAACCTTCTACTTGCATCTTCTGGAAGTTTTCCAGATTGCTCCAGACCACAATGAGCTCCCTTCCTTCTGTGATCCATTCCCTGTATGCCATCACAGGCCAGACCTCGGATCCATAACCACGTCTTTGGGATGAACTCATTTTTCCGGAACTCTTTCTTCATTGCAGTTGACCTCCACCTTTATTGAGCAGCTATTGGATACAGGGCTCTAATTAGACACAAGCTCTGTTGGATATAAGACGCAGCCTAGATGGGCTTCAAGATGCCATTTAAGATTTTTCTCTTCTGTGAGGTTTTCTCTTAATGCCTCAAGGACAGAGTATTTTTAGGGTAGTGCCAGCTACTGTAACAAATAGATCCGAATATTAGTTGCAACTCAAGAGAAGTTTATTTTTTCTCACTTAAGAGTCTGAAGATATTCCAAATCAGTGAGGGAGGCTCTATTCCATACTGTCACTCAGGCCAATAAAAGCTCTGCTATTTTTAATGTGGTATTCCAAAGTCATTCTTGACAATAAAATTCAGCTGGTGGAAGAGAAAAGACTATGGATAATTATGCACAGAAACTTTTGGTTTAGGCCTGAAAAAGGCATAGCTCCTTCACTGCTGCTCACATTCCATAGGTCAGAGCTCAGTCCCGGAGTTAGATTCACCTGCAAGAGAGGATGGGCGTTGTAATCTCTGTATCCAGAAAGAAGAGAAGATGGGTTTTGAAGGACAGGACTCTGTCTCTACCGTAAAGAGCTAACGTCTTTCTACTCCTTTGAATCCCAATCCCTTTCCTGTATCCCCTCCTCTTATAATGTCTCCATTCCTGCCCCCAGGATCCCGGGTGGGTGGTCAGAATCAGGATCTTCTGACTCATCTTTACTGACTTCCTTCTTCTCACAGCATTTGATTTTCTAGCAATCAACAGAGGCTAGATTATGGCTTGAGGAGGGTGGAGATGGGGAGAGACCTGCAAAGGCTTTTGGGCTAAGACATGTGCTTCGGCTGTAATTAATTACCAGGGGGAGGCTACTGGGTACCTCAGGGAGTTGTCAGGGGCTTAGTGTTTCAGAGTGGGATTGGGGTATTCAGCATTCCTACCACTCACCACATCCTAGATAGTAATTAGCAGAGTGACTCTCAGCCCAAGCTCATGGATTGACATGCCAGCCCTGTCATTGGAGAGATGTGACAACTTGGATAAGATACGCATCTTCATTACACCTTGGCTTCCCTAACTGTCAGTGGGGATAACAGTGGTACCTGCTTTTAGGGTTGTGCTTAGGATTCAATAAGAACAAGCTTAGTACAGGGCTTGGCATGTGATAAGTAATAAATGCTGGCTATTTTAACAATAACATGAACAGTTTGCAGACTTTCAAAGATATAGACATAAAATCTCCTTGGGGGACTGGGTTTGTGTCCTCTATATCTCTCGTATCATTCCAGCACCCAGCCCTTGACAGCAGGGCACCATGGGAAAATGTGATCATTCTTTCTTGTATTTAAAAAAATAAATTTGTCTGAAGAGTAACTTTATGAGAAGTGCGTGCATCCTTGCATTTTATGACTTGGATTTTCTTCTCCTGCCTGCTGTCTGGGTTTAATAAAAGTATGGGTATAACAGGGCAGCATCTGAGCAAGCCAAGGAGGACTTTTAAGAACAAACCTAGCATCATTGAGCTTCAGCCCTGGAGAACAAATGGGCAGCAATTTGCTGCAGCTGCTGTAGCTGTTCCTCCACGTCCATCCAGCCCTGCTCCCCTCTCGGAGGGACACCCAGGTGAAACACAGCTTTCCAGGCAACTCAAAGCACCAGGGCAGAGAAACAATAATACAAATTCAGAGGATAGTGCTAAGCACACAGAGAGCTGTCATCAAAACAGAATTAGAAATGATTTCACACTTAAAACTCCAAATTCACCAGGGTCTCCCCCCATCTCTGTCTCTAGCAAGCCTGATAAATTGAATGTCCGTGCCTCCATGTGATAAATTTCTTTTGTTCTATTGCCCAAATTAATTGTTTTAGAGTCCCCTGCCATGACGATCATCCTTCTAAAAGGACCCAATCTGCTGATTCGTAAATTTTAGGTAATGCAACTCTTCAAAGACCATTTCAATCTTGAAAAAAAAAAATCACAGGATGAGAAAAACCACTGGGTAAGATGTCATCAGAAATCTATTCCCTTATTCCCTGTGTTGGGTGATGGGGACAGGTGGAATTAAAATGTTGTTCTAATTTTTGTGCTTATTTAACTTTGATAAAGCCTTTCAGTTTCAAGGGCACTGAGGCACAGAGAGGTTAGGCAGCTTTCCAAAGGTCACACAGCTTGTAAGCAGCACATCTGAGACCAAATCCCAGGCCTCTCTGCCCTTAAAGCCCTTGTGTTTTTCATCACATCCCACTGCCTTTAGAAAGTAAAATGAGTTTTGCAAAGATGAATAATAGCCTTTCTTCTCTTTAGAAATGGAGGTGTGGTAATCAGAGCCTGGATTTCAGTAGAATGCCATTTTTAATGTCCTCTTATAACCCTACTTAGAGCCTTTCTCCTACACTCTCCACTTTCTCAAAGGCCAGAGGAGTAGTTCATAAAGAAGCATTATTCCCTGTGACACCTTCCTCAACGTAGGGGTCAAAATCCTTGGTCCCGAGGAAATAATGTCATAAAGCGCGTCTCCCTCTGAAACCCAATGGATAATAAATAGCCTTTCATTATTTCTTTGCAGCTCCTGCCTCCTCAGTTTGAGTCAGATGCCAATAGCTCTAGACAAGGGTCTTCTTGCACCTGCTCTGAGCTTTCTCCTTTCAATAGGACATGAGGATGCCAAGAGAAGAGAGTGCAGACATCAGAGCCAAGAGGACGTTAGTCCCAGCTTTGCTGCTTCCTGGCAATGCAACCTTGGAAAAGTCACTTGTGTGCTCTGAGCCTCATCTGTAACTTTAGGGATAATTTTATTCATTCGACATAGGTTTATGGATATTTAACAGGTTCCGGTGTTCTGCTGAGCATAGAGACTCAGTGATGAGTAAATATTAATACAGCCCTTGTCCTATTTGAAAGATCCCCTTTGCTCATTACAGTAGAAAAGGAAGAATAATCACACTACCGAGCAGGTAAAATTACAACTGTGCTAAGTCCCACAGACAGAAGTAACATCGTGCTATAAGAATGTATAATAGGAAGCCTTGATACCATGCTGTTTTGGTTACTATAGCCTTGTAGTATAATTTGAAGTCTGGTAATGTGATGCTTTCAGATTTATTCCTTTTTCTTAAGATTGCTTTGGCTATTCGGGCTCTTTTTTGGCTCCAAATGAAGCATAGGATTATTTTTTCTAGATCAGTGAAATATGACACTGGCATTTTGATGGGGATTGCATCGAATCTGTAAATCACTTTGGGTGGTAGGGACAGTAGTATTTTAACAATGTTGATTCTACCGATTCATGAGCCTGATATGTTTTTCTATTTATTTGTATTATCTGCAATTTCTTTTCTCAGTGTTTTGTAGATCAAAGGACTTAGAGTTAGATCGACCAGAGTTCAAATCTCGCTCTACCCATGTGCGCAGTAGGCCTAGAGATCACCTCCCAGAAGCCAACGACAAAGACCACATCTCTTTTGGAGCAATTTTAAATTCTTCACCACGTGCTGTAGGACTAATGGTAATTTCCTTAGCTCCTTTGAGCCTCGGTTTCCTTACCTATAAAATAGAAATAAATATAACACTTTGCATGGCTGTAACAACATGAGATGGTGGATGTGAAGTCCTAGCACATCCTAAGTGCCTGAAAACGGTATCCACAATGATGATGAGGAGGAGGAGGAAGAGATGCTGACATGTTAATGACGTTGCTCAGAAAGTTTTACCGAGAGGGAGGAGACTGGAAAGAATTTCAACATTTTCAACACTCCATTTCTATCCCTCTTATGCAACATTATAAAAAACTTTCTCATAGCCCAATGCCAGGAGGCTATTCAGAAAGCTTCTCTCTTTATCTTCACTTCACATAACTCTGTCCCCAGAAACCATTTGCTTATCACGGTCCCCCTCCCTACCCCATGTTTCAGTGAGGGCTCATCCAACAGAGGCCATCTCAGAAAAGCGCTGTCATGTACTTCTCGCAGAACTTTTGTTCTCTTTCACCGGCCTGAGTTATCACGCACGGCGCATTGTTCAGGCCCACACAAAGAAAGCCTTAATGGGCGACACACTTGGCAGAGGGCTCTTTCTCTGAATGGTGTCTTTCTGTTGTTTTAAATGGATCCCAGGAGTGGTTTCAAAGCTTCTCGTTTACTGACACGAACAGGCTCTGAGACAGTCTCTGTCTTACCTGTTTCTCTCCCATATCCGCCAAGCCCTGTCAGCTCCCAACACCCCCACCTGGTGGCTCAGAGGAGGCCCAGAGACCTGACCAGGGAGCACTGTATTTTTACCTGCATAATCTCTGCGTGAACAGGTCTCCATTAGCAGGGCTGTATCAATGAAGGATGTAGATTTTCCCCAGCTCTGCCTGTGTTTAGCACGTCTCGTATCTCACTAGGCACAAGGCCTTTATTCCACCTATAATTACAAATCCACTGGACTCACTATGTTACCTGATTTCTCTAGCTCTGAAATTCCTCAGCTGCGGAACTCATTATGTCCTGTAAAAGAACAGGCAGCATTTTCGTGTATCTTTGATCCCATTCATTTATGAGCGGCTCCTCTGATTTCACTGCCATCTTTCAACCTCACACCTGCACCTGCCTGGCGCCTGCCCCACCTGCCTTGGTTTCTAGGTGGCTTCATGTCTACATGGCCCATCTATATCCTGATTCTTAGCCCCAGGCATCAACCAGAATTACTTTGGGTTGAAAGAAAAAGTGGAAGCCATTAAATTCAGCGGCCTCACTTTTAAGATGGGGAAGCTGAGGGAGATGGAGGAAGGGAAAGAGAATTGACATTGATGGGCATTAACTGAGCACCTTCGTGACGCTAAATGCTGCAGCACTTTGCCTGTGTTATTTCAGCGGATCCACAAGGCAATCTCACCAGGCTGGTGTTCTTATTCTCCATTTACTCATGACAAATGTGCGGTTCAAAGAGGGATGGATAATTTGCCAAGAGTAGTACAGTTGGAATGCAGTAAATCCAAGATTTGAACTAGACCTTCCTGTTTCCAAAGCCTAGTTTGGTCATTTCACTAAATCAAGGGACTTAGCTGCCCTGTGATTTATCCAAGGTCACAGAGCTCTCAGAAAACATCTGGGATTTGGATGCAACCCTGCCCACCAGCCCCCCAACCACTCCAGTTTGGGTCGATAGCAAAGCCTTTTAAAATATATGGTTTTATAATCCGCGCAAGTTATACAAACGCTTGAAATGCAGACTCCTCATTCCCACAGCAGAATATTAAATGTTGTTCATACAAAAGGCATCATCTGATAAACCAGCTACTTAGAGTTTGTCAAATCCAGGCGTTGTGATAAACTACGGCTTACCATAAGAGAATGTATTTATAAAACCATGAGAGCGAGCATATCAGAGTGGCTACTAAATTCCCTTTCTCTTATCTTTATAGAAATGTTTTTCCTTCTTAGCAAACAGAAGGGCACCAGAGTGGAAGGGAGGGCTGATGTTGCCTCTCTGAAGTTTCTGATCTGATTTAGAGGTCATTTCACATTTAAGCCCCAAAACAACACTATGGATTTGATGTCATTGTCCTCATTTCACAACGAGATAAATAAATTTTAAAAGGATGCATAAGTTTGCCAAGGTCGCAGAATTAATGTAATACAGCTAAACCCATGTTTTTCTTTTTTTAAATTTTTATTTATGTTTTCTTTTTTTTTTTTTCTTTTTTAGACTTCTGGTGTGACTAAAAAACCCCATGTTTTAACCTATGCTGTCTAACTCAAAAACCTTTACATGGTAATACATAATATAACATGTAACTCTCAATATTTGCTGTATAATACATAAAACATTATATATATATATATGGTATTTTGAGGCTAGGAGAACTACAGATAATTTTATGTACTTTATATGATTGTGAGTGTTCTACATTTGTGATCATGTACATTTCTGATTTTTCTAATTGTGTTTTAAATATATTCATATATACAATTACATATTTTTAAAAAACTTTAAAGCAACTAACACAAGGCCAACTTGACAGGAGATGATGATAAAAGATGAGCTTTTCTTAAAATTCAAAGCAAATGAATCCGAACTCATTTATGGATTCCAGAAATAATCTGAACAGACCATTGAGTTTCATGGTCTGCTTAAAAGCCAGTTTCACAGTGTATGATGGATGCTTTCATATATGTGTTGCATAGAGAAATAAGTACCTAACTGGTAAGGAAATTACCTGTCAGTTTCCAGAAAGAACAGATGTCGATAAGCAAACCATACTGTTGTACAAATTGTACCGAGTAGAACTTATTAGTCGTGTTTTGGACAGTTGCCTTCTCTTGGAGCTAGAAGTTTTTATTCAAGCAATTTTTTTCATTAGTTCAATCAGGTGGAAAAGAAGCAAGGAAAGAAACATAGTGACTTCCATTTATTGAGTTTTTATGCTGGACACTGCATTTACTTCCCACAAACGACCTGTTAAGGTAGGTATCATCCCAATCTCTGTTTTATATATGAGAAAACTGAGGCATAGGGTGTATACTGGCTATTCTCCTCTTGTCCCTCCAGATTCTTCTCCATCCTTCTCCACTCTGCTTTGTGACCTGGAGACTGGACTCTATGGGCTGCTCCAACCAGGTTTCCTGGACACCTGGTGTCTGATTATGTTCACCCAACGAGAGGGTGTGGGAGGGAAGAGTGATCTGAGTATTCCTTCTCCTGCCTCCACCTCTGGTGACCCGTGAGTTGGCAGGGACTGGGTTCCTCTACTGAAGACTTTAGTTCATTTCAGGTGGCTCCGTCCTATAGCTCTTGCTGAATTTTGGTAAATTCTCCCTCTTCCTGTGCCTGGGAGTTGTGATAACTCTCTGCAGTTGCTATCCCAGTCCTTCCCGCATCAGTTTTCCTAAACCTGACCACACCTTTGCACAGAATTTCATCAATAATCTTTTCTCACTCCCCGTCTTTTTCTGGCCATGACCCTGATAGGGAAGGGAGGGTAGAAACTTCCCAAGGAAACACAGGTAGTAAATAGAATAGAGAACATTGTCGGGGGGCGGTTCCAGGGAACATTGGAGGATGAAGGGATTTGGCGGAAGTGAGAGGAACATTGAGTTAGGGTTTTTTTTTATTTTTATTTCAGCATATTATGGGAGTATAAAAGTTTAGGTTATGTATATTGCCCTTGTCCCCCCTTCCTCCCCCCCAGATACTTTCTAAACAAACTCAGAAGGGGCCCAAAAAACAGCTAAAATAAGGACCTAGCGCTCTCAGGAGTGGATGGGCCGAGGATACAGGTGGGAATGGAAGGGAAGCCATGGGATTGGGTGACAGTTTGCAAGGAATGTGTTCACAATAAGAAGAATAGAACTGACCCCCGAGGGCAACCAACATTCAGGGCCAGGGAGGTGAATCGGAAAGACAGGGGGCCCTGGGGAGGGTAGTGCCTGCAGGGTCTTGAAAACCCCCAGAAGAAGTGGAGAATTGAGAGCAATTATCCAGAGAGGCTAAGAACAATAGGATTTGAAAGTTTCATTGTATTTTCTTTTTATTGTGATGATAATACACATAGCATAAAGTTTATCATTTTAGCCATGTTAAAGCACTCAATTCAACGGCATTAAGTATGTTTATGATGTTGTGCAGACATCACCACTGTCTAGTTCCAGGGCTTTTCTCATCACCCTAAACGGAAATCTGTCTGCACTGAGCAGCCCGATTCTCCCCTCTCCTTGCCAACCACAAATCTGCTTCTGTCTCTGCGGATCCTCCTATTCCGGATATTTCATATGAGTTAAATCATACACTATGTGGTCTTCCTATTACATTTCCTAACAAGGAAGCTATCAGTGAGGAGTGTTAACAGGTCTAAAAATAAAAAAAAAAATAAAATAAAATGTTTGGTGATAGACCGCAAGGAAGAATAATCTACAACAGCCTCTCAGCTGCGCCATCCCGGGGGGGATGAGCAGTTGCCTTAGGCAGAAGCATGTTAATGCCCAGATATCTGAATACACCTTCTTTTTGTTCCTGCCATTAGTGAAGCTAATTGCTCCAGGATATTTTTGTATGGGTTTTTCTTGTGTCTAACCTCTTGTTTCTCCACAGGAATCTGGAGTTCCCTGAGGCCTGGAAGAGTCAGGAAACTTAAGATCTTCAAAGTCAGAGATGCAGGTGCTGAACAGGGAAGGAGTCACCTACGGAGATTCTGAGCACCTGACAAAGGTGTTCTAAAACGGTGTTTCTCAAACTGCCTCTGGAGAAGGAGTATTTGCCCCTAATCCCTCACAGATCAATATTTATTTAAAAAAATAATAATAACAATGAATTATTAGAGAGTGAAATTAAAACAAAACGAAAGAATCGTTTTATTAGATTCATTAGACACAAAATTATTCTGCAAATTGCTATAAAAGCTTTTAAATATTTGCTTTCAATTTCTGCACTCACCTCTTTGTGATCCAATATTTTATGTTTAATGTCTTAATGTCTTAAACATTCTAGGATCGTAAGAAGGGCAGGCATCCAAGGCTGCCTTCTTGATATAACCTGGGTTTCCACGATCAAGACAAACCTGGATCAAAACAGCTCCTCTGAGACTAGCTTAAGACATCACATCTTTTTCCTTTATGGCATTTCTTGACTTTGCAAACATAATAAAGTGTCAAGTTATTTAGAAGCATGTTTGTTTTTCTCTTTTCAAGGTTGCAGCAGGACCGGAAGAGTTTTTCTGGGGAGAGGACCCCAGGATGTGGCAGAATCTCACAGAAGTAGTGGAGTAGAAGGCAGATTGCCAGCAGTAGGTGGGTGAATGGACGTGGGGAATCACAGATGCTGGGATGGATGCAGACTCCTATTAAGCAATAAGAGAGGGGTGATTGCCACATTCAGGGAATTTAAGAAATTGTGGTTGCTTTGTTTGCTTACTTGTTTCATTTGTTTACTTTGTCATTGGTGTTTTAAGATGAGAGAGACTTGACGATGCTTTTAAAATGTTACGTACAATGGATGAGAAAACAGAGAGAGAGTCTGAAGGGAAAGGAGGAAGGGGGAATGGTGGATGCAGGTGGCAGGTAATGGATCCTGAGCACAGGGATGGAAGACGGATGAGACAGGAGGAAGAAGTGCACATGAGTGCACCAGTCAGGGCTGGATCGGGAGACGTGCATCCGATGTTGGAGCCTGAAGTCCATGGACAGGAAGCAGGGAAGGGAAGATGGATATGAAATGGAGGAAACAAAAAAACAAGCTGGAACACGAAGATGTAAGTGGAGTCCCCACAAGGGAAGACTGAGACTTGGAACCGGTGTTTTGTTTTGTTTTGTTTTTGTCTCTGATCTTTATGATATAAATGTCCTGCAAAAGCCAGAGACCCTTCGTCAAACGTATGTACCTGACCCAAGAGGCAGAGAAACTGAAAGGAGATTCAGGGGCAGGAGCGGTCGCTGGCTCAGCTGCTGCCTGGTGCCAGGGTGAGTCAACAGATCAGCAACGACACGTGTGAGCTACGAAGTAGCTCATAGTCACACTGTTATTGATCAAGCAAAGAGTCTAACCTAATTCTGATTTCCACATCTGTGCTTTAACCACTGTGAGAATTCACTTCTTTTTGTATATGTTTCCTCGTTTAATTATAATGGTAGTGCTGTGAGTTAGGTCTCCTTATCCCCATTTCAGAGATGAGGGAACTGAGGCACAGAGGGGTGTAACAACTTGCTCTAGTTTGTAAGGGTGTCTCCCGAGACCCCTGGCTTCCATTCATAACCTATCATATATTTAGCATCCACTAATGTATCTAGTCACAGGTGCTTCTAAAGTGCTTCTAACCTGCTTTAAGTGGGAACAGGATGCACTTTGCAATCTCATTTACACTGTTAATTTGATAAGCTTCCTCCCGCCTCTATCCAACATGTCACAGACTCCAGTCTTAATGAAACTTAATGAGATTTGGCTATAAATACGTGAAGGTAACTGCTTGTGTAACATTGTAATAGTCCCTGAATTTTCCACCATATTTATTAGAGTTTCTGGAGAGGAAACCTCTTCAACCTCTTTAGAGAAGCAAAAAAGAAAAAAAAAAAAAAGAAAACCTCAGGCTACCTCACCTTTACAGCTCCTGGAGGCTGAGGAGTGAATGACCCAGCTTTGTTTAATTTAAAATCCTGCCTCCCAATAGATGCTGAATCCTCCCTCCCAATAGATGCTGAGCACTTCCTGTGTTCGAAAGTGTTAATTGATTACCTATTGTGCACGGAGTCCTGAAAGGTTCCACTATGGAGAGGTAAAAAATAAATACACATAGATATGCATGTATCGGTTATAAAAATAAGTATAAATGAGATATATTTCTTTATTATAAAGCAAAAATTCCTTATAGAAATTGTCTTACAAATCTAAGTTACATTGCTTGTAAATGTCTTAAGTGGCAGAGGTTACAAATCTTAAAAGTCAGCAAATAAACATTAGGAAAAAAAATTTAAAAGAAAAAAGAGCAGCGTTGGCCATATTACAACCAGACAAAGTCAAAGCAGTATAACGTAGTGAAAAGAATTTGGGCTTTGACCTTAGACCTGAGTTTATATCTTAACCTTGACTTATCGTCAACTACCTACTTGAAAATTTTGGGATTAACTAATACCTCTATTACAGGGAGATTGTGATAATTAAAATAAACGATATAGCAGATGTTCATAACTCATTAAATACTCTGGCTCGTGGTAGGTAGCTCAATACAGAGTAATAATTTTTAAATTTTTATTATCACTGTGTTACAATAGACATCTGTTCTGTAAAGGAAATGTAGAATTGACACTTTAAAGATGTAAGTGCTGACACACTTATAAATCCCTAAATTCACGTACAGCTGCAACCAAATGACTGGTTCTTATTGCTTATAAACCTCCCTAATTGCTCACCAATGGACCAGACCTCATATTGACAAGACTTCACATGATACTGGGCTATTAAAATTGATTATCTAGACCAGGGTCTGAAAAATCAAATCCATACAGCGATCATGAGAGTCAGTAAAGCAGGCTGGGTATCCTGAGATGTATGCTTTTGACACAGACACACTGTGTTTGTATATCAAACAGGATATTTTTCAATTCTACAGCTCCAGATTTTTCTTGAAACATATGGTTCTCTCAGTCTCTATTTTGTTTTCCTGCATTTGATAGGTGGTATTATTAATAGTTCACTTTCTAATTAATTATCCCAAAAGGAAAATAACCCAAAATGCAATTATAAATGTCAAGGAATATTTGGATTCAAAATCAGAGATGCAAAAGAGAGGGGTGGGGGAGTGACACAAACCAGAGAGTACAGATAGTGTCAGCTCCAACAGACGGTTGCCAGTGGACCTGGCATTGTGAGATTTCCCAATCTTTCCAAAGACACAGGAAATCTGGATTTTTATGAGGAGTATTCCAATGTTTAAATGTTGGCAACTTATAAAAAAAAACATAATATGAGCTGACATTCTGTGGGCCAAACAAAACACATTTGTGCACATCTGACCAGCAAGGGCCCCTAAGGGAAATCACCTGGCCACAGGAATCATCTTACAAAAACCACACAGTGATTAATTTATGCCGCACATGTCCTCTGCCTACTGTGTCCAAAGCATTTGTGTCGTACATTGGAGGAAACCCAAGAAGAACGTGGTGTTTGCAACAAAGGGTTTTGAAATTAGACACCCTTGGTTGAAGTCCCAGCTCTGCTGCCTTCTAGCTGTGTACAATTCATCCATAAAATGGGAATTATTCCTAACTCTCAGGGTTGTTGTGAGAATGAAATGAGGTGATGCATTGATTGTTCATAGCAAACATGTGTTTGTTGATTGTTCATCGGCTAGTGCAAATAAAGCCTCTTATGATTATTAGCTGCCCACTGATATGGTCCTGGCATTTTGTTCTCCATGGTCCCAGGCCAGCTTCGTTCCAGTGTGAGAGAAAATGCAAAGGCCAATACAATAAGGCCAGGTGGTGTTAAATGCTATGGAAGATATACAAGACAACATTAGCCAATAATTGCTGGACATGTGCTAGGCGTCAGGGGAGTTGGACTAATGCTATAATACAAAGGAATGAGGGATCTCCATTTGGAAGATCAAGGCTATGACAGAGCTGGATGTGCTGATCAGTGCTCACGTGGCTTGCTGGTCGACCTGCAAAAGTGAATACATGCCAAAGCTGAGGGTTTTAATAACTCGTGTAAATACTATCCTCTAGCCCTCAGTTAAGATTTCTCCCTTCGTTGTAACCCTGCAATGTGGATTTGCAAGGAAAAGGAGGAGAAGGAGAGAAGGAAGGAAGGAGAGGAGGAGAAACAGGCAGGGAAAATGGATACACAGTAACAAAACTGGCTTTGCTCTTTCTAAAAGGTCAGCGCGGAATTTTAATTTCATCTCTAAGCAGAAAATGGAGATAGAGTTTGCCCAAAATAATTTGAGAATATTGCTTCTTCATTTAATTAGGAAATTCCTCCAAAGGTATTTTCACTAAAAAAGTTAAGTATAATTGTATAATTAAAAAGATAAGCTTGCAGATCCCAACAGGGAGGAGGAAACCCAGGCTTGGGCGTGGAGGGGGCCTTTCAAGGCTCCTGGAAGACTCCCCAGTGACCGCCTCTGCCTCCTCCCTCCAGGAAGCTCTGCCCTAACGATGACTTTCTTCTCTTAGCAACATGGAAGGAAGGACAGGTGACTTTCTTCTCTTAGCAACATGGAAGGACAAAGCGCTTTAGCAAAACAGCTGGTCCCAGGGTGGGCAGTCCTTTTGGGCATTTTAATCAGCTCTTGGAAAAGAGGCCCCACACTACCCTGCCTTGGCACAGACAGCTGAAGTGTCCTTTCTCCCCCACCCTCTTTGTAAGCCCCTGGCAATTACAAAATGCTGCTGCCCCAGGGGACAGTGAGCTGTGAAAAGCTTCAGAGTCAGATCACCTCCTCTGCCAATTATCAGCGGTGTGGCCTTGGGCAGTGGACTTAGCCTCTCTGATGGTCTTTCTCCTTCCGTACAAGGGTCTGTATATAGGGATTAAGCACCACTATGGGTGTCAATTATCTGGCCCATAATAAGTGCTCGGTGAATGGTCTGCAGAGCCTGTATTTCTGACTCAGATAATGAAAGCCCGCTCAGAGCCTGTGGGTCCTGAGGGCAGAGAGGGATCCATGGCTTGGCCAAGGCTGCAAAGACAAGCAGAGTGGGAAGAAGAGAGATACAGAGTTTGCGAATTCGGTTCGCCCTCTGTCTCTCTGGTTACCTGTGCCCATTCGCAGAAGCCGTTTCAGCCCGTGGCCACCTATTCGCCTACAAGGGATCAAACGAGTAGAGCTCATCCTCCCCCCTTCTCTGAGCTGTTGTCTGAACCCCACTGGTGCCATGAAGGTGCCTTGATGTTCAATTAAAAGAACCTTCAGGGCAGTTCTCTTCAGCTTGCAGGGGGGTTTTTATACATATCCTTTCATTTGATAGGCACAAATATTTTCCCAGTGGTCCAGAACTGAGGTCCAGAGCCACAAAGGGACTTGTGCCAAACCTCAGGGAAATGCAGAGTCAGAGATGCAGAGTTGGGATGCTGGATGCCCAACCTCCTGCTCGAAGATCCTATCTTCCAATCTCTAGACATTCTCACAGCCTAGCACAGAATGTGACATGTAACAGGGTCTACAAATATTTCACAAGACGATAATGATGACAACAACAAAGATGGTGGCCAACAAAGATGGTGGCCGTGGTGGTGATGATGGTGATGATGGTGATGATGATGATGACGGTGATAGCTGACATAGTGATTAGCACATGCCACGCACTGTTATAAATGCTTTACATACATTGCATTGCACTTATTTAATCCTAATAACAACTTTATAAAGTAGCTACTATTTTTGGCCCCTTTTTACAGATAAGTAGAATGAGGCTGAGTTTAAATAATGCTTCCAAAGTTAGGTGGCCTTTGAAGTAGATTCCTTCCTTCTCACCAGAGTGGCCGCGTTGCCAAGAGCCCACATGACCAGGATGCTGAAGGATCTGCTCTCCCAGGAGATCTGGCCCCCAGCACCGTCTCACGCTCGGCCCCACCATGAGAACGAACATTGCTCTCTCTCCTGTTGTTGCGGGAGCTAAGGGACCAAGCCCCCTGCTTTTCAGCATAACTTGCCAAGCCTCAGAATTAGCCCTGCATGTCTCCTGAGGGCGGGAGCATGTCCCCATGTCCCTTCCCAATTCCCAGGCACTTACCACTCAGACAGCTGCAGCAGAATGATTTACAACCACTTGACGTTTTCCAGCAGGAAGCAGAAAAATGCCACATACTGTGGAATACCAATTGCAGAGGCTTTCACAGAAAGCAGTACCTGGTGACTTTCTGCAGACCTGCCTGCCTTCATCCTCAGCATTCCTCCTCCTCACTTTTTAATGAAGGGCTCAGCTGGTCCTGGTAGTCCTGCCTTAACTTGACTCAAAGCAGCAGGGAGGGAGAGGCATTGAAATCAGGGCTGAGTGAGATAACATTTATATATTGGTGAGTTATATGAGTAGTGACATCTCCCCCGCTCTCTAGTGAGCTTCCGGGTTTTTTTTTCTTTACATTCTTCTTCAATCTAACAAATGAGCTCATTTAACAAATATTTATTGGTCCCTTTCATGTGATAAGACATGTGCAAATGCGGGGGAATGCTGGGTTGGAAAGATACCCAGCCACTGCCCCAGGAAACTTCTTGGTCTAGGGGGGTGGTGGGTGGGAGTAAATATTTGCTATGCAATGTGATAAATGCTAACACAGACTGAGCCTGGGGCATCGTGGAAACACAAGGCAGGAGGATCTCACTCTGCTTGAGGAAATCAGGGAAGGCTTTATAAAGGGGGTGGCGGGATGAGCACTTGCCCGGGGAGCCGGAATGGCTTGCAGAAAGGCTCCGGGACATGGAAGGATGTTGTGATGGTTAGTTTTATGTATGTACCTGGCTAGGCTGTAGTACCCAGCTATTTAATCAAATGCTAATCTAGGTGTTGCTGTGAAGGTATCTTATGGCCACAATCAGTTCATTTTAAGCAAAGCAGATCACCCTCTCTAGCATGGGTGGGCCTTGCCCAATCAGGTGAAGAACTTGTGAGCAAAACTGAGATTTCTCGGAGAAGAAGAAATTCTGCCTCAAGTCTGCAGCATACAATCCTGCCTGATTTTTCTAGGCTGATGGCTGGCCCTGCGGATGTCAGACTTGCTGACCTCCACAATCATGTGATCCAATTCCTCGAAATAAATGTCTTTCGTATAAGTGTTAATATATGTATGTGTATATGTAAATGTATGTGCACCTTCTGGGTTCCGTTCCTTCGGAGAACGCTGACTGTGCGTGGGAGTGAGGCAATATTTCTGCGTGGCTGGAGCACGGGCAGTGCGGCTGGGAGTGGTGGAAGATGAGGCTGTGAAGGAGCAGGGAGACAACTTCGCTTTCTCAGGAGGATAACGGAGCCAGGAAGAAAGCAGGGAGTGTTTGGCCAAGTGCACGTTTCAGGAAGATCACCCTGTGGCTGATTGGAGGACGTCCTGCTGCCCCCTCTGTGTGTCCTGTGCATTTCCTGCTCCGTGTCCCCTCTCATGGATCATCACAGTGATGCCAGGAACAAGTGGGGGTTCCAGACTCTAACAGAAATAATTACGAGCGTGAGTCCCCAAATCAGACAGGCCAGGGTTTGGGTGCCAGCTCTGCCCCTTACCCGATGTGCAGTCTAGCCCAGCCTCCTGTGTTCTCTGAGCCTCAGTCAGTCCCTTCACCTGTGAGATGCAGGACAATGGTCCTCACCTGCAGGGGCATGGCGAGGATGTGAAATGGCACCTGCTCCAAAAGCTGAACCCCCTCAGACCGCATTCCCCCGGGCTCCCCTGTCCCTGGTTTCCGGTGGGCTCGGTCCATGGGAGGAACACCAGAGAGTGCCAAGCTGGCATTGCTCCCCTGCTTGCTCCCAGCGCCACCGTGAGTTTCAGGGTGTGATTTCTCTCCTGGAGGCCGGGCTGCTCTCAGGCAGCCCTCTCTCCAAAGTCCCCAGCTGCTCCGGAGTCCCCTGGAGCCCAGCAGGCTGAGTGGTTCCTGGCTTCCCACTCTTGCTAGCTTTGGGGGTACTTCATCATGTCCCCTAGCCTGACCCACACCTTTGTAAATCGAACTGTATTAAACTCTCTCTTCAATCACCTTTTTGGAGTGTGCCCACCACACACATACTAAGAATTCAGTACTTTATCTCTGGTTACCTATTGTTACCTTTAATAAAACCGGGACATAGGCCATACTGACTTGCTTGGGGTCACACAAATAGCTTTCATTTAGCGAGAACCCTGTGCATGGTAGCTGTTGTACCCACACGGTAAACTTTAGTAGTCATTATCATTATCATCTCCATCGGCAGGTGAGAAAACTGATGCCCAGGAAAGTTAGGACCGTGTCTGAGTTTGCACAGCTGGTATACGGCAGACCCCGGACGCAAACCCAAAACTTTGGGATTTGCACTGTCCTACAGTGACGACACCTTTTATCCCCCTACCCAACCTTGAAATCCCACGGTGGGTGTTCTACCCTGTGCTGTCTATGCTCCTGCTTAATCAATCAAGACATCTCTGTGTCTTGTCACCGCTGCCCCCTCCTTCCGAGTAGATAAAATCAGACTGTGAGTTCTGTCCACAGAAGCTCGGAGGGACTGGGACGTGGCGTGGGGATGGACCAGTCTCAGCCAAACGTGTAATTTATTGCCACAAGACCCTGGAATCAAATCAGAACATTGTCTTTAGATCTGCCAGAAAACCACCCCTATCTGGCCTCAATCATTTTGGATTCTGGGGAGGATTTGTCAGGCAGTGAGAGATGTCGACTCCCCAGGATTGGGGCTCGCAGGATGGGTTCGCTCGAGCCCTCTGCTGGGTCGCTGACAGCCCCAGCTGACAGCCTCAGGAACTGGGTTTCTCATGCAGAATAGTCTGGGTCAATACGGTGCTGTCATCAATTACGGTGCAGGGCTGGCCGGCCGGCCATCCATCATGCCTTCACAAGCCTGCTCGAATCACATCGTCCGGACCTTGCAGCCTATTCTTCCAGCTTAGAGCCTGAGATTTCACACTCAGAATTAAAAGGCGCCTGTTCTGTCTTCCAATTTGAAATATCTTTGTATCAGGATTGTTGGTGTTTGCTGGGCTGTAGCCTCATGAGTATTTAATGTCAGAATAATAGGACTTTGAAGTTCAGCAATTCCTTTAGCTTCATTTCAATTTCTTTTTCTTCTACTGCATCCAAGAAAAAAAATAATTTAATATTGTATTCCAAAGGAGTGAGGATACTATGATCCTGTTTTTATAATCTTATTTCTATCTGTTGATCTTCCTTCTATTTAGGGTATAAGCATAAGATGTCTGGAATGATCTTCATCAAGTGATAGCATGGTTATTTACGGATGGTGGGATTTGGGGTCAGTTTTGCATCCTTTCTTTGCTCTTTTCTGAATTATGTAAGTGTTTTATGACAGTCATGTATCATTTAGTCACCACGTGGCTAAAACAAAGGTGTGAAATAGTAGTGAGAGGTGGATGAGGCATTGAGCTGGAGAGGTAGACACACGGGCAAGTTAGAGTTGAACTCACTCGGAATCTGCCTGGAAACCACCTGAGGACAAGGACCTTGTCTTTCCGATTCTGCAGCATCCAGCACCGGTGACAGAGGCCCAATAGACATTTGTCACATAAATAGCTCAGCCCAAATAGCATCCCTTCCAGGAAGCCTCCTCCAATGCCCTCCCAACCCAATGCCAAAATTAATATCTTTCTCATTTCTATATTTTAAATTTTTTTTCCACTTATTGTATCACCTATACTAACCTGTCTGATAGCAGACGGAGTTTTTTCCACATTAATCTTGGTCACTAGATCCTGGGCTTTACAAGGAAGGTAGCATGTCTGCTTCATATTTGTACTACCTCAGCGTACCTGACACACGGTAGGTACTCAATAAAGATTTCATTGAAAGACATCTATTAGGCTCCTCTGGGCCCAACTCTTCTCCCCCGCCTTACCTGGAACCTTTTACTACACCTGGCCACGGTGTCTAAAGTTCTGACTGTGTTGAGATGACGAATGCAGAGAGAATCTATTGGTTCTACCTGTTCAGGAGCCATTTTCCTTGTTTTGGTACAGTTTTGTCTTCCTTTGGTGAGCAGACCGTTGAATGGCAGCCCCTGTGATTGTCATAATTATAGAAATTGCTTCCATTCCGATATGCATCTTCTTCACCTTTTGATGTTCAGAATGCATCTTTAAATTGATGTTTTCCCGTAAACCTAAAATTACCCAGATTAAAAATTCATGTAAAAATCAGTGTATTCATTTAATGTGGTAATGAAGCTCTCATTAGTTTTTCTTTTAATTTTCAATTTTAAAAGACCAATGTTAATAAACCAGTGGGGTAACTTACAATCGCTGACGTCTTGGAATCAAAGTAACTAGATATTATGGGACCCCAATTTGGGCTGTAAATGATGATACAGTGATGGGTTTTACGTCGTAGCCAGATGTCCACAGAATAGAGAGCTACACTGGCTTTGTTGGTCCTTCATATGCACAGTGCTCTTCCAACCACCGGACCTTTGCACATGACTCTCTTTTGAGTTCTCCATCCTTCTTTCTTTACCTAGTCAATGCCTCATCCTTCTTGAGTTCCCAGTTGTAATATCATTTCCTTAGGGAAGTCAAAACTAGGTCAAAACTTTCTAGTATCATTTGTCACTCATTACAGCCCTTGCCACAGTTGCTATTTTATGTATATTACAGAAATATTTGATTACTATCTGTCTCTTCCAGCAGACTCTAAGCTCCATGGGAGGAAGAGACTATATCTTCCTTTGCTCATTCCTTATCTCCAGAACCCAGCATGATGTCTGGCTCAAAGTCGGAGCAGAATAAATATCCTTTGTAAGAATGAACAAATAAATGAATGAATTTTGGCAACTCCGTGGATCCAGTTGGAGAATTTGGCACTTCAATTTTTAACATATATTTGAATGATAATTTTGAGTCACATTTCTTAAATTTCGCTGCAACCCAAGCTCCATGAGGACAGAGTTCTTGTCTGCCGTGATCTGTTGTAATCCAGCGCTTGTCGTGTTTTATATTGTATTATAATTATTTTTGTCTCTGCAACACCTTGTTTCTACCACCTGTGAGTGTCATGAGAGCAGGTATTATATAGTCTGATCCCTTGTACAACAATGAGTCATAAATCCGCAGTCAAAGCTCAGACTGGTTTCTCAAGCTTCAGCTTGGCATATCCATCTCGTGGTTGAACGGCGCCACTTGGCTTCCCACAGACAATTTAACATGTACATATTCAAAGCTGGACTCCCCATCCCCATAATCCTCATGGAGCTCACTCATCGAACAGATGAATAAATGCATGTTTCTCGAGTACCCAGGGATCTCCCTTGCTGTATCACTGATGATTTATGGGAAGGCATTACCTCCGCCTGCCATTGTCTTGTCACAGTGGCGGAGGGCAAAGATGTCAGGCAGCATGGAGAGGTGAAAGGAACGTGGGCTGGGGATCAGCTGGTCTGTGTTCAAGCGCCAACTCTATTCAACATGTAGAAAATGGAATACAAAGGAGCAAATGGAAGAGGAATTATTAAGCCGTATATTTGAGGTTAAGACTTTTCATAAAACTGTTTCATTCCATTTATAATGAATCCATGGAGTGGAGTGAGCTATGCCATTTTAATAACTAGTAGATATAGACTCAGAGAGGAAAAATAACTTAACAAGGTCACCCAGGCACTCAGGAGCAGAGTAGAGATTAGAAAGCAGAACTATAAGACCTCAAAGTGAAGTTCATTCCTTCATACCATTTTGCCTTATACCCTGGCTGTGTGACTTTGTACAAGCTGCTTGACCTCTGTGATCCTTCCTTTCCTCATCTACAACCAAGATGATTACCACACCTAACTCTAATGACCGCCCTGAAGGTCCAGTGATAATGTGTATTAAGGTGGTAATATAAATGCCAGTTATTACTGAATTCAATATCCACAGACAGGTAAGGCAGAAGGAATAAATACTTTTGTTGGTCTGTTTCAGACAGATGAGCACTCTTATTATTCCTGAAAGAATTATCACAGCTGGAGAAGCAACAATACAATTCCTGCAATGAAAGCAGTGGGGGGGGGGATGTAGAATCAAAAGACAATGCAACTCTCTTTCATACAACCCATCATATTTTTATTTTTACTCGAATACGATTTCAGATTAGATTGCTTATTCTTCAGCTGAGGTATGAGCATTTACAGCCCAGCTGTTCAGAGCAGGAGCAGAGCTGTTAAATACTGCTCGGTGCCCTGCGCCCCCACCAGCCACCCAGCAGACGACTCTGCACGCTTAGCTCATGGGACACTGTTCCCCCCATACCCGGGTACTTTCCTGGTGCTGTTTCCTGCATTTCCCTGCGCAGGGGCTGGTTTCCATAAGAACGTGTTCAACCCTCTGCACTGTCACCTGTTGAAATGGCCCGTCGTAGCCACTAGATTAGCAGTAGGCATGAAATCCCGGCTGGCCCCCAAATGGTGGTGATCTGGCCACAGCTCCAGCCCCCGTGGGGGCTCAGCTTCCCTGCTTGCTGAGATTCGCACCTGAGGGAGTTTCCCTCTGACGAGACTGGAGGCTGTTAATGCTCACGCTGCTCAGAAACCCAGTATCTCTTTGCAGGAAGGGGAAGGAAAGAGGGACATTAATAAACACTGAGGGCACAGAGAAAAAGCCCCAGTCAATGCCCTCAAAGAGCCTAGAGTTTACAAAGAGACAGATGTGCGAATGAGTAAAAATAACAGCAAACACTTCTGGAGTGTTTATGTGCCAGGCACTGCTCTATTAGATGATTTGATACATTTACATCTCACAACAATTCCTAGAGGAAGATGCCATTATTATCCCCCATTTTACAGGCGAGGAAACTGAGGCTGACTTGTCCAAGATCACACAGGCAGGAATTGGTAGAACCAGGATGATGGACTTCCAGAATTTGTGCTCATAACCCTGTACTATAGCTTCTCTCAGGTGGTTACAATGTAGTGTAGAGGGGAAGTTTAGTAGAGGGGGAGTTTTAATGATTGTTCATGAACAAATGTGTTCCAGACAACACAATCACGTGTGCAAAGGGCCAGAGGTGCCAAAGAGCCTGAACCTACAGGGAACAACAACAACAAAATAGCTCATTTCAGCTGGAGCCTAACAAGACATGGAGGAAATGAGAAGATGGAGAAACAAGGAAGAGATGTCCTGAGGAAGGTGGGTCCCGGGTGCATCAGAAAGAGCCCTGGTTGCCAAGTTAGAACTTTGGACTTTGACCTAGTAAAATGGGGACCCGTGACGTTTTGGAAGGAGAGCAACATAAGTAGCTGAAGTTGAGAATAATCTCTGAGACAGGATTGTGGGGAAGGGGATAAGAGGGAGGCTGGAAGAGAAAGGAAGGAGGAGGGAGGCTTGCAGGTGGAGGGACCACCATCTCCCCCTGTCTCCTGCTTTTGGAGGGTACTGGGCCACTAAGCTTCCCTGACCCCAAGTGGGTCCATCAGTGCATTCCCCTATTCCCGTGTCTTGGCAGTAGCATGCCAGTGTGCAACCCACACCTGCTCATCAACTGGATTGTAAGGCTTCCAAGAAACGGGATTTGGCCAGTGACACCATTGGCAGAGCCAGTGTGCCTTTCCAAGTCTGAAAAGTCTAATGATGCGCTACATTTTCTGGACACCTGCAAAGCATAGGGAACCACTCGCAGCTCACAGTTGAAAGGAACTAGGCAGGGCATTTGGACCGTGCCTAGCTTGGAGAAATGACTCCACGGGAGTGAACTTTAGGATGCCCACCTGCCCCACCTCCCCGCAGCTGTGAGAATGACCTGGACGTGGCCAATCATAGGAGTTCGTTTTCCTAACTGTGATTGGTCAAAGGGGTAGACTGTGAGGGCAAGTGGGACCAATCAAGGATTCTTTTGTGGAATTAGACATATGGATGCCGGGGCCGGGAAGGGCCCTGCTTGTTAGCTAGAATTCCTGACATGCAGATAGAGAGTGTGTACCCAAAATGAAGCGACATGCAGGAAAACAGGACTAGAGTTAAACAATGACAAACTCTTGATTAGAGATTAGTGACATCTCTTCCTTGTGGCAAATTAGACCAATTTGCAACTTTGACACCTCCATTTCCAAAAAATTGGAATTGAATCTCATTGGCTTATTCCTGAGGCCACGGGGACAGAATATGGTGATTGGCCAGGTCTCTCTTGGAACCCAGGGCTGGGACGTAGGTTGAGGGACCACAGCCTCAGAATTGCCTGGACTTAAAGTAGAGGCGGGTGGCTTCCCAAGCAAAATCAATGTCCTATTACCAGAAGAAGGAGAAAAGGTTGCTGGGCAGGCAGAAAATAATATATGTGTTCTACAACCTTTTGCAAAGCAAATGTTAAAATTACTACATCAATCTTTCAAAATTCATTAGTCCTTGAGCTGGGTTATTTAGAGAATAATTTCAGCAAGGTGAGAGCTCTTAGACTGGAAGGCACATGGTAAATGAATCTCTTTATTTCAATCCTTGTTTCTAACTCCATGTCCTGGTCTCTCTGCCCCAACAAAAGCCACTGACTGGGTCAGCTAAAACGCAAAGTTTGCTTCTGTTAAGCCTGAGGCCTCTGCTTCTAACTTCTCAGGACTTTGCCCTCACATTAGCATTCATGAACTCAAACTGTCAGAGAGTCTCGGATAATTAGAGGTGATAAACAAATGCTAATTAGCACTCTGGCTGTAGCCAGAGGATGCCAGGGGCTTAGACCCAAGCCCAATGTTTGTGTTCCCAGGATTTCCTGAATTCCCACATCTAAGAACCTTTCTTGAAGCTTCTTTATGAAAGAAAGTGCGCAGAGACAGTATAGCATTTGGTTAAAGGCATTGCCCTTCCAGTTTCTCAGACTTGAACTTCAACCGCAGCTCTGCCACTATAAGAGTGCTATATCCACAGGCAAGTTTCTTATCTTCTCCCAGTCTCAGTTTTCTCATCCATAAAATGGGAATAATAATAATCCCTACTGTAATGTGTTTTTATTATGTGAATTAAATAATGAGTGCAACGTGTGCAGTAGTTGACACACAGTAAGTGTTCAATTAATGAGTTTCTGTGAGTATGTGTAATACATAAGGAAAAATAATAGGAGATTGAACATGAAAAATTAGGGTGTGGATTCCTCTCTGCCCCATCCATTCCCATCACTGCTATCGGGCTTGGAGCATTCACTCTCATGTGTGGACCGCCGCAATACCCTCTCGTCTGGTTTCTGTTCCTTCCCCATCTTCTCTCTACAAATCATCTTGTATTCGTTTCCTGGGGTTGCTGTAACAGATTAGCATTTACTGGGTGGCTTAAAGCAGCAGAAGTTTATTCTCTCAGAGCTCTGGAGGCCAAAGGTGCAAAATCGAGGCGTTGTCAGCATTGCTTCCTCCCTCCTGGCTCCTGGGGGTCGCGGGCTATCCTTGGCGTTCCTTGGCGTGTAGCTGCACCATTCCACTCTCTCCCCCGTCTTCACATGGGCTTGTCCCCTCTGTGTCATGTGTGCCCTCCTCCTCCATACGTTTAATCTCCTTTTAGCTTCACTCTTACGTGGATACCTGTCATTGGATTTAGGGTCCACCCAGGAAAACCAGGATGACCTCATCTGCCAAGACCCATTTTCCAAAAAAGGTCACATTCACAGGTTCCTCGGGGTTAGCATGTGAACATATCTTTTTTTTCTGGAGGGGGTGGGGGGTCATCTTTTAACCCACTACCCACCCCAAGCTCCATGTCCCCAATTCAAGGTAAATCTTCCCCAAACACATGCTATTTAACTCTATTAAAAACCCCTATGTGCATTTTCTTTTTTTATGCAGAGAAAGTAAATGCAACAGTTGGATGTTAATGTGTGATCAAGGCTGGGCTCCAGCGACTCGGGGTGTTGGAATCCAGAACCCTGCAAACTGCAGAAAGCGTGCACGGTGGCAGAGGCATTCTCCTTGCCTTGAGCAACACGCAGATCTGTCTGCGTGATTGTTTGGGGACTTGGTGGCAAGGAGTAGTGGAAATAACTCATTGGAAAAGAAGAGGATCAGCAAAACATGAAGGGAAAAAAAAAACAGAAAAGAAGAGAGCAAATGGAACAGGAGAAAGACAGTTGGGGACAGGCCGATTTTCTCTGCCTCACGCGGTTTTGGTGGCTTGCGGTAAATGAGCTTCTAATGATGTTTTTAAAGAGCAGTTCTTATTTAGAGAGGCTGATGCAACTCCTGCTGCTTCTTGGGCTGTGTCCTGGGGAACCAGAGAAAGCAGGAGGGGGAAGCCTTGAAGCTGGGGTTGCTGGTCTCCTCGTCTTCCTGGGAAGGACCCCAGACACTAGCCCCTCCCCACCCACTCCCTGCACTGAATAGTCCATGAGCCCCTACTTTGTGCCAGCAACTCCAGCCTCTGAGGATCACAGTCCCGTGTGGGAGAGAGATGTAAACAGACAGTGATAACTGTGCTAACATGCGCTTCTCCGAGTGCCGACTGTGTGCCAGGCAGGCAGATTTTGAATGAATCAACGAGTGAAGTACAAGGTGCTCTGTGGGCCCAGAGGTAGAGCGTCCTGCCTTTGGGGGAGAGAAGGGGAAGGAAGGCTTCTTGGAGGAGGTGATGCCTGTACTGAGTCTTGAAGAATGAGCAGGAGTACTCAGGAAGAGAAGGCACAGTTGGGCTTTGGAGGCAGGAGGGAAGGTGTGAGCAGAGGACGTCAGTCAGAAAGCGCATTCCAGTCCAGGGACTTTCAAGTCATTAGGTTTAGGTGGAAGGTTTCAGAGGCAAGCTGTGAGAGATGATAATGACAGCTCTTATTGAGCACTTGCTGTGTTCCAGGGGTTTTCAATCAGGGGTGATTTTGCCTCTTCCCCAGGGGACATTTGCCCTATCTGGAGACATTTTTTTTTTTGTTATCACAGCTGTGCTACTGGCATCTAGGAGCCATAGGTCAGGGGTGCTTCTAACCATCCCGCAGTGCACGAGACAGCCCCTCCCAAAGCCAGTGGTGCTGAGCTTGAGAAACTGCTGTGCCGATCACTTTACAGCCCGGAAGCCGCTTTATCCTCATCGTAACCCCACGAAGCAGTGGTTTTATCCCCTTGTCTCAGACTAGGGAAATGAGGCACTGAGAGCTTAAGTCACTTGCCTGAGGTCACAGAGCTAGTGAGAGGCACAGTGTGATGTGAACCCAGGCGGCCAATTCCCGGCTCGGTGACAACAATGACTACAGAAGAGAAATCCGTTCCTGGCCACATGGCAAAGGTCTTTAAATGTCATGTTATGAAATTTGGGCTTAGACCTGTTTTGCAAGACCTGAATATCTTTCATCTGCAGATGTTTCACTTTCTCATTCACCAGGGTACTTTCACCCTACGGACCGAGTATCGGAGTCCAATTTAATTGCAATCTGTACGCAGAAAGACAGAGCAAACGATTTTTCAATGCATCGATCATATTATCCTCCTGCTTTTCCCCATCAGGCAAGCTCTGACCTATTATTAAAATGCAACTGCAAGAGCAATTGCCGTGGTTTACTGAAAAAAATAAAGCCTTATAATATAATTAATTGAAGTCTTCCCCTATAGATTCAGATCGTCTCTTCTCTGCAGCAGGAATGCTGAACCCTAGTGTGGTCCGTTCTTACGTGACTTCCTTGAAACTCTGATCATGTGCACAGCGATTTCTCTGCAGTTCCTCTGGAGGTGCGGTATTCTCAATACACGCTTGTCAGGTCTGGTTTTCCTGTGACAGGAGGCACACAGGCTGGCTTAGCCGAGATGCACGGGCACCACAGCCTGGAGAAGAGGAAACTGTCCCCCCACCTCACAGCGGCAGGGTGAAGCTGGGAGTGTTTGCAAGCATGCATCAGAAAACAACAGCCCAAGACAATGACCACTGCTGCAGCCCTTAATTGGTTGCTGGCTACAGAGCAAGACCTTCACGGACTGACATTCCTAGGCTTCACCCAGAGGAGGAAACCGATGCTCAAAGAATCCCTATCATAAACCAGAGCTGGAATTCCAACCCAGACACTTAGCACAATAAGTAATGAAATAGTAACTTGTGCATTTATTTGTGTAATGGCTTTAGAGCAGAAACCACTTCTGGTTTTGTTCATCATTGTATGCCTTACCTTGCACTGTGCTTTTGCTCAATAAAGATTAAATCACCCACACAAAGCACACAGATCACAGACAAATAACCCCCACAGGGAAGCTCTTGCTTTGATTTCATTATTTTCTCTAAATAACTTCCATGGGGCCATAGCTTACAGTGGGGTCCTTCTATTTGCAACTCATTAAGAAGAACACAGGCTCTGGAGGGAGTCAGATTTGGCTGTGTTACCTAGGGCAAGTGATTCACCTCCCTGAGCCTGCGTTCAGTCTCTGGTAACGTTGGGATGCTAACACCCACTTTACAAAGTTGCTATAAGATGAAATGAGTAAAGAGCAGAGAACGTTCTTTTATTGAATGCCTAGTAGACACATGAGGTGAGGATTTCACTCACTAATTACTTTTTTAATACTCTTGTTCATTTCAACACTAACTTAAGTTTTATTTTCTCTTTGATAGTTAAGAAAGTTAGGCTCAGAGAGGTTAAGCATTTTGCCTAGAGACACACAGCTGGAAGATGGCACAGCTGGGATCTGAACACAGAGCAGTCGAACTCCAAGTTTGTCTCTTTCTGATATAATTTGATGTCTTTTAGCAGAGCTTGAGAGTCTGAAATTTTGATTTCAAATTTAGGTTGTTTTTTTTTTGTTTGTTTTTTAGTGGAGGAAGGAGGACGGGAAAAATATTTTTCATGGGTGGGAAGCAGAAGAGGAGAAACCTGCCTTTTGAAAGTGAGAACTGATAGATCTGAGTCTGAGGAAAGCTGATTCTGCTCTAGGGCTGTTGTGTCTGGGATTTTAATCCCTCAAGGCAGTGAGTGCATCAGATCAACTCCCTTCTCCCCCGGGAAAGGATTATGAAACAAACAAACAAACAAACAAAAGGACAGATAAGATGAAAATGAGGGTGTGCATTTCCTGTAACAAAACGCTGATAGGCAGCCTAGAGGGAAACTCGAGGCAGAGGGTTTAAATGGCCAGTCTATAGGAATTTGTACCCACTCTATGAAGAGTTCTTACAAATCAATAAGATGACAAAATTATTATTAAAATTATTTCATTAAAAAATTGGCAAAGGACTTAAACAGCTGTTCCTCCAAAGATGACATGCAGATGGCCAATAAGCACATGAAAAGATGTTCAATATCATTAGCCATTAGGGAAATGAAAATCAAAACCACAGTGAGATGCCACTTCTCACCCACGAGGATGGCTAGAATGAAAAAGACAGACAGTAGCAAGCGTTGGGGAAGATGCCCAGAAACTGGAATCCTCACACGTTGCTGGTGGGAATGCAAAGTGGCATAGCCACTCTGAAACACGCTGTGTCACTTTTTAAAAATATTAAACATGGCCTCACCATGTGGCCCAACATTTCTACTCCTAGGTATATATAGGAGGATTGAAAACCTATGTCCACACGAAAACTCGTACATGAATGTGCATAGCGGCATTATTCTTGATGACAGAAAACAAGCCAAATGTCCATCAGTTGGTGACTGGATAAATAATAGTGGCATATCAATACAATGGAATATTATTCAGCTATAAAAAATGAGATGCTGATACAAGCTACAATGTGGATGAATCACAAAATATTATGCTAAGAGAAAAAACTGAGGCACAAAATACTACATGTTGTACAATTGTATTTATATGAATTTTTCAGAAAAGACAAATTTATTGAGACGGAAAGTAGATAAGTAAAATGGGGTGGGGTGGGGAGCTGGGGAGTGGCTGCAAATGGGGATGAGATTTCTTTTTGGGGTGAGGGAAATATTCTAAAATTAGATTGTGGTGGTGATTTCATAGCTCTATAAATATACTGAATGCCATTGAATTATACACTTATAAATTATGACTTGCATGGTATGTAAGTTATTAAGATATAAAGCTGTTAAAAGATGACTGGTCCATTGTTGTCTGCTTTGTTGAAGATCAGTTGCTTGTAGGTAGATGGTTTTATGTCTGGGTTCTCTGTTCTGTTCCATGTCTATGTCTCTATTTTTGTACAAATATCATGCAGTTTTGGTTACTACAGCCTTGTAACGTGGTTTGAAGTCTGGCAATGTGATGCCTCCAGGTTTGTTCTTTTTGTTTAAGATTCCTTTGGCTTTTCAGGTTCTTTTCTGGTCCCAAATGAAGCATAGAATTATTTTTTCTAGATCTGTGAAGTATGACGTTGGTAATTTGATGGGGATTGTATTGAATTTGAAAATCACTTTGAGTAGTATAGACATTTTAACAATGTTGATTCTACCTATCCATGAGCATGATATGTTTTTACATTTGTTTGTTTCTTTCCTCAGAGTTTCATAGTTCTCCTTCTAGAAGTCTTTCACCTCCTTGGGTAAGTATATTCCTAGGTATTTTATTTTCTTTGTAGCCATTGTGAGTGGTATTGAGTCTTTGATTTAACTCTTGGCTTAACTGTTATTGGTATATAGAAATGCTACTGATTTATGTACATTGATTTTGTATCCTGAGACTTTGCTGAATTTATTTATCAATGCCAGGAGAATTTTGGTTGAATTTTTGGGGTTTTCTAGATACAAGATCATATCATCAGCAAAGTGACAGTTTGACCTGCTCTCTCCCGATTCTGGTACCCTTTCTTTCTCTTGCCTAATTGCTCTGGCTTGGGCTTCCAGCACTATGTTGACTAGAAGTGGTGACAGTGGGCATCCTTGTCTTCCTGTTTTTAGTGGGAATGCTTTCAACTTTTCGCCATTCAGTATGATGTTGGCTATGGGTTTGTCATATATAGCTTTTATAATTCTAAGATATGTTCCTTTTGTGCCTAGTTTGTTGAGGGATTTTTTTTTAATCACAAAAGAGTGCTGGATTTTGACAACAATGTACACTGGGGAAAAGAAGCCCTGTTCAATAAACGGTGCTGGGGAAATTGGATAGCCAGCTTTGGTGGTCACGGAGGCAGCTTTGGTGCTGATGTTGGCAGCTCCTGCAGTAGCTTTGAGAGCAGCTTTAGTCACCAGCCAGCCAGAGGCCAGGGGGGACTCACCTCCAATAACATCTCAAGTGTGATTAAGTCAGCAGTGTCTAATGTGTTCGCTAGATTTGCATCATGCCTCCCAAGCTTGACCAGCCGTTCATCTGGAACAAACTTTGCAGGACTGGGCAACCGACTAATTAATTGCTACATCAATAAACTATGATTTGACCATCTTATGATGAATTACATTGTTTAAAAGAACGTAACAGCTGTATTAGAGAAAGAAAACAAGGGAAATCAATATTGCAGTATTTCCCCTGTCAAAGAGTCAGCAATTTTCATTGACTAGAGGTTAGATGCATGGAGTGAACTTATTTGCAGAGCAGAGATAATGTTTCTCTCTGGCAAGGCAGTAGTTAATATGTAGGCTTTTAAAACAAAAAAAGCAGAACATTGGAACCCCAGAAGCAGTAGAAAATGGTTGGCACAAAATTCAGATCCCAGAGTCCGTGAGACTCGTGTTCAAATAGCCGGTGTTCCATTTCCTAGCCAAGGATTGGGCAAGCCATCTAACCAGAGCCTTAGTTTCTCTGATCTGCAAAAGGGGGATCATAATAAAATGATTATCTTAGTGTTGTGAGGGGGATTAAATTAGATAAAATGGAGTAATATTGCAGTGCTTGCTAAGTAGTTGCTCAATAAATGTTTGCTATTATTCACGAAACATTTTCCTCTTGTTAAGATGTTTTCAGAAGCAGAAGCATCATTCTCATCCTCCTCCATGACAAGTGACATCGTCAGGGTTTAAATTTTTTTCTAAATTACCATACATCAGAATGAACTTTTTTGACGTACAGTTCTATGAATTTTAACACATATATACCTTTGTGTAACTACCCCCATAATCATTATACAGAATAATCACCTGCCCCAAATTCTCTCATGCTACTCTTTTCAATCACAGCCCACCTTCTCTCTCCCTCTCACCCCTAGCAACCGCTGAGCTGTTCTCATCCCTGCAGCTTTGTCTTTTAGAGAATGTCATATAAATGGAATCATATAGTATGTAACTTTCTGAAACTGGCTTATTACATGTACTGGTAGTTTGCTTCTTCCTATTGCTGAGTAGTATCCCGGAGTGTGATGTAGCACACATTCGATCTATTCATTCACTGCAAGGCACTTGGGGTTGCTCGATTTTTGGAGGTTATTAAACTGCAATAAATGTTCATGTACAGGTTTTCCTGTGAACATAAGTTTTCATTTCTCTAGGGTAAGTATTCATTCAGATGGTGAGAACTCTGGGTTGTATCCTAAGGATATGTTCAAATTCATTAAAAACTGCCAAATTGTTTTCCAGAGTGGCTGTATCATTCCCATTTATGCTAGCGAAGTAGGATGATTCTGATTAGTTTGTCTGCTGCATCCTGTACTTGATAGTGGCAGTATTTTCTACTTTAACCATCTGAATACATGTTTAGTAGCACCTCATTATGGTTTTAAGTTGAATTTCTCTAAAGCCTAATGGTGTTGAACATCTTGTGGATTTATTTGTCTTCCATTTACTTCTGTGAAAAGTGTCTGTTGAAGTTTTTTTTTTGCCTCTTTTGTAAGTTGGTTGTTTTCTGACAGTTGAGTTTGAGAGTTCTTTATATGGATTCTGGATACAAGTCCTTGGTTGGATACGTGATTTGCGGGCATTTTTACCCAGTCTGTAATTTGTCTTTTCATTTTCTTAACAGTATCTTTCATAGAGGAGAAGTTTTAAATTTTGATAAAGTCCAATTTATCCATTTTTCTCTTGTGGAGTGTGCTTTTAGTGTCATGTCTAATAATTCTTTGTCTAACCCTAGGTCAGGAAGATCTTCTCTTATATTTTCCTCTAAAAGTTTTACAGTTTTGCTTTTTACATCTAGATCTATAATCTACATTGAGTTGATGTTTTGTATAAAATGTGACATGTTGATAGAGGATCTTTTTTTTTGCATATGGATGTCTAATAGTTTCAACATCATTTGTTGGAAAAATATCTTTCTCCCATGAATTGCCCTTGCACTTTTCCAAAAATCAGTTGGACACATTTATCTGGGTCTGTTTCTGGACTCCCTATTCTCTTCCATTGATCTATGTATGTTGATCCTTTTGCCAATTCCATACTGTATGGATTATTGCAATTTTTATAGTGAGTCTTAAAACTGAGTGGTATGATTCCTCTAACTTTATTCTTTGTTTTCAAATTCTTTTGACTGTTCTAGATCCTTTGAATTCCCAATCAAATTTTAGAATTTGGGTTGAGAGATTATTTTTTTTTGGAAGGCTTTTAACTATGGAATCAATTTCTTTTATAAATCTAAGTCTATTGGGGTTATCTATTTCATCTTGGTGAATATGGTAGTTTGTACTTTTCAAGTAATTAGCTGAATTAAGGGATTCTTTTTGGAGCTCTCTCTGTCTCCACTTGGTTTTGATGTTATGTTGAGTCCAGGAGACAGGATAGCGGAGGAAAAAAATCGCCAAACTCACTGGTGATTCCAGGCACTTCAAAGTATGGTCTTTCCCCCAATCAATTTTAACTTTTCAGACTTCTCAAATAGCCGATTCATACAGTATGCTCAGGTTTTACAGTGCTGTTCAGCAGGAGAGGCAGGGTGTTGTGAACTCATTCCATATTACCCAGAATTGGAATGATCTAGCTGGTTTTTAGGATCATCCTTATAATGGGCATAATGGATTCCAGACTAGGAATAATTAAAGGTTTATTCACTAAAGTCAGGGTAAATCAAGTTTGAAACCTGGGTTTTACCTTATAGATTTGCCCCCAAACCCGCAAAATTAGTATTACCCCCTTTTATGAGGGCTTACATAAATTAAATTCCCTAAGAGCACACGACTAGTAATTAGCACATGCAGGATTTGAACCCAGTTTGTGCTAGCTCTAGGCCCATTATTCTTCCGGTACCATGTGCTGATTTCATAGAATCGTTTTATTACCTGCGAGCGTAAAGCTTACGCTTCCCCTTCTCAGATAATGGTGATTGATGGCAGCCCTTAAACGCTGGAATTGAATCATCCAGTCCCAATAGGATTTTGTTCAATAAAACAATAACAACCTAAGACAATTCATTGCTTTCTAAGCCTTTGTTCTTTCACAGCGGTTTGTGAGGGGGATGGCCACCTTCTCTGGCTTGCAGCCTTGTCCTTCGAAAACAGCTGCCTGAAAAGCCTGACCCCTCACTCCAATTTTGCAGATAACTATTTTGGGAAAGAGACAGAGCTGAGACTATCCATGTCGAATGCAGGTAACATGAAAAAAACAATCGATTCTGAACTTGTGAGAATGAGGGACATGCTGCTAACAGCTGAGATCCATGGAGAGTTCCCTGTAATTACTGTACCTCTACCCCTAAAAGATAGCTGTCCAATAGTTGGTTAGAGCCAAAGGGCCTGATAAATATTGGTCATTTTTAGAAGGAGAAAATGTTAACTCACCCAAGCATCTTCACATCCCGTTGGGATATCTCAGTTCGTTGATGCCTTTTCATCTGATGTCAAGAAAGCCCTAATGTATTCAGATTGTAGAGAAAAGGGTGAACTAAGATGACTAAGGGGAAAAGATGGAAAGCATTAACACTCTTACGAAGATGCTGTGCTCTGAAGTCTATAACTGTCAATAATTGTTAAAATCACAAGTGCAAAGGCTAGAGCAATAAAATTGAACTCAGGAGCCTATAAGTTAGGGTTCTATTAGTTGGTAGTGTCAGAAAACGTCTCAAATTGGGTTAAAGAAATGGAAAAAAATGTACCGTCTTAACAAATATGTTGGCTTATGTCTCCTCAAATTGTAGGAGTTGTACTAGCTTCAGGTGTGGCTTGATCAAGCACTCAGTAACATCAGGAATTTCTCCCTCTACATATTTTCCTCTGGCTTTATCCTCAAGATGGCTTAAATGCTGACCCATGGAAAATGGGATGTAGTACGTTTGTTGTTTTAAGCTGCTAAGTTTGTGGTAATTTGTTATACAGCAGTAGAAAACTACAATACAAAGGGTAAGTGAGGGAATATATGTAAAACGCATAAATTTAGCAAGGTGCCTGGCTAAGAGTTCAATATTAGCTATTCTTCATATTATTATATAATGAAAGAGTTTGACATTATAGACTCAGGACAGTACAAGGCTATGAATGTCTCTGTGTGCTTCAGAAATAGCCTTCTGGGGGCCAGATGGACCCCAATCCAGGGCCATGCTTCCTTACAACAAATGCTGTCTTTGCAGACATCTATACAGCCAAATGACGACCAAGCTGATTAACCAATGTATTTGAAATACAATTTATTATCAACTGATTTCAGTAGAAACTGGTTTAGTGTAATGGAACCTGATCCAGAGTATTAGTATTGGAAAGGCACTGTGCTTATACAATAATGAGATGAGATTGGGTAAGGAGGAACAGGTGTTTCAAACAACCTGTTTTAAAAAAATCTAAAATTAGGTTCACCTAGGCTTTGAAAGTTAAAAGAAAATAACATTTATTGAGCACCTGCCAGATGGTCTGAAGTGCGTTATTGCCTTTAATCAGAATAGTCTATGTGGAAGAAATTGTCCTCTTTATTTTACAAGTGAAGAGGGTGAGGTTAAGGTGGAGTTAAAGAAGGTGAACTCAGAAAGGTAGGTGACATGCCCAGGTCATCCGGGTCTAAGCCACACCTCTCGCTGACTTTGATCACTGGGAGAGTGCTTGGAATCTACCAGAATGGAATTGGAATATTTGTACTGAAAGGAATGTAGCTCACAAAAGAGAGAAATGAGAATGGATGAGTAGGACTAGGAACCCAACAGCCTTGACTTGAAAGCTTTGACATTTGGCTCCTCTTGGGCCAATAATAGGTTTTCAAGAAAACAGACCTTAATGGAGACAACAGGGAAATATATCCGCTCCTGAAACTCCTAGTGGAAGCAGATACCTTTCATTTTAAAGAGTGAACATTCATCATGTTCTTGGACGCCTCTATATTGATTTTTTTTTCTTCCAAATTTTTTACATTGACCACTGAAAACTGAAATGCCAGAGGCTGCCACGGCCCTTTTTTCTTTCTTTCCCTAATCTTGTATGAGAATGTTTCTATTCTAGTTTGTTCCAAACTGGACTTGAGGCAGTTATCAAAGTTGTATACAGTAGTTCAGATTTAATAAATTCTAAGTAATTAATTAAGAAGATGCAAATAAAAAATCTAAACAATCTAGTGACAGAGAACCAGGAGCAAAATCTGTTACACACAATCTATGCCGAGGAGTCCAGGACACTTGCTCGAGGCCACAAATCTGCCTCTGTGTCTCCCAGTGTCTAACTGGAAGAAACAAAGACTATTAGTTGTAGGGAAAGAAAAATAATTTTTTTTCAACTCTCCTGAATTCTTAGTTGGGACAAATTCTTGTAACAAAAGACACATTAACAAGAGAAAAACAAATGGAAGTTTATTAACATGTATATTTCATATATACATGGGAGAGGAGTAAGGGGCATCCAGGCAAGGAGTAAGGGGTTTTGAATTCCAGCTTAAATAGCATCTTCAACAAAGAATAGTCACTTCTTAGAGAAGTGACAAGACACAGGGAAAGGATTTAGAGTCTCTATGGGAAGGCAAGTGCATGGCAGATAAAGGCCGGCTAGCAAAGCTTGTCAATGTTGATTCCCCGGGTTCCATCTCCAGGCCAGTAGGGTCTATAGTTGTCTTCAGTGGTCAACCTTTGCTCTCCCTGGCAGAGAGGGGGAACAGAACACCTTTCTTCTTTGTAAATCGATGTCCTGCTTTTGGACAAATAGAGGGAGGCAGAAAGCTCTCCTGCACCTGCATTTTAATTGCTCTCACCTTGACCATGCTTCCTATTTTGGGGGTGGTATATTCAGGTCCTTTACCCAGCCATAAGAGTTACATGTCTGCATATAAAAACAACAGTGTCAACTACATTTTATTTCATTTTATTATTTTATTTTATTTTTTAGAAATGGGGTCTCAGTCTGTCACCCAGGCTGGAGTGCAGTGGCACAATCATAGCTCACTGCAGCCTCAAACTCCGGGGCTCAAGAGACAACTACCATTTATTGAGCACAAATGAAATACCAGGCCTCTACATATATTATCTCATCTAATCTTCCCAATAACCCTCCACACTAGGCCTCGTCCTGCAAGTGTGCAGGAGAGAGAGAGGCCCACGTTTGCAGAGCTCACATGTGGTAAGGATGGAACTCATACCCAGGTCTCGGCCTTCAGAGACCTACCCCCTTTCCCCTTGTACTGTGCTGCATGGCTCCGCAGCCAGCTGCTCTGCTTGTTCTCATACTAAAAACCAAATGAGAATTTCTCCAAGGGCTTCTCAGAGGGAGGGCCCTGTGTTATGTAACGAGCGTGGCAAAAGTCTTAGAGCAGACACAGAAATAAGTTTAAGGCTTATTTTCCACCTGGCCCCTAAATACAAGTGGGCAGCATCATGCCAGGGGAAAGTCTGGCGACAAGGCATCCTCTAGGGAGATAGCCATGACATGACAGGTTATTACTATTTTTCTTTTAAACAGGCTGGTACAAAACTGTTCAAACAGAGCAACTTCCAGTCCATAGCGCGGCCGCGGAGGCCCCGGCAATCAGAGCCCATGTTCTACCTCTGGCATCTGACTAATGAACTCCTAAGAGGTCAGCTCTGCTTCAGTTAACACCTGCAGGGAGGTAATGAGCTGCAGCTTGGACTGAAGTAATTACCCAGGTTAGAGGCAGAGGGAGGCTGAGTGGGGCCCACGCCAGCTAGACACGGAGCTGTGGAGAAAAGAACTGACAAAACGGGTTGCAGGAGGGGATTGGTAGCGAGGTATGCTTGGGAGGCTGTGAATCTCAATCAAGCACAGTCTTCATTAGGACTGAAACAGCTAAAAAAAAAAAATCTTCACGTACAATATTTCCATAAGTACCAGGAATGAGCAGTGGTGCACATTTGCAATCTTGGCTTGATCGTAGATCCTGGTAGTTTTCGATCAATTATCTGTGAACTAAAATAAAATCTTAAGGCTCCCCGCCCTCTGGCTGACTGAATGGACCACCCTCCTGGCCAAGGGGCTATCCTAAAACTAAATTGCCTGCCGGGAGGAGGGAGGCCAGACCTGCCTCATCATGCCCCGCCTCCCTTGGAGACATCCTTTGTGACTCATTAAGAGGCCTGAGGCTATGCAAGATGAACCTGCAGGTCCTCAGTTTATACGACAAATATATGTCCTGGTTGGCTTGTCTCTGATTTACAGACTTACTTAACATTCCTAGCCTTTAGACAAAAGCTTCATGTCTTTTAACCAATTACAAGTCAAAGAGTCTTTGAACCCACCTATAACCTGTAAGCACCGCCCCCCTTCGAGATGGCCCACCTTTTCGGGCCAAACCAATGTACGCCTTCCACGTATTGATTTATGACTTTACCTGTAACCCCTGTCTCCCTGAAATGTATAAAACCAAACTGTGACCCGGCCACAGAGAGTCCACTTGCTCAAGGCCTCTTGGGCGTAGCTCCGGGTCATGATCCTCAAATTTGACTCAGAATAAATCTCTTTAAAATTATTTTACAGAGTTTGGCTTCTTTTCTGTTGACTTATCTATGAAAAATGCCTACTATGCAAGCAGGACCAGGCTCTGGGATAGAGTGTGAGTCCTGTCCTCACGGACTCTTCCTCTCCTGGGGTGTCTGGGCTCTGCCTTTTTCCTGGGTAGTTGAGGGAAACAGTCGCAAGAAGAAAAGCAGAAATACAGTTTGCCCCAGTGGATGGAGACTAAGGTTCCGAGCCGCCTTGAGTTGCTGTGCACTTGACATCCATAAGCTTATCGGCTCCAAATTCTAGGCGCAAGAGACTAGCCTCCCCGCTGCATTGGTGAGTAACTGATTCTCTCTGACTGTAAACCCAAATTATTCCACCGTATCTCACTGCTTCTTGACCAGACAGTCAAGAGGTTCAAGTCATTCATCCAGCAAGTGTGTTGAAAGGCTTCTCTTGGGCTATTTGCAAACTTCTCCCTTTTTAAAGCGAATCTCAAATGAAATAAAGCACCTGACCCTTGTTATACACAAACGATGTGTTGCTGATATACCAGTGGTTATTTTTCCAGCAACCTTACCTATTCGAGTTCCCAGCAAGGAGTAGGCATGAAGTCAGCAACCTCAATGTCAAAATACAGCGGAGGATCCCAAAGCAATGTTGCCACGCTGCTCAAAGCAAATCCCAGCCCCAGAAGTCTGCATTGGAGGCAAATTATCTCGTAATTTTTGCACAACTAAAAGACGACGAGGATGGGGAGAAGCATAGGGAAACAGGTGGGAGAAGGGGCAGCTGACACCCCTACTGTAGAGAATGCAGAAAACAAAAGAGCAGACTGAGCTTGAAAAGATAATTATTCCTGAAAGACAGCCCCACACAGCCCTAGATATTTCAAAGCGTTCTAGTGCCACTAAACCTGGTGAAGTTCCCAGAGCTGCCATGTGCTGAAGAATATTAATAAGCCAGGCTTACCTAGGCCTCACATTAGTCATATCGAGGTTCAATATTAGTTAAATAGGATTTGTGTGGGGAAATATCATAAATTTTTTCTCGTAACCTTCCCCCTTACTTGCCAACATTCTGTTAGATTTTTGACATTATCTAAGGGAAAATGGCAGTGAATTGCCATGCATTAATATAATTGGTTTTACTTTTATTCCTTTGGGCATTTCTATTGCCCCAACTAATTGCTTTAAAATACCAGTGCAATTTCCATTCATTCTTCAGCTAATCTCAGGCCCACTGATATGAAACAATAGAGGTTAACAAGTCATCTTCAAAACAGAGTGCTGACAATAACAGTGATGCTTTAAACTTCGGGAGCATCAAAGGAGAGCTCACCTGTGATCCCTTTGGTACATGGGTTGCCATGGTGATGAGAGGGCTTGGCCTGGGAGGAGACTGGATAATAACAATGATACTATTTTCAGGGAATTCACTCTGTGCTAGACACTGTGCTTTTGCCCTTAATCCTCAGAGAGATTCCATGGTCTGCTTTACACAGATAAGGAAACTGAGGCACAGGAGGGAAGCATCTTACACAAACTCTTGCATCCAGAGAATGACACAAACCAGGATTCAAATCCAGGCAGTCTGACTCCAGACCTGTCTTTGACCCATGAATATTTGCTGCCTGGAGAAGGTGGTGAAAAATGGAGATGCTTATAGTATTAACGCATATTTTCCTTTCTGACTCCGTGGTAGGATAAATAGGCAGTGAGCCTGTCCCTGCTTTTGGAAGCCCACGTGGTCTCTTACAAAGTCATGATGGAATCATGAAGGGGCTGCTTTCACCAGGAAGAGAACTCCGGGTACACACACCATCCCAACTCATGGAGAAAAGCTGGAGTCTTCTTTGTTCCTGAAGGCAGGAAGTCAGCAGGGCAGAAACTGGCAGGGTGAAGAGGAGGACAGTTGGCAGATGGAGGAAGAAAGAAAAATAAAGCATAATTTTTTTTTGGTTCCATGATAAACACTTGTAGGCATCCAACAACCATATGTAGAGGTTCACATGCATCATTTTCTACATCTTTTCTACAACTCAATGTCTAATTATTCAGGATCTATTCAAAGGTAATACCGTGCCTTCTGACACAGTCATTCCACCCCTAGGTATTTACCCAGGAGAATTAAAGGTCTATGTCTACATAAAGACTTGAACATGAACGACCATAGCAGCTTTAGTTGTCATAGCCCCAAACCCAAAACAACTCGAATGTCCATCAACAGGTGACGATGAACACACCGTGCATCTGTTACCCACACAACAGAGAGCTGCACAGCGACAAAAGGAATGACCTGTTGATACCCACAACGTGGATACATCTCAAAACGATTTTGCTGAGAGAAAGAAGCCAGACAAAAAAGAGTGCGTGCTTTATGACTCTGTTGATACATTTTAGAAAATGCAAACTAACCTAGAATCACGGAAAGCCAAGCAGGGTTTCCCTGGGGATGGGCGGGAGGGCGGGGGGAGGATTGGAAAGGGAAAGAGGGAACTTTTGGGGGTGATGCGAATATGCACCTAGATTGTGGTGATGGTTTCACAGATTGTGCACTTCGAACAGTGCAGTTTATGATGTGTCAGTTATGCCTCAGTAAGCTGTTGAAAAAGAAGGAGCAAATAAACTTTCTGTTAGAGGCAACTGTGCAAGGCAAAGAGTTATGAAACTCCTTGGTGCAATGGCAGGACTCAAATCCAGAATAACTAGGTCAGAGGCAATAGTCACATGGTGAGGCGTGCGTGGGCATCAAATTGCAAAATACCCAGGGTATTGGGATTTTATCCCAAGGCTCTGAGGAGCTACGGAAGGCAGTGATGTTCTCTGATCTGCCATTAGTATGGGCTGAACGGTGTCTGCCTCAAATTCATAGGTTGCATTCCTAATCTTCAAGCTACCCCAAAATGGGAATGTGTTTGGAGACAGGGACATTAAAGAGGCAATTATGGTAGAATGAGGTTACACGGGTGGGCCCTAATCCAATAGGACAAGAAGACGAGATTAGGACACACAAATGCACGGAGAAATGACCACGTGAAGACACAGGGAGGAGACTGTCACCAACAAGCCAAGGACTGAGGCCTCAGAAAAAACAACCCTGCGGACACCTTGATCTTGAACCTCCAGAATTGTGGAAAATAAATTTCTTTTGTTTGAGCTACCTGGTCAGTGGTTCCTAGTTACAGCAGCCCTAGCAAGCTACGCAGTCATCCCGGAAGGTCCTGATGGCTGTCTCAGTAATCCAGGTGACAGCGGGAGATCCAAACTGGGATGACGGATTCGAGAGTTCTTAATGGAGGGGGAGAGGGCAAGGGAGGTATTGAGGGTGACGCCCAGAATTCTGGCTTGGCTGACTAAGAAGAGCTCCATGCCAGAATGAGGAAGGGCAGGTTTTGAAGGAAATTATACACTTATCAGTTTTTGCCACATTGGGTTTGAGGTGACCATGGAATTTCCAACTGGAAAGGCACAGTCAGGACTTGCCAACGTGAGCCTAGAGCCTGGTGGTGTAATCTGGCCTAGAGAGGTAGGCTTGGGGCCTCCCAGCTAAGGGCTCAGGGCTGCAGCCCACAGGCAGTGTGGAGCCCTCTGGGGAGGTGGTGAGATTTGTGCTTCAGGGAGTTCTCTGTCAACAAAATTAGAACAAAACAAGGAGACCTGGCAGAAGACAATAGCAGTGATCTAGTTGAAGGACGCCAAAGACTGAACTAAGCCAGTGGCCATGGGGAAGCAGGAGAGGAGATAAAAGTGAGGTGTGGGCAGTGGGGAGAAGTCAGATGAAAGGCAAGGCCTAGGCTGTAATTTTGGGAGGCGGTGCGTGTGCAAATGCCCTGTGGTTCAGAAGTTTCCACTGAAAACTCTTCACAGCCAGTGGGAGCCGGGTCAGGAGGCCGGAAGGTCTAAGCTGATGGGAGTGAGAGCAGGTGGAAAGTTTTGCAGCAAAACTCAAGAGTTTTCTTTTCTTTTTCTTTTTCATGGCAGAGCTTCTGCGTCCCTTAACTGGGCAGTGCAGACTGCCAAGGTCACCTGCGTTGGGAGAGTACACAAGCACGCGCCAGTACTTGAACCAGCGTGCTGCACCTCCAGTGATGTAGCCCGAAGCTTCTTGATGGCCCTGCGTTCGCAGCCCCGAGGCCCTTCCCAAGTCTCCTGCCACACCCCCTGCCCCCCAGGCCCTCAGTGTGAGGAGCACTTGCTTTCTTCCTCAGGAAAGCCTCTGTCACAAGCCACTGGGAAACGCCAGTTACTCACCAGACGTGGAGGAGGCCGAGGGAGCCGGCTGAGCGTGTTCAGCACTGCGTGGTCGCTTCCCCTGGAAGGAAACAGACGCTCAGTAGGCCTGATGGCCACATCTTTGCACAAAAGAAGCTCTCCAGGCAGCTTTCTTTCTAAAGCCACCGTTTTCAGGACGTGTCTCAATCAACGAAGGCAAACGGGTCTAAGGACAGTGAGGAGGGACACGACACGGGCTCACATACGGGCTCTTCCTTGAGCAGTGGCGACACGGGATCAGGCAACTCTGGCTTGCTCGAAAGGGAGGTGCGAGAGGAAAACGCAGGTCTGTCCTGTCTGCATTTCTTTCTGGGGTTGCTAGAGCTAGAAAGGGTTTTCGACATAATCTATCCGGCCACTGCACGGCAAGGATTTATGGAATCTCATGGCGCCACGGTGGGACTCCAATTCTATGGGTTGGAGGAGATGGAACGAGTCACGTGGTGGGAGGTGGGCAGACCCCAGATCACAAAGGAGCTGGTATGCTCACCTAAGGAGGTTAAAGTTTATTCCAGAAGCCCTGAGAAGGTCATGATAGCTGATGTGGGTAAAATGAAGCCGGCTGGGCAACAGGGAGACTACAAAGTTCCAGGGGCTGGACTAAAATCACGGAGATAAGTAGGGATGAAGGAAGGGCTGGCACAGGTACAGGAGGATGCTGGCTGACTCACTGAGGCCAGCCCCTCCTACCTACTCACCTTCATGGCTCTGTTTTTTACCTGCAGCTCATATTCCTTGCTAGCTCTTCCTGACTGAACCCCCCAAAATTTCACCTTTCTACATTAACCTGTGACTCAGGCCCTAGAAATACTAATAGAGCTAAACTAACTTTTCTGTTCCTCAAAGTGCCAAGTGTGTGCTGCCCCAGGGCCTTTGCACATGCTGCTACCTCTTCCTAGAATGCACTTCCACCTCACCCCTTCTCGGCAAACACTGCCTCAACCTTCAGAACTCAGCATATATCATATCTTTAAAGCAGAAATTCCCCACTGTCCCTCCTCCCCCCTCCTAATTGGACCCTCCCTCTTGTTTTTCTTAATAACACTTTTTGTAGTCTGAAATGACATAATTCATCCTATGTTTAACAACAGTCCTCTGTGCTAGACTCCATAGGACAGGGACTGTGTTTTTTGTTCCGCACTGCATTGCTTGCATCTATCCCAGTGCTTGGTATGGGGTCAATATCTGATAAATATTTGTATGAACACTCAGGACCACCTTACAATCTCAATTCTGTTTCTCACTCATCTAGTACACACTTGGTTGTAGGAAATGTCCTCAAAGGGTCTCCGGAATATTAGAACGGTCCTATTAGAAAGCAGCCCTATTTAGTGGACTTTTGAGATCCCCAAGACCTGGGTTCAAATCCTGGCTCTATTCAAGTGGCTACATGGCCCTGGGAACGTTACTTAAGCTCTGAGCATGAGGTTTCTCGGGAGTAGAATGCAGATCTTCACTTTATTTACATTTCTCTGAGCTTCAAATAAAAACACAGGTTTATATCCATCCCCAGTATAGTGCCTGACACCTATTAATCCCTTGGTAAAAGTGGGTCCCCTTCCCTGCTACAGAGAAGAAGCTGTAATTGCATGCAGGAAATGGCTTCTGTTTGGTAGGATTCAACGTGCGTGGTGTGGACCTCAAAGCCTGGGGTCAGACTGCCTGGGTTTGAAACTCCAATCTGCCACTTACTAGCTGACGGGTGTTGGGAAATTTACTCAGCTTCTCTGAGCCTCAGTTGCCTTAAATGCAAAGTGTATCTGTCCGTGGACCTCGTAGGGTCGTGATGAGGACGCGATACATCTATATACTAACACCCTTGGAGCAGGGTCTGACACACGGCAAGTCCTATGTAAGTTTCAGTGAAGATTATTAATATTCTCGGAACAGTGCTCGGTGTATAGGAAGTATGTACTCGTTATCTATGATAAATCAACCTTTGCCGAAGTCTATTGGATGAGATCCATAAGCGGTGAGAGTTGACAGGATGCAGGGATCTCTGGACAGCTGGTGTTTGGAACCCCGATGACTCAAGCACGCAGGTGCTGGCAGGGTGCTGTCGCTTTAAGAGGAGATCAAAGATGCTTTTCCTTTAAATCCGGCAAACAGGTGAGAATGTCAATGCTTAGGAATGGAGCCTGGGATTCAGATGTATGCCTTCCAATTAACATGACACGTTCTAACCTTGTAAATGCAAACACGTCTCCTCTTTGGGGCATAATTTCACAGAAATATTCAAGTATCCAAGAGGGGTTTTATTTGTTTGCTTGTTTTAAGCACTTGAAATATTTAAGAATTTTAAGCCAGAGCGGAATTTTGGATGAAGGAGAGAAAATAACTCATCTTCCCTCGGATATCTGATAGCAGAGTCTCCCTCTGAGAAATAAAATGTGAACAATTTGGTGACTGGTATCCAGCGAGCCACCTCCATCTGGTTGGAATTGTTTTCCAGCCTCTAACTAGTAAATTAGCACATGCTTAGACTGCCCGGGACATAATTCTTTTTAATGACTGGTTTTCTGTGGCACTCAGTGTAGCTCCAAGAGAAAAAATCAAAGGTGTCAAAGGAACATTGCCTGCAGTCTTCTGGGTTTTGACTTTTCAAGAGCGAGAGACCATACAAGGACAGAGAGACTGAAGGCCAGAGAGCCATTTTTCTGTGTTACAGACTAGAAGCTGCAGCCCAGAGAGGCTGCCGGGCCACACAGCAGGTCAAGCAGACAGGGCTGGGATTTGCACCCAGGACAGCGTGGTCTCCGGGTCCAGGGCTCTTTTCTCCGATACGTAGGAGTCTTTGTTTATTGAAGAGCTATTGTGTGACAGCCCGTGCTTACCTTGGCACACATAGTTCAACTGCATGTTCCTCCTTGGACAAATATTTCATAGACAGAAATAATATAGAAGTGGAGAAGATTTAAGACAACAACGCCAAAGTCCTCCCTCACTCATTGAAAAATGTAGAATCTACAGAGGGAGGGTTAGGCAATTGATCCGAGGCCAAATAATGAATGACTGAGAGAGGAGAGAAGTCACACCCAGAGACACATACTTAGTCCCAATATACAGGGCCCTACGTGGCCCACACACCCTGACAATCTCCTCTCTGACCTGTCTCCTACCTCCTGTCCCCTCGCTCACTCTGATCCACCTGGCGGTGGCTTTCTTACAGTTCTTCAATCTCCCAGCGCGCTCCAGCCTCTGGGTCTTCGTGCTGCCTGTTCCCTGTATCCAGAATGCCATTCCCCCCAGTATTCCCCTGGTTTACTCCCTCACCTCCTTCGTGTCTTGGTTCTTGTGTCATCTTCTCAGTGAGGTTTACCATGGCCACCCTACGTAAAATTGCCACCTGCCGTCCCTGCACCACACAACCACCCTGGCCCCACTCTCTTTCTTTCTCATTTCACTCACTGCCTTCCAACATACTATGCAATTTGTTGTTCATTGTCTGCCTCCTCCCACTAGAATGTGAGCTGCACCAGGGCAGGAGTCTTTCCTTTACTCATTGATGTATCCCAAGAACCCAGGCCACATCTGGTAGACAGTAGGGTCTCAATAAATATTTGTGGAATGGATGGATGTAGTGGTCTACCTCCTTTTTGCCAGGCAAAGGGACATCTATCTTTATAAATGCTATTGAGGGCAAGGCTCATGTCTGGTTTTGTTCACCACTGTACCTCCAGTACCCGTATGTCCTCATTCCCCTCCCCTCTGATTTATAGATGAGGAAATCAAGGCTCAAACAGACAAAGGAACTTGCAGAAGGCCACACTGATCATTGCTGAACTGGGATGGATGCTTTGCTGGGACTGCTTGATTCTGGAGAATATACTCCTTACACCTGTTCTAAACCATATTCTACCTGTGGACAAGAGAATGCTCCTTGTCCCATATCTTGTGGTCTTGATTCTGAAAACCTCCCTCATTTTGGAAGGTCAATGTCTCACAGTACAAGCCAGACTTTGTGATGCCCTAAATGGCATTTTATAGTCAATCATCTACTTAACTCTTCATTGAGCATCTGCAACGGGGCAGAAATTGCCCGGATCGTTGGAGACCTTATTTAGGTCATGAAGACAGGGTGGACCTTGAGCTCATGGAGCTTTGTAGTTTAGTGAAGGGAGACAAAAAACAAACAGACACCTGCCATAATTTCAGATGGTGATAAATGCTATGAATAAGATATAACAAAATAATGTGATGGAGAGGAATTGAACATGGGATGCCAATTTATATAGCACAATCTAGAAGGTTCACTTTGGGGCAGGGACACTGGAACTGAGACTTGAGTGGTTAAATGGACCTAACTTACAGGCAGAGGGAGCAGCATTCCTGATTAAGGGGGAGTTTGCTGTGTGTGAGAAACAGGCAGAAGGCCCATGTGCCTCAGGTGAATAAGGGATGGGAATCGTGGTGGAAGATGAAGTGAGAGGTAGACAGGAGCCTACTGTCCTAGAAGCTGTGTGAGTTGTGTCCACTCAGGACCCGTGAATGTGACCTTATTTGGAAAAAGGAGTTTGCAGATGTAATTAAGTTACGAATTTCAAGACGAGATCATCCTGGATTAGGATGGACCTTAAATCCAATTTCAAATGTCTCTGTAAGAGAAGAGAAGGGGAGAAGACACAAGAGAAGGTGATGAAAAGATGGAGGCAGAGATTGAAATGATGCATCTACAAGCCAAGAATCGACAGTAGCCACCAGAAGCTGGGAGAGATGCATGGACAGAGTCTCCCTTAGAGCCTCCAGAGGGAACCAACCCTGGTGACATCTTGATTTTGGACTTCCAGTTTTCAGAACTGTAAGACGACAAAGTTCTGTTGTTTTAGGTCCCTGTGTTTGGGATAATTTGTTACAGCAGCCACAGGAAGCTAATATAGAAGTCACGACTCAAAGAGTCTTTCATTGTTCTGCTCCGAACCGCTGCTACGCGTCAGCACCCCATCCAGCTCCGGAGGAACCAGGCCGGATCCTTACAAATGGCTTGTTCCCTCTATGGGAACATCTGCCTCCCAATTCTGCATGTTCTAGGAAATGTACAAAAGCCCATCGTTTTGTTGTAACTCAATTCACTCGCATTTGCACCGCTTGAAAAAATTACATCTGTATGTTTGAAAATCCAGTTCAATTGTTGAGAAAGCCTTGGCAACTATCCTTGCACCAAGCTGAAATTATCTTTCTGGTATTATCCAGATTCAACAGTAGCATTAGTTGTGCTGGGTCCAACTCTCATGGCTTCAAATAATTATTAGCAATTGCTCATTATCTCTTTTGAAAACCCTAAATATATACCTATTTTTTAAGACATTGGCTCATCAAGACTGGAAAAGATACAGATTTCCTTTCTTGGGGCTGATGTGAGTCAGGGCATTGTTTAGAAAAATAAAAGTTTGTGTGTTGGTTGGATGCCAATTTGAAACAGTGACTGCGTTCATTGATTGATAGGCTGAGCTTGGTTGGGGGTACCAAGCCTCAGCTGTGAGGTCCAAGCTAAAATGTGAGAAGGAAGGAAGAAACTGCTTCCCTTTGTTCTCTAGGCCACCTAAGTGTCTCTCAGGGTTGCTTTCCTTTCAGTTCTCAGACCCTCATAATATATACCTTAAATGTTTCTCGTCTGTAGAGTTCAGAAGGTCCAGAAGCCTCTTGTCTTGCAGTGAGCCCTTCTCTCTACAGAGTAACTGTCTATTTTCCTCCCTAATATAGCTGGGCTATACTAGAAGGCATCATTCAGATTCCACCTAATTTTCATCCACCATACATCCATCTATGTACCTATGCATATATCCATGCAACCATGCATATATCCATGCATCCATCCATCTATGCATCCACATATATATCCATGCATCCATCCATTTATGCACCCATGCCTATATCCATGCATCTATCCTTAATTCTCAGTCATTCATTTTTCAAACAGTCCTTTCCATTTCTGTTTTCTTTCCTTCTAGGACTCTTAACCACTCCTGGCCTCTCAATCTCTTAACTTGACTATCATTCTTCTGTTCTTTATCATTCCCCGAAGCCTTCGGAGGAAGCTCTTCAAGGCAATATTTGATGTATCCATACTTTTATTTTTCGCCATCACAATGACCAACCCATCCACTGAGCAGCTGTCTGCAAACCAGGAAGAGAGATCACCAGAAGCTGAGTCCAGCTGGACTTTAAGTTGGAGTTTCCAGCCTTCAAAACTGTGAGAAAATCAGTTTCTGTTGCTTAGAAGCTACTTGGTCTCTGGTATTTGGCTATGGCCGCCCAAGCAGACTAATACCCACGGTAATTAACATTTCCCCACAATGAAGGTCAGACATGGTCAGATTAAAGCTCTGGGCAATGGAGTAAGTATTATCATTTCTCTGAGGGGCCTATGTAGGGCCCAGCAGAAGCTGGAGATGTAGAATATGTGTCTCCACAGACAGTAAATAATGACAACCTAGAAAAATCCCAGCAGGATACCAGTGGGAGTGAAGTGGGCACCTGAGCACTGGAGACCGTTTCTAAACAAGGCTCATGGTTGCCTCCTACTTTGCTTTTTCTTTTCCCAAAGTGGAAATTGCCTTATTTGCTTTTTTTCTGATTATAAAAATACCACATACTCTAATAAAAATAAACCAGCAATTTTGAAAGGTAGAAACAAGAATGTAAAAGCTGACATAGCCCCTCTGCTCACCTGCCTGTGAAAATGTCACTGCTGTCCTTTCAGACCTGAATTTTTCGTTCATTTCCATATATACATATATACATAGAGATTCTACATGTGCTTAAAAATAAAAATTGGACCGCATTATATCTGTAACTTTAAGAGCTGCATTTGCCATTTGAGAAAAGCAACAGTATAACAAAAATCATCTGTAGAGCTAGTTTGCCTAGTTTAAATCCCAGTTCTGCTGCTTAATAACTGGGTAGCCTTGACTTCCGTATGATTCAAATTCCTTACCTCAAAAACGGATAATAGGAGCTCTTATTTCTTATGGCCGTTTTAAAAATTAAATGACCGGGTATTTGGAAAATATTTAGGACTATGCCTGGCATATAGTGAGTGCCATATAAGGGTCTGCACACACACACACGCACACACACACACAGCCCAATCCATCAGTTCAAACAGTAAATGTTTATTTAGTTCTCACACCTGCAGGTTGACCAGGCAGTTCTGCTCACGTGGGTTGGATTCCACTGATCTTGACTGCACTTGGACATGCACCTGCGGTCAGCTGGCTGGTTGGGTGGGGCTGGCTGACCTAGGATGCCCTCGCTCACATGCCTGCTAGTTGGCTGGCTATTGGCTGGGTAGTGGTGGTGGTGATGGGTCGCATTGTTCAAGAACAACATCGGCCTCTTGAGACCTTGGCTCGAAACTGGCACATGCTGTTACGTCTGTCGCGAGTCCAGCCCACGTTCGAGGGTGAAGAAACAGACTCCACCTTTTGCTTAGAGAAGCTGCAAGGTCACGTTACAGAGTGATGGATATACGAAGTGGTAAATACTTGGGGACATTTTTGAAATCAATCTAGCATACACACATGTTATAGATAAGGAAACTGAGGCTCAGAGAGGCCCAAGGGCCTGGAATTCTCACCCAGGCAGGGTGAGCCCAGAGCTCAAGCTCTGGAATCATACCACCGAGTGCAACGCTTCCCCTCTTCCAGACCCTGTGGATAGGGCCCTGTTTGCCTGATTGGTAGAAAACACGTAAAGTAAGCTACTAACTTTATCTGCCTCTGAATCACTCAGAGTCTGCAAATAATCCTGGATCCTCTCTCTTCCCACTCCTCCTTTTCTTCCTGCTTGGGTTCAATTAGCCACAGCCAGAGCTCCCAGAATGGAGACACCAGCAGCCTCCAAGTCAACCGCCTCTCCCCCTGCATGTGAACCTCACTCATGCCCCTGCCCACCCCCTTCCTCCAATTCTAGAGGTTTGGGACCCACTCTTGTGAGGGATGGATGTCCAGGTCACACTCAGAGTCAGTCCCAGGGAGGAGTGCATGAGGGGTGGGGGCGGGGAGCGGAACGTGCTGTTTGCTTTGCATTCTTTCCTTGTTGCTGCTGATTGGGAATCTTTTCTCTTTGCACCTGTGAAAGGGAATCCAGAAAGTAGCTTAGGTTTTTGGGAGGAGGAAGAAGAGAAGGAGGAAAATAGTGGCCATCTGGCTTTAACAAAAGGGACCAAATTCAATCTTAAGAACTAGGACAGAGACACTGTTTTCTGCTTGCCTAGACTAAAGTTCTTCACTGAATTCCAGGACCCCAACTTTCCTTTGGGAATTGCCTGATTCATCTTCTCTCTCTCTCTCTCTCTCTCTCTCTCTCTCTCTCTCGCTCTCGCTCTCCACTCCTCACCCTGCAAGTATAAGTTGGAATTCCATCACTTGAATCCAGCAATGCTACCTGATACACAATTTTAGTCACAGCTCCATCATTCTTTCCCATTCTCAGTCAAAACTCCTTTTTTCCCCCGACCACTAAATAAAATTTTTATGCATATCAGTGAATGCAGAGTCTAGTGGTGAGAAGGCGGCATGGCATAAGGAAACAGCTCTCTGCACTAGCGTGTGTCTAAGCAGCCCACAGCATCCTACTTCACACCCCGCCACACACGCGGATGCATAGCATTTGTGAATGTAATAAAATAAAGTTGAATGAATCCAAAGACAAACGCACAACTTTAAACTGAGTAATATGCATCCTTGGTTTCAAATGTCCGTCCTCTCCCGAGGCAATTTCCACTAGCCATGGCCTCGCACGGTCTCAGCAACCCTTGCTCTGTCCTGTTCATTTCTCTCCCTCTCAGGAGCTCTGCACACATTTCTCTCACTCTTCTGCAGGGGGTGACTTTCTTTCCTCTTCTCTGCCCCTACCCTCATCTCCCTCTGAACCGTACCGATTTCCGCAGGCTCACCTTCTACACCAAATGCCTCCCCAGGCCATTATTTAAGACAGTAAAAGAAATTCAGGTCCAGATCTTAAAATAATATCTTCACCTTATGCCCACATAGAGAACTATCCGACAGCAAATACCCCAACATACTAGCAGTGGCTGCTGGGATTACAGATAATTTTTATTTATTTCTTCAAAAAATGGTATCTCTAGCTAACCTTCAGTAGACGATACATCACATTTGTTTTTAGAGATGGGCGGGGGTCGGTCTCACTATGTTGCCCAAGCTGGCCTAGATCTCCTGAACTCAAGTGATGTCTCTGCCTCAGCCTCCCAAGTAGCTGGGACTACAGGTGCATGCCACTGGCCGACTATATTACATCTTTGTTTAAGTACCCTGGAAAAGAAAATAAAGAAGAATAAAACTTTTGTTAGTTGCCACACAATGGTGCTAACTGTTTTTTTCTTAGATTTACAGAATCTGGGCTTTTCCCAGGAAATGACGTCTAAGCCATTTGGTTCTAGCCTTTCCTTCTGGAAGGACTTCAAGAACACTTTTCCTAAACATTGATACGCGGAGCTCAGAGAGGTTAAGCAATTTCTCTAAGGTCACACAGCTAGAAAGAGATAGAGCCAAGATTCAGAGTCAGCAATGTCCAACCCTAGAGACAATAGCCTTTTTTATTATTGCACGTCTCCACTTGGAGAGCTGGCAGTTGGAGATTCAGGCATTCAGGTTGCGGAGAGAAGGATACCTATAGAGGCTGAAAAACACTTGGCCAGGTATCCTTTGTGGGTTTCTCAGGGCTTCCTGACCTCAGTGGTGACCATACAGGCATCGAAACATGCTGCTAGAGGGTGGATAAGCTTCCCATGTCACACCCCAGGGAAGCAGGCCTGAGAAAATGGGCCTGGGGTTGCCTACCCGCTCTAGGGACGTTTCACCTGTATGAAATGGAGCTTTGCATGTCCTCAGAACAATTATTTCTACAAAATTATGGGACTGAAGCATGATCTTTTAAAGATGAGTGTGATCAGGCTCCATTTGGATATAGCTATTTGAGACACTGAATCATCAAACTTTTATTAGACCCAGGAGATGGTCGCCATGGTTTTCTGCCTGGGAGTTTGTGATCAAGTTTTGGATTTTTTTCCTCCTCATTATGGAGAAAAAAGAAAGTAACCTACAGATAATACATCTCCATCTGTGTGAATTATGCGTTTGATCTGGAACAGAGAAACTAGAAATGCTCATGGTAGACCCCACACTGGGGAAGGCAGGGTCCCCTTCCCCAACTTTTCCTGCAAGTTTTTGGCTCTATATATTTTTTTTTTCATCTCAGAAGGCAGTTAACCAAGCTTCAAAGCCCAGAGTGAGAAGACCTTAATAATAACCAGGGAAAAGATGTGGTACTGTGCAGGGACTAAGAACTTGAGTCAGACCGTCGGGGTTTATATTTATGCTCATTGGATCATTCATTTCACAGACACTGTTAATATACACCTACTGTGTGCCAGGCACAGTTTTGGATGATGCTGGGTGTATAGCAGTCAGTAAGGTGGGATCTTTGCTTTTATACTGTTTCAGGTTGAATTGACAAGGACACAATAATGAGCAAGAGCATAAGAGATGGCGGGGAGTGCTGAGCAGGAGACGAAGCAGGTGGGAAGTGCCAGAGGGCTGGAGGCTGCTTTAGCTGGAGCAGAGGGAAGGCCCCTTTGCAGAGGTGACTTTAAAGCTAAAATCTGACTTTGGTATGGGGGATGGGCACGCTTGTAGCTCTGGCTTGGGCGAGGCAAAGGCATTATGTGCAACCAAAATGTTTGTACCCCCATAATATTCTGAAATTAAAAATAATAATAAAAAATAAAATAAAACCTGACTTTAGAGAATGAACCAGTTATGGAAGTTTCTGGGAGATGAATTCCTGGCAGACAGGGCTATTTATTAGTTGTGACCTTAGAAATGTCTGAGCCTCTCTAGGACCCAGTGTTTGATGCGTGCTAGGACTGAATGCCACAATCCGTGTGAAGCCTCAGCACACTGGGTTAGGCTGACCCACGGGAAATTGCCGATGTTTGTTTTTGACCGATGGAATGGCCATGTTGTATACTTCAGCTACATCTCCGTTTAATCGGTGCCAGCTGTTACTATTCATAACTACTATTTATTGAGCACGTGCTATGTGGCAGGAATGGTCCAGTTTTTCTTTGTTCTTGATAGTGTTTCTAAACCCCACAATTGAACAAAGTATGCATTATAAGGTTCAGGGAGCTAATTGATTTGCCTGGGGTCATAGGGTCAGTAACTGGGACTGTCTGACTTAAATAATCACTGCTGTTCCCCCACAGGCCCAGAAGCTGCTCACCTGAGATTTGTTGAGCAAATGGAAACCAATGCTCCCTTCCTGTGTCTGAGATGCCCAAGGATGTTTCCAATAACCCCTACGCCCTAATGGGGGACCAGCTATCTCATTAACTCATTTCCAATTTGGCATTTTTAAAAAGGCTAAAGAACTTCCTGCTGGTGATGCCTTCACATCTGAGCTGGGGGTTCGTCAGAAGGTCAAGATGGAAAACTCTAAACCAGCGCTAACGCTGAACGCACACTGAAGTCACCCAGGCAGCTTTAAAGAGCCGCGATGCCTGGCCCCACGCCTGAGGATCCAGATGCGATTGGTCCCAGCGTGGCCTTCTTTTAAGCTTCTCAGGAGAGTCTGTTGTGCAGCCAGATTGGAGGCCCAGTGTCTTAGACAATTTGCGCCTAGGAAGTACCCGGCTGGGGCACAGGCAGTAACTTGGGAGGTAGGAATTGTTCTCTTTAGTAAACAGGACACCTGCGAGAGCCTACAATAAGATTTTTTAAATTCTTCCTTCATTAAGCTCTTAATAGGAGAGTCTGTTCAGTTTGTATGGGGTGGGGCCCAGAAATCTGCATTTTAACCGGCTCCCCAGGTGGTGTGATGCCCGTGCTGACAAATCTGATGTGAGTACAACTTGCACTGCTTCTATAAACATGTACCGAACACCTACGGCACGCCAGGAACTGTAGCAAATGTGGGATGCAGACAGTATCAAAGTGCAGGCCATACCTATGGCATTCCTGGCTTTTGTTTGGTTTGTTTGTTTTTAGTACATGGATATGAGGCCACATTCCACTTATTGACCTTGGGTAAGTTACTCAATTCCTTCTGACCTCTTCATTCACTGTCCCTTGGGTGCTCAGCACTGCCCTGTGTACTGGGGATGTAGGGTGGGTAAGAGAGATGGGGCCTGGGCCTCAAGCAGCATGTGTTGGAGTGGAAGAAAGGTTAGGGCAGGTGCACACAAAGTCCACGTTAATGGAGGACATCGGCAAATGCTGTGAAGGAAGTAAATTGGGTTCATGGAGTGAATGGGAGAGGGGGTGGCCGGCCAGGCTCCATCTCCCGGTCTGCACAGTGGGCTAATGACAAAGCTCTTGACCGCAGCTCTGCACTGAGGATCACACTAAACAATGGATGCAGGGCTGAATTCAGTGCTTGGCCCCTAATAGATGCTCGGTGACAGTTAGTGCCCCAGGCACTGTCTGGTGAGAGCTTATTTCAACAGTATTCAATAAGCTTTGGGCCAAATGGGACTTTTGTCCTGGCTGTGTGGCACATCTTGTCTGCATTGCCACATGTCACCTGGAGCCGGGCACAGCTCAGAAACCCCAGTCCAGGTGACATCTGCGGATATATTCATTTTCCTTTCCCGATGGGATGTCTGATCTGTGCCACATAGGCAGAGATGGTGATTCCATATTATTTCCAGGTGATAGAAGTCAACAGGGTTATTTATGCACCATTTTGCATTGGAAGCAATAATTGTTGCCATTGTTCTATTATATAATCACCAAGTGTTTGTGAGCATGTCTACCTGAGCAGAAATCTTTGCCCAGCAGTGTGCATGCATGGTGGGCCAGGGTGCCAGATTGGGAGCAGTCGTGTGTTCCAGTCTCACTTTCTTCCTTCCCCTCCTTGAACTTGTCATGCTCCATCCCCCACAGGGCCTTTGCACAGCTCTTTTCTCCAGCCAACATGGTCTACTCCAACCCTCTTCACCTAGTTAACTCCTGCTCAGTCTTCATTAGACAGGGTCTTGCTCTGTTGCCCAGGATGGAATGCAGTGGTGCGATCATAGCTCACTGCATGCTCTGATCCACTGCAGCCTCAGACTCCTGGGCACAAGTGATCCTCCCACCTCAGCCTTCTGAGTAGCTGGGACTACAAGAGAGCACTATCATGCCCGACCTTTTTTTTTTTTTTTTTAGAGACAGGGTCTCACTATATTGCCCAGCCTGTTCTCAAACCCCTGGCCTTGAGTGATCCTCCCACCTTAGCCTCCCAAAATGCCATAGATGACTTTTTTGATATCCTAGTTTGAATCAGGCTTCTTCACTATTCTCTGTCCTGTAACTGTGTTCTTCCCTTCAGAAGTCTTATCATTCTTTGCATTTATGTGCCAACTAATGAAATTGTTTGGCTTCTCCCCGTTGGCCTGGGAGCTCCGTGAAGGCTCGGACACAGAGCAGGGGCAGTGGCTGCTCTTACTCACAGTAAAGTCCCTATACCTTGTAAGGTGTTTGCCTCATAGATGTTCAATGAATATCAATGAAGGGAGGGAAAGAAGAAAGCAAAGAAGGAAAAAAGGGAGGGAGGGAGGGAGGAAGGAAGGGTAGAAGGGAGAGAGACAGGAAAGTAGAAACAGAAGGGAGGAGGAAATTTGGAGAGCAGGGACAGGCTCATGATTAACTAAAACAGAAGCCCTGGGCATTTGAAGGCAAGATTCTTCCTTCATGCTCTTTGATCAGGAATCGTCCTCCAGGTCTCTGTATCCTGAGATCATTAAACCTAGAATGACTCAAAATGACAATCCCTTATCTTTGACTGGCCCAGCTGGCATCCAGGATATGGGTCCCAGATGAGCAGAGAACAGTTTTATTGTTGTTACTCAAACTCCCTTGGTTGCCTGAGCCTCAGGGTCAAGCAGTTTGCCCGTGGAATGCTCTGACCTTCTGTCTACTGGGTGGTCGGCCTATTATTAGAGTGCTTATCACACCGCGTGGTAATTGTCTGTTTGCTTGCAAGTCTTCCCAACTAGACTTTAGCCATTTGAGCCCAAAGACCTTCAATCAGGGGAACTGAGCTCCGTACTGCACGTTTCCGCGCAGTAAAGGGACGGGAACCAGAAGGCTCTGTCCAAGGTCCTGCACATTGAATAAAGAAAAATAGCAACAATCTCAGAACAGGAGCCCCAGACAAAGAGTTCAGAATTGTTTTGTAAACACAGGAATGGCACTCCCTGGAAGCTCCCATTATCAAAAAGCTGAGAGATTATATTTGAAGTATTATGGTTTTGTTTACTAGCACAGGAGAGGTGAACAGAGCAGAGGACTCTGGCAATGTGAACATTCAGTTAAGCTGCAACTAACTGAATGAGGAATAGGAGGAAAAGAAAGAGAACTGTGTGGGACTGTGCATCTCCTGCACACCCAGCATCGTGCAGAAGCCTGGTGGGCAGGCGACACGGTGCAATGAATAGGGCATTGGTTTTGGAGTCAGGATGATTTGGATTCAAGTCCTGGGTCTATAACTTCTTAGCTCTGTGTCCCTGGAAAAGTCACTCAACTGCTCTGTATCTTGGTCTTCTCATAAAAGAGAGGAAAGTATGTGTCTACTTCATTGAGTTGTAAGAAAGAGTAATTAATGAATGTTGAATGAGCAAAAAAAGAACCAATGTTTAATACAGATAACATATGGAAAATGCCTTTGATGCTACAGATTGAGTGGTTTGGGAGCATCTCCTTGGGAAGGTGACGTTTACTTTGAGATCTGGAGGATGAATAAGAGTCCGCAGATGAAGCAGGGGGAGAGAAAGCTTAGAAGATTAAATGCAGGTCCAACGTATAAAAAAATCTGGTGTATTTAGAGAGCTGACAGATGGCCAGTGTGCCTGAAATACAGTGCCCCTAACTCAGGCAAAGGTTAAATCACATAGTGCCTTACAGTTCATTTGGGGAGGCTGGATGCCATTCTAAGGGCTGAATAGGAAATGGACTAAATGTCAAGGCAAGCGTGAAAGCAGGGAGACCACAGTTGTTGCAGCGGTGGCGGTGGAAGGGAACGCAGTGGGTGGAGAGATGGCAGGATGGAGCTACATGACAGGAACGTGTGGGGCTGGGAGAGGACAGGGTGGGAAGAGTGACTCTCTGCCCTCCCGCCTTTGCACTGGGGACACGGTGGCTCCGGCCTCTGCAATGGGGAAGGTGGCAAGATGAATGAGTGAACTTTGGGATGAGATCAAGATTTTAGATTCGGGAATGTTAAGTTTAAGATTGCTGTTAGATATCCAAGTGGAAATGTCAAGTAGGCAGATGAAAATAACAAGTCTGAATCTCACACAGGCGGTCTGGACCAGAGATATAAAGTTTTGAGTTGCCAGCCTACGTATTGCATTGAATGCCGTGTGACTGAGTGGGGGTCTAGACAGAATCGAGGGAGAAAGAATATGGTAAGAGAGGAGATTGAGCTTATGTGCTCTGTCATTCAACACACACACGTGTGCACGTGCACACACAACATGGGCAATGAACTGGGGAACACAGCTATTTGAATTCTGGCTCTGCCTTTAACAACGTTTTTAATTCTGGGCAAGTTACCCCACCTCTCTGAGCCCCCCCCCTCTATTTATTAGCATAAAATAGAGGAATGTTATATACCAAGGTTTTCATGAGGATTAGAAATGATATGTGTTAATGCCCCTGGTCTTATCGTAAGGTCCCTGCAAATGATAGCAGGCTGGGGGGATGTTTCTCCCCCTAGTCCCCCGCCGGCTCTCCCAGCCCGTGTCTTGACTCTGCAGTCCCTTGATGCACATCACATTCTTTCCCAATGTCTTTCCAAACCCCCAGCAGCCAAAGACAGATCATTGATAATTCTCTGTGGAATTTCTTTGATTTCAGATATTCTTACCCTTTCCTGCCTCCAAGTAATATCTGGCTCATCTAAGCTATCTCCAAACTTCTCATGTGGAAAAAAGAAATAGACTATTTGGGATGAGCCACTTCCAAGCTGCATGCTAATGAGTGGTGTTCTTATTGTTATTATATTTGCTTTCAAATCGGCAAGAATTCTGATGAGATTGTGTAGATGGCAACAATATTAGCCAGTGGTGTGGAGAAAATAAAAGCTATTCTTAGAAAATATCTCTCTTGATTAGTCCCTGATGCTTTCTGAACAGTTGTTGATGTCAGTATCTGTGTATTCTGTTTGCTTACCTTATCAGAAATGAATAAATGTGAGCTCCATGTGCCTGAACTTCACCCCTTATGGCCAAACTTCCAAAATGCCCAAAGCCAGTTGAGTACTCTCAGCTGCTAAAGGTGGCACGAACACTCACGCTTCTACCTTTAAATTACTCCCCGCTGCAGTTAGTGATGGAATATGAGTTGTTAAGATGACGGGAGGGGATTGAGAAAGATGTAGAATTGGTTTGCGATTTAACCTGTAATAGTGACTTTGGGGTACCCTGATGCTAAAGCCTCGTGGGCATGCGGATTGCACTGAAATAGGCTCATGTCACCCCATTGCCTGTTCTGATACTGCGTGTACATCTTGAAGTCAGCAAACTGTGCTACAGTTCCGTGAGTCAGGTTTGCTCTGGGTGTGCCAGGGAGGCCACAGGTCATCACCTTCTTGAGCCACAGCATAATAATTTCATTGAGTTTGGTGTCAGGGTAGGCAGTGGGTTCTGGGCGCTGTCTGATGAGCAATGACCCCCTTCATTCTCTCTCTTGCTACGTGTTCCTCTTCCTTGGCTCTCGTTTGTATTAGGGGACCCAAGCAACCAAAAGTGACAAGAGCAGTGAGTATATATGACGCCACCAGCTCCCGGGACCCCAAGCCTCTAAAATCATGACCAGGAATGCTTCTCCACTTAGGAGGCCATGGAGGAGGCGGTGGCTGTCCCTTGGAAGGCAGGGCTGCCCGCAGGACTGCTGGGCTGAGAAGAGCAAGGCTGCTGTCTATTCCTCAGACAGGAGCAGAGACGAGGTGAGAGGGGGCAAGAGGAATAAAGAGAAGACATCTGAGACACAGTGGCGTGTCAGCAGGCGGTGGGAGCGGAAGAGAGCCGGACACTTCTTCAAGGGAAAATAAAGAATTTCAAACAGAAGGTCGCAGCACCGTCTGCTCCTGGTTTCGGCTAGCCTGCGCGCTGCGGGGAAGTTTTTACTAAAGCAGAGTGCAGAGGGCTCTGCACCTTCATCCCCACAACTTTTAGCACCTGGAAGCTTCTAGAAGCAAAAATGTGGGCCTCTTTTCTCTCTGCTGTCTTAGGAGAGTAGTAAAGAAGGCTTTGCACATGCCTCTCTCGAACTTTCAGAACCCTGGAGAGCAGAGAAACAAAGCCTGTGGCCACTTTTCCATCCGCTTAGGAGAAAGGCCTCATCCGTGACCTCTAACACGTGGATCATTCTCACTCTGTCCCCGGTGAAGCTGGGATCAGATGGCCTGGACTTCCAGCCACTTTATAGATACGCTGTTTTTCTTTGGATATACTCTGAGCACAACTGCTAAGTTTTGAAACTAAAAAGGTGCAACATAGTTGCCCTTTGTTCAGTGTGGTTAACAATGCCTTGGCTCAGCCCCATGAAGCGGATTAGAATCGGGGCTAAAAGTCCCCATTTCCCAGATACGCATGAGAAGACTACGAGAACATTCAGAGAGGTGGAGTGACTGGCCAAAGGTCACACAGCTAGGACACCACCTAGAACTCAGAACTTCCGACTCCTTTTTCTGCTACTTGTTTATTTAAAAATATCTGTTGAAAACTTACAGTGTACTGGGTATTAGGGACACAGGAGCAGTTCCCACCTGCACTCTTTCGGGATCTAAACAATAGTGAGCGTGACAGTAGAGATGCAAGATTATGCGATGTGGCATCCAGCTGACATGTTCTCACTCCTGGCCCCAGCTTCACAAGGACCACCTGATTCTAGGGTCTTAAGGACGTCACTTCAACTTTGCAAGCCTTAGTCTCCTCACACGTAAAATAGGAATTATAAACTGTGCTACAAAGGATGCTCCAAAGATTTTTTTAAAGGGTTCTTTATGAAGGTGAGTTAGTTTAATGAACTTTAACAAATTTTGTCAGAATTCTTAGAAAAAAAAAGATAAATGACCCCAATAACTCCATTCCCAGAGGAAGACTACAGTGTCTTCCAAGAGAAAACATTTTTTGTTGCTGTTTTTTTATCCTAGAAATTATTGCAAATTTGACTGGCAAGTGAGAGATTTTTCCCTCCCACAGGATCAGAACTGTCTGTTAATCAAGTTTGCTCGGCTGTCTGGTCATTTGGCTTCAGCCAGCAGAATTTTGGGGGGAGAAAAAGGAACTGAACCATTCTGGGCAGCCCTGCCACTGGCAGAAGCACATGTCCCAAGTCCCAAGTATAAATCACCTCCTAATTAGGAAATAATTGTGCCCCCAAATGGGGCTACATGGCTGCTAAGGCATCCCACAAATTGCCGATTAGTTTCATAGCAGCGATGGTATTTAGTGCCACTTCAGTTAATGGAAACTGTGTTGAAAATGGCCCATCTTCAGCTACTCCAAAGAAAATGCTGGGATTGAGGGAAGCTCAGAAGGAATATCACCCAGATGGAGAGTGACATGAGGGAAAGGGAAACCTTTGTCCTTTTCCTTGGCAAGTGTACTGCGCTGTAATTGTCCAGGACACGGAGTACAAATTCCTGGGTTTTGAGGCCTCCTTCCTCTGCCACATGTCAATTCGGTGACCTGGGCTGAGTCACTTCTGTCTCTGGGTCTCAGTCTCCTCATCTGTTAAATGGAGGTAAATAAAAGTCGTGGTATAACCTGTCTCTACTGGAACATAGAATGGCACACAAATGTGAGTTGCCATTGCATTCTTCTGATGCCAGCAATCCCTCATACCTTACAGATTAGCTACTTTGGGATTGAAAAAGTGGGGTTTTTTTTTTGTTGTTGTTGTTCATGATGACATTTGCTTCATGACATCCTTGATCTATTGGCCCTTTAGTATACACCCAGGCTGTCATTTGGAGTGTGGTGTATCGGGAAAGGGACTTGGATCTGAGCTTTCACATGGTTGGAAGGATTTAATAATATGCTGCTTGTGGAAATGGCTCAGAGTCTGGTACATAGCAAGTGCCAACAAAATGTTGTTTTCTCTACGCATCTCAGCAAGTGGTGCCAGATTCAGTCAAAAGGTCTTGATTGCTAAGATCTGAGTGAGCTTGAGTGACATATTCCCTTTCTCCCAGCCTTAGTTTTCTCATCCACAAAGAGAGGGGACAGAACTCCTTACAGATGGGGCCAGGCAGAAATACAAGAAGTGGCTCCAGGATACCACACATTTCTTGTCATTTCATAGCCTCTATAAAACCATCTGCTTCTGTGAGGGTCTGTCGGACATGAAGAGAGCCAGAGACCCACGCCTGAGGAACGGTCCACCTCACTTTCTTTCAGGACCGCAGTGCCTCTTACTCCACACCTGGGTTGTTGCCCACCTGAGCTCCATCCTTCGCAATCCTCCTACACATCGGTGTTTCCAGAAGTTACAACTCTGCCCCAGGCAAACTTTCCCAGATCAAATCTTTCCACAGACTAAAGCTACCTGCCACCCAGTGTGAACAACGATCTTTCCCATTTCTATTGTTGTCATGAGTGCAGAGGCAACGCCCCCATTGAAAACTCTCTCCTTAAGGGCATCTCCTCTCTATCCTATTAGGTCACAGTGAGAGAATAGTCTCCTAAGGGACTCAGGTCTTTCTCAGGCTGCCTTGTTGAGGCGGAAGGAAAGCACTGACCTCTTTAGAATAGAGCAGCTGCCATTTTTTCCCAGAAGGCTGTGGGGCTCGGCAGCCATATTGGAGCACCTGGAAAGGAACGTTCCAGCCTCGCAACTGTGGGAACGCTGCTGTCTACCCCAGGTCCCAAGCGGAAGAGCTTCTATTAGAAGCCACCATCATCTTAAAGATGCAAGGAGATCAGTGGACTATAATCTCCCAAAGAGCAGGGCTTGTACAAAGTAAGTACGTGATACACGTGTAGAGTTTGGTAGAATGAAAGATTTGATTGATCCCCAAGTCCTGCTGCCTCTCAGAAAGCTGGGAAAGTTGTAGCTGCCTGAGTCAGGTACTACGGTCTTGTATGTGACTCTCTGGGCTCTGTTATTATTTCACCAGTCCTTCCATGAACCCTTTCATATGTGTCCTGGGTCCACAGGGCTTGGTGTATAAGGCATCCTTCAGAAACTGCCCTTTCAATATCACTGGGAAGATTGAAGAGATTGGGGGAAGACTGAAGAGAGACAAAGGACAACGACAATGACAACAACGAAGACCACAACTCCATTTCTCATTTTCATATCAATTGGCAGAAATTATCTTTATTAGAAAAATGAAATTTTCCTGTATTTACATTTTTACACCATATCACCGGGCACTTGTGTTGCCTCGGGAGTTATGTACATATCAGTTTGCACACACATTTCAAACCCCATTCCTTAAAACAGTTGATAACACATTGAACAAAATTAAAAGACATACTACAAGAAGACAACCATAGTATATACTTCCTCTATCGTAGAAAGGTGTTAAGCAAACGTGTAGTTTTGTAGCTATGCTTGGAAATATTTAATACAGTTATTAGCACTTCCTCATGCAGTGGATTAAAACATGACAGGTATAAACTGCTGCGACTGGTAAGTGAACGTCAATTCCCAAATGAAGACCAGAGTGTAGTGCACACAGCTTGCTTTGGGCTCCACCATATAAGAGATCAAGACAGTTCTGATGTGAGTGTTGGATAGTGTTTGAATGTAGCTGTGAATGGAAACCCTCTGCAGATAGAGTTCAATCCCAGTCATACTGGGTTAAAAACGGACTCAGACATAAACCTTGCAAATTGCTCAATTCAAGAACTCTCTTGCAGGCAGGGCAATGACCAGCTTGTATATTATGCAACATGTCTTACGACATGAGTGAAGAATGAGTAGTTTTCCCTCTTTTTCTGTCCGAGAAGGCCATTATTTATAATTTTTATTATCTACTTCTTATTCAAGCAATCAATTAACTCACCTAATTCTTTCTGAATATTCAGCTTGAAATACATATACTATACTATACATAAACACATACACACAAACATTCTGGTGTGATATAAACTATAGTCGATTTTACCAATTAATTTGACAAGTATATGAACGCTTTTAAATTTGTTTTGGCAGGGGAATGAACAAGATTAAAATTCATAGTTAAAAACAACTGGTAAAGAAATCTTTAGGGACCCTCAGGCTTGGAAGGCATCTGAACCACATCTAGCTATGTAATTACTTGTATTAAGCAGTTTACTGCATTTTCTATGAAAATGTTATTCTTAACCTTATATCTTATTTGGAAAAAAAAAGCAATTAGCATCTTTTCTCAGTGACAAATTTGGGGAAGATGAATGTTCCAAGTTCCACATTCATCTTTCCAAATCCATCAGAATTTTCAAAGAAAATAAGCTGGATTTGCCTCCAAATCAAGGTCTGAATTTTCTGTTTCTAAACTGGAACATTTCTGTAGTGGTCATGGCCCCAGAGCTGTATCTACAAACCTAATAAATTTAAGATTTTTTTTTTAAATAAAATAGGTTTAAAAAGTCAATACTGTTCATTCGCTTGAATTAGCTTGACTGAGAATAGAACTAATTCAATAAGTCTTAGATGGCTAATGTAAAAACCTCCATTGAATTCAAAAGGCTATGATTATTTTTCATGGAAAAACCAACAATGTTTTTATGTTTCTGGACCTTCACTATTTGCTCAGTTATCAATAGTCTTTGATTTGAGCCCTTTAAAAGCTGGAAACAGCAAAATGTCAGATCAATGAGAAGCATTTAAAATGCCAAAGACAAACTTATGTTTGCTGGAGAACAATTAACCTTATTAATTTAAAAGGCAGCTGTGGTATCGGCTATGTGTTATGTTAATATCCTTTTGAAGGTTCATCTTAAATCCTTCCCAAAGGTGTGAAAGAGAATTAACCGGAAAGGTTATGACCCAGGGCTACTGCTAATGAGGAATGTTCTAGAATTGCAAAAAATGCGGACTCATTGTTTCACTGACATAGGACCTAAGAGGGAATTATGAGTGATAATCTTGGTTTTGTTTTATTTGTTTCTGCAGACTGCTGACACCTTCTCTGAGGAAGTTAATCTGAGGAATGACTTCATTTTAAACAATTTGGTTCTGGTTCCCTGGAGAATTGTGGGCTTGGAAATACGGCCCCAGAGAAGAAACACTATTGGCCAAATCATTCCTTGGAGTGCTCCATTTCTGCATAGCTCAACATCCCTGGGAGAACGCTGTCATGCACTCGTAGACCCAGTAACAGGATCTCAAAATAGCTATTAAATAATACTAACCTTTCCATCTTAAGAGACTTTTCACTGCCAGCTTAAAAGATGAAAACAGCTGGAGAATTCTTCTCAGGGACTAGGACAAGGGTGCTTACATGAGGTTAATGACCCTTCAGAAGGATACATTCATGGAGCTTCCCAGGAAAACATTCCTACAAATCCCAGCTCAGTTTCCTCATCTGTAAAATGGGCCTAATGCATCCCACCTCACAGGAAATATAAAGGCCAGGAAGGAAATGTGGCTTAGAACGTGGGGAGGGGGGGATGTAAGAAAGGCATGTGTATGATCAGCAGCACGCCGATGGAATGCACTAAACAACATGCCCCTCGGGGCTCCTAGAAAGCTTGATGGGAATATTCCAATTCAACACTCTTTAATGGGACAGAACAAGCAGTGATTCAACGGTTATCCTGATGCTAGTGACCAGGAAAGGATCTCTAAGGCAATTTGAAAAAAAAAAAAAAAATTAGAACAGACCAAGAAGGAAAACAACAACGACAACATTTTAATAGCTGGCCCTCAGCCATTCTGATTACTTAAAGCTCTCGATCATTTATGCAGAAACTCTATTTCCTATTCCCTGAACCTCATTCTGTCTGCCTGGTAAAGATAAGCAAACACAGAGATGAAATAGGAGGAGCAATCAACTTGCAAATAACATTACCTCTTTGAAAATGGGTTACAACGTTTAGTAGAGCTTTAATGGAGGACCACAAGGCAGTGTGCGTGTGCGCGCCCACACACAGGTAAGAGCATACTATGTACATGTGTTTCATGGAATTAGCCCTGATATCGACTGATAAAAAGATGAGGGATTAGGAAAGGGATTTTTAAGGTTAGGCACATGCTAAGTAGAGAAAATAACTCCCCAGGAATCAGAAAAATAAATGCTGAGTGCAAGCATATGGAGGAGAGACACAAAGCGTGTTCAAGTCTCAGAAGGGACTGTGAACAGAGGTGAAATCTCCAGGAGTTCTCGATACACCCCAAACCAGACACTGGGGGGTAGGACGCTAACAAACTTTCTCATCACAGAGGCTGACACTCAAGGGTAAGCCTGGGAACCTCAAAATAGCATATCTCTCTTTCAGACTCCTATTCTGACCTCCCTGGAGGAGATCAGGCACTTTGAGGATATGTCTAACGTTAGGGATTTACTAGCTTCATTCCTGTTGCTGATGAGGCTGAAAAACCTGAAAAAAAAAAAAAAAACCCTGAAAAACCTGAGCCTCAGTTTCCTTATCTGTAAAATGGGAGCAATCATATCCTAGGCTATGCCTAGAATATAGTCTATGCTTAATTTATATTTTGGTATTTCCAAATTTGGGTGCTGACCCATGGCATGTACTTGTGATAAGCGGGGAATCTAACATTCCAGCAATGCACAGAATGGGACTGACAGAGTGAAAAAAGCTCCCTCTGCACCCCACCATCCTTCCTGAAATACACCTATACTTCCGTTTGTCATTGCCCCATTTTCTCTCTAGGGAACCTGACACTTTCTCTTTTGTCAGCCACAACAGTAGGCACTTGGGACTCAACAAAGGATCCTCCCTACACCCTTCCCTGATACATCCATACCCTGAACTATCAAAAGTGTTCTTCAAAAATCAAAAACAAAACCAAGCAAAAAAACTTTAAGGAAATGCTCCGTCTTTTTCCCATCATGGTCTATTTTCTAATCCTTTGGGGAATTTTTTCAACCTTTTCTCGAAGCACATGTCATAAAGCAGGTGTGGGAGGAGGCATGATTTGGCAAGGGTTGGAGCACTGGTTGGAACCAGACCCAAACCTGCCTGTGCAAAAATACAGAAGGGTGAGTTTGTTCACCTGTTTAGCTGCTCCTGGATTTCCTAGGGACCTTTTGAAGATTAAAATAAATCAAGTGCATCTTCAGGAACGCCAACTATATTCTCCAAAGTTACTTAAAGGCCTGGAGAAAGGCTTTTTTTTTTTCTTTAAGTTTGATCGTAGAATCAGATTTTTTTCCTGGCAACAACTTCGTCCTCTAATTTTTGCTGTTTAGTCTCCGTGTGCATTTCATGGGTCCTTGGTTCTCTTTTGTATTAGGGAACTGAATCTCTAAACTGTATGACTACACTTATGGGAAGAGATTATCTTTCCTATTCCTTTTGCAGCCCCCTCCATCCGAAAGTTGCCTTCAAATGGGAGTGGACACTGAGTCGGGTCCTATCAGCTGATCAATGTGCTTTGTTCAACCTCAGTGCATGGAAAATAGAACTCTATTACTGCAATGCTCACTGCCAGCCTTCGTCTTCAGTTTGAGGTTTTAAACTACATCCCTTGTTGATTCTTCCCAAGGAAAAGGTCCCTGAATAAAGTTTCCTCTTCTCCAGGATTTTGAGATAGGGACTGTGAAGGAGCTTAGAGGAAAATCAAATTCAAAGAGGCATGCTTGGATCTGCCTGGGAGCAAGAGGCAAGAAGAAGCCAGGTCAGTTTCATGGGATTCCTGGCTCTCATCCCAGAGGTACTCAGGAGTGTCCCCTTGAGAGAAACCTAGAAATTGGTCAGCCTGGTACAGGGAACTGAGCCAGAAACTGAACATAAAGTCTTGGGTTCTAATCTCAGCTCTGATACTCTCTAACTTGATGATCCCATGCAGATTACTGCCCCTTTGTAAACTTCATTTTCTTATTTCCTTTCCCCTTCCCCTAAATCTTGTTGTAATTCTACAAATTCAGTTCTTCTAAGGCCCTTCTGGGCAGGTACCTCTAGCTAATACTACTCTGAGCACGCTTCTGGGCACAGGTCGGGGGAGAGGATAAAAAGTTTAATAGGAAACCTCTGCCCTTCGATGGATTTAGAGAAATCACACACAAGTTCACATTAGCATTGTCTTGAGAAGCAAATGTGAGCAGAATATATTCCACACACACCCCCACCCCAGATTTTCTTTTTTTTTTTTTTAAAGAAGAAGCCAAGAACACCAACACCCAAATCCCACTTGGGCTCTGCCATCCTCCCTAGAACTGAGATTAAAAAAATATAGTGCCTTCTCTATGGAAATATCCTCCCATCAAAATAACCAGAATGGGTTTTCCATGTGTTAATACTATCATCACTATTTAATTTTTAACATAAACTTTACAATATGTACAATTTTATTTGGATAATACACTTACATGTGAATTGTAGAAATCAAGCATGTATATTATATACATGTGTACACGAGCATTTGTATTCACAGGGTAAGTGCATTTGATCATCTCTGATCTTCATCGAGTGGCAAGCTGACCTCGTCTGATACAATTAGATGTGAACACAGCACAATGTCGGGATTGAATGGAAAAGGGCAACCGCGTGTTGGGAACTTTTCAAGTATAGACCCCACATGAATTTCAACCCTGTTTACCAAAAGCAGATGGGGTGTCTGGAAAGGGCTAATTTTGTCTCAAGAGAAAACAAACAGTACTTTTGGAAGGAAAATCACCTTTACATAGAACTCTTAACTCGTATTAAACATCAACCAATGCATTTATCTTCCACCTACTCAATTTTTTTTTTTCTTGAGGTCCAACTATGTCTGCTATAGCCATGGTTAATGCAAACAGGCTCCATTTCAGAAACAACTCATGTCCCCTTTTCAAGGGTTCATGCACAACAGCTATGTACAAAGAAACAGTACAGGAACGGGCAAAATGTTAATGAATATATTCAGCTCCTCTGAAAGATATTTAGGTTTCTCAAATTAGTATTTATTTAGGTCTTAAACCGCAAGGGATTTCAGTACAAGGTATTTATTTATATGACAACTGATTATTAAAGCTGCATTTTTTTAGGTTTAAAGGAGATAAATTTTTAATCACCATTTAATTAACACCAACATTTTTTTTTTCCTTTTTCATTAGCAATTCTATTTGCAAAGAATTCAGGGCATTTGTCATTTCCTGAGAAGGATGCAGAATATTAAATACACATCAGTGGTAGACATATCAAATAGAATAAACAATGTGTGACTATATGACAGCCATGGATCTTTTGACTAATTAACTGCCTTGGCGAGAGTCCCATTTAAGTGAAACTATTTCATTTGTAAACAAGGTGTAATTTTCTTTTTTTTTTTCCCCTCCCTCGAAAATAAGCGTGAAATGATTTGATGGATTTTGCTGCAATGGGTGAATTTTAATGTTTTCATCAGAAAAGCTAAGTATTAAGACTTCTCAGGCAACCCATGAAACAGGGAAGAGAAAGCCAAGTATAATCCATGAGACACCCCGTCATGGTGCCGGCAAAAATAACACAGAGAGATTTGCAGAGGGCAGAACAGTAATGAGTGGTGAGATTATAACCCCACACCTCTCACTGGCAGAAAGATAGACCCATTGGGGACTTGCCTGCTCAGGGACTGAAACCGGAAGTGGCCTAAGAACCTACCGGTAGAAGGACTGGGAAAAGCATCTTCTGGAAACGCAAAGGTTTCTCAGAGTGGAGTTGCGCCCTGGAAGACTCTCTTACGCAGACTAGTTTAAATTGGTTGCACGGACAGAACCCTGACCATTTGCATGCAAGTGTAACTATCTGAGGACCAGCTGGGTCCTCTTAAGTGGGGAAAAAACATTTGGAGTTAGTTAAATATCATTACAGATGCCAGCTCTGGCTTAAGCCAGGTGAAACTCAGGCAGTCGGGTTCAGAGATTCTGGCTCTTTGACATCAACAAATCTAAGATCTCAGAGCTGGGATGTGTCACAAGAATCTTCTGTAATGGATCTATAGTTCAGGGCTTCTGATTTAATTCTTGTTACAGCCCATATTGTAGGTGCCGTTTACCATTGGGTGTTACATTCCTGACATTCTTTTTTTCCCAAAGAACTGAACTGACTTGGATTACTTTTGGATAGTGCTACGTCATTATCTTTCACTTGGAAATTGACCATCTGATCAGTGGTTAATTTTTTTTTTTTTTGTCTTGGAATCATCACATTTAAGAGTCAGTGAATTGGTGGAGGAGAGAAAGCATGCATTTATAACATGGCATCCAATTTATGATTATTTATTTTAAAAAACACTTTGGACATTAAAAGAAGTATACGTTTTTCACAACATTACTGTTGCTTCTTCCAAAAGCCACATTTTTAGTTTCTTTATCCAGAGATGTATGCGGTGAATAGCAGACATAATACTGCTATGAAGAGAAGGATTTTTCACCTATGAAGTCAGCCCAAGTGCAATTCTCACTCTCCCTGGAGGTCTCTGTGGCATCTGGCGGCCCCCTGGGTTTTGAGGACACCAGAGGAAGACAGGGAGCCTCTTTGGATTGAGGACTTGTCACTGCTCTGCATTCTAAGGAGACTTAATTCGTTTCATGTTAAGACATGGCAGACTTGTGAGGAAAAGGAGGTGATCCCACCCAGAGGAAGAAAGGTCTGGAATACAAGGAGAGGACAAAGGCAGCAAGTGCTAAAAGACTGTACAGATGCTGAAATTTAAATTGAACACTTTGGGAGGCCAAGGCAGGAGGATCATTTGATGCCAGGACTTAGAGATCAGCCTGGGCAACATAGCGAGACCCCATCTCTACAAAAAAATAAAAATAAATTTAAGATCAGAAATTGGGGTGACTGTTCCAGGTCCTGCAATCCAGGCCTCTCCGTTGCTGGATCTTGGGGCAGCAAAGGTTACAGTATCCAAGAAATAAAATATAATTTTCAAATACATTTGTCACCAGCACCTAGTCGGCCTCTTTTGCCTTTCAAAGATGAAGGGAAGAGTTTCTTCCCATCGCCTCCTTCTGCCTCTCTGCCACTAACCCTGAAATTTATTGCAACTGCTTTTCATTACTGTAGGAATATTGCAGGTTGGGTGCATGTCCCCAAAGAGGAAGCCATTCAACGTATCCTCAGGCTCTAAGAGAATCATCTCTGGCACCTTCTCACTTACAGGAAAATACGCCTACAAAGCAGAACACGCTAAGAGGAGAAGAAATAGGACAATTTTTCAACCTGCCACGTTGTCCCCTTCTCCAAGAACCTAAGGCAGAATGCAGGAGGAGACCAGGAAATAGTTTCTGCAGCATGTCCCTGTGTCCCCAGGGAAACTCAGGTCTTCTGCAAAAGCTAATGGCCTTTTATCCCAAATATTTCAAAAACATTAATGTAGGTAAAATATACTAATTAATAGAGTAGAACTATATAAAATGTTTAGTTAACATTATTTGTGGGTTTTATGGTATTTAACTTTTAAACTAGAAAATCCTAATCTGATAAAGTATCATACTATAACAACTACGTTTTTGAGGTCACTTTTTTTGGTGGCAGGCACTGTGCTAAGAAGTTCCCCGTGCAAAAATATTCCCTTCTCTGTCTCTAACTTTTTTTTTTTAAAAAAATGATTATTATTTCCTACCTTATATATATGGGTTTGAGTAGAATAAGAATGGAATCATGCAGGTGATTCAGAAATGACAAATGCTTTGAGGAGTTTTTCCATATATTTCTGTTGGTGCTGGTGAAGCAATTTGCCTCCCCTGGAGAGAATATTTCAAAAGAGAGAAATGACTTGTTTCACTAAAGTTTATGCAAAGTTTGGAGGATATTCAGGGTAGATGCATGAGTGTCTCATGTTTTGGAGACTTCAGATTTGAGAAGGTTACGGCGGAAATGAGTGTCCAACAGAATTTCATGATGTTAAGGAAGATAAAACTGAAACCGTGCTAGCCTTCCGCAGACAGATGGCATCGCACTTCTTAGAGATCACAGTACACACACGGCTGTTGGTGCATGTCACCACGTTAACAACTCTGGGAAGAGAGACACACGACTACTTAGATACCACCACGGGTGCTCGGGAACTGAACGAGTTATGGTTACTCGGGGAGGAAAGGGGGAACAGATACTATACAACCCTGAGTCATCACCAGAAGGGAGCAAATGCAAACTTACGTACATAGGAGTCTTCGGGATAAACTACAATGGCCACTGTGTCATAGACAGAAGATCCACACTTAGATATCGAAGACAGACACGTGTTAGTTTATGCAGCTCTGAACAAGACCATCGAAGCCGAGGGTGAGAGACACACAGAAACCAACATCCAAAGAGATTCTCGTAGCTCTCCGCCTGAGGGTCCCTCGGGCCTTTTGCTCCAGATGCGTCTTGGAAATGACTACAATGCAGGTAGCGTAGTTACCACGAACACACTGATTGGCTATTCTTTGGGGGGAGCCTGGAGTTCTCAGGGTCGGGCCTGGGCTGTGATGGAAGGCATACCAATAAAGCTGAAACTGTTACAAGCCAAACTTCCTAATCTCTTGCACACGCCAATCTCGCTACAGCGCAGATGCATTCTTAACTGCTTTATTTTGTCTGTGTCAGAATTTACATGCATACCATATTGCTTATTCTGTATTAGAGAAACCGTTAGGCATTTCTGATGAGGAAATTACATGGTGGACTGATCAGAATGAAATTTGGAATATAGGAAATCATAACGTCACCATTGGCATCCAACGCATCGTTATTGCCAACATACCTAGTAGGCACGTCCCGGAGACTTGCCCTTTTGTATTTATTCATTTATTTATTTTTGGTTAAGGGCTCACCTGTCTGGTATCTGCCATGCTCAGCACACACCTCACAAGATTCCTTGAGTGGAAGAATATGGCATGGAGCCATGTGCAAAAGAGTCAACAAAAAAAAGTACCTCCCTAAATCCTCTTGCTCTTAGCAGGGCACTATTGGACATCCGACATTTACCCTCCAGAAGGTTGGCCGTTACGTACGTTTCCCTATAGATAAAACACGAATGGAAGATTCTAAACATCAGATTCGATACTAGGCATTTTCTTGTACACGCGTCTATTGCTGCAGGAATTTAAAACCCTAGGGGTAGAGTACATATTATTCTTATTTGCAGCATAAGGCATAACATGCTCCGAAATATACACATCACTGTGGCCCCGACTGTCCCTGGAACAGTATGATGCCGTTGACCTCAAGGATGATTGAAGATAGCTGTCGTTCACTGCCTGGGACGGCAACGAGTGTTTGTAAGGGTCCGAGGGGCATCTCCCAATAACTAAGCGTTGGTCATGCCTGTGGGAGTGGAGGAAAGGGTTATTGGAGGTGTGGTCTGGCAAGAGGGACTTGCTCCTCTTGCTGTCCTCCAGACCTTGGGGGAAAAGGGAGCTTTTGTTCCCCGAGAGTTTGCTTGAGGGGACACTAAACAGGCTCCCATACGAATTTCCCTCCAGAAGCCGTTCCCTGTCCTTGAGGCTTATGCTCCGGGAGGGCCTGCTAGGGTCTGTCTCCCTAGGTTTGTCCAGAATGTTATCGTAGGAATGCTGACGGCTAATCCTTAGCTTGTTCTTTTGGAATTGAAGGGTATTGTTCTGCGCCCAGTCCTGCTGGTCGGACTCCCGGGTGGCTGGGTTACCTGTCTCCTGAAGCATCTGGTCTTCATCGATGTCGTAGAGGTTCCCCATGCGCAGGCAGGCGTCGCACTTGAAGGGGGACCTCATGGTGAAATGGCCCGAGTAGGTGGGCAGGTTGGAAAGGCAGCTTCTGCAGTGCGTGGAGTTCTGCCGGTATCGGTCGCTGCCCTCGCTGAGAGGGGAACCCTTGTCTTTCAGGGTGAAGTGCTTGGAGTAGAGTTTATACTGGTCGTTGTTGGGAACCCCATCGCCATTGTGCAGGGGGTTCCTGTTCGTTGGCAGCGTGGAGTCCCCCTTGTGAAAGTTTTTATTGTGATCCTGGTAGGGGTCTGGGAAGTCCACGTTCTCAGGCAGGGTCATGTTTTCAACGAACTGGGGAGGATCCAAGTGGAAACTGGGCTCCTCACCATCGATGGTGTAGATCTTGTCTCTGGGGGAGCTCGCTTTGGTTTTCAGGTAGGTGCGTTCGACCTCGCTACAGTCCTTGGGGTATTTGGAGGCCATTGACCTTTTGAAGTTGTCCTTGGTTTTGTGGTTCTTATTGTTGTCAGGCTCCCTGTGGCACGTGGCCCGACTCGAAGTTTCTGAAATGTCCGAGTGGGCCACCTCTTCTGGAAGGTACCTAGGGCTCTTCAGGGAGTGGGTCCTATTCTCCATGGTACCTTCATCCCTCTGGGAGACTGGATTCTGGGTCAGGGAATCCTGGCGGATGGAATCCATGGATTTCTTCCAAAGCTGCCGGGACCTGGAGTTTCCTTTGGATTCTGTGCTCACGGCCACCTCCACCGTGTTCGGGTTGGACTCATTGAGAGTAAGAGGGTGTTGTCCCTGGAACACATAGTTATTGAGGGTGTCCTTATGCCTGTTGGCCACAAACGTTTGGAGTTCATTCATGTTGTCCCCAAAAATGCTGTCTTTCCCCTGAAAGGACCTGTTGTCCGAGTATATCAAATTCCCCTTATCTGACACCATGTCCACAGTGAGGGAACCTCTTTGGATGAAGTCGGCAGATCTTTTGGGTGAATCAATTCTTGAGGAGTTCACGTTGGATACGTTGGAAATGTTTTTGGCCGATCGAAGGAGTTTTAACATGTTGCTCTGGGATCCCGTCAGATTGAAGTCCGGAGACTTCTTTTCTTCAATGTGTACTCCGTGAATGCAGCTGTAGATGCCCTGTGGGGGAGAAACATAAAACACCGTCAGCAGCAGCATTGGACGTGAACCATTCACACCTGAACTTTACCTGCAAAGGTGAGCTATGTACTTCTCGTAGGAGCCCTGGAGGAACAGTGCAACTCAACCCGATAATGTCTCTTAATGGTCTGAGACAAATTGCAAACCATCAGGTTTATCTTATTGCTCTGGCTGTGGGTTATGTGACACCTCTGCAAAGAGTCAATCCTGCAGTTTGAGAAAAGGTATCCATGGATGCTTATGCAACTGTCAACATCTTAGTGCCTCTAGGGTGGTATCCTCCCATGCTTTTATCGAAGTTTTCCAGCATCATCTTTGGCGTTTGGACAGCATAGAGTTAACTATTGACAGACAAAGTCAGCATAAAAGGATCACCCATTGTTAATTCTTTTCAGGATTTAACCCCACTCATTATGCTGAAGCTAACTATCAAGGCATGTGTCCTAAGTAGGCTGATCTGAAATTCTTTTCTCCCTGGTCCCATCGATCAGTCTAGAACTCAGGCAAGAAATCCATGTGATGACAGTCATACTGTTTTTGGAGGCATAGCTATATAGATGCTCGGGTAGAAGGAAGAGTCACAGGAGACTAGTCTTGTCATCACGTGGGGACATGAGCTTGAGAGTGAAACCATCACCGTGGAAAGCTGAGCCCAAGGCATAGAAAGAGATGCAGTTTGAACCCCTGGAGCCACTCTCTTGGACTTTTTACTTAGTCCATGCAATATATTCTTTGTGTGTTTGTGTGTGAATTTGTGTAATGTCGTTGGAGTTGAGTTTTAGTTATTGAAATAGTGAAGAGTTCTGATGACACAGTGACACCACCTTTAAATCCACCCAGGGACCTGGATGACTTTGGGAGTGCTGGGAAGCCCAAATACAAGCACCCCCAGCTGTAGGCCTCTTCTTCCTTTTTAAAATACAACTGTTTACTTTCACTTAAAAGTAACTGTTTAATTGTTATCAAGGGAAAGGCTCTTGATTCACGCTTACCACAACAGGAAAGGGGCATCAGAAACATTTTGGTTTGTGGCTTCCCCTGCTTTTTGCCCACTCTTATCCCAGATTTCGGCTGCTGTACCTAAAGGGAACAATCAGATCTAGGCTGCAGGATTTGACCCGGCCCTCCAAGACTGACAGGGAGCCAGCCCAAGCAGGGGTTTTGTAAAGCAGCTTCAGCAGCTGCTGCTGACCTTGGCATGAACTACAGTCAAGTATGTGTGATTAACTGTGGACTCTGATAATGGTGGCTGCATTGCTCCCCCATGGCGGGATGAGCTCAGCCCGCAGGGATGCCTGTGGAACTGTGACAGCCTCGACTCATTTGCACAGCGACATTTTTCTTGTAGTTTAGCCTTCAAGGAACCATACCTACAGCTGCAAGTTGGAGCATCTCTCTCTCTGATCCTCTCAACCCCAGGCTTCATGGCTGAGGCTCCCTGAGGCCCAAGGTGCTGGCATCATGCCCTTTCCTACCTTCCTGCAACCTTATCTTTGGTCTCTTTCTCTGTGCCATGTGTGGTTGGCTGTTCTTCCTCCCACCAAAATATATATATTTTATATATATATATATCTCCTCCCCCGTTGTTTCCAGGGCTGTCGGAGCACCCAGACTGTGGATGTGGAAATCATACAAATGTGCCATGTAAATCACGTAGCACAGTGTTTCTTAACCCTTCATGTTAACTTCTGTCTTTCTCACACAATTTAGTAATGTAATAATCTTATACTCTGACCCACAGGGATTCCACTATGGGTGAAAAATCAGTGTCTTCCTATGTCAGAGCTAGCCGAGACCTGTGCCTTTTCTTCCTGCTGTTAGTATTATGAAAGCAGTGGCTTCTAAGATATTTTCCTAAGTTTGCATGTCTATTCTAACACACTCCCCTCTTCCCCCTGGAGATTCTAAGCACTACCCTCCACCCCTGCACCCTCAGGGCAGCATGTCCCACCAGCTGGGATGAGCTGGCTGCCTTTCTCTTTGGAGGGAGCCCACGGAAGTGGTCAGGGGGCTGAGCTATGGCACAGAAGATGGGAACATGGTGGTTAACCGCTTTCTCTCATTTCCCTGGGACTCTTACAACATGGTAACGACAGTCCTCAGGTGTTTATCTGCCTGGTGAAGTCACAGAAAGGAGCCAAAGTGATGGACCCCCCGTGCCCCAGGTGTTGGTAACAGTGCTCTGAGCTGACCCATCCTCTAGTCTGACGGACTGTTGGGGAGAGGGAGTGCATGTTACAGAATAACTGGATGCCAGGGGCCCAGCGCCATTGCTTATTAGCTCTGTGGCCTTGCATAAACCACTACGTCTATTTGAGCTTCATGTTCCATATCTGTAAGATGGGAATCGTTCCCTGCTAAGGTGGGCACCAGGGCAAAATAAAACAATGCAAATAAAGCACCTGACATCACAGGCAGTCAGCAAATGTGAGCTGGACGAGCTGCCCAGTCGTCTCTGACCTTCCCTTGTGTGTCATCACCTTGCTCCTCTCCCCTTTCCCACAAGCTTGCATATCCGAGGTCCATTGTGTCAAAGGCACAAGAAATGCGTGCTATTCTTTAATACATAAGGTTTGTTCTAGAAAGCCACTTTGGCTCTCTGGTTAGACAAGCGGTCCAAACCCTACCTCGGGAACCACAGAACCCCCTGGGCTAGAGTTTCTTTCTTCCCTGCAAAGCTCTCTCTTTCTTTTCTCTTCTCTATTATTTATAGATTCCAGCTACATTTTTGGGGTTTGGGAAATAAGATGCCCTCTTGGTGCCACAGTGGGCTCAGAGCCAGATAAAATTAGCATGGACGACTCCAGGTGTTGTTCCAGACAGTTTGCTCTGCCTCCCAGCGGGCACCTGGGCTCTCAGAACATTCTCAGTGGGGGGTGTGGGCTCTGCTGTCCTTGGTTCCTTTGAGCCTGGACCCTATCCCTAAAGCATCTGACTTCTATTGGTCCCAACTCTGAGTCAGCCTGAGGCTTCTAACATTCCGTTTCCCAGCTCCCCTGGTCTGACATCATCGGGAAGGCGGCTGCAGTTTCCACCTCCCTGGCTTTTTGGCTTTTCTATGTCTCCCATTCCTCATGTCCCAGGAGACAATTGAGGCAGTTCTTTCTTGCTGGTGACATTGAATATTTTTTTCTAAATGGGAGGGAAAGCATTTTGGAGAGAAAACAAAAGTTAAGAGCATCCCCCAGACAGGAGGGTGCATTTCTGTAAGTTGTAAAAGACGAGGGCCACAGCCGTGGGAGAAATTTGGTTCCCATGTTAAATAAACATCTTCTTTGAGCACCGACCTTCTCCCTCGGCAGTGCCAGGTGTGCACGTATTTCAGGCCTGTGTTTGTGCTGCATTAGCCCAGGGCTTTCCAAGGGATGTGAGCCCAGGAGCAGGGCTACGTGTATCTGCCTCCCTGAAACAGCTTTAAGTCTGTCGGCTGGATATTCCACTTGCTGAAAGAAGTGATAAGGGAGAGCTCCAGCTTCCATGCAGAGCAAACCCTGCCCTGGGGAACGAGCAAATTTCAGAGCATCCCGGATCAGCATCTTTTAGAAAGAAGCCTAAACTGAAGTCAGCTAAAGCCTGTGACTCAACCCTGCATCAACAGATGAGTTTCCTCTTTCACGTCTTTTTCTGATGTGACAGATGAAGTAAGATGTTTTCTGTTGTTTTAAGGAAACATAAGGTGAAATCCAAAAGGCCCCATTCTAACCTTTGGGCCCTTAGTTTCTCCATCCACAGAATGGGTGTGATCAAATCAACCTCACAGCATGTTGTGAGGATTAGAGATGACGGAGGAAACATACCCGGCCCAGGTCCGTATCTACACACTAGGCATAATTCATTATGTAGTTGTGATCTTGCACTTGCGGAAAGTAGGTTCTTTGGGAACTCCCCGCTGCAGATTTTGTTGAAGAAAATGATTGCGTGCACATAATGAATTCACTTTTGCCTTGGCACGTGCTCTCTGTGCTATGTGAGGAAGTGTATATGTAACATGGTATATGTGTGAATGTGCATAGAAGACAAGCTTTAGAGGTGGTGGTAGCCCTTGACCGAGAAAGGAAGGTTATTTATTTAGAAACCCAGAGCCTTGCTGTGTACAGATCGCGTCAGGGCCTGAACCTATGCTGAGATCCCCTACTTAAGGAGGGAGGCAAGGAAGTATTAAGTATGAGATCTTCCTGTTCATACATATCCCTCTGCACTTATTTTAAAAGACAAATATCTGGGGAGAAGGAGAGTCAGAGCTCAAGCAGGGCTCCCTGCACCCTTCGAAAATACAGCAGGGATGGTGGCTGGGGGAAGTTCCCGAGGGGGCACAGAAGTCCCTGCATGGCTCCCATAGGACATGGGGTCCTTGCTCCCCCAGGGAGGGAGAGGCCCAAGTTCAAATTCCAGACTGTCAACAACTCCACCAACAACGCCTTCTCCTGTGCTGCCAGTTCCTCCCCCACATTCCCGTCCCTCAAGATGCTCGGAGATGCAGTGGAGGATTTATTTCATTTCTCATAATGACGATCCTATCAACTTGGCTTCCTTAATGGTGTCTCAGACGGGGGAAATGCTCTTCCAAAAACAAGCAGGATTTACAAGTAAATGCAACAGTGTGCATTTGCTGGGTGATAATCCCAGAATCATTTGGATATGAAATGCCTTTAGTAATTGGCTGGTAGAATTAGCTTAAAGTTGGCATAATACCTAGCTCTACGCACGCATGCTGTTATTTTTAAGCAATCCTTGTGTTTAGATGCCATCAAGCTAATTAGGAAATATGTATTTGCACAGAACCCAAGTTTGGAGTGCAACTGAATGGAGAAAATAAATCTTTCTCGCTAAGCTAATGTGTACCTTCTGAATCTCCAAAGTTCTTGAAATTGCCAAATGCTAAGAATACACAAATCTATTTTACAAGGATTACTTGGTTTTCTCAGTAAACATTAGCATATAAAATAGATGTTTTTAACCAAAAATTTTTTACCGTGTTTCAAATTCTAATTCTATAAGCTCTTCCAGGGTAAAAATAAAAGCACCAAAGTGAGTAAATAGGAAAAATAGGTAGATAAAGAGATGGATGGATGGATACCATAGATAGATGTTGAAAGATGCATGAAAAATATACATGTATGTGCTTTTATTATGAATGTAGGTAAGTGACTAGGTTGTGTTGCATGTATGAACATATGAGACTTGCATGTACATATATATTCATAGTATGAACTGCATCAAATCTCGTGTTGCCTGTGTGTGATGTTTGTGGCTTGTAGAAGACTGCAGCCTTTGACTGATGCCACAACATCTGGATTCAAATCCTGGCTCCATCTTACTGACTGTGTGGCTGGGGTAACTCCCTTAGCCTCATACCTTTGAGTTCTCTCATTTGAAATCTGGAATTAACATTTGAAATCTAGTACCTACCTCATAGAGTTGGTTTGTAGATTAAATGAGATAAAGAATATAAAGTCCTTTTTTGGTACCTGGCACATATAAGTGCCCCATAAATGTAAGCATTTCCATGATCATTACCATTACTGATGAATTATGAACCTTAATGGCAACACAGACGTGCCATATTGTGCTAAACGAAAGGAGATCCCCTTGTATTGCATGTGAGCCCACTACAGCATGTGTATTCTGTGCTATTGTTTATGTGGGTTGAATGTGCATTTTGTTTTTTGTTGGATGCGTGTGCATTTTCTCCTGGTACTTTACATCTGTGTTTCATTTCAGGTGTATGCACGTGCTCTCTGGGTTTCGTTAGCTGTGCATACACATTGCATAGCACTGCAAGTAGACTTTGCTTTATTGTGCATGTTCTGTCGCAGTGCATGCACAGATTGTAACATCTTGCATAGGAGCATTAGCTGTGTTGAATGGCATACTGGGTGCTAGTAACGGAAGCCACAGGGTAGCTTTGTTTGGCCTATGCATTTTTTATGGAATTACTAGTATTTAAAAATTAAAATATTTCACATAAAATCAGATGACACTTTCTCTTTTTAAAACTGGAATACCTATAGTCCCTTGAGACAATACTCAGCAGGAGTTGAGGATGGCGGCCCCCTTTAGGTACGGTAAACATTATGCAATTTGCCACCATCCTCAGCATTCCCTACTGTCCCTTCACCTTGACGCTCAGGCTCAGCTGTTCTGTTTCATCTCATGCGTGCTATTTTCTCACGCTCAGCCTGTTGCACCCACTCCCACTCCCTTTCTGGTTTCCACAGTCATCTGGGTTTGCCACCCCTGGCTCATGAATGCACAAAATCTGGGTGCCTTTCTGACAAGCCCAAGAAGGGCTAGTGAGCGAGGGAAGGGCGTGAAGACCCCACTGAGCAGTCAAGAATCCCCAATTCTCTGGAATCTCCATGCATTTCTACACCTACATGCTGCACAAGGAAATAGCCACCAACACCAGTACTGACCCTGCTGATGGAGAAGAGCAACCCTGGCCGATCGGAGCAAACGCCCGTGAAACAGAAGCGCAGCTTCCAGTAGAAGAGGTGCTCCCAGATGAAGGTGATGAGGCTGAGCGCCATGGCGGCAGCCAGCATGTAGAACACGCCCGCCATGTTGTCCACATCCAGCTGACTGCTCATCACCTCGTTCTTCTCATTGTGGCAGATCCCCGTGAGCCACAGTGTCTCCAGCTCCTCCATCTCACCTGCACAGAACACAACACCCACAGGGAGTGAGGACGGGTGTGCGCACTTTGGGGCAGACACCTGTGGGTTTGGGACAGACTGCGCGACTGACAGCTGTGTGACCCTACGGCAAGTTACTGAGCTTCCCCGATCTCCGTTTGCTCACTTGTTGAGTGAAGATAATGATAACAACACCCACCTAATATTGTTGCAGTGAGAATGAAATACGATAGCATCTACAGCCAACAGCACAGTTCTTGGTTTTGTTTTGGGGGCTTTCTTTTTTGTCATTATTATGTTTTTCTCACTGTGCTTTCTTCTACGACTTACTCCCAACACTCACCCAAGCTTGGAGCAAGACATGGGATAAATTGCAGCATGCTACAGTGGAAGGACTTCATTTCAATTCTGAGCTCGTAATTTACTAGCAGTGTGACCTTGGAGCCACAGTTATCTTGTCTGTGAAATGGGTATAATAATAATTATGAAAACTTGCTATGTTTTTGAAAAGGTTCATAAAAGTTTTCATCATTTATTGTTGTGAAGGAAATGACTAGCACGGCACCTGGAATATGGTAGTCATCGAATTTATTACTTCCTTCTCTTCCCTCTCTTTAGAATATCCGGGATTACTCCAAAAAGTCATACACATGCTGTGTACTTAGAACACAAAACTTTAATTGAAAAGAGACATCCAACTGGCTCTGAATGGCCAACTAAGATGGCTAACTAAGCCCCCACTCCCCAGCTGTGGTAGGCAATTAAAGAACCAGGTGGATTTTTCAATGAGGGGAAGAAAAAAAAAACGTAGGCATGCTTAGCATTTTTTTTTTGTCTCTCTTTTATGTGCATTTTATTCAGTACCATTTGGGAGAAAATTCTCTGATCTAAATATCTAGCAATTACACTAACTGTCTAGCAATTCGCTTAAACTATGCTACTTAGACTATGATTCAGCCTTTAAAAACTATCCTTCAAGGACAGGGAAAATCAAGAAAGAGGCATATAATGTTAAATGAAAAGTATGATTATATTTTGTTATGTGGATATATATGATCTCTAAGATGAAATGAGGCAGAGAAATACAAAGAAAATCTCTGTTTATATTGATTCTCTTTTGAAGAAGACAATCATAATTATTGATTTAATATTGGTCTGCTTTTTAAATGTTGTGAAATTAGTATGTATTGCATTGCTTTCAGCTTGTTCTCATTCTTAACTGATATGGCTGAACATATAAATCTAAGTTGACGATCATTTTTCCTTGACCTTTTGAGGATTCTATTAAATTTTCTTCTGACCTGGATTGTAACTGTTAAGAAGTCGGCTGATCATCTCATTGTCATTACTTTCCATGCAATCTATATTTTCTCTCTAACTATTTTTTAGAATTTCATTTTGTCTTTGGTATGAAATCAAGGTAGAGATTCTTTTCATTTGTTCTATCATTTTTGTGTTTTTTCTTTTCCTGAAAATTTTGTTTGAAATACTCTGGACCTTCTCATTCTATCCTCCGAAGTATTAACCTGGTTTTAATATTTTTCATTCCTTTCTGTCTCTCTGCTGCAGTTGGATGAGTCCCATAAATCTATTTTCTAGTTCATTTCTTCTTTCATTAGTGATATTTAGCTTTATGCTTTAACTTTAATCTATCTATTTGAATTGTGACATTCATTTGATTCTTTCACAATTCTGCCTATTCCTTTTATCATAATATTCCATCCTTTGTTATGATTTTTAAAACTTTTATGTATTTGATAATTTCAAACCTATAGTCTTTCAGATTATTCTCCCTTCCTCCCCCTGCCTTAGTTCTTGGGATTCTCCTTCTTCTGTTTGTTATGTGTTCTGACTCTCATGGTGATTTACTTCCTTGTGGCATTTGTAACTTTTGATCATTAGCTAATCTTCTGCAGCTTGTTCTCTCTCTAAGCCCCAAGAGACTTCCAAGAACACTACATTATAGAAATGTCCCTACAGAGAGTTTCTGAGCTTGCTTCTGCCATGGCTCCAGGAGTTTCCAATGTACCAGTTTTTGTGTGAAATAAAAAAAAGTGTTTACTGTGTTTACTGCACCATTTACATAGCATACATTTAGATGCCAATACTCATTTGAGTTTTAATTTCTCACTCAGAGCTTCAAACATAGCAAACCTAGCATTTTCTTCATTTTGATGGACAATAGATATTCCTACTCTTCTTTTCATAGACTGACTCATTAAACGTCTCAGATTTGCTAATCAGGAAAAAAGCATACATATTCACAAGGTAAACAAATAGGAAATCCATCTCCTTAGAAGTTCTTTACCCACAAAGAAGGATGCTGTTTAATCCATGGTGTAAAGTGATGGGAAAGGGGTATCTTGATTCAATTCCTTTCCTCTAGTGCTTTCACAAGTCACAAATGTCATGGGAGACTCTGCAATATTATCTCATTGTCTGCCCACCACCACCACAAATTCATCCAAATTCCTCTGTCCACCATATGCCTCGAGACATGTGACTGCTTCCTCTGCTCACAAAAACACCAATGCCTTCCCTTTCAAAATACAACATGCTGTTGACTTCTTCCTCCCTTTGGAGTCTACGAGAACACAAAAATGGGTCTTCTCACCATGATTTGTCAAATTCCCAACACATCTTCCTTTTGGTGTTGTCCCAAGGAGAGCCAGGTTTGTAAGCCTGTGACAAGGGCGGCCAGATATGAGAAAATCATCTTGATTCTCTTCGGGGTATAAATATAAAGATTGTTTCCTCTGCCCTTTGCCCAAACAACACCTCTTTTTAAAATAAGTCAACCTGGTAAACCAGACCCGAATTCTAAAAGGAGAGCAAATACGCATTTCTCAATATCAATTACAGCCTGTTCCACCTATTTCTGAATTAATCACTTCCTGCCTCGTGGCCCCCGTTGACTAGTGTACTGAACTGCAGTTCAAATGCTTTCTTTCATTTTTAATTTACTCAAGTATATTGTCATCTCCTTGAGGGAGATCAGAACCGTGTTCTACGGTTTTGATATTTCTCATGGCCTGCAGCATGCAGTGAGCATTGAATCCATATTTTCTGTTTCTTTTTCTCTCCTTATATCCCCAGGCTTAAATTGGGCAGTATTGCAGAAGTGTTCCAGTCTGTCTGGTGAATTATTCTTCCATATAAATAGAGAAAAAAACAAAGCAAAAGGGAACTTGCAGTGGGCTTAAGAGTAAGAAGCTGGGAAGTGTGCATGCCTTTTGCTAGGGTGAAGCGTCACGTGTCATCTTTGCAAACAGCAGCTCTGGGATACTCATTCCACCATCAGTTTCTCCTATTACGAAGAGGTCATAATCTTTGTCAGTGTGAGCGTGTGAACCAGAGCTAGTAAATGGAACAATTAAGTCTCTTTCCTGAAGCAGACTCATTCTTGCTGGGAAAACACAAGCTAAATGCTCTCATGGGAACAGAGGGAGGCTGGGCAGCTTTGGGTGGGCAGCCGTACCACACTGTCTCTCTCCCTACCTGAGAGGACGGGTCCCCACATCATGCTCATAGATAGCCTTCTCCCTCTCTGTTTACATCTCCAATGGCAGCACCCTCATGAACACTTGCAGAGCTCCTTTGCACCCATGGGAAGTTACACCTGTTTAAAAGTTCTTCATGTATCTGCCTTCGGGGGAGAAGATGTAGCCAGCCACAAGTGTCTCTGCCGTCCTCTGAGTTCTGCACCCTCCCGAGGAAGGCTGTCAGTTCAGTACACAGAGGAGGGTGGGAAGGTCTCTCCTTTCCTAAGGTTGGCAACATTGAAAGGCAGAGTGATGGGATTTCAAGAGTCAAGAGCCAGAGAGATGCCAGATCTAACAGGGAACATGCAAGGGCAGAGGCAGCATTGTGCGTGTCTCAGATTCGCTTCCGTTGGCTGTGTGGGGAAGGCTGTAAGCGGCCGTAGGAGGGTCAGTCAGACAAAAGCTAGAGGCAGGAGGGACACAGACAGTGAGGGCTGACGCAGGATCGTGGGGTTTCCCGCATTATCCACCCACTCCCTTATACGGTAGAAGCCATGTGTTTCACATTGGCAAAAAGGAATGAATGAAAATTCAACTAGACACTGTCCAGTAGATCACATGAAAGAAAGTTTCAGGTGGAAAACACTAGAATGAGCTACAAAAGGAGGCACCCTTCCCTGAAGATTTGGGGGAACATGTCAAATCACCTGGTAAGGCCTAGTCCCAAGAAGTTCCTATCAGAATCAATATCTAAGTCAGACTGCCCCCACGCCTGCTGGCTCTGCGATCTTGGTCCAGATACTCTGCTTATCTAGCTGCCTAGTCATCCACTCATGTATCTATTTTTCTATTTAACAAAATGCAAAAATTTGTCTATGCTTCAGGCACTGTACTGGAATTAAAAAAATTAACTCATGTAACCTTAATGTGGCTGGTTCCGTATCATTGTTATTTTACAGATGAGGCACAGAGAGGTTAAGGAATAGTTCTAACATCTACCAAATGGGAGTACAAGAGTATCTACCTCGTAGGAATTTTGTCAGAATTAAATGATATTGCATGCATATGAGGGCCTGGCACACACACACTGATTACTCAATAAGTACTTCTGGACGTATTATTATTACTAGCTGAAATCAGGGAAGCTGGGGGTGGGGCGGGGCAGACCATGCAACCCTTCCTGTGCCCTTCCGGTTCATGCAGTCTACAGTTCCAAGAATGCAGGTCCAGGGAGAAGGCTCAGCTCTCCGAGAAGACTCTGTTATACCCAAGTAAGAGAAGCCAGCTCCTTATTTTCCCTAAGACTGACTCTCAGCACTTCCAGAGGGACTGCAGCTGCTTTTCAGATTAGATTTCATTATATTCTGTAAGACTGTCTACAAGCTAAGGGGATTGCTTCAGGAGAGGATTTTATAGCAAGCAATGTGACTAGCCTTCAAACTTCCTCAGTACTTCTCCCCTGAGGTCAGTTGTGAAAAATCCATTTTGAACTTGTACCCTCTAGGCTTCGTCCAGGGCCTGAGAATTTGCTGAAACCCATCTTCTAAAATCAGCTTCTGCAGGCGCACATCTACATATTTTTTTTCTCTTGGTTTCTGGCCAAAGCACCTGACCCCAGGCAGTGACGGTATGAAGAGAGCTAGTGTGTGGTTTGGAGAAGGCTGGGTGTGATGTCCTGTTTCATTTCTGGTCAAGGAAGCTATTGGTTTTTGGTTCTCCAAGGACATGATTTGGGTTTTCTTTACTCATGCACTTACTTGTTCATTCACTCACTGAAAAGAGAACATTTCTAAAGGCACTTAACATGTAGTCGGCATCTCTGTATTTCCATAACGAGATGAATTACACATAGTCTTTGGCCTCTAAGAGCTCAGAGTCCTGTGGGAAAGACAGTCATGAAAACCAGCAGTTATGGCAAAATGAGATGATTGACTTGGCATCGGGCTGGAGACAGGAAGCACCGGGGAGTGTCTGGGGATCACAGAGCGGTTCAGAATTTCTGGGAAGGATGAAGGGATTAAAGGAGGAGCCTGCAGAGCTGGAGCCAGAGTGCAAAGGATTCAGCTTTCATGCTGAGAAGTCTGGGGTACCCTGGGCACAGTGGGGCCACTGGATGTGTTTTTATAGGGAATACCCCTGCCCAGCCGTTTTCTCGGGGAACCCAAGGCTCTTCAGTTGCTGCCCATGCTTCTCCAGTTACAGCCCCATGATCAGAAACCCAGTGTCTCCTCACATCCATCGTAAAGTAGGCTGTTTGTGTGTGTGTGATATCTCATTTAAGATCGCAAATTTGTAGGATGGTGCTACATTGTGGAGAAGGAAGGTCACTAGTAAATTCTATCCCAGTGACATAATCGCTATTAGGGCCCCGTCCTAATCTCAGAGTCAGGCAGAACATGCAGCTTAAGCTCTCCTGCTCCCAGGAAATGTAGTGAGTAGGAGAAATCCACCTGCAAGAAAATGCTGAGAAGGATCCATTGTAAACTGTCAGCGACATCATCACCACCCATAGTATTATAATTGATTCCAGATATACCAGCTGTGTGGCTTTGTGCTGAAAGCTTGGCGATCGCTGTCCCTGGGTACAGCTCAGAGGTCTCAACCTCCAGGAAGTCTTCCCTGAACGCACAGGAATGTGGGTATGAGACCGTGGTTTCTCCTACCATAATATCCTGGATATTTCTTTGATATCGAATCTGTCACACTGGAATGCAATTGTCACTTGCTTCTAAGTCTTCATCAATGAGAGGTGAGTTTATTCAGGGCAGGGATCTTGTCTTATTCTTCTTGTATCACCAATTTGAGGCACTGGTCTTGGCATGTAGTATGTGGTCCTCGTTGCGCCGATGACACAAGGCCCCTCTCTCCTTCATTAGTTTGTGGTCCACGGAGCTGGGGTCAGCAAGAGCCCGAGAGAGGGAGGAATTGATGAAGCCCCAGGCAAAGGGGCCAGGGACAGATTCTGAAACCCAGAAATCAAGGCTGACTCTTGGGGCAAGTATGTTCCAATCAGAGGTCCTGGCAACGGAGCCTGGTGGTTTCCCACAGGGAGTGAACTTCCATCTATAGCCCAAAGACGTCAGGAGGATGTCACTGCTGATCCCATTAGGGTTCGCTGTGAACACCAAGACGGAAACTGACCCCATTTCCATCCTGTTTCATGTCTTGCCCAGGGGTTGGGCACTTTGGGTTTCTCAGAAGCCCTATTGGAATTGGAAATGGCAAAGGAACAACTCTCTTTGTGGAAAATCTAGGGCACAGATTCATCGCAGGCTCATGTTCCCAATGGGGACAGACTCGGTCATCGAGTTCTGAGCTGCAGTCGTGGGACTGAGGATGGAACCCGCATGACCGAGGCCAAGTCCTCTGCTCACAGGGTCGTTCTGCATGTGGAAAGAGGCTGCTGGTGAGAGTTGGAGGTGTCGTCTGTGACCCTGGAGCAGAGGAAGGTCAGACAGACCATCCGAGCACTGACCTTGGGGCTTTAGCCTCATGAACGCTGCAGTCTTGACTCAAAGCCACGTGAGTCACATCCACCCTCTTGGATGTGGCAGCGAGAAACTCATCCCTTTGCCCCTTCCCCCTAATGACCCTACACCCTAATTATTGAAAAAGACAAAAAAAAAAAACCCTTAAAAACAAAACAAAACAAAAAAACAAAACCAACAAATCTGACAAAGAAGAAAAGAAGAGAAAAAGAAGACCCATGTAACCTTAGGTCTGAAAATACCATTCCGAAGCCCATGACCTTAGAGCGTCACTGGACTATTTGCCGAAGAGAAAAAAATACTTTTGATGGTGCTGGTGATGGGGACTAGCACAAGATTCTGGACACAAATAGATCGAATTTGGAAGATAAATATTCCTTATTTAAATGTCAGAATATTCCATTTCTGTATAATGCTGAGAAGTCACAAAACCAAAATAAAAATAGGGCTAGGCTTAAATGTATCCAGTTAGATGCAGAGACAGGCTGTCTTTGGCATGAATGTCTCACCGTCACCTTCTGACTGAGGTTTCTGCTCCACTGACAGAGCTGGAGAATTGCAGAGTCCATTGCTACCTGTCACTGTCTGCCTGGGATTGCAAAGGCCACATGGTCAACCACGCAAGTTGGAGTTGGGCAATTTTATGTGTATTTTGGAGAAGAAAAATGAAAAAGAGGAGAGAGGATTGGGTACCTCCATCAAACGTCAAACAATGCACAAGGTCACAATTTTCCACTAGAGGGTGAAGGTGGACAGAAATAGCCCTCTGAATTAAGACTGCAGAAAGTTGCAGGAAGTCTAGGAAACCCCAGGTACACCAAGCACTTCTGGAGTCTGCTTGTCTAATCTGCCCTACACAGATATAGATGGTCAAGCTGATATGACTTAAAAGGCATTAAGTGTTTGTGAGCATAAATAAATTCATAGTAACTTTTCACCATTGCACATTTTCTTGGTCCTCAGAATCCTGTGACTCTTGATGTAAGGGCATGAGGACTTTTTAGCATCACAAAGGGGTTCTTGTGTTTTAAAGTTTATGGATTTAAGAAAAAAAAGGATATCAATGACCCCATGCTGTTTTGAGAGCCCCTGGACTAAACTGGGGTTCTAGCGCCCCAGGGCAGCTAACAGCCCTGCCCTAATAGGTAGTCACAGTGTGCCTTTCACAGGACCCTTCTTTTACCTGGAGGACAGCTGTCTAACCTGTGACCAGGGGATCCTTCAGATGGGAAACTTGTTTATACTGGGGACATCCATGAGGCTCTCCAACCTGTGCCCACTTTATGTCTGCCTGACCATTGGTCTGGCACTGGGAGCCCCACCTTGCATTCTCCCCAGGGAAAACCCAACCCGGGGCAGTCCCTAGTTCTTCAGACAGAAGGTGCAACTTCAATTCACCAACACAATAGAAAATAAGTTTACTGCTTTATTACTTACAGAGCCTGGGCAGGGAGGGTACAATGAATCAGGACAGTTTTCTGTTCCGGGTCACACAAGACAGGAATGAAGAGTCAGACAGAGAGAGAGAGAGAGAGAGAGAGAGAGAAAGAGAGAGAGAGGAAAGAGGGAGAGAGGGAGAGAGAGGGGACAACTAGCAGTACATATAAGAGGGTGTGGCCACCTTAGCTTTGCGGGCAAGTGACTGAACAATCTGCTTAAGAAAGCTGCAAGTAGAGCCCAGTCTCCGAGGCAGCAGAGATGCCTCTAAGTTCTCATCTCTGGCCACAGGCTTGAGCCCTTTGGGTGTGGTGCTCTACTTCTAAAGCCTAGGCAGCAACTTTTGCTGTGTCGTTCTCGTTCCATGCCAAAAAAAAAAATATACACAAGTACAACGACCTCACTGCTTTTCAGGTTCTTTTTTACCGAAGTGTCATCAACGAGCTTCCTGAGACTATAAGCAAAATGGATCGTTTCCACTTGATCTGTATTCCCCACAGCCTAGGACAGTACGGGGAGCTCAGTGGGCACCCAAGACTTGGTTGTGGGATGAAGAAGAGAAGGCGAGAGCAGAAAGGGAAAAGGGGAAGAGGAAAGAGGTAGGATGGGAGGAAAAGAGGAGAAGAGAGAGAGACAGAAGGGAGAACTGAGACGCTTTATGGAAAGGACCCTACGCCAGCTGTCAGTGAGGTCTGTAACTACAGCAAAAGGAATACTGTTTTTCTTTACACAGGGGACTCTGGGATGGTGGGGAAGGCTGGGTTAAGACTTTAGACAGCTCTCAGCTCTCCCTTTGATGATATCACTCCCCCGTAGGTGTGGGGGTGCTCCTCTGGGTCCTGTCCCTCACCCCAAGTCTGAAGCACCAGGTGGGGTGAGACCATGGCCAGGAATGGGTGGAAGAACATACGGGGACAGGTGAGTAGTTAGATTTATATTCCAGCCCAGGAAAGCATGTGGGGCAGACACTACAGTCCTCTGGCCCCATTCTACTGATGATGAATCTGAGGTCAGGTTATGTGCTCCAAGGTCACAAAATAAGTCAGTGTTGAAGCTGGGAAAAGAATTTGGATCTCTATATAATTGGCTATAATCATACAAAAACATCCAAGCACACAGCCACTGGTGAACACACCAGTGCATAAGCCTGTTTTACCTTTCTCATAGAAGGTAGGAAAAGGGCAGTCAGAAATTGGAGGAGCCACACGCACTGCTAGTGGGAATGTAAATGGGTTGTACATCTTCTGAAAACTGCTTGGAAACCTCCACTAAAGCTGACTATATGCACTCTGTGACCCAGCAATTTCATACCTAGGTACATTCCCAAACAAGTAAGTGCCTTCATGCACAGAAAAATTAATGTACAAGGATGCTCAAAGCAGACAAATTCTAGAAATGAAGCAAATGCCCATGAATAGCAAAATTGATAAATAAATTATGGCATATGTGTACAATAAAATACCACACAACAATGAAAATGTTGTGGCTACATGAAGTAATATGTGTTAATGTCATAAAAGACATAAATGGAAATATATTGTATGAGTCCACCATTTATGTGAAGTGCAAAAGGAAGCAAAACCAATACACAGTCATGGAGGGCAGAATGTTGTTACTTTGGGGGGAATATTGGCTGGCAGAGGCCACGAGGGAGCTTTCTGGGGTGCTGGTCACATTCTATATCTTGATCTGGGGGCAGTTGCACAGCTGTATAAACATTAACTGGACATTGGAGTTTGTGTGTGTATATACATGTGTGTGTGTGTGTGTGTGTGTGTGTGTGTGTGTGTGTATAAAATATTGCCTTTCCAAATGAAAATGCTTAAAAAATATAGACTGAGAGGGATTTGGACCACCATTTATCCATCTCGTAAACCTTGCACAAGGCTATGTGACATCAGTATTTGACTTATCAGCAAGCCATTCATTATGCCTTATTTCCACTCTGATGGTTTTCCTGACATTTGACTTTTCCTGGTTGGAGCGATTCACTGCTTGTCTGGCACAGGTTTGCACCACTGACCTTGCTCGAATCCTGGTGTCGGATTGAAAACCAGCACCAAGACTCCGGATCTCACCAGGCCTTTTGGAAAATTTGCTGCAAACTTAACGCAGATGAAAACCCTTGGAGTTTCAACACATAAGAACAGTCAATGGCTCTCCAGGATATTGACGGATTTTATGTTTCTCAAGTAAATACTGTTCCATTACTATTCCAAATATGTCTCTAGTTAAAATTAGGAGGGAGATAAACAAGTCTAATTTTTATGGTACCATCTGGTCACAGGCCAATGGAAAAGCAGTTAAGCCCTTTATTGCTAATCTATGCTTAGAACTGACACATTTCTGCTTTGAAAACATTGCGTTTCTGAATAAATAGTTTGCCTGGACGTAGTCTTTAGGTCACAGGAGAGTCAAAGTGACTTAGTTGCTGGGGCATCAAAATGGCCGTTAATCATCATCCCCTTGGAGTATATATCATCAAATCCGCTATCTTTGTGTACAAATGAGGTTTATGTGCATGCAAAAGCCATCCACATAGGGTAGGAGCAATAACAAAATCCATATAAAAAATTAGACCCCTTCAATGGTCTTCAGCCACACTTCCCTGGTGGTTTCAAATGAGACCACATCTACGTGTGTAAGGAGAGCCATTGCATCCAAATCTGGTTCCAGATCCAATTCGATCAATAGAAGAGCTGGCTCAGGGCCTGCCTAAATGTGGAGCCTTCAGTCTTGCCTGCTTTATTTTTAACAAGTTATTATAGTCAATAAATGAAAATGAAATCTTTGGAAGCAATAAAAACTTTCATGTCTATTTTGATCCTTCCTGAATGAGGCAGCTTCACATTAAAGCCTATCTGACTACTTCTTCCATTCATAGCCTACCTCACATCTCCTGTGGTCCTTACTGAGGCTGCCATGCGGACTGACGCTCAGAAGTTCCACATCATTTATTGCTCAGGTTTTCACAATCACCAAGGTCTCTGTGTAGACCCAATTAGGAGCCCTGAGAGAAGGAGGGTGAACAAAACACAGGGCAAAGACCCGATATCACGGACCCCAGTTGGGTGATCTCTTTGGCCACTGAGTGCCAATATTTGCCAATCAGAGAATAAGATGTTTCTAAATACTAAATATTGTGATTCCAAAGAGTGATTCTTAAATATTATTGTGTACTAGACTCACCTAGAGAGGATGTAAAAATATCTCTAGGGGGGTAAAATTAGGTAACTATATTTCAACGGGCTCCCATTTTTGGATACAAAAATGTCAAAAGTGTCTTCGTAAAGAAGGGAGATAGGAGTGTTTAATCATTTTTATATCCCACCACCTGGAATTTAGAAGCTGTTCAGTTATTCTTTTTTGAATGAATGACTAGAAGGGAGAATGAATGAATGAATGAAAAAATGGGTGAATCAATTGGAGGATTTGTCAAAGGCACCCAGTCCTTCCTAACTTGATTAGAAAGTTGGTGATTTACAGAGTAGCCTAGCTCAGCCCCTACTGTGATTTCTGCCTTTGAAGTCTCAATTTGATTAAAACACTTTTAGCAAGGAACAATAACTTTCTGAAATGCTGGGGATTATGCAGTTCCAAGGAGCTCTGTGGGGAATAAGCAGTTCTGGCAACCCAGGCAGGTCTTTGTGAACCCGGGGAGGCTGCGCTGCAAGCCTGTATCGGGGCCAAACATCTGACTTGCCTGAGTTACATTCTGTCCTTGTTTCATTCCTTCTCATCTCTTGCTTCTGGGTCCTGAGTTTTCCCCAAACTGCCAGGGTTGAATGATCTCAAAAATTAGGCTGGGCTTGTTCCCCTGGTGCCAGGGCCTGAGGCACAGACAGGTTTCCTTCACCACGGAAAAATGAAAAAATGTGTAGGTCACTTTCTCTCCCACCCTCAACCTCTGCCAGCAAGTTATTTTGCCCAGGATCATCTGCAGGGAACTGATGTTGTCCCATTAGTAAAAGAGGAACACTGAATCTGGGGTCTGACCAATCTGTGTTTAAATCTCACCTTTCCAGATGAGAAAACCTGCCTTACAAGATGCCTGGGAGGGTTACAGCAGCTAAAGGAGAAACAATATTGCATAATGGTTCAAGCAAAGATCCTAGAGCCCTCGTGCATAGGTTCTCAGATCTGCCACTTGGCTGGGTGATCTTGAACACCTTACTAAACCTACATGTGACTCAGTTCCCTCATCTCTAGACAGGGCTTAATAATCACAACTCGTGCCATTTAATCACTGTGAGGATCAAATGAAATGAATACATGTAAAGACTGAGATGATTTGGTGACGCATAGTTACCACTCCATAAGTGTTACTTGCCATAAATTTCTATTAAAATAATAATAATCATGGTAACTTTGAACTACTTCCATGAGGAGAAATGGCAAGCTATCCCATGCCCTTAAAGGGGGTTCTCAGATTCTCTGCACTTCCCCTCCCTCAACCACCTCCCCAGCCCCCAAATCCTTATTTTGCATTTATTTCTTTAAATGGGCTGAGGCTGCTGGTTGCATTAGGGTGTTGCTGAGTCATCTGAGGACACAGGGACCTATGTCAGGAAGAAATGCTGGCAGAAGAAGCCAGCAGGAGGCAGATGAGACACCTCAAGGCAGGAGAAGTCAGTTGGTGGTCTGTGCCTTGCACCACCGCCCTGGAGCAGAGACAAGGCAGTGGACGGCCCTGAGACTTCTTGAGTTTCACCTGCAGCGTGGCTGATTCTCAGCTTGACAAATCCAGCCTGCTCCGTGGATGCCCAGGCTGGATACTGCCTCTCCTCTCCCATTCCTTCCCTCTTAGCCTTACCTCTCCCTTCCTTTTACCTCTTCGCTTCCTATAGCCTCCTTTCTTCCTTTCTTCCCTCTTTCCTTCCTTGGTGACTCTGCTCTTTTCTCTTCTTATTTATCCTTCATCATTTTCTTCTTCCTCTTCCTTCTTTTTTTCCCTTCCAATTTCTCCCTAATATATCTCTGTCCCTTTTTCCTTTCTTACCCCACTTGCCTTTCCTTTCTTCTGGTTCTCATCTCAATCTTCTCCCTTCCCTTAGGAGAATGGGACAACCTGCAACATTCAGTCTCCTCTGCCTTTCTTACCTTTCTCCAGACAGTCTAGGTCAGGTGGCACCAAACGTTTTCTATAAAGGGCCAGACAGCAAATATTTTGAGCTTTGCAAGTCATGCGGTTTCTGTTGCAACGACTCCACGCTGTTGCTGTAGTGTGAAGTCAGCCACAGATAACACGTAAGAGAATGGATGTGACCGCGTTTCAGTAAAACCACATTTTCAAAGACAGGCCATGGCTCTATCTGGGCCATGGGTTTTGCCAAATGCTGAGGAAAACGCTCTTTCTCTTGTCACCCGCTTGATCACAGACCAGCAGAATGGAGCACAGATTTCAGCCGCATGTTTGTAATTGCTGGGCCCCCGCAGGTACCATCCCTGGCCGCTCCCTCTCGGGTTCCTGATTCAAGAGGCCGAATCCCAGACCCTCCTTTGATCTGGTGGGCACAGAAGAACCAGGAGTGCTGATGTACGTTGCTGACAGTTAAGTGTGAATACCTGAATTAGTGGCTGAAGTTAAAGAATTCAGAAAACAAGTCTTGGTTGGTAAGACATGTGAAATACAGCGTTAGAGAAAGAGACAGAGAGACATTAAGAAGGAAGCGTTCAAGTATTTAAATTCTTAGGACTACAGGAGTAAACCCAGCAAAGAACACAGTGGGAGTGCAACCCAGTTTGGCAGAGAGAGGATCTGGTTCAGATGAAACTGCGCAAACGTCACTCCGGGTTGCCAGGGCTTTAGAGTTCTCTATTTATGCTAATGACATCGCAATGAACAAAACCACATGTCAGTGAAGTAGAACAGGAATCAGGGGTGGAGCAACACAGCTTTATTCACAAGCTCCTCTTTGGGGTAGGGATTCGGGCTAGAGCTTGGGAGATGCTTACAAAGGAGAGAGTGAGATGATGTGAGCAGCGTTGGTTTGTCAAAGATCTAAACCAAGCATATGTGCTTGAGAACATTGTGGACATGAAACCTGCCTGCGGTTCCTCCATTAGTGTGGTCTTCCCAAAGACAAACAAAGTAAGTGTTTGTGAGTCCACGTTGTCTCGCCTGTCCTGCCTCTACCGTGCTGCAGGGAAGGAGGAGGGGCCTGGGACACAGCAGAGCTCATTCTACTGGAGGCTTTTATAATGTGGGTTGTGTTGCCAGCCACTATGGCTGAGGATACCCCAACTGCCTCCTCACCCCTCGCTCCTACCACAGAGGTCAAGTCTTCCCCAGAGGAACAGGACAAGGGATCATTACAGGTTCTGTTTTCCCTTTGTTTTGTGTTTAATATATAATTGGCCTAGGAGGCAGGAAATCTAGGGTTTAGGCCCAACTCTGCCACTCCTCGATGTACAACCTTGGGTAAGGTCATACCCTCTCTGGCTTCAGTTTCCCTATTACTGGACTTAGTAGCAATTCATATCCACTCCAGTTCTAAGAGCCAGGAAATATACAGTCTTGCTGGTTATATATATCCCAGAGGATTTTGTTAAAGAGATCAATGGGGATCTATGACCACAATAATACACAAATTAAACAATGAAGGAATTTGCCTCTGTCTTATAGTGAATACAGTGGCAAGAGGCTTGGGAAGATTGTCATATCAGGCAGTGCTTTCATGGTTACCTCCTTGCAACTCTATAGAGGTGTCTAATGTCCTTCTTAAACAAAGCAATGTCCCCTTCATTGGAGAAGATACTCAATTGGTGATATAAATCCTCCAAAAGTATATGTCTGCAGCATTTTCAAATTCATTCATTCATTTAACAAATATTGTTTGAGCACCTGCTGTGTGCCAAGCTCAGCTGTGAGTCCTGGGGGACAGGAGGGGCAACAGGGATGGACATGGATGGTGTATGCCCTCAAGGGACTCACAATGCAGTGCACTCGAGTGGGCCAGGGGACACAGAGGGGCCACCAATGAGCTGGCATCTAACATGTGCCAGGTACCAGGCTGGTTGCCTGATCTTTGTTTTCACATTTAATCCTTAAACAATTCAGATTTAAAACTGACATTCAAAGAAATTAATTTGCTGAAGGTATCACCACTAGGAAACTGTAGAACCTTCATCTTACTCACTTCCCTTCTCTTGCTTTGCTAAATGCCACAGGAATGCTATAAGCACGGATCTACAGGAGTTTACAGGAAGGGTATCTAGCTTGTAGGTCTCTAGGGGAGACTTCATGGAGGAGCACAGAGGCTGCAGGGTGGGTCAATGTCAAATCAGGAAAGGGGTTAGGAGAAGAGGGAAGGAGGAATTTCATTTTTAAAGGGGCCCGCATCAAACAGTCCATGCTTATGTGATAAAACTTCAAATGGTAGAATTTAGGAAAGTTGAATAGGAAAAGTATTTAGAGGTGGGGTCTTCAGAGATGTCCTCAACCCACACTGTCATACCATCCCTAAGCCAGCTCTGAGAAGATGGGCTGCGAGGGCCTCTCAGGGACGTGCCGTCCTCAGACTGGGTGTGTGTGGTCATCACTGTCCAAGCTGCAGGAGTGTCCAGCTCTCCCCAAGACTCAGACATCAGTCCAAGACATCAAGCTGGGAAGTTTTGTACAAGGGCAGTGCTGAGGATGTTAGCAACCCATTTAGTGGCCCACAGCAATTTATGAGAAGTCTAATTAAATATTAGAACTTATGCAATCACACAAATGCTCTCTACTCCGCCTGGCAGTGTAGGGTCCCTTGCCATCAAATGCCATCCTGCATACTTCAGTGGAAGAGCGGTCAACAAATAGAGGAACTGGGACCCCAGCACTGATCCACTCAGAGATAGGGAGGGGGCTTCTCCACGGACACCCCTCCCAGGCTCCCCACTCCAAGATCTGTGAGCATCATTACCCTGGATTGGGGTTTTCCAAAGCTCTAGAGTCAATCGTAGCAAGATTTCTTATTGATACAAGAGCAGAACTTGTGGTCCTTTTCAATCTGTTAACAATCTGGATGAATCTTTAAATGACTACTGGCAAAGCTGCAGCACAAAAGGGACAGAGGGAACCCAATGAACTAAAATTATATATCTATATAGTATCTTTCAAATATTTCATATATGACATCTATCATATATGCCCAAATATAATTAGGGTTACTAACTAGTTTTAAAACTGGTAGAGTCCTGGCAAAATTAGTTGAGTTGATCACTCTATTAATACAATATTAATATAAGAGATATATGTACCATAGCTTTAAAATATTTTATATGTAATATCTATTACACATACCTAAATATGATATAGGTATAATGAAATATACCATGTAAATAGCTCATAAAATATATGATAAACATGTATATATTTAGTTTGTTCGATGAACTTAGACAAGATTTCAGGGACAAGTAATTATATTTCTGAGTTTAAAAATAAATCCACAACCATGAAAACTTTGTACCAAAGTATAAAGAGAAAGATTAAATGTTTCTCAGTGCTAAAAAATATTATAGCTAAAATGACCTGGCCACCAGCAACTAAGATTTCTCCCTGCAGCGTGGTTTCACGGAAAGATGATCAGAAATGGAATCAGATGAACTTGGTTCAATTTTTACATCTATTAAAAAATCTGCGCAGGGTGTTGTCCATGGACTGGCAGCATGAGAGTCACTTAGGAGCTTGTTAGAAATGCAGGGTCTCAGGCTCCAGCCCAGACCCACTGAAACAGAAGCTTTGCTTTAGCAAGACCCCCGGGTGACTGCTGTTCGTGGTGAAGTTGGGAGACGCTCTGCTCTAGCTGCCTTAACCCAACCGAGCCTCATCTTCCTGCTCTGCAAAGTGGAGATAATAAGTCTACTCCGGAATGTTACATGAAGAGTTACCAGAACATCACATGTGATGTTGGCGTGGGGTTGGACACAGAGTAGGGGGTCATAAACAATCATTTCCTTCCCTTTCCTCAGCATCACTTGCTTTTGAATAATATAATTATATTACCTTGGTTCTCTCAAAATCTTTTTTCTGGCTCTTGTACATCAGGAGGGTTTTGACCTTTATGATCTTCCTTCTGCCTCTTCAAATCCCAGAATTATATAAAAATATCACAAAATCCCTGAGATGGATAGGACCTAAAAGATCCCCTGTTCACCTTTACTTTGAAGCCAGAAATGCCACTCGTTAAGTCCCAGGCTCACTCGGCCTGTATGTTCTCACGCAAGTGCCACCGTCTAGGTGCCAGGGAGAATCCGGGACTCCGTGGAGATTTGCTGGTTGCTGGATGGGTAAATGGCCGGGGCTTCTGTGAACTCTGCCCCGTTCTATTCTCGGTCTAAATCTCACTACACTTGTTTGCTTTCTGACTCATTCTGTCCTTTCATTCTTCCATTAAAAAAAAAAACTAATATGTCTCATATTTCTCCTTGGCCACTCTCTCATTTACCCAAGACACCTAAGAAGAAGATACATATATATGTGTATGTGTATGTGTTTGTGTGTCTACATATACGTATATACAAATTCATGTGTGTGAGGTATTATAAATGTGTTTTTATTATAAGATTAGATATTTCAAGTTTATATATTGTCAACCAAGTAGACTGTGAGTTCCTCAAAGGAAAGAAGAAAAAGACTATGACATCCCCTTCTGGAACATCAGTGCGTATAGAGGTACCTGATTCTTCATAATTACTGGGTATTCGTGCTGACCAATGCTGAAAAGTACCTGTGAGTGTTGTTACGGAACTACTGAGAGCCAAGGTCCCCTGGTGCACGCCGCCATTTCAGAAAGGACACAGACAATTAGATGGGAAAAGAACGGCAAAGTGTTACTGGGATCCTGTGCACCCCTCAAGGCAGATTAGTAGCCCTTTTTCCTGGGGAAATGCACGGCAGGCTTCACGTAAGAGGTTCCCCCAATCATCAAACGCTCCCCTCGACGGTTATATTTACACAGCTCATTAGGAAAATTTTTTGTACTTTTGACACTTATTAGACTCGTAATCGTCCACTGAAGCTACTCTATAACAAGAGATAAACACTCCATTCTAGAGGATGAATAATAATCAGGTACCGCTCGGCGCTGTGCTCTTCACAGGTCTAATTTTAGAGCATAATTAATCCTGCCGAAGCTGCATAAGATAAGTGAAATATTTATGCAGCTGTGTTAATTCATGTATTTACTCCTAGGGAAACAGTCAGAATTGGACATGGCTTTCCGGGAAGATTATCTTAAGACGCCCTCTGGAGCAGCGTCATTTTCTCTCCCATGTCGTTGCCTCCAGATGGCCTCCAGAGACGAAGTTGAAAGGACACATTTCCCAACCCCACAGCCTGGCCAGGAAAGCAGTGAGCCCGGACTTGAAATATCTACGAGAACCTACGTGTTCTGTAGGTACAAGAAACAAACCTCTGGCCTACCTGGATACAAACACTTTTCATTTTTTATTTGCCACAAAGAGAACGTTTTCTGTCCAGCACCACAAAGGTGGTTTCCATGATACTCACTTGATTATATTATTGCCAAAACAACACTAGAGAAGTTGTGTTTGATATGAGAGTTGTGCACGGACAACTATGGTGATAAGGAGGAGCAGAGGGAGATTACCGTGATGGTAACGATGAGAAGGATGATGATGGTGGAGATGGTGATGATCATGGTGATGATGAGAAGGATGATGATGGTGATGATGGTGAAGATGGTGATGATAGTGATGGTGATATTGAGATGATGATGAGGATGATAGTGATGAGGATGATGGTGATGATGATGGTGATAATGGTGGTGATGGTGATGATGATGAGGAGGATGATGATGATGATGGTGGTGATGACAATGATGAGAGTGATGGTGGAGGCAATGGTTACGGTAATGAGAATGATGGTTGATGATTATCATAGTGATGATGATATTGAGGTGAAGAGGAGGAGGAGGATGGTGATGGTGGTGGTGATGATAATGCTGCTGCTGATGGTGACAGCTAACATTTACTGAACCATTTCTACGTTCCAAGGGCTGTGCTAAGCTACATGCTTCGCAATGTATTGTCCCATTTTGTCCTCACACCAACCCTGGTAGGTAAATATTTCTGTACCCTTTAACAGATGAGTAAACCGAGGCTGAGAAAGATCAATTCTTTCACAGAAGTATTTGTAAATGGGACAATAGATTTAGTTTGGATATGCACTAAATTATTCCTTCCTAAAGGGTTTATAAATCTCATGAGTTTAGTTAGTCACCTTTGATAGAAATCTCAGAGAATTAAATGAAACAAGACTTTGACCCCCTTCTAGAGTAAGGCCCCTGAAGTAGAAGCTTTGCCACTTACTAGCCCTCTGAGCTTCAGTTTCCTCATCTGTAAAATGGGGATAAACAATATTTAACCTCATAATGCTGCTATGAAGATTAAATTAAAGGACACACGTGATGCATCCAGTATGATGACTGACATATCCTAGTCCCTAAATATGTTAGCTGTTTCATAACAGATGATACAAGAGTGATGACAATGGTGGGTAGAGTTAGACTCAGAATTCACTTAATTGACAGATACCCATCACATATACCAGACTGACAGATACCATCACATCCTGTCAAATGAAATACATCCCAACACCAACCATTCATCCAGACATGTATTTATTCATTCAATCCTTTCTTGACCAATTACCTGTTATGTTCAGGGTTTTTTGGTAAATGCTGGAAACAAGACACCTGTGTGCTGAGTAGTTCACCTATGTAAAGGTGCTTAAGCACCCCTGAGATAGACAACACAGTTGGCCCCAATTCTTCCGTGTCCACATTTCTTGCCATGAAACTTCAAAACTACTCCCATAAACATTAGTGTGTACCTTCAATCCCTTGACCATGGACATGGCCATCTGACTTGCTTTAGACAGGAGGGTGTTGGCAGACACGAACATGACAAAGCAGAGATTTGAAATGTGCACGTGCAGTTAGGTGTTCCTTTCTGTGCTTCTGACATAGCCAGGAAAAGGGCTGCCCATAGGTGACTGGTGCCCCTTCAGCCTGAGACCCAGAATAAACATTGGTGGAGCAGAGACCACACTGTTGACCTTTGGGCTTGCAGCAGAAAGTAGAGCCACCATACACAGCCCAGCCTGAGCCAGAGCTTCTCCACGCAGCCTGCACTCCCATGAGCAAAGTAAATGTTTATTGCTGCATGTCTCTAAGATTTCACAGCGAACGCTGACCAACATAGCCACAAATCATTATTACACAGCAGAGAACATGGCCAGTGACCTGAGGAAGGTACAAATGCCCTATAGGGAATTCAAATAATCAGATGTTCTTATTTGAGAGTTAAATATAAAACACATTTAAAATGCTTGATGGCACTGTGAGAATCCAGGATTTAATTCTAGGAGTAGAGAGAAGAGAAGAAGCTGCAAAGAATCACGCACCATGTTCAAGTTCACACCAACCCTGTGCACTAACCTCTGCTTATCTGGATATTGCATTTGACTGCAGTGGCTGCTGGACTTCCCTCTCCCGACTGTGGACAAGCACAGCATATTCTCGCACTGTCTCTGAATATAGCCTCCACCTGTTCTTGAACGGGGCTTCTGACCTATGCCCTGAGCTTTTGTGTCCTACTCACACTGAGAACGTTCACGGTGTTAACCTGCTATCTGTGCTGACTTTGCCTTTCCTGTTTGGAAATGGCGGGTTGGTACCATGTCAGGAAACTCAGGGCTGCAGTGAGATCACCAGCTATGAAGTAGGAAGGGAGACAGAAGGAAATGCTTCTGGGGCCGCAGTTGGCTCAGCTGGCTGTATAGTTTCATAAATGCCATAATTTCATTGGACTATAAACCCCGTGAGGGTGAGAACTGTAAATTTTTTCGCATGTTAAGGGATGAACTATAGTGAAATCCCATGGGATTCTCCCTGTTTTCTAGTGACTGCCTTTCCTTCATTCCTCCACAGGATAATACCATGAGCCACTCACGTTAGTGCAACATGACTCTACCCCTAGTCACTTCTGATGGGTCCAGAAAAGAGTCTTTGATCCCAAATACATCAGGAATCTTTTCTCCGGAGTTTGAAATCTAGCATGTAGAGAATAGAGATGAGGACGTATTGTAGCCTACTCATGCAGTGCTCTAGAGCAGGGTTCCTCAACTCTAGCCTCCTGACACTCGGGGTTGGCTGATCTGTGTTTTGGGGTGTGGTGGCCGTCCTGGGCACTGTACAATGTCTGCCTGAATCCCCACTGTCAAGGCACTGGGACTGTCCTGCTGACTGTTTTTCTCTGAACCTATTTAACTCTTTCCTCGATTCACTGAAGAATTGAGGACGAGATGCTCAAGAGATGCTTCTGTGTCCTCAGAATACTTTTTAAACATAGTTATCTAAAATTGCTTTCCATTAGAGCAACTGAAGAACCCTGGTAGCATGTGACAGGCACTCAGTAAATACCTTCAGTGAGCAAACTCGTTATACAAACATCCACTGGACAACCGCTTAGAAAACAGAGAGAGTATGAGGGTCTCAAGTCCCCCCCATGGTAGGGGGTCACCCAGGGGTCTTACCATCACCCACAAACTGAAGCAGGGCCAGGTCAATCGGCCTCTTCCAAGGAGACCCCTTCTGGAGGGCAATTCCATAACCAGTCGTGGCAAAGATGTACCCACTCCCGATGGTCACCAGCTTGCAGCCTTCGTCCCTCCCAGCCTTGTAATTCAAGACCGCCGCATCATAGATGAAAGCGTCGAGCTTCCTGAAACGACAAGAAACCAGGGAGTCACGGGGGTGGCTGGGTACCATCGCACGGTCCTCCTGAGGCCTGATCCAGCATCACAAACTTTCTTTCATGCTGGGGATGATGACTCATGGCCGCTCCATCCTTTCGTCATAAAAGGATCTATTTTTAATGAGGAGATAAAAGCCAGAACCTTTTCTCCCCAATGTATAAGAGGCAGCTAAATAAGGACACGAAGAATCCATCTACCCAAGTGAGTAAACAGTTGAGTTTGCTGGTTTGCTAAGTGTTTACCCTTAACACTCCCAACAGTGGAGAACGGTGGCCTATTTAGACAGGTTTGCATCAGAACAAAATAAACCATTAGGGGACAGGAGAATTTGTTGGTAGTGCACAGGACAGGGAGAGGGACTACATAGGAATAATGTCTTTTTCTTCCAAAAGAAATACGTGTACTGCTTATTCATAAAACAAAAATTATTGCATCATAATTTCTTAAAATCCAAATAATACAGTATTAAAAATGCAATTAAAATGAAAATTATTCATAATTCAGAAGCAACTTCAGTTAACATATTGGTGAAGAACCTTCCAAATTTTTTATGTTTATGCACACACACACACACACACACACACACACACACACATAGAGGTTGGCAAACTTTTTCTGTAAAGACAAGGTACTAAAATAATCTAGGCTTTGTGGGCCACACAGTCTCTGTTGCAACTACTCAACTCTGCTGTTGTAGGGTGTTAGGGGCTGAACTGTACCCACCCCTCAAATTCATATGTTGAAATCTTCACCCCCAGTACCTTGGAATATGAGCTTATTTGGAGATACGGTCATTACAGATGTAATTAGTTAAGATGAGGTTGTAATGAAGTAGGGGGTGAACACCTGATCCACTATGACTGGCATCCTCATAAAAAGGCAAAATTTGGACGTGGGTATACACAGAAGGAGAACACCACTTAAAGACTAGATTAGCTGCCACAAGCCCAGGAACCAGAAGAAGCCAGGAGAGAGGCCTGGATCTCTCCCTAGAGCCTTCAGGGGGAGTGTGGTCCTGCCGACACCTTGATCTTGGACTTTCAGCCTCCAGAACCATGTGCTACTTTGTTTTGGCGGCCCCGGGAAACTCATATATAGCACCAAAGCAGCCACAGACAATGTGAAAACAAATGAACTCTGCTCTGTCCCAATAAAATGTTATTTACAAAAACAGATTGGTCCACGGGCTGTAGTTTGCCAACCCTTGTTTTAACCCTGAATATATGACTATACCATACAAACTATTTCACAGATTGTTTTCTTCTGTCATTTCACACATAGTGAATGTATTTTCATATCAATAAATGTAGCACTTTTAAATTCTTTTTTTGATATATTTATTTTTATTAAGGTATCACTTATAGGCAATAAAGTACTTGATAAACTTTTAGGTGTGTATGCATCCTTGAAATCACCATGTAGTTCAAAATCGGGGACATTTATCATCAACTCAGAAGTCCTGTATATACCCCCCAGTTAGCACCCCAAAAAACAAGCCCCCCCGCCCCCCCAAGTCAGAGCTCCAAGTGTGTCCATCCTGCACTGTCTGGGGGATGGACATGCTTGAAGCTCTGACTCAGGTGGGGCAAGGGCGATATACGTAACCTAAACATTTGTATCCCCGTAATATGCTGAAATAAAAAAAAAAAATGAAAAAAAAGCATCAAGTAATCTTTTCAATAGCACGCACGCATATTGCTTCCAAATGTTAAAGTTATTTAACCAGGCTGAATCAGGGCTGGATGTGTCAGCTCTAAAACAGGTAGGAAAACAAAATCGGAGATGACTCCACTTCCTGACACTTTCTCAACTTTATTGCCTTTCTTTATTTAACAGAAAAACATAAAACAGTGAAGCAAAGAAAAATAAAAGTGGCAAAGAGAGGATGTGAAATGCCGCATCCTTTCAGAGACAGCTGCTGGAGGACTCCCTGTAGGAACAAAACTATTTGGAAGGTTTACAGCCGCATTCTTCATCTCAATTTTTTTTTATTTGTTTCTGTAACAATTTGAGATGGGGCATAATTACAGGGCTTGTGTCACTCATAGAAAGACTCTGAAGCTTTGATCTCAAGGCTGGGGGATCAGAGATGAGGTGTTCAGCTCTGAGAGTATTCAAAAGTAATCAGATCTGCCAAGCAGCAGAAGAAACCTGGGTGTTGTCAACAGTGATGACAAACCAACAGGAAGCAGCATTTCTGGACAGCCAGCAATACTGAGACCTGCACAGATATGGGATGAAGAGTTCTACAAGGTAGTAGACTGTGTCACAGGACACTGTAGGAACAGGTAGAAGGGATCTGAGTTCGAGTCCAGCCTTAGATGGTGGGGCAACCTCAGGAAAGTCACTTCCTCCTTTTGGATTGCTGGTTCCTCATCTACAAGAGGATGTAGTCACTGTGGTCATGCTGTGATATTTGTCCAGCCTGTGGCATTCTATGATTTTGTAAGCCAATAGTCACCTTCTGTGACCATCAATAGGGAAGTTGAGACACATTATCCTGAGAACTTCAGGCCACGGATGGCATTGACCTCTTAATAAAGTGAGGTGCTTGCAACGTCAGTACTTCACAAATTTAAGTTGCCATGGAGATGCTGAGAACCTTGGTTTTACTTAGACTTCCTAAGTCTCACCTAACTCTCATCTCTCAATTCCTCAAAAAACAAACACAAACACACATGTGTGGCTATGGGAGCATTCGAACATTAAGGCCAGCTGTTGGTATTCATAGGGTGAAACCTCTTGCCATCCTTTTAACCCACCCCACCCTGACTTACTGCAGGGTTGGAAATCTAAACATGGACCTCGCAACCACACGAGAGTTGTCTCACAACAGTTTAAATTGGTATTTTACGGACAGGCACAGATTTCTGCAAATCGGTACCATATTTCATGACAAATCGTTTTGAGCTGAGCAAAAAGCAGCCAGATGAGCAGAAAGGAAAAAAAGGACGTTTTCTCTGGGAACCAAGTTTGTAAAAGCATAATGCTGTCAAATCAGAGGCAGGATGATCACAAATAGGACGTGGTTGAGTCCGAGCAAAGCAATTACACATTGGCGTGCTTGGCTAGTAGTCATGCTCTCAGAAGGGTCTGGCCAGGGACCGCGGACTGACTTTGTCACCTTGGGGCCACATTGGAACCAAAGCGATAACAACACGGGATGAAAACCGTAGGGCCACATGAGCTAGGTTTCTCTCTCTCATCAATGATTCCAGAGATCTGGAGTCAAAATGCAATGGCCACAGATACCTGCATGTTTCTCAACATGCTGGGGCTTACACAGCCCCCTCTGCTAGAGATGGCCAGTGTTCACGTGGTGCTTTATAAAGTGCACAGCATTTTCATACACTGTCCCACTGGGGCCTCACGACTACCCAGTAGCGAGATATTATTATTATTAACTATTTTTCTATTTTTTCTATAAACACACAAGGTCGGAGAGGCTAAAGCAGCCTGGAGCTCACCAGTGATATTTCCAAACTCTGTTCTACAAAACCTTCTAGGGCAACACCGCCCAACAGAACTTTCTGCAATAATGGAAACGCTCTATGTCTGTTCTGTCTAGTTTGGGTATGGAGCACTTGAAATCCAGTTAATGAAATTGAGGAACTGAGTTTTTAGTTTTATTTAATGTCATTCATTCAGATGTTAATGTAAGTGGTCACAAGTGACTGGTGGCTATTGTAGTGGCCAGCCCAGCCCCGGCAGGACGCTGGGGTCCCCTTCTTGTTCTTGCTCTCACCCAAGAAGGTCTATTTTTGATCTATTTTCAATTGGAAAAAAAAATTGTTCCTGTTGTTAAAAAGAAAAGAAATGCAAATCGCTGATGCACTGGAGAGTGAGCTTTGGAGTCAGGGACTTTGGACAAAGCACCTGTATTTCTGAGCCTGGGTTTTCTCTCTGCAAAGCAGAGCTGACAACATCTGCCCTCAGAGGGCCATTGAGACTAAAGTGATACCGTATAAACAAAGTGTGTGTGCAACGTCTGGCACGAACAACTGCTCAAAACACAAAGATGCATTCAATCCAATTCAGATTTTACGGCAAAGGGGCTCACAAATTTCATACATCCTATGGGAGAAATCCAGTTCTGGATACTTCATATGCATTATCATGTTTTATTTACTCTTCTCATTGTGCAGGGGTGGGTATCCTACTGCTATTCCCATTGTCAGAGGAGGAAACTGAGGCACCATTAAAGCGACTCAACATCATCACCCTGCTAAAAGCAGCATTTGGACCTGCACTGTCTGATGCCAAAGGCCACAGACATAACCACGATGACCAAGCCACATCATCCCTAAGACTTGTGGACTAAGTGGAGGCAGCTCTGTCTGTTACTCAGGAAATTCAGATTGGGGATTACGGTGATCAGTCAAGCCAAGCATTATGAAAGAAGAGGCAAGGATGAGGCCCAGCGGTCTCTTCCCCATCTGATGCAGAGCAGTGGGAAGGGGCTGGAGTTACTGCTGTAGAAAACTTCTCTTGCCCCTAACGCGTCCTACCCCAATCTTTCAGGAAACATTTATGTGTAGAGATGGTCATGGCTGCTAGTTGAAGGTAAAGGGTGAGCAAGAGTAAAAGGCCACCTGAAACCAAAGCCCAGTTTGGACCAGAAGCGTTTGGGGGACTTGAGCTGCGACTGCTGGAGCCAGAGTGACACGTGAGGCTGCAGCTTGTGGTTGGCAGCACTGGTTTGGAGCAACACAGACAGACGGATGTCACTGGAGGGGCTGGTCCCTAGAGCTAAGAGCAGCCAGTTGAAAGCACAACAGAGGGCTTGCAGGTGAGGGAACCCACTTAATCTTCTCTGCTCGGCGGGCACTGTCACCTCCTTCTTTTTAAGAGGAAATCGTCTTTGTGCTCCTGGCAGGTCCCAGGGTTGTGCTTTTTCCCACTGGGCAGGACGAGGCTCAAGGGACAAGGTCTGAGAACCGTGAGACGTTACCTGTGACCGAGACAGAGCTCCCGCCTGCACTGGGTTCAATGCCAACTCAACACCTCTCTGCCTCCACTACCTACAGAAGAACGATCCCTCCTCTCTCCAACATCTGTGACAGATTAGACAACACCTCAACTTCCCAACATGGAGCAGAACTGGAGCCCAAAATGGATGCTGTGCTGCCCTGGCTGCGTGACATACCCCCCAGCCCCCTCCAGGCATCTTAGAGGGTATGTGAGGGCTGTCACCATCTCTGGCACCGGCAGTCCTCGAGGAACGCAAATGATTAGAAATGACAGCAATTCAGAATGAGAGAGGGAAATAAGACCTCCTCTCTGTAAATTAGCCAAGAAGCAAAGTAAGGAGGGATGTCACATGTGCCCCATGCTACTTTAACCTAGCGATTTCCTGCCAGGTATTTTGACAGCTCTGAAGAGCTGCTACAGCATTCTCAAGTGTGCAGATCGGACCCCGTTACTTCAGGCAGTCGGTTTCTCTTATACCCTGCACAATGGCCTGGGGAGTCTACTCCTAGCACCAAGACATTTGATTTCCCGGACACAGGGGCAGACAATGCCCCATAGGGAAGGCCTGGTCCCCTTGGGGACAGAGATTTGTATTGTCAAGAGGCTTGACATTTCCTAATCAAAAGTTTCCGGTTTTAGCTCATCATCTTCTTATGCATGTTTTCAGATGCTCTCTGGGGGTCTCAGCACACTTAAAGGCTAATTATATAGTTAAAGTTAATTATTCATTCATTAACATTCAAGAAGCCTTTAATGAGACATCAACTTGTTTTGATGAATTAATGAAAGCAGAGTGTGCACGTGTGTGCATGTGTATGTATGTATGCTGGAGGTCTAGTCGAAAATGTTACTGAAAATTAAACATCTCTTTGATGACAACTGAACATATTTTTCAGGTCAAAGAGAGCCCTTCCAAAAAGAGAAAAACATCGGCATGTTAGGCCAGTCAGCATGTTTGGGCAACTGAGGAACAGTGGCCAGAATTCAGATCCATCCTCACCAGCTCTGTGAGTGAGGCCCAGTCATGGGACCTCTCTGAGCTTCGGTTTTCTCATCTATGAGATGAGGAAATAATATCTTTATTACAGGGCTGGCTGCTGAGTGGATTAAAATGGAAGTGAGAGTGTTTTGTAATTGCAGATCCTGGTGAAATTCAGGAGATTGGCAGTGACGAGACTGCTCTGCGGAGAAGCGATGGTGGTGGTTTTCATCATTAGACACCCAGGCTCAGGGCTCTTGGTGGGGGAAGGACATTCATGGTCCCCAGAACTGGTACCACTGAGGCATGACAGCCTTCGAAAGTGTTTACTTTGGCAAGAGATGCTCAACCTACATGGAGACTGTATCTGCCATCAACACGAGATGGTCTAAAACTGCCTTCCAGACCGTGACCTAGGATCACATTAGACTCTGAGTTTGTGGGTACAAATTCTAAAGTCAGAAATATACTGACATTGATGAATTTTCACTAAGGAAGCATTTTTTCCAAAGCAAACTCCATTAAGCTAATTTAATCCCTAGATCGATGTCTTACATAGCAAAGTTAAATTCTTTCTAGCTTTTTTTTTTTTTTGGTGGGGGGGAATATTTTTACTGGGGTCATTTCTTTTGTGTCTAAATTCTACAAAGATTTGCTTCATAGATCAGCATTTGGACCACAACAAATTTTACTAATTTATAACTGCTGCCACTTTGAGTTTTCTTTTGTGGTTATTATTTCTACCAAGTCTCATTCTCCTGGGTCAAAATTGCACAGAGATCTAAAATTAGCCCAGGAGATTCAAGTCATCTATCCTGTATGGATTTTCCATCAATAACAAATTTCACCCTGTGTGATTTCAGTTGTTGTCAGTTTAATTTGAGTGGATTGTTTCTACAAGTAATATTCACTGAGGATTGGGCGAAACAACTGATGGTTAATATTTTTTTTTAACTAAGAAAATTCTGAGCAATTCTGTAAGATGGAGACAAAGAGAGGCAGAGAAGTGGGGAGGATATGAGGGAGGAAGAGAAAGAGAGAGGGGGAAGAGATCCAGATGGAAGCAGGCACTAAGCAAAACAGCAAGACGGTGAGAAAGAGAGAGAGAAGAAAAGAATGAGAAAGACAGCGAGGAAAAGAGATGGAGAAAGAGAATAGGAACAAGCACAGGGGACGAGGGAACAAGGTGCACATACTCTGCCTATTGACTGCTAACCTCAAAAACAGGGAAAAATTGAAACAATACAGAAAATCTATCTATAAGGACTTGTGTCTGTTAAATTGAATGTTGAGCCCAAACTGACAATGTCCAGGGAGGTGAGAGATTATATAATCCAGTCTCTTCATTTTCCAGATGAGGAAACTGAGGCCCGGAGATCTCTGCCCAAGGCGTTCCACGGCGTCACTGTTTCCATTCCAATCTATTACTCGCCAAAGCAGCGTGTGTTGAGGACGCCATCGCGGGGCTTCCCGAACGCAAGGGCTCGGATGGGAGGTGGGTCAGCACAATAGTCACGCGACAGTGGGAGTCACACGAGAACCCACTTTGCATACGTGGACACTGTGCACCCCTGTAGAATACAACTCCCTTCCTTGGAGCACATACCCAGATAAAGCCCTGGGCGGTGTGGCCTCCCTCCCTGGGTCCCCAGAAGCTGAGGACAGCCTTCTCTGGCAGTGCTGACGCTGGACACCTGTCAGAAGGTGGCATTGGGAAAATCATACTGTAGCCTAGGTGAGCGTACCCTCCAAATTCGTGTCCACCTGGAACCTCAGAATGTGTTCTTATTTGAAAATCATGTCTTTGCAGATGTAATTAGTTAAGGATCTCGAGATAAAATCATCCTGGATTTAGGACCCACCCTAAATCCAACGGCTGGTGTCCTTATAAGACGAGACACACAGAAAGATGATGACCACGTGGAGGTGGAGGCAGAAATTAGAGTGACGCTGCCACAAACCGAGAAACACTTGGGGCCCCTGGACGCTGGAGAAGGCAAGGAAAGATTCTCTCCTAGAGTTTTCAGAGGGAGCAAGACTCTGTCAACACCTTGATGGTAGAGTTTGGTCCCCAGAACTGTGAGGGAATAAAACTCTGCTGTCGTAAGCCACCACATTTGTAGTAACTTGTCACAGCCACCCTAGGAAACTACTCCAGTGGAAACCTGAAGGTGCGGCACCTGAGTTGCTGTTACTCTTCCACCTGCATTTCCCTATAGGAGGAAGGAGGCTGGGCTTGCTTGGGGAGAGGCAGCTGTTTGGGGCTGGCCCCAAGCACTTGCCATGGGGCGCAAACCATCTCTCCCAACCCGTGCTAGAGGCCTTCCATGGCCCAAGCGAGACGGCACCTGGAAAAAAATCACTCCAGCTGCTGGGAAAAGACATTGGCAAGAGAACACCCAGGGCAGACATCTAACACCGTGACTGTTTTATCACGGGCGCCAGTGGAGATCTGTTTATGATTTTTACTGTGCGGAGAAAGGAGGCTCTGAATCTGAGCTGCCCATGGGCAAGAGCATCCATTTCCCAGCTCCTGACCCCAAGACCGGGGAACAAATGGGTCCAGCCCTTGCCAGAGTCGATCCCTTCTCAGGACAAGCAGAGGGTAGCACACCAGGGCTCAGAAGAGCGGCCGGGTCTTCGTCCAAATGTGGGCTCTGCTACCCACTGGCTGTTAGCCTTTGGAAACGCAGCTGCTTCAGTCTCCTCATCTGTAAAATGGACAGAGCACCTATCTGGCAGGGTTGAACCAGGATGAAATGGGATTACATACCTGACAGTCCTATGTGAGCTCAGTAATCGATACTAGCAGGTGATCCCTAAGGATACAGAACCTGCCAGGGAGTTCCTGATCCTCCACAGTTCTCCCCAGGAAGAGTTTTCTAACCACGTGTTTTCTGTGGCTTGGCTCCCAGTAGGAGGAATACCTCCCTCCACCCCTGTGCGTTCGGTTCTTTTCTTTATCTCAATGCAAGAAGAAATATTGCCCCTTTTTAAACAGTAGTAAGGCTTTCAAGGAAAGAAAAGAAAAATCTTAAAGTCAATATACGAACAAAATTGGTACCAGGTTTTGTATAATAGTGGAAAATTAGAAATAGCCTAATTGTGCAATATTATACAAATGGTCATATTTATTATTTTATTTAAGTTGCGACTCTAAGCATGGGCTCTGGAACAAGAGTGACCCCAGATATGCTGTTTAATCTCTCAATGCCAATTTCTCAACGCCTATTTCCTCAATTGTGGATGGAAATTGTGATAGTCACTGTCTCATAGGGTTGTTACGAGGTTTAAATAAGAAAAAGCAGACAAAACATTCAGAACAGTACCTGGCACTTAATCCCAAGATATGTTATCTGTTAGTTAGAAATACCTCATTTAGTTCCCAAAGCAATTCAGGTAGCTTACAGTCAATGTGACAGAATACAGCTGAAACATATGGATAAAGCTATTTGAGCTAAGTGAATTCAGAGGTGGAACAGTAGCTAAGGCCATAGGGAAAGTCAGTAAACTCTCAGGGCTCTCTGGCTGTGAGTGCCTACACTTGCTAAAGAAAGATGACAGATTAAGCTCTGAATTATGTAGTAGTCCAGGCAAAAAGAAAACTATGAATTGTTATAAGGATTGTGCTGTCCACAAGAGAAAAGCATGCCTTAAACTGCACAGAACGGTGCCGTTCGTGCTGCAGAAGTCTGAAGGGTGACACAGCATGGCATTTTCAACACAGTGCCCTGTGAAAAATAACTATTTCTTGCAGTGTCCTTCAATGCTAGTCAAGGCACAATGAAAGCACAGAACAGTAAAAGTTAAATTAGTTAATATTCCTCCAGCTAAATAAAATGTTACCTAGCCATTAAACATGAAAACTAACCAACCGAACTGTATTACTAAGAAAAGCAAAACACAAATTTGCACACACACCAATTCAACTCGCGTAAACTATATATACGTGACAACAAGACAAAAAAGGAAACACAGAAAGAAGTGGAAGGATTACATTTAGAAGCAGCTTCTTTTCCTGAGTAGTATAAGTAATACTGGTGTTACCAAGAATTTGTTAAATATAAAAGGATACAAAGACCATAATCCCAATCACCTAGCAATACCTCTGATAACATTTTAATGTATTTCCTTTTAGTCTCCTTTCTTCATCTCTTTCTTTCCTTCTCTATCCATCTCTGAGTTTAAAGAACTGTGATCTCACACCTTAAGTCCCCCTCCCTGATTTTTTCTACTTTTAACAGTTTTTTATGCTCTTGAAAATTCTTTAATATTGTTTTAATAGGGTTTAACAGGAAATAGTTCCACGCACCAAAGGAAAAAAAAATGTCTGTGCATTTCTGAGTTTTTATTTAGGAAAACATTTCCTAACTCTGTGATGTGGCAGCAATTATTTCTGAGCTTTATTTGCAGTGTGGGGGTGGATCTCAGAAACCAGGTCATGGTTGGTCTGATTTTTCCTGGAGATGACGCTATCCCATTTAGAATGGCTCACTGAACCCTGATGTCTACACCTGCTTTCAAACTCAGTAGCTGGAAATGAACCATCCATATCTGATTCCGGCTGACTGATAAAATATGGCAAATAAAACCTGTGCAAATGGCATCCTTGGAAGAACTTGCTCTGCATAGTAACTAAACTTCAGTGAGGATCCTCATATGATACTATCCTGGTCTACCTCTGCCTTGACAACTCCAATATTCCTGGACCAGTTTCCTTTGAGAATAAGAAATGAGGATCTGTGATTTGAGCAATGCTCAGATCACCAATTAATATGATATGTACTATGTAATATACGCATATTAAATACAATATGCATTATATCAATATAACTTCAGTCTCCAATTCTCCCGTGAACTCTAACCCTAACTAACCAACTGCCTCGCAGGCATTTCCAATGGTGGAGACAAGCCTAACTTCTACATTTAATAATTCTACAATGCAGTTATTTAGTTAAATAGCCTGTTAGGTAATCAGGCTAACCTTGTTGAGTTTCAGATTCCTCGTCTCTTAAAAGGGATAATAGTATTACTAATACCCCATTCATAGTAGTGTTGTGAGGATTAAATGAGATTAGGCATGTGAAGTGCTCAGGGCTGTAGCTTACAAATTGTAAGGTCTCAATAATCACAAAGATGGCATGGAAATATGATCATGTTTTCCCAAAGGCACTTCCAAGTTAATATGCTCAAACCTAAACTCGTGTTTTTCCACATCCTCCCTCATTCGGCGCTTTCCTTCTGAAATACCTTTCCTCTTCCTTGTCCTGTCCGCTCCATACAGAACTCGATCTCTCAATATCCAACATTAACCTCTCAAAGCCCATCGACTACCTACATCTGGATCACTGGCAGTACTAATCAAAATATGTATTCCTCAACTGCACAGGCTGAGAACCTGTGATCTAGAAAAGATTTCAATGCTCAATTTTCTATGAAGACATTTTTTACTCTGGCAGGGAGATGTGACCACCCCATTCTTTTGTTTTTTCAAGCACATCACTGAGGACAACTTAAGCCTTTCAGACAAATGTTTATTTTCAAAAGACAATCCTCCCTAAAATTAAAAAAAAAAAAGAAAATTGTGCATCATAAGACACTATCAACAGCCCAGGCATGGTGGCTCACGCCTATAATCCTACCACTCTGGGAGGCTAAGGAGGGAGGATTGTTGAGACCAGCCTGAGCAAGAGCAAAACTCTGTCTCTACTAAAAATAGAAAAATTAGATAGGCGTGGTGGTGTATGCCTGTAGTTCCCAGCTACTCAGGAGGCTGAGGCAGGAGGATGGCTTGAGCTCAGGAGTTGGAGGTTGCAGTGAGCACTCCACCCGGGGCGATAGAGAGAGACTCTGTCTCAATTAATTAATTAATTAATTTAAAAAAGACGCTATCAACAATAGTAGCTAAAATGTAAAAAGGTAACTCATAGAATGGGAAAAACTATTTGCAAATCATTCTGATAAGAGCTTAATATCCAGAATATAGAGAGAACTCCTAATATTCAACAACAGAAAAACCAAACAACCCAATTCAACAATAGGCAAAGGACTTGAATAGACACTGCTCAAAAGAAGATATATAAATTGTTAATAAACATATGAAAAGTGCTCAATGTCACTAATTATTAGGGAAATGCAAATCCAAACTGCAATGAGATATCACCTCACACCCACTGGGATGTCTACTATCAGAAAAACAGAAAACAGCAAGTTTTGGTGAGGATGTGGAGAAATTGGGACCCTCGTCTGCTGTTGGTGAGACTATTAATGGTACTGTGGAAAATGGTATGAATGTTCCTCAGTGAATTAAAAATATAATTACCATATGATCCAGTAATTCCACTTCTGCATATTTACTAAAAAACATTGAAATCAGAGTCTCAAAAATATATCTGCACCTCTATGTTCAGAGCAGCATTATTGGTAATAGTTAAAATGTGAAAGCTACGCAAGTGCCCATCAACATGAATAGATGAACAAAATGTGCTGCATACATACAATGGGATACTGTTCAGCCTTAAAAAGGAAGAAAATTCTGACATATGCAACAACGTGGATGAACCTTGAGGACATTGTGTTAAGGGAAATAAGCCAGTCACAAAAAGACAAACACTGTATGATTCCACTTACATGAGGTACTTAGAGTGGTCAAACTCATAGAGACAGAAAATAGAACAGCGGTTGCAGGGGCTGGAGCAGAGGAGTCATGAGTTTTTGTTTAATGGATACAGAGTTTCTGTTTTACAAGATGAAGAGTTTTGGAGATGGATGGTGGTGATGGCTGCACAACATTATGAATATATTTATTACCACTGCACTGTACACTTAAAAATGGTTAAGGTGGGTAAACTGTATGCTGTGTGTATTTTACCGTAACAAAAAAATATTGGATAAAAAGAGACAGTCTTCCCTTCCAATTCCTCTCTCCCACTGCTCGATGTAAACGAAGCCAAAAGAGACCTATTTCCCCACATTAGTGAGCTGGGAATATAATCATACAGGGGACTCGGGAAGTCTGAGGGCTGAAGACTAATGCTGCTAAGGAAATCAGAACTTTCTCATAAATGCATAGACACCTAGTTGTGTATGAAAATCAATTAAAATAAAAACACAAACCATCCCACTGTGTCTTGAAATATGAGGATCTCTGGAGTGCTGGGGACATTGTTTAATTTAAATCCGGCAGAAGTGCTATGCTTGCAGTTTTGCCCACTTGCCTAAACTGTTTGGAGAACATCAGCTTCTGATGATCGAGCATTTGTAAATCTAAATCTGTCTCTGCTCATTTCAGCTTCAGTTCCCTCTCCTAGCGCGGATGTTCTTAAAATTTGATTAGCATCAACTGGAGTCACCTGAGGAACTTGTTAAACCATGCAGATTCCCAGGCCCCTCCCCGCAGAGATTCTGATTCAACTGGCTGACTGGGGCTCAGGAACCTGCATTTCTATTAGCACCCCTACTGCCCTCAGACTCTGCTACACTTTGGAAAGCATCGACCACAAACCTGAAGTCAGTAAGGCTCACTCACCTTTGGTTCAGGTGAGCCCCACACGAAACAACATATCTGTTCCTCAAAAATCCTATCTCTGTCGATGTTTACACACCAAATTATAATTTCTCACCAATTAACATGAGAATTTCTTTATTTCTTATGAATTTCAATAAACAATGAAACTTAACTTTCCAGTTTCTCTCTGCCTATGCTTTTCTTCAAGCGTTAATAATTATGGATTCTGAAGACAAGCATTTGGTTTGTCTACTCTTTCTATGCCTGTCTCAATAAAATGTATTTATTGAACTTCTTTAGAATAGTAGTTCTCAAATTTTAGCATGTTTCAAAATCACCTGGAGTGGGAGAAAATATTTGTTAAAATAAAGATTCACAGGTTCCTTGGCTTGAGAGAACGTCCTGTGTTGGGCCCAGGAATCTGCATTTTAGCAAGTAATCATGTGATTCAGGTAGAGTTGGTCCATTGGCCAGGCTAAATCCTTTCTGCAAAATTGACAGTATTTAGTATATGGGATTTGTCTGGATTTTGATAAGTGTTTGACACAAAAGAATCTCAGAACTATTTCAGAGATCAAAGAATTCAAGACTTTCACTATTTAGACAGGGAAACTAAGGCTCAGAGATGTGACATAACTTGTCCAAAGCCACCGCCAGCTAACAGCAGAATCCAGATTCAAACCCAACTCGGACTCTCACTTGATCATAATCTAAAGTCCCTCTTGTGTTTAAGGCTCTCCTAGGAGATTACGACCTGTAATTTCACTGACCCTGGTGTCTATGCACATGGCTTTGCTAAGCAGCAGATATTACTGAGACTTCTGGCAGCTGAGCTGCCTGCTCTGGGTGTTCTAAGTCAAGGACTGCTGGAGTTTAAAGTGTTGTTGGGTAGGGCAGCATAAAGGCAATGTCCTGAAGTTGAGCAGTTCATCTAGGAGCATCTCCCTCTACCTTTCAGAGGGATGGAAACTTCTAGAGATGCTGTGTATGATTTATAAAAGTAAAGGAATGACTATTTTTTAAAGCCCAGTGGTGAACACATGAAGATTTCATTTTATTATTATTATTCCTTAAACACTAATGTATTTCATAATAAAAAATTTAAAGAGGAAACAAGAAGATATGCGAGAAAAGGAAAAGATCTCTAAGTGTGGAGAAGGAGATACTTGAAAGACAGTAGTCTCGTGGTGGGATATGAGAAGACACAACCAGTACAAAGAGTTTATTAGATCCTGGTGCAGTTCTCTGATGGCAGTTCTCATATTTTGGTTTTCATCATCTTCAGAGAAGATGGAGTCATAACTCATGCCATATACTGACAAAAATTCCAAATTCCACAAATGCAATCAAAACAGAAGGAAGCATAAGATATTTTGTAATCTCAGAGTGGCAAAAGACTTTTGAATTATGACTCAAAATCCAGAAGCTATCAGAAAATGATTGATACACTTGACTAGAGAAAAATAAAAATCTGCATAGAAAAAAATATCATCAGCAAGCTCAAAAGACAAAAAAACCAGGAAAAACATTTGTAAAAACACCACAAATAAAACGTGCATCCCTCTAATATGTAAATTAGTAAGAAAAAGACCAACAAACCAATAGAAAAATTAATCAAAATAAAAAAAGGAATTGCAGGTGGCTCTTAATTATGTGATGAAAATATGGTCAAAATTTACTGAAAATAAAATAAATGCACATTAAAATTTATGCCGGCACACTTTTTACCTATTAGCAAAATTTTAGAAGATTGATTACACATGGTTTTGGCAAAAACAATGTTGGGGAAATAAGCTCTTTCATACATTGATGGGATAAGGATGAATTTCCTTTGGAGGGAAATTTGTCAATATCTGTCAAAATTATGTGTAGTCAGTCTTTGACCTGCTATTTCAGAAATTTATTCTGCATTGTATGTGACACATATCCAAGGATATTCATTGAAGTGTAGTTTGCAATAGCAAAAGATGAGAAACAACCTAAATATCCATCAATAGGGGACTGACTAAATACAGTATGATACATTTACATAATGAAAGGCTGTAAATCTATAAAAAATAACTCTATAATTCTTTACACATCGGTATAGAAAGATCTGGAAGGAAATATTGGCAGGATAGAGAGTAAATGTGATTATTATGCAGGTGGGTACTAGATGAGAAATAACGTAGAGGGAAGATTCTTCACTGTTTTTCTTTTTATATATTTTTTGCTTTTCTAATCATATGTTATCTATTCAAAATTTAGTTCAATTTATTTAAATAATTAACCAAAGAGCCTGTTAAACATACACATGTGTCCCCCAACATTAACCCAACTAAAATTGAATCTCCAGGAGGGACCCCTGCTGTGCTCTCATTCCCTAAGGGCATATCAAGACATTTCTTTTAAAAAAGACTCATATTCTTTTAGCCCTAGTTTCTGAGTTTAAAGTGCAAAGCATCCCCCACATGGGAGATTGAGTATAGAGTGAACCTACCATCTGCCCAAGTTTGCTAAGATGGATGTTATAATTATTATATGGCTTCCAGAAAACAATTTGTACAATTTATGGCCAAGGATGGTTTCCATTTCTCTACCCCTTTTTATTGTATTATATAAAAAAAAGATTGAAAAAGAAAGAAAACAACCCATTTTGTGCTCTGAGTAATAAATGGGTGACGAGGGAGCCAGCCAGGCTGCAACCACTGTTTCCAACCATTGCCATCCACATTCATGCTCACTGCCTGTCCAAAGCAACTGTATGTGTTGATTAAAAGACCACAGTAGAAACAAACAAAAAACCTATACCCATGGTTAAACTGTGAAAGTCATCAAAAATCTGTCTTTTCTGGTGTCTACTGAAGTTGAATACACACACATTCTATGGCTCAGTAAGCACAGCCTTAGGTACATACCAAGAGAAATGCACTGTCTCATGCAACAAATGACATGTGCAAGAATGTCCTTAGAAGCATTATTCATAATAGCCCCAAATAGGACATTACTCAAATGTTCACTGAGATTAGAAGAGAGAAATTTGTGGTATACTCTAACAATGAGATTCTATACAGCAACGAGAACGCAAGAACTGGAATGACATGCAATAATCTCACAAACAGAATATTGGGCCAAAAAAACAAAAAAGAAAACGTATGGCATGATTTTATTTACATGTTAAAATAACATTTGATTGAAATGTTAAAGGAACAGGCAAAACAAATCTATGGCTTTCCAAGTGAGGGTGGTTGACGGAAAATGTTGATCAGAAGAAGGTGGGGGGGGGCGCGGAGGGGAGGTGATGGGTGTTGATGACCTGGATGATCAGTTTGTACAAAGCCATAAAGCAGATTTAATATTTGTAATTTTTTTTTCATTTTTGTTATACTTAAATTTAAGAAAAAATAATACAAGCCAGAATGAGCAGTGTGTGAATGAGTTTTGGATAAGTCACAAGTTCTACTTCTAAATAAATGCTCTCCCAGCTTTTGCTAAGACACCAAAGAAATTCCAAAGACTGAGGGTGAAAGGATAGAAGGTTCACAGCCCAAACTCCTGGGGAATTATGCAGAGATTCGGGCTTTGATGATTTAAAGGCCCCTCCCTCCGATACCGGATACAAAGCCAGCAGCAAGTCCTTTGCAATGGGCCCACAGAACAGCCAGGGAGGAAGAAGCTACTTATTAAGCTGCCAGGAGAAGGCACCTGCAGTCACATTCCCATCTCAGGAATCCCTGATAGCCAAGATGCCCCACCTAAGTTAATCTTCCAGATAACCAAAACTCTCCTCATTTAAACAGCTCTTTCACTTAAAATTAAATCCATTTTTTATGGAACCCTTTCCAAAATGCATTGCACACAGAGTCCACGGAATAGAATTTAACTTTTACAACAAATAACAACATTAACAATTAGGTACTATGTCCCATGTGCTATCTAAAATGCTTTCCATCAAATATTCTGTCTTAAGTTCTATTATTATTCCCATTTTAGGTATGAAGGTTGGCAGAATGCACTCTGTCTCCAAAGCCTAAACTCTTAACCATGGTGCTGTCTTTATTTTTTTCACAGCTTCAGCTATAGAATATATGCTACACTCCACGGTGCCACAGGTAGACAAGAATGTTAGCTACACTTTTAGAGAGATGATTTGAGTTTTTGTTGCTTTTTTCTCCATACTTTCTTTCTCCATCATCGATGTTATACAATTAGTTTCCATATAAAGCTGTCACCAGTATGCTACACCCTCCCCCCAAAAAAACCTCCTATCTAAAATCTGATAAAAATATTTGTTTTCACTACTTTAACCTCTCAAACTTCTTAGATCTCTCTATCTGGTTAAAATATCCCACGGAGTTGGAGAAACTTTACTATCAGTTTAAGAAACTGCCCTGGTCCTCTGCATTTCAAAGTGTCCTGGATTTGCTTTGCCTTAGCACAACCGGAAGGGAACCTCTGAAGCTCATTAGATTAACATAAACAGCCCTGGACGGGGCCCATCCAGACTGCAGTCGCTCTCCAGAAAACACGAGGAAGGGAGCAGTTAAGCACCGACAGAACTGATTTCTGCGGGGTTTATAGGCTGGCAGGCCTGCGGAGAGAAAGAAACCACTTTCCTTACCCTGTTTTCAAGCTGACCAATGCGTCCTCTACTCCCTTCTGATTAAATTTGGTCATGTACTGATGCATGTAGGGGTAGTTATTCCGAATGTTCCTCTCTGTGCTTCCGTTAGGCACCGTCCCGAATCGAAAAGGTGGGGAATAGTCATGAGGTCTCTGAAACTGGAGAGAGAAAGAGAAGAAAAGAGAGAGGAGGAGGAGGAAGAGGAAGGGGAGAAGGAGGAGGAGGAGGAGGAGAGGGAAGAGGGGAAGAACAGGAAGAGGAGGAAGAAGAAGAAATTAGTGATCATTTTGTCTGATGTTGGGAGGTAAAAATATGCAAACATTATGGCAGGGCAGGACAGCAAGGAAAAGAAACATTTATTTTTGTGCTTTCTTCCTACTTAATCACATCTTACATGGGTCTGTGGGCTCCCGGAGGGTGGAAACAGTGCCTGTCTTCTGTACTGTTCCCCGGTTCCCAGCACAGGGCCTGGCAGGGTGCTCCGTAGATATCTGCTGGGTTGAACTTTTCTGTGCCATTATAGAGACTAGCATAGAGCTAGGGACACAGTCAGTGCTCAGGAAATGCTGATTGGACTGGAATTAAGGTGCTACCTTAGTTCAGTTCATTTATCCACCTTATGGTGAAGTTTTCTGTGATCCCTACAATCACTCCCTTCTCTGAGCCCTGTTTACAATTGCCTTCACCTCACCCAGAAATGACTATCTGCTGCCATTCATTCATCCTGTACTCATTCACTCATTCACGGAGGCAGTATTTCTCAAGAGCACAATGCCTGGCACATGGCAGGCTTCGTGAATCTTTGGGGAGCTGATGTCTCCACTGACCATTGGTTTCCTGAGGATACCCGGGTCTTGCCTGGCTCTTGAGTCCCCGGAAGGGCATCACGAGTCTTCACTGATGGACTGGCTGATACTGTCTGTCCACAGCTTTCATGTTTCAGGGGACTCAACCAGATTAGAAGTCAAGAGAACTGGATCTGAGTCCCCAGAATACAACTGAAAACTACAGGCAGCACGTGGCAGTGGTTCCGAGTATGAACTCAGACTGACTGGTTGGAAAATTGGGTTCTATCCCTTACAAACTAGATAAGTCATTCCTGTCACGCTGCCTCCACTTATTTCCCATGTGCAGAGTGGGGGTCATGCCAGCACTTCCCTTGTAGGGTCACTACGAAGATCTAAAAATACAACATTTGTCAAATAATTGGAACAGTGCCCAGACCAGAACAAGCACTCAAAACTAAAGCTCTTATTACTACTTTTCATTTATATTATCATTGTGGGCAAAAAAAGTAATCTGAGCTTCATTTTTCTATGAAATATGGAATTCTGGAACCGGGAAGTAATGGTAATAATGACTAACACTTTTTTGAGAACTTAGTTGGGGACAGCACTGTGCCAAGAACTTTACAAATGTCAGCTCATTTAATCCTCACAAAACCCTGCCAGGCAGCTAATTTTAGAAGCTCCGTCTTACAGACGAGAAAACTGAGGCTCAGAGAGGTTATGTGACATATATAATACTACACGATGAGCATGTATGTCCCAGAATTCAAACCTAGACATGCTTGGCCACAGGCCAAGGTCTTAACCGTATTGTTCCTCAGAGCCCATTGCTAGCAATTTCTCCTCCTTGAGAGACGGGGACCTGGAGACCCCCAGAGGGGAAGAACACCCAGCAATTCAGTATCAGAACTGGGACTATGAGGCCTTTCAGACATCCAGACCAGTGTGTGTTCCACAGAGACAAGAACTACCAGAGAAAGTGTTCAAATTTACCCAAGAGTCAGATAACTAGAAACATTCTTTTTTCCAGACTCACACTTCATTTCACTGTTAATTAAAATTTCCAGTTGAACATCGTTTCCCCTAAATTAGGCATGCCACTGCCTAATAGGCAGACATAACTGGGTTTGGGAGAAGTGGCCATCCATTGTCCAAATGAGATCCTCCTGCCAGGGCGCGCCTTGTCTGGGATGGTGTGTGTGTGTGTGCGCGTGCCTCCGTGTGAACAGCAAAATGTTCTTTGCGGTCACTCTGCCAAGCAACACCTTAACTCCTCACCAAAACATGAGGAGGCACAAGCCCAGGCACATTTGCACAGCAGCCGCGTGCTCTGAGGGACAGAGGTAATAGCTCTGTTCATAAATCGAGTTGTTGCAGCAGCCGTTCCCCATCTCCAGAGACATCCGGAGATGGCCTATTTGACTAAATGCCTCCACTTCACTCCCCATCTGCTGCATAGCTCTTTGAAGACTCGCTTTCCTCCCTGCCTCTGGTTTGCACAGTGACAGAGACAGATATTCAGCCTCCGTGATGGTTTCGCCAGTTCCCTGGTCTTGATAGTACCACCACCCACACAAAATTCAGCCCGACACCAAGATCCAGGAATCTTTCCCTCTAGACTACAGACTGTCAAACTTTTTAAAGCATGACTCACAGTACATTTCCCATTGTACATGCGAAACTTCCCAGTACTCATTCTTTCTACATGGGATATACTCTGATGTTATCCATTATGTTCTTTTTTAAAAAATATTTGCAACCCTTAAATCAATTTCATGGCTCACTAAGGAGTCATGACATACAGCGTGAAAAACAGTTAGGGGACAAGGATGGCTCATCTATTAAGTCCCAGGGTCAGCGTCGCAGACACATGCCATGTTTCCTAAAAGAATGATTTCTAGTGCAACTTTCTCCCAGAGAGTGCCACGTGGAAGCAGATAGAAGCGAATGTGGGCTTTAGCAAAGGAAGGGACAGTGCAGAGGTCTCCGTCATCAGCAAGACCACAGAGCAACGTAATCACAACGTCCAGCATCAGAGGAACTCTGCTGGCTTCTCTCCGGGCTGCCCTTGCTGTTTATGTTAACTGGCTTCACCCGGCCTTGGACTTAGAGAAGCCAAGTTCAGCTTCTCCTCTGCCACTTAGAAACTGAATCGTTTGGGGCAGCCACTTAAGCTCTCTGAGCCTCAGTTTCTCTATCTGTAAATTGAGGATTGCTTTTGCAACTACTCTTAAAGTGCACAGAAGAACACCCGGCATCCTCTGAGGCTTGGTAGGTACCACCTGTCATTACCCACAGTGACTTTAGCCAAATAATGGAGACTGTCTCCCTTCAGTTTGGAGAACAGAGCATTATTTTCTATTTTTTTTTCCATTCACTGTGGAGACAGGTCCAAGGGGTCCTCTGAGTGGCTAAGACATGGCAAGCATTTTATGATGGAGGAGGCTAGAGACGCAGGGCTAGGACATAAAAAATTCAGGACAAATGCAGCAATTAACGTGACATTTCTTCTTTCTTCTTAGGAACCCAAAGATACCCATTTATTAAAAATATCTGTCTCCTGTGTCTGTAAATAAGGGACATCTGGCAACTGGAGCCCCTATTTCTAGCACAGTCTTCTGATGGTGAAGCTCCACATGCTTCTTGACGAGACCACCAAGCAGGTGTGGCCTTCAGCAGAGGGAGGACTGGCTTGGGGGCCACCTGCCTGGACTGGGAGCATGTAGCAGCGCAGTTGCCGTGCCCAGAGACAGCACGACTACTTGAGAACATGCTCATGGGCTCATCCTCCCAGGGAGGTTCCCTGAATTCCTCCCAAAAAGACCTAATCGGTGCAATAACACTTTAGGTCCCGGAAGTGAAGAACAGTTGGGATCAGGCAGTGATCATGAAGATGATGGGGAGGAGGAGGAGGAGGAGGAGGAAGAGAGACAGAAGAAAGAGAGGGGAGTGGGAAGGAGGAAATAACACAACAGGATTGTCTACCATGTGCCAGGCATGGTGTGAGGATTATTTCTAATCCCCATATCAACCTTGCCAGAAAGAAAATAGTATCTTCCCTTTAATAGGAAATGAAGTCTTGGGGATACTGACATATGGGAGCCCATACAGTCATTGTATGGCAAGGTCAGGATTTGAATCCAGCTCTAATTGCCCCCCTAAACACAATATTGCTCTTCCCATGACATAAATCTGCCTCCTAGAGATGGATTTCCTGTACCGTAATGACTCCCGATGTTTTGGAAACCATCTGCACCAACATTCCAACTTCCTTTCCTACCTCCTAGGGGAGCATCTACCCACGAATTCACCTATTTAAAATTTAAGCCGCAGCTCCCCTGAGCACACCATGGGCTCCAAATACGCTGCTTTCACAGCAAGCACTAATGGCTTCAGAGTATTGCAAACCCAAGTTGTTGCACAGGTATTCATGATTAAAAAAAAAAACAAAAAGATAGAACAAAACAAAACCAACCCCTGTGTACAGTATTAAAATAAATTGATTCCATACAAAGTTTTATTTTGTAGACTTTCCTGGTGTATCTGCTATTAATCTTCTGGGAGCATTTAGCTTTATTTACTCCAAGAATTTTGCTGTTTATTTAATTGTATCAAACATTTAATTAGAAGAGCTTACGGCCTGCCTCTAACGCTTCCAGCCTGCAGACTGAGCTGCGTCTCATGAGGTTGTGGTGTCTGTTACCGGGTCTTTCCCCATCAGTGAAGGTCGGTCGAATTATTAGTGATTTTAATGAGTTTTCCCACAAGTGGTCATGTTATTTACAGCCAAAACTATGTAGCAAGGGATTTTTCCCCCTTGCCTTTGAAAACAGCAACACAAAGCAAACTACGTCGCCAACTACTTTCCTGAAAAATCCTTTCATCTGGGCCATGGCTTCCCACTGCTTCACGTCCCTTCAGCGACGTCTTCCAGGAGTTGCACTTTTTGATCCCATAACGTGATGGGGCCACATAACAGCGCTTTGTGACTGTAGAGGAACTTACGGGCTACGAGGCACATTTACATAGGCAGTCTCCTTTCATCCTTACCACAATCGCGATTCCGGGATTTGCAAAGAATACGCAGGCACGGTGAGGTTACATGACTTTACAGACAGCACACGGCTAGTAGGTGGCAGGGAAGAAAGAGGACACACCTTTTCTGACTCTAAATGCAGCATTTTACGTGCTGCCTCTCAGATGCCAGGTGCTTTAGGGGAGGGCCTGCCAGAAGACGACCCTAAGCCAAGGATTTGGGTGGACATAATTTATTAGTGAAGGGTTTCAGGAAGAACCAGCAGGGCAGTGGGAAAATGTTAGGGAAGATTAGAGAAGGGGAAGAAGCCAACCACAAGGTTCTGATTTAAGGCCAAGTTTTCCTCTCCCCTGGGGAGCTCTGGAGAGTAAATTGTGCCTCGGAGTTTGTCCTGCTTAGAAGCCAGGGAGCAGCCGGGCCTTTGTACTCTCATAACTGTTGGTTGTTGGTTCTAGGCGACCACAAGGATTGGGGTACTTAAATCCCCAGGTATTTACCATTCCAGAGTCCAAAAGCAATAATCCTACGAAGATCTCTGATGTGAGCCTTCATCAGCAAAGCTTGCAAAACAGGGCTGGAAAAGGGATTCCAGGAAATCCAAGTGGGGTGTGTATAACGTGCAACACACCCTGCATTTTTCATCCAACCAGCAAGCATGCACCGAGCATCCCTCAGTGCAAGATAACTCCATCCAAAGCACATCCCTGGGGTCCTCTTCCCCCAAACCAATTTTAGTCTCATCAGTTTTATCTCCCTTATAACATGTATTCCTGCCTGAAAGCTGCCTCTTTCTTGATGCTTATGTGTGTGTTGCTTATTTCTTCCTACTAGAATTTAAATTTCTGGGGAGCCTGAGCTCAGCTTTCAAGTTCATCACAGTAGCCAGGAAAGACAGGCGAGATTCAACCATGAGAAGACTGGGGGGAGAACATTCCAGGCAGAGGGCACAGGAAGCTCAAGGACATTGAGGTGGAAATAAGAGGGTAAGAGTGTTTAGGAAACAGGGAGGAAGCACGTGGGAGTAGGTTGGTAACATAGGGCTTTGTGTTCCATGGTAGGCAGAGCGGCCCTTACTCGGGCTGCACCGGAAGCCATCAGAGAGGACAACCACGGAGATAGCATCTTTGTGACAGTGATTCCATCTTTAGCCCTGACCCTCACCATCTCTCTTGACAAGACTCTTTGTACCTCTTTCAACCACAGCATATGTCATGGGGAAGCGGCAGAGGCTTTTCACGGACTGATTTTCTATTCAGCACTTTGGGCATGAATGCCGACAGGATATATGTAGACTTATGTCAACAAGATAGGATAGCGAGGTTTTATAAAGAGAGACAAATTATCCTCACACGCACCAAACAGAAAAATCTCTGCGGTGCTGCAGTCTCAACATTGCTGAGCTTAGCAAGTCACGATTTGTTTCCTGAACTAGAATTTCAAAAGGAGGATGCACCCGGTTTTCCTCTTTTCTTCCTCTGTGTGCATTTCTGAATAGCCACTCAAACCCCAAAACCCTCATTAGATTGCAGTGGAGAAAGCAGAGAGCAGGTGTGAACACTCCCACCCTACTGACGTGGGAAGCACAGCCCCATGAGGGAAGAGTGGAGATGTGTCTGAGTAGAAAGAACCAGTGGGAACTTTAAAAGAAAAAAAAAGAAAACCCTGTCTGCTTCTTTTGTGTGCTGGGGTCTCTGCTGCTTTTATGTGCCGTGAAGAAATTTCAGGTGAGTCACAAGTGCTAATGATAAGGCTGATTTGGCTGTATAGTTTAGAGGAGTTGTCCGATAATAGTGTCTCTGGCTAAGGCTAAGAGATGACCTTTTTTTCATGTCGTAGATGAGGAATCCACGGCACAAAGTGTATAAGAGACTCATCCAAGGTCACAGTGTAGGAGGTACCTAACCCTACAACCTTCTTCTCCCAGTGTTTCGTGGTCCAGGCTAGAGGACCTTCCCCAACACCACGCTGACCTTGAAAGGATGAATTTCAACCTAAGCTATACTGTGCTCTTGAATCATAGACCGTCACTAACATCAGAAAGATCATACAAATGAGGAAAATGACCACTTGGGAAACCTGTGCTTTCAAATTAGACCTGGAATCTTTTAGACCTTAGAGCTAAGCTTAAGGTTCTGTTCCTAAAGTTTTCAGAAATATGACAATTTGAGTTAAGGAAAAAAAAAAAACCGTGTGGCTTTGCGCTTTAGAGTCGATGGGTCCGCGTGAGAGGTACCTGAATCAGTCCCTCCTGAACAAACAGTTAAGACCACCCCTCAGATAAAGAGGAAAACAAGGTGACCTTACCTTTTTGTCACTGAGGCCAGTCACTTGATCCACAAATTCCTCCTGGATCATGAAAGCAGCCAGGTTGGCCGTGTAGCTGGCCAGGAAGATGACGGCAAAGAAAGCCCACACGGACACCATGATCTTGCTGGTGGTTCCTTTAGGATTCTGGACAGGCACGGAGTTGTTGAACACCAGGCCCCAGAGGAGCCATATAGCTTTTCCAATCGTAAAAGAAGGCCCATGGGGTGCTGCAAAAGGCAGAAAGGTCATTTTCAGCATTTTCTCAAAATGCAAACTTGTGCATATATGATCATTATATGGCAGCCCCCAGCAACACTAGAGGTTGCCAGAAGGTGGAATTGCATCATAGCTGTGTCCTGTCATTGCCCCGGAACCACAGCCCCAATAACTTTAAACAAAAAAAATTAGCATCCTTCCTACATTTCTATCTAACTGGACTTTTGCTGCATTTCTTTAAAAGAAAACAATAAAGAAAGGAAAAGAAAATGGTTGTGCAAAATGAGGCTTTGAATAAGAAGTAGTGTCATGACCTGTTTTAAATTTGGATTTGATTTCCATTTGGGAAAACTGATCTTCTTAATAAATATAAAGAGAGCCTGGCAAACACGTGTGCATGGGGGCTGCTTCAGAATTCACTGGACGTGCTGTTGTATAAGATCCATGCCATTCAGTGGGACCGATGTTTGGTATTCTAATCCGATTGTCCTGAGTAATTGCTCCCGTTCAAACTCAGATGTAAAGTGTGCACAATATAGGAATTAAACCAAAGTGAAAACCTCTCCAAATGGGGACGTTAAGGAATGAAACAATAGAGCTTAATTCTTCCAACACTTCACAGATGGAAGATACCGCGTTGCAGGGTCATGGAAAATGAATGCTGGTATCACAGCACATTTTTTCCCCTCACTGTATCCTTGCAAGAGCTGTAGGTCCCTTTTAAGATTCTTAAATGTTCCTTGCAACAGACTTAACTAAAGAGGCAGAACAGTATGCCAAAATTTATTGGGATGGGGAACATGTAGGCTATAAAACACAAATGTTAGGGTTTTCAAGTCTTTGTTTTGCACGGGGAAAAAAAAGAATCAATTTATGCCCTCATTTCATGGAGAAAAAAGGTCTTCCTTTAACAGAAGGTTAATTTTTATGTCATTTAAGTAAATGAAGATATGAAAAAATGATCCACTTAGACCTCAGTTGGCAATGGAAGCAGAATGGGCAATAAATAAAATGGAGAAATGAATTCAGATTGATGGAAGTTATGAGGTTCTGGGCAGGAAGCCTAGGAAAGCAAGCTTTCTGCATATCAGAGGCCAGACGCAGGCTACAGCAATACTTATAACATCCATAACACAACACATTGAAGAGAAGGCAATTAATCCTATTATTTTCAATCTCAATCTTTTGTTTTCTCTTTGCTTAGTTTTATGATCTTCTGGGCTTATTTCCATGAGGCTAGGAACTCTGAAGGAAAAAAATAATTAGAGTCAATCCAGTTAACTTTATGAACTACTTAATTTTTTATTAGGGAGGCATATTGATTGGAAGTGACAGCTACTTGGGAATCGTAAATAGACAGTTGCAAACGATCTATCTAAGACTTTCAGGAATTCCTGATTCATGAATACTATTACTGGGCCATATAACTTTCCCCATAAAGTGCAGTGAAACATAACAAGAAACCATTTTGCACAAAGAAACAAGTCACCGTCATTTTCCTGAGAGTTGCCACACGCAGATACGCAAGAAACAGATGAGTACGTTGGAAGGTCCACGGAGGCAGCACGCCAGATTCTTTGCTTTACAATAGCCTATGGTGCGTGCTTCAGTCAGGGGGGAAATTATGCACGTGATGGCCTTGGGACCATTTTTAACCTTCCAAGCTATGTCTCACATTTATCCGCTTATCTCCATCCTCACTGCTCTCATCCAAGACCAAGCCACTGTAATCCTTTCTCTTGGAAAACTGACACTTTCTTAACCGGCCTTCCTGCTTCCACTGTTGCTGTCCCCTCCCACTATGTTGACAGAGTAGCCCCAGCGACCTTTTCGCATTGTACCTGTGCTCCCTCCCACTGTGGCTGGAAGAAAATCTGAAATCCTGCGGTAGTCAACTGCCTATCCCTCTGACTTCATCTTATGCTACTGCCCACCTCACTCGCTCACATCTCTTCTATTTCCTGAACACACCAAGATTGACTTCCCCCTCGAGGCTTTTGTGTTCACTGTTCCTCCGGCATGGAATGATTTTGTCTATTTTACACATGACTGACTCTCTCTCATCCTTCAGGTGTCAGGGCTATGATCATTCTTTCCCAGGTGACCGTCCTATCTGATGCAGTATCCCACACCATCATCATCACACCACTCTTTTCTTCTTTTTCTTGGTATTTGTTACAATCTGTGATTATTAAATGTATGTGTTTACATGTTATCTCCACAATTAAACCCTAAGCTCCTGAGAATCAAGGAGTCTCTATCTGATTTACCAATACAGTACTTAGCTCATAGTACCCACTTGACAAATATTCGTTGAATAAATGTGTAAATCACAACAGCACAAACTTGGATCATGCAAATGTAAAGATCTGCTCTAGCACAGTGTGATCACTTAGAGATCTCAGATTCCACCCTGTTGGAAAGTTCCTTAATGCTATGCTGCAATGTCAGCGTTCCCTTTCCATTACCCTTTTAGTGAAGGCTTGCAATGTCCCACTAAGCACAAGATGATCGTGTATGGCATTTTTACTGTTTGGTGGATTGGAGATGGTTTATGTAGTAGTCATCATCCTTCAGTGGTTAAGAATATTTCAATAAAACTAAGTTCCTTACGAGATTCCCAGGACCTGCTGACTGTTTCCAATACTGGGACTTCCAGGTGGAAAGGAGATGTACCAAATGAAGGTATCCTGTTTTTGAGAGCATTTGAGACTTTAAGATATCCTATCCTCCACTATAACAAGTCATTTTTTGGGCAAGAGATTTGGTCATGGCACCTCTCTGATAACATCCTCTTAGAAGGTGCTGTGCATTGGGGGAAACCGACTCAAAATGCTGTAATATGTTTATGTATATGACATGAACCCTGGCTACAGTGGGAGTCTTTTAATGATTTATAGGCACTGAATGCCTCTCAATTCAATTTTATGTCTACTAATTGCCTTTTTATCAAACATGATGCACTGAGGTCAGGCACTATCAAGAGGAAAATGTAACTCTTTGGGGAAAGATGCCATTTGTAGTTATATTTATTGTTCAACTGATGGAAATTGATTCAGTAGTTTGAAGAATGTTCTTAAACTAGCTTCTCTAAAGCCATTTTCTCTGCATAGACTGAAGTTGAAGCTCACTATAATTTTAGCATTTCTTTTGATACACATTTTAAAAATTAATTGCCAAAGGAACCCTTCTTCAAATCTGCTTTCTTAACAAATTGAATATCAGTGGTTTTTACCTAATAACTCTTGACTTCACATTATAACAAGATTAAAATGTTTTATTTTGTTTTATCCTTCTTTCGGTTGAAGTGAATAAATCATACTTGTCTGGCATTATAAGTAATATCAACAACACAATAGCATTGCTATGATGGCATACCAAGGCAATATCGGTTGATGTGTTCTAAAACGTCACTCTTCACTGAAGGTAAATGAAATAGCATCAGCGTTGAAATAATGCTCAAGAAAGCTTCCTTACCTTTCCCTTTGGCTAAATTTCTGTTGTACCCAACAGGACTGAAGTATTCGAAGACAAAAACAGCTATGGCAGAAACAATGAGCAGCATCACGAACATCATCACCCAGACGGAGGCGCTGAAGGGCTCTGCAAATAAACAGACCAGAGGGATGGAAACGCCGTCCGTTAGCTCTTCCTCACCTAGAGCAGGAAGCCCAGACATCCATTTGCAGGCTCACCAAAAGATTTCCTTTAATATGAATCCAATCATTCAAAAGAAGCTGGTCGTTTTTTATTCATATATTTAAACCATTCTTTATTCTACAGAATAGATGAGGTATTCTACAAGACTGCATGTAATACGATAAAAATAGAGAAGAGCATATGACATTTTACAAATTAGGCCAAGGATAGTAACAACAAAAAAAGAATGGTAAGACCAAAAGAGAAAGTTACAAGGCAGAAAAACAGGCCACAGGGTCCTATAAATTACAGAACCATCAGGGGGCCAAAGCTAGGGAGAAGCAAGACTAGACCTAAACAGCCATAAGGCTCCTGCAGACTGGTATGTTTTTATTTTTATTTTTACATACTGGAGGGATGATATGCAGGGAACTCCAAAAGCAAAGGGAGAATTATAAACTATTAGGAAAGGATTATAAAATCGTTGGGTTAATAGGAATGTTGGAAAGTCATGATGTACCACCACTGCTACCACACTCCGCATTTCACCTTCCGCATCAGACTATGAGATCTCTACAGGTTTATTCATCTTGTTGATGTTGGCAACAGGCTAAATTGCAATCGAAAGTCTATTAAGGATGTTATATTCACATGATAATTCAATAAAAAAGCATCCCTTAAATAGTAGAGGCCATGAAGGGGTAGATGGATAGATGGTTATTTTCCCTAAAAGTAGGTTTCATCAGTTCATTTGCATGTGACTTAGGAAGTAGGTGGATGTCCCAGAAGGAGAGGCCAAGTCACAAGCTTCTAAACTTTAGAACACTCTAGAAAGGTGAGAGATACTATGTAAAATAAATTAACATTTCTATTCAACTTGATTGAGGACATGAAAATTAGCTGACTGAAGCCATTTTATCCATTTATGATATATGATTTGCTAGAAAATCAACAGAGACTAACATTTTGAAAATGATTACTTCTCCACTGGAATCTATCATTGGGAAGAAACTACCCATGGACACCAATGAACTTAAAATTCTTTTTTAAGTTCCACAAGCAAACATTTTTCAAAGGTAAAACAAGTCCAATAATACCTCTTGAACAGTGAACATTTTACTATTTTTAAATTGTTTTTCTAATGGAGCTACTAGTAATAATGAAGTATTATGCTAATAGCAGGCCACCTTCTTATTAGAGCCTGTGACTACCTAACACACATTCCAATTTAATGAGCTTATTGTGTAAAAAGGAACTAATATTCTTGAACTTTAACTCTACTGGATTAATATAAAAGCTGTAAGGAATGCTTTGCAATGTATTTTGATAGTGCAGATACCTTAAAAAGCAACAGGTAACAACACAACTTACTTGACCTAAATAACATACGTTGAACTCCAAGGAATCAATGAGATAACAACTGAAATTTATCTTAGTTAAATTTAGCTTGAGTAGTAAATGTCCCTGAAATCACAGCAATTTAGTAATTAGGTGTGTCCAAAAGAGAAGATAAATAAACAAATGATTAATATTCAAGAATAGAGATAAAGTAATTCTTCAAGTTGGGTACACTGAGGGCATGGGGTGTTTTGCCAAAGGAGGGTCATTGCAATGGGTAAATAAGCACACACATGTAAGGCATTTTGCAGTGTGCCTCACACGCTTATACACACAATATATTAAATGGAACAGCTTTTTGATTCCGTGATTAAAGCCAGAAGTGATGGAGACCGTATGCTGTCCGTGGTGCTGAAAAGGTGCCCTGGTGTCCTGGTGCCCTTTTTTGAAAATCGCTTTTTAATCTGATCACTTCCATTTCTCTGCATGCTGTGATAACATTACTTAAAAATTAGAGGAAGTCCTTACTGAATTCCTCTATTCACATGTCAACATCTGTGAGCCTGTAGTGGACTTCATTTGGCAGGTGCATCCTAGTCACTAACACACTGTTCAGAAATTAGGTAGATGTTGATCAAGCAACTGATCCCAGATGTTTTCTCACTTGGAGGTGACCATAATTGTCCCTTAACTTGTGAGCATGACACAGAGATAAAAAGGATTCTGCTGCAGTGTTCTAGATTTAGGAAATGAAGTACCTATGAGTGCCCCCAAAGGCTTGTTATTCTCAGACACACACACACACACACACCACTTTTGTGATGAAGAAAAACATTAGGACACTGTAGAAGCACTGCATTGACAGTGTCTGAGGAGTGACCAGAGATATGTTAAATAGCTCTGGATTACCTCCTCTAATGGCTTAAAACATTCAATATTTGTCCACAAAGGAACTTCAATCTAGGAGGCAGCAGGTCAGGATTTCTTTGGATCAAAGAAGCCAACTCGCTTGAAAAGTCTTTAGAATTAACTAGATGGAAATATTGCAAGAGACGTCATCTCTGTCCTTGAAGAGCCACTGCTTACATTTTCGCACAAAAGCTCAGAGGCATTACCTGTGAGTGCTTCCGATGTGAGTTAATGGTGTTTGCGGAGGAGAGAGAATAAGAAATAATGAAGAGCAACGCAATCAGATTTTGAATGTTTTGGCTCTTCCAGATGACTGAGCCAGTGAATGGAAAAATGTAGCTTAGCATGGTTCATTATGACTTTCCAAACCTGCAGATAATGACCGTAAATAAGAGGGTGCACAGTCAATCGAACAGGGATGTAATTTAGTGACTAGGAAAAATATTAAGCCTACTGTGTAAAAACAGCTCTGAAAATAGTTTCCTCTGGCTACAATTTATTTTATTTTATTTTCAAAGATATAGCAGGAAAAGTATGGGACAAAGGATGATTTGCTAAATTTAGCAAAATACTTGACGTTTTATGGAAATGTTCTACAGATGCAGGTAAGATAAAAATCTAGGGAAACTGGGCTGAGGCCAGATTAAATATCAGTGACCATTTTTATGAGACACACCAATCGATTTTTTTTCCTCTCTGATTGAACTGGAAAACAGTTCTCTCAAGCTCACTAAGGCGATAGGGGAACAATTTGTGAAAAGAAACTAATTTCTTTCTATTTTGTTCTATGAACCTCCCTTCCTCCAACCCTTTCTTAACTGCCAGGGCAAAGGATCCTTGTCAGAGAGACTAATAGGGAATGAGAAAAAATGACTAGGAGCGACTAAAGAATGGATGGCCATCCAATAATTAACTGAGAGTCTTCATGTGTTGTCAATATCAGTTGGCTGCATTTTTTTTTTTGGTATAGTGATGCTCCCTTATTGAGTAGTAAATGTCCCTGAAATCACAGCAATTCAGTAATGAGGTGTATCCAAAAAGGAAGATAAATAAATAAATGATTAAGAGATTAAAAAGTACTTAATACTCAAGAATAGAGATTAAATAATTCTCCAAGCTGGGTATACTGATGGCATGGGATGTTTGAGTATCTGAATCTATGTCAAACGAAGAAACAAAAGGAACATAATGAGGTATGTACTTGTCAAGGTCTACATTACTCCAACAAAGGTTATAAAAATTGAAGCAATGAGCGCAAAATCAAATCCATTGAGTGGCAAGGATTTCAGCAGCTTAAATGGATTATCAAAAATTGAAAAATAGTAAGTCCATATGCCTCTGTAAGTTAGGCAGTATCCAAAATCCTGTTAGTCAACATTTCACTCAAGAGAATGAAGCATAAAAGTGTCACTGGATGCTAACATTACATATAAATGAAGACTGTGAAAGAATAAGGCTATGAGCTTGGAGATGGTGTCCACAAATCAGTTCTAGTTGGTAATTTTCTTTAATAGATAAAGTTTTTGCCTCTGAGAAAATGTAAGAAATTTAGTTGATCTTAATATAACTATTTTCCCTCTCTCATGCAGTTTTCCTCTAGAGATTAAGGCTTGTCATACGCTTCCCAAATTTGGGACAAACCCACTTTTATGAGAGTGCCAAGGGGGAATTAATTATCTGAATTTCATGATCTTCAACAAGACAGCCTCTATCAAAGATCATTTATGATAACCAGTTAACATAACATTTTCCTTTAGATAAAAAAAATTTTAATAGTGCTTGACTATGGTTTGTGAAGTTTCAACAGTCCAGCCAAACTATCTAATGTACATACAGTTACAGTGCTAAAGAAAACCAGATGATAGAAAATATAGCTCTTCCTAGATTTAAAAAAATACCCTTTATGTAAAAACATAAATTTATGAAATGGTTCAAAGGAGAATCAAAAAATCTCCTGCTTTACAAACCATTTGGCTTAATGGATAGCCACATTTAAAATCTGATTCCATTAATTTTAAATCAGTGGATACTCTTCAGACTACTTCTACTTCATTTATCCAAACACTGCCATAAATCATTGTGCAGTCATCATTATTTTCATTCTTACATCTAGTAAATAAATGACTGTCATTCTGTGTGGGACGGAGGATGGGTATGTGGATGCTGAATAAGGGTTTATGGGCCGATTTAAATTAACTGTGGACAGACAGGTTTATTTTTAAAATGTTTTCAAGGCAGCTCTAAGCAATATATCTATTAAATTACATTCCACAGAGTCAAGACCATTATCTGAATATGTGATAGGATTTTTTTTTCAGCAGGTATTTCCAAGTTAAAGATGTGAACTGGGGGGAAAAGTGAATTGGCATCATTCAAATGCAACATGCTCTGGAATATGCTGATGTGATCAAACGAACAAGGTGATAGCAAACAAGCCAGAATACATATAATTCCTTGTGGGAAAGCAATAGTTGCCATGAGGTTCACACACCTAGAAAAGCAGAAGGTGAGACAGTGCCATTGCTTCTCGAAACCATGACGCTGATCCCCGTCTCTACAAAGGGCACGGAGAAGTCCACCACTTCAGAACGTTCCTCGTTGATGGTGAGTGAGCCCACTGCCATTACTGCCCGTTGATAGACCACCTGGATGCAAGGAAAAAAAACAACACAACAATACTGTTACTTTTCCTCTCTGCATCCCTAAGGATCTTAACTTCTACGTCTGAATGCATGCTGAGGGGGTGAAAAAGTAAACTTACTTCTCCAATCATTCCATTCCACACATTGTTAACTTTTTTGCCATGCTTCCCGTTAGTCACCAAGTACAGGTCGTACGTAAACTTCACAGTCCTGGAAAGCTTCTTTAGAATATCAATGCAGAACCCTTTGCAGCATTTTTTAACATTCATCCCCTCATTGGTTGAATTGCTGTAAGGAAAATCCCAAGACCACAGAATGTTAGTACTGGAAGGTTTGCTCACAATCGTTAGCTACACGTTAGCTACACCCTTCTCATGTTTTCCACATGGGAAATTGAAGCTCCAAAAGGGGAAGTGGCTTTTCCAAGGACGTGCAGTGAGTGTATGACAGCAAGAGTAGAAAGTGTTTTTAATCACAGCAGTTATCATGACAACAGGTAACATCTATTGAGTAATTACTATTTGCAAGGCACTATCTTAAGTGCTTTATATTAATTTTTGAATTAATCTCCCTGACATTTCTCTAAATTAGGTGATATTTTTACTCCCACTAAACAGGTAAGAGTTACCAACTCTTTTTTTATGAGTTTATAGCACATACAACTTCTTTAGACCAGAGTTTAGTCATCTGATCTAAACCAAATCATAAAAAGGTATTAGAATATGGAAGAGAGAAGGATGTGGAATTCCCAGGTGAAGTGGGGTTTTACTTCATCCTGTCATTACAGAGGCTTGAAACCAAAGGGAAGAAGTTAGGGTACCTAGAAAATTCCTCAGCTAACAGTGAGGAGACCTGAGTCGTACCTCATGCCTGAGTTCATGGACTTAACTTCTCTTGATAGGGCTGAATGTTACATGAGGGCTCATTCATAACATTTGCACTACCTGCCTACATGGGCTGAAGTATAAAAAGTGACACTTCTTAAAAATCAATGTTCCTGATGAGCAAAAAGCCCTACTAGCATATAGAGAGCATTGCCATTTTAAAGGCTATCATAGAATCCACCAAGGTTATGCTCATTGCTTTGTACAAGCCACCTGCTTTCTTCACCTGACCAAATCATACTCAAAGGACACCCACACAAACCATAAACACCCTTCAAAAGGTAGGAAACACTGTTCTACCTAGTTGATAGCAAAAAGTACTTAGACAACTCATGTAGGAAGACCAAGGCCTCTTTGGGCAGTACACTTGATTCCATTCCTCCTTGCACTGGGACATCTGTTAGCTCAACTCTATCTTTGAGTCATGCCTGTCATGAAACATGTGCTCTGTTTGCATATTCCATTTTTGGCCACATATACACATTGGATTGTTACCTAAGCACTGAAATGATGTTTATGGAAACCCAACATCATAATAAGAAAATACTTATGTTTCCACATCATATGAAAAAAGTAGGTTACACGGTGACACAAACAGAATAATCACAGCTATGTGAAAACAGACAAGCTATGGAAAAACAATGAAACACGAAGCATAGCTGTTTTGCATGGTGGAAAACAGTTTTTTCCTCTTTTTCATATTTTTAGGGTTTTTTTTTTTACCCCAAATTATCTAGTGAGTATGTACTACCCATGTAATTGGAGATACACACACATCAAGCACCATTGATGTATACCAATATGTATATCTATGAATGTGGACAGACCTGACAATATAATTTTGAGTGATGGAAGCGGGTTGCAAATGACACCTTTTTTCCAAAGCATCCCTTTATCTCAGGATGACAGATCACCTCTCCTGAATTGCTGTCTTCACCATTACGCCCCTCCCATCCTGCCCCAGCTTCTGCTCAACCATCCTGCTTCTGTCAGCCCAGACCACCGTGGGGACTTTGCTCTCTTGCCCAGAGGCTGAATGACCAGCCTGGGTAGGGGGTGGCCACATCTCCATATATTTGCATGTGATGACTGGTGACCTCAATGCTGTGGCGTCATAGAAGGCAGGTGCCTGCCCCACCCCCACCAATTACCCAGAGCAGAGGGGGTCATGCTGGAGTTAAAAATTGCCATAAATATGATAGAAATGTGTCCTAAGTATATTAAATTAATGAGATGTCCAGAAACCATTTCCCACTTGCTATATGTGGCTCTGAAAAATGTATCAAAATCGAAATCTCTCTTTTTCTTCCCAGCCACTGTAGGCCATGGAGGCCTCCCCCTTACCTCTGCTCATTTGTGTCTCCTTCACTCTCTGCTCCTTCCCTGCTCCTCCTATCACAGCCTCTTCCTCCACCTGGTCAAGATTCCTGAGTTCAGACGGAAGTTATGAATGCCCCAAGTTTAAGATTTGGGGCCACAGGCATAGAGTGGCTTTCTTTGGTCTCACTGGAAACCTCAGCCAGTTTATGAGATAAGTGTCCCCCCACATCCCTGAATACGAGGTGTATTTCTACATACAGATGGTCACCGATGCATTTTCACCCAACAGGCACCCACTGAGTGCCTACTGTGTGCACGACAAGAAACTGGGTCCCTGGGGACACAGGATGAAAAAGACATGCAGCAACTGCAATAGTTGAATTTATCATGGTGATTATGGAATCACAGACCAGCTTGTCATTGGAAACTTCTGCTGGTTCCTATCACAGCCCTTGCGTGGGTGTGGAGGGGGTGTGACTTAACTGCACAGACATCTGAGAAATGGTCCCCGTGCCATCTCCCTGAGCACTCTACCACCACCCAAAAGAAAAACATGACTCATAAAAATAAATATGGGGAAAGGGATCCAACAAATGGTCCAGTTTGCTGGCTCTTCAATTTCTCAGTGTAGCCAGTGGGTAAGAGCAGAGTCACACAATTCTGACAGAGCTGCGTTCAGGTCCTGGGTTGGCTCCTCTCAACCCTGGAAACTCAGGCAAGTCTTGCCCCATGCAAAGCCTCAGTCTGCTCATTCGTAAACTGAGAAATCGGATACTTACTTTGCAGGAAAGTGGGGAAGATTAAATAAAGTATCTAAAGCTCTTCTCCCGTAAGCACTTAAAAATAAATGTCCTCTCTTCCTGCCACTGATTTGATAGTTGGGGGGTTTGACTGACAGTATGACCATTTCTTCCTACGTATCAGGCCAAATAATTTTTCCAATGCTTCCTCCACATCTTTACCACCCAACTAACAGACTAGAAGGAAAGTCTGATTTCTCAGCTCATTTCTTTTTACCTGGGTTTTTAGAAGATTGATGTGTGCCTTCGAGGCCCCACCATTTACTAGAGGTGAGAAACAAAGGGTTTCCCCTGGAAGACTATTACTGAGAAAACAAATACAATCATGTTGTCTAACAGGAATACTTTTTGCCTGCCTCAAAAATGTTACCTTTGAGAAACGCAATTGATCTAATCTGGGTTAATGCTGGGATTCGTGGATCCTGGTAATTTTCTACTGCTGGCAGGTAAGTCAAAGACTTTAATAATTTTACCTAGACACACAGTAAACTTCTCATTTCCCCAAGTGGAAAAAGGAAAGCTTCAAGCTGCTACCTCCCCATAGAAACCAAGAACGTGCATTTGAACCTGGTAAGCTGTTTATAGTCTTCAGTAGAAAAGTCAATTCTTTTAAAGAGAGTGATTTATTTTGGTTCCTTTCCTTCATACAAATGTGACTCGGGACTTGGGGATCTACTTGTTTCCAGCTCCAGGGCTTTTGATTTTAAAGATTCTAAACTCCTATTATTGATTGTGAAGTGCAGGAGGCCCCCCACGCCCCCATGATCGGCGCTGTTGAAACACAGAGGGCTTCGTTGCCATGAAGGAGGTGTCCTGCCAAGGCTACATGCTTGGCTTTCTGCCAGCCACTCTGCTTTCTTCATCTGCCCAAGCTCTGCTCAAAGAGCATCCACCCAAGTCAGATCCTCGTGTGACAACTTCCCTGCTTTATCCTCTCTCCACCCTTCTTGCAGCTCATCATTCTCCAGCACTGCCCTGGGTTTCCTTCTGCTTCCCAAACTTCCGAGCTCCTTCCCTCCTCTGGGCCTCTGCACCTGCTGTCCCCTCTACCTGGAAGGCTCTTTCCCCAGATCTTCACATGTCTGGCCTCTTCTCACCCTTTCTATATCACCTGAAACCTTACCCGTACGAGCTAAAGTGTCCCACATACCCCAGTTTACTCATCTCACACCTCCTTCTTTATAACCTCCACAGGGCTGATCACAGCATGGAGTTGCCCTGTTCCCTCACTGGTCCAGCTGTTTTCTAACAGTGTGTGATCCATGGATGCAAGGTCCTTGTCTTTTGTCTTCTCTGTGCATCGATGTACCTATCCCCTGTGCTCGGAACTGTGCCTAACACATAAACTGTGCTTAATGCATACTTATTTATTCTTCTTTTATAACTTTATTTATAACAATATCTGTTTTATTTAGTTGTAAAGGAATCCAGCAAAAATGATTAAAACACTCATGCCCCCAAATGGGGCTACCTCCTTGTCTTTCCTGGGTATGCCTCACCTCCTTCTCGACCTCGAGGCAGGGGGACTGTTTACCAGAGGAAAAGTCCAGCTCTGAGAGCCAAGTGGGGGCACTGGAGAGGGGAAGGCCTATGTAGGAGGGACATATTTATTTATCGCAGGATCTATTCCAAATTTCAACTCCAAAGAGGCTAACTTTAATGATCTCATTGATAAAATGTTCTCCAAACCAAAATAGTAATCTTCACAATACATTTATTAATTATATATATTTTCAAAAGTATACCCTGATCCCAAGCAGTGAGATCTGGGTACTTGCATCTTGTTTAATAACGACTGAGGTCGGACTTTGGAACGTGGGAGTAAAAGTACCTGTTCATCGTCTACTCAGGGAACAAACATCGGTGTATTGTGCTCTGTCCTTATAACTGAGCATACAAAGATTAATAAGACAACATTCCTTATATGTGGGCAGCTCATGAGCCAGGGAAAGAGACAGATGAACCAGAAACTATAAAAACAGGTGATAAGGGTAGGGATGGGGGTATGCCCAGGGTACCATGGAGGTAGTTAATCATCTTGGGGAGGCAGTGGCCAAACTTAAGGGACACGTAAGAATTGTCCAGGTGAAAGGAGATGATGAGAAAATACTCAGAAAAAAAGATTTACATCGAATAGTGGGGCCTTTTCCTTTGGTGAGTCCTCCACAAGGGCAGCTCATGTTTACATCAGGAAAGACCACGATCAGGGCCTTGGGCTTGGCCGTGGAGCTTTCTGTGTCCTTTTTCAGTCATAACACAAGGGGAAGCGACACAGAGGCAATGCTTTCTTGCTGCTGGTGAGCTGGGAAACTGCTAGAAGCTCAGTTTCCACCTAAATCTCATCAGAAGGTCCCATGCAAGGTGTGTATTTAACCCCAAGTGGAGAGAAGTTCTTAAAATTTTTGAAAAGTGTGGATCTGGGAAATAGAAAAGAAATGGAAGGAAGAGGAATGTGCTGGAAAGGGAGTGGTGGGAGGGGCAGCCAGAAAAGTACAAAAGAAATAATTATTTTTAAAAAGACTGAAAGGGAGGGTTGATTCAACACAAGGGTTAAAAATACAACTGTAGCATCCGCCGGACCAGTGTTTGTGGCCTACCTCTTCCATTTCCTAGCTGGGTGGCTTTGAACATATTTCTTAATCTCCCTATAAGTCAGTTTTATCATGTTATCTACAAAAGGCAAAACTACCCACCTCATATTGCTGTTGGAATTAAATGAATGCAAGCTTGGTGCATCTCCAGGCATTTATTTAAGTCTTCTTTAAAACAATTATTATGTTATAGCTATTATAGTAGAGTATATTTTATATGACATGTTATTCAATTATGGGCCTTGTTATTATCAATGACACATGCTATTTTAAAGGACTGGGCACATTCAGCCTGCAGCATCCCCGGCACTCACTTGATTTTGACGAACTTCCGACATGGCACCGTGTTCCGCACACACGTCTCAGTCAGCGGGTCTATGTCTTCCACGATGACAAACGGGGCCTCCTCCAGCGTGACGATGCTCAGATGGTTGTCATCCGGCTCACAGTCAGAGAAGGACTTGTACCTGGGCCACACAGCGTGCCGCAGGCTAAGGGTCTGGTTCTCCCACTTGCCCACCTGCATCACAAGCAGAAAGACACATCTGTGCTTCCTGGTACCACGGACTTCTCCAAAGGCAGGTCCCTTCCCACAGCAGGTGCAGGAGAAGGAATCTTTCAGTCTTAAGGGCCTTTCTGTTGCACACCTGAACATATGCATCTGCTTGTGGGCTGAGAGAAAAGGGCATAAAGAAAAAACAGGATATTGGGGGGCAGCTCCCCATCCCAGCCTCTCCCCACACAGAGGAACTACGTATGCATGTCTGGGAGTGGCGCCCAAGCTCTGACACTTTTAGAGCTCCCTAGGTAGGGCTAATGTTCTTCCAGAGTTCAGGACCACCGATGTCATGGAAAGAGCACAGACTTTTAGAATCAGGGAGGTCTGAGTCTGACTCCCCCTCTGCCACCTGCTAGCTGTACAATTCTAGGCAAGCTCGAAAGCACTAAGAGCTTCTGTTTTCTCATCTGTAAAACAGGCACATTTCCTCCCACTTCATAAGGATGTCCTGGAATTTAAATAAGGCAACGCATGAAAAGCAAAAGCACCGTGCCTGGCACATGGGAGGGATCCTATATATATATATACATATACATATACATATATATATATACACACACATATGTATTTTTTTTAAGCATAGAGAAGAGAAGATGAAAAGGAGAAACATTTAAAAAGGTGCTAAGAATCAAAAGAAGGAAAGGGGAGAGGAAGATGAAGTTGAAGAGTAAGAAGGAGAAGAGGATTGAGGGATGAGACAGAAGCATGGGCAGAGCAGCTGAGGACATGAGAAGCATCATTTCAACCCCAGAGATGGTTCTGTTTAAGTTGCAAATTAAGGTGAACTTTTATTAATCTGGCACAGAGCGGAGACTGTGCCTGCTTAGCGCACATCAAGACCTGTCAAAACAGAATCGATCGTATTCCCTCTGAGTAGCGGTCGGCATCTGAGTGAAATCAAATTGAAGGCTGTATGTTTTGAACTTTAATTTGATTTGACAGCTTACTGGAACTATTCAGATACATGCCGGGAGAAAGCTGCTCCCACATCTCTCTCTCTCTCTCTCCTGTCTCCTCCCGCTCCTACGCACGATTGCTTGACACCACAGGTCAGCTCTTTATTTGTAACACCAACCTCAAGGAAAACACCTCGTCGGAAAAACTAAGTGCCAAGTCCAGGCTTGTCTGTGTTGACATGACCCGCTCACCTCTCTTCCTGTAATATAAGTGTCACCAGAAATGACTCTGAGGCCCTTAAATAGAATTCAGACACACCGGACACCAGGAGAGGTGACAGGGTTAGGGGAGAGAAGAGAATCAGTCCTCTCTAAGACTACCTCATCGTTTGGGCTGGAAAGTTTTTGCTGGCTGTAGAGAAACACCTGTGTGGCTAATTCCAAAATTGTCCAGCTTCATCGATACCATCTTCTGTAAGACAGGAAAGTCAGTAGTATAATTTGGTCAGACAAACATGTTCATCTACCCATGCTATGATGTGTCACACAGGCAGGGGAGAATGTTGAGCTCATTTAATTCTTCATTCATTCAACATAGATTTTTTTGAGGACCTACTATGTGCCAGCACGAGCCTGGGAAAACAACTGTGAATAAAACAGAATGCCTCCTGTCTTCTTGGAACTATCAGTCTGTTGTGGGACAAGGACCACACCAACAATCCTAAATTTGCAAATAGATAAAGAGATATACAAGCTTTTCTTTTTGGAACATGTCGTACCAACCCCTTTTCTTTCCATTTATCTTAGAAAACTCAAACACAACCTTCAAAAGAGGCTGGGTAGTTCTCCCAGTAAGAGAATGGCTTTTGAATTCAAATAGAACTAAGTGTTAATCCTGGCTTCACCCATTAGCTGAGTAGCCTTGGGAAAGTCATTTAACCTCTCTGAGCTTCATTTTCTCCATTTGTAAAATGCAGAGAGCAACAGAAGATGCCTTTGAGGACTGTAGTGAGGTTTGAATGAGCCAAAAATGTACCTAAAACATGGTGCACAGAACCTAGCATGACATGTAATAAATGTGGCAGCTGCCATTATTTTATTATTGTTGTTGCTAGCATTAAAGATGCCCTTCAGTTCACGAGTGGATAAAGAAAATGTCGTATTTATATACCATGGAGTTCTACTCAGCCATGAAAAGGAATGAAATAATGTCACGTGCAGCATTGTGGAGGGAACTGGAGACCATTATCCTAAGTGAAGTAGCTCAGGAATGGAAAACCAAACACCATATGTTCTTACTAATAAGTGGGAGCTAATAGATGGGTGCACACGGGCACAAAGTGACATAAAGGACGTGAGAAACTAAGGAGGGGGGAGGATGGCATCAGAACTTACCTACTGGGTACAATGAACACTATTCTGGTGATGGGGACACCAAAAGCCGTGACTTAAGCATTACACAAGACATCCATGTAATAAAAACACTTGCACCAAATTAATTAATATTTTGAAATAGAAAAAGAGGGAATTTTAAAAAATAACAAATATACTGTCAGAGAAGCAGAGTAGCAGAGTTGCCAAGAGTGTGAACTCTGGAGACAGCCACCCTGACTTAAAATCCAGCTCTCCCACATGGGTAAATTGCTTCATGTGTCTCCACCTTAATTTCATCATCCAAAAACTGGGATGATGATAATGGTATAAGTCACAAGATTGCCGAGAAGATAAAAGTAGTTAGTATATGTAAAATCTACAGAGGAGTGCCCAAGACTATGTGCTATGTGTTGCTATTTTGTCATCAATGGCGGGAAAAATCCTTTTTAAGGGGAGTTCACATTATCTTATGTTTTAACTTCATAAAAGTTTATCTTGATACTAGCTTCAGTCTGATTTGGACACAGGTTTTTCCACATCAGTGATTTTAGACATAAATCATGCTTTTCTCCACATTTCCCCAAGGGTTCTATAATAGCCTTTGCTATTGTTGCTGTCCATCATCCATTTACCAGTATTTTGGCTCTAGCATATTAACTTTTCCCTCGGAGAGATGTCTGCTTCCAATTTCAAGAATAGGTACATGTCCATTATTTCTCAAATCAGCATATGTAGTCCGCCTAGCTATAGCAATTGGCTCAGGAATGTGCATGTGACCTCAGCTGAGCCAATTAGAGTTTTCCTTGGGACTTTTGCTGGGACTAGGAAGACAGGGTCATCATGAGAGAATAACCTCTCTGAGAATGAATATTGAGCTAAGAAATAGAAAGAAGAGAGAAATAAAGTGGTAATGGCATTTCTTGTGCTCTTGTAACAGAAGATGATATCCACTAGGCACTTATTATGTATTAGGCATCATTCTGAGCACTATTTTAATAAACTCCCTATACACAACAGAAAGTTACGGACAGACTGTTTTTTATTATCTCTATCATGAATTTTTTTTGTACTTAAAAAGAGCACCCAACTCACTCAAATAGGCTGTGTGAGAAGAGGAAAAAATCTTTACCTCTAAAACAAACTGAATTTTAATGATAAACCTTTGAGTGATTTTAGCAAATATACTGAAGTTGTGAGGACAAAGGAAAATAATTGACCTCTGATGGAGAAAAGTGATTTTGCTAAAAGAAATATAAAAAGAGGAAATTAACTTTGTAATGATTTTTCCCATTCTTATTAATAAAATTTAAATATGGTGCTTTTAGGAAGCTAATTGCTCTTCAGCTCCTAGAAAGAGTTTTGTGAAAGGGCAGTGATTACTTATCAAAATGTTCAGCCAATATTTTCTCAGAGTAGAGATAATTTCCTCTCCAGAAATTGTATGTCTCAAGTTAGTATCCACCCCTCATGTCTGGATGAATTCAGAGAGATGTCACAGAGGCTGCAAAAGGCTGGAAGAAATTAGGTTAATAGATGTATGTATCTCTTCTTTCAAAGGGATATGAGTGTTTGATCTTATTTGATCTATTTATGAGATGCTTACAAGAGACAATTAAGATAACCTCACAACTGGTCTCCTGGTCTCCAAAGGCAACTCCTAAAAACATATATCTAAACAACAAAATTGTAAATCTACCCCTACTCAAATCCTTCCATGGACACATACCACCTACAGAACCAAGTCTAGACTTCCCTTTACAATAAAACCCCTCTGTATAATAGGGGTCCAATCAACCTCACTATTCTCTCTTTCTCTGGATTCTTCTATTTCTTTCTGTCTCTCTCTCTCGTTCCCTCTGACATACAGCCTATACATGGTCTCACACTAAAACACATATGTGTATGCATGCACACACAGACACATCTATACATACTCACAATTAAACATGCACATATCTACACATCTACAAATACCAAATACCTATGCATCTATACATAATCCTATACATAAACACACACCTATATACATGTGCACTCATACCTATTCAGACTCACATTATACACATATATCCACTCATAGCTACAGCTACCTGCACAACTACACACACACACACCCCTAACACAATATACTCACACCTCTTCACACACACCCATGCACACACAGACACACACGCTTCATACTAAGCTACAATGATGCATACACTTTTGACAAAACACACCCTGAACAACACCCACTTCCCTGCCTACATGATTTCTTCTGCCTGGAATGCTTCTACTTAACATCTCCCTCTACTAAATCTGACCCACTGTTTTCAGGCCTAGCTCAAATGTCAATTCTCGCATGGAGACTAATTCTCCATCTGGAATTCATTTTTGCATTTTCTGTGCCTCTAGAACATTCTCTTCTTTCCCCCATCATTTATTCATTCATGAAGTCAATACACATGTGTTCAGTGCTTTACGCGGTATCCGGGATTGCAGGAGGCCCAGGGCTATAGTGGTGAACAGTCCTCAGAGAGGGACTGTTCCCGTCTTCAGAGTTTCTAGTCTGGTTAGAGAGAAGATGTCAAAGCTTAATAGCAATAAAGTGAGATAAATAATGTGCTGAGGGTAGGCACAGGATGATATTGAAGAAGAGAGTTTCCTACACTGGATGGAAATCAAAAGATGTAAGTGACTTCCAAATATGAACCAAAAGACAGTCTATAAAAAAGATATTTGCACATGAATGTTTATAGTAGCACAATTCACAAGTGCAAAGATGTGGAAACAACCCAAGTGCCCATCAATCCATGAGTGGATTAATAAAATGTGGTGTATGTATACCATGAAGTACTTACTCAGCCATAAAAACAACGGTGATACAGCAGTATTATCCTGGATGAAGCTAGAGCCCATTCTTCTAAATGAAGTATCACAAGAATAGAAAAACAAGCACCACATGTACTCACCATCAAATTGGTACCAACTGATCAACACTTATGTGCACATATGGAAGTAACATTCATCGGGTGTCAGGCAGGTGGGTTGGGGGAGGAAGGGATGGGTATATTCACACCTAATGAGTGCAGTGTGCACTTTCTGGGGGATGGACATGCTTATAGTTCTGACTCGGGTGGGGCAAAGGCAATATATGTAGCCTAAACATTTGTACCCCCATAATATGCTGAAATTAAAAACAAAAAATATGAACCAGACCAAGAAAGTTGGCATGTATCTTGTTAAGAGGTTTTACCTTTATCCTACAAACACATGAAGTGTGTTCTTTTAATCTTCTCTAGTTTGAGTGATGTTATCCCTGCCCTGATTAGAAGAAGTGTATTGGAGCACTTATTCCCAGTGCAGTGAAGTGAAAGGCTTTGTGGCTAAAAGATACTGAAGGCAGAGTGATGGGCTGGGAGGCAGCTGTGTGCATCCGGATGACAGAGGGCCACAGTGGGAAGACTGGAGTGACCTCGCGATCTCAGAGTTTTAGGATCGAGAGAACTGAGAGACCGATTGTGTGGGGTGGGGGTGAGGGCCCAGGTTACCTTGAATTATGGTTCTGTAGAATATCCTGGCTGGCCCATCTTCCCCAACCAGGTGACCCACGTATCATCTAGTGTTCACTCACAACTCAGTTTGATAAATATTTGCAGAAATGAACTCAATTCTGACTGCAGCATACCATCAATTTTTACTTAGAATTCCAAGTTAAAAGAGGAAAGTTGCCTGTTTACTCAGCTCCTTCCTTGGAGATAAGACAACAGGAATTGCAAAATTAAAAATCAGAGAGGAAATTTATTAAAACCGACAGTGGAAGCAGAGTTCAGGCTGCCTGTGCTCCAGCTCGACCCGGCCCGGTTAGCTCATTGGGTGATTTCATAACCACGGGGAAAGTAGGCTTTAAAACAAACACTTCACCAGTGCAAACCATCGGAGAACATTTCACGCCAGATAATGAGCACTGATTTACTCCCAAGCTGGAGAAAATATGAGTAATTAACTCTTCAGGAAGATGAAGTGAAGGAGGAAAAACAAAGCAGACGGGAGGCTGATTTCTCTCCACCTGAAGGGAAGTCTTCCAAAGGACATGAGACGAATGACCATGAAGGAAATTTAAAATGATGCAGTGTCCATATTTTGCATTAACTAGCAACCTCGATTAGCATCACTTCCATCCCTCTGCATGTACATCTGATGCACAAACAAGCTGATTGCAGGTTTACCCATGAATACTTTTGTGTCTTGGATTGCTGCTTCAAACCAAAAGCGGATCTAAAACTACCGCAAAGATAGCTGAGCCACTGCTATGGCTGGATATTAAGTTGAAATAGGCTCTATTTGGAGTACTCTGCAGTTGAGTTCAGTGATTTTTTTTTTTTTTTAACCAACACCTGATCTAAAGTTTGTCTGAAACAGGTAGTCTAACGAAACCAAATGCCACTTTGGAACTCGGTTTTCCCCTGTATGGTCTATACACAAGAGGCTTCCAAGGAAAAACTGCCGAAAATCAGCTGTGGATCAAATCTACTCTGTCTTCAATGCAATAGCCATTGGCAGAGGGAAACTAAGAATTGCTTTTTAAATACCAAGGTAAAATGCCTGCTTCCTTTGAATGTGCTGTTTTAAATGCAGTGATGGAAGATAGTGGGATTAAGGAACTTCGGCATGAGTAAGAACCTCTTCTTGGAAGCTGATTAAGAATGCAGACTCCTGGATCTCTGGGGTGTCAGTATCAGTAGATTTGGGATGAGGTCTAGGAACCTGACTTTTCAAGTAGCATCCCAGGTCATTCTGCTCTGGGTGGTCTGAAGACCCCCTTTAGGGAAGCACCAGGAGAATCATACTTATGGCTATAGGCAGGATGAAATAGAGCAAAAGAAAAGGATGGAAATCTTTCTTCTTAGGTTACTTATGTAACCAGTGGCAATTGCCAGCAGATCTAAATGAGTTTAATCAGCTATTAGAGCCTTAATTAAATTCCTCTCAGTTGAAATTTCAGAATTGCCTAATTGTTACACAGCTCACATTGGAGCAGGTTTTTCTCCCATAATAACTGCTCTCAGGATAATCTAATATCTTTACGGATAACAGCGTCAACCATCTTAGAACCCAGGACTGATCTGGTAATTCATGAAGACGTGTTTTGATCTTTGTTATTTCCACGAACAACCCGCCTATCTGCTTCCATTCTCTTCTTGATGCTCAGCCAACGGGAGAAGAGCTCGATGCTTGTTCAACCTCACATTTAAAAGTGAAAAATCTTTGGAACAATGAGCTGTCATTTTCTTCAGGAGTTCATTTATAATCTTCAGTCCCCCCAGAGCTCCTCTGTTCCCAGATCCCTGGAGATGGATAAAAGTCCTATTTCTTTGGTTTTCTTTTAATTCTTTTTGTGCTCTTAAAAGTGATGAGTTCTGGCAATTAGCTAACCAGTTAATAGTGTTTTCTCCCTCTTCTTTAGTTCCACATTGGAAAGATATAACATCAGAGACATGAAAACTCAGCAAAAATAAGAAGGAGCTCTTTCATAATCACTAATTAATTTTTTGAATGTGCTTTTGGGAGTCTTTCATTGTGCAACTTCTCTATCATCCGGTCCTCCGTGGGCTGTGCTAATAATTATTAAATAATTCACACACATAACCACTGGCATTTATTGAGGTACTGTGATCACCCCAACAGGCATTTTCTCATTTCACCTTCACAATCCTATAAGAAAAAGGCCGTTGCTATCCTCATTTTACAGATTGGGAAACTGGGAACTTAAGTGACTTGCCAAAGGCCAAACAGACAGTGAGAGGACCTGAAATCTGAGCTCCAGCTGCCTTGGACTCCAGGGCCCGGGGCCATTACCACTGCCCAATAGTTCCCAAGTGGCCTCATTTTGCTTTGAGAAATACTAAGGCAAATGTGAGCCATTTACTTTGTTGAGGGACTATACTACGGATCAATTGGGAAGAGAGTAATTAGCACCCTGCAGCTGACAGCACAATGTCCTGGGAGTTGGACCACCTGGGGTTCTGGCTCCCAGTTGGAGTAATAGCCTTTCCCTTTGAGAAGGACAAAGTTTCCTTCCCCTGTGAAGTACAGGAAGTAGGGGGAGAGCAGCCAGAGGTGGTCTTGTAGTTTGCTGTTATGCATGACAGTTTTATTTCCTTAGTTCACCTATGAATTGATTTTTCTAAGGACCTTGAATTGGAGCATGGAAAATGCCTCTCACAGCAGAGCTGCAGTGAGCCCTACTTTGCAGGCTGGAGGTTGAATTCCACTGCTACTAACATGGACATCCAAAAGGCGATTAGAATAATAGATGGAGGGCGGGTGGAATCAACTGTTCAAATGTGAACCGTGTGACAATTAGATAATTTGGGGATTTCAACCAAGAGGAATGTAATTAAGTCTCTAACAGCTGATTAGACTTTTCTTTGTCTCTGTGGTAATCTCCATCCATTACATAAGGGGCCTTAGAAGGGAGAATTCCGTCTTCCTTTCGTATTGTGTTGTGTTTGAGATACTGTTGGCCAAGACGACACAATTGTGTTTACGTTGCTGCATCTGTTATTATTGAAACCCAAACATAAACTCGGTTGAACTCCTTAAGGAACTGCTGCCTTGAAGAAGAAAACCAGAACGCACACAGGTCTGCAAAAACAGTTCAAGAGGAGACATGAAGGAAATTAAGGCAGTCACAGAAACTGGAATTGGGGTTGGGGGGAAGGTTAAGCACATAGTATCAGCTGAGAACTTGACCTAAGTTCAGTCAGTCTTCTATTACAATATCAGTGCTAACTATTATTATTTTTAACACCTTCACAATGACAATTTAGAAATATGGTAAAGGTTTTCTTTTGACCTTCTAATGTACTTTTTCTGGGTAAATTTCAAAGATCAGCCTAGTTTCCAATTGTAAGATAAATGAAATGCCATTTGCAATTTGGCAGAGTAAATAGCTCTTTTGGGGGAGTATTTACCTGAATGATATTTAGCAGCTCTTGTTCCCTGGGCAGAGTTGCCAGTCAGAGTTAGAAAGTGGTCAAGAGAGGTATCCTCTGATCGGGGCTGAGCGGGAAGAGGGCCTTTCGCTTGCTGGGATGATCAATTCATTCTTTCCAGCCTGAAAACTATAAGGCCGAACATGCATAGAAACCTGACTCCTCCTCTTACTCTATGGCAACTTTATTTTAAACAATGAAAACCTTGAAAAGTGGCAACATCTGGGGCTGGGTGTGTAACAGTTTATAAAAGGAGACAAGTTCCAGCTAATTAAATGGCAGGCTTAGGAAGCAGGAGGCTTCAATGCATCAAACCTGATTTACGGGATATAACAGGCCAAATGCTGATGGATTTCCTTGCTCAGCATTATGTAAAAGAAGCCAATTCCATTTGGATCTCAGCCCTGAACATTCAAAGTTAACCTCATTGACAGTGTCTGCAGAGTTTTACAATAAGGTTAGAGGACCTGGGAGTATCGATCAGTTGAAAAGCATTTCATCCCCTCGCCTGGAAGAAGTTATTGGGTTGTGAGAGTTGAAGTGTTTAGAACTCTGTGGCAGGTCTCTGATGGGCATTTGTTCTTCTGTCTCTAGGGCAAAATAATAAATTTAAATCTTTGAGATGGACGTTTCCCTCCTTCCACACAAAAGGGCCAGCCAGGGGTGGATGCCTGGGGCCCTGCTAGTTATTACGAGGATGCTAACCAAAGCCCTTGTGCACGGGTGAAATTCATTGCTATGATGAAATGCACATGGATCAGAATTTCAATTTTCTTTAAATAAGATGGTATTTTGACAATCATTTTTCTTTGCTCAGCTCTGTCCCCAAATTACATTGCTCCAGGCTTGTCTGAGCCCTAAAGTATTCTAACAAGAGGTTCCTTTGAAATACTAAAGCCAACAGAAGACATGATGGTGAGGAAACAGTAATAAGCTTAAAGATAGCTTTGCCCACTGTTAAAAACATGATTATTAGAAGGCAGTGGGGGAGAGGAGGCTTCCCTTGGGATGGGCCAGATAAGACTCCTTATTTCAGAAAACTGAGCCTAAGTAACCTACGACTGTCAATCCCATTTCACTCAACCCAATTATCCTCATCTCAGACATTAGTCAACAGTTCCAGAGCCCTGTGGAACTACTGGGAGAAAATGACAATCACAGTTACCAATCAGGCAGCTTTTCTTGCGGGATTATGTTGGCAACCTCAGCAGTTTAAAAGAACCCTATACTTATTTGGAGTCAGAAGACCCAAGTTCAAGTTCAACTAGGATGCTTACTAGCTATGTCACCTTAGTTAACTGAAAACCTTTGAGACTCACGTAAATTGCAGCCAAAGGCAGATCCCAACATTCCTGATTATTCTGAGTGTTAAAATCAATAAGCAAAGCGATTTTCTAGGCTTTCAGTTACTTAGGGTCAGATTAGATTGATTTCATTGGTTCATTCATTCAACAAGTGTTCATGGAGTGCCTACTATGTGCCATAAACTGTTCTAACACGGGTAACACGGCAGGGAATAGACACTAAGCCTGGGGCTAGCAAATTACAGCCCAAGGGCGAACTGTTTTTGTACAGCCCATGAGCTAAGAACGGGTTTTCCATTTTTAAAGCATTGAAAAAAATTGAAAGAATAATATTTTGTGACGCAATTATAAAATTACATAAGATTCGGATTTGAGTGTCCATAAATAAAGTTTGATTGGAGCACAGCCATCCTTGTTTCCTTACATACCCTCTATGCTTGCTTTCGCACTAAAACAGCAGAGTTGGGTGCTTGCCATAGAGACAGTATGGCCCACAAAGCCTAAAATATTTACTAGCTAGACCTTTACATGAAGAGTTTGCTGGCCAGGAGCGATGGCTCACTCCTGTAATCCCAGTACTCTGGGAGGCCAAGGCAGGATGATCACTTGGGACCAGGAGTTCAAGACCAGCCTGGGCAACATAGTGAGACTTCATCTCTGTAAAAAATTAAAAGAACAGCTGGTTGGGGTAGTGCACACCTATAGTCCCAGCTACTTGGAAGGCTGAGGCAGGAGGATTGCTTAAGTCCAGGAATTTGAGGCTACTGTGAGCTATGATGATGCCACTGCACTCCAGCCTGGGAAACAGAGCAAGACCCTGTCTCTAAAAAAAAAGTTTGTCAACCTCTGCTCTAAGTCCCTGTCTATAAAAGACTCACTTGCCAATAACGAAGATGAAATACAATGTCCTCAGAATTAGTTAAACAATAAAATAGAAAATGACAATTGCCAAAGGGTTAAAGGCATAACAAATACAGAGTACGTCAGATGTGAGAGAGCAGATCTGATGGGAGAAGCAGGAAATTACGCAAGGAGTGCCAATCTAGGGGAGCTGTGGGGTCTGCAAAGGAGACTGGATGGGACATTCTGGAAAATCAGAATGGAGAGAAGGGGCTTGTAGGTCGAGAGAACTGTGTGGACACTTAGAAGCTGTACTTAAGGAACATGTTGATGCCCTAGGAAGTTGTCTAAACCACCACACAGTGCCCACAGGGGAAGAGACAGAAAGAGGAACAAAGGGAGATGCTGGAACAGGATTGCAGAGGCCCTGGGACGTTGGGCTAAAGTCCTCACTTGCACATTGGAATTTGGTTGCATTTGAGTTCAAAGTGGCAATTGGCCTTGGGATCCCTTAATGACTGACTCCACCCTGGGGGATGATATGGGTGATTTCATCCACGCATGGCTGATATTCTAGAATTGTCTGATCCGCAAAGAATTGATCTCATTTCCCTCATAAATACATTCCCACTTGTCAGAGTACTTGGATAAAATTGGAGGTAAGTTTTTTGACTTTCTGTCCATTGGCCACCTGCTCCCTATGGGGGAAATTCACTTAGAATCACTTGATTTGAATGATTCTAAATTCAGACAATCTGCAGCTCTCACTGGGTTGTTCTCATGTCTCTTTTCAACATCATTTCGGCCCTGGCTCTGGGCCCTTCTGTTTCCTCCCAATCAGTCTACCCCTCTGTGCTACCACCTCTTCCCCGTTCCAGCCTAGACCTCTTCCTCCAGCACATCGACAGATTTCTTGCCAGACCCACAATTTTCCTGCCCCCACCCTGTCTTCCTGTCACACCCACCTGGCACCACCACCCCCAACTCTGAGTCAACCCAACCACTTCCTCACCTGTACACCGAGTACAGGTGGAGAACATCACATAACCACACAGATGAATGTCACTTCAAATTTAAGGACTCCCTCTTGGGCTAAAAAATCTTTCTCTCTTTTCTTAATTGCATCTCTTCCATTCCCTGGAAACTATTTCAAACCTTCACACCTGCCCACCAGACTGCGAGGCTGCCAGCTCCATCCTCACTCCCAGTTGATGAATCTGTGTCTTATTTCAGATTCTACAGACAGCCCACATCACCCACGAACTTACCTGCCTCTGCACACACGTCTTCCTGCTCCCCTCTTTCAATAATGAAGGAGGCATCGCTCGTCTAGCCCAACACTAATCCCATTCTTTGCGCTCTGGGCACCTCCTCTTCTGCACTCACCTGTCCTCTAAATGGGCCTTACTAAGACCTCCATGGCTCGCACCAAATCCAACAGGTGCATTGCGTATAAGTCCCCCACTGCATGTGACACTGGGAGCCACTCCCATCTTCCTGGAGTCTTCCTGCCCTAGACTGTCACGATACTACCGTTACCCACTGTGTCCCACCTCTTCGGTTGATCCAGCTCTGCCAAAATACAAGCTTCTTTTTCTCTGAGCTTGTCTCATACATCTTTCACCTCCCTCCTGTCCCCAGACGTCCATGCTCAGGCCTCTTCTGCTGTGTCGTCTCCGGCTACCCTCTCTATGTTGACAGCCCCCGATCTGCTGTCTTTCACCTGCTCCTCCCTACTGCCTCCAACAAACCTCAAACTCAGTAGGCTTAGAGTAGAACTCATCTTCTTACCTTCAATCATAAAAAATACAGTTTCTCTCCCATCTGCCAAATATGAGTTCTTGAAATCCCAATCCCGAAAATATTCATCTCTCTCCCACCACCCCCATATCTATTAAATCAATCACCAGGCCTTGATAGCTCTAATCTCTATTGAGTGTTTTTCATGTCTTTCCTGACTCACAACCCCCACCCTAGTCGGGGCCTGCACCTCTCACTGGTTTATGCAACAGCTTCGCCGCCAGTCTCCCTGCTCGGGGTAGGCTTTCGCTCCAGCCCATCCTCCAGGCAGCAGTCCGAGCCATCGCTCTAAATATCTCTGCGCATCTGATCGTTCCACGCTTGTGCGCAAAGCCTTTTGATGGTTCTCACGACAGGTGGGATGAAGCACAAATGCCTGACCGTGGTCTAAGTGACCCTGCCCCTCCCCAGGCCTTTCTGTCTCTCTGCATTCAAGACAGCCTCATTTCTGACAATCAACTCCCAGTTCCAGCCCTGCCCCACATTGACTTTTGAATCACATAGAGCTAATCACAGGCTTCTGGGTACACTGAGCTCCTTTCTCAGTGCCAGGTTTCAACACACACCATTCACCCTTTCCCACTCTCTGCCTGGCACCCTCCGCTTTGTCCCTCAGAGCTCAACCTAGAGGGCAGCTCTTCTGGGAGGCAGCCTCTGACCCCACAAAACTGGATAGGTGGCCACTCTTTGCTCAAGTATTGCAAGTACCCACATACTCATCTGTCAGCTCCAGCAGGCTCACTGAGGGTGGGGTTGTGTTCCGTTTGCCTTTGCAGAGCCCAGGGCCGCTTACATAATAGATACATGAATGCTCATAGTAAATGGACAAGCTAATAAATGAATGTACCGATATGACCACCATAACTATGATATTCCTGCAGTCAACTGCCAACTTTAATTGTTCTATTCTGGTAATAGGGACTGAAAATCATGTGGATGTTGGTGTTGGCTAAACCTGAGCCCAAATACCCAGCTCTTGTGCTTGCCAGCTGTTTGCCCTTGGCTAACTTTACTTCTCAGACACCAGTTTCCTCATCTGTAATGTGGGCATAATAGGAGTAACCATATCTTAGGATTCTAGTGAGAACTAAATAAAATAACGACTGCAAAGCACTTATTACACCATCTGCCACATAGTCGCTGCTCAACCACTGTTAGGTATTTTATTATATATATATACAGGGATCTTGCAAGGATTGCGTTACCTCATGTGTTAACCAGCAGCAAGATGCCTGGCCCACAGTGGTCATTCCGTCCAGTTCCTTCCCACCTGCAATGTGCATGTCCTCATCAGGCCCAATGGGGGACATTGGCTGTAACTCCAGAGCAGGTAAGAGCAAGGCATCGATTTCATCAAAATTCTAGGCCTGGGGCTTATATACCAAAATGACACTTAGGAAATGTATTTGCTTTTTTTCCCCCACTAAGGGGAGACAAATATGCTTTTCACTTACTCCTCTCTATTTTGGATAGAACTGATATTGCCTATTAATATAATTCTGTGCACAGAGAAGGCGGCCCTGCCAAAAGCAGCCTGGTGTTATTTTAGCTCTACCAATAAATCCAAAGTCCTGGCAATTATTTTTAATTCCATTTGCTAGTTTGAGGTTCCACACAATTAATGCATACCATCAATTCATGACTATAAATGTAACCTAAGTTTTCTTGGATCCTTATGCCAAAAAGTGAAACCTTATGTGTAAATATCAATACTTGCTAGTGTTCAACTAGTTAAGAAGCTATATTGGAAAAACATAAAAATAAATAGAAACAAATAAAAACTTCAGATAATAGACACATGGGAAGAAGCATCCTGGCCCCAAAAGCTGTGTGTCATTATGTGGATAATATTATCAAAGTCCCAAGTCTATATAGCCCAGTGTGGGTTACAAGTTGCTCCTCATTTTATTTGGCCATCATGGCAGAGTCATCTAAAGGTGAAAGAGATATTATTACAATTTTTCTGAGCAGTAAACTGATGCTCATTGAAGTAACTTTCAAATTTAAGGACAATTCTCATGTCTCTTCTCTGAGGTCATTTTGATCCCGGGCCCTTCTGTGTTCTCCCAATCATTCTACTCATTCCTGCCTCCACCTCTTCCTCATCCCAACCTAGACCTCTTCATCTTCACATCCACAGATGTCTCACCAGACCCACCACTTTCCTGCCCTCACTTTTGTCCACCTGTCACACCCACCTGGCACCACCACCCCCAACTCTGAGTCAAGCCAACTACTTCCTCACCTGTACACCACCCGGTGTGATCACACAAGTTACAGCAAATATGTGCAAGAATTAGAAACAGCTTCTGTCTCCTGGCCTGGCACTTGCTTAACTGTATGTGTTGCAATATTTATCCGCTTGCGTGGGACTCACAGAGAGAAAGCAAATGGACAAGGATTCTGGAGGATATTGGTCTTCCAGCTCCTCTGAGAAAAGAGAATTCTGTCTGAAGCCTTCCCAAATATCTACTCAAAATGCAGAAACAAGACAAAACAACCCTCATCATTGTCATTTAAAAGTCCAGATTGCACTCTGCCTGCATAATACTTCCCATTCATTAAGCTCTTTCTACCATATCCCAGGCCTTATGCTAGATGCTTGACATATATTATTTATTAATATGATCCCTGCAAGCTATGAAGTGGTTGGGTGACCATGTGCCAATTTATTCACTTCTCTGGTCCTCACTTTTCTCATTTGTAAAATAAAGCTAATTATAATATCTGCCGTGTAGGGTTGGGGTGAACATAAAATGTGGTTAATTGTACATAAAGCGTTTGGCTCAGCGCCTGTGAGGGAGTCAGGGCTTGAAAACTGTTAGGCATTTCATTTTTACTATTAGGAATTATATAGGAAAATCAAACTCCATGTGTTTCCCACTTGAATCCTCTACCTCCTGCAACAGTGCACAAATGAGGGTTCAAAATATGGTTTAGATTATCGGAAATTATTAATTTGTTCTCTGTTCCTTGGTTTTCTCATTTATGAAATGGGGATAATAATAGTACCCATATCATAAGGTTTTCATGTGAATTAAGAGAGATCATGCATTTAAGGTTCTTAATGACTTCCGGGAAGCATTTAATAAATGGTGGCTTTGATATTCTCATCAAAAACCCATGGGGTCGATATTATTGCTAGCTCCATTCTATGGATGGAACCACAGTTTATCTGAGAAGTACAAAGAATCACAGCTTTTTAGGGTCTCAGAACTAAGTGTTGCCTGTGGCCAATCTCAACCCTATACGTGATCAAACCCACTCTGCCCAAAATGGTTCAGCTGCTAACAAGAGCCATGCTCAATGACCCAGGGAACCAGAGCACCAGCCCCTTTCTGCCGACTGTGATATTGATTTCATTGTCTGCATGAACATGTCACTTATCTCCTGACATTGATTTGGGATTCAGGGATCCTGATCAGATACATTCTTGTCTCCAATTTCTGTCCCCATTGAGTTACAGCGCCACTTGGATGTTCCACCCACATTTTTGAATCCTCATCCATTTTCAATGAGATGACAATTCCTGAATGGCAAAGCCTTGGGTGTCATTCTGGTAATGAGACTCAGCTCTTGCTGTGTTGATTCAAGTCACCAACGTGAATGCTGCAAGTGGAATGAGGCATGCACAGTTCTTGCAGAACCACTTTGAACATGTCTCTTATCTTCTCTGAATCTCAATCTCCTCACCTGTTAAAAGGTGGTAAATGTTTCTGCATATGTGTCAGGATCCAAAACCCAAAACTAATTCTTGCCACCTTTTCCATCCTCAGATCCGCCTGTCCTATTTTCTTCAAACATACTTTAGTTGTGGAAAGAAAAAAAAATATGCCATCAGCTATAATCCGTTCGCCCACATAAGACCACCCCTGTGGGAATCAGCATTCTTCTGAGTTGGACTGTTTGTTTCCGCTTTAAAGTTAAACACAACATAAGCAAGAGGCCATCAATGTCTGAAAGTCATTCTACAACTCCCTCAAAGGGAATAAGAGTAGATCCTCTTGTCTTTTCCTAACGTTGGATTTTTTCATCATATGCATTCCCAATGAGAGAAATCAAGATGGCTCAGCCTCTCTTCTCTCCATCTCAAACAGGTCCACTTAGTCTTTCTAATTCACAGAATTATAATTCAAATGGAAGGAATATAGACTCTCAGAACACTATAGATATGATTGCGATGAGTTTTAGAACACATTTTCCAAAGAGAATGGCTAGATAACAAACCATATGGTGGAGTAATAAGGATCGAAGGAGCAGTTTACCGCAGGGTGGGGGCTGATTTACATCTTCAGATTTGCAGAGGAATGCTGATTGGTTTTGCACAGAAATGCAAGCGACTGATTAAGAGGCAGATTTGCATACAGCACAGTGGGATGCTCCGACCTGAGCTCAGGAAGAGACACACGGTTCAGCGGGGAATCTTGTACCCATAATAGTTCTTCTTGCAAACCCTGGGAGCATGTCTACTGTACAGGGATGGGGGGACTCCCAACATGGGTTTTCATAATTGAAGCACTGACAACCTTCACTACCGACATGCAAACAACCCCCATCCCTACCACGTGGTGTAGCAGAAACAAAATGGACTTTGAATCTGACAGACTTGAGCTGGAATCTAGACTTTGTCACTTACTTGCTCCGTAAACTTGGGCAAGTCACCAATCCACTTAGAGCCTCAGTGTCCTCATATGTAACTGGAGGGTGGAGGAGGTGCAAAAGTAATCACCTTGAATGTCTGTTAAAAAGGGATCAAGGTTGGCCAAGCACTGTAGCTCATGCCTATAATCCTAGCACTTTGGGAGGCCAAGGGGGGAGGATCACTTAGGGCTAGGAGTTTGAGACCAGCCTGAGCACCATAGTGAGACCTCGTCTCTGCAAAAAATAGAAAAATTAGCCAGGGATGGCAGCATGCACCTGTAGTCCCAGCCACTTGGGAGGCTGAGGCAGGAGGATCCCTTGAGCCCAGGAGTTTGAGGTTTGCAGTGAGCTGTGATAACACCACTGCACTCTATCCTGGACAACAGAGCAAGACCCTGTCTCAAAAAGGGGGGCAGGGGATCAAAGTAATGCATATAAAGCTCCTAGGCCATAATAATAACAATATTTATTTTATAAAATATGGGGAATTTATCTCAACATATCAGGTAGCCCATTCCCTTCTCTTCAGAGTCTAGAAAGCATATTAAATCGTCCACAGCTTAGAGACTAGCACTGGAAATATTCAATCCTTTTTTATCTCTGTTTCTCCTCCCGGTCCAAGCCAGGCTCCAATGCCCAGAAAAACAAGGTAGTGGAAAAGGGCAGCTCCTGCTGCTAGTGGCACAGGGGAGAAAACCAAACTGCAGCTATGGAGACAGCATGACAACGCCACGTGGAGCCAGACGCAGACTGCTGGGGTGGAGAGCCGCCCGTTCTGTCTGTTTTCTTAGGGACAAATGTCATTCCTGTCTGCACTATCAGCAGGCAGATGGGGAAAGAACAGAAACTGACAGCGACGATGCTGAGAGAGCAGAGAGCAGGTCCAGACAGCAGCCCATTGAGGTCTGGCAGGTGTGGGTGGGCGGGGGCAGAAGTCCGGATAAACTGTGACACGAAGAAAAGTAACAAAGGGCCTTAAATGTTTGTGGTTCAGTTAATAGCATGGGGCAGGTGACCCTCACCTTTCAGATAGCTCTTCTCAACCTTTAGTACTCAAGTCCCACCTTAGCTCTTTCGGGAAGTTTTGTCTCTTCACCTCCCAATGCCCAGGCTGAGGCAGGTGTCCCACAGTGTCTGCTGCACACCTTTACCATCAGCACTCATCTCATGATGCTCTGACTGACAGCTCAATTCTCTGTTGCTCCCACCAGCCTGTGAGTTCCCTGAACTTACAGGGACATCGTATTTGTCAGCTCTGCTCCACATGTACCTACCACAGTCCTGGCACAGAGCAGGTGATTGGGCATTACTTGGCAAACAGAGTGGTGGTGGGTAAGTGGGTTGGAGAGTGAACCATTTGGATGGATGAATCATGGTTGGTCAGATGGGTTGATGGATGACTGGATGGTTGATTGATCATTGGATAACTGGGTGATGGGTGGACAAATGGATGGACAACTAGTTCAATCCCATTAGACAGGCAGCAAGAGTTGAGTCCACTAGGACTCAATGCCATGTCTAGATACTGCCATGCTCCCCCTCACTCAACTTCCAAGGCAGGCACTATCCACAAGCATCTCTAGGTACTATATGAAATTTTCCATCACCTATCCTAGAAACCGTGCAAAGTAGTGGGATGAGGACCAGACTTGGAGACGTGAGGACCTGAATTTGAAGTCTTTCTTAGCTATTGATAAAAAACATCACTGAACATCTCTAGGTTTGCACTACTCAAATAGCGAATCAGAGAACACCGCCTATGCCACAGTCACAGGGTCACCATGGACCTAAAGTGAAATAATAAATATGAAAGCCCATATTGTAAGGTTTGGTACAGAACAGAGGCTCAACAAATGCTTACTATTTATGCAAATCATGTTCAGAGAGTCAATCCCTTACTTTACTTGCTTTCAAACTTATTTTTTAAATATTACACTGTTCCCTAAATGAAAGATCACTTTGAACCCAACACACTAGGCAGATAAAGCTTTACTATCTCCAGATGAAGCTGGACCCTGCCTCCTGAGGCCCCTGCACACCCACAGACCCTGTGGCACTCTAGGTTCTGAGAGAAACCAGCATCCCAGGAAACACAGTTAGAGAAAAAACAAACTTCGCCTAAAAGCCACTGTTACTTTGTGTTATCTTCCTCCCTCTCTCCCTCTTTCCTTCCTTCCCTTCCTTCCCTCTCTCCCCCTCTCCCTCTGTCAGAGATGCTCAGGGCTTTGCATTCCTCTACAACACAGAGGAGTTGATGACTCTATCAGAAAATCAAAATGGGTTTCATCTGTCTATTCAGGAGTTTCTAGAAATACTTCTGACTGAGAGGCTCTTTGAATAATTTACTCATCTGAGGTCATTTAAATAATCTATTCACTCATTTTCATAATTGATGGCAGCAGCACACTAGCAAGGGTGCAGCTTTTGTCTCCCATTTATACCATCTGTCAGCTTAATCATGGCCCCATCACCCTCAGAGAGCTTCCGTCACACATTGGGTTTGGGAGCGGGGCAGAGATGGGTACTCCATCGGGCACGACGGTGGACTCTGGCTCTATTATAATATTGCCTGGGCTCACATTGTGCCTTTACCCACTACATGACCTTGGGCAAGTCATTCAACCCACATAGCCTCCAACTTCTCTCCTATAACATAAGGGTAGAAATACTTATAATTAGAAATGGCATTTATTGCTCATCTACTGTGTGCCAGTCAATGTTCTAAGCACGTGATCCATTATCCTGTTTAAGTCTCCTAACAAGCCTATGAGACAGGCACCACCTCATTATCTCTTTTAGGTACGAGAAAATGGAGACTTAAATGAGATAATACATTGAAAACGCTCTGCATGGTGTCTGGCACCTAATGGGAGCTCAGCTAATGTAGCTGCTGCCCTCATGCCTGTCCCATCCATCAACGACATCACCACCATTATCATCATCCGTCATCATCATCATCATCAATCACCTTTATCATTACTGTCCCTGTCAATGCATGTTCCCATACAGACATCTTTTCTATGAACTGCATTTTTTCTGTTTTAACTTCTGAAACTATTAATAGAAAACTTTCAGCAGAATGTTGCCTGGCAGGAGAGAGCTGGTGCAATTGCTGTTCTTTTTGGAGTCGGGTTGATGTTACAACTGCAACAACAACAGCAACAAAAGAGCTAGTGCAAGACAGACACGCACACGCACATCCACACACGTGCGCGTGTAAGGAGACGGGATCGCTCATTTCAGTCGAGTGTGTTAGTTCGCCAGAGACCTACTATATTTGCCCCACTGTGACCTAATGTATGTACTGGGTGGGTATTTAAAATAGTCACTATGCGTGACTCTAGGGAAGTCAGATGATAATTTTAAATCTTTTGTGACGGCTCAACTTTCTTTTCCTCTCTGGCTCACATCATTGGAGAAACTTAATGATCATTATATAAGGAAACAAATTAAATTCCACACAGACTCTGCTAAGGTTGGTGATATTACCAAACCCATTTTACAAAAGGGCACTTGACTTTAAATATGGATTTGGGAAAGAAAGAAGAGCAGGAGAGAGGGAGGGAAGGAGGAAGAAGGGAAGAAAGAGAGATGAACAATGTCATTTACAAGCATGACAAGATTCTTCTAGAAATACCTACTCTGAACGTTCCTAACTACAGACCCACACCTAAAAATTAAAAAAAAAAAAAGTCTGAGTATCGATTCCTCTCTGTCAAACATCTCTCAGAGAATCAGTACAGGCAATGCCTTGGGCTTCCAATTCTGTTTCTGAAATGTCTCTGAGATTCTACTGCCACTGTTCTTTCTCACACCTTCAATCCTCAGGGCATCTGAATAGCCACTTAGAAAACTTCCCAAAGATTCATGCCAAATACCGTTGTGTTTTTAATGAAACAGTATAGTTCACGTTGAAGAGTGCAGACTTTTGGGTTCCATATCCTGTCTTTGCAACTTACTAGCTCTGTGACTCTGAGCAAGTCACTGAATTCCTCTGAGCCTTGTTCCCTGCACTTTCAGAGAGGGCAATAATGGTATCTGTATCGCGGTACTGATGTGCGGGTCCGATGTATGCTTAGCAACCTGCGCAGCACATCATAAATGCTCAGCAAATGTTAGTGATCACTATTATTACTTTGAGTTCTTCTTTCATCTCAAGCCCTTAGCAGTGCCCCAAAGATTACTGAATTAAGTGTCATCGTCTACAATTCAAATTCCAGCATCATCCATTATTCCCGTAATTTCCCCTGGAACAAGTTGTACTAGCATTCCACCGTTGTGTAATAAATTACCTGAAAACTAGCCACTTGCAACGACACCCATTTATGATCTCACAGTTCTGTAGGTCAGAAGTCCAAGTGGGCTCAGCTGGGTTCGCTCTGCTCAGGGTGTCACGAGGCCAAAATCAAGGTGTCACCCAGGCTGGGCTCGTATCTGGAAGATCTGAGAAAAATCCACTTCCAGGCTCACTTGGGTTGAGGGCCAAGCTCAGATCCTTGAGGTTGTGGGTCTGAGGCCTTTGCTTTCTTGCTGGCTGTCAGACAGGGACAGATCTCAGTGCCCAGGGGCCCCTGCACTCCTTGTCATGTGGCTGCCTCCATCTAGCAGTCAGGCTAACTCTTCTCATGCTTTGAATCTCTCTTCCGCCACTAGCTGCAGAAAACTCTCTACTTTTAAAGGGCTTGTGTAATTAGGTGAGGCTCACCCCGATAATCTCCCTTTTGAGTAACTCAAAGTCAACTGAAAGATCCCCTTCGCCCTGTGATTTAACACAGCACAGGAGGGATTGCTCATCACAGTCACACACTCCGACAGAACTGGCCTGTAAGAAGGGCCAGGGTCACTGGAGGCCATCTTTAGAAGCCTGCCCACCACACCAGCTATGTTTCAAACACATTGAACTCTTCTCCAAACAGGCCTTGAACACTTGTGCTTCCGGACTTTGATTTGCAGTTTTCCCGCTGCATGGAATGGACTTCCCACACATACTCAGAAACCCAAATTCTGCTTATTCTCTGAGCCCTTGTTCAAATGAGAAGGCCTCTGTAACAATGCCCTTGATCCTTTTGCCTACATGTAAGATATCTCTTCTCTAAATACCCTGGAGTCTTATCAGAACATCCTTGGGGCAAACTTCATGCCATCCTGTAGTTATAAGCAAGTGCCCTGCTAGACCCCAAGTCTCTTGAAGTCTTTTCTATTTTGCAACCTTCAACTATGACTTACACATAGTAGGTATTCAGGAAACTTTATTTGATCAAATAAATGTGTGAATAAATATGGGTTATACTCTCCAAATTCAATTATCTCTGTCTATGGGGAAAAATTTCACAAAAAATATCGTTTAATAACTTAATATTTACTAAGAACAAACTAGGTGGTGGGCACTGAACTGCATTTGTAAACAGCATTTTATTTGGCCTTGTTGCCCTCTCGCCTACCAGAGATTACTCAAGGTGCAACGGGACTCCAGTTTCCTTCTTCCCTTTTCCCCCTACACTTTCTCCTAAGCATTGCTCCTATGCAGGGTATTCCAAAGGGAAAAAGAGGCACAAAGGCCAAGAGGCAAGGAGTCTTGATAACAGCATGACCTAAATAAAAAGCATTTCAGGGCTACAAAGAGTAAGGCTGTGCCTTAAAGCAGGAGTTTTACATCTTTAACAGGCATGGGAATCAGTAGAGGAGCTTATAAAAAATGCAGAGTCAGAAATCATTACACAGGTTTGAGGGAGGGCTAAGACCTTTACATCTTTCTCAAGGTGATTCTGATATCGGTAGCCCAAGGAACCACACTAGTAACATGACCACACTCAAACATGTTCCTCATTTGGGGGAATAATTGGGGTGGGGGAGGCTTTCCCATCCATTCTCCCATCCATTCTACAAATACTTATTGAGCCTCTGCTATTGAATACCAGAGATATAACAGTAAAGGAAAAACTGCAAACCTGAAATCAAACACACCGTATGCTTTCAGTGCTAGTTAGAATTCATGGCTTTTCCAGTGGGCTGCTGTTGTCTTTCTAAGCAAAGTGAGCCATAATATGTTTCTGCCTGCCCATAGGATGAAACAATGCACTTCAATTCTAGCAATCCACATAATTGTTCTATCAATTGTCATTTACTGTCATCCTCACAATAACAATTTTCCTCCAGGATTTTTTTACATAATCTTCATTGGAATGTATGTGCAGAAACCAAGTACAGTGTTTACAAAAATACTTCAATCCTTTGGCTGGATGAACCTTTTTGTAAACTACTGATGTCTTTCTCTGTCTCTCTCTCTGTCTCTCTCTCTCTCTCTCTGTCTCTCTCACACACACACACACACACACACACACACACAGACACACTAACAACCTGCACACTCTTTTTAGTTCTTGAGGCTCGCTGGGTCCTTCTAGGTTAAACATCATGGAAGGGATAGGAAAGAGATGGCAAGGAGGGGGAGTTAAAATATAATGATTTAGAAAGGAGGGAGCCACAGCATTCTATAATTACAAACCACATCATGTAACAATTGCTCCCCATGCATCACCACGCCTCGCTAGATCTGATAATACATTGATATGCCACAGTCAGAACCACAGATGCGAGAGAGCAATCTTAGCTTTTATAAGATCTCCTTTATCATATCTGTACTAGGAATTCTGTAACTGGCATCTTCTTTGTGCATAAGACACAAAAGACCGGGTGCATCCTTTTCCCAAGTGAGTCAGATTGCAAGATGGAACTGCTGTAGACCAAAGAATACAAGGTCTGTGAGATGCACTCAGTGCTTATACCCAAGTTGCAATTAGCTGGGTGCAGGTGGAATCTTTGGCATCCAGTGAGAAAAAGAAAGCAGATGCCACTCTAAAGGTAAGAGAAGAAACTCCCTCAGTTTTTCCTCTAAAATACCCTTTTTGCCCTACCTGTCATTCCCTGGGATGCAGTAATGAGAAGCACAACCTGACCTACATTCACATCCTTCTTCAAGCGTCACACACTAGCTGGGGGACCTTAAGCAAGTCACTAGCCTCTCAGAACCTGAATTTCTGTCTCTGAGACAGGGGTAAGAATACCTACTTTAGACAAGTTGTTGAAACGACTAAAGGAGATCACGAATATAAAGTTATCAACATAGTTCTTGGTACACAGTAGCTCTTAATAAATGGTGGCTGAAGTCATCATTACCAACAGATTGTAGAGCGTCCCATCCCTGCACTAGACCCAAACCCTTGTGCTAGAGCTGAAGAAACATAGATGAAAGGAATAGACCTTCCCCCGACAGGGCTCCTAGTCCAAGGGAAGATGAACGTGCAGGTAAACAATGACAAAGCAAGCTGGTAATCCTCTTGAGAATTAGTATGCAGGTCTGCAGAAACGATGTGGAAAGGGTCCAACCCACTTTGGGCAATTCAGATATAGAATCAATGGAGAGAGTGTCCTTGGCAAAGAGGGGGAAATGTTTGAAGGGACAGGAAGATCCAGGAGTTGAGCAAGAGCAGATGACAACTGAACACGAGGTCTTGGGGGATGCTGAAGGGATATAAGGAAGGGTTTCTGTGCTGGGGCACAGGAGAACAAGCATGTTCGTGGGAGGAAGATGATGAAGTTGGTGTCTGTGGGTCACCCACATGGTGGTGTTCTGCAGGCAAGTCTGGAGGTCTAGAGACAGGGCTGGCCTCAAGAGAGAGACCTGGCACCTGAAACCAAGGGGTCTCCCTTAGGTCTTCCAGAACACCACTATCATCTTTAATTAGGTCTTCTCTAGGGAATAAAATGCTTGCTTTACTTTTTTAAAATTTCAGAATATTACGGGGGTACAAATGTTTAGGTTACATATAGTGCCTTTGCCCCACCCAAGTCAGAGCTTAAAGCATGTCCATCCCCCAGACGGTGCACACTGAACCCATCATATGTGTATATACCCATCCCTCCTCCCCCTCCCACCTGCCTGACATCTGATGAATGTTACTACTATATGTCCACTTAAGTGTTGATCAATTTGTACCAGTTTGATGGCGAGTCCATGTCATGCTTGTTTTTCCATTCTTGGGATACTTCACTTGGTAGAATGGGCTCCAGCTCTATCCAGGGTAATATAAGAGGTGCTAGTTCTCCATTGTTTTTTGTGGCTGAGTAGAACTCCATGGCATACATATACCACATTTTATTAATACACTCGTGTATTGATGGGCACTTGGGTTGTTTCCACATCTTCGCAATTGTGAATTGTGCTGCTATAAACATTAGAGTGAAGATGTCTTTTTTATAGAATGTCTTTTTTTATATGTATGTTTTTGTCCTATTTATATTTGAAGTCAAAATTTCAAAAATCTTTCTTTAAATATCTCTCTCTCTCTCAATATATAGCCCTTTTAAAGTAAGTCTGAGATATCTTAATTAGCTTGATTTAGCTTTTCCATAAGCCATACATATAACAAAACATGATGTGTGTCATAAATATATACAGTTTTTACTTGTTAATTTAAAAAACAAACTTTAAAAAGCTAGTCTGTATGTTTACATAGGTGTGTGCCTATACACATATATATTTTCATTTTAAAGCTATTGAAACTCTAAAATGGTAGGTAGAATTATCCTCAAAGTATTTTTTCAGGTAGTTAATAAGAAAGTAGTTCAGCCTGGAGAAATCCAATCTATTACTCAAGGCCCAACTCCAATGTCCCCACACTCATAAATACCTTCGCTAAGTGAACAAGCCAGGTTCCTCCCTCTTTCCTCTCTGTCCTGTGGACATAGCCAGTAGAACATATATCGGGTTGTAACCAAGGTTGGCTCAAATATGAGCTACTGAGCAGAGGGATGGTTTCCTACTCTTCCTTGCAGCAGCTCTGGTGCCTCATAGACTGCTGGCCACAGGGATGGCATCCAGGGAGCACTGGCTGTGCCGGCCTCGACTGCTAATTGGCTTGTATCCAGGGTATTGTTTCTGAGCATCTCTGGGAAGCCTTAGACCCATCAAATTCCAAGGCAGAACAAAATCACAGAAAACAAAAAGGAGAGACAAAAGGCATGAAAGTCCTGATTTGCAAGAGAAAGCCTGCTCAGTTCTGAATTCCATGTCTGCAGTGCACACACGGGCACGGTGCACGGCACCAGCATAATCCATGCCAGCCACACACAAAGGCTCAGCAAAAAGCGAGTACCCCTCTAAGGACTTGTCATGTTTTCCAAGATATCCTCATTACATGCTGTTGCTGCCAGTGACGCCACTGGGTGACCTCGCAGATGAAAAGAAATCATCTCTGAGGCCCAGAATGATAGCTCCCTCCTGAGCAGTGTTTGCCCTCTGTTGACCGCCGTACCAGCGTGTAGTGCTGGGGGGCAGCTTTAAGGATAACATGACTGGTATTTACCTGCTCCACTGGCTTCCTCTTTCTTCAAGACAGAAGCACAAGGAGTTATTTCTGAAGCACTAGATCCCCTGAGTGTCAGGAGAATAGAACAACCACAGGCAGCATTTGTGCATTCTAAGCTCAACTCAGCAGCAATTCCCCAAGCTGCCTTTTATGGGAAATTGCTGTATTTCAACAGGAATTTGAAGAAGGACCCACAAAATATTAAAAGGCATTTTCTGTGTCTGGAAAGGGAGTATATCAAGAGCAGCCTTCTTTTATTCAATGCTCTCCCCTGCACTGCAGTGGGCCTCCTTGTAAACCACTTCTCTGGCAGATGAGCCAGATCCAAAGGTAGCACGGAAAATTCACAGGTGTGAGCCAAGCCTGACCCAGGACTGGTTAAATCCAATCCAAGGAGAATGATTTTACAGCTTCCAAAGTGATCCTCAGACTCCGTAACATTAAAAGGTTGAAATCCCAAAACTCAATAAGGCAATTCTCTACTTCCTGTTAATAAGAAAAACATGACTTGCGTTTTGCCTTTGCTTTTGTAAAAGAAAAGAAAAATCAGGAATTGAAGGATGGAAAAAAGAAGATAAGGATACAAGAAAACATTACAGGCAAAAAAAAAAAAAAAAATGTATAGCAAGTTTAAAGTCCCAGATGCATAGAGAAACCCAGCACATACTCCATGTAAGTGGAGTTGTGAACCACTTATATGGTGGGCTACAGAGTGGATCAGAGAAAAGAGGTAAAAACTAAGGACAGTGAACTAGAAGCTAACACTTTCTTCAAGCATAACTGAAATACATAGAATCCTAGGCTACTCCATCTCCTCCATATATGCACTAGAATCTAAGCTCCTTGAGTATAGAAATTATTTTTTTTCCTTGTTCACTGATAGATTCAAAGCATCAAGAATAGTGCCTGGTACACAGTAGGCACTGAATAAATACTTGTCAAATGAATAAATGAATAAACAAAGCACTAAGTCAGTGCTTTGGTGGATCACCTAAAGGAAAAATAGACTAGGTGATCAGTAAACAATGGCTATTGTTATTATAATTAGTATTCATGTCTAGAGGTTAAATATGAATACTTAGCAAAAATCATTAGTTAATTGAGCTGGGTATCCCAATTTGAAGGATTTAATATTTTTAAATTAAGTACAATGACATGCAATAAAATAAATGGATCTTGTATCATAGTTTGATGAATTTTGACAAGTGTTTGAGACAGGAAACATTACCATCACTCTAGAAAACTCCCTGTGACGACTGTACTCCTCCATAGAAGCAACCATCATTCTGATGTCTAGCCCCAAAGGCAAGTTTTACCTTTCTGAACTTCATATAATCACATAGTATAATCTTTTGTGTCTGTCTTCTTTTATTCCACATGTTTTTGAAATTCAGCTATGTTGTTGTACATATTAGTAGTTCATTCCTTTCAGTTAATGAGTAGCATTCCATTTTATGAATATATCATAATTTATGTGTCCATTTCATTACTGATGGACATTTGAGTTGTTTCTGATGTTTTGCTATTATGAATAAAGTTGCAACGAACAGTCTCTTATACAAGTATTACTTTTGCAATATATGTTCACATTTCTTTGGGATAAATAACTAGGAGTGAAATTGCTAGATCATAAGGTTTGTATATGATTAACCTTATAAAAAACTGCCAAATGGTTTTTCACATTGGTTGTAATTTTACATTCCCACCAGCAGTGCATAAGAGATTCAGTTTCCCCACATCCTCACTAACACTTGGTATTATCAAATTTTTTTTATTTTTATGGATTTAATTTTCATGTCCCTGATGGCCAATGATGTTAAGCGTGTTTTTAAGTCTGTATTAGCCATTTGAATAATATTTTTCATGAGGTATTTATCTGAGTCAATTTCCCACTTTTAGTTGTGCTGTTTCTCTTTTTATTATTGATTTGTAGAAATTTTTTACATATTCTGGATATGAGTTCTTTGTTATATATATATATATATATATATATATATATAGTTAATATTTTCTACCAATGTGTAACTTGTCTTTTTCATTTTCTAACAATGTCTATATAAGCAAAAGCTTTTAATTTTGATGGAGTACCATTTATAAAGTTTATTATTTTTACCATTGGCTTAATATTTTTTGTATTCTGTTTAAGAAATCTGGGGCTCTCTCAGATCACAAAAACATTATCCTATATTTTCTCCTAGAAATTTATAGTTTTAGCTTTTACATTTGAGCCCGCAATTTATTTCAAGTAATTTTTTGTGTCTAGTGTGAACAGTGGGTCAGGGTTTATTTTTTTTTCCTCATTGGACATCGAGTTGATCCAATACTATTTGTTGAAAAGACTTTTCTTTTCCATGTTGTTGTAATCATTCATCCAAAATCACTTGAATTACATTTGTGTATCTGTTTTCATTATGTCATCATTAAATAAGATATTAGTTGTAGGGTTTTCATAGATATCGTTTGTCAGATTGAGGAATCTACCTTCTTTATCACGAATACATACTGAATTTTGTCAAATGCTTTTTCCACATCTATTGAGATGACCATATATTATAATAATTTTCTCCTTTATTCTGTTAATATGATAAATTACATTGATTTAGTTTTTGAATGTTAAACCTATCTTGCCTTCCTAAGATAAACTTCACTTATCTGTGAGGCATTATCCTTTTTAAAAAGGCCTAGGCACAGAATTTATGAAGAAGACCCCCAAAGCAATCACAGCAGCAACAAAAATAAATGGGACCTGATTAAATTAAAAAGCTTCTGCACAGCCAAGGAAACTATCATTAGAGCAAATAGACACCCTACAGAATGGGAGAAAATATTTGCATTCTACATATCCAATAAAGGGCTGATAACAAGAATCTATATAGAACTCAGAAAAAATCAACAAGAAAAAAATCAAACAACCTCATCAATAAATGGGCAAAGGACATAAACAGAAACTTTTCAAAAGAAGACAGAAGACTGGCCAGCAAACATATGAAAAAGTGCTCAACATCTCTAATCATTAGGGAAATGCAAATCAAAACCACAATGAGATATCACCTAACTCCAGTGAGAATGGCCTTTATCAAAAGTACCAAAACAACAAATGCTGGCATGGATGTGGAGAGATTGGAACACTCTTATACTGCTGGTGGGACTGCAAATAAGTACAACCCCTGTAGAAAGTAATTTGGAGATATCTCAAAGAGCTAAAAATATAAATACTATTTGATCCAGCAATCCCACTACTAGGCATCTACCAAAGGAAAAAAGACATTCTATAATAAAGACATCTGCACTCAAATGTTTATGGCAGCACAATTCACAATTGCAAAGATGTAGAAATAACCCAAGTGCCCATCAGTAGATGAGTGGATTAATAAAACGTGGATATGTATATTCTGGAATACTACTCAACTGCAAAAAACAATGGTGAACTAGCATCTCTTATATTATCCTGGATAGAGCTTGAGCCCATACTTCGAAGTGAGGTATCACAAAAATAGAAAAACAAGTACATGTACTTGCCATCAAATTGGTACTAATTGATCAACAGTAAGGTGCTCACATGGTAGTAATATTCACTGGGTGCTGGTCAGGTGGGAGGGGGGTTCTTTTTATCTATATTGTCTAATTTGTTAGCATAAATTTTTCATTATATTCTTTTTTATCATTTTAATGCCTATAGGATCTGTAATGTCTGTGATGCTATTCCCTCTTGCATTTTTAATATTGGTTATTTGTGTTTTCTCACTTTTGTGTGATCATTATTGCTAGGAATTATGAATTTTATTAATCATTTCAAAGAACTAGCTTTTGGCTTTGTTGACTTTTTTCTACAGCTCGTGTTCTACTTTGTTGATTTTTACTCTTATATTTATTATTTTTTCCTTCTACTTCATTTGGGTTTACTTTGCTCTTATTTTTCTAGCTTCTTAATTTAGAAGCTTAAATCATTGCTTTAGGCTTTCCTTTTTTAAAAAATTATAAGCATTTAAAGCTATGAATTTCCCTCTTAGTAAGCCTTCAATTTTTTTCTTCAAATTGTGATATACTGCATTTTCACTATCATTCTGTTCAAAATATTTTCCAGTTTCCAAAATATTTTCTGATTTCTTCTTTGACCTATAGATTATTTAGAAATGTATTGTAATTTTTCAAACATTTAGGGATTTTTCCAGATATGTTTTTGTTACTAATTTTTATTTTAATGCTGTTGTGGTCAAAGAATGCATTCTGCATTGTTTCAGTCCTTCAAAATATATTGAGACTTGTTTTATGCTCTAGAAAGTAGTCTGCTTTGGTGGATTGTCCATGTGCACCAGAAGGAATGTGTATTTTTTTATTTCAGTATATTATAGGGGTACAAATGTTTAGATTGCATATATTGCCTTTGCCATGCCCGAGTCAGAGCTTCAAGTGTGTCCATCCCCCAGATGGTGCATACCACACCCATTAGGTGTGAATATACCCATCCCCACCTCCCCCCCATCTGCCCAATACCCAGTGATGAACCATGGAGTACTACTCAGCCACAAAAAACAATAGTGATCTAGCACCTCTTGTATCATCCTGGATAGAGCTGGAGCCCATTCTACTAAGTGAAGTATCACAAGTATGGAAAAACAAGCATCACATGTACTCACCATCAAATTGGTATTAACTGATCAATACTTATGTGCACATACAGTAGTAACATTCATTCAGGAATGTGTATTTTGTAGCTGTTGGATGTAGCAAAATTTTCCTAAGCTTCCTCTTTACCGTTCTCTTCTAGGAATCTGTCCTTGTCTCCCCAAAGTCAATGCTTCTGTTTGCATGTATTTTCTCCCAATTCCAGTGAACTCTATTATGTCTCCCAAACCACATCCTGTATCTTCCTCCCCTCTAGGGTCACTCAGGCCTCTTTTGATGTGCAAAGTGAAGCTAAATCTCAAAATGTTGAAGTACTTTAGAGAGCATGCATTGCTTGTCAAAAAAGACAAGATAATAATACAGGCTTCCCTCCTGGTCTTTATGTGATACTGTAGCGACTAATTTAAGAGTTGAATTATGGGGGAGAAGAGAGTGCGACTGGGTCAGATATTGCCACTGTATGTCTGAGATCATCTGTAAATTCCCCATGAAGTCTCTCCTCTCTGACTCAGGTCACGGCTTGTAGTACATTAGATACTTTTTTTCTTTGCACCCTAAATTTTTACATTTTTCAATAGTTGATATATATGTACTAGAAAATAGTGCTTTATAAGAAATATAACCTCTCTCTCTAATCTACAATTTATGGAAGTGATATGTTTAAGTTTTGAAAATTAGTGTATTTAAAGTAAAAAGCTAAGTAAATGAAAATACAGTGGGTTCATCCATCTGGCAAAATGGCAGGTATGGTACACAATGATGAGGTTTAGGCAAACTGGTGTGATCATTGCTATATAGTTAACATTTGCTATGGCAGTGCTGCAAACCAAACTTCACTGGCTTTAAATATCCCAAGTCCGGACCCTTCCTGCTGGGATTTGAGAACCCACATGGAGAATAGCGCACAGTTACCACGGTTCACCTGGGGAAAGCATTCCAATTGCAACTTACAATATTTATGCTGCCCTGTTCCAAGAAAGGCCTGCTCTTGGCTGTGGGATAGGATCCAGACATCTCAAGAGGAAACGTTTTGTAAAAGAAGCAGTCTGAGCCCCTTTACTGCCCACGCTTTCTTCCCTCCCTGCCTGGGGCACGCAGGAGGATGCTCACCTTTTCCCACTCGCGGTCCTTGTTCAGCACAATCACCACCAGCCTGGGGTGCACCTGGTAGCCTTCCTCGGTGAAGGATAGGTCTTTGCCATCCCATGTCACGTTCACCATAAATCTAGAAAGAAGAAGAGAGAAAGACAAGTATTTAGCGAAGAATTAAAGAGGTCAAACAAATGGCTGGATGCCGTCATCTGCGTAACACTGAAAAAGTGTAAACTTACAATGCTGCCATTCGTCACAAGCACTCTCTCTCTGTGGAAGTATTAGATGTCTTTAACAACATGTAAGGAAACATGGTGGTGGCCACTTAGCGGACACACAGTAAATACAGTGTGGGGGACTGAAGCATTCAAAGGCTTCCCCAGAAAGAAAAGGTATCTCAAAGCCGTAGCATTTTCTTGCTTCATATTCTACTAACACCAAGAGCAGCTGAAGACGTAAGCCATCAAGGAGGACAACTAGGCTGTAAGAAATTCCAAAAAGAGAGACTGGCCTAATGGCTCACATGTCCATCCCTGGGCCACCATAATACAAACGAGTCTGACAGTGTGGTATGGGGGAGAATCCGGTCTCCAAGGACAAGGTGAAGAAATTGGGGAAAAGGCAAGGAACAATATTGTGAATCTATTAATATTCAATGGACTATTAGGATCATTACAAGCCATGTTTTTGAAGACAAGTTAATGACATGGAAAAAATGCTCACTATTTAATATTACCAAAGCAGAAAAGAGGATGAAAACAGAGCTTATCTATGCGTAGAAGGATTACAGGTATTTTTCATTTTCTTTTGTATATCTTTGTATTTTTCAAATTCTCTGCAATCAAATACCTTAACAAATAGACAGATAAAATGCTGCTATTCTAGAAAGAGAAAAAAGTAATCGTTATTTTATTTGCTGCATTTGGAGTATCTCTGATCATGTCCTAGAGTGATACTTTCTTGATTTAACCACTATTTCCTGGGTGTCTGTTAAGTGTCAGTCCTTATGGTAAATCCTGTAGACACAGGAATAACAAACACGGTGCTCACCCACCCTTTTACTGCATCCTTACAATTCAATGACACAGACACATGGACGACAGCAACGCCTACGATGCCACTTGTGCACTAATGAAGAGTGTGAGAAATTGTGAGAACACAGAGCAAGGACCCCTCACTCAGGCTGGGGGATCTAAGGAGATCTTCCTGGGGCATCTCGAAGGGTGAAGGGGTTAAGGAGAGGTGGGAGGGAGCATTCTGAACAGAGGGGTCATCTAAAGTAAAGAGTCAACAAGGGTCCTGGCACACCCTGAGGGGAGTAGGAGACACTTAGTAAGGTTGGTGGTTGTATTATGTGCGGTGGGATGGGCCAGGAGAGGATCCCTGAAGCTAGATCATAAGGGACCTTGTATGACATGCTAAAGGGTTTGGACTTTGTTCAGAAGGCCATGGGCATCCACAAAAGGTTTTAAGTAGAGGAGCAAGGCACTCAGATTTGCTGCCAATAGAAGCAAAAGTAAAAATACATCTGTGCACTTGGAGAGAACATCACTATTTTCGTTAATGGGTGGGCATCTCCCCAAAGGAAAAGAAGTCATTTTATCAAAAAGACACCTGCACTCAAATGTTTATCACAGCACAATTCACAATTGGAAAGATGTGGAATCCACCTAAGTGCCCACCAATTCATGAGTGGATTAAGAAAATATGATATATATTAGTATATACCATGGAGTACTACTCAGCCATGAAAAGGAATGAAACAATGTCTTTTGCAGCAACTTGGATGGAACTGGGGACCATTATCCTAAGTAAAGAATCTCAGGAATGGAAAAACAAAAACCACATGTACTCTTTAATAATTGGGAGCTGATTGATGGGCACACAGGGGCACAAAGAGATGTAAAGTCATTGGAAATCAAGAAGGGGGGGTAAAAACTTACCTATCGGACACAATGAGCACTAGTCTGGTGATGCGCACACTAAAAGCCCTGACTTAAGCATTATAAAAGGCATCCATGTAATAAAAACATTTGTACCCCTTTAATATTTTGGAAAAAAATATTCACTATCTAGACAATTCAAACTGTTCTTTTTTTCCTGTTCCTTATTCCCTTTGATGTTGCCTGGCTGGAGTTTGATGAGCTAAATGAACATGTTCCAGACAGGCATATCTAGAAGCGTTCCACTTCACATCCCTTCCTGAGACCTTAAGAAAATATCTGTGTGGAACTGAGGTTTAGAGGGGAACTGAACTTTGGTCAAATTCCTCATTATGTGTGGGCCTTCAAAGTAACCATTTGGGGCCTAAATTGTTTTTATTTTTCAAGCTGACATTTTGGTTCTATTTCCCATGGTTATTTTTAGCCCTGTCACATTGTCTGGCATATTGTAGGGACTCAGATATGTTTGGTGACTATGTTGACAGATCATCACCAGAAGTGCCATCCATCCATCAATATATTCACCCATCTATTCATCCATCCATCAATACATTTATCCATCCATCCATGTATCAATCCATCAACACATTCGTCCAGACACACATTAATCCATCCATCCATCCATCTATCCATCAATGCATTCATTAATACATTCATCCATTCTTCCATCCAATAGACATATTTGAGTATCTACTATGCATCATATCCTGTGCTGAGAACTGCATTAGGAAATGATACAAAAATAACCAAACACACTTCTATTTCCAAGGTGGGAGAGAGGGACACACATAACTGCAATAAAGAATAGCAAGTGTGAAAATAGAGACACTAATATTATGTAAGCCAGTAAGAGCATAAGGAATAGAATGTCCAATCCTACTGCAATGCAGGGCTGGAATCAGGAAACAAAGTGGGAGACATTTGGATTGTGCTGAGAAGGAAAAGTAAGGGTTGAGCAGGTGAATGGCAAAGGGAAAGGGAGAAGACACATTGCGTGGAGGAAACTGCAGAGTCAAAGGCAGGGAACCATGAAACCATGACGCGTTCAGGTCAGAACGGTAGGGATGGGGGGCACATGTGGGACAGTAACCTGGGGGATGAAGCTAGAGATAGAAGCGGCAGTCAGGTAAGTAAGTAAGTGCTGTACAGATTGTACTGTGGGGTTTGCACTTCATACTGTGTTTCTTGGGGGCAGGGGCTTGAAGAGCAAGTTTGCATGAGGCAGAAAAGGCTTTGCAGTAATCGAGGCAAGAAATAGGGCAGACAGTTAAAGGAAGCAGCAGTTGGAATAAAGAGATTGGACAGATAGGAGAGCAACCCCAGTGGGATTTCAGTATAAAAACTGCGGACAAGGACACCAGTGGCCTTGACCTGAGGACCTGAGCTAAGAGAAAACAGTCTCTCTGTACCTGTACCAGCTGCCCAAGCTCGGAGTTGGGCCAGTCCATTTATTGAGGCATTTCTAATTGAATCCCATGAGCCCTCAAGCGAGGTTTCCATTATCTAACACTTTAGGGTGAAGAGAGTTCAGACTGGATCTACCTAGAGCCCCAAATATGGGAAAACTGAAAAATTTAGTAAATTGCCAAGAGGTTTAGAAATACCCAGTTTGTTATGTGTGTTGGAAAAGGTAGGTCAGAGAACAAGTGTTTCGGTATTGACATAGACACATGGCCCTGGGGAGAGCCATTCATGGATTATGTTACATGACCTGAATGCCACGTAATCAAGAAGCTGGCATGTACCCTGGAGCATCTTTCTTTGGATTTCCCAGTTGAATTTAATTAAGTCTCTTTCTTTAATTTCTCATCTCCATTTCCTCCACTCATTCCCTTTGCTTCCATTTTGTAGTGAAATCAGATGGAATTAGCAGGGTAAATATTCAGATGCAAACACTTGTCTTCAGATTATATGAAAACAACTATCTGGAAATACTCATGCACCAGATTTTTCTGTGTTCCTTTAAGATTCAATATTCTGGACCAGTGGCTCCATATACTCAATGTTAATATTGTCTTTCTTTTGCTATTAAGAGTCTCCAGTCCCCTGGGAGGATAAAAAACTTCTTAACAGAGATTTTTGCTGAACAGTAATTTCATTATGAAGTTGGCAGGGAACAAGTACCTATTACCTTCAATTCCCCCATCCAATTTCTAGGAAGGACAACCCATATTTCCTTGGGCTTTCTTCCCATTTAAACTTGCTCCAGAGCAAAATTCGTTACCTGGGGAAATACCATTATACACCACATCGCTTGGTCCTCGTTCACACCTGCTGGGCACTTGTATTAAACAGTAAAATCTTATCACTGTTTTCCTTACCTCTCAAAATTGACGATAAACCTTTAGTGGGCAGATAAAATACCAGAAATTCTGGATGATTCTAAGCTTCAAATTACATTTTCAGATGTAATGGGCCAGAAATTGGGCCAGAATTGTCAAGTTCTCTCTAGACCTGCACTGTCTAATAGGACAGCCACCAACCACATGTGGCTATTGAGCACTTAAAATATGTTCAGTCTGAATTAAGATGTGCTGTAAGTGTAAAATACACACCAGATTTTTGAAGACTTGGCATTTTAAAAGAGTATAAAAATCTCCTAAATAATTTTATATTGATTTCATGTTGGAATAGTTTAGACATGTTGGGTTAAATAAAATACATTATTAAAATGAATTTCATCTGCTTCTCTTTATTAATGTGCTACTAGAAAATTTAAGTTGCATGTGGCTCACATTAAGTTGCAGAAAGAATAAAAGAGCATGAATTGTTGTTTCTATGTTGTCGAGGTTTCATGATGTCAAGGAAGAAGAACAGGCATTGCAGCGAGACAGTACCTGGATCAAAGCCTGGCTCTGCTGCTCTCCAGGTGTGACACCTTGGGCAGCATAAAGTTCTCTAAGCCTCCATGTCCATATTTGTAAAAATGGATTAGCTTAAACCATATAAACTAGCCACGACAATTTCATGTGGTTTAACCTAACTCAATAGTGCATACATAATGCCTAGCCCAATGCCTAGTATACAGCTGTTGCCTAATATATAGTGGTTAACATTTACGCAAATTTTCCATGTATTCTTCACTCTTTTCCCACCCTGTTATATTTTCTAAAACCCCGCTACAAATGCAACTCTACCTTTTTAAGACCATTTAATGGACTCATTTCCAGGGTCCCTCTGTCCTTGTGTTAAACGCCAACCACACACAGGCTGCACAAGCTCCTTTAACTATTACTTAAAATATCTCATTCCTCCAGATGTCTATTTTATCTCTTTCGCCTTGCCGTCATACGTCTCCTTTAACTTCCAAAATCTGATTATTTGAAATGTTCTCTAGACATATTTATTATTCACTATTTCCCTTTAGACTCTAATTCTCTCATCGTTTCATAAATGCCACCATAACTCACTTAGTGTTTCTCCACTTTGGGTTAATTTTCCATCTGCTTTGCCATTTCCCAAGCTCCCAAGGCCGTTTCCTGAATCACAGGGTCCCTTAAATGCCTCCTCGAACTGCTTTGGGTGTCATAGTCTTTTCGTCAGTCATTTAATTTACATGTTTTTGAAAACAGAGTCGCCGTTTTCCTTAACCTCTTCTCAATTCTTAAGACACTTTGCTTTTTAGAATTTTGTTTTGCTCTTTCCAGCTTTTTCCTGTGTTTTAAAATCTCTTCAATCTTAATGTCTGCCTTAGCACCTTCTCATCTTCCATTAACTATTCCCTCATGGGCACAAATGAATCCTCAACCCTCTTTAGGGCAACCTCATTCTACTGTTACCAGTTTTCAGTTCCCAGCTCATACACCTTTCCCTGCTTCTCCCAAACACTCTTACACCGTCTCTTTTCAGCAATCTCTTGATGGGTGCGCCTTCCTCTTTGCCCCATGCTCAATTTCATGTATAGTTATCCATGGTGGTTTCCTGTTTCCCCAGAACAATTACCAAGGCATGACAGCAGAGCTGAGACTTAAATGTCAAGACAGAAACCTCAGAACTCCAACACACAGATCTGCATAGTCCACACCAGTAACCTCCAAAACAGGCTTAGAAACTGCAGCGTAAAGAAATAGAGAAAAAAAAAAAAAGAAGCCGGGCGCGGTGGCTCACGCCTGTAATCCTAGCACTCTGGGAGGCCGAGGCAGGTGGATCGCTCGAGGTCAGGAGTTCGAGACCAGCCTGAGCAAGAGTGAGACCCCGTCTCTACTAAAAATAGAAAGAAATTATCTGGCCAAATAAAAAATATATATAGAAAAAAAATTAGCCGGGCATGGTGGCACATGCCTGTAGTCCCAGCTACTTGGGAGGCTGAGGCAGTAGGATCGCTTAAGCCCAGGAGTTTGAGGTTGCTGTGAGCTAGGCTGATGCCACGGCACTCACTCTACTCTAGCCCGGGCAACAGAGCGAGACTCTGTTTCAAAAAAAAAAAAAAGAAGGAAGTATCCTTTACTCTTTCAACAAAATTTCTATTGTGGCCAATTAAAAAAATATATGTATTCATTGTCTTGGCTGAGAAATACTGAATTTTTAAAGCAATTGGAACAGAAAATGGAAAGCTCCTTAAAGGCAGGAATCTTTGTTTTGATTGCTGCAACTCTAAAACACCCAGAAGAGCATGCATGTGTCTTGAAGTGAGAGCTTAAAAGCACTTGCTGAATAAGTGAACAAATGAACGAGCAGGCACAGGTCTCTAGGATCTCGCACATTCAATGTTTATTTCCAGGGCAACCACTGCAAAAGGGTAATTCTGCAAGAATCGGATAGCCTGGGTTAGAATCCAGTTTTGTGGCTTTCAATGTCAGGTTAAGTTTCCTAAATTCTCAGAGGATTTGTTTTCTCTTCTGTAAAAATGAGGTCATAATGGCCGTGTCACTGGGTAATTACAGGGATTACATTAGATGAAGTTGAAAGAGAGACAGATGTAATATGGCCAGCAGAGCGCTTGGCACATTATGGGTGTTTGGTAAATGGTGGTAGACGCAGCAGTATTTGTCATGCTTCACATAATTATCTTTCCCCTCCTAAAATTTGAGGTCAATGGGCTGGAGGACCATTTTGGATGCTAATTCCAGCCCCACAAGGGAGCCAAAGCACCATCTCCAAGGCCCCACCCCAAGGGAAGAAGAGGAGCTAATCTGATTATTCAGAGCTCACAATACCCCTCTGGGCTGTGCTTGCTGGATTTCCATGTATGTTTCACTCTTTTCCCACCCTGTCATATTTTCTAACACCCCACTACAAATGCAACTCAGTCTTTTTAAAGCTATGCTTCTCTTTGCCATTTAGTGTACTCATTTCCAGGGTCCCTCTGTCCTTTCGTTAACAGCCAACCACACATGGGCTGCGTAAGCTCCTTTAACTATTACTTAAAATATCTCATTCCTCCAGATTTCTATTTTATCTCTTTCGCCTTACCGTCATAAGTCTCCTTTAGCTTCCAAAATCTGATTATTTGAAATGTTCTCTAGACATATTTATTATTCACTATTTCCCTTTAGATTTTAATTCTCTTACTGTTTCATAAATGCCACCATAACCCATTTAGTGTTTCTCGATTTTCAGTTAATTTTCAAAAAATTGAGGCTCCTATGGTGCAAGGGCCGTGACCCAGGTACCAGCCTGACACTCACATCTCCCTTTTCCATCTCTATGGGTGAACATGTGAGTCAAGGGTGACTCTTTAAGGACAGGACCCTACATACAACCTCTACAGATAAAACTTGGAGCAAGTAAGTTAGGGTTAAGCTTTCTCTGAAAATGACTCTTCCCGTCCTCCCTACTCCAGACAGCATACCCATGAGCCCCCTGGCCAATGATTTAAATGGCGAGCAGGGCATATAGAGTAGGTTCTACAGTGCATGTCCTAATTCTGCTTTATTAAGAGTTATGGGAATTCTGAATAGCCATTAATAAATTAATTCTTTGAATCCCACTCTGCTGTTTTTCCTTATATGTAGAGTTGTCTCAGTAACCTGGGGTGGGAGAAACTGGAAATTCTAGATAGTCTTTTTAACATTATTAAAATATCACCATTAACCTCTAATGACTATGCCTCACCTGACCATTTGGAACTGGCTGGGGCAAGAGCCAATGGAACCAGCTCACATAACGAGCTTCTAATCCAAGAGAGCAGAAAAAAAGTAGGTGACATGACAAGCAGTTTCTGAGCTCACCTGTGCCTATGCTACCAAATTATTCAAGATCTCAAAGAGGCAGGTATGCACGGAGGTTGCCTCTCCCACCAAATCCCAAAATATAGAATAAGATGATACGGATCGACTGACACTCCTGTGTCAATGGGATAACACCACTGTTGTGGTCATTTCAGGCTGCTACAATAAACTGCCGTAGACTGGTTGGCTTAAATAATAAACATTTTTCCCACAGTTCTGGGGCCTGGAAAGTCCAAGATAAGGCATCAGTGGAAGATTTGGCACTAGTGGTTTATACAAGACCATCTTCTTAATGTGCACTCACATGGTGGAGAGAGATGGATCTAGTGTCTTTCTCATTTTATAATAAGGGAATAATCTCATCACAAAGGCATTAGTCTCATAACATCATCTAACTCTAATTACCTCCCAAAGGCCCCACCACCTCCAAATACTATTACATTGGTGATTATGGTTTTAACATATGAATTTTCAGGGAGTGGGGGATACAAACTTTCAGTCCATAACATCTACACAGTGTTGCTGAGAAGTTTCACAGTGATAGTGGCAAGACTTAGAAGATGATAAATACATTTTTTGATTGACACCCATTAGTAGCGCAACCAACCATCCCAATTTTCCCCAGGGCTGAGGAATTTCCTGGGGCATGAAAATTTCAGTGCTAAAACTAAAACCATAAATTATGGGCCATAAATTAAAAGTCTGACCCATTAAGCAGGACCCCAAAAGCACATCTGTCGAAAAGCTTCAAATCTATTTCTTAGCAAACACATCAATTCCGCAAATATTAATTGAGTACTTACTATATGCCAGCAAAGTATAGGAAATAAATGGCAAGTAAAAAAAGTGTGGTCCTTTCTCTGCCATCATTGAAAGCTTAAGGGGAAAGCAGGTCTTATACAAATAATTACAACAAATGACAACATATTTGCAGCTAAAGTCTCTGTTGCTATAGAAACGTTAGCAGGGGAGTCTGACCTATCAGAATACTGGTTAATCTTCCATTACTCCATTTCTACTGGCTTTTTTCAGGGCAAACACCAGTTGATTTCTCAGGAAGAATCAAAACCTCTCATGCTTTCCAGGACTGGGCAGATAATATCAATGAGTAAAATGCGCCAGGTACAAGATTATAACCACGGTGAAAATCCCAGCTAAAGGCATTCAAAATCCATTTAAATGTAAATGAAATAAAACATATCTACTGACCACTGATTGGAATTCTCTGTTCTAAACCAAGTGAAGAATATTCATATTCCTTCCCTTGGCAAAAATCTAGCTTCCTTCTATACTAGTACAGTTCACAGGACTGTACCCCTTGTGGGGGGCCTTATTGACATATAGTAAGTCCCATTCTTTGAAAAAGGCCTCCCTACATATACCTGAATACCTATTCTTTTTTCCTGGATATTTAAAAAAAAATACAGATCAGAAGATGGGGTACACCTGTCCCAAGGTGAAGCATTCAGATTCTCTCTCCTAGGAATTTTAAACTTGACAGGTAAGACACAGAGATGAGATTGTTGGCTCTGAACCAAGGTAACAGGGACTCCCCTTCACACTGAATATTGCCTCACATTCTAACCTTTCCAAAGCTTAGTTGCTCAACTTTTACTTTGATTTATTTTTAAAAGATACCTCAGCAAAGTCCCAAAATATTTTCCATTGTTCCTTCTTCATTATCTCCTTTTGTTTAAATTAAGCTAATCAGAGTTCATTTTTGTTGCTTGCTGCCAACATGCTCCAAGTAACACTCCCTTTGCGCCTACCTGGACTTTTATAACATATTACATGCTCCCCAGATTCCCTGCATAGCATCCTCCACACTCATATTAAGCCCACTGGCCAGATTAATGTTCCTAAATCTCAGCTCTGATCATGTCCCACTCTTCTGAAAAGCCTGAAATACCACCCTGCCATTGCTGAAAAATAAAATCCATGCTCCTTAGACAACTTTAATTTTTCCAACCTTACTGCCTAAAACTGTTCTACACAGTCTTAAAAGTACTCTGCATTGGAACAAACCCAAACCACTCATGGTATCTCACTAAAGCCTCATGATTTCTCACTTCTTGGCTTTTGTTCCTACACTTTCCTCCGATGGGAAAGCAGGAATAGCTGTTGTTTCTGGCCACTTTCATTTCCTGATAATACATCTTCCCTCACCCACCAAGAAGAGGATCTCTGGCCACAGTGACTGGTTCAGGGATGGGCACATGACTCAAGCTTATCCAATCAGATTTCTTCTCCAGGAATTTTTGTTTTGTTTGTTTTAGCTAGAAGGAATCACTGTCTTCCTGGACTTAAAAAGATCTAGTGCTGAAAGTATGTGAATCGACACCTACTTTTGATGACTTTCTTCCCCATTTCATAAGGGGGGAACAATGTAACATAACAAAGAGAAATATGAAAGATGGGGGTGGGAGGAGAGAGAGAGAGAGAGAGAGACTTGAAGACATCATTTCATCATTTGAGCCCAGATATAGACATGCAAGGTAACAAGTCCACCCATCCTTTCTAGTTGAACAGACAAATAAATCCTTTCCTTTTCATTGTGTTTTGTTTTCACTTAAGTTAATGAGAATTGGCTTTTTATCACTTAAAAATCACAAAAGTCTTATTTATCCATTCAGCTATCAGAGGACATGTAGGTTTTTTACAGTCCAGTGAATTATGAAAAGAGACATTATAAACATTTGTGTAGAAGTTTTGGTGCGACCATAACATTTTATTTCTTTAGTCTGAATACCTAAGAGTGGGATCTCTAGGCTATCCATATAATAGAATACTATATGGCAATACAAAGGAATGAACTATAGACACACAGAACAACTTGGATGAATTGCAATGTCATTCTGTTGATTGAAAAGGAGTCTCAAAATGTTACACACCAGGTGATTCCATTTTATATGACATTTTCCAAAGACAAAACTATAGCAACCCTCAGCGATTGCCAAGGGTTAAAGGTGTGGGGGGAGTGTGACTATAAATGGATATCATAAGGGATTTGGGGGGGTGGTGGAACAGTACTATATCCTGATTGTGGTAGTGATTACATGAATCTATTAATATCTCTGTGTTAAGATTCATACGATCATGTATCCAACGGTCCATTTTACTGAATAGTATTTAAAAATAAAATTAAAAATTTTCACCATATGAATAAAAATAAGTAAAGCAAAATCACAAAAGTCTCAATTCAATGTAAAGATCTTTCTCCCCTAAATAGTCACATGTTCAGATCCTCCAAAACTGAGCCCAGAGTCCACCTCTTCTCAAAAAGGCCTCCACTCCCTCCTCGAAACACCCATCACTTCCCCTGCGTCTCCCTTCCCACCTTCCAGAGTTTCTCCACCACACACGTCATGTTCTGTGCTGGAGGGCAAGCTCCCGAGGAACGGGGTGCGTGTCTGAGCCACCGCGGTGTGCCCCTGCCCCAGCACAGCGTCTGGCATATGGTAGGCGGTCAGTGACCATTTGCTGAATGAACAGGAGCAGATTTTCATCTGGCCGGAGCTGGAGTCCTCCACAGCGTGGAGAATGTCCCGGTGTGCTGGATGACACCTCAGAACCATCAGGATAGAGTTAACTGTGTTCTGGCCTAAATAGCGGTCTAAATGCCGCCTCGTCTCATAATGAAACTTGACAGCCCTGTGTAAATTCAGCAGTAATAACGTTTCACATCTTGCCATAGGTCTCTGCCGTGGAAATGTGTTCTCCAAAAGACCGAGCTTTGCAGTCCCCACCACTGCCCTGATAGTCATATCTTCACCCGTAATTGCGAGATCACCCTCTTGGTGGGGAAGAAAATGATGTATTTACCACAAAAAGGGCAAAAGAAGAACTGCTCGATCAATGAGGGCTTTTTTCTTCATAAATGATTAAAGAAAATAGGTTTTTATTGTTTACTATACCTCTTCTTTCTGTTTGTTTTCAAGTAGCTTTAAAGGGTTCACTTTGGCCAGGTGCAGTAGCTCACACCTGTAATCCCAGCACTTTGGGAGGCTGAGGTGGGAGGATTGAGTAAGTCAAGAGTTAGTTTGAGACTAGCCTGGGCAACAGAGCAAGATCCCATCTCTATAAAAAAGAAAAATGTTTAAAAAGGGGTTGATTTTACAACTGCAGAGAAAGGATTGAGGAAAAAGTAGGAGAAAGAGAAAAAGGAAACAAAGGAGTAGAAAAGGGGAAAGAAGGACGAGAAGTGAAAGATAAGGAAAACCCAGGTGTAGACGAGGAAAGACCAATAACAGAGTAAGAGAGAAGCGTGGGCAGAGGAGAAGTGATATGTTCTCACACTCAATAACAAAACAAAATGGATCTTGAAGCAGAGCAGAGTCCTTCAGGAAAGCCGGCCAGGGCTGTGTGGGAGGAGAGCCTCCCGTCAGTAACATGAGAGTGAGGGAGAGTGGCAGGATGGAGCGAGTCCAGAGCCGGGCACGCAGCAAACAGGAAGGGGAGCGGTGAGAGGAGGCACCACGCTGCAGCCTGGCACCGGGCCCTCCGTGGTGACATTGGAAAAGTAGGTCAGTTTCAGCGCTGGCTGGGGGATGAATGGTCGGCCAGGAACAAGCGGTGGGAGTGAGGATGCTGAGCGAGAGGTTGACTTGAGCGCAGGATCTGGGAGAGGGGAGCTTCCCCAGCACAACAGGAAGAATCAAAACCAACCCTAGGCTGCGCCGTCCAATAGAACGTCCTACCACGATGGCGATGTAACATGTCTGTGATGGTAGCTGCTAGTCACCTGTGGCCACCGAGCCCTTGGAATGTGGATGCTGAAATTCAGTAAGAAACTGAATTTTCAATTTTATTTAATTGCGATTAATTTCAATTTAAATAGCCACACATGGCTTGTGGCTGTCACATCGGCTAGAGAAAAGAGCTGGGTAGAGCACACTCAAAAAGGAATTGATTGCCAAGAAGAACCAAAAAGGCTGTTTTCTGATATATCTGAAGTGAACTTCAGGTGGTACCCAGATGCATTTAGATGACACAGGGGTGAACTTTATTTTTAGAACTCGATTTCATTATTTTCATGTATGTTTGAAAAATGGAACTACCATATCAAACCGACTGTTTCATAGATATCATTGCTCAGCAAGAAGTAGTGGAATTATATATCTCCAAAAAAAGTAAGTCCATGTAAATAAAAACTACTATCTGAAAAATATCACAGAGGACTTACAGAGATAACAAAGGTACTAAACAGTTTCATATAAATGGAATCATACAATATGTGGCCTTTTGTGCCTGGCTTCTTTCACTGAGCATAATGTTTTCAAGGTTTGTTTGTGCTGGAACACGCATTAGTATTTCATTCCTTTAAGGCTGAATAGCATGCCCTTGTAAGACAGATCACATTAGGTTTATTCATTCATCTGTTGATGGACATTTGGGTTATTTATACTTTGGGTTATTGTGAATGGCACTTCTATGAACATTCACGTGCAAGTTTTTGTTTCAATATGTATTCTTAATTCTTTGGGATATATAACCAGAAGTAGAATCATTTGGGGTAATGAAAAGGTTCTGGAATCAGATAGTGGAGATGGTTGCACAACATTGTGAATGCTCTTACTGCCGCTGAATTACATAGTTTAAAATAGTTAAAATGGTAAATTTTATATGTATTTAGCCACAATAAAATATCATTTTAAATGCAAAAAATGAAGGAAATAAGTAGATGGCTGAACAGACATGAGCTAACTCAAAGCATATAGTAAGCAGTCTAAAATTGGGATACAAAGATTATCAGGGTTTTCAGAGTTCTTCAGATTCAACCTTATACCCAACAATCACTTCTCCACTATCTCTGGCATATAGGTGGGCCTGTATTTCTGCTTGTCCACTTCCATGGAATAAAAGACCTCAGTCCTTCTCCAAAGTAACCAATATCATTGCTGCATAGCTATTATACATTTTAGAAAGGTCTTCTTCATCTTTACTAAAATATTCCATCTTGTAACTTTCACTTGTGCTATAGCCACCCTGGAATTATCAAAATAATGTAGTCCTACTATATGTCTGGTAATATGGCAGAAGCTAACAGCAACCTTAACCGAGGAGTGACATCAAGAAGACAGCAGAGGTCAGCTGCAGAGAGTGCAAAATGGCCATAAAATGAATGGGAGGAGAGTGAAACACAGTAGTTAAGTCCGCTAGCTCTGCAGTCAGACAATTTTGAGTTTATACACTAGCTCAGCTAATTCCTAGAGGTGAGATCTCGGGCAAGTTATTTAACTATGCCTAGCCTCGGTTTCTCCATCTGTAAAATAGGCATAATAATAGCATCCATGTCATAGATTTGCTGTGAGAACAAAATAAAAATTTATAGAAAGTGCTAAGCATCACTCCTGTATACCTTACGTATTTAAACATGCCAGAGGCTCTCACTATTATTAACCCATGAATGTTAACGATGCCCTCCCGCTTAGGAACAGGGGAATGCACATGGAAAGTCATAGCTCTAGAAGGAAGGGTCTGTCTCATAACCTGGGATGGTCATTTTTCTGTCCTGACACAGGGAGAAGCACACACTTATAAGGGCTAGACAATTTTAAAGGATTCTATGGAATCAAACCTGAGTATAAAGGTTGAGTGAACACTTTCAGTACTTTTAGAAAGTGTCTAACTTATCCAAGTAATGATTCCCACCCTGAGTCAAGCTGAAAAGCAGCCCTGAAAGGGTAAGAGGCATGAACGTTTTGTGGTCAGGAGTAGGATTGGTGAGCTATTTTCTCCGTGTGTCAGTTTTCTCAGCTGTAAAATGGGGTTAATAACAGAACCTTCCTCATGGTGTTGACGTGAGGATTAAATGAGCTACTACATGTAAAGTGTTGGCATACAGTGAGCACACAATATGTGTCAGCTCTGATGACGATGATGGTGGTGATGATGATGGTGAAGGAGAAGAATAAGGCAGAGGAAAAATGGGGGAGGAAGAGGAAGAAGAAGTAGATGATGTTGGTAATGATGGTGGTGACAATGATGATTGATGACGATGTTAGTGATGATGTGATGTTGATGGTATGGTGACAGTGATAATGTGAATACAATAATGGTGATGACAATGATCGTGCTATTAATGAAAATGGTGATGATGGTGATGATGATTCCAATGTTAGCATCATTTAGAAAGCTATAGAAATATTCCTCTGCCCTTTCCAGAACCTTGGTTCCACAAACACCACTCCCAGAACTCAGCCACTGGTTGAAATGTACCTATAAGCTTTAGCAAGCCGGAAAAAGAGCAATGAGAAGACAAACCACTTCTCTCACAATTCGAAATGATGGGGATAGTACAAAGAAGTGGTTAAGAGCAGAAGGTCTGGATTTGGAGTCCCTGCTTTGTATCACCATATTGCTAGACATTAGTCTGCATCTTTGAGTCAATCTTGCAACCTCTTTGAGCTTCGCATTTTTAAATCTACACAATGGGGATAATAGAAATACTCATCTTACAGAGCTTCTCTGAGTATCAAAAGGGCAATGCACACAAAGTGCTTCATGCAGAAGCTGGAACACAGTAACTGAAGAATAAACATTAGTGATCACTGCTATTAATGGGCACAATTAATGGTGGAATGATCCATGCCAGGGAACAAATGCTGTTGGATTTCACATCTGAAGGACAGTAATAGCTGGACTTTTCAGCAAAGTAGATGAAAGGTTACTAAGGCAGAGAATTTAATGGACCCTAATAGTCTCCATACAGAAGGGTTTTAAGGTCATTCATCTAAACCGACAGAACTACTCCTTCCACACCTGGCCCCACCATACATTTCAGAAACCCTTTCCAGTCTTCCTGACAGGTAGCTGCCCACCTGTCAGGAGGGATCCAGGGTCCGTGTGACATCTCTCTACTTCCTAAGAGGGTCCCTTTCACTGACAGCTCAAAGTGTTAGCAGGGGCTTCCTTCCACTGAGCCAGAATTATTTCCTTGGAACTTCAATCCGCTGGCTTGAGTTCTCTACTGTAAGCAAAGGAGACTAATTCTGCTACAATTTCCAGATGGCAAGTTTTCAAAACTCTGAAAACAGTTCTTGGGTCACCCCTTAGAAGGCTCTTCTAGAGATTCCTTCAACCATTCCTCATAAGACACATATTAGACATAGGTGCTTCATTCCATTCAAAAACACACTTCTAGATTCTTCTCTCTTCTTCTCCAGACAGGATCTGGAATTTTCAGAACATTTTCAGAATGGGATTCCACCCCAGGGAACATTCTGTAAAGATGTATAGACATTTGCTACAATGAGTTGTGCAATCTTGTATTTCAGATCAAAGAAGTCGTTGAAACCATTTTTTCTATGTTTCACCTCTATAGAGGAGTAATTAATAATAATACTAAGTTGGGGGCCCAACATGTGCTAGGCACGGTGCTGAGTGTTTAATATAAGTTATCCCATTTCATACTTCAGCAGCTCTGCAACTAAGCAGCTAATGCCTTCAACGGTGAGAGTATTTGCATGTTTCGGAAATTGGGACTTGTATCCTGGAACGGAGTTATATTCTACGCTTCATTTGCACTTCACTCATCAAAACACTCTTTGGTAAGAGCTATTTGATGTACTAGGTCCCTTTTTTTAGATTTTTGCCTTTAACTAAGAGGTCACGTTTTGAATTCTCTGACTCAATCCTCAAAGGCTCTCAGCCTGCTTAAAATGTAGAAGGCAGATAACATTGGTGTGGGCTTGAAGTTTGGGAGAACATCTTTTTTTCCACCTCTCCTTTAGGAGGGATATTGTATTTCACCCACAGGGGTTCTTTGTACTTGTTGCTGATTTTCAAAAGAAAGAAAGGAAGGGAAAAAATTACAAAACTCTATTATAGGAAGGCATTAAAATCGAGCGTGAAAAAACAATTTAGAACAGAGGTTCCCAACAATCTATGATATAGAGAGAACTAGAAAATCCTTCTTAGTAAAAACAAATGATGCACTTTCCAGTATTCACATAGAATCAGAGACTAATTTCTTCCAGTTGAAGTAGAGCTGAGAGTCAAAATGCCAAGTCATTATTCAAAAATGGTAAACCTGAGTGTTTCTGCCCCAAAACACCTAGGAAGACAATAAAACTTTACAGAACTGCCAGTTTCTAACATGCTGGCAGCTAAACCCAGCAGATGCACCAACAAGGAAGGCAGACCTAAACTAGCCTAGCAGGGGCACCATTTGGCGAATAGACAGCCTGCCACCATACTGGTTTCTATTTCAGACAACAAAATTGTCCAATACTGTCTAATAGAGTTAACTCAACCAGCTGTGTGGCTGACAAGCCTGCACCTGCTTTCAAGATCAGATTTGGCTTCTGGACAGCAGTCTATTCCAGCGCTTCTCACCGTGTTAAACCATAGCAGAAAATTTCCCAATGCGCGAGTTCTGGAACTAGCTCCAGTCCATATGCATACGATGTGCCACGGCACAGAAGTTAGGGTTATTGGAGGTGGGAAAACGGCCCCAGAGTGAAAGGAGCTGGAGCCTGAGGGATTCCCAGACCCAAAGATGAAGTCAGCGGATTCAAACTCGCTGTTGATACTGTGTCACTCCCATCACCTGGATGTGACAGTAGCAGTCAGACAAGCCACCAAAAACAAAGAGGCTCAATTGAAAGCTGGAGTATCATGCCGCAAAGGCAGCTAAGGGGCAGAAGAGCCAACAGCAACATTTCCCACATGCGGGGAGGTGCATATGTTTCCATTTATTTGCATCCTATTGACTATACAGAATTCTTAATAAGGCAAGCAGAAGAAGCTGAAGCTGACAGCAAAACACAAGCCAGGAAAATAGCAGTCAACTGGTGAACAAACACAACAAAACGGGGAGGGCTTGAACTAAGTCTATGATCCTTAATATAATAGCAGCATCCCCCTTCCTTAAGAAGAACAGCATGGACCTACACAGCCATCCAAACGTTCTGATTAATGAAGAAAATACATACAAACAAGTTTTCTCCATGATGGTAGCTTTAGAGTAGGATTATTTATCAAGGCAATTGATCCAATTACTTGTTTCTATTTGCTTATGTGGTCAGAGACAGCATAATGGAATGCTGTTCCTAAGACTTTCATGTTTTTCTAACTGACAGTAAGAGATGAGATTCACAACTGGAAATACGCTCTGTCCAGTGAATTGGTGGAATTGCGGTTAGTGTCAGAAGTACACCATCGCTAGAGCTAGTTTAGGTGGTGGAAACAAGCACTGGCTATGCAGTTAAACTGTTAAAGTTTGTGAACTACCTCTGAAACTGGCTATTAGGTCATTAAATATGAAATGTCCAATTTTGAATCAGAGTGTAGTTTATTATCTCTCAAACAAGAAGCAGTATGATTATTCAAAGGATGTGCCTAAACTGTCAACATAGTTTTGCCATCTAACAGTAGCTTGTTTATGCCAGCAGTGAAGAAGCCTGGAGAGTGAGTGGCGATGAAATTGCAAAAGGCGTTTTCAACAGCTTGTTGAGAATTGAATATTTTTCCTGGCAAGGAGTGGTCCAAAGCCTGAAAAAAGTGGTAGTCAGTTGGTGCAAGGTCTGGTGAATATGATGGATGACAGAGAGTTTGTAAGTCCAGTCTCTGTAGTTGGAGCAGTGTTGTTTGTAGGACATATGGTCAAATGTTATCTTGCAAGAGCATTGGCCTGTCTCTATTGACCAATCTCAGCTGCTTAATCACAAGTGTCCTGATCAGTTAGTCCAATTGGTTGCAGTGGACATCCACTGTCATCGATTGACCAGGTTTCATGAAGCTGTAGGGGATGATACCAGCGCTGGACCACAAACACACACCATTAACTTTTTATGATGAATATTCGGTTTTGGACTGTGTTTCAGCACTTCATCTCGATTCAACTATTGTGCCAAATGCTTGTGATTATCAAAACTAATCAATTTTTCATCACATGTAAGAATACAGTGGAGAAATGGTTCGCCTTTATGATCTGACAGCAAAGAAAGGCAAGCTTCAAGACAATTTCTCTTCTGATACTTGTTTAATTCATGTAAAACCCATCCACCCAGCTTCTTTACCTTGATGATTTGTTTCAAATGGTCCAATATTGCTGGAATAGTAACGTCAAACCTTGCTGCTGATTCTCAAGTAGGTTGAGATGGATTCGCTTCCACTACAGCTGTCAGCTCATCATTATCCACCTCGGTCTCAGGTCACACACATGGCTCATTTCCAAGATTAAAGTCACCAGAACTGAACTTTTTAAACCATCAACACACTGTGCATTCATCAGCCACATCCTTGCCAAACACTTCATTGATATATCGAGCTGTCTGAGCCACATTGGTTCCACAATGGAACTCATATTCGAAAATAACACGAGTTTTTGACTTATACATGATTTTACAAAACTTGCTCTAAAAAAAATTTTGAAAGATAATCACAAGCCAAAATGTGCATTTGAAAGACTTAGGATGCACCTTCACAATAAAAATAAAACAAGAAATGTCAAAGTGAACTGTCAGAGATATCAACTGTCAAACTTAGTATTTAAGGAAATCGGACGTTTCATACTTAATAACCTATAGTTATGGGGACTGGGGTAAGCTGCTACTTCACCTCTTTGAGCCTCAGTTTCCGCATCTGTTAAATGGAAATAATAATGACACCTACCCCACAGAGTTATTGTGAGAACTAAATTAACTAATAAATAGAAATAATTTAGCACAATGTGCCAGGCACACTCTAGGCACTCAATAAATGCTAATTATTGTAGAAGTGGTAATACCATTAGTTGTTATTCATCAACATTTTACTTCCTCCCTGAGATTGTTGAGAGAGGCGCAACAGTCTCATATCTTCCAATCCTTTGCAACTTTTATCTTTTGGATTTGGAGGCATAAGAGTTGGGTCAATGTCTTTCTGTGACTTTGGGTACATTATGTTACCTCTATGATCTTTATCTGTCAAATGGGAATAATTTCATGCAACTCATAGAACTGTTATGAGGATTAAATATTTTGTATATAAACCTAAAATACTCTATATATTATCGTAATTATTAATTATGTCTAATTAAGGGAGGTGAACCAGGAAAAATGAGGTCCCATTATGCTACAGATCCTCCCAACAGTCCAAAGCTTCACGACCTAAGTCCTTGGAAAAAGCAAAAAGAGAAAGTTACATTAAAGCATCACCCATCTTCTCAAGAGGACCAGAGATGGAGAGTGGGAGTTTTTCATACACCCTAAATCTGTAGGTATTTATAAGTCAAGGCCTTCTCATTCTTCCCTTATTTTCAATGCTTCCTGTTGGGAAGGAAGGTCCTGAGATGAAAACCATTTGGAACTAAAAGGCACAACTTTCAGAGCCGGAGCAACACCATGACAAGTGAAATGGGCTTTCCGCTATGCTGCTGTGGATCAACAGAGACGCCTAGCGTTCCACCTCGGAGCTGGCCGGTGACTCAGCCTTCTTGACTAGCTAGGGCTTTGGCTCCAGGTCAGCTGCCCACTCTAGTTCTTCTTCCACCAGCCCCCCTTCTCCAACATTTTCAAGCCATCATCGTTTCCCACAAGTCCTCCTCCCCCGCCCACATCCTACATGGAAGCAAACATCTCCTCCAGCTTTCACAGGGTGGGGATGAGGTCGGTCATATAATGTTCAAAAAGAATTCTCTTCTGGAGAATTAAGTAATTGATGGGAAGGACGGATAAGCATCCCCTGTGACAGCCACCGCTTCACGGTGTCTCTTGGCCTTCAAACACTCAACTTCCCCTTCTGCAGAAGGAGTATTGGTTAATGGTTAAGAGCACAGCCTTTGAAGTTAGAGAGACCCGAAACTGAGTCTACCATGCTAACATTTTTTTTTTTTCATTTCCTCATGAACGCTAAAGTTTTTCCTACCTCAGGGACTTTGCACAGTCTGTTCCCTTCGCCTAGAATAATTTTCTCTGTCTCTTTTCATGTCTGATTCTTCGTCCTTGAGCTTTCAGTAGAAATGCCATCACTGCAGGGAGGCATTCTTTTACCGTATAGGGAGATGTTCCCTTCCCGTCCTTGACGTTTTCTGTTTCAGTGCCCCATATCTGTCCTTCACAGGAGTCATAATATAGTGTAATTATTTTATTTATTTGATTCTTTACTCATGTTTTGTCTAAATTTCCTATTAGACTGTAACCCCAGGGGCATACACCGTTGTTTTCACTGGTGTATCCCCTGCAGGGCTTAGCACTGAACACTAGATAAATTAATTCTTCAGATAAATGGATGAATGTAATTGTGATGGTTATCCACTAGCAACATGCCTTGAAAAGGGCAATTCACTTTCCTAAGCTTCAATTTTCTCATATGTCTAAGGAGGACAATATTCACCTACCTCATAGCTAGTTGGAACACTGTATGTAGCATACACTGTTACCCTATTGTATCAATTCTAAAATGCACACCTTTAGCATTTAAACTTTTTCTTCAAATAAAGATCATCTTATAATTGCTGGATTCTTTATTAAATAAAATATGGTAACATCTCATTCTTATGCAAAATCTAAACTCTTCTTACATTTAAAAAAAAAGTCCTTTGGAAAGACATGGTTATGTGGCTCTATGTGTGCATTTGCTGTCTAAGGAGCAAGATAACATCAGTACTTATGCATTCTACTCCACAATTTCACCACTTTCTCCCTCTCAATTTTTGCCCAAAGATTGCCCCTTCCCCACTTTATTAGTTAATGAGCCTGTCTTTCTAAATTTTTTTTAAAAATCTACTTTTCCTTCAAAATCCTCAGGGAGTTAGAATAATGAAACACACTTAATTAAGCTATGCAGAGCAATTCTGCTGTCTAGGTGGTATTTTTTGTTCCACTTTCCTTGGTTATTTTGAGAATTATATTATTATATAAGAACTAACATAGATCACTCACTATGTGCCAGGCACTGAGCTAAATGTTTTACATGCTTTATTTAATTCTCACAAACTCCCCCACTGTGAGTGGGGACAAGTATTATTGCCATTTTACTGATGACAAAAATGAGGTTCAGATGTATTTAGTTATTTGCTCAAGGTTCGAGCAAGTAACCAATAAGTGGCAGAAAAATCTGGAATCTGATCCTAAAGCCTGTGGATGTACAGTACCCCCCGCCACCTTACTGGATTTTTAAGATGCCCCCGTAGATACCTGAAACCTTGTATAGCACCAAACCATACAAACACATACACACACACACACACACACACACACACACACACACACACACATACACTGTTTTTCCCTACATATACATAGCTATGCTAAAGTTTGATTTATAAATTAATATAATATGGTAAAGTTTAACTTATAAATTAGGCACCATAGGAGATTAACAATATCTAATAATAAAATAGAACAATTATAATAATACACTGTGATGAAAGTTACGTAAATGTGATCTCTCTCTCTCAATCTCAAAATATTTTATTGTAGGTAATATTTTTGGACCATGGTTGACCTGGGGTAATGGAAACCCCAGAAAACGAAACCACAGATAAGGGGGGACTACTGTACAGGTTTGAATCCTCCCAAAGCTACAAATATACACCAAGCACAAATTATGTCCATCAAGGAGTTTTCCATCCAGAATTAAAGGCCAAAATGTATAGTGTAAAACAATCTTTCTGAAATTCTTACTTATAATATCCCTTTGTTGTTCACATTCAGCTTTGTTAAATGCAACCATGAAACTTAAAGGGCATAATACATCAACTAATTAGCATAATACTACAGATCAGCTGCCAAACATGCATATCCATCAAAGTTCTTTTGGTTACAATGAACAGAATCTAACTTGAACCACTAAGGGAGTTTGGTGGTTAATAGCTGAAAAGATCCATGGTCCAGTGGACTTCAGGTGCAGTGTGATCATGGCTCTGGCTCATTCTCCAGACCACACTTCTCTTAAGTTCTGCCCCACAAGTGAATCACCCTTAACCTCAGCCCAGTTTCTTTCATGGTAGAAAAATGGCAGCCGAAATTCCAGGCCTCACATCTACGCACCTGACATATATCAAATAGCTCAAACTTCTATTAGGCCCACTTAGATCACACGTCCATTCCTAAACCAATCACTGTAGTGAAGTGGATGAGACGGTTCTGACTGGTTATGGCCAAATAGGACCCACCCACCAAGGCCTGCAAGATGGGGAGGGGAGGGATGGAATCCAGGAAAGCAATTGCATTGTACCCCACACCAAACAGAGCTCGTTTCTCACAGAAGATGAAACAGTACATGGAAAATGAAAAATAAATTAGGCTCCAGATACAACTTGTGCAAACTCAGAGATCACTGCAATAATATAGCTCACTTCCTCACTAAAACTCCCCATAATACTCAAAAGAAAACCCAAAACCCTCACCATGGCCTCTAAGGCCCTACAGAGCTTGGCCTAACTCTCCAATGCATGTCCCACTTGGCCAATCTGCTTCTGCCATTCTGACTGTCATACTGTTCCTCAAACCCTCCAAGCAATTTCCCAATTTCAGGCCTTTGCACTTGCTGGTCTCCCACCCAGATCTCTCTTTCCCCACATTGTCACATTACTTTATTGTTCACTTCATTCAGATATCTGCCAAAATTTCACCTTCCCAACCATTCCACCTTCCTAACCATTCCACCTAAAATAGCCCTCCTTCATTCTCTATCCCCTTACCCTGCCCATATCAATACCAAATTAACATTATATGTATTCGTTTATTTTTCATCTCCCCACTGGAATGAGAGCTTTAGGTAGGGTGCCTTTTGTCTGTTTCATACGTCACTGTGTGTGTCTCATACTGACTATAAGTCCTTGCCCATAGAAAGTGCTCAATAGAACACAGGAAAGGGTAAATGAATGAAAACAAACAAATGCATGAATAAATGAACAAGTGAATGAATGAATTCCAGGCAATCAGCAGATGAACGTGGGTAACAGATGTCTAGGGGACTGTTTTTATTCTATTTGTTTTGTTTTGTTTTGCTTTCACCTAGTCGGCTAAAGACAAACACCTTCTCCCAGTCCTGCGTTCAGAGCTCTGAGTCTATTTAAGAAATGCTCTGTTTTGAAAGAAGAAGATTTATTGAACTCAAGATAAAGTTTAAACTCAATTAAATAGTCCAGAAGCATGACGGATCCCTCCTCTCCCCCTATTCCCCACCATCTCCTGAACTGAATGGAAAACACTTACCAGTGGTTTGACCTCCCTGCATGTATGTGAACAGAACACTTTAAAAATCAAGGCAGACAACCCCATTATGAACTGGTTTGCACCCAGTATCAAAATTAAATCTTGGCTTCCTTTTTTCTTTCTACCTTCTATTTCCTTCCTTCTGCCTAGTCAGAATTACTAAGATTCCTTCGCTGACACTTTTGACTAATTCTTTGTAGAGTTCCTATTTACGGGCCCTCCTCAGGGGTGAACAGAGTCTCGAGGGACTCGTCGTAGAACTAATTTAAAGGGAGTTGATGGCTGTGCAGTTGGGCTCTTGACAATTCTCATCAAAATTCTCCCTGGAAAGTCCAGCTTCTTCCCTTTCTTCTCTGCCTGCCTTATCGTTGGTAATGCCAAACATAGATTCCTGCAATAATGACAACAATAATAATAATTGATATCGATGGTGAGAATATTAACATTTTCAGAAAGTGTTTGTAGTGTATAAAATGAATTGTCATCAATCACACTTTCATGATAAATTAGCTTTAAAGACCAGCGCTTGACTCCTGCCCACGAGGGAGGGAGCATCTTTGGACGGGCACCATGGCACTGGAAGACATCCTAGGGCCTCATGAAAACACACCTGGAGCCTTTTCTTTCCCCTGAGAAGCCAGAGAATCAGAGGACCAGGTGCTAAAGTCAAAGAGGTCACCTGGATCCTGATGAGCCTGAGCCTTAGCAAATCATTTTCCTCTCTGAGATTATTTTTCTTGTATGAAAATGGGAATAACAACACAACCTATTTCACAGAGATGGCGTGAGAATAAAAATAAAATGGTGCATGTAAAAATCCTTAACATATGGTGAGTGCCAGGCGCACTGTCTGGTGAATGGACACGCTTGAGGCTCTGACTCAGGGGGATGGGCAGGACATGGACATTGTATATAACCTGAACTTATGTACCCCCATGATGAGCTGAAATAAAAAAAAAAAAAAAAGGAAAAAAAAATCCTTAACATAGCACCTAGGTCAGAACAAGTGCTGTGTTAGCAATTGTCACTATGCACTTATCCATCACATATCTATTAAGTGTCTACACTATAACAGGTACTGGTGTGCAAAGATAAAATGGGCACAGTCTCTGGAGTTCTTTATCTTCCCATTGTTGTTATTAATCATGGGACAAAGAGGGAGAGAGGACGAGATGTCCTGGAAGCAACACACCTAGGTCTGGGAGAAAGAAAAATGAGGCTTTTATCGTGTTTTTGCCGTTAACCAGACAGTGAAAAATTAACCCTGTCTCTTTGGGGCCTCAATTTCCTTGTCTGTAATACAGCGCAGAGAATTAATTTACAATTTTGATTTTGTAAAACCAGTTGAAAATAATCTGTTGCAACTAATATATTTTTATGAATTTGTCATGAACTATTTGTTAAAAATATGAATTAGAGCAGAATCCCTGTCACTACTCATTTGCATTCTAATGTTTCCTCGAATGGGAAAAAAAGGGGTGGAGTTAACACTTATACCCTAGGGACTCTGATGATATTGTACAAGCACCCAAGAGCCTCTTTATGGACAAGGAAGAAAAATAATTAAAAACTATTGGCCTAAGTGATCTCCAGCATCCCACCCTGCCCTGACATCTTGCTATTCAATTCCAGATTATTGTAGCCAACACAATCCATCAATCTACAGAGGAGAAATCTTAGAATCAGATAAATCAAGAATCTTAACACAGATTACAGCCATATACAGGCACAAGCATGGATTAAAACCCCATGTTCTAACTCTTAGTTTGGGTAATATTTCCACCATCACACAAAAACTCTGATGAGTGCAGGGAATATGGCTTGCCTGAGAATTACACCCACACCCATCTGGACCCAGTTTTCCATTATTTTTGTCAGGAAACACATTCTTCATGTCCTCAGACCTACAAACCTCTGTGTGGACATCAATTCCTGACCTTCTTGAGCAACAACTAATTAAGCAAAGGGCCAAATGCCCATTAACTTGGTTAACAGAAGATGTACCTCATGCCCGAGTGCAGAACAGTTTCCCGAAGAGGCCTGGATTTCTGCCAAGGGATAACTTGGATAAAGGGTCTTTTTCATGTAATGAATTCTGAAAATTTAATAAATGCTGTTCATTTGACAAATTTCATGATGCTGCAGAAAAGCTGGATACACATCCCACCTCCCACCAGAGAGAATATTTTCTTCAAGCTTTAAAAGAATACATACAAACTAATCTGTCTGATAGATGGGAACTCTCCTTGGATAATGGCGATGATGGTACTTACCCGGAGGAAAAAAAGACATTCTATAAAAAAGACACCTGCACTCAAATGTTTGTAGCAGCACAATTCATGATTGCAAAGATGTGGAAACAACCCAAGTGCCCATCAATACATGAGTGGATTAATAAAATGTGATATATGTATACCATGGAGTACTACTCAGCTATAAGAAACAATGGTCATATAGCACCTCTTGTATTTTCCTGGAAAGAGTCGGAACCCATTCTACTAAGTGAAGTATCGCAAGAATGGAAAAATAAGCACCACATGTACTCACCATCAAATTGGTTTCACTGATCATCACCTAAGAGCACATTTAAGAATAACATTGATCAAGTGTGGGGCAGATGTGGGTGGGGGAGGGGATGGGTGTATACATACATAATGAGTGCGATGTGTACTGTCTAGGGGATGGACACGTTTGAAGCTCTGACTCGGGGGGGTGGGGGGCCAAGGGCAATATACGTAACCTAAACTTTTGTACCCCCACAATATGCTGAAATAAGAATAAAAAGAAAAACGAGAAAAAAGATCACACTCCCCAAAGAGTGGAGTCACATGATCACAGGGAAAATCAATAGAATCTTGATCGCACTGCATCTGAAGTCCAAACTACTTTTGGAATTTCTGTTACGTGAAATAATTCAAGGACTTAACTTTGAATTAAGTTGACTGTTGCCTGCCATAAAAACATCCTAATTCACACCTAAGGATTAAAGGTAATATATTCAAACTGACTGGCACACAGGAGGCAGTCAATACATTAGAGTACTTTCACATTTTCAATACATCGCATTTTAGAATATATATACTTACATACTATAACCTATGAAACTTGAAGTTTCCTCCTAACCCCTCACACAAAATGATGCATTAATTAAATTAAAAATTTTTAAACTTCCTTTATTAAGAGTGATGGAAATGAAAAGAAAATGAGCACATGTCCCAGGAGAGCTATTCTCTATCAGGTGAGAACCGAGCGGTATGTGTTGATTCGTTGTGTTTGGCCAGGACTTCACCAAATGAAGCAAATCCTCAGGAAACCGGCTGTGGGATTTGGACAACAGCACACCAGACATCGGCAGATCTGCCAGTTCATTCACCAAACTTTGCGGCCCGTGTAAAAACATGGCTGGCCTCCCACGCCCACGCAGAACACAGCTAGCCCCACCAAGCTGGACAGCGACGCCTCCGTTTCTGGGATCCGCGCCAGGCTTTGCGGCACCAGGAATCTGGACGGGGGCTCGGTCACACCTGCAGGCAGGCAGCATCCACATGGAAGCAAGAGAAGGGCAGAGCAGAGAAGCAAGGAGAGAAAGGCAGAGAACGGGTGGAGAGACCTGTGCTGGCTCCCTAGCTCCCACCTGGGAGAGATGACAAGGAGGGCTTCTGTCCCACATAGAGGGAGGTGCATAGGAAGATACTCTTTGGGAAAGCAAACCCAGTACAGCGTGTACGTAAATCAGCCCTGAGCACCTGCCTCTTCATGCTCTGCCACATGCTCCTCTTTTTTGGTAGAAAGGATTTTTAACTTTGTCATTTTGTATGACATCAGATGTTTCCCAAATCACATCCAGAATGCAACAAAGGCAGAGGTTTTTCCCCAGCCTAAACTACCACCTCCTCATCCATCCAGACCCAAAGCTTAGCTCCCCGTCGTTGCGGTGACTCAAGCCCAGCCCAGTGCTGGTTTCCTATGACTCAAAGGATCCATGGCTGGGATGATTTGCCTGGCAGTTCATCACGTAATCGATTTTACTGTCTCAATGTATTGATTAAATAAACCTCCTGATATGATTAACTTTAGTAGGTTGCACTGGCTAAACCCAGATAGATTAGCCATGGCCATGGGTTATACATCTTTGGAAGGTTTATGGTACCTATTACGATGTCTAGCACGGAGCAGATACTGTACCAATGCCCACCAGGCTTCAAACAAAATAAAAATATTGAGAGTCTCCATGTGAGGAAAGGCTGGATTTCACAGCCCAACTCTTTCTCTCCAGTATCGTCCTTCCCTTTGAGGGATTTTTTACTAATTATGGTTAAAGTTCCTCGTGGTTTGAGTCCAGCCCCTTCTGAGTCTTCCTTCTCCCCTCCGTGATCTTGCCAAATCTTGGGGCTTTCGCTACCATCGATAAGCTCAAAGCCTGTGCATTGTATTTCCAGTCTGAGCTCGCACTGTCCTTTCCAACTGCCTGCTTGAGAGCCCCACGTGGATACCTTAAAAGTATGTCCCATTTAACACGTCTGAAATTTGGTGTTGCTCCTGCCTCCTTGTCCCCCAGCTCTTCTTCCCTGGTTTCCTCTGTTTAGTAAAAGGCTTCACCATCTATTCAGCTGTACAAGTGGAAAACTATTGTTTATTGTATCTCTTGTGTCACCTCATATTCATCCAGCAGGTCTTGTTCATTTTATACCCAAACTATGCATTGATCCAGCCCACTTCTTGAAGCCACAGCCATTGCTTTAATCCAAGTCACTGCCTTCTCTCTGCCAGAATTATGCCACAGTCTCCCAACTGTCCCCTGCGCTTACACACTGAGACCTCCCACTGCAATATACAGAGTAATAAAGATGGTGCTTTCATTTGCTTTATCTTTTCACAGAAGAGAGTTATAGCAAATAATTAGTATATATCACCAAATTGCCAGGTTTCAGAATGAAAACTTCTCCAGTATTCAGCCCTGGAAGAAACAGATCAGTGCGTCTTTTTGTTAGGCATGCTGGTTCCAAAATCCAAAGACGTACATCTGGTTTAAGGCAAATTTGCACAATATTGGTGCTTTCTGCGTGACCTCAAAACAACCCAAACCACCTTTCCCTCAAGGTAAAGGCACGGCCAACTCCTGGTCCTTCCAAGTTGCCAGCATCAGGTTTCTACCATTTGTCGAGCTATTCACTGGGTGCCAATTGGAAATGATTGACTTGCATTGCAGGGTTGGCATACGGTTCTTTTGACTCCCAGCCAATAAAGGGAGGGCCGTGTTCCAGGAGAGATGCCACAAACACAGAGGATGCTGAAGAGAGGCTGCTAACTTAGCGCTCAGCCTGAACACCCAGCGAGCTCAGCCCACCTCGCACGGTTCCCTCAGGACACACGAGGAGGCCGGTGCATCTCCAGGGAAGGAGGGGAATTAACATCTGCAGAGTGCCGACTGTATCCTGGATGCTTGGCTAAGTATATTACGTGCATCTAAGTGTCCTCATCATTCCCCTATAGTTGGAATTGTCTCTGTTTACCATCAAGGAAATGGAGGCTCAAAGAAGTTATGCAACTTGCCCAGAATAACCCAGATAATAAGAGGGTTTGAACACAGCACTGTTTAAATCCACGTCGCACAAAGTCACATAGGCTTGGGGAATGTGCTTTGTGTTCCCAGGCTGGCACATGCCTCTGGATTCTCTCGCTACACGTCTCTTACTGATTTACTCTGAGGTTCAGCCTTTCCCCATTCCTGAGTCCAGAGTCCCAGTCAGATGTACCACACAGGCTCGCAGGATAGCTTGGTCTCTGGGGTGCCTGATGTTACTGCCAGAAATGTTTGTTGAGCATATGGTGATCCCACAGATAAATATTTGCAAAGAGTTATCACATTCACCCAGGGAAGTTTTAACTCTGGTCAAGCTCAGAGAATTAACAGAGCAGGCTCTGTTATAGGCATGAAAAAAAAAAAAACCTCAACAGCGATAATTCTGATTATCAAATAAAAATATGCCAATGAGGTTTAGTACAATCTCTTAATGGGTCATTAAACCAGGAACTTCTCCTGTGGTTATTTTAGAAGACAGAAAGAAGTACCAATGTAACGTGGACATGAGTTAAACCGTTTCTCCCATATCCATGTTCCTTCCAAATTCCCTTTCTGTCCAGGTAATCATTTTTATAATGTTGTTGCTTCATAAAGCAAAAGCCTGACTTCATAAATAAAAGAAGTTAATGGAAAACACATAAATGGTCAAGCCATATATTATCAATGAAGGCCAAATAACTTCCCTTTAATATTAATTCATAACTCCACCAGGAAAGATGGTTTTTGCCCATTCATTTGTGCTATAGATCTATGTGAACACTTTGGTTTGACTTTCATGTGGTAACTTCTCCATGTCCTACTGCCTTAACTAAAACGGGAGACAAAGAACATGCAGTGATAATTCAGTAGTTGAAAAATAAAATTACAATACACTTCCACTTCTCACTTGCCTATCTTGTGTATAGCATACAGTATAAAAAGTATAAAGTTATAATAATGATGATAATGATAATAACAATAATAAGGTGATGATAAGGACTTGAAAGTTATTTGTGACATGCCTACTACATGCCAGGCACGATGCTAGATGTTTTACATGTATACTTTCATTTAATTCTGCTACAATAAGAAGGGATGGCTGGCCGGCTGGCCGTGGCTCACACCTGTAATCCTAGCACTCTGGGAGGCCGAGGCAGGAGGATCTCTTGAGGTCAGGAGTTCAAGAGCAGCCTGAGCAAGAGCGAGACCCCATAACTACTAAAATTAGAAAGAAATTAGCTGGGCAACTAAGAATAGAAAAAAAAAATTAGGTGGGCATAATGGCACACAGCCATAGTCCCGGCTACTCAGGAGGCTGAGGAAGGAGGATCACTTAAGTCCAGGAGTTTGAGGTTGCTGTGAGTTAGGCTGATGCCACGGCACTCTAGCCTGGGCAACAGAGTCAGACTCTGTCTCAAAAAAAAAAAAAAGAAGAAGAAGAAGACGACGAAGAAGACGAAGACAGAAGACAAAGAAGATGAAGAAGACGAAGACGAAGACGAAGATGAAAGAAGAAGGAGAAGGAAGAAGGAGAAAGAAGAAGGAGAAAGAAGAAAGAAGAAAGCAAGAAGAAAGAAGAAAGAAGAAGAAGAAGAAGAGATGGCTATCTTGCTCTCACATACACACTTTAGAAAAAAATCCTGGGTTCAGAGTGGTTAGTAATTTACACATGATAAGTATGTAGGAAATTCATAGTAAAGTCTGTCATACTACCCAGCCCATGAACTTTTCTCTGTGCCACATGCCGCCTTCCCACTGGCCATATTCCTACCATGGTAATCGTTTGGCAAGAGGGTTTGGGTCTGAAAAATATTAACCTTCTCTCTTCTTTGACTTCCTCTTCCATTAGTATAAAATGTGCTCCCTCTAAGGCAGAAGAGGAAACACGCACACACACATGCACATAGACAAGCATGTGTGCCTACACAAACACATGTGCACATACATGTACACACAGATGCGTGCACACAAATGCACATGTACACACACTAACACATATCACTCACAGCACAAATTTAATGTTCTGCTTCTCACAAAACCACAGTTCTAAAATGTGTTATGAACTTCATCTGGGTCTACATGCTCGAACCAAGAACCAACAGAGGCTTTAACAGTTAGAGCTTTAAGCACCAGAAGAAAGGATAAAAGCTACTAAAAAGAAGCTTGGAAAATATTCATAGAACGTTGAGTCCTCCAGATTTAACTCTTCTTAGGTGCTATGCTTCACCATAAGGACATTTCCCTTCCTCTTATACCTCCAATTGGGAGGCTGGGCCTCTACTATGGAATATTCCATGGGTCCCCAAACCTCAGAGCAAATAACAGATGAACGACAACCCTGCCCTACCCAGTATTTACAGGGTGGTCTTTCTGCGTCTCACCACCTATGGATAATTTGTACCCAGCATATATAAGGCACGAAATACATTTTTTGAATGAATGAATGCTATTATCACGGGCTTTGGCATGCAGACACACTTGTTTCACTCAGGATTTTACATCTATAAGTTTCATCAATAGTAGTAACCATCTTTAGACTGCTTTTCCATGTGCCAGGCAGTGGTATAAAAGGCGAATGTTTTTCTTATCTCCGCATTACACCTGAGAGAGCAGACTTGGAGGAATTAAGTGACTCACCCAAAGTGTTAGGTCTAGGAAAGTGCAGATCAGGGATTCGAACCCAGGCAGCCTGGCACCAGTGTCCATGCTCTTAACCGTGATGCCACACTGCCTCCTGGGGGTCCTAGCCAATAACAAACTGGACAGACCAGCCTGGGCTCCACACAGCAAAACAGGTAATGGTTTACCGTCACAATTCTGGGAGTTACCAGTGACATGCTCCGTGCTTGGTGAAGGAACAGATGTTTAATAACTTTGCAGTAGCGAGGAGGAGGTTATATAACATGGCTGAGCTATTTTTGAACTTTGGAAAATGCTGACTGCTCTTTTCAAAGTGTCTTCTGTAAAATCAGGAATATTAAACATTAAAAAAAAATTCCTCCTTTCCCTTACTTTTTTTTTCTCCTGAAATCCCATGGGCAGAAACAGGTCAACGGTAAGGTCAGGGACATGCCATCCCTCCCAAAGCAGCCCCTTGTACCACACCAGCCTCATGAGCAATAAGCCATGGTTACAATGTCCTAACTGCACAAGCTCTTTGCATGAGATTATGAGTAAGTCGGTGAGGACGACCAAATAACATGTCTAGCTGGCCCAAGATGCTGTTCTCAACTGGTCAAAGCTGGACCCCAGATCCCCACAGTAACTCACCATGAGACCATCAGGAATGAATTCATCGGAACTTCTTCTGAAGCTATTTGCACCCTCCATACTACATCAGGGAAAGAATGAGAATTATATTTGTTCACCAGACACTTTGCAAAGAAAGACTTTTTACCCAGCTGAAAATGTAATTTTTTTAAGCTTAAAGTGAGGAACCTCTAACTAGGGTTCCACTGAACAAGCTGATGGGTCCAACTCAGGCTACAGATATATCTGTTCTCTGTCTTCAGCTATCCAGACTGAAGGTTCCTTACTGCCAACAACCTAAGTGTCCATCAAACGGGAATAACTTTTAGGAAAAAAAAATGGAACGCTTATACAACAGAATACCTAACAACAATTAAGATGACTATGCTGGAATTACATTGTCTTCATAGAGAGATCTTGAACACATAAGGTTGAAGTAAAGGAAATTCTAGAAACTATTTGTGTACACTAAAAAAAGAACTATGTATCGGGAGTACAGTGGCATATACAACTGTATTGAAAGTACAAAAACATGTGCGTGGATTTGGATACATACCAAATTCATCACATTGTCCTTCCCTCTCATGGAGAGGAGGAGAGAAAAATGGGACCGGGAAGAGGAATAGTCAGGACTTCTACAGTATCATTACTTTTTTATTTCTTTTAAAATGTTGAAACAAACATTAACCTTCAACATTTTAACCTTTGTTCTCTGTGGTGACTATGGGGTTGTGTATTTTATCATAGTCTGGATTTTTCTGTACTATTCTTTTTTTTCAGTATTAAAAAAAATAATTCTTATTACCTGAGGTTGTCTTCAGACAAATTTCCCCCATCTTCATCAGACTGTGAGGTCTTAAAGGAGAGAAGTTATATCTTAACTCATCTAAGTATTCCCGGGGCTAGCACAGGGGCTGTTGGGTGGAGGGAGTGATGGGTGGAGGATAGAAAAATACAGTGCCCTTAATGCTATTTGATTTGGTGTTTTTATTTTTTTCACTGCCTTCTTTGGGCTTTCTCTCACCCCAGTCAAGGGCAGCCTGGCAGCCGTCCACTCTTGCCTGGGGTGGGTGTAAGAAACATGGTAGTGGCGGGCAAGTGTGGCAAGGAGACGCTGCCTGTGCCATATCCAACCTCACATGCAGAGTGAGCACTGCCAGCCCTCCACGAACTGAGAGATGTTTCATTAAACATCAAGAAGTGTGTGATGATTTACCACACTTGATGCAGGGCTTCTCTGGGGCTGAAATATCATTTACCAAATTGCTGCATTTAAAGGCATAACTTCTGGGAATAGCATCACAGCATTTCACGGCAGCAGTATTTTTTTTTTTTTTTTTAAAGAATGGAATCTGGGGTGGTCACCAGAAAGGAATCTACATGTCTTGCCAATCATCCCTCTCGAATTCCTTTTCCTGTACATATTATGTTTCAATTGCCCTAAAATTGAGTTATGTTTCCATCAAAATTATACATTTCTGAATATCCCAGCTGCAGGGCACATCTTACTATGGGGAGTCAGCATTCATTATCCCAGCGCTTGTCTTTGGGCTGGCAGCCATCCTGCCTTTGTAAGAGCCTCGCCTGTCTCCTCCTGATTTATCTGAGTTCCTTCCTGGTATTCGGACAATTATTTAAAATGCTGAAAGTGGCAGCATAGACACAGGATCACTAAAGAGGGGAAAGGAAAATGTCAAAGGAGCATGATTGTTTAATTCAAGAGTTTGTTTTTCAGGTGTATGTTAATTGTAAAGAAGTATACTCTGTCCACGCCGTCACACATGCTTGTACACACACTCACACACACACACACACACACACACACACACACAAACACACATGGCCCCAGTTCCAATATAACCTCTGAACTGTAGCAGAGTCAAAGTCCTAAAACCTTCCAGAGACATTTTAGAGTGATATAGTATTCTGCTGGCAGTAAACCAATATGATCTGCTGACTGCAATTTCTGATGACCAAAAACTTGACTAGTCACTCTGAACGTTATTAAATGATTACCAGGTGGTAGGCACTGTGCCGACTAGCACTTTGCACGCATCGCCTCGTTTAACACTCACGAAAACCCCTAGAACATTGGTTCTCAAAGCATGGCCCCCAGACCAGCAACATCAATATCACCCATGAACTCGTTAGAATTGCAAATTCTTGAGGCCCACCCCAGATCAACAACTACATTAGAAACTCTGAGCGTGGAGCCCAGCAATCTGTGTTTTAACAAGCCTTCCCAGAGATCCCAATGCATGCAGAAGTTTGAGAATCTTTGCCTACAAAGGAGGTGCCATTTTCACCACTTTGCAATGAACACCTGGCACCCAGAAAAGTAATATGATTGTCCAAGTCATATAGAAAGTGGACGAGAGAAGATTTGAACCCGGACAAGTCTAACTCCAGAATCTAGTCCCTTCATCACAGTACTACATTGCTCATTATCTGAAGAATGAAGCATGGGTTAAATCAGTGACTATCAGACAAAAAAAAAAAAAAAACATGCAAAATGGGTGTAGGAGTGATAATTCTAAATCTCAACAGCTGAGCCATAATGACTCCCAGAAAGAGCAATGACACTTCTCAGAAACATAAAATTCAACCAAGATTGGATAGTTAAATAAATTACGATACACCCATATGATGGAATATAATGCAGCTCTAAGAGTGACGTTTGCCATGGTTTCCAATGACCTACAAAAACACATAGGATACAAGAAGGGAAGAAATCCAGATACAAAGTCAAGCATAAACCATGAGTACCAGTGTGGGCAGTCTTCCCAAAGCGTAACGTGTCGATAAGGATGTGGGAAATCGGGTGATTTCACGAACTGTTGGTGTGAAGGTAAATTGGGACTGTTACTTTGTAGGACAATTTGGCAAGAGATGTTTAAACTTTAAAATACACATTCCTTATGACCCCAAATCTCACTTCTTAGAATCAGCCCTAGCAAAACACTTGCACATGTGCACAAAGAGACAAAGAAAGTGATTATCATTGCAGTTTAGCTGCTAATGGGAAAAAATCTGAAGAAAAAAAAAAAAAACTACCCTAAATTTCTATGATTATGCAGATAGAATAAATAAATCATGGCAAATCCATATCGAGGAATGTGATGTAGGCTCTGGAGTTAGACTTGTCCAAATCTTTGTGAGTTATAAAGCATGTAAATATACTTAAGATGTAGCTATAGACAGATATATGATAGATCCCAAGTATAAGTCTCCAAGAGATATTGTTCAGTTAAAAAAAAAAAAGCAAGTTGCAGAAAATAGTTAAAGTATGATGCTACTTATCTTATGAGCAAAGGCGGTGCAGAAAGGGGAGAACAAAATAAAAATCCCCTAAATACACACACAACATTCTGCATTTTCAGTGAGTATTTTTCATCAAGGAGTATGTAAACAAAAAGACAACAACAAAACTCTGATCCCACTTTGGGAGACAAATAAACAGCCCTTTCTTACTGGTGCAAAGTGTGGATGGGGACCTCTGGCTTCTCCGCTTGCCCGTAGCAGCTGGCCTTGGCCTCGGGGATGTAGGAGAACTTCTCCAACATGGAAGACGCGGCAGTGGTGAGAATGCCAATCCCGTCCCTCACTCTGGCCTCCAGGGTGTAGTCCCAGTCATCATAGGAGACTGAAATGAGTCCTGATGGAAACTCTTTGGGGATGAGCTCCGTGTTCCCAGAGACCAAGCTGGGGATGATCCAAAAGAAATCATACCCGGTGAGGCCGAGGGAGCGGGCCTCGCTCAGGATGAGGACAGCCTCGTCTTTGGAACAGTACAGCAAGATGACAGAAGAGTGGATCTTCTTCAGCTGGACTTGCGTCTTTGCATCCTCAAAGGACGTGTCCAGGGTGATCACGTTCTGCATGTCCCAGCCCACAAAGCTGTTGTCCACTGTGGTCTTGATGAAGCTGATGAATTCCCTGTAGCCAGGGAAGATGGTGGTCACCAGGGAGAAGACATGCCAGTCATAATCCTGCATGATCTTCAGCATGACCGTGGCTTGTTGCTGGATGGACGCTCCAAACTGGAAGAAGGTAGACGTCGGATCCTGCCAACAGGTAAAAAGAAAGCAAAACAGAGGATGAGTCAGAAGGCAGTTTATATGTAACTCTATGTCTTTATGGGTTTAAACAAGCTCCATAGAAGTAAGGGAAAATAAATCAAACATCTATCCCTTTGCAAACATTCCTGAGCACCTACTTTGTGCCACTCTGGAATAGACACTAGAAATACAGAGATGGGAGAAGCCCCTGTACTCAAGAGCCCACAGCCAGATACAGGGAAGGACGTCTGTTGTTACTGCTTGCCCATCATCTATCCTCATTCTCCTCTTGTTCATCCCACTCCTCCCTCCTTTGAGTCCATATGGTTCCTAAAGAACAAATTCTATCTGGCCCCCAGACTCATAACTGGAAAATGAAGCCATAGAGACAAAACAGCATCAGCAAAGAGAGACAGATTTCTGACATATTGGGAGCCCCTGGAGTCTGCCGTACCTGAAGCCATTGACCCTGGACCTCTTGGTTATATGAGCCAACAGGTTCCCATGTTCACATAAGTCAATTTGAGTAGTTTCTGTCCCATGAACCAAAGACTCCCATGTGATACAGAGGATAACACCTACTGTGTGACCATCTATCTGTTCAATCAGAAAATACTTGTTGACCCCCTTACCAGGTGCCAACACCATTTTAGATCTTGGGGAAATAATGATTTAAGAGACAGACACAGACATGGTCTCTACCTTCATAGATCTGATGGGAACTTGAGGAAAAGAAACTTCCATGAACTGCGGACTGAGAGAGAGGCATTTGGGATGTTGAAGGAGTACCCAGGTGAGGAAGAGGAGAAATGAGTGGACATTACAATCAGAGGGAGTTCTAGGGATACATTCTGGCTATTTCAAAAACCACAGAAGAACGCATTATGGCTCACAAAGTAGGAAGGATAAAATGATGTTGAAAAGCTTGGCAGAAGCCCCACCTTGTAGGGCCTCAGAAGCCATATCCAGAGGCTTAGACTCTGTCCTGAGCATCAGGGGAAGCCACTGAATGTTATCATACTGGAAAGTGACATGGTAATAAACGTTAGGTTCAAGGGCATAATTGGTCCTAACATCTCCACTAATCTATGATCATGAGAAGAAAATTCCACTAAGAAAAGGCAGGTGATGCATATGGTCATACAACCAGCAAACCACCTTCACACCCCCGGAACTCATCAAATCCCCACAATGATCCTATGAAGTTGGGGGGAAAATGAGGCTCCAAATGATCACATAGCAGCGAGCATCTGACCCCAGTTCTGTACCTCCACATCCAACCTCTTAGAGATTCAACCACAGCCTTCTTGGGATCATTGAAGATCTGCGTAGAGCAGATGCTTAAACCATGTTATTGACTGGCTGGCATGGTGCAAAAATGCCAACTAAACAGAATGTAAGCCTCTGTGTTGCAGCAAAACAGGATTTGACAAATGCTGAGATATACTTTTTTCTGGGAACTGAAAGAATTCTCAAAGGGTCCTTATTATATTATAGCCATGCTTTTATTTTGCATTCTGTATTTACCATGTGTATCTAACACAAGCTCAATAGTACAGCTTATGAATATTCCATTGTGTGTGTGTGTGTGTGTGTGTGTGTGTGTGTGTGAGAAGGGTGGATGATTCTATTCATGTCTTTCAGAACAATACCTTGTAGCTGTGCACATCAACTCTTTCAACCAGTCTGCATCATTTTTCCTGTGGGTGCTCACTGAAAGTTTTATCAGAATGGGCCAAAAGCTACGGTTCTCCGAAATACTGCTCTTTTCTGAAATGCATGGGTTTAGGGGATAATTTAAGCAAACCGTGGCCTGAAGGCATAGAGAAGAAACAGGAATTAATGCCTTTTGGGCCCCATCCAACATTACAGTTCTATGAATTTTACCTAATTAAATCAATTAAAGCGGGTAACAGATTTAAAGACTTTGGATAATTATCTTTTTCCCTATAGTAGCTTTTGGAGAAGTCCAATACTCTTGAATTGATGAATCGTTTTAAATCACATCTCAACAAGATTGTGAGCTCCTCAAGGGCAGAAATTTTTGCTGTCCTCATCTTTCTGTCCCCAGAACCTGGCAGAAGACTTGGCACGTGTCATACCCGAAAGTGGATGATGAGGGAGGGAATGCATAAGCAAATGAATGTGTGAATGAAGCCCACGAGGAATGTCCTTGGTTTAAACAAGAAAGTTATAGGGGGAGAATTCAGTATCTGAGCTTGTGTTTTGTGTGGATCTTGAATAGCATGTCCAAAACAAAGCCCAACTTTCAACATCATCACCTACACCTACCTACCCTAAAGAACCACTCCTGCCTCCAACACCCCACATATATTTTAGCATGGCCTTTATGGATAAGGAGGAGAATATGGAAGTCCTATAAACCTCAGCAGGTGTCCATCAAACCTCATTAAATACCAAAAAAGACAACAATAAAGAACCCACCAATAGAAGACAGCACAGAAGAAAAGTCTAAAGGCAGGTACATTCGTCAACTTCACGCACGGTCAGGGGCCTCTTGGGATGGGACTGAAACGTGCCAAACGTAATTACAACAGGAATGTAATGACTCCCACGGAGAAATGATGCCTCTGAGGGAGCCGGTCATCAGACTGCAAAAGGCAAGGCACAGCCTCTTCCTGCACTGCGTACATGCAGAATAGAGACGGTTCTCAACAGTGCACACTCTAAGCACACAATTGGAACCCAATAAAAAGGGTCTATGAAACGACCCGCGTACACATGCTCCTTCCTTGTAGTCACTGGAGAGGTGGAAGCCAAACATGCGAGATGTTGATGGAGTTTGGGATCCCCCAACATCCTTGTTCTGGATGCTCTGAGCTAGACATGACCAGTGTATCCATGAGATTTGTGCACAGAGCCGTAAGCAAATGCAGTCTTCTCTGGTTGTCCACATGTAGAGGAGGTGAACTTCATGACGGAGAAAGCTAATCATAGGAACAGCAGTTCATCGGCCCAGAGCCAGCTCAGCACCGGCCATCTGTGAAAGAGCATGTGCAAAATCCCTCGCTCTGCGCTGTCTCCATTCCCTGTCTTGCAACACTTCAGCCCAAGCTGATTCTCCCCCATCACTCTCTATTCTGATCTAACAGCCACTCCCCAGGATGGAGACGAGTGTAACTTCTAGGGTTAGAAGTTCGCAATTCTCATTGGCTTAAATTCTCATCATGTGGCCTCGAGGGGAAAAAAAGGAAAAAAAGAAAAACCACTCAACCTTCCCAAGCTTCAGTTCTCTCATCTATAAAATGGATGTGGCTGGGCTAATAAATATCATCGTTAACATGCCAGAAGTACTTACTCTATGAGAATCATGTTGCTCAACACTTTCCAGATACCTTCCAGATATTATCTCATTTAATGCCACCCTCAACCACCTTACTAAGTTGGTACTAGTATTATGCCCATTTTACAAATGAAAAAACAGACTCAGAGGTAGAGTGCCTTTTCTGGGGTCACACAGGTAGTAAATCAGGTTTGCCTACCTTCAAGATCCCAACCTTTCCACCTCTGCACTTTTCTGTTGCCAATAATGGCACTTCCTCAGCAAGTTGTAAGAATGAAACGATCTCCTACATCAAAGCATCCACTGCAGTACCCATCGCATATCAAGTGCGCAGCAAATATAAGTGATTATTATTTTTCCCATGGGAAAAAATACCCCCTTGGCATCCCACATCAGGGGACTATGCTACTCTCTCAAAGCGGTAATTCACACTCTGGACTTGGAGCATCTGAACCACTCACTCTGTTCATAGCTGCCTGGTTGAAATTCCTAAAGCATCACTTGAACCATGCCACTCCCCTGCTCTATAGTCCTCAATGGCTCCCCTAGGTATACCACATTAAGTTCAAACTCCCTAGCCTACCCCTTTATGTGAACCAGTCAAGCTTTATAGAGGAAATATCATGGGTTCTGGAGTCTACCAAACCCGAGTTCAAGTCCTGGCTCTGCACTAACTGGCCATCTCACTCTGGGTAAATGCTTAACATTTCTGGGTCTGAGTTTCTTCATCTATAAAATGGGAATAGTGACCAGCAGCCCACAGAGTTGCTGGAGCATGAGACGCACTGGTAGCGGCCCATCTGCCCATGCCTAACTCCCACAGTTCCAGTGCTGCCTTCCACGTCCCCAGTCCCGCAGACTGCATGGACAGCACCAGAAACCCAAGGCACCTCCCGATCCACTGACATGCTGGTTCCACATCCCCACTGGCCGCTGCAAATCAGCCCACTTGTTCTGAGCCCAAGGAGGATGCATGACAAGGAGGAGGAACTGGCTTCTGTAGATTAATGAATCCGTGCTTGGAGAGAAACTGTCACTAATGTCCTTCCTGGGCCTCATGCAGTTACCCTCGCACCACTTTCATCTCTCTTGGCATCTAAAACTTCAACTTCACAAACCCCTGTGGACCAAAGGCATCGTATACCCCTCGGAGGGGCAGAAATGTGGAGTTATTTGAAAAATATAATCACAGAGCAAGGCCCTGAAGAGGCTCACATTTAGTGTTGGGTTTTTCTAGGGTGATTTTATGGACTGGCAGCAGGTTATGGGGAATCTGGCCACACTCCCAGGGCCTGGCATCCACTATGCCAAATGGCCCTTTCTTTCAAGCCTCTGAACGTCCCTGCCTGGATGGTAGAGGTCGCCTTTCCCACACTGACCTCCTCCTGCCATGGCTCAGCCTGTAGTTTGCGGATGCTACAGATCAGTGTCGACAACCTCTGGCACTCGGCTTCCTCCGAGTGTGCAGCTGGGGAGAGGAACAGATTTCACACACCCACTTGGGTTCTGAGCAAAAGCCGTTCCCTCCCCATGCTCCCTGCTCTGCAGAGCACAGAACAAACTGTTTCCAACCCAGAGCGAGGGAGGCAGGGGGTGTGGGACTCTGGGTGTCTGCTCCAGACTCCGTGTTTCAGTCTCCCCAGAACTGAGGTCTCATCTGATCAGGTCTGGAGCATCAGATCCTGTTCTAGAATGTTCCAGAGCTTGCTGAGGCCCCAGGGTGATGCCTGACTCCACGGATACCATGGCTTGATGTTCAAGAGAGTCTAATAGCAACTTCCATTTCACTTACACAGTTGCGAAGGTTATAAAGCATACCCAACCCCTGTCATCTGTTTGATCCTGACTACCCAAGAGATAGTCAAGTGGTAAAATCCTCATAAATGGTGTTTCTCATAATGACACAGGAAGAGAGTTAAGTGATGTCCCTGAGACCGCCTGGCTCTGTGGTGACAAGGGCTCGGTTACTGTGAGATGTGTCCAGTGCTGCCTTGCACACAGCAGGGGCTCATTCCTGACTGCACATTAGAATCACTCAGACAGTTACAAAAAAAAATAAGCCCTGTCTGTGCCCTGTGTCCGTCTGACTGAAATGGAATTCCTGTGACCTGAGTATCTGAACTCCAAAGCTGATTTATTGGTTTTTCTCTGTCTCATCTCAAAGTAGGGTGGGTGTTGTTCAACTTAGTCTCTTCAAAGCCTGGTATGACTGTCTAACCCACAGTAGGGGCCTGATAAATACTGGGTGAGGAGACAGATGAGCAGGAAGCTTCTACCCTCAGGAAGCACGAGAGACCCTGCACCCATTGGCACCACTTACCTTCCTGCTGCCACCAGGGTGGGCTCCCACAAACAAGGGCAATGATGCAGAAACCCCCCAGTAAAGATCAAGACAGACTCCTTGGGAGTTTGCTTTCTCCTGCTGGAGGACTGCCCTGGTGAGCCCCGATGTGCTTTCTGTGACTCTCACAGTCATAGTGCAGCAACCGAGCTTTTACACGTATTTTATTTCCATTTCCATGGATGAGTAGGAAAGTAAAGGTATCAAATAAGCCTGATATGCCCAAGGATTCAGATGAACAGAATTCTCCAGGCACATAAGCTGAATCTGTCCCACTGGAGAATGTCTACCCCTTCATCCCCCCTGCTCCCGCTCCTCCTGCATCATCATCACCCATCATCATCACATCCATCCTCCTCCCCTTCCTCACCATCATCGTCATGGTCATCACAGCTAATATTTATTGGGCACATCCAATACGTAGCACTATGTAGCATATAGTGGGAGGTCTTACTATCAACCCTGTATTACACTTTTTTAAACTGAGGCTCAGAGAATGTATATTGACCAAACTCATATAGCTAGGACATGGCTGAGCAAGATTCAAAGCCAGGTGATCTGAATCCAGAATCTGCTTCCAGGTGTGCAGAACAGAAAGCGTGTCCGTGCGTACATATGTGTGTGTATGTGCATGTGAATAACCTAAACTCAATCTCTCTCGAGTTGCCCAATCAGAAGAGAAAATCCCCCAGAGATGGGAAACGTCAATGATCTCACATGCCATTGGCAACTGGTTTATGGAGGAGCCTGAGGATGGGAGGGGAAATCATTCCCAGGGACCATTTCCCAAAAGCACATCAGATCCATCACCCACAAACATGAAATTCCACCCCAAGCAACCCTCACTCATTGGACCATTTTATGATTGACATTCTACCCTCCACGTTGCTCCTCTTGGGACAGGAGGAACTGTCTCTTCCCACGTTCACCACCATCCAAGCTTGGAGGCATCTATGCCCTCCTTGGCACCCTATGGGTTTCTTTCTTTTTCCTTTCCCTACTCTTCCTGCTCATGTTCAGATCCGTGGCAGGTCAAACTGTAGAGGGAACTTCCTGTCTGGGCCCCCTACCCAGGTCTTGTCCCTTCCCCTTACCCACTCTGCACGCTGCTGCTGGAACTATCTTTCCAAAGTTCAAATTGGAGCATGCCCCCCTCCAGCAGCTCGCATGACCTTTAGAACAAAGTAGACACACACGCCAGCCCCATGGCCGCCTGAACTCAAGCCTTAGGGGCTCTGCATCCACTGCAGCACCCGAGAAGGGTCAGGTACTCCATGAACATGGGACCAGCTGGATGACTGGGTGAGCCTAGGAAACCTAGAAATGTGTGCTTGGCAGGAAGACCAAAGAAAGACTTTGTCTTTGCTCCGCCCATCATTTCCCAAGCACACGTCAGCTCCATCACTCACAATCACAGAATTCCACTCAAGCAACTGCCACTCATTGCACCATTTTATCATTTATACTCTATCCCTGATTTTACTTCTCTCAGGAGCAAATCCACCAGCATTCTTTCAAAATAACATAACCCTTCCTGTCCCTGCTCTCTCCTCCTTCTCTTCAAATATGAAGTGTATTTCTGGGTTCTCTATTCTGTTCCATTGATCTATGTATCTGCTTCTATGCCAGAACCGTGCTGTTTGGTTACTATAGCCCTGAGGTATAATTTGAAGTCAAGTAATGTGAAGCCTCCAGTTTTGTTCTTTTTGCTTAGGATTGCTTTGGTTATTTGAGCTCTTTTTATGGTTCCACACAAATTTTAGGATTTTTTTTTTCCTAAGTCTATGAAAAATGACATTGGTATTTTGACAGGAATTGCATTGAACCTGTAGATTGCTTTGGGCATCATGGCCATTTTAACAATATTGACTCTTCCAATCCACAAGCATGGGATGTTTTTACATTCGTTTGTAACATCTGCGATTTCTTTCAGCAGTGATTTGTAGTTCTTGTAGCGATCTTTCACCTCTTTGGTTAAATATATTCTTAGGTGTATTATTTTATTTATTTTTTGCAACTATTGTAAATGGGATTGAGTTCTTGACTTGGTTCTCAACTCGGTCGTTATTGGTGTATAAAAATGCTTTTGGGGTTTTGTATGTTGATTTTATAACCTGAGACTTTGCTGAATTTATTTATCCAATCTAAGAGTCTTTGGGAGGAGTCCTCAGGGTTTTCTAGGCATAAGATCCTTTTTTTCTTTATTTGTTTTTTCAGCTTTATTGAGGTTTAACTGACAAATAAAAATTGTTTATGTTCAAGATATACCATGTGATGTTTTTATATATGTATACATGTGAAATGATTACCATAATCAAGCTAATTAACACATCCATCACCTCACATACTTACCTTTGCGTGTATGTGTCTGTGTGTGTGTGTGTGTGTGTGTGTGTGTGGTGAGAATATTTAATATTTACTATCTTGGCAAGTTTCATGTACACATTGTTAACTAAGGTCACAATATTACACATTAGGTCTCCAGAACTTATAACTGCAAGTTTGTACCCTGCGTCCCATTTCTCCCTTTTCCCCACCCCCAGCCCCTGGAAAATACCATTCTATTCTCTCTTTCTATGAGTTCAACTTTTTTATATTCCACATAGAAGTGAGGTCATGCAGTATTTGTCATTTTGTGTCTGGCTTATTTCACTTAATATAATGTCTTCTAGGCTCATCCACATTGTCACAAATGGCAGGATTTCATTCTTTTTTAATTTATTTTTCTTTTTAAGACAAGGTCTCCCTCTGTCACTAGGGCTGGAGCACAGTGGCGTCATCATAGCTCACTGCAACCTCAAACTCCCGGGCTCAAGTGATCCTCCTGCCTCAGCATCCCAAGTAGCTGGGGCTACATGCCTGTGCCACCACACCCAGCTAATTTTTTTATTTTTTTTAGAGATGGGGTCTCACAATGTTGCTCAGGAGGGTCTCTAACTCCTGGCCTCCAGCGATCCTTCTGCCTCAGACTCCCAAAGTGCTAGGATTACAGGCGTGAGTCATCACACCCAGCCTTCAGAATTTTTTTAAATTCCCTGGGTAAGTTTAATGCACAGGGTTGAAAATGCTAATCTAATTCTCCAGTATCCCACCCTAGCTGTGCATCAGCTCACCCAGGGAATTTTTTATACCTTCAGGTTTGCAGACTCCATACCACGCCCACTGAGTCAGACTCTCCACCGAGGAGCTCTGCAGGATGTACTTTCCCCAGGATAAGCAGAATGTGCTGACGGATGGCACGACTCAGGTACCGTTAAGTCCAACTTCCCTATTTTCTAGGTGAGGAAACTCAGGCTCCAGAACCTTAGATGACTTGCTCCAAATTTCACATAAATCGGTGGTACAGCAGGAATAGATATAGGGTCTCTTGACTCCTAATTCGGTGCTCTCTTTGTTGCATCATGATGCCTTCATGTGTGAAGTATTTTCTACAAAGGGAGTCTACGAGGAGCAGGGAGTTTGCAGAAAGACCATGGACTTTGCCGACAGCCCTCTTGGGACCTACTTCTTACTGCAAGTGAGTTATTTAACCACAGCCTCTGTTTTCCCATCTGAAAAATGGGAATGATAACAACACTCACCACCATCAAGGGTTGCTGTGCATATTTTGAGAGAGCACGCACATAAATCACTTGGCACATAGGAAAGGCTCGGCCAAGTTGAGCTGGTATTGACGGTGGAGAACATGGCAGCCTCATCTATCAAGCCCTGAGTCCCACATCCACCATGGACTTCTCAGAGCCTCCACTCCTACTTATTCTGTCTCCTCTAAATTTTCAGCGTCTTTGTCTTTAGCCCCAGATTGTATGTGAGAGGTAAAATCTTGTGCATCCCTCAGACTGAGAGCTCTCGAGGGCAGGGCACGATGCCCTTCTGCGTCCCCCCAAGCACTCTGCGGTGCTGGGCCACTTGCTGCGTCACACTGCTTTGGGAATGAAACTGGCACGAGTGCCCTGAGTCCTCAAGGTGGCCAGTGGGCAGGAAGGAATCCCAGTGCTCCCCATAGTTGACCAGAACCGCCAGATGCACTGCTCCAGGAAGAAGCATCCATCTATCGATTGCCTTTCATTCATTCAACAAATTTAACACACTCTGGCTATGTGCCGGGCATCCTTCCAGGAAAGTGGAGCTAGGGAAGCAGGCTACCAATGTGAAGGCCCTTGCTCTTATGAAGTTTACATTCTTATGGTAGGAGACAGGGAGAAAAGAAATCAACACATAGGATAATTTCAAGGAAATCAGATGATGTCATAGTTCAGGAGTAGTGTCATCGAGTCTGCTGCACTGGGGCTGAGTCAGCCAGGCAGAGCTTAGGTGTGGGCTGGGGGTGGGGAGAGCTAATCCAGCAGAAGCAGCAGCATATGCAAAGGTAGGAAAGGGCTTGGCAAGTTCAGGGAACAGATGAGGGTCAGAGCAGCTGAAGCTTAAGGGGCAAAGGGGAGAATGGTGACAGATGAGTTAGGAGAGGAAGCAGAGCCCACATCACACAGTGAGTGCCCTTCAGATCATGATAAGGGGTCTGGATCCAATTCCTAGGTCAATTTTATTCCAAATAACCCTTCTGCTAAATGCGCCATTAGTGTTTCCTAACAGGGAAGCTGGGAGGGAACTTGGAACTTTGGGATTTTGTGTGAGCCAGGCCTGTCCTTTTCTCTGAAATTCTGACCTGTGTCAATAGGTGAGCCCATGCTGAAGGTGCAGCAAAGCACAGGACCGTTTGCTGTATCATTTAATCAACTGGTACCCTAACCTCAAATATTGTGGCCAGAGCTATCACGTCTGCCTGGCAATTCCAGACCTTGTCCCATTTCAGCATCCGGAGCCAAGTTTCCCTCTAGCAAGTTCTACAGTGCTAGAGGAAAGAATATATAAACGCATGGAGAGAGACATATTCCTTGATTCCTGCTGCAACTAGTTTAGGACAGCCCAACACACTCTACATTAATTAGAACCACACAAGGACTGTTGCACTTGGACCCAGCCCTGCTTTCTAGATCGTTAGCAGGGCTGGTCAAAAGGAAACACCCGCTGAGATTCCGGCCCTTATTTCTATGCACGGGCACAGCAAAGGCCCAAGCTGCCTTCACTTGGTGCTCCGTCAACCTGCGGGGGAGCAGCTGACTCCAGGCTTCCAAGCAGGGTTGTTAGCAATTACGTATTGTCTTGTTGGAGACCAGGTCCAGCTAGTCTCACACACAAAGCCTGGCTCCTACTGAGCCAGAGAAAAATCCTCCCTGACCAGAGGCCATTGGGTCAGGTCTCTAAGAAGCAGATAAACTTAAATACAAGGCAGCATCTTTATTTTGCCAGTCCCAACTGTGACTGAGCCCCTGGCCTTCTCTGTGCACCTGAAGCCATTTGTTTTTCAGATCCCTTTTCTTAGTGAAGCATGGCTCTCCCTGAGCTGCAAACAATATGTGAACATTTGTTATTCTGACCACTGAGCATCCATTTTCCCTTTACTGATAATAGTGATTTTCCCCTCTCGCAGTCAAGCCAGTTGGCTCATCTGATCCCTATAGTGTCAGTAATTAATTCAAGAGTAGGAACATATCCTAACCTGGTCTAATCAGAGTGCCTCCCAGGATTTGTAGAGAAAGAGAGTAGGAAAAGGCAGTTCCTTTTTACCGTTAGACTTAAACCTGGAAGGATGTTCAGCCCAAATTTCTGGGAGCCACCCTACCACCATACACCATCCTGCGAAGGAAATCATCAGACCCAAAGCAAAGCCAGAAGATGGAGAGTTACCAAGACCTGACATCTTCTTGAGCACCTTGTTCAAGCCATACCTGAAGCCAATACCCTTATTGTCAATTGCATGTCCCAATTAATTACCTCGTTTTTGCTTAAGCCAATTTGAATTAGCTTTTCTGTCACTTCCAATTAAAGATTCCTGAAGCTACTTAGGCTAGGAAAAAAAAAAAGAATGTTATTCATTCTTCACTCATCTTCCCAAACTTGGATCAGAGGAACTCAAAACTACAGAGTGATGTATTTCCCTTCATCTTCCTCCCTTTATCCAGACTTTCTTCCCAGGGGAGCCTGCCTCTCTCCCCATATCTCCCGCTTCCCTGCATGAGCTCTTCATTCTCCCTTTGGTTTTTGTTTTTCTTTAACATGCTGCTGAGATTGGTTTCTTCTCAGAGAGTCTGACAGCCACAACTGCCATGACCCAGACTTAAGACATGACAAGTTGCCACCAATAATAATCGCTTGTCATCAAGCTGTTCCAGCAAAGAGAAAAAACCGAACCAGTCCCATTCATTATGTTTTTGTCTCTGGCTGTCATACACAGAGGGGACGCTCCTGAACTGAAGGAGGCAGGTTTATTTTTGGAAAAGATTAAGGCTTCCCCATAACCCTTGCTAGGGGCAGGCCCTCATGGTCAACATTATAGTAGGAACATCCTCTTCAAAAATGTCCCACTGTTCTCTAAGAAAAGTCTACAACAGCTCTGAGCACTCAGCCTCCAGAGGAAATTGCCTCTCCCTTTGGGAGTCTGTATGTCCAAGATATTAAAGGCACAGACGCTACCGCCAACAACAGGATTGAGTCTTGGCTCTTTCTCTCACGGGTGTCCAGGCCTTGAGCAAAACCCTTGTTATCTCAGAAGCTCGATTTTCTCAATTTAAAATGGAAGGAATTTTAGTCCCTACGTTAAAGAGGTTGTTGTGATTAGGATAATGTATGTATTGCTCTTAGCACGTGCTGAGAGCTCCATTAATGAGAGCTGTGATTATTGTGGCTGTTGTAATCAAGAAAGAATCAACCACAATGACGGCAACAAAACCCCAAACACTACAACCCACCAGCACAGCACTAATGCAAATACAAACAGTCCCCTGTGGTTCTTCCCACGTGCCCTAAATCCTGCCTCTGTGCCACACCACTGCAAAGGAGCTCTCGTGGCGTGCCAGGCGCCGAGCTAAACGCAGGTGGGCGACTCATGCCAGTGTTAAAATGGAATGTCCCACATCCCAGGAACCCCTTCAGTCCTGGGCTTACAGAGAACTTTAAGTGCATTTATTTAATCCTCACACTAACCTTTCAGGCAAGGTGTTTCTATTCCCATTCTACAGGTAAGGAAGTTGAGGCTTAGACAGAGGTGCTTCCCAAACTGTCATGAGCATAAGAATCACCCGGGGTCTTGTTGCAATGCTGCGGAAGTGGGCAGGGGCTTTGGTGACAAGCTCCCAGGTGGTGCTGAAGCTGCCGGTCCATGGACCAAGCACTGAATAGCCACGTTGCAGAGGGCAAGTCACATGTCCAAGGTCACACGGAGAGCATCTGTCAGAACGAAGGTCCAGACCTAGGGGTCTGACTCCAAAGTGGCCTCTGACCATGGTTGTGCCGGGTGACCTCTGACTCTCCCAGGGAGGAGTGGGGAGTGATGCAAGCAGGTGTCTGGTACCTGACACCCTCACCACCGTGTTTCCACCAGGCCTCCTGGGCTGAGACAGCTTCATGTCACAGCCTGTCACTCCCCACCGTCTTAGCCAACAAAGCACTTTCAGCTTTGAGTCAGAACGTACTGTGTGGGAGGAAAGAGAGAGGGGCTGCCCTGGGGTGAACTGCCCCACTCTCAAGAGGGAGCTGGAGCCACCCAGGAATGTGCTGGAGACAGAGAGGGAACCACCAGTCAGACAGTGCCCACGGCCATCTGCCAGGTGAAAAACGACCCCACCTGGAACACAGCCGCTCTTCCCTGCACACCTGCCCCGCTGCTTCCCAACGCAAGCAAGTTGTGGAGTTTCCCTGAGCCTCTGTTTTTTCATCTATAAAATGGTCCTACTGGTTCTCCAGTTACCGGGAGGAGTGCTGGGGCATCTGTGATGTGGTGATGAGCAAGAGCTCCGTGAACTGAAAAGCAGAGGAGTAATGTGGGAGCTCACTGGGTAAATAAGGAGCAGCTGCCACCTCCTCTGTCCCTCCAGCCCCACGGTGCTCCCAGAACACACTGCCCAGGCCTCCATTGTCATAATCACCAGGTATTTTGTGTCTATTTAAATATCTGTCTCCATGAGACCAGATTAATGCTAATTCATCTCCGCAACAACAGCACCCAGCCCGGCTCCTGGTTCACAGTGGAGCTCAGAACATGTTTGCTGAAGGTGTAAGTAAGCGAAAGGATGGATGGACGGATGGACGGATGGATGGATGGATGGATGGATGGATGGATGGATGGACAGGTGAATAGATGCATAGATGGATGGATGGATGGATGGATGGATGCATGCATGAATGGATGGATGGAGGGAGGGAGGGAGGCATGGACGGATGGAGGGATGCATAGACAGATGAGTATGAAGTGAGTTGTGGGTATGAGAGAGTGAAGGAATAAACAATATTCAGTGAGAAAGAGTGGCTGAGTTAAGTGCACATGAGTGGAGTTAGGGCGGGTGGGGTTTAAGTGGGAGTTGCATGGCAGGGGGTGAGCTGAGGAGCTCAGAGGCAGGACTGAGTGTCTGAAGTGTGGCAATCTCTCGCCACCCAAACTCTTATGATCTGAAGGCAGGAAGCAAATACACAATTTTGGGGGGATATGGGCTGGTATTCCTCATCACCTGAACTCTGTTTACGTGCTCTCTGGGACTCAGGAACCAAACATATTCAGGCAAAGTGGACTCCCTCTAAGAGGAAGAACGGAATAGAGGATTTTATTCCAGCAAGAAGCTTGCTGCTGTCAGAGCTGACTCAGGGCTCTCATGAGCACAGGGACAGACTGTTTTCCTCCCATAATCTCTAGCTCACTCCCAAACCTGTTCTCCCATCCCAGCTACGTATCCTCTGCCAAAGCTTCTCCTTGGTACCTTCAGTCTTGCAGCTGGTGTGAGGGAGCCCTTAGGGAGCCTTTGGACCTCGTGGCCACTTGAGGTCCTGGCCCAGATAGAAAGAAGAAACTTCCAGGAGTCTAGGAGGGAGGAGGCTCCCACCAACCAGCTGGCACCTGGAGACCTGTATCTTACTGCTCCTCCCAGGTAGCCAAAACCCCCAAGAAGCTTTACAACCATCAGTCTTACCCCACTGGCCTCACAGAACCTACGACTTGAGTGGGCTATGACAACAGCCTTCTCTAACAGGGCTGCTAAACAGGTAGCAACCAGGATGGCTCAGCGAGAGCAAGGACCCAACAAAATCATAGGAGGTGGCTTGGTGCAACAGGAGGCACTCAGGTTCTGGGATGAGACACCTCTAGGTCCAGATCTCAGCTCTTCCACACACTACCTCTGTGGCCTTAAGAAACTGGCTCGACCCTCTTAAGCCTCCACGTCCTGGGCTATAAGACAGGAAAAGCGACCACCACCAGCCTCGTGGATGAGATGAGCTCAGGTACAGTAGCTACTGCTTTCTGATTACTTATCGCATGCCTGTCACTTCTTGCACTTTCTCTCACTTAATCTTTAACACAACCCCACTAAGAAGGTAGTATTAATGTCAAAACTAATTAATTTGAATTTATTGGATTCCAAAACCCTGCTGTTCACCTCTGGTAACATGCACCCTTCTCCTTGCCAATGTTTAACTTGTTTGCTCCTTTTCCTTGACTCAGTGTTGGCTCCTGTTGCATAGACTCAGATGCCACCTGAAGATCATCCCTCCCCCTGCATGGTGCATCCACAGCAGGAGGATGAGCCTGAACTAATAACGCCAGGAGATTAACAACCTAACCTGTGCCGTTTCACTTGAGCATAATATTCTGCCTGCCCATCACTTCCCCATCAAAGCTAACAGAATACAGAGCTTCCTGTGACTTATGCAGATAAAGGCATCTTACGAATATCAGATATACTCACCTCTAATGTCCTTGGGGACCATCAGACCAAATATATAATATTGTCACACTTTAACAGTGCAACACAAAATTCTCATGTATGCATTTGTGTGTGTGTGTGCACACATGCGTGTATGCAAAAAAGCTAACATTTGTTTGTTCCCACTAGTAACTGCTAAGCCGGGCAGCCTGTCCAAGACTCATGTGAAGCTCAAAAGAAGGGGATGAGCTAACTGTGACCAGAGTTCACCATCACAATTGAACTCCGAGCACAAAAGGAATTGGCAACATAGATGAGGGGTGGGAAGGGAGAGATTTTAACAGAAAAATTGATGGTTTGAGAGTTTTTCTGAGAAATAATATAAAAGGGAGAATTGAATGTTAGCCTCTGAACGGGATTCCAAATTACTGTTTGAAAGGAGAAAGACGCAATCAATGATGGTTCATTTGTGTCTGTGCTCAGCCCCCGGGGCCTCCCGGTTGCCATCACACTCAGAGCTGGCATCCGCCGAAGTTGGTGGATGTGTTCTTAACCTCAGGTAGCTTCACTTTCCCCCCCTGTTGACAACAGCAGGGACAGCTCATGGATCCCAAGTCCATGTGGCAGAGTCTGGCATATGCTGAGCTCAATACCTGTATCTGTGGAGTTGAATTGAAGACATTCAGATCATCGTTGGAAGGAAGAGAGAAAATCAGGCAAGAAGAAAGGGAGAGAAGGAGAGAGAGGAGGAAAAAAAGGGGAGGGAAGGAAGAAGAATGGAGAGACACAGAAAGGAGTGAGGAAAGAGCTGAGGAGCTAAGATTTTCTGGGGTTCATGAGAAGTATCCACTGAAGAATGTTAAGCAGCGGCATGAGATGATCAGATCTGTGTCTTCTGGAAGGACCGCTCTGGCTAGAGTATGACTATTTTGGAGGAGGGAAGCATGGAGGCAGGAAGGCATGGCAAGCACAATCCCACTGAAGCGATTCCACAAAAGAGGGAAAGACTGGAGCTAGGATAGTAGCAATACAGATAAAGAAGGGAAGAAAAGGCTCAGGAGATGTTTAGGAGGTAGATTCAGTTGGCTTTGGCAACGGATCGATGGAACTGGCAGGGGTCGTGGGGTGTGGAGGAGGATGGCCAGGTGAATGGTGACATCACCTACAAAGGCGGAGAGCAGGTTAGGGACCTTGCTGTCTTCCTCACCGTTGCAGCCCCAGCACTTAGCACTCTAGCCGACATATAGCAGCAGCCCAGTCAATGTTTGCTGAACAAATGAGTGGACAAGGGGTGACAGCAGACATAGGTAGGGGGAGGGGAAATACACATGGGTTTTTGTTTGGGGCTCGCTGCTCACGAGAGCTCCATGGAGGAAGTCCACCTGGCAGGTGGATGGATATGCAGGTCTGAAGATGAGGAAAGGGTTAGGGCTGAGACTTGAGATTTAGGAGTTGCCTATCTGCAGGGGTTGTTGGCAGCTGTGGACAACATCTCCTAACTTCTGTGGAATGAGAAGAACCTTGGGAACTTTGCGGGGAGCATCAGAGAGTCTGAGCTGGCAGAGGGAGAGAATGCATGGAAAGGAGACAGAGAAGGAGTGTAGGAAAGCTATGAGGAGAAAGCCAGGGAGTGGGATAACTTAGAGGCCAAGGGAGTGAGAGCTTGAAGATGGATGCATGGGCGAGAGGTGTCTAGTGTCCAGGAAGACAGACTGAAAGGTACTGCTGCATAGCACAGTGAGAAGTTCCCTGGGGGCCTTCATGTGAGTGAAGGGGGTAGAAGCCAGACCTCAGGGTGACCTGGAGGAGTCAAGGAGACACAGAAGTGAAGGGGACAGTGAAAGAAGCCCTAACACTTTCTGTTCATAACTGCCCCATGCTGCTTCTCCAACACAAAAGTATTTCGGAGGCAGAGAGAAGAATCCCTCTGAATGCCGAGATTGAACCTTGGGTCAGGTGGTTTCTCCTGCTGTTTTCCTCTCTTTCTCCGTGCACCATGTCCTCTACCTCTGACAAAGAACCTTGTGCCAGAAAACACAGGATGTCCCTACATGCTAAAGGAAGATGAAGTGAACATTTTTCCCTTTTAATTGCAAAATGCATGCTTGCAATACACCCTCGGTGTCGAAGAACGAGGTTCCTTCATTCTTAATTCTGGACATCCCTTTTTCCTTGCAGAGAAAACATACAACCTAATTGTGTCTTATGCCCTAAAGAACAGAAAGAAAGGAAAAGTTGAATGTGCACATGGTCGGCAGATTGAGACAGACAGCTTCATAGACGCTCTCTGAGTCGAGATGGCTGCTCTTTGCGGCTCGCACACATTGCATCATCTTTCTGTTGATGTCTCCTCAAGGATTTGTTCCAAAACCCTCTGATTGGAACAGGACAGAGAAAAGAGCTTATTAAAAATCCAAGACACTACATTTAATGGGGGAACATCGAGGGGCCACTGAACACTCAGCACATTAATGGCCTGCACAGATGATACCTATTCTAAAGCTCATGTGAGATGGCAATTAGAAAATCCTGGCATACAACCCCAACTCTGCATTTTTTAAACCCTTGCCAAGCAAAATTTTCAGGCCACAAATTAGAGATATTGCTGGTACAAAAAAAAAGTTGATATTTTAATGTGCCTTCTGCCTCTAAATGAATCTATCTCCCCAACACTCAAATCCTCTCCACGCTTAGATGAAATGCATCCAAGTCAGGCTGTGAGAGGAGCCCCAGAATTCAATAATAGTCAAAGTCCTCCTTTCCCCAGGCCAGTGTCCTGTCTGTTCATCATGCCAACGACTGATAAGTGTGTAGTGAGTGGAGTCAGACTTACTGTGCGTTATTATGCAAATAGCGACTGTGGTGATGAGGATTCTATTCCCTGGCATCACAATGTGGTTATTCTGCAGACTGGTTGAAGCTGGGGATGAGTTGGTGTCATCCCGGCGGACCACTCAGTAAATCCTTGCAGCCAGTTGCCTGAGTCAAGGGGAAGGTTTCACCCTCTCAACAGCCTGAGCTCATCTCCACTCTAGCACTGACCACTCGGTGTCAAATGGCTCCTGGGACAAATACAACAAACCACCGCAGGGCCTGTAGACACCAGCAGGGTCTGGGCCCTGCTACCCCTGTAATCTGGTCTCAGCTCACACACTCCAGTGCTTTCCCCTCCCCAGATGCACTGGCCTCTCAGCCACCTTGTGCCTACCACAGGGCCTTTGCTCGGACTATTCTATCTCCCTTGGAATGTTCCTTTCTTCACGGTCTAACTCCTGTCCTGTCTTCATTTCATTGCTGGATCATTTCCTAATGGACACCTTCTGTAACCTCATTGATTAGGTTAGTCTCCTCTCTCCATGTTCTGCCTTGTATTTTCAGACAATGTGAATTAATATTTATTTATAGGCATCTTTCATGAGTGTATGTGTTCCCCACTGGAACAGATGCCCCCACTGGAGGCAGAGACTGTGTGTGATGTTTTATTTTGTTCTTTTTATTTTGTCTTACTAATCAAACAGTAGGGGCCTAATTCCATTTTTGGTTTACTGGCTTGTTTTAAATGAAGTCAGGAGTCTTGTCCAAGTGTGTCAGGGTAAATGAATTCTTCAAGTCACACAGCATCAAGGAAGACATTGAATTCGGATTCTCTCCTCACCTCCAACTTCAACAGACCAGGTAACTCAGCAGATGGCTTGGCCTTTGGGCAGAAATGCCCAGAGTCTCGTGCGTTGTGCTGACATTTCTCTGCCAGGTATTAGGTGCTGATTCCTGCTGTCATTTCCATGTCACCCCTTAAAGTTGTCTCACCATCCTTGGTAGGTTTTGTTGCTTAACCTCATGATCAAGGTGCAAAACTATTCCCACGGGTTTGAATCAGCCCCTCCTTGCTGCTACCAGGTGAGCACTGAGATACGCCAGGTCATTTAAATGCAATAAGTAGACATTCTTCAAATACAGGTGGCGCTGAGGTGAGGCAATTTAAAATAATCCACTTTCCTGTGGGCTTTGTTGTCTTTCATTTTCGTTTTGTTGTCTTCTGCTTGTTTTAAGTTTTTAAAACTTCTCCTTATAAGCAACATATTTAAAGCAAAGATGAATAAAAATGCTGATTCTCAAAGGTTCTGTCCCAGTACTGGTTCTACCACAGGTGGGTCGTATGTCTCAGGGAAGTCACTTCATTTCACTGATCTTCAGAGCTTCAGTCTCTTCATGGGAATGACAAATAGCACCAGTCTTACCAACTTCTAGAACTGCACAAAGCACCAGATGTCAAGTATGACGTAACTATGTCTTTCTTTAATTAATTCATTCATTTATTCTGTTTATTCGTCTCTATACCAGGCACTGGGCTCAAGGCTGGAGACCCAGTGGGGAACACAAACAGCCACAGAACCTGCACCCACAGAGCTTATGCCTGCATACGGAGGCAAGCATTTAATCCAATAGCCATACACACAGGAAATTCCTACTGCTATTCAAATTTTGTAGGAAAAGTTTACGGTACTTTAAGCACCCACAATGGGGGAGACAGAAATACAGTCAAAGACTTCCCTGGGACACTGGGATAGGAGTTACCCAGGCAAAGAGGAGAGGAAAGAATGCCTCTTCTGCAGAGAGAGCTTCTTGTGCAAAGGCCCTGTGGTAGGAGGCAAGTGTGAGGGTCTGAAAGGAAGCCATTGTGGGGAGGGTGAGAGAGACTGGTGTTCTACTTACAAAATGTATTTTTATTCCCCTATACCTACAGAAAAGACTATTACCTTTCTTTCACCTCTCAGTTGCCCAAGAATATTTTCACAGCTTCTATATAATCCCTTCCAATAATTCCCTTGCTGTTAATCAGAGAAAAGGTGTTAATTCCCTTATTAGCTGCTTCTCTGTGATCACAGAAATCTCCCAACTTCCCCCACCCTGGGAATGCCCTAGGCCTTCACTCTGTCCCTGTGTGCTCCCTGCTTTGGGCCTGTGCTCAGCCAGGGAGACCAGAACCTACCTGGTGCCAGACACCAGTGGTATTCATGAGTTAAAGGAGCAGCCAGGTTCAGAACACAAACCCAGGGCTGCCCTCCCTGTGTGACACAGCCACCTGTGCCCCCCGGGGCTGTCCAAGAAGGAACAGCATCTTCCACTTCTAAAAGCACTTCTCAGCATTTGGGTCCAGATACTGCAGTTTTCTTTAAGGAACCTTTTTCATGCCTTCCCTTACGAAACCCCAATTCACTTTGAAGACGTTACCAGGAACAAAATCACAACGCACAGTTATTCTCTGCATGCACTGGGTAGCAGAAATAAAGCAAATACAAACCCCAAGAGGCAGTTTCCTAGAGGAAGGGAGTTTACTCAGATGATGTAATCATATCATACTTAGCGATGGGGCCAGAATTTCCAAGCATAGGAAAGCACACACAAAAAAGGGCAATCTCAACTCTTCTTTAACTGAGCTATTTAACAACCCCAAATGACTCATGACGTCTCTGAAGTGCTTGGTTGCTCAGAGAGGTAATTTCCAGACCTCTGTGAGCCTCACATGAAAACTGTTCTACAGACCTGGGCAGGAGAACATCACCTGAACTGTTTTCTGGAGCTTTCTAGCAAGCGCACTCTTGGAATTACAGAGTGTCACATTAGCCACCCCCATGAGCATCACTTGCCAATGATATGAAGATCTTCCCCAAAGGATAGGTTGGCTTATTTTGCACATTTATGGTCTTTCCCATCGGTTATACTGGAAAGGAGAAACAGTGATAAACTGCATTAGGACCCCTGTTTTGCTCTCTCCAAGCTGAGTGACCTCGGGCAAGTTGCTTCACCTCTCTGTGCCTGATATCCTCCTCCATAAATGGAGATAACTGTACCTTCTGCATAAGCGACTGTGAAGATAAAGGGAGCAATGGATGTAAAAGCACCTGGCATGCAATGAACTCCCAATACATTTAGTTGCTGTCGTAATCACCACTGATGTCATCCAGTCCACTCTGAGCATACTATGACATCCGTCCTTGAATGCTGACTTGCCACAGGGCCACGGCTCCCTCTTGCTGGATTGGGCCATGTTGGCTCTAAACCCATCTTTGTTGGCAAACCAGACTGTGAGCTGCCAGACTTACTACTGACCACACACACACACACACACACACACACACACACACACACACAAGTTCAGCCTCACTTCCATGTCTTTATGAATGGTCTCCTTGGGCCCTATTCCCATAGATTTTATCTGGTATAGTATGTCTGAGGTCAGGCCCAGGAATCTGTATTTATAAAGCAGATTCTGAGATAAATTGTCCTCAAATTGGCCCTAGGACAGACTCCCTGGGATGGAAGCATCTTGCCAAAGCAAACTATCAAGAATTACAGAGAGACGGGAAAGAATGTTTGCTGGGTAGTGGGTTTCAGTTGTGTATAATAGCTCTCATACCAGACTGCATGCTACTGAGGGCAGAAATTAGAACCTGAGTAGCTTCATACTTCCAGCTCCCCCCAAGCCACATACAACAGGGGGCAGAATAGATACCAAAGTATAAACTGCCCCAACAGACTATAAAGCCCATACAAGCAGGGGCTGGCTCACTGATGTATTCCCTGTGCTGGGCATACAGAAGATGTTCAATAAATATTTGCTGGATAAATGAATTAGTGGATGAACACAGAGGAGTTGGTATGAAAAAGGCACAAAATGAGCAGAATTGGTGCTAATTTATGTGGATACAGACAAATGTTCAGCTTATGCCTCATAGCACAAATTTTTATAACCGTCTTTCCCTGAAGCCACTGAGCAACTGCTAGGAGCCTTTAAGCAGATGTGGTCTGTCTCGATGCTACCCCATAATTCTCATTTCCATTCAAATATTTGCTTTTGAGAGTCACAAGGACAAGTAATCATCTGGGCCAGAGAAATAGGCTGGATTTGCACTCTTCTGCCAAAATGCCCTGCAATCAGCCTCAAATGATTCACAGCCCTCTTGAAAATATCTCCAACGCCCTAAGAGATAAAAAAGCTAGTTTCATTTGCCCACCCCGACACGCCCACCAGCTTTCATCCCTGAACCTGGGGTGAAATTCCTGATGTCGCGTCTCCTCCTCCCATTTCAAGTCCTTGTGCCCTGCACATCCTCCTGTAAGAGCTCGTAACAGGCTTGCAGGTTCCACCTGATTCTGAAAATCAAGTTGTAGCACCCAGGTTTTGGAATCTTTTCAATCTATTTGCAGAGCAAGCCTCGTTAGTATTTAAATATGCAGCCCAAGCTCCCCGCGTGCGACGTCTGAACTCCTCACCTGGGATGATGTATTCCAGGAGTCTCTGCTTTGATTTGTTACACAGGATTCCCACTGTGCCAAAGCAAAGAGCCCAAGGGTTCTGCAGGGACTTGTCCACGGTTTTCTTCTTTCATTAATTAAAAAAGGAGCAAATAGCATCAAACCTGGGAACCCATTACAGGCACATAATCCAGCAACCTCAACGTGCTAAGGCAGAGATGGTGTGTCTGGTTGGGACCCAACTAAGCTGGCTCAGGTAGGAGACAGTAGAGCTTAGTGGCAAAACAAAATGAGCTTTGCATAGTGCTCTGCACATAAAAGGAGATCAATGAACAGTGTCCTATAATAGGTAATTCATAAATACTTGAATATTGGATGAAATAGATTATAACCACTGAGTTTATAACAACCTAGGAGAAAGTTACATGAAAAAGCAAGATATAATTTTGCGTGTGTACTGTGAGCATAACTATATTAAATAAATAAGTAATAAACTATATGCAGAAAATAAAGCAAAATGGTAATATGCTCCAAAATACTAATAGTGATTATCCTTGGGTTGTAGCACATGGATACCTTTATATTTTCTTGATCTGCTTTTATGTATTTTCCAAATTTTCTATAATTAACCTGTTTTCCTTTGAAATGAAAAATTAACTAACTTGAAAAACACAAAACCTGGGTAGGTAGGGAGAACATACACTTTGGAGTCAACCAGTCCATCTTTTATTAATTGTATCACCTGGGCCCAACATGTAACTTTTGTAGCCTCAATTTCCTGAGTTATATACTAGAGCTAATAGCATTTACCAAGTGAATTGTTACTGTTGTTTTGTTACATGAGATAGGGGATGTAAAACGTTCAGCACTCTAGTGATTGGTATATAGTAAGCACCCAGTATGTGGATGATTTTGGCACCTAATGGGTTGTCAGAGAAGTACAGTACTTGTTCACGTACTCGTTTACTGAATGGCCTGTTGTTAAGCCTCGACTATGTACCAAAAACCACAGAAGCTGTAGTCTACGTGGAGGACATTACAGGCCTGGATCACTGGGTACCACTCGGATGTAAACAAGGAGCCATAATTCAACAGGGAGTCACATCCTCCAGACTGGGAATTCATCTAATAATATGGGGTGTCTCTAGTGGGGTGCAGAAGTAAAGGACTTTCTACACTCAACATTGTAGATGAACCTCAAAAAGCATCAGGCTAAAGTAAAAGAAGCCACCTACAAAAGCATGCATGCCATATAATTCCATTTATAACAGGAAAGAATAGAAATTTTAGAATGAGTTCAAGAACAGACAAAACTAATCTACAGTGATTGAATTCTGAATAGTGGTTATCTTGGGGTTGGTGGGAAGGCAGCAAAATAGAACTGTCTAGGGCACTAACTGTTCTGTATCTTGATCTGGGTGGTGGTCACATGGTTGTACCACATGTAAACATATACCGAGCTGCACACAAGATTCAGGCATTATACTATATGTAAGCTATACCTCCACAAAGTACTATTGAAACATAAATAAAAGGCTTTTGACAATTTCCACAGGTTCACTAATCCTCCATCTCTATAAAACATTGGTTCCTAAAATGTGGCCAATGTTAGTACTTAACTTAGGGTTCTTGTGAGGATATAATGAGGTCAACCATGGTGTGTTAGCTTTCTATTGCTGCTGTAACAAATTACCATCAACTTGGTGGTGGCTTAAACAATAGCCAATGTGTTATCTCACACGTCTGTAGTTCTGAAGTGCAAAATGTGTCTCGCTGGACTAAATCAAGGTGTTAGGAGGGTTGCATTCCTTTCTGGAGGCTCAAGGGGAGAAACCACCTCCTTACCTTTTCTGGCTTTTAGAGGCCACCTGCATTCCTTGGCTTGTGGCCCCTTCCTCCATCTTCACAGCCAGCGCTGCTGTACTTCTCTGACACCCCCCTCCCCGCCCCCGCCTCACATCTTTCTCTGGCCACAGCCTCAAAAGGCTCTTCACTTTTAAGAATTCATAGGATAAATTCTAGCCCACCTGGTTAATCTAAGATAATCTCTCCATCTCAAAGTCCTGAGCCTTAATCATATCTGCAAAGCCCCTTAGGCCATGTAAAGAAACATATTTACAGATTCCGGAGATTAGGGTGTGGACATCTCCGGGGAGCCATTATTCTTCCTACTACATATGAAATGGCTAGCTTATAGTATGCGCTTAATAACCATTAGTTGCTCTGACATTAATATTGTTATTATTACATCTGATTCAAGAGCATGAGAAGGAAATGCCAAATCTTCTGGTGTCAATAGGCATGCAAATCTGAACCAAATCAGTCGCCAATCCTGGCAATGCTCAGGTCTTAAGGAACAACTCCAAAAGATGCACAAACCTAGAATTTCCATTTAGACAAAGTTCCTAATAAAGTAAGGCTTTTTCACTAAATGCTATCAGTTGCACACTCGTCTGCTGGCAGAACAAACACTGCATGGTGTTTCAGCATCTCCATACCAACAGCTAGAACAGATTCCTTTCCTAACCCTCTGTACCGTATCAACCAGCTGGTCTGGTCTGAGTCATACATGGCTGTAGCCTGGTGGCGGGTAAAGGAGACTCTGTAAACCATTTGAAAAGAATTCAAGGCAACTGGGGGGATGGAACCAAAAATATTCCCCAAAGTTGCCTCAACTTAATTAAAAGTTGGGCAGCTAGAAAGCCAGGAAATTGAACACAAAGCATATTGGGCTGGGTTGTGGAATCAGAGACTCCTTGGAGGGCTACTAAACTCTCCTGCCCCAATTTTAAGCAGAAACTACAATAGATTTTGACCCCACTTAATAATTTGCCCCACACTTGATGACACTACAACCTCCATGAAAGCAAGACTCTTCCCAGGAAGTAAACAGCCAATCTCTGAAATCTAGTCAGTGTTTGGCACACAGCCAAGAACCAATAAAAACTGTTGAGTTAAAGAATGACTGAATGAATAAGAAATCACTCAGGATCAAACAAAGGGTAATATTTAGATTCTAAAGCAGGATTGACAATCTATAGCCCATGGTCCAAGTCCTGCCCACAGCCTATTTTATGCGGCCCAAAAGCACAGCCACGCTCGTCCCTAAATGTATTGTCTGTGGCTGTTTTTGTTACAACAGCAATGTATGTGGCCTCTTGGTTTGCCAAGCCTGAAATATTTACTATCTAGCCCTTTACATAAAACATTTTCCAGCCCATGCTTTATAATATATTCTGGTATCTCATCAGAATAATCTTGAGATCTTTTAAATATGCAGCATCCTAGGCCCCAAGTCTGCATTTTAACTAGTGTCCCAAGGTTTGAGAATCTTTGCTCTAGAAGAAGAGTGATTTGAACTTTTAGATTGAATCAGAATCACCTGAAAGTCTCCTTACCAGAAAGATTGGCGAGCTCTGCTCCCAGAGTTTCTGATTCAGCAGGACTTGCACTGGCCTGAAAACGTTTTTGTCCTATCCCAAGTGATATTGATGATGTTGGTCCAGAGTTCCCACTTTGAGAACCACAGTTCCACATCTTCACCTTCCACTCACTTTTCAACCCAATAAATAAAATAGGCAAATTCCCCAATTTTAAGGAAATTACAGACTGGTAAACTCTCAATGGGAGAAATGTTGGATGTGTCAAATATGGTCCCTTCCCCTGAGAAACTCAGATTGGTTGGTGAGGGAGACAAATAGATCCTATCACTGCAGAACAATACACTAAATGCTAAAGTATGTACAGAATGCTATGGAATAATGGAGAGATGAAAAGTTCTATTCACTCTGAGAGATAAAGGCAGTCTTTCTGGAGAAGGCAGAAGATTTGTGTAGACAGACATGTGAGAGAGGCAGACTGGAGGGAAGGGGAAAAGTTAGAAGGCCATTTTGGGATTTTTGTAAAGAGATGGTGAAGGCGTGAACAAAGGCCGTGGGTGATAGGAATAAACAAGAGCAGGCCATATCAAGTGGAGTGAATTAAAGATGTCCATACTATTTTTTGCCATCCTTCTCCTTGACAGGTGGAGTTGCTTTATCCTCCTCTTGCATCTGTCTGGAACTGTGGCTGTGTGACCAATGAGGCCTAACCTTTAAAAGAAATGGCAGCTTACACATCCTCCCTCAAGCAACACTTGCCCTTGAGCACTTCAACTCAGAACCCAAATGCCATTATTTGCCACACTAGACACTCAGCTGAGCCCGCAAGCCAACAGCCAGCACCAACCACTAGCCATGTGCTGAGCCATGTTGGACTTTCCAGCCCATTTGTGCCCTCAGAGGACTGTAGCCCTAGCTGACATCACATGGAGCAGAAGAACCACCCAGCAGAGCCCAGTCAACCCACAGAATCATGACTGATAATAAAGAGATTGTTGTTTCACGCTCCTAAAGTTTGCAGTAGCGATATGTAAGAATAGAAAACTGAGAGTCAGGTCACTGAATGAGATGGCTGAAGGTGATGACATTTCAGTTTAATGTAACCATAAAGATTATCTGACTTAGTTTATCAGTGAAGATAGTTCATGCCAGTACCAGCAGTGTAGAAGGGTGAGAAAGAGCAGCAACAGGAAGCTAGATGCATTCTGCTTCTAGTATGGTAGAGTAAGATCCTAATAGATTCCCTCCATGCCCAAACAGAAAAAAAAGCTTAAAACTGGAAAGAGGAAAAAAACTACCCAAAGGTTCTGAAGAATGAAAATAGCAAGTAGATTTTAGAGGGGCATTGAAACATGGAAGAAGTGCCACCTTTTGCATGAGTTCTGTATTTTTACCACCCAGGCCTGATGCCATGCATGCTGCTGTCCAGGAATGGCACTGGGTAGCCCAACCTCTAATAGGAGAGCCAACATCCTTCCAGCCTGAGAAGCTGGAAGTTAGAGACCTTGGAATGCATGGCCAACAGAATATGAAATAAAAATCCCAGAAACAAGAGACTTAGAGAAGAGAATTTATGGCATATGCATGTAAACTCTGCCCAAATCTCTGGCCAGTCCTTAAATAAGAGATGAGTGGAGAAAGCTCGAAGTAGTTTGCATCTAAACCCAAAAAAGAACTGAGATTTAAGCTGCCATCCAAGAGACAGGGTTGAAAATTTAAGTCTAGCCAGGTTAATTACCTGCTATGATATAAATATGACACTCTTTAAATAAATAATATAACACGGAGATCCCACAATATAGCATTCACAAAGTATTAGTACAATTCAAAATTACTTTACATATTAAAAAAAAAAAAAACAAGAAAATGTGACCTATTCTCAAGAAAAAAAGAGTCAACAGACCCAATATGACCCAGATATGAGAGCAGCTATTACAATAATATAATTAATGGGGTAAAGGAAAATATGCTCATCAAAAAGAAAAAGATAGGAAATCTCGGCAGAAGAACAAATAATACAAAAACAAAATAGAAATTTGGAACTGAAAACTAAAATATCTGAAATAAAGAATTTACCTAATAGACATTTAATATGAGATGGAAATGACATAGGCAAGAGCCAGGGAGCTTGAAGATAGAGCAACAGAAATGACTCAAGCAGAGAGGCTTTTAAAAATTAACAGAGCAAAGTCTAACATGCATGTGTTCAAAATCCCTGAAAGAGAGGGAAGAGGGTAGGAAAAAATATTGAAGAATAATGACCATAAACAAAGTTGGTAAAAGACATAAATTTATAAATTCAAGAAACTCAGAGAATCCCAAACAGGATAAATGTGAAGAAAACCATTCTGGGTGCATCATAGTCAAACTGATGAAAATCAAAAGAAAAGGAAAATCTCAAAATTAGCAAGAGAAAAATAGCATATTATAGATAGAAAAGAATGATTCAAAATTTTCACAGACCTAACATTAGGAATTACAGAGTCCAGAAGACAGTGGAATAATGTCTTTAAAGTGTTGAAAAAAAAACCCCAAATTCTACATTTGGTGAAAACGTCCTTCAAGAATGAAAGCAAATTAAAGACTTTTCAGATAAAAGAAAACTAAGAGAATTCATTTCCAGCAGACCAGCACTTCAAGAAATGCTAAAGGAAGTTTTTTAAGTTGATACTAGTGGGAAATTCAGATTCCTTCAGCAATTAATAAAGAACATTAGAAGCATGAATATATGGGTGAGCATAAAAGACTAATTTTTCTCTTAATTTTTAAAAATATTTTTGCATATGACTATTTAAAGCACAAATCCTTACATTGCCATGTGGGGTTTTAATGTATAGATGCAATGCATATAAAACTATAGCATAAAGCATGGTGAGAGGTAGTAATGGGCTAAATATTAAAAGGTTCCTGTATGTGAAGTGGTACAATATTGACCCTAAGTAGTGTGTGAAAAACTAAAGACATTTAATGCAATCCCTTTAAAAATGAGCAATCACTTTAAAAATGCAAATAGAGATAATTTTACTTCTTCCTTTCCAATTTGAATGTCTTTTATTTCTTCCTCTTGCCTAATTTCTCTGGCTAGGACTTCCAGTACTATGTTGGATAGAAGTGGTAAGATTGAGCATCCTTTTCGTGGTCCTGATCTTGGAGGAAAAGCTTTCAATGTTCACCATTGAGTCTAATGTTAGCTGCGGGTTTGTTGTATAACGGCCTTTATCATGTTGAGACACATTCCTTCTACAACTAGTTTGCTGAGCATTTTTATCACGAAAGGGTGTTGAATTTTGTCAAATACTTCTGCATCCACCAAGATGGCCATGCAAAGAAGTGTCGGTAAAAAGCCAATAAGTTAAAATGGAGTTCTAAAATATCATAAAAATCCAAAAAAAGGTAGGTGTGATGGCAGAACGGCCCCCAAAGATGTCCACACCTTTATCCCTGGAACCTGTGACTGTGTTATGTTGCATGAAAAAAGGGATTTTGCAAACGTAATTAAGGTTATGGGCTTCAAAATAGGGAGGTTACACTGGATTATTCCATTGAGTCTATTCACATGTGCCCTTAAAAGCAGATAACTTTCTCCAGCTGCAGTCAGAGAGATGTGGCAGAGGAGAAGTCGGGGAAATTCGCAGTGCGAGACGACCTTGACCAGCCATCGCTGGAGGGGGCCATGAGGAAAGTGTGAGCAAGAACATAGGCAGCCTCCAAGAGCAAAGACCCGCCCGCAGCTCACAGAAAGCAAGCAAAAGGGACCTCAGACCCACAACCCTTCAGTTTGTGATAATTTGTTATAGCAGCAATAGAAAAACTAATACAACAGGAAAGAGAGAAGAGAGAAGTGAAAAATCGAGGGGAAATTTGGAAAACAAGGATAAAATGGAATACCTAGTCCAAAGACATCAATAAATGGTAGTGAACTAAAAGTTATAAATAATCAGAATGGATATTTTCAAAAAAAACAAGACCAACTATTCTTTATCTGCAAGAGATGCACTTTAAATGTAAAGACAGAGACAGACTGAAAGTGAATTAGTGAAAAAAGATATACCGTCCAACCAGTAAGCATTAGAAGGCTGGAGTGCCTTTATTAGCATCAGATAAAATAGACTTCAAGACAAGGAGTTCTTACCAGAAGGGCATTTTATAATGAGAAAAGGATCAATTCATCAGAGAGATAGAACAATCATAAATGCGTATGAACTTAATAATAGAACCTCAAAATATATGATATTAAAAAAAGGGAGACATAGACAACTCCGCAATCATGGTTTCTCTTCAATGCCAATCACAGATACTTCCCATTACTTATTATTAGTCTATAAATCAACTCACCTTTCAAATGTAATTAACCTATTTTAAAGGAAATTATATAGCTTCCCTAAATGGGAAGCCCTGTGTCACTTAGAAAAATAATCACCAGAAAAATGAAACAAACTGCATTATTAAAATCTAGCTAGACGCTATGACATGCCTACTATAGGAGTCTATGTTCTCTAAGGCTAGAGACCACCACCTAAAACCATCTCATTTACCTTAGGTGATATGCACCCTGTATTCTGGGAAACACTTACGTAACCCAACTCTCTCCCATGTGCAAAGGAGGACACTAACGGGTCTCATGTAACAAAACAAGTTACTGCCAGATCTCGGTGTTCTGATCCTTTGTCAAATGTTCCTTCCTCTGTACTGCTGCAGCCTTTGATTAGCAATAAGAATGGAATCCAAACCTCCTCTTTAAAGTTGGTATTTAGAACCCAACAGAAAGCCACAGGCTCCAGGATCCTGAACCGACTCAAAGGGTCAGGGGTGCTGAGAGCAGCCAGCATCCATGAATATTTAGAGCCAAGTCTGTGCTATCTTTCTAATGTGACTGATGTCATCAGCAGAGTCACAGAAAAATGGGAGTCAGGGCTCCAATTCCAGTAATGGAATCGCAGCCAGGAAGCTCCCACCCTGAAGCAGCCTCACAAATGGTACATGTCCTCTGAAGCCATTCAGCTGGCACGACTGGTAGATTTATCCCTCGGAGAGAAGCCACTATCCATCAGGTGGCCAGGCTGATGCCACATCAGGTGACAAATGAGATCTGGGAACCAAGTCTTACCAGGAAAAGGCTGCCACATTAGTGGAATACAAATAGTCTATCCTGTTTATGTTCAGCTCACTGCTATAAAGGAAGTTCATCCAAGACCTGAAATGGGAGGGCCCAAAATAATTCTGGTTCTGTTTCCAACAACGAAGAGAGAGCTGACTCTCCCCTTTTCTGGACTGATCATGGTGATCAACGTCTCACCCACCAGTTCCTTACCTGGCCCCACTCATCATGAAGCTGGCATGCAAGACACCAGTTTCAAAAATTAAACAGACCTGGGTTTGAATCCTGGGTCTGTCATTTGCCAATTGAACGATTTTAGGGAGTTATTTAAGTCTTTAATTTCCAATTTTTTAATCTCTAAAACTGAGGAAATAGTATTTACCTCACCTTAAATGAAATAATAATAATTACAATTAATTTCATCACATACCATCTGCCAGATACTATGTTCAGCCCTTTATGTGTATTGTGGCATACATGTTAAATGTAAAGGTGTTCAGTGTACGATATACCACCCACTCCAAAGCTGAGAGTTGAAGGCAGCGCTCAAGCAATCATTGCACAAGTTTAGTCAACTCTGCCCCTAAATTTTAAGTAGTACATATATAAATGTGTCCACACCCCTCCCCACACCCCCATGCATGCACACACACACACACACACACACACACACACACACATGCACACACTTCAATTCAGTTGGTTAGTTTTTTCCAGGAGAGTAGACCTTAGTCTACTCTCTCTTAGCCTCAATCTCAATGCCAAGCAAATTGAAAATCTTTTCTAATTCCCAAAAGAATGTTCTCCATTAGGTTGCGCCTGGAGCTTGGCAACAAAGGTAAAGAAGGAAAAGATCTTGGATGAGAACAAGACAGCTACGGTTTGAGAAAAAGGCAGTACACTTGGAGTTAGAACGTGGATGCAGCTCTGCTGCTGACTGGCTGGATGAGTTTGGACACATTCTTCCCCTTTCTGAGCCTTTTCTTACTTGCAAAAAAAAAAAAGGCAGTTGGATATTACACTTCTAACCTGCAAGGATGCTACCACATAAGCAAAGCACAACTTGAAAACGAAGAAGCAGCAATGGGTTGTCAGAGTCCAACACAAGATACAGTTAAGTGAGATTTGGGCTACTTTTCAAAGCATCCAAGGAGAAGCTGTGCTTCAGGGAAATGGAACTACAGAAGCCTGGCTCAGCCTCCTCCTATCTGTGGGAGCTTGGGCCAGGACCTCAACCTTGCTTAGCCTCAGTTTGCTCATTTGCAGAAAGGTGATGATCATTCCTAACCTTGCTGGATTTCTGTGATGATTAACATGAGTATGGAAGGTGCTTAGAAGTGCATTGTCTGCTCCTTAGTCTTCCTCTTCCTCCTCCTCTTCCTCTGCCTCCTCTTCCTCATCCCCCTCCTCTTCTTCATCCTCCTCCTCTTCCTCTTCCTCCTCTTCAACAAAGCCAGGGTCTTTCCTCAGTGATAACATTAAATTTCTCCCACTCTGTGACCTGTTTCAAGTTCGCCATGACAATTCTGCCAGTAGGAAAATTCTTCCAGAAGGCTTTCCATTACGCTTCTCCTCTTTGAAGAAGGGCGAGCCGGGAGTCAACAGTTGGTGGCCCTTAGGATGAAAGTAAGTGGCTCTGTGTTCCCAACTGATGCTCCACTGGAATCAGAGTCATGTCTTAATGGACTCTGTTCCGATGACATAACGCAGCTCTGGCTCTTCCTCTCACATAGCACGTTACTCAGCGAGACAGAGGGAGAGCGGCAGATGGATGTGACAGCAAATTCTGCTATGTACCCACAGACACTTCTGAGACATTAAAAAGTTGTGCCCACATTTCCTACTCCCACAGCGAAGCCTGTGAAGAAATCCTGACATCGATTTGAGGAGCACTTGGGATCTTGCCCCCCACCCAGTGCAAGTCCCTGGCTGTGGTCACACCAACCACAGCTTGAATTGACCTCTCTGGTGGTGAGAAAAGAAAGACAAGAGGAGACTAAGACTGTAACAGGTTTATTTTGGCTGCTTGGAAGGGACACTGGATCTGGAGTCTGGTGAAAAGGACTCAAACTCTTCTTGTTCCATGACTTACTAGCAATGACATGAGAAGTTGCCTCAGTTGTCCCATCTGTGAAATAGGAGGAACAATGAGAACAGGTCCCCATAGTTGTTCTGAAGGCCAGATCAGCTCCTGTCCCTTGGGCCACTCTCCCTCCTGCTCATTATACTCTGACCACAATAGACCTCAACGCATTCCTGACCACAGTCAGCTTTTTCCCATTCAGTGTCTTTGCACTGGCTGTTCCCTGCACCTGGAATGCTTTTCCCTCCACTCTTCCCATCACCAGTAGCTCCTTTTCACCCTTTAGGTTTCAGCTTAAAAGTCACAGGCTCTGAGAGGTCTTCTCTTTTTAGAGCAGGGCCTTTGTCCATTAGTCATTACCAGAGCTCTGTTTAATTTTTTTCCCCATAGCACTTTTCAAAATCTAATCTGCAATTAGTTTTTTTTTTCACCAGTGTGTTGAGATCTCCCCACACTATCATGCAACTTAGAATCTGGTCTTTTCATACTGCAGCCTCATCATCTAATGCAATGCCATCTGTTTAAGCATTTAATAAATATTCATTGAATGAATGAATGTATTAGGAAACAGTTGGGAACTGTCAAGCCCTATATACATACATATAAGGGACTATGGGACTGTATCTAGTCTCATATATAATACATGAGGGCTGTCCGGAAAGTATCCAGCCATGGATACAATGGATGCATGGATACAATGGCTGAATACTTTCCGGACAGCCTAAATATATACACACACACACACACACACATATATGCATGATAAAAAGTATATCATATATACCTAAGATATGTATATATATGATATATTACATGCATGTAATATAACATAGAAAGTGAAACCACAGACTCATGGTGGTGATACTGGAAAATTCCCCTATCTAACCAAAGAATAGTTTCACCCAGTAGTCGCTACAGCTAACTTAGAGGAGGAAAAGAAGTTGGCATAGGCTCCAAACTTAAAAAAGCTACCAGTCACTGTCACTGTCAGGCACCCACAAGGTGCTGGGAGAACTACAAGACAGGAAATGCACACATTGGCAGTAGAATAAAAACTGAAAATGCCATCCATGCTGTTTGTTGTTCACTTCCTGACGGGGTGGTTTCCTCCTGTGATCTCAAGGCAGTGCTGCCATCCACTCTCTGAGCCTCGAAGTTACTGGGCTGGTAGATTTTTACCCATCTGCAAGGCTTATTAGTTATAGCCCAGTTAGGTCATTTACAGAAATGCTTACATAAACTTAGGTCACTTTATGTACTTTTTAAACTTGTCATTATGGGAAATGTCAAAGATAGAAAAGATAGAAAATAGAATAATGTACCCCCCTGTCCATATCACCCAGTTTCAAAAATCTTCAATTCATGACCAATCTTGTTTTTTCCATATTCTTACCAATGTTCTCCTTTCCCCAGGTTATTTTGAAGTGAACCCCAGACATCGTATCATTTCATCTATAAATACTTCACTATGACTCTCTTAAACGTCAAGGACTCCCTTTTGTAATGTCACCACAAGACCATCATCATACTCAGAAATTTTTTTATGCTTAATATTTTCAAGTGTTCACATTTCCTTGATTATCCTATATACTTTTTAAAAAATCTTTTTTTTTAAATTAGAATACACAGAAAGAAGGTCCATATTATCATGATTTATTCATGTGGCTCTTGAGTCTCTTTTAATGCATAGGTTCCCTTTCTACCTTACTATTCTATTGCATTGCATTTTTGGTTGAAAAAACTGAGTGTTTTGTTGCAGTTCCCCATAGTCTGGATTTTGTTAATGACATTCCCGTGGTGTCATTTAACAGGCTTACACCCTCTCCCATATTTGCTGAAAATCGGTAGTTAAATCTACAGACAGAGGCAGATTTCATTTATTTTTTCAACACTACTTAATAGGCCATGTGAGTACTTTCTTCAGGAAATAGAAATTTCCGATTGTATCTTTTTGTAACATTAGCAGGCATCGATCATCATTGCTTGGATCTGTTAGTTCATTAGCGTTTTCAATACAGGGATATTCCAATTCTACTATTCCTCCTTCATTTATTACCTGGAACAATGTCAAAAAGAGAACTTTCACTCATCAACTATTTGATTAGCCTGAGAGAGCTGATACAAAGGTAGAATACAGTAAATACTTGGTTTTTCCCCCTCATGTAGGTTTTCAAAACAATGAGTTGGTTCCCTAGCATTGTCCAAAGGTTACCAATAAGGTTTCTTTTTAATAAATTTGTAATAAATTCATGAATGTATTATTACAAAACTCATGGATTTCATGTGCTTCAATCCCTTGCACTTAGTATGCTCACTGATGCTCAAACTGTTTCATCTCTGGCCAGTTGGTACTTTTCAGGTTGGCTTTGAGTCCTTTTGACCTATAACTTTGTAACCTGTAGTCTTTGGTAACCGCTGTGTTCTTTTCTACGACAAGACACTCTAGGGAAGCTCATCTTGTTTGTTTCCAGTCCGACACCTTGATTTGGCCACTTTCCCAGTGGTTTCCTTCCATGGGAAATAATATTTAGAAACAAAAATCTGAGTGCTAGGGGTGCGTATTGTTACTGGGTTGGTCACTGCTCTAGGGTACATACATTTTAAGTTAAAATACATCATAAGTTCATACTGATACTTTTTTCTTTTATTTTTTTTTTATTTGTTTTTTTCAGAGACAGAGTCTTACTCTGTCACCCAGGCTGGAGTGCAGTGGCCTGATCATAGCTCACTGCAACCTCAAACTCCCGGGCTCAAGTGATCCTTCTGCCTCAGCCTCCCGAGTAGCTGGGACTACAGGCAAGCGCCACCATACCTGGCTAATTTTTTTAAATTTTTTGAGGAGATGGGATCTCACTATGTTGCTCAAGCTGCTCTCTAACTCCTGATCTCAAGCAATCCTTCCACCTTGGCCTCCCAAAGTGCTGGGATTACAGGCATGAGCCACCATGCCCAGCCTATTATTATTTTTAATTGACACATAATCACACATGTTTATGGGGAACGGTGTGATATTTCAATACAATGTGTGATGATGAATATCGACATGTGATGATGACTATGACAGGGCCCTGATACTCTCTGAACTTCTAACATCTCTGCCCAGGGATCAAAACTATAGGATTGAGGGGAAATCAGTGGTAACTCTAGATTCTGCCTTAAAATAGAGTCTTGATTAAATTCTTAATGTTGGCATTTTTTTTTCACCTGTCTCCTTCTCATAAAGGTCAAGTGCAGGAGAGATTTTGACTAGCAGAGTTTGCAAGGTAGGCTTCGAATAATACTGATTTCTTGTTTTAACAAACAACTTGATATTTCTAAGATGCCTATGTCCTCATTAAAAAGAAAATGGAAAATGGCAAACGCCTGATATTTCTTAATGAGGCACCACTGAGCACATTATAGGAGTTATCAGATTTAATGTTCCTAACAACTTAATATCAGGTACTATTATTAACTCCATTTGCAAATAAGGAAACCAAGTCCCAGAGTAAGGACATGACACCCCTAAGGTGGAGAAATAGTTGGATCTGGGTCATCTGGCTCCAGAGTCCAGCTCTGAATTATTAAATGGTCCAACTGGTAAAATAAATGATGTGAGTTCAAGTTGCAATCATGGTTCTTAATATAAAGGCTTCTCAGAGGATAAGACAGCTTACAGAGGAAGCTGGAACATATTTAAAGAGAGGAATTTCTATGTCTAAGAGCTCTCAAGCTGATGTTCTCATGCGAAGACGGAACAGGGAAGAGAGATTCTATTTGCTCAGCAGACAAGGGTCAGCTTCACTCTCTGCCAGTTGACTACAGACTGTTTGTGTCCTATTTCTTGTGCCATCAAAGGTAAGAAACAGGTCAATATATTTCTCAGTTCCCAAAGTTAAGGAGAAGGTGTCTATGGTGAAAATAACCTGCCCTGTTTTAATTCCTTCCACCAGAGGCAAGGAATAGAACCAACTAACTCATTTTCTGCAACTAATGTTCTGGATATTTGCTGATAAGGCAGGTTATAAATTGTTTTTGATTTCACACAGAGGTTCACTTTGCATCCACCAGGGCTGATAAATCAGGCCAAAGATGAATCAACGCAGCCGTGCAAAGCACAGTTCACAGGGAAATGTTGACACTGGACAAATCTGAGACGGAGAAACGATACCCAGCTAAGTAATTGAATCAGTACATAACACGAAGTACAGTGTGAGCCACTCTTGGGCCCCAGATGACCTCCTTTTCAATCTTGTTTCCAACACTACTTTTTCCTGCAACAAATAGTAATGATAAACTGTCATTTAAATAACTAATTTTGTTTTTTTTTTTCTTTAAGAGTTGAGACTCCTCTATTTCAAGTCTCTCCTATGCATGGGTGTATTTTAGGTGGGGAAAAAAAGACACAGAGTAGATGGTGACATCCCCAAAGTGATCCAAAAATGTCTGTCAAAGGGAGAACACTAAGACCAAATCCTAAATGTGTCCCACTTCCAACTCCCATTGGTAAAGACCCCAGAGAGGCAGTGGCCCAGAGTGCACCATGGGTGGGTACAGACGGCTCCCAAAAGGAAGAAGACGCATCGTTTGTTCTAGCCACTGTCTCAGATTTCAGAAGCATCATCTGGTCCTCTGTTGCACCATCATTTCTACTCACTTGCAAAGAGTAGTTTGATATTCTACAGGAGCTGCAGGTGGAAACCTCATTTTTGAACCTTCTGTAGCAAGGAAAGGAGAAATTCATCACACGGAATATCATCCTGCCTGTTATAATCTTACCTCTTTGGCACAAACGTTCAGCAGCAACAACGATACCACGAAACACCTCCTTTCTCACTTAGAAAGCAAAATGAACATGCTAGATCTTCAACTGCGAGGCTCATTTTTCCAATTTCCAAGGCAAACTGCGGAAGAGGGCTTTGCCCTTGTCAGGATACAAAGCTCATTTATCGGCTCCCAGACCATCTCTTTCAGCTATTTGAAAGGTGACTTGGGTTACTGGCCTCCCACTGCCTGTGCCCCATGCCTTGTAGCTCCTTCTCTCCAAGGCAATCAAGCAAAATGTCATTGTTCGGGGGACTGTGGAGCCCTCCACATCCCCAGGTGGGATGTGGAATGAGAGAGTCTACGTAACAGGATCCAATCAATTAGGAGAAAAACATTCTCTTAACTCAGTCCTGCCCTGAGGATCAACTTCTCCAAGATGCTGACCCCTGTATGTCAACGGAGCGCGGAACCTGGAGACTTGATTCGCTTTTCTAAATGCACGAGCAAAATGAGGGAAACTATTGATTTCTATCAGAATAGACAAGGAGCAAATAGAAGACCAGGGACGGATTTGAATACAAATGGAAACTACCAGGTACAGCATTCCGAGCTTCTGATCTAAGTTTCCGGCCAGAAGCACCTACGTCGCCACAGCATGAAAAAACATTACATGGAATTGTAGGCTCAGCACCTCCACTGGATTTCCTTCATCCTGAAAAAGTGCCTGTAGCTGCTATGATAACAGAGGTAGTCTGGACTAGAATTTTGATGATGGTAAATAAACAAATAACCTAATTTCAGCTAGTTCTAAGAGTTAAGAAGCAAATAAATGCAAGCTAATGTGACAGGATATAACAAAGGCAGGGGTGCTCTTGGAGACTGACCTGGTGGTAGATGCCTTAAAAGTCCAGGGGGGATTTGGGGAGCAGGGGGACCCCCTGAGATGGGGGGAATCGGAAACTGTCATGTGTATGAGCATCTTCCTGTGCAGAGAGTTCTTGTTTCATCACATTCTTCGAGGTAGTCCCTCCTACGACCGCCCCCCAGCCCAAGGTTAAGAACAACTGCAGGAGAGAATGGTTGGAGACAGTGGCAGCATCTGTGCCGAGACCTGGATGACGAGAAGAAACCAGCAACGTGCAGACCGGGGAGGGCCTGGGGGGGATAAGGGAGAGCAAGGCCCATCTAAGTGATCAGGCAGGAGATAGGAAGGACAGCATGAGTGAGAGAGGTGGTCGAGAGAATTTGGCGGGAAAACAAGAGAGGAGAGATTTTAAACAGGGTCATGGAGGGAAGAGATGAGGACTTTTGGAAGGCTTCCTCTAAGTGTTTATCCCCTCAGGCTCAATAAAGACAAGAATGTTGTTGTTGTTGCTGTTGATTTGACCAAGATATCATGAATCGGCCGGGCCCTTTGAGGCCACACCGGCACAGCATCCCGGGAAGGCTTGCATCCGTGTGAACAAACAGGAGTGGTTCAAGCCAGTCCATGAGCCCACGGTCAGAATGAAATCTTCCCAAACAGTTAATATGCCCATGGTCTGGGTCATCCAATAACACCTCCCATCTCCCGATGTACCCTATGCTTACATCTGTGATTCTCATATTCCATTTCCCAAAGCCCTCACTGGCTTTCCTTTGAGTGGTTCCCCCATATCCTCAGAACAGTACAAGGGATAAATGGTCCCTGTAACTCTAGTTGGCCCTGACGGAGGGGACACGGAAGCAAAGCTTGTAGGATCCACATGGGGTCATCAGTGGGTCCAAGATTACGGGGGAGGGGTTGGCAGGGAGGGAGAGAAATAAAGAAACAAGCAGAGGGTGAAGTACACCCGACAAGAGTGAGCCAGGAAGTAAAATAATAGACCAAGGAGGAAAAGGGATGGAGGCTAAAGAGAGAGCAAGGAATAAGAGGGAGAAGATGAGGAAGGAGGAGAACAGAAGGTAATAGCAAGAGAAAGGAGGGTTTGGAGGGAAAAGAAAGCAAAGGAGAAACAAGTGTGGAAATGCACTAATAAAAGGATGGAAGATACAGATGCTAGAAAGGGAAGAAGAAAGACACTCAAGGAAATGGCAGAGTTATGCGGGATCGAAGGTTGTCTCCAACAGTTACCTCCAGCTTGGTCATAACCTGTCCCTTTCCACCTTGAGAAGGGGCAAACCTCAGTCTCTTCCACCACATTGGATTGCCTGAAACTTCTGCCACTCCCTGCTGTGACGTGTGCTCCCTGGGCTCCCCCAAACAGCTATTCTTTCAGACTCAGGCAGACATGGAAATTGAGCTCAACCAAATGCAGACTGAATTCCAGAAGACCTGCTTCTACCCGTTATGGTAATTTTTAAGAGAGAAAATTAATTGCCTGAGGCCAGAGCCTGGAAATCCAACTAGACATCTCCTCCCAAGTGACCTATCCCTGAGCGGATGGTGTTAGGCACACCTGCAAGCAATATTCCAACTTCATTTTTCTATGCAGAATTTCCATTGTCGGGATTTATAATCATATATACATACTTGTTGTTGCTGCTATGTTATTGTCCCTCCCAATACACTCTAAGCTCCACCCAAGGGAAGAAGTTATGCCTATTTTTTAACACCACAGCACCTAACGCAGACTAATCACTCATTCAATACTTCTGAAGGATGGGGAAACAAATAGGGGTGGGGATCTCAAGCCAGAACTCACAGTTCTCAACAAGGAAAACAATAAAAAATAAAGGTGCTCATTTTTCTGGTCTGATTCTAAGACCAGGTTTTTAAAAAACCATAAAATTATTTCTCAATCATTGACTATTTCATTGCTATGAAGTTTCAAACAAAAAACACCAATCTTTACACAATTCCTTAAGTCATGCTCTTCCATTCTGTTAAGCAAACCATGACTTTTTTTTTTTTATCACCACCATCCCCCAAATTTGTCATCCTGACAACACAGAAAGAACAACTTGATTAACCTTGGAAAAGTTCCTCTAAAATCGAAACACAGATTGGGAGTATGACTCAAAACAGTAGCTTCATCCTGAACTGGGCTCTAGACTTTATAACACTGGAACAAACCAATAATCACCAGCATTCGAGATACTATAATTAAAGTCAACTTGTCACAATGGGGAGAAGGCGGAGTCTAAAAGCTCTCACTGTTCAATGCCCCCCACACACAGTTCCCGCCCCAAGGGTACGGCAATGCTATGGTGAAGGGGGCCACCCCAATTCCACCCGGGGGATCTCTTCCTCTGGGTGGGCTTCCCTCTGTGCTTTTCTTAGCATCATTGGTCTCTGTCTGTCTTCCATTCCTTTTCTTGTTTTCTTTCAATTTGACTCATTTATATAGACACTTTCAATATGTGAATATGTTCTCCTTTGACAAATCCAAATATTAAGAGACAAAGCTAAAGTCCTCTTGACCATTATCTCTAATCTCAAGTCATCCTACAGCAACCTCTCTCGTGTTATGTGCTTGTCGTGTACCCACCCAAACCTCTGCCTGTGCAGTGGTGTGCCTGTGTTTACCTATAGAATTAATCTCTCCATCTCATAGCTTTTTACATACATAGAAGGATATGCTTTTTGTTCTATAACTTGCTGTTTTCACCCAAGAACATGTCTTGGAGACCTCTGCACATCGGTACCAGATTCTGCCTCCTTCTACCAGATGAGTCCTTCCCACGGTGCAGGTGTGCCATAGGTTCCCCGCGGCACTGCTATTAATATTTAATCCGTATCTGTATGTTGCTGTTGCCATGTACCCCAACACAGATGAACCTTGAAAACGTTATGCCAAGTGAAAGAAGCCAGACCTCATCTATATGATTCCATTTCTGTGCAATGTCCAGAATAGGCAAATCCATAGAGACGGAAAGTAGATTAGTGGTTTCCAGGGCCTGAGGGGAAGGAGGGTGTGGAGTGACTACTTAATAGGCACAGAGTTTTTGTTTGGAGTAAGGAAAATGTTCTGGAACTAGATGGTGGCAATGTTTTCACAGCATTGTAAGTGCACTTAATGTCACTGAATGGCACTCTTAAACATGGTTAAAATAGTAAACTTTATGTTATGGGTATTTTACTGTAATATTTTTAAAAATGTAGACCTGCTGGATCACAGAGTACACTCTTTTAATTTTAGTAAAGATTGGCAAATGGCCCTGCAAAATCTTATTCCTTTTCTTTGTTTTTGTATCATTGTATACATCTTTCTTTCTATGCCATCTTTCTCAATTTGTTTCAGTATCTGTCTGACTCCTCTGTCTCCCTCTCTCCCTTGCTTTTTCTGTTTCCTTTTCAAGAGAGTGGGGAACACCTTCCTCCCCAACAGTTCTGACAATTGTCACAAATACTCCCCCTCCTCCTCCCCGAAAAGATTTCCAGGTTAAAACTATCTTATAGCTGGTATCCCCTCATGGACACAAGATGGAAACACACCAACCATTCCTGGAGCTCTTCCATGCATGTCCTTCCATGTCCTGAGCAATAAGGACAGGGTCTCTTTACAAGGGTTTTAGGAGCCCTCCCATTAAATATTCTCCAATCTCATTGTTCTAAACTGTGACTCATCCCAATCAATGAGCCAATCACTATGGCCAGTGAATAGGAATTGTACTGAGTGGTTCAGGTCTGTCACATGACACACTGTCCTTTCCCCAAAGGACATGAACTCCATGGGGTAGGGGTGGCTATCCAGAGGAAAATCATGGCAGTTACCAAAAGAAAAAGGAATACATTTGAGGGAGACAAATACAAGGTCCACCACCACGGCCTTTGAGAATATATTTCACTTCCCTTAGTCTCAGTTTGCTCATCTGTAAACCAGGATATAATTCCTACCTTTCATTAGGATTAGGTACAGAGGTGCTTGTTAATCATTTATCCTAGCATAGAGTTTATCCTGGCAGCATGTTTCCAATAAAAGGCAGCTAGTAAAATCATCATCATTATCAACACCATTATCATTTTAGACACTCACATGGGTTCCTCTGGGTCCTACCAGGTGAACCTTGAGGAAACTCCCAGGTGGCCGCACAAGTCAGACTGGAGCTTTCAAAGGGCACAAAATAACCAGGTGATGCACAGTACAAATGAGGAGGCATCAGAGTCTTCGGTGCTTTAAAGTCAGCACAGTGAAAATGCTGAAATGATAGCCCTTGGAGTGCCTGAGCCCTTGGGTATGCAGTGGAAATCAAGTTTTGGAGGAATAAAATAATCCAAATAGATCCCCAACTAGTAGATCTCCAACCAAAGGATAGGAGCACTTAAGAGATGAAAAAGCTACTTCAATGTGTGGGAGAACTTTCTCCCAGGGAGAGCCCATCACCGATGGAATGACTATGGAGGAAGGCAATGAGAACTTCATCTCTGCAGGCTGAGTGATCATTTCAAGGTGTAGAAAAGGGACATTCACAAATAAAGTGGGTAAGAGAGTGGGGGTCAGTGTCGACATCTATTATAGGTACCTTCCTCTCTCTAAGCCTGGAACTCCATGAGAGAAGTTGCAAACTCAGATGCCTGCAGAAATCAGCCAGGTAACAAAATTGAGCAAAGCAGAGTGTGTTAAGAGTAGCCTGAAACGAAACAAAGGTTGCCACCTAGTCCCAAGTGGCAGTAACTACTCAACTCCAGTTGTCTGTGGCCACACGAGAATATGAGCTTACCATTGCAGAACTTTCAGTATTTCAAGATAATCTTGAAGTCAGGGTTTTGCTTGAAATCTTCCTATTTTAGCAGTCGGCAACTCATGCACATTTAAGATCTTGTGTAGGAAACATTTGTGAGTAAGAATCCCCCAAAGGACCACCATTGCATGGCCTTTATGAGAAGGGAAATTTCCCCGTAGGACACCATAAAGCCATTTATTCACAACAAAATTCATTAATATTTTGTAAAATGCCATAAACTTTTAAGCATTCACTACTAGAAAAATCTAGCACATTGCTGCTGAGTGAGTGTACAGCAACTGACAATTATGGACAGTAGAACTCAAATGCGCTCTTGATGCATGTTGAAGGGGAAAGAGAATATAAAGCAGTCAATGTAAAATTAGAACCACATTTCTCAGAGGCCTCCATCTGTCTTTCTATATGAGGAGTGTGGAGTCCCTGCTCCTCCACCCATTTCTGAGTGGCCCTGCCCAGAAGGAGGGCAGCAACAGAAATCCCAGATTCCAATTCCAATGGGAGAGGCAGGGGATTGTCAAGAGGAGGGTAGAAGAAAGAGGAAAACCCATGTGGAAAGTGCTGACAGCAGCAATTATCCTAGAGGGATTTCAGGTAGGAAATCTGTGACCTAGGAAAAGGAAAAGATATCAGGACTAGCTAGGGGAAATTAAAGAATGCAGTCAGTAAATTCAGGAAAAAGTGGATAGGCCTGCTAAAACATTAATAAAAAGAGAAAGAAAAAATAAACCAAACAGGGGTGACCATGGAACAGTGGAATATGGAATAGCATTATTTTGGCTATGGAAGGTAGGAAAACCAAGAACACAGTGGGAGGATGCTGAGTAGATGTGAGTTCTTGGACAAGGCTGAAATTGCACACGCTCCCACTTCTGGTTGCCTTGGCAATGAGACTCCCACTTTATACTAATGACATGAGAATGAGTAAAACCTCATGCAAAGGAAGTGCACAGTAATTAGAGGCAGAGCCACATATAGTCTAGATAAGGCCAGGTCAGAGGAACGTCTAGGGAATGGTCTGGGTGGGCTTGTGCAGCAAAGAACGAGGTCGTAAAAGCACAGACCCTGAGTTATAAATAAAAGGGATAAGTGCTCGAGAAAGACTGTGGGTTCTACAGACTTGGTTCTCCCACTGATTTGGGGCAAGTCCTTGTGGGTAACAGATCATGCAGTCACATGTCGATGTCACCTCGTCTGCTCCACTTTCCTGCCTCCTTCCTGGGAAGGAAGGTGTGTGTGTGAATGTGTGCATAATCTTGCATAACAAATAAACAAATTCAACGCAAATATGACTGTGTCATTCCACTGGATGAAAACGTCCCCTTTTTGTCTCAGGTTTAAAAAGTCAAAAGTATTTCATAAAATTTATAACGGAATTTGCAAAGTGTCACACTACTGTTTGAGTCATTTTTATTCAGCTCGCATGGTGCTTTGAATTAGTCTCCAACATTTAAATATCAGGAGATGTTACTTGAAATTCCAGATTTTTAACTTTTCTTGAAAATTTAAAAGCTCAGTGATATTGCCTGTTGAAATGGCAATGATCAGAGAAAGAGGTGAATAGCGCCTTTTTCTACAGGTGGGACAGGTGCTCTCCAGTTTGTCACTTTACCCATCTGGCACACACCCACACAAACCTCTGATTGTGTGCATAAATTAGTTTTGAAATCACAAGTTCTTACAGGATAGCTGTTAGCCTCATCTTACAGCTTTGGCTAGCACTGTTTTCTTTTCAGCGAAGATCTATGTAATGTTATAGGTTGTGATAATGACCTACTTCATGTGAGAGAAAACAAGCCCCGCAAATGCAATGTGATTAGCCCTGGTGGTCAATCTAGATAAAATGGTCCCAGGAACCTGGGACAACATCCTAACTGCATCAGAAATATCATCAAAAATATTTTCCTGGCCCTCAGTCAGGACTTGAATGGAACCATCTCAGACAAAGGAATATTCACTCAGATCTTTAAAACCAGTAGTAATGGCAGGGCAAAGGCAATATATGTTACCTTAATGTTTGTACTCCCATAATATTCTGAAATAAAAATAAATTCAAAGCCAAAAAGAAAAAGAAATAAAGATTTTTAAAACCAGTATTTTAAAAAGCAACTGCAAAGTCTACATCAACAAATCAAACATGTGAACAACCAAAATGTTTTTTTCAGATAGTTAGAAGAGCCGTGTGCAAGATAAAACAGGCCAGGAGACAGAGCATGCTGAGGGGCAGTGGTCCAGGAAGACTGTCATCCCTGAGGAGGTGACCTTCTAGCTGTGGCTAGAAGGAAGCAACCATGCAAAATCCAGGGGGCTAAATGTTCTTGGCAGAGGAAAATAGAAGTGCAAATGCCCTGTGGTAGGAATGAGCACATAAATTTAGGTGGCAGAAAGAAGGCTATGGTAGCTGGAGAGAGATGTGAGAGGAAGAAAGTGGGATTAAGATTAAGCTGGAGGTATTGCCAGAGGACAGATAACATGCGAGGACTTCAGAATGGAAGGTCTTAAGCAGGAAGGGACTTAGTCTTATTTGTATTTTTTAAAGTCTTTTTTTATTTTTAATACATTTTATTTTATTCATGTTTACAATTTTACTTTTCACATTTAGGTCTTTCTCCATTTGGGCTTTTTGTTATTTCAGCATATTATGGGGGTACAAAAGTTTAGGTTACGTATATTGCCCTTCTCCTCCCCTCCCACCCCAAATCAGAGCTTCAAGCATGTCCATCCCCTAAAGTCTTAATTATAATTTTAAAAGCAAGTCATTCTACCTCTTTGACACTTTGGGGGTTGGGCATGCCTGTAGCTCTGGCTTGGGCCATGCAGAGGCAATATATATAACCAAAATGTTTATACCCCCCAACATATTCTGAAATTTTAAAAAAGAAAAAATAAATACATAAATAGATACTCTGTTATATTCTCTATAAGCTGCAGCTAGTATTTTTTTTCCACGGGACTCTTAAATTAGATCCTGGACAGAAAGCACCTGGCATGCAGTAGGCGCTCTATGAACGTGAGCTGAACCTGAACATGTTGGGGGGACACAATCACACCACAGAGAGGAGGTTGGGGCTGAAGTTAATGGAGGGGAACTGTTCTCCTGAGCCCTGACAGCTCCTGCTCCTAAGAGAGATGGTGATTTTATGACAGCACCTCCCCTTGTCTTGATGTCTCATGGCTATGTGACAGCTGTGCCCCAACTAGCATCCCACGGTGGCTTCCAACAGCAAAACTAATTTGGTTGTGTCATGCTGAGAAATCCATCTTCTAATACAAATGTAACAGATTAGCACACAGTCCATTAGAATGGACTGCTGGTGACCACAGAGAGTAGCAATAGAAACTTCAAGAAGCCTGAACAGTGTGCGGTCACTCCCCTAGTGCTGTGGTTTTGTAGAGCCCAGGAAAGTGGATGGGTTGTTTCTAATAGCATTAACCAAAAGTCCAAAGATCCAACCCATGGGAACCGTGATTCCTCCCTGGGCACACACTAAAACAATTATGCAATGTCTACTCAAAATAGCAACACCGTGTCAGAACCAGCAGTTCCACGTGTAGGAAACTTCCTAAAGGTACTCACACTTTTGAGCAAAGAGATCTATGCGAGGATGCTCAGGGTATTTTTGTGTGTAATGGCAAGAGATTGGGAACCTAGATGACCATCAGAAGAGGACTGGTCACATCAGTCAGGGTACATCCTCGCCACGGATGCACATTCTATGCAGCTGTTGGGGAACAAAGCTGATCCATGGGTACCAAAAAATAACAATTTGAAAAACATAGTGCTAAATGAAGAAGGCAAACTGCACAACAGTGTATACAGTTGGCTACTACCTGTGAAAAGAGAGTGGTATATTTATTTATTGAGAGTCTTTTTTGGTGTCAGGCTCTGGAGACAGCAGTGAACAAAACAAGCCCCAGCTCCATCAAGTTTACAGTCTGAAGGAGAAAGACACACAATACACATGAAAATGTATCAGGCGGTGACAAGTTAAAGGGCCCATATTTATGCTTGAATTTGGTTGACCCGTGGGAAACTGCCAATAGGTGTCCACTTTGACCTATGTAGAAGGTTATTTCATAAGGTTTAACCAAATATACACCCAGACAAAACAATGTACAAGAAACAGACAGATTAGGAAGGGAAAATGCTTGCTAGACACAGGGTAGGCTGATTAATTTTTTTAAAAATCACATGCAGGTATTACCTATTCAAAACAAATAAATATTTAAAAATATATAATCATAGGAGCACAGTAGAGTTGGCATGCAGAGAGGCAGAAGGTAGGTAAGGATGTAGTGAAGAGTAAGAGCCAAGAGCAGGTGAATTTTTTTAAAAAAACGCAAAAGTGAGCAGGTGACAGTGACATACTGCAGAAGGGCAGCTCTGCTCAGAACCATAAGTGGCCTTTTATTTGTGATTCAGCTCAATCCCCAAGGACAGCAATACCCCTAGATCCAGATCAGGAGAGGCCACTGGCAACAGGTCAGAGAGCCCTGGGCAGGATGGTGGTTGGTGTGGAATCCACGCCTGAGTCACCTGCACACCTGAGCTCACCTGTTCACCTGCCCCACGCGATCTTCGTGGATCTGTTGCTTATACTCAGTTCACTGACACAAGCACGGATTACAAATCTCAACCTCCTATCATCATCTTCAATGTCCTCAGGGCCTCACTCATGAGCAAAGAAACCTGCCCACCTGGTCTTTCCTGCAGGAAATGAAAACCAATGTATCGTCCCTGCACAGAACAGAGAAGAGTCCATCCAGGCAGCTGAAATACACGGCCAGAGGCAAACCCAGCAGGAGAGGTCACGGGGGACAGAGATGAACAAGAGGCAGAGACAGGCAGGACGACAGCCAAATGCACAGTGACACTGGACCTGAGGTTTCTAAAAATGCTGGCCTGGTACTGAGTGGTCACCTATCTTGACCCAGACCCCAAGCATAGTCCCCTCTGGTCTATGAGTGGGCAGCAATGCCTAACAAGACAAGCAGGACCTCGAACTCAGGTTGGATTCCTGCTCTGTCCTCCCTAGCGTTGTGCTTTTGGGTACATAGACAAACATCTCTGAGCCTCCATTCTCCAGTCTGCAAAGGGCAGATATCAACAGGGCCTATCTGGCTGGTCTACCTATTCTATTATTACCTAGCTGCTCATTTCAGTGTGTACATCTAGCTTTTTATTTTACTCTGTCCGCTTAGGCATGGATAATCCTAACCTAGGCTAATTCCCACGGACTTATTTTCTGAGTCCTCCTGAGCTTTCGAGATAGGAGCTTGTTCCAGAGACAAGAGAGTATTTGGAGTCTTGAGAGCATTAGCAATAATGCCTACCTCTAAGAATTATTGTAAAATTAAATAAGATAAGTATAGGAAGTGCTTAATATAGTTCCCGGTGCTTCGTAGATTCTCGATAAATGCTTCCCACCATTATTATTGCTCTGTGAACAGCGTGGATCCTAGCAAGCGATGACTAGCACCCGGCTCAGAGAGGAGAGAGGAGAAGATGTGGGAGAGCATGGCTCCAACCCAGGCACCTGCCCAAATAGCAGTCTTCCCTTGCCCCTCCAGTGTTCTTACCTTGCTGCTTCAGGGATGCTGTGTATTTACACTGGTCTCTTGGCCGGGGCTGCCACACTGCACAACTCCAGAGGGGCGGAATTCACATCATCTTCCATGCATAATCCTCCACCCCACCCAGCGCCTGGGATTGTGCAACATGGCACTCCCCATGCACTAAAGTTTCAGGCTTGCTGGGTCATCACTGTAGCATTTGCTTCCACGACATCTCGCTCCAGCTCTTCGTGGCCACCTCCAAGGCCCCCAGCCATGGATGCCACACTCTTCCTTAGCATCAGTCACCCCACAAACAACTGGAGAAATACTCACCTACGTCTCCCCCTCTTTTCCTGATCTATGAATCAATTTGACATTACAGGGAAATATTTATGCCTGTACTCTAGCTGGCTCTTCCCAGTAATTACAGGTACCTGTTAAAGTAAATTTTTTAATGCTAAGAATATCTTCCCAGGTATTTATGTTAAAGAGAATTCTAGCTTTGGAGATAAGTGCAAATACAGAGACGCTCTAGGCTGCCTCCCTTTGTTTTAAGAGGAGAAATTGACTCCCAGAAAGGAAAATGGACTCATTCAGCCTATCAGCAGCTCTCGCTACTACTCACAGCACCAGTTTACCCTTAAGTACTCAGTAAATGCTAAGCGACCTGTGGAATTGCCTGAGTCTCAATTCTTAAGAATCATTTCAAGTTTCAGCAGACATCAGCACACAACCCTTCTTCTGCTAATAGCAATATCCAACTTCCTTTCGTCTTGGCGGGGCCGTCAGTCAAGGTGTCTGCTCAACCAATTAGAGTCATTCTCCATGAATTTGTATCTCAGGGGAAAAGACACAAGGTCAGAGCTGACTCACCCTGACTGCTAAAATACCTGCCTGTCAGACCCGGGTTCCTAGGCCCCCCCAGAGAAGCTCTCCTCCCTGTTCATTGCAGAGGCATGATTTTTTCAGAGCACCCTTAAAACCTGCCAGTGAATTAGATTTTTTAATCTAAGTGACGCACAGTTGGTGGGTAACTTCATCCCATTGCCCTGTTGCAGAACTAGAAAGTGGGTATCCGCTTTGTGGTAGGGTGATATTCACCAAGCATCCTTCCGGGCTGGTTTGTTACCACGCCCTTACGACCCCCTGAGCACCTACTGTCCACACCACATATGTAAGTATTTGGTCACGTGCTATGGCAAATTGCTCTTATTTCACCCTAGAGCACTTATCTCCACAGACAGTCAAAAACCTTCCTGAAGCCTGGAGACCATATCATACATAAGAGGTCCTCGCACCCCCCAGCCCTGCTTGCACCACGAAGATGAGGAGGAGAGAAACTCACCTCCCAACTTCAGGCTACTCTGATTCTCCAGGTCCCAGGTTGTCATTTATGACAACCCTGATTGTCATAAATGAGAATGCACCCAGAGTCACAGCTCCACCCTTGATCCGGGCACTGGCTCTGACCTAAACTCAGTGACCATGGACCACGCCAGTGGCTCAGACCCCGTTTTTTCTCCCAGATCCCAAGAAAAAAATTATTTTTTGGAAAACATATTTTTAACAATGAGGTGAGGATCATCCAGTCCCCAATAAATCCAAGAAGTCGAGATCTCTAAGAAAGACCTGGATCCCAATTTAAGCTTATGATCTTCAGCAAGTTGCTAGATCTCTCTGCCTCAGTCACCCCATCAATAAAAGCAGGGAAGTCACCTCACTGCTGACACCTCATTAGTGAAAGGGGGGCACGAACAGTACCTTCCTGGTGGCAACTATGAGAGTAACATGAGACAGTACAGGAAAAGTAAGCATTCAGCACAGGACCTGGCATGTGACAAACATTCGATATATGAGAGCTGTTGTTTATTATTGTTGTATAATTATTGTTATCGTTATTAGTAGCAGGTTGTAAAGATTAGGATTAGATCATGCATGTGAAGCATCCATCACAGTCTGGCATGTGGCAGAGGCATAATAAATGCAAGATGTTGTCCCAAGGATGGCAGGTAGGAAATGTTAAACCTGCAAGCATTTCAAAGCTAAAGTCGTATTTCTAAGCAGAAATCTGTGGGCCTGATTTAATGTAAAGATAAAACACATTTCTAGTTAGTAGCATTATTTGCACATAAGCAATTTATCTACATAAGGCAAGAAAACAGTTTGCCCTCAAGTAGAATAAACCACCACTGCCTCGTGCCCCATTCCCTCTTTTTATTACTCATTTGCTTGGCAAATGCTCTCTTCTGAGATAGCAGCCAGGTCAGTTTTAGCATAGCTCAGAGAGAATTCAGGATGACCAGAGTCAGGGCTTAGAAATGACACCAAAGAAAAGATATTGGTCAAAGAGTACAAACTTTCAGTTATAAAGTTCTGGGGATCTAGGGCTGATAATAAAAATCAAAAAAAATCAATAAGAAAAAATCAAACAACCCCATCGATAAATGGGCAAAGGAAATGAACAGAAACTTTTCAAAAGAAGACAGAATAATGGCCAGCAAACATATAAAAAAATGCTCAACACCTCTAATCATTAGAGAAATGCAAATCAAAACTACAATGAGATATCACCTAACCCCAGTGAGATTGGCCTTTATCAAAAAATCCCCAAACAACAAATGCTGGTGAGGATGTGGAGAGATGGGAACACTCTTACACTGCTGGTGGGACTGCAAATTTGTGCAACTTCTGTGGAAAAGAATTTGGAGATACCTCAAAGAGCTAAAAATAGAAATACCATTTGATCCAGCAATAGCACTATTAGGCATCTATCCAAAAGAGCAAAAGACATTCTATAATAAAGACATCTGTACCCGAATGTTTATGGCAGCACAATTCACTACTGCAAGGATGTGGAAACAACCCACGTGCCCGTCAATTCATGAGTGGATTATTAAAATTTGGTATATGTACACAATGGAATATACTCAATTATAAGAAACAATGGTGATCCAGCACCTCTTATATTTTCCTAGATAGAGCTTGAGCCCATTATCTGAAGTGAGGTATCACAAGATCGGAAGAATAGGCTCCACATGTCCTCACCATCAAATTGGCCACTGACTGATCAACACTATGGCGCTCACATGGTAGTAATATTCTCCAGGGATTAGGGGGTGGGGGTGGGGGATAAACTCACAACTAATGGACATGGTGAGCATTGTAGAGGGGAAGGGCATGCCTCTAATCCTCGCTTGGGTGAGGCAAAGACATAAAATGTAACCAAAATGTTTGTACCCCCAAAATATCCTGAAATAAAAATAAATTTTAAAAAATTTCTGGGGATCTAGTATATAGCATGGTGACTATAGTTAATAATACTGTATTGTATACTTTAAATTTGCAAAAGGAGATCTTAAGTGTCCTCATCTCACACACACACACACAATGATAACCAATTGTGTTAATTGTGATAAGTGTGTTAATTAATTTGATTGTGATAATCATTTCACAATCTCTCTCTATATATATCAAAGCATCACTTTGTACACCTTGAATATGTCCAATTTTTATTTGTCAATTATACCCAAAGCTTGAAAAAAAAAGAAATTACTCCAAAAAAATGAAAAGTCTCTCTAGCTCTGTGCTCACAATCTGAAACCACGAAATTGTATTTTTTCTCCATGGGTGGTTGGTTCGGAACATTTAGTCTCAGATCTTTAAGAAAACTCTTTAATAGACTCTACTTTTGGCCAGAAACTTGGGTAAATGTGATTCAATCTAGGGGGATAAAAGCCAGTGTTGTAAAACAGCTCTCTGCATTTTTCTACAGGTTTGAGTTAGTTTATAAATAAGGAGGAGAAAAAAGAGAAGCAGACTTGTGCCACCCAGGCTGTTGGGCTCAGTATTGCTGGCATCACAAACCTTACAGTTAGAAGGGGTGTCAGGCCGCTTGGTCCAAGCCCTGCTTCTCTGCAAGGCATTGAGGATGCATGCAAACTCCCCTTGCAATTTCAGGTGCAGCTCCAGCCTCCAGGGGCTGCTCACACCTTTCCTTCCTGCTACAGGGACTGGCTTCCTCATTCTCTTCCCTACCCACCATCCAGCCACAGGTCTAGCAAATGCAAGCAGACTTCCTGGGACCCAGGCCTCTCATTAAACAGAAGGGATTCCTGGGTCCTCGAGGAAGGAAGGGGCTTTCTCTGGGTACGGGAAGAACAAAAAGAACCCTGAACTGGGACTCAAGACACTAGGTACTAGATCTGGCTTCACTATGAACACAATCTCTCTGGCTTCCCTGTCTGTAAGAAAGGAGAAGAATTGAGAATAATTCCCATTGCCTCCTTTCCAGCATGGTTTCAAGAAAAATAGTGGGTGCAACACTTAGAGGCCATCTCAACCTGGCTGTGCTTTCACACCACGTAGGGTATCTTTGAAAAGCACAGATGCTGGGCCTGGTCTCAGGGCAGGGCAAAAAAAAAAGGACAGATGCCAGGGCCTCACTCCAGAGCAATTAGAACCAAAAAGCTTTCTGCAGATGCTCATGTGCATGCAGGGTTGGTAACCGCTGGGCAAGAAAGAAACGAGGCGGCAGAAAGACAGAAGTGTGGCCCATGGACCTGTTTGTTATGGGTTCCATGACAAGGTAAGCACAGAAATTAAGAACAGTGTTTTGAGACTTTTGATAGCAATTTGGCATCATTGCACTGTCCAAACACAAAATCATTTTCTGGTAATTATTTTTATTATATTTTATCAAAGTATCTGACAATGAAGGACTAACCATTAAAATAAACAAACACTAAAATGTAGCATCCATCACTGCTGTTTGAGAAGCACTGGGGTGTTGGAAGGAGACCAGCCTTGAAGTCAAGAGATCCTCCGTTCAGACCCTGACTCTACCCTTCATCAGCTGCATATACTTTCCTTTTTCCATCAAACATGATTTATTAAATACTGGTGCATCCATATTAAAAATGACAGTGAAAAAATGTAGTTACTGACATAGAAAAAGGTTATCAAACAACATTTTTAATTTGATCCCATTTTGTAAAAAATATATATTGCTAAGTTGCATGTACTTTCATACTTACGGAACCTCCTTGGGTTCAATTTCTTCATCTGGAGAATGGGAATCCTCCTATCTTCCCTGCAATATCTTTCCAAGAAGTTCAGAAGTCAGTTGTATGAAAAAAGCACCTTTCATATGTAGGTGATCAATAAAAATAAAATTGAAGTTTGGCAAATTATAATTTCAATATATGGTGGGAGTTTAGTGCACGGGGCACACAGCTGCAGCTGTGCGTGCAATAAATGTAAAATCAGAATTTTCTTATTGAGTTTCTGAATAACCAAGGAAAAAATGGACTCTGGAGTCAAGAGATCAAACGTGTGCTCTGCTGCATACTAGCTATATGATACAAGGTAAATTAATTGAATGTTCCAATTCTCAGCTGCAAAATGAGGATCAATAGTCATGGTGTAGCCTGCGATGTTGTACAGACGAGATAAAAGTGCATATAAAGCACCAAGCATAGTGCTTGGCCCCTGTTAAATGCTCAGTAAACAGAATTATTTGACTATAATCATCATCGTCATTATTCCCATTGCTGCTCCCCTGCCAGGGGTAGCAGGGATTCTACCTGTGTCGGCCCCAGCATAAAGGACCACAGCCCAAGAGTTTGGGCACGTGACTAGATGCTGCGGGTCCTGGTCAGCCCTCTGCACTCCTCCAGCCTGCTTGTGATGCCACCACGTCCCCAGGCTTCTCTCTCACCTCTGAGTTGGTGCTAAACAGCTTACCAAGCAGCTTCAAACTCATTAGCATCTAATCAGCCCTAACTGGCTATGGTTTGGCAGGCTGAGCCCTGGGAGAAGTTCTTCCAGGGGGCAGGTGACTGTAGAATCTCCACAGAAACATGCCCAGGGCCTTTGGAGAGCAGCCACCAGGCAGGTGGGAGATGGAAGACCACAGCTGGGGCCCTAACACACCTGTGGCTTCCCAGCTCTAAGGCAGCCATGGGAGCTAGGCAGCGAATGAATGGATTGGTCAAGCATGGCTCCATCCAACACATATCTATTGAATTCCTATGTGCGCCAGACTCTGCCCTCCTAGAATCCCCCCTGAATGACCCTATAAGGTAGAATCTATTATTGTTTCCATTTACAGAAGAGAAAAATGAGGCCCAGAGAGGTGACAAACTTTCCCAATGTTCCAGCAGCTGATAAGTGGGAGCTGGGAGTCTCATCCCAGCAATCTGCCCCAGACTCCAAGCTCTTCACCACTCCCAGGTAGCAGTGGTAGAAGTTTGAGAAGGAGGGAAAAGAAAGAAGCTGAGATGCCCACTGATGGCGAAGATGAGAAGCAACAGGAGGGAGGCAAGCCCTTTCTGAGGAAGTGATACACAATGATGAGCAACAGGCAGCCATGGAAGCAGTGAGGGGAAGAGCATTCCAGGCTGAAAGAGAAGCATATGTGAATGCCCAGAAGTGGGAGAAAACTTGACACTGTCAGGAAACTGAGACAAAGCCAGTGTGGCTGGAGCAGATGAGGAAGATGCCAAAGGTCAATGTCCACCAGCCCCATTCAGGACAATCGGGGTGACCTCAGGATGCAGTCTGTCCCATCAGCCTCACTTCTCTGCTCAAATGGACTCACCCCACCTAGTTATGGGGCTCATGCTGTGTTACCATGGACAAGTCACCTAACCTCTCTGAACATCGGTTTCCTCATTTGTAAAATGAGGGTAATGGTCATAATACCTATTTCATGGGGTTACTGTGAGGATTACATGAGGTAACACATGCAAAACACCATAGCACCAAGCACAAAGCAGGTGCTTGATAAAGGCGTGTCGAATAAATGAATGCAAACTCCATGGCAGAGCACATGGGACTCAAGTGTAGCTTTCCAGCTCAACCTTGCAGGCACACACACACACACACACACACACACGTGCTCCATTCCAGCCACACAGAACACCTTGCTCGTCCTCCACGTCCCACTTTGACATCTCTACAAATCTCTTCCCTCTGCCTCTAGAATGTCTTTCCCCATCTCCCTCACCTGTAGGATTTTAGCTGTCTTCAAAGTCCAGCACAAATGCTAGTTTCATTTTCCTCTACACCCCTACAATACTTCATACACCAAAAACAGTCCACATCAACTCTGCACCATAATCTATTTCCCTGCCTCTCTTCCCCCACCGCACACTGAGAGCTTCCACAAAACAGGTCTTATTCTTCACTCTGTTCTGAACACTTAGCTGACATTTTGAGGATGATAAATAAGTATTTGGCGAATGATTGAATGAATGAGTGAACACCATGAAGCTGTTTTTCCATAAATACATACTCCTACGGTTCTATTCCTACCATACTCAATCAATGAACAAGGATTTAACAAGAACCCATTTTTTTAGTATTATGCCAGCTATTTGGGAGAAAATGACAACAGTGACACTGTTCTAAGGAAATCAAAATTTGGCCTAACAGAGGCACCACTAGAAAATACTGCAAGATAATAGATAATCAATGTGGTACCACGCTTTGGCATTCCAAAGTCGACCATCAATAAACTGCTCAGTTTTTTAGGTTAATACAGAAATTGGAGGAAAAAATATACTAATCAGGATAATATAACTTAACTTTCTTGAGATGATCAACCAGCCTTCCCAAATCTGGAAAAACGGGACTCTGCCAAGAGGAATGAACCACCACCAGATAACGAGACGGTAGATTCCAACTGGGTTCTCCCAGGCTAATCTTAGACCGCACCATAAACAAACAAAATCATGACCACACGCTGCTTCCAATGTTCCAAAGCTAAAGAATGAGCTATTTCCAAATCTGAAATACTTCAGCCAACTGAGGCAACGGCTCTATAAACAACCACCAGAAGCCAACTAATATATATGGGACATATATTATATAGTCTACTTTCTATTTTCTATAGTACTTGCATCTGTGTATATCTGGATGCCTTCTAGTATGGTTTTCACAATGACACTTCCAAGTGGGTACTATGATTACAACTTTACAGGTGGGAAAACCAAGTAAAAGATTTGTTTAGTGTGTGTCCAATTTTCTCCTTTTTAGAGACACCGGGCTCACCCTAATGACCTTATTTTAATTTGATTACCTCTGTAAAGACCCACTCTCCAAATAAAGTCACATTCTGAGTTACTGCAGGTTAGGACATCAACATATATCAGGGGAGGGGGCACATTTCAACTTATGACATCCCACCAGGTAACACCTCCAATCCTAGGAGGGACCCGTGCCATGGAGACAAAAAACTCACTAGTTGTCTTGATGACCTATTATCTCCTAGACGTTCCCCCATCTCCAGTCCAAGCAGCGGAATTTGGGCTACTGGAGAATTCCGCTTAGGTTCACAAAAGTCAATTGCCCATGTTCTTATGCAATGTGCTGACCCAGCTGGTCGTTTAAATGAAAAGGCATCGGTAGCCACGTAAAACTCTATCTCACTAATGCTTTTCTTCCCACAGCTTTCTTCTTGCAATATAAAAATGACCCTGTTGTATAACTGCACACCGTTGCGCTGAATTAACTAAACCAAGTCTGGGCCTTTTGTGGAAACACCATGTCGCTTCTCCACTTGCACACACTAACAGCCCCGACCTGAAGCCCCTCACCCCTGCACAGCCCTGCCACCCTCCACCTCACCTGCCACACTTCGACTATGGCATTCCCCTGCCGAAAGCCCCTTAATGTTCCCCCTTTCCCTAAGATAGAGGTGAACCTCCTTAGCATGACATTCAAGGGACTTCATTAGTCTGCATCTGACACCTCTCTGCTCCGATGTCTAAGCCCTCCCCACTCCCAGCTGTTCTTCCAGACAAAGCCAGCTCCTTGCAGGTCCCCTCTGTCCACATCCTAATCCCCTGGAATGCTCTTCTGCCTTAGTCTGTTCGGGTGGCTTATAAACAACATAAATTTATTTCTCAGAGTGCTGGCGGTTGGGAAATCCAAGATCAAGGTGCTGGTGTATTCGGTGTCTGGCGAGGATCGGCTTGCTGGTTCACAGACGATGCCTTGTTGCTGTGTGATCACAAGGTGGAAGGGTCTAGAGATCTTCCTCGTGCTTCTCTTACAAGGGCACTAAGCCCATTCATGACCTAATCACCTCCCAAAGGCCCTGTCTCCTCATACCATCACCTTGGGGCTTGGGATTTCCAGCTATGAATTTGGGGGGACATAAACATTCAGACCATAGCACTTTCTGCCCTCTTGCCTAGGCCAGTGTTTCTCAGCCTCAGCGCTGCTGGCATTTAGGGCTGGATGATTCTGTGCTATAGGGAGCTGTCCAGCACACATCGCAGGGGACTTAGCTGCATCCCTGGCCTCTATCCACTAGCTCCGGTAGCAACTCCTCCTCACCCCCTGGTTTGGACAACCACAAACATCCCTGGATATTGCCAAGTGTCTCCTGACCTAAATAATTCCAACCGGTCCTTTAAAAGTCAGGGCACTTCCTCCAGGAAGCTTCCCCTGCCCCTCCTCCAGGCCCTGCATTCCTCATATTGCAAACCGTGTATTTAAGTTGGGTCTCCCCCAAATCAGATGGAACCAGGTCTGCTTCTATTGTGTGCCCCTGGTGCTAGCACAGTTCCTGCCTGGCAGGGAGCAGACACCTGCCCACCCCCACCCTGTTGATGTTTGCTGATCAACTACATGAAAAAAAGAGAGTGGAAATGAAAGGGAGAGAGGGAGCTGGTCCTGCCCCTTGGTGGCAGGATTGAAAGAGGTTTGACTGAGTCTGGCATGTTTTCTCAGCAGTTCTCACGCTCAGGACATGCGCAGAGAAAGCAGGTATGAACTACACTCCACATCAGCACCACAGTTCTGCTCTCCACCCCCAGGGTCGCAGGTGAATGTGGCTTTGTTAAAAACGCACTCACTAGTTCTTTTCTTTTTTGAAAAGTAAAAGGTAGAGTTTTAAAAATACGCAAGAAGCTGAAGTCTTAAAGGCTTTTGCTGAGGCTTGTCTCCCCAGAGGCAGGGATGGAGCGAGGCTCCCCAATGTTGCCACCTGCAGAACGCAGGAGCAGAGAGAACTGTGAGACCAAGCAGGCTGGCGCCAGGCCAGGACCGGGTCAGTGCCCTGGAGGGGCCTCAGCTGGCAGGAGGGGACATTCATAAAAGGCGCCCTGAGGACCAGGGAGAAACCCATCCCCTCCCCCAGCTGTGCGGGAGCCAGGCTGAAGGGGAGAGGGAAGCCTTTCTCCCCACCTCCCAAAGGAGGGGTACGGGGCACCCGAACACACATAGTCACCTACACACTGGCAACCCACACACACACAAACACACATACACACTCACAACCCCACACACAAATACACACACACTCGTACCACAGACACACATACAAACTGACACAAATACACGCAAACTTACACACGTATCTATACCACACACATATACAAACCCACACACTCACAAATACACACACACAGACTCACATGCACACACACAAATACCCACCTTCATACTACACACACAAAACAACACACCATAGGCAAACTGTACACATTCTTACACACACTCACACGGACACACACGCCTATGCAACAACACTCACACATCTTTGCCTCTGATTCTCTTTACATCTGCTTCTGTTCCTCAGCAAGCCATTCCTGAGGCTGAAATACAGCTATGGGGGGGGACACGGCTGTGGCAGAGACAGGGCTGTTGGGGGACACAGATGTGGGGGGGACACAGTTCTGGAGGGGGAGACATAGCTGTTGGGGAGGCTGTCAGGCCCTGTGCCGCTCCTGGTGACATGTACTATCTGTGTCCTGCAAGAGCAGCTACAGCCTGGAACATTCCCTTCTGCCTCAGGTTGGGGGGGTGGTTTCTCTGTGCCTCCCCTAAGCCTTTCTCTGCCTCAGCCTGACACCAGAGTCCCTTGGCCAAGCCACCATGGTTGACTCAGCCCTGCTCACTTCCAAATACAAGTAAGTGGTTATCTGAGTGGAGGGGTAGGTGGGGAAGTTCCAGGTGTTAATTAACAACAATTAATGTCTTTTCACTTCAATAAATCTTATTACCTTTATCATGAAAAAGTGAAGTTAATGTTTCAGACCTCATTTCTTCCATGAAACCTTCCCAGTTTTATAAGCTGATTTTTACCAGCTAATTCTTCCAACAACCCAGCCTACAAAAGGTATAATGCAGAGTAGGAATTCCAGGGGGAAAGGTGTGCAAAGTAAATCTTAATAAATTTTGAATCATATTTTCAATGCATTGGGTGGGGTGTGGGCTTGATAATTAAGGAGAGTCTTCTGTAAAGGTTCAATAAAATGACAAATTCTTTTGTAAAGAGATTACTCACTCTGCTGTACCTACTCCCTAAAGCTAAATTATTATATAAAAGCCTCACTTTGAACAAGCCAGGCAAGTTTCTCAAGGAAAGATGCTATCCTACAAGTTCTTTGACACACAAGTATCTCTTAGGTAAGGGCTCTGAGGGGGGGCCTCTTACTAGCTATATGGTCTGGGGCAGGGGGCGGGGGGGTCACTTACTGTCTCTGGGCTTGTTTCTTCACCTGTAAAATAGGGCGAATATTGCCTGTCTCTCAGGAATGCCATAAGATAATATATGTACAGAGTCTGGCACACATTAGGAGCTTAATAAATGCCAGCTGATACCTTTAGTATGATCATTCTCTTTACCGACCCAAATCCTCATCTCTGAATATATAAATCTAACCCAGTCCATGGAACCCCATCCAAATCCCACCTCCTGGGTGAAGTCTCTCCATGAATGAGCTAATTGGAAGGAAACCTCCTTCTGTAATCTGCAGTCACCCCCAGCACGTGAGCTGCCCCATCCACATTTAGCTTTCTATGTCATAATACTGTCCCAGGACTTATTACACCTCCTCCATACCACAATTACCAGGGCCCCATCTGACTCCTCTCTGTGAAATGAGATGCACACAGTGGGGGCTCCATGAATGCTCTTGACGTTGCTAACGGCATTAGGATGGCAGACCTTGAGGTTGGCTGCAACATGCTTTCCACCCTTGAGCCCCAGATAATTGTTCTAAGGTAATCACGGGATTTCCATTGCACCACCTATACGGTAGTTTTAAAATATGTCTACAAATCTTTCAACACTCCTCCCTTCAAAAGGTGAGGCTTAATGCCCCCCTGATACACACACACACACACACACACACACACACCATGTACTTGGTGACTTGCTTCTAATGAATGGAGAGTGGCAGAAATGACAGTCTGTGATTCCTGAGATGGCATCGGCAGAGACACTGTGGCTCCCTTCTCTCTCTTCTGGATCACTCGCTCTGGGGGAAGTCAGGTGCTATGATATGGGGACATTCAAGCAGCCCCATGGAGAGGTCCTCAAAGTGGATAAGTGAACCTCCTGCCAGCAGCCATGGAGTGACCTGTCTTACCAGCAGATCCTCCAGCCTCGGTCTAGCCTTTAGACGGCTGCACCTTTGGCCATTGTTCCATCTGCAAATCCACAAGAGACCCTAAACCAGAATCCCCCAACTAAGTGGCTCCCGAATTCCTCACCCACATAATATATGAGATAATAAATGCATGTTGCTTCACACTTCTAAGTTCTGGGATAATTTGTTATGTACCAATAGCTAACTGATACACCCCATCAGTATGTGGTTCAGGATTTTAACCCAATCCTGGACAATAAACCATCGAGAGGAAGCTGCTGGGGTGTAGGTGGGGGGTCTGGGAAAAGGCTCACTCACTCACCCCTAAAGGGGCCATAGGAAAATCAAGTCTGTCTTCTGCTATAAGATGTTTGTGTCTGTATGCAATGCTTGAAATAGCAGGAACCCTTTTGGTATCAGCCTATGAGTAGAGGCAAAGGATGGTGGGGCAGAGAGAAGGGAAGAGGTGGGTTCTTACTGATGCCATGGAGCCACTGAATCCACCAATCCCAAAGCTTGATCTACTCCAGAATTTCTGGTCATTTTCAATAATAAGTGTATACATTGTATAAGCTACTTTGAGTCAAAGTTCTCTTACTTGTAGCTAAACACAACCCAACTCATTCAAAGAGCTACATTTAATGCACTCTCTGAACTTTCACATTAGGTACTATCCTAAAGTGATTTCTAATCACCCCAGGATGCTACATTTAGGTATTATCACCCCTCTTTACAGAGGAAATTGAGGCTCAAAGCAGTTAAATAACTTATCCCAGGTCATAGCCAGTGAGAGGCACAGGTGGGATTCAGTACAGCCCTTTGAACTCAAAGTCATCATTCTTCCCAAGCCACCTTGCTGATGATCAACGCAGCAAGCTAAGAAAGCACCCCAAGATTCGCTCAGAAAGGCAGCCAGGACTACCTCAGCAACAAGCCCAAACTTTAAATGCTAATTCCTTATCTTTATGCGGAACTGAACATTACTCTCTGCCATGGAGCCTACCAAAACTGGACAGGTCTTGATGTGATTTTCCACTTCTTATTATATAAGGTATTATTTCTTAATATCCTACAAAGGCACCACCAACCTTCAATTATCTCAGCTGAGAAAGCTCCTGCAATCGCTCTGGCCCATGGTGAAGTCTCCCTGCCCTGAGCCCTACCGTACTCATAACCAGAACCACATAGTTTAGTGCTGAAGGGTTTTCAAATGGTAGCAAGCATCCTAACCTTCCCCCATCAGCCAAACTGCCTGCTTCTTAAGATCACATCCCTGTGCCAAATGCTCCTTTTGCTCGGTCCTGAGTCTAGTATCACAGATTGCAGTGCTTAATATACACTTGCCCACTGTCTGATCAATGGATAGGGGCTGCAATATTATTTTTAAAATCATGTCTGTATCGCTTTTTGCTGCATTGAGAATATTGACTTGCCTGCCCTCCTTGATGCCTTTTCTTCCCTCTGCGGCAGGCTTTGCTCAATCCTGGTGAAGTCTTTCTTAACACCACTCCCAGACTTCCAGATTAAGTCACTTCGTCTAGGCTATCATGGCGTTCTGTACATATCTGTGATGAAACAAGCATTCTATTGCTTTACGATTATCTGCTCTTGAAGAGCTTTTGGGGAATCAGGTGTGTTAAAAACCACACACTTTTAATTCTCCAAGTACCAATGGCTGGTTTATAGCAGATGCTCAACAAATGTTGATGAAATGGATGCACACATTTATCATCCAAATGACATCCTGTCTCTGCTGTGTTCCTGTAACGGTTGTCACAGGTCTCATCCCACTGTATTGTAATCATATGTTCTAGTTTGTCTCCTTTATTGGACTGTGAGTTTCCAAGGGCAAGGAATGGATTCTTTTCACCATTGTATCTCTAACACCAAGCATACGACATAATGCAAGCACTCAACTATTTGCAGATAAGTGTATGATGACTGTGACCAGTTAAGCATGAAATGAGTTACTGTTCCCCAATCAATGGCCAGTGAATTATTGAGCAATTCAAAGGTACTGGTCTTGAATCAAACATTCACTGTGCACAATCACCTGGCAACAGACAGTTCAAAATAATTCTTTTATCAAACATTTTGGAGAATCATTAGTTGATGCCATAGGTTTCTTCAAGTTGGGGACAGTTCCTTGCCAATTGGCCAAAGTCTTCCTTGGAGCCCTGCATCACCAGGTGGCAAATCTGACTCAAGGATTTCTGATAAAATTTGGCCTAGGAAAATGTATCCCAAGAATTCAAAACTACCAGGCAGTATTGTTAAGAATACAGATGCTCTCCCTCAGGAAATTATTTTCTTTCCCCAAATAGAAGCAAGTTAAAAATGTTCTTTCTTCTCCTTCTGTTTATCAGGGGTCTCTGGCTAGTTCACCTCCTTTTATACAGCAGACTTCCATATCAGACCTCCTGCAAACTGGTCTGCACTGCTCTGGCTGCATAAGAGTTCAAAGTGGGACACAGCTTCACCATCAATTAATCCTGAATGATCTTCTGCCAGAGGTGACATCCTATCCTCAGGGTTTGGCAGTGAGCCTGATGGAGATAAGAAATGCCAGACTGGGTCAAACCAATGGCCCGTTCAGGCCACGGCACTGTCTGACAGAGGCAGCCAGAAACATTTTGCAGAGAAGAGCTCTATGTGTCTCCTAGGACATCAGTCATCATAAATGTGCAAAGTCCTTCTGTAGCTGGCGATCTTGGTGCCCCACCCAATGTGCATGCCACCCTTTTCCATGCTGATGGAGTCTTCATTTTCTTCAGGTGTTCATCCCTTCCCCACGAGGCTCAGGATTCAATTCTTTTTGCCCTGTGTGAGGGTTTCTCAACTTCTGCATTACTAACATTTTGGACTAGGTTATTCTTTGCTATGTGAGCTGTCCTACGCATTGTAGGGTATTTTGCAGCATCCCTGGCTCCTACATGCTCGATATTAGTAGCATCTCCCCCCACACATCTAGTTCTAACAACCAAAAATATCTCCAGACATTGTTCTTTGGGGAGAGAGAGACAAAAACTGCCCCTAGTTGAAAATCACTGCTCTAAGCCAATATGGTAGCCCCATTCCCTTCATCAGTGATTGGTTTGGGAGTGAGCATGTGATTCAGTTCTGACCAATGAGACACACACGGAAGCCATCTTGAGGGTTTCTGGGAAATGTCCTCTCACTCCTAACATGATATGAAACAGAAAGTCCCTCTCCTTTTTCTGGTTGCTGACATGCCTGGATCTCATACCTGGAACCTCAGCACACATCTTACAAACACCCTGAGGATGCAGTCAATGACAGGAATGAAAGAGATGAAAAAGTGGTTTTGTTTTAAAGCCATAGCTCTCCAACCGACTTAACCAACCCTAAAGCAGTCATATCTCAAGACTTTTCATTACCTAAGATAATAAATGTCCCGAAATAAATTTGAGTTCAGATTTTGTTACTTGCAGCCAAAGGCATCCCAATATATACACCTTCCTATCTTCTCCATGACAAACCTACCTTTCCTCTCTCACTCCTTAGTAAATCAAAACATCACCTTTAAATACATTTAACTCCTCTACAGGGTGGTTTTAAAGAGCCCTGGATTCTGAGTCACACAGAGCTAAGTCTAAGCAGCAGCTCCACACACACAGCTCTGTCACCTAATTTCCTTCGTCTCCTCTATGGTGATAAAACTATCAGTTCAGCACCCCTTTGAGATTGTGTGATGGTCCAATGAGATTGTGCATAGGAAAATACATAATGCATTCCAAATGCTTTGTAGATGTTGATTTATTTTCAGTGCCTCACATCCTTTGAAGGGTGGCACGTCTACACATTCACCACCCAACATCAGCACAGTCAACTAACATTTATTAAGCCTAACAATGTACTAAGTACTGTGTATATGAGTTTCCCAACTTTTGCACTGTTGACATTTTGAGCCAGATAATTCTGTGTTGGGAGAAGCTGTTCTGTGCCCTGTAGGATGTTTAGCAGCATCCCTGGACTCTACCCACTGGATGCCTGTAGCATCCACCCCAGTCAGGACAATCAAAGACATCTCCAGACATTGACCAACGGACATCTCCAGACATTTTGCTCCTGAAGGACAAAAATACTCATCATTGAAAACCACTGGTGTAGACAGTGGTGACATTCAGATGAAAAGGTTTGTTTCCTGCCCTCAAGGAATTTACATTCTTGTATAAACATTTATTTTTTATGACATAAAAGTACCATACCCATTATTTGGTAGCAGATAGATCTAGATTCAAATGCTGGCTCTACTCTCTATTAGCTTGTGGGTGCTACTGCCTCAATCTCAGTTTCTTCATCCAGAAAATAGGGGTGACAAAGCCTACCCCTCTGGATCATTTTCAGACTTAAATAGGATAATGCCTACAAAACACTTAAGGGGTTCACCATCTGCCAAGGCGACAGGAGTGATGCTTGCCAGTGAGGGAGAGGGTGGGCAAAGACACATTCTGCCTCAAAACCAAAGGGGAGGCAAGCTCGCCCAGCACTGGCTGGTGGGAAGGTCTCCTGAAAGATGTGGGTCCCGTGCTGGGCATGAAGAAGGGATCTGCTGAGGCAGGAAGTCTCAGTCACTACAGTGGATCCCATTCAAACTGGGAGCTTCTCTTAAATGCAGATCGCGGGCCCCATCCTTAGAAAATCAGACAGTGGTCTGGGTCAAACCCGAAAATCTGCAATTTAGCAACCCCCACAGGTAGTTCTGACACAGTTTGGGGCCAGGCTCAGAAAAACTGGATGGAGAAGAGTGGGAGTGGAGGCAGAAAGGTTTCACCTGAAACTTTCCAAATTCAGGAAGAAAATCAGGTGACTGGGACAGATAGTTTCTGTAGGTGAGTAGCAGAGGATCCCATTGAAGAGGTGGTTTGATCTAGAGGACCTTAAATGTCAGGCTGAAAGAAAGATAACGGGTATTTATTGAGCATATAATACAGATCAGAGTCTCTAATCTTCACAAAAAGCCTACACAAATGCTCCCGTTTTAATTTAATTTACCCAAAGTCAGCCTGCTAGTAAGAGAAGAACTAGAACTTGAACCCGAATGTTTGCATCTCGAAAGCCCATATTTTTTTCACTACATACTATCTGTGCTAGGGACTGTAAGTTATAACTAAAGCAGAGTCACTGACGTCTTTTGAGCAGGTGGGGACACATTCATAGGGAGGTTTAAGAAGGCAAAGGTGGATTGGCCTCGGGAGAAAATGGAGCCAAGATTAGACCACTTTGCCTAGTCTACATCCTGCCTCCTGCAGTGACAATGCCCTTGTGCTTATCAGGTCACCTGTAAGATGCAATAAAAGCAGCAAAAAGAAAGAAATGTACATCCTTAAATGTATATATTTGAATATGGGGTGACAATAATAAAATAACATTTAATTTAAAAAAACTGTGAACAGAATAAAGAAGCAAAACCAAAGAAAAGAAAAGACCATACATGGATAAAACAGAAACCAAAAACAGGCCAGCAAAAAAGAAGCCAAATAAAACCATAAGCTGATCTTCGGGGGAAAAAACTATTAAAAGAATCTTCTGACACAACTGTTCAAGAAAAACAAACCAAAGAAAAGAAAACCTGAATAGCCAACAAATATGAAAATACGCTTAGCTTCTTGTATGTTGGATGCCAATTGAAAACAACAGTAAGATTCCACTTCACATCTATCACATAAGTAAAAATGAGCCAGACTAGTAATGCCAAGATTTGAAGACAATATGAGAAAGTTGTGTCTTTTGTTCTTTGCTGTGGGAGCATAAACTGGCTCTGTCGTTTTGCAGAACAAATTGGCAATCGCTAGTGATGCTGAGGAGGTCCACAGTCTGTGACCCAGAAATTCTACTTACAGGTGTTTATTGCTGAGAAAATTTTTCATCTGTGCAAGGATGTTCACTGCATCGTTTTTAATAACAAAAAGGTGCCTGTCATTCGGTTCACGGATAAGTAAAATATTTTTTAATTTCAGCATATTATGGGGATACAAATGTTTAGGTTACTTATATTGCCTTTGCCCCATCCGAGTCAGAGCTTCAAACATGTCCATCCCCCAGACGGTGCGCACCACACCCGTTAGGTGTGAATATACCCATCCCCTCCGTCCTCCTTCCACCTGCCTGACACCCGATGAATGTTATTACTATATGTTCACATAAGTACTGATCAGTTAATACCAATTTGATGGTGAGTACATGTGGTGCTTTCTTTTCCATTCTTGTGATACTTCACTTAGTAGAATGGGCTCCAGCTCTATCCAGGACAATATAAGAGATGCTAATTCACCATTGTTTTTTGTGGCTGAGTAGAACTCCATTGAATATATATACCACATTTTATTAATCCACTCATGTATTAATGGGCACTTGGGTTGTTACCACATCTTTGCAATTGTGAATTGTGCTACAATGGATATTATAAAATAGTTAAAATAAATCCACTACAGCTACATTTAAAAGACAGATGAATCTCAATAATATAATATTGAGTAAAAAAACAAGTTGGAAAAGGATAGGCACAATAGAGTGTTGTTTACAAAAAGCTTAAAACACACTAATGCCATATACTCTTTAGGTTTGCATACGGAAAAACATGTGTATCAGCTTCAGGTCAGTGGCTTCCCTTGATGAAGAAGAGAAGGGAATGAAATGAGGGTGGCAGCCTTCAACAACATCTTTATTCCTATTTTTAAAATCTGAAATAAATGTGACCAAAAAAATATTGACATTTGTTAAATCTGAATAGTTGGTACATGGGTGTTTGTTATTTTATTCTCTGGGCTTCTCTGCATGTCTGGAATATTCCAGCATTTATAAATCTTTTCTTTGGAAAGAGAAAAATTAAAGTTTCAAACATAACCATATGACTGCTTCTCTGAGACTTCTGAGTTCACCGGAGATCTCTGGACCAAGACTAAAGGATGCTCCAAGCAGATAAAACATCTGAGAAGATCTCTGGCATCTGATAAAATGAATCCATCTGGCACCAACCTGCCAACCCCCTATTAAAAGATCAGGGGCAAACTCACTCATTTAAATACACAATATCAGAATAGGTGCTTTTAAAATCAACTAAGCTCTCCCTTAGGTAAATAAAATAAAGCCTTCAACAGAAATCAATTTACCAAACTTCAGGATCACTGACACTACATTAATCTCTGTCCAAACTGAAATAATGAAAGCAGTTGTGAATGTCTGAGGCATATTTATCTGACATCAGGTTTAAGATTTTAAATAAATAATAATTGAGATATAAACAGTAGTATCGATATTCTTTTTCAGTTCCTAAACAGCAGGAATTATACCCAACATGTAATTTCTTTCTCAGAGTTGCCATAGGCACCAGAAGCACATTCTAGGCTGCACATAATCCAAACTGAACATTGCACCAAACAAATTTACACCTCCACCCCCTCTCCCCGTGGAAGTTCACAGCCTAGGACAGCTGGTAGCAGCCATTCCAGTGAACAGCATTTCTGAATGCCGAGAAAACCAGACAACAAATATTTAATAAGCACTTCCTAAGTGCAAAGTATAATGCCAAGTAATACAGAGAAGGTAAATACATATACCAGAAATTCTACTGTGAAGGAATTAATAATATAACTGATAGACCCATACATATATCCGGCAACCATCCATCCATCCCTCCACCTATTTATTCTTCCATCCATCCAACTTTCCACCCCCATCCATTCAGCCCTACATCTTTCCACCCATCTACTCAAACCATTGTCCCATTCACATAGCAACCCTGTCACCCATCCTCCTGCCCTCTCACGACCCTGATCTTCCCTTCCAATTGTCCACCCACCCACTAAACTGCCTTCCATTGCTCCATACATCCATCCCCTCAGCCCTCTAACCACCTGTACTGGGTTGAAGAGTGTCCCCAAAAAATTCATGTTCACGCAGAACCTCAGAATGTGACCTTAATCTGAAAATAGGGTCTTTGTAGATGTTATTAGCTAAATTAAGATGAGGTCATGCTGGATTAGGGTGGGCCCTAATCCAATGACTGGGGTCCTGACAAGAGGGGTAGACAGATACCCACACAAGAAGAAGACTATATAATGATGGAGACAGAGACTGGAATTATGTTTCTACAAGCTAAGGGATACCAAGAATTGCTGGAAACCACCAGAAGTTAGAAAAGGCAGGGAAAGGTCCTCCCCTAGAGTCTTCAGAGAGAGCACAATCCTGTCTACATCTTGGTTTTGGACTTCTAGCCTCCAGAACTGTTACACAATAAATTCCTCTTGTTTTAAGCCACCAAGTTTGCAGGACTTTCTTCAGCACCTCTAGGAAACTAATACTCCATCCCTCCCACCAAACCCTCCTCTCCATCTCTCCAACCCCCAGCCAATATTCCCCCCAACAACCCAACCCTCCACCCATCTATCCATCTATCCATCCACCCAGCCACTTATCCACCCATCTGTTATCCACACATACATAATACCTTATTTAGGGACTATGTGCCATGCATTGCTCTGTGTGCTAGGTATACAATGACAACAACAGCAGTAGCAACATGTCATGGATTTTGCCTCCCATGTATGCTAATATCCCCAGTGATATCACAAGACCTCAAGTATAAAAACAATCTAAGTAAATACAATGGCTTGCTACAAAAATGGAACTTCAAGGCAAGTTCCTTAGCCATCCCGGCCACCTGCAACCATATTGGTGGCACTCAGGCCCTTCCAAAATTGAAGTTTTAGAGCCTCCACTAGGAAATAAGCAAACATCCAAGGTCTCTTCCCAGGTGGATATATTGACATTACATAAATAACCATACAAATAAATACACATTTATCAGTTTTGCTACATCCTATGAAGGCAAGAACTCAGCTCTACAAAGAAGATAACAGCACTGCAGAGGCCAGGGCACTACTCAGGATTGGAGAGTGATGGAAGCCTCCCTGAGTTGGAGAAACAAAACACACCCATAAGAAGTAAAAAACATCATTTCACAAAAGGGCTTAATGCAGAATCTGGGGTTTACTGGATTTTGGACGACTGCTGCTCACCTCAGAGGAGGGAGAGCCCACTGCAGACCACAAAGGTTCCCTGGAGAAAGATTTCCTGGACCCTGAAGGATAAATGAGGCTTAGGTAACGGAGGAAAGAGGAGTACCTATTTTTAGGGTGGTCCTCATTAAACAAAAGTGCAGAAGTCATTCATCTATTCCAAGGGATCGTGACTTTTATGCGCCAAGGACCACTTTAGCCGTCCGATGAAGACTTCAGTTTCCTTCTCAGAACAAAGCTGTTAAATAACTAAAATAAAATACACTGGATTACCAAAAAAAACCCCAAACTATATCAAAATACAGCCATAACAATTTTTTAAATAAACAGATGTGTATCTGTCTGTATTAACATGCTAATTTACAAAATCTGTGCTGTGTACACTAACTACAATGATTCCAAAATAATTTGGTGAAAGTAAATAACAATTCTGAGATATCTGCAACAATGTTAATGTCATATGAATATATATCTGATTTCTCCTAGTGAAAAAAAATAAAAGAGCTGCTGCTATTACTGTGGTTTGTTGCTACCATTCAAAATGAAAGGAAATGAATATTTCAGTTAGAGGTAAATGAAAATAGGCAATTTTTTTTTCCCATCCAAATTTACAGACCACTGAATTCTATCCACAGACACCTTGGGGGCCGATTTATGTGATTTAGGTATTTAGGTATTCATGTATTCATCCTTTCATTTATTTACTCATTCATTCCCCCAAATCCTGAGTGTTGATGACATTCCTGACAATATAGTTAGTGCCAGCAACACACTGAGGCAAAAAAGACAGATGTAGTGTCTTCCCTAATGAGCTTATATTCTAGTGGGCAGAGACAGTCACCAGGCAGGTGAATAAACAAGAGATTTGTAGATGTGATAACTGCTGGAAAGAGACTCCACAGGGTGCCATGGGGACAGGGGAGGCTTCCCTTGTGTTAGTATCCACGAGGAGAGAGCTGTGCAGGAGCATGGAAACCACGACACAGGAAGGGGGGATTCAGACAAAGGCCCCACAATAGGGCAGAAGCCGGGTATCTGAGAAATAGGAAGAAGGTTCAGGTGGGCAGAGTGAAGACAGCGACAGGAGGTGAAAACAGGTGGAGCGGCCGCAGACCCCCAGGGGATGGGTTTGGGCAGTGCTTTAAGTGCAGCGGGTAGCCACTGAGGCAGCTTAGGCAAGGGAATCCCAGAATTGGATTATATTGTTTTAAAAGATTTCTTTGGACAATGAGTGCAGAGTGGATTATAGAGAAAAAGGTAATTGGCAGAAAAGACCAGTTTAGAGGTCTCCGCGTTCGTCCAAGTCAGCAACAGTGGTGGCTCGAGCCAGGGCTGGGGTTAGAGTGGGGTGAGTGAGGCGTCTTGGGTACAGTTTAAGGAAGTGCTCACACTCGGGACCATGCAAGTGCAGGGTTCAGCGAGTCCACACCTGGACTGATGGTGGAGACAGGCAGGTTGAAGATACATTTTAGAGGTAAAATCAAATTTATTCTAGGAATTTCTGAAGTTCAGAAGTAATAATTTTAGAAGGAAGCAAAAAGGAGTTTCCCACCTAATGTCCACTCTCCCCTTCTTCTTTAGTAGAACTCCAGTGTAATTCTAGAAACAATGTTTCCAGGTAGAACACTGTATTTCCCAGCCTTCCTTTCTATTAGAGGAGACCAATAACATGTAGGCTGAAACGCTATGTAGGACTTCTGAGATCCTGAGAAGGGACATATAGCTGGGTTGTGCCCTTTTTGCTCTTTTCCTTCTTCTTGCTTCCTGCACTGAGTGTTAATGTGATGGCTGGAGCTGCAGCAGCCATCTAGGATCATGAAGCAACTCTGATGATGCAAACCATGTGCTTAGGAGTACAATGGAAATACAGAAAGAGCCTAGATCTAAAATGACACCATGAAGCCACCTTGCCAGTCCCAGACCACCTATCTTCAAACTGCTTTAATCTGAGAAGGAGATAAGCTTCAATTTTGTTTTAGCAACTGATTTCTAGGCCTATTTACTAGCAAAAACAATTCCTACCCAATGCATGCTCCTGCCCACAATACTTACTAAAATCCAAATGAATAGAGATTCCTCTACAAACTCATTTCCACTCATTCACTCTGATGTAAATACACTCAACTGTGTGTCTCACTCTGATTGGGTGCCATCAAAAGGAGAATTTTCTCCCCTTTTGCTTTTGAAAAAGGCTCTCAAACACACAGTGAAATAACTGTGGGGCAGAGAGAGGTGATGTGATATTATATATGTCATTATAAACTCTAAGTGCCCCTTTCCTGAAATCCAAGAAGGTTAGTAGTGGCAAAGGAACAAAAAAAGCCACAGTGATGAACAGAACGCATTGGAAAGTGGCTGGGACGCCGGGAACGAATGAGTGCCAGCTCTGACAAATGTCAGATGTCAATCAGAAGTGAAGAAAGGAAGGAGTTCCCTCCAAAAGTGGTGGAGGGGACACCCTCACAAACAGAACATAAAGGCAAATCTAACTCAGCAGCAAAATGGGATTGTGTGCAGCCAGGGCTCGTCACTTTGTAAGGTGGCAATAGGCTGTTTCGTCAGCTTCTCTGCTGAAATCAGAGAAATGCTGGAAGGGATTTTGAGACCATTTGCTAATTCTTCCATTATATAAGGGAGGAAACTGAGGCTCAGTCAGGCTAAGGGCCTGACCAAAGTCACACAAAAAATTAGGGGTGGGCTGGGATGGGATGAGAATCCAAGTCCCATCTTTACTGACTTCTCTGCTGATGTACACACCTCCTTTGTGCATTTGGAGTATCAGCTTCCAGCAGAGGCAGGGATTGGCAAACTTTCTGTGTAAAGGGTCAGACGGTGAATGCTTTAGGGTGCAATTGCACACCTCTGCTGCTGTTGTAGCACAAAAGCAGCCCAGACAGCAGTAAACAAAAGTGTGTGGCTGTGCTCCAATACGATATATTTACAAAAAACAGCCAGCCAGCTGTATTTGACCTGTAGGCTGTAGGTTGCCACCCCTACGTGGCACGTGGATCCATGTAGTCCCCAAACCAGCACCATCAGCAGCATGTAGAACTTGCTAGAAATGCAAATTCTCAGTCCCCATGCCTCCAAACCTAATGAATCAGAAATTCCAGAGATGACAATCAGAAATCTATGTTCACAAGCCCTCCCGATGACCCTGACACACACTAAAGTTTGCAAAACATTGGGCAGAATCACAGCACACCACTGCATGTGAAAGCCGCATCTTGCCCAGCTATTTCCAGCACATAGTCTGGCGTTTGGCTTCTAGGAGGTGCCGACAACAGTAACCACCGGCCTCCCACCTGAAAATCTATTCTCCCCTTCTTTTATGTGAGCAGGAAATAAAATTCTGTCTCACTTAAGCCATTGCTAATTTGGATTTTCTGTGATAAACCGCCAAATCTGATCCCACTGATTCAGTATCTGGTGAATATCTGTTGAATAAATAAATCAATCTCAAGCAAATTATATCTGGATAACAAGTCACAGGTAGATTTGATTAGTTTAAAAACTGTTGCTTCAATACAATTTTATCAGTAGATAAAATTCTCCAAAATACAGTGTCCACAGGGGCCAAAATAATAAAAAGAACCACATTAGGTGGTGGAAACACGGGAGCCTGCTACACACAGAGTAGCCTCCATTTCTCATGCTGCCCAAAGCCAGGCTGGTAATGGGGCAAAAGTCCTCTTCTCGGGCTCCCCCAAGGAGGCTGCCACTATATCCATGACCCCACCGTCACCTTCTCCTAGCAGCCTTTCCTAATTAGAGCCCTCCTAGAATTCTGGGACGTTGCATCTCAGCAGCACGTATAGGATTGTTCTGCCCTGCTTCATTCGAATCACACTGATGTGTCCTTTTGCAATGATCCTCAAGTTACTTCTCAAGCAGAGAGGTTTTCTTGCCCATGGTAGGCTCTCAATCAATATCTATAGTACGTTACTGACTTCATTGGTGAGTGCTTTGTTACTCCTGCTAGAACAGAAATTCTTTTAGAAGCTGGGACCTGCTTTTCTATTTCTCGAACAACCCCCCACTAGCCACAGCAATGTGCACGAGCCCTGTATCTGCAGGCACTTGGATGCTGGGCGATGAGTCCCAGGTGCTTCCCCTCCTCTGCCAATTCTGATGCACCAGGATGGCATCATCACCGGGCCCATCTCATCTTCACTCCCTGGGGCCTGAAGTCTGGCCTGATTCCCAAAGCCCCGCACAGGGAGCCTCCAACATTTTTAATGAGGACCTTATTCATCAACCAGAAAAAGATGAACAGTTTCACTCCATGTGAGCCCAGCATCTCATCAAACCTATGCTTACTCCTACTGCTCATGCCTTGGTGTTTCTCAAGCTTTTATAACCCAGGCCCCCTTTGCAAACATTTTTAACCTTGCATTTTCCTCTAACATTATTCAAAATCACCAGATGAATTGACATTGTGACTAAAACATATCAACAGATGTCATTGTTCAATAGCCCCTGCTGCCACCACGCCAGGAACATCACACACACACGTCTCCATTGAAATCTTAGCTTCACATGCTATTCTCTGTTTCGACTTCTCTATACACTTCAGAGAAACACAAATTACTGTTTGATCCCATGGACTAAATAAACTAGGGAGAAATCTCCACTGCTTCAGGGCAAGATTGAGATCCAGCCAGTTGTTTATGGCTGGCAACCAACCATCCATTTGGTCAGTGCATTCATTCAAGCTGACCAGGTGCCCGTGCCTGAATAATTGTTAAACTTTCTCAACATCATTTGCATACAGAGACCAGAAGGTGCCATGAATTGGATAATCCATATGAGCATGAATAGAAGAGAAGAGTTAGGACCATGCAAAAAAGTACATAGAAATTTAGCAAAGTCTTGTGGTTGACCTATAAAAAGGCTCTCCACATTGCATCCCACACAAAGAGAAACTTAATAAACCTCTGATGCAATTGTGCTTTCATACATGCCAATACGTTCTATGCTTTATTTTAAGGTAACCTGCTTGCCTGGCATTCCTTGGGAGGATTATTAACCATCATTAAACGATTAACCATCATCATTAAAGTGATAGCCCACTGCCATCCAGCCAAGGGCATGCTGTGTGGAGGTGCCCACGTGAGAAACAACTTGTTAGCAAAATAGTGCACCTGCAACCCAGAGCATCAACTCTTAGGACTTTTTATTTCAGGCTCCTTATTAAAACCACTGTTTTCCTTCTCCACTTATGGCAATTTAATACATATGTCACAGAGGTCTCTATTTCAACTTCAGGTTAATCACTGCCCATCTCTCTAAGGTGCCCCCAGGACCTATCTACCCACTGAAGTTCATTTAATATGTATTTAAATCTCTTTCATTTGCTCCTTATGTGACCGCAGGCAAATGACTTAACCTGAGTTTTCTCATCTGTAAAATGGGGCTAATAATAGCTTCTACCTTATAGTGTTTTTTAAAGAATTTGATGAAAGAATAGATATAAAACACCTAGCATGGTGCTTGGCATATATTCAATAGTGTTAATAATTATGGAAGATCTCATTGGCCCCTGAGTAGACTGCTAAGCTGGTAGAGGGTTGGATACATCATTTACTTCAACCCCATCTCAACCAACACTATTCTAATAGCATGCTGAAAGTTACCTGCCTATCATACCTTAAAGGTTGTTCCCTGAGAGAGCTTTTATAATTCTCAGCCACAAAAAACAATGGTGATCTAGCACCTCTTGTATTATCCTGGATGGAGCTGGAGCCCATTCTACTAAGTGAAGTATCACAAGAATGGAAAAACAAGCACCACATGTACTCACCATGAAATTGGTACTAATTGATTGGCACTTATGTGCACATACAGTAGTAATATTCATCGGGTGTCAGGCAGGTGGGAGCGGGGAGGACGGGATGGGTACATACACACCTAACGGGTGTGGTGGGCACTGTCTGGGGGATGGACATGCTTGTAGCTCTGACTCAGGCAGGGCAAAGGCAATGTCTGTAACCTAAACATTTGTACCTCCACAATATGCTGAAACTGAAAAGAGAGAGAGAGAGACAGAGAGAGAGCTTTCGGAAATGTATGTAGACATCGTGACTTCAACAAGGTGACTTATCCTGTCCTGCTAACACCTCCCACAGTCACTTTCAGCCCCACCCCATCTTAGAGCTGAGAGGGAACATTCTTCAGGCTTCAGAAAGCAGATGATGCTCTTCCCTGCGAGCAGGATTTTCTATCTCGCAGCGTCGGAATGGGAGCCTGACAGCCTTTGAAGTTTGGGATGTGTCTTCCCTTCTGTGCCTTTCGGGTGTCTTTACTTCTGCTACACTGCACTCCTGGGGAGGGCTGGCTGAACACTAGCTCATGAAGCAGCCCCTGGGCTCCTTCCTGGAGTCTGACACTGTCTGTCTCATCATGTCCTTCTCCTGGAGACATCACCAACTTATTTATCTCTCTGTCATAAAAGGAGAGGAGGAAGGAACGGCGGAGAGCTTCAAGGTTAGCCAGTGTTTGCAGAGGAAAAATGGTATGCTGAAGATGGATGTGTGCTGAAAAATAACAGTTCTATACAAATGCAAGGGGACCTCACAGTCAACAGGGACAAAACTACGGGCCATCTTATTTTCCTCATTGCATCATGCCTCACGATCATTCACTCTGTTTATAAAAACGATGAGCTACAAAGAGACCTGTGTTTCCAACCAGGATCTATCACTCTGAGACTTGGGATAAGTTAACTGACGCATGGTAAGCCTTCCCTCCCGATGTCTGTTAAGTGTGATGACAGAGGATCAACCTCCCACAAGATCCAGAGGGTTCAGTGAGACAGTGCATGTGCAGAGCCAGCACGGTGCCCGGCTCAGCAGCAGGCACTTAGGAAATGCTGACTTTAATACTGATGCGTAAGACCAGCCCATCGTAGCAGCATCATCTATGACAGCCAAAGGTGGAAACAAACAACCCAAATGTCCGTTCCGCACCAGCACCTTCCCAGCTCATGCTATGGTACATGGATGAACAAATGAATGAATGAATGAGCACAAAAAGTGAGCCCTGCCTCTCATTGCATCCCCTAGCTAGGAACTCGCTCACATTTTGCCTCTATCATATTCCCTCTTTTGTTGTTCCTTTCTCTCTCTTCATACCTTATGCTTAAAAAACCATGTGTATATGTGGCTTCTGCTAAAGCTATGTTCCTCCCTTCATTTTTTTCTGTCCACAATAAAAAGGCAGGAAATAAATTTTTACTTTACATCCACACAAAACACCCAAGAAAAATTCACACTGAATCTCCAAATAAAGAAAGGCGAGGAGGCTAGGCCCTCCCGACGGTGGAGCCACGAGTCTGTTTTGACAAGTTATCTCCTCGTAAACACACTGGTTTATCTCATGCTAAACAATTAGACGTGCAATTTAGGCAAAAGAAAAAAATATACTGCACATATTCCAGACAGCTTGTTAGCATCCGCGCCAGTGACACAAGCGATCGGGACACGGGGCTGATGTTAAATAAACTGGAGGAGCGAATGTTTATGGCAACACTCGGAACATTGCCATCCACATGTTGCATTCCCAGAGGGGTGCCCAAGGAGGACTGTGGGGAAGGTGGGGTGAGAAAGAGTCCACGAGGAAAACAGCAGTGCTCCGAGAGGACTGGGGCTGATAGGGATTGGAGTAGAGGCACGTAGCAGGCTGAAATTATCCACAGGCCAAGCCAGTGGTTCTCAATAAGAGACACAACTGTCCACACCAAGGGACGTTTGGCAAGTCTGGAGACATTCTGGTGTCATAAATTGGTCAGGGTACCAGCATTGCATGGGTAGAGCCTACAATGCACAGGACAGCCACTCTGTCCACCCCATTGCAAAGAATGACATGGTCCCAAATGTCTTGATGCCAAAGCTGAGGAACTCTAGACTAAGACACAGCAGAGTGAAAACCAGTTCTGCTCCCCAGTGGCTGTGGAACTTGAGCAGGTCAATTAAACCCTCTGGGCCTCCAGATGAGTCTGATGGAAACCTGCGAGACAGAAGACATGGGATGGAAGATATGCAATGCACATAGCAAATGCCTCCATGAACCCTAGACCCTCATATGTGCTCCTCCCTGTCCTCCACCTCCCCAAGGCTTAGTTATCCATTCATTCACCCAGTCCTTCAGCCATCATGTATTGAACGTCTACGATGAGCCTAGAGATGGGTCCTGGGTATTCAGCATCAGATCAGACAGGTGAGGCCCCTGCCTCATGGAGCATCCAATTGGGAGAGGCAGGCAACAGATAATGGACAAACCAAACTTAGGACCAGTCCCCTGAAGGTAGAATACCTCTCTGAGGTTTTGTCAACTGGCTATGAATTGCTGTGCAGTTGGGTCAGCCAGTCCTGCAGACCACCTCACACGCAGGCCATCTGGACCCATTGGTTTCCAGAGGGGACACGATCCAAGGGTTCTCTTCCCTTCACCTGCTTTTCTCAGGGGGACTTTGCCCTCTAAGAAGTCCACTCCTTTCTGTCCAGGTTCCTTTTCCTGTCCTCCTCTCCCCACTTCTCTGTGTTTAACACCAACATGGCAACTATTGAGATCCCTGGTCACTGGGGAGTATGACGATTTCACGTCTTCACTAAAGTTAACAACTATCATTTATCCAGTACTTCCCTTGAGCCGCGTGATGGGCAGTAGTGATCAGAAGGGAAAATCTAGTGTGTTAGAGTTGGGAAATCAGTTGAAGTCATACGTTCATAAAAGAACCATGTCCGGCACATGGTCCAATGTCAAGTACTGTTGAATGAAAACTTAGGATTTGTGGTTAGAAGTTTTGTGAAGGTAGAATCATACATAGACTAGATGTATCCACTTGAAAATACTCTGAAAATCATATCAGTAGAAATGCAATGTGGTAAGCATATTGGTTCGTCAGTAATTTGGATGACTGACAGATCCAGGGGAAGTAAGGGCAGAACTATAAAATATCTGCACTCTGACAACTGCAATAATAGAGTCACGGAGACTTATTGGCTGAGGCTTGGGTCTCAATAAAAATGTGGGCATACATCTCTCCTGGTTGCCCTGATCATGAAAGTCCCTTCTTCACCCTAATAACATTGTATTGAGCAAAACTTCAAGTGCATTAGGCTACCAGGATGAAGCTATGTGTTGCTATAATAAGCCATGTCTGCAGAGAGGGAATGAAGTGGAATTTGGGAAGGTGTGGCATAGAGTACAAATGATGAGTTTCATTTCACCAGGCCAGGTTCGGGTGGTAAATGAAAGGGACACATTGAGTCTTCCTCGTTTGTACTTGTACAAATACTGATTACGAGAGGCAGCTCGTGCTCTTGGGAGCATTTTGGACATGGTACCTGGGTGCCACTCCTATCACCACCAGCACGATCCCAAGCACCTGCCCGGCCTTTCACTGTCGCTTCTTGGAAGGCAACCCTAGAGGAAAAGGGGAGGGGACCTGACACCAGGCTAAATATGGGGTTAAATATTTTACATGGTTCATCTTGTTTAGTTGTTCACACAACCCTATAAGGTCAGTACTTTGGTTTATCCCCATTTCACAGACGAGGAAATGGAGGTTCAGGGAGGGCCTGTAGCTTGCCCACTTAAGTGGGACAGCTAAAATCCAAAGGAGGCACCCTGACTCCAAAGCCCACATTCTTGACCACTAGGTAAAACAGTCCCCCCCAGGAAGACCCTCGTGTCACAGGTTCATGATCCAAAGGTGATAATACCTTTACCTGGGGCCTTGGGAACATCTATGGCTGCCTCAATCAGTCCAAATCAATCTAGAGCCATCGTGAGAGTGAGCACAGATGTCTCAAGCAATGCCCTTTGCAGTTAAGGGCGATGAGGCCAGCCTTTGCTGCATTTCCTGCTGGTCGGGAACTGGACTCATGTGCACATTCCACCCCTGGCAATTCTGCACCCTCAGTGTGTAGCATGAGAATAGAGAATAAATGGAAGTATCAGTAAAAGAGTGAAGAGTAAACTTCCAAATCCAGCTGACCTGTGTGGGCTAAAGGACTCAGCAAAGGGAAACAGCTACCTACAATTATATGGCTCCAAGTCCCAGAAGGGTTGTTATGTTAATATAACCACAGTCTCTCAGCAGTAGCTGCAACTCGGAAGTACCTGGGGAGCTTTACAAACTACTGAGGTCCAGGCCCCATGCCCAGGGGTTCTGTTTTGATGGGTCTGCAGTGTGGCCTAGGCATCGAGAGGTTTTTAAGTTCTCCGGGGTGAGTCTAATATGCAGCCAAGTTTGAGAACCACTGGGCTTACCCACTCTTGAAATCTCAGAAATCTTGAGTAGGCTTCCAGAATAGGGCAAGTGCTTCTCCAGATGTGGTCTTCGGACCCCCTGACATCAGAATAACCTGGGAATCTGGTTAAACACGCAGCATCCTGGGCTCTACCCCCAAAAAACTGGACTCAGTATTTCTGGGGAATGGTCCAGGAATCCACATATTTAACAAGCTCTCCGGGTGATTCTGACACTGATGTTTCGGACCCTTCAGAATAGCGGGTAGTCAGAGCCTGTGGCTGGTTTTCAACAAAGTGGAGGAGGAGGAGGACCCATGAGCTCAGAGGCAGAGGCAGGCTGGGGAAACTCGGTGATAAGATCCCATAATTCTTGAGCATTCCTGAAACCCAGGGTAAGATGGAAGGTGCTTGCAGGAAGCCAGTGGGAGACAGAGGAAACATTTTCAGACTGGTGCCTCTAAAGATGCACGGGAGTGTCTCACCACACGTCGATGTCATGCAGGGTTGGTCTGGGAAAGCAATTCTGAAGCCAGAGGAGGTGGTGGTGGCCACTAAAATCCCAGCCCAGTGGAATCACTGGAACATCCTCTTCTCACCTTCCCTCTAATCCTGAGTCTGGGGTCTGACGAAGCACAGAGGGCTGGCCTAGTCTTCCTTATCCCCCAAGCCAGCACAAATTAATAGATTCCTAAGCCACTGTGATGTCAGAGGATAAAAACGTAGGATGAGAGGTGGAAAATGGATCACAGACAATACTACTAGGCGCTCTTCATCAAAAGAAAGACCTTCTCTTCATCAAAGGGCAAAATCAAGTAATGAAAAGACAACCTCAGGATGGAAGAAAATATTTGCAAATCATATACATAAGAATCTAGTATCCAGAACATATAAAGAACTCTTACAACTCAACAATAAAAAGACCACCCAATTAAAAAATAGGCAAGGGATTTCAACAGACGTGTCACATAAGATGGCATAAAAATGGCTCATAAGCATATGCAAATATACTCAACATCATCAGTGACCAGGGAAATGCAGATCAAAATCACAAGGAGATATGACTTCACACCTAGGCTACAATTAAAAAAATGGAAAATAACAAATGTTAACAAGGATGGGGATAAACAGGAGCCCTCCCACACTGAAGATAGGAATGTAAGATGGTGCAGTTACCATCAAAAACAATGTGGCAGTTTCTCCAAAAAGCTAATCAAAGAATTACTGTATGATGGAGCAGTCCCATTCCTAGGTATGTATAGACCCAAGAGAACTGAAAACAGATGTTCAAATAAAAACTTACATGCAAATGTTCATAGCAGCATTATTTATAATAGCCAAAAAGTAGAAACAATCCAAATTCTCACCAATCAATGAAAGGATACACAGACTATGGTATGCCCATATGATGGAATATTAGTCACCCCTAAAAAGGAATGAAGTAGTGATGGTTTCTGTGACATGGATGAACATTGAAGACGTTGTGCTAAGTGAAAGAGGCCAAACACAAAAGGCTGCATGTGTATGATTCCATTTATATGAAATTTTCAGAATAGGCAAATCCATAGAGATAAAAAGTAGATTACTGGTTTCCAAGTGCTGGGGAAAAGGGGTAATGGCAGAGTGCTAATAGGTACCAGGTTTCTTCTTAAACTTTTGAAAATGATCTGCACTTAGACAGTGGTGACACCTGCACAATACAGTCAATATACTGAAAACCACTGAATTGTAAATTTTAAAATGGTAAATTTTATGTGAATTATATCTCAATTAAAAACATTTCAAAATAATACCCATTATCATGTATTGACCAATTTCTCCTCACTGGGCTCAGTGCCATACATAAACCAAATATCTGGTCCTTCGATATTAATCCTTGAAAGACTCCAGTCTAGTAGTTTCTATTAATGCCAAGAGACACCACAGTGTAGGAGTTTGGAACATGACTCTGAAGCCAGACCACGTGGGTTAAAATCTCAGCCCTGACCTTGCTGGAACTTTAAGTTGGTCATTTCACCTCTCTGTGCCTCAGTTTCCCCATCTGTATGTTAGAGAATATAACAGTATCCAGTGCCTGGCACATAGTAAGCACCTAGTAAATTTGGGGTGATCCCTTAAAGGTCCTCTCTTCTCTTCTCCTTCCCTCTCATGCGGGGGTTTTCAGAATCATACATTATACAGTCAGGTTAGGATATTGAGACCCAGAGAGATGACATGACTTGTCTAAAACCCCACAGCTGGTATGTATAAATCTGGGCTCTGAACCCAGACAGAGACCCCAGAAACTGCTCTTAGCCACTAAGCTTCTGCAAGGGCAGTGAGAAAATTCAAACTATTCCCGTTTTCAGTGTAAGGAAGTTCTCTCTGAGACCCATCCATAAGAGTGAAAAACGTGCCCACGGTGCGCCCAGGAGAAAGCACAGCAAAACGCAAACGTGCTTCATGACTGGACCGGAAGTCGCCCAGATCGTTCCCCCAGCCCTGCCCCTGGGATGTCAGGAAGCAAAGTGGGTCGAGGATCCCACCCCCACAGGCCTTCCTCTGAGTCACCGGCAGGAAGTCTACCGCTGGTTGTGTTTATTTACCCTCTCCGCTGCTGCTGCGTTAGGGGCTGCTAAGCTTTGCAAATTAACTCACAACGGTATCCAGTGGGCCTTGACCCAAAAACCATCCATAGGAGAATGTTCACGAGGCAACATCTGCTGCCTCTGTCCCGCAAAACCCAGAACCACGGTGCCATGTTCATGCCCAGACTAACGAAGGCGGGGACCTAGAAGCCGCCATGTGAGTCACATGAGTTAGGCAGGTTCAGGGTCGCTATAAACTCTCACCAGGCTTTGTAGGGCTCGCTGTGAGGCAGGGTGGAGAACACACGTCAGCCGTCCTGAGAGCTAGGACCTATATCGTGTCCTCTGCCTGAGAGACGAGTTTGGTTTAACTTTTATTTCAGACCATATTCACGTCATAGCTAATCCAGAATACTCTTCGGCGTTTGGCCTGAGAACTACAAAGAGGAAAAGGCCCAGGTCTCCCAGCATCCCAAGGTGCTCGTAGTCTAGAGGAGAAAGAGCCATGAGGACTGAACATGAGTCTGGAAAAGTCGAGAGCGCTGTGAAAGCTGCATGGTCAGCCACCCTCTGCCCTGAAATGTGGGCTGAGACATCCACCTGTCTCCCGGCAGCTCCACCTGGGAAGATGTGTGGAAGGCACAGTAAGGGCCCAAAAGAGGTCCACACCCTAATCCCTGGATCCTGTGAGCATATTACCTTACGTGGCAAAGGGAACGTGGCAGGTGTGGTTAAGTTAATGATCCTAAGATGGGGAGGTGATCCTGTATGATCTGAGTGGGCCCAGTATAATCCCAAGGGTCCTTACAAGTGGAGGGCCTTTCCCGGCTTTGGTTGGAGGGCGATGTGACTACAGAAGAAAGGCACAGAGAAGTGCAGCGTTGCTGGCTTTGGAAACGGAGGAGGGGGCCACAAGCCAAGGGCTGTGGGCAGCAGACTCTAAAAGCTGGAAAAGGCAATGAATGCTTCCTCCCCTAGAACCTCCAGAAGGAACATGACCTTGCCAACACCTTGATTTGAGCCTAGTGAGACCTGTGTCCAACTTCTGGCCTCCTGAACTGTAAGATTATAAATGGATGTGTTTTAACCCCAAGCGTGTAGTAATTTATTAGAGCGGTAAGAGAAAACTAATACGATACCTAGCTGGCATCTCTGATCTATTGCCCATCTCAGTCATAGCAGCCCCTGACTTCCAGGTGCTCTGGCCAAACACTTGGGAGGCATCTCCAACTCTTCTCTTTCTCTCATTTTTCGCACATCTGTCAGTAAATCTGGTCCACACCACACTCCCCGTCAGAATGGCCCCGTCAATCAGTCCTCCACCATCTGCCCGAAACACTGCAGTGATTTCCCAGACAAGACCTTCGACCTTACAAGGCCCTTTAGGGTTCAGTCTGTGATTCCTTTTCTGCTCTCATCCCCTTCCTCTTACATGTTTCTCAAACACACCAATAATGCCCTCACCACAGGGCCTTTGCACATGCTGTTCTCTCTTCTTAGAATGCTCTTCTATGGAGCCCACTCCCTCACCTCTTTTGGATCTTGATTCACATATCATCTTCCCTGTGAGGCCTTCCTTAGCATCATTTTTAAAACTGCAGCCTCATCCCTGACGTTCCTTATCTCCACCGTGAACTCAGGCCCAGATCAGACAGCTCTGTTTTGAGCCATCCATGTGATCAGGAAAAGGTATCCATCTCTCTAAGCTCTGTTTCCTCATCTATACAATGGGGTTGTGGCAAGGGCTGAGTGAGATTGTGACGATGGTTTCACAGGTGTATGCCTACGTCAGCACTCATCGAGCTGTACCGTTTATCGCATGTCTATTATGTCTCAATAAAACTGTTAAAATTGAAAAATGGTAATAAAAATGACAACAATAATAAAGGGCTTAGTCCAGTGCATGAAACGTCTTCATAAAATGTAAGATGCTGCTGATTTACGGCCACAGAGCAAGTGCCTGGAACTGCTCTGAGGAAATGACAGGCTCACCTAATCCTCACGCCCGCACTGTTAGTCAGTGTAATCCCCATTTCACAGATGAACAAGGTGAGGCTCAGAGGCCACAACTGCAGAATATTCTAGAACACAGAAAGTCCTCTTTCCAGCATGTCCTGGTGAGAGATGAAGCAATACATAGGAGGGAAAAGCAGAGTCCGAGGGGAGGCACGTGGAGACACAGTAAGGGAAGCAAACGGGAGAACCAGGGAATTCTCAGAGCATCTGGCAGGTCCCCAGGGGCAGAGGAGCCAGGCTATGTAGTGACATCCCCAAGAACACAGCTGCAGCCTCGGTTGTCTGCTCTCTGTCACCACTGCCCTGCCAGGCACCCTGGGAGCAGAGAATCTTCTCCCTTTCTCTGCCTGCAGCAGCTGCCGTAGAACAAAGGGTACGACCCCCTCCAGGCAAAGAGAGGTAAGAGGCTACCGGGGAGCCAATGCCACCGTCACCCCCTCAGAAGCCTGTCCACGGGGTGCTGCACGACTCCACTGGCAGAGCCCCCCAGAAGGGGGTGTGCTGACTGCCAGGTCGCTGGCTCTGCACTGCAGTAGCAAACATTCTGTTGTGTGTTCCAAGTCCCCGGGGTCTTTCTGTTTTCACTGGCCGTGGTAATGGCAGTGATAACCGTAACAGGACAGCCTCGCACTCCATTCCTTCAAACAACCGTGCCCCAACAATGCCTGAGATCTGCTCACACCGGTGAGGACTCACAGTCCCAGCTCTTTCCTGTGACCACCCAGAGAACAGTCACTGAGGACTTGCCAGGTGCCAGGCAGTGTCTTGAGGCCAAGGATTTGGAGGGAAACGAAATACACAAAGCTCATGCCTTCGGGAGCTGAAATTCTAGCAGGGACTGGTGGAGGCGGGTGCAATATGGATGAAAACAACCAAATAAGCATAGTAATGTCACCATTTGATAAAGGTTGTGCAAGAAAGGAAGTGTTGGGCTAGAGAACAATAGGAAAGAACTTACTGGGTGGTCAGAGAAGGCCTCCTAAGGAGCTGGCCTTTGAGCTGAGACCAAAAAGATGAGAAAGAGCTAAGGTGATATGTTTCAGGCAGAGAGAAATGAAAGCCCATGGGGTAGGTGCTATGGTCTGAATGTTTGCATCCCCCCAAATTCCTATGTTGAAATCCTCGCCCCAGTGTGATGGTATTAGGAGGTGGGGCCTTTGGGAGGCTGTTGGGTCATGCGGGGGCTTAGTGCTCTTATAAGAGAGGCCCCAGAGAGATCCCTGGCCCCTGCCACCATGTGAGGACAAAACAAAATGACAACTGTCTACAAACCAGGAAGCAGGCTCTCACTAGACACTGAGTCTGCCAGGGCCTTGATCTTGGACACCCCAGCCTCCAGAACTGTGAGAAATACATGTCTGTTGTTTACAAGCCACCCAGTTTATGGTATTTTGTTAGAGCAGCCCAAACAGACTGAGAGCTTGGCGCAATCTGGGAAGAGCAGACAGGAAGAAGGGTGCTGTGATCACAGAATGCCGTCAGCATCGTGCTTTGTAAGCATGTTCCTATCAGAGAACCCCAGGTTCAACGCCTGACGTGGCTGCCTCCTGCCTTGTATGAGTTTGAACCAATTACCCCCATGCCACGTTGCTCTCAACTCACAAATAAGGAGGATAACGGAACTGCACTTATGGCATTTTTGTGAATATAAATCAAATTAATTCACGTAAGGTGCTTAATATGCAGCTCATAGTAAGTGCTCAGTAAATGCCGGCCATTTTTATCACCCCCTGCCTGGATGCCAGAACCCAGCACGGCAGAGCATGTTCCAGGCCCAGCACGGAGATCTGATTCATCTCCCGAAGGTCCCCTGTTGAGTTCCTTGCTGTGGCTCTCGCTCACAAGGCCATCATCAAATATCTGTTGAATGAGTGGGCTTCCTGGCTGCTTTCTCTTTAAGCCTCCAAAAGGCACCTCCTTATGATTAGGTTTCCTCTGTGAGCAATGGGACTCTGCCGGTCCCCGGGATTTTGCAGAAAGGAAAGGTGGAAGGGAGATGGTTATTAGCCGCTATCTCTGCAAACGCTGAGCCATCTGCACCCCGTTACCTAAGCACAGACCTCTGTGGGTGCCAAACTTCAGAGCCCTGAAAGTTGGAAGGGATTCCGAGCTTGGATCCCTCAGGCTAGGCTATTCTTGGAAGCCGAGCAACCGCGCCTGCCACAGGGAGATGAGTCATGCTGGGGGTGAAGGCTTGATGGATTCCTCCGAGGCAGCAGCTATTTATCAGGGCAGATCTATACGCCACAGAAAACGGAGGGAGGGAGGGACAGAGCACAGAGTCAGTGCTCCTTAAAGCAATATCACGGTCACCCGGACCCTCATGCTGTAGCCAGATGACACTGCCTGGGACCCTCTCACCAGGCAAACGCCCACCTCAAGGAGGCCCGGTGCTGTCATCTGACGTACTGTCCCCGTTCTATTAGAACAGCCCTTTCAAGAGCTCATAAAGCTCCGCCCTCCCAGCTCAGGTAGCCCATTCGTTAATTTCCATCTTGTGTGTCCTGCCCCCACGAATGTCTTCGTCTCCCTGTTAGATTCTAGGATCTTGCTTTGCAGAATCTACCGTTGCTCACAAAACTCTGAGTCGAACCTGAGGGCAGAATCAGAGGGGTCTTGTCTCATTTTGTTTTCGCAGAGTCCCAAAACTGCAGAAGAGAGTGACGTGCCATAAACAGGACGAATGCCATTAATATAAAGATCTGCCATGGGGCAATTTCCTAAGGTCTCCCATGCTTCACCCTGAGTTTAGCATGAAGCAACCGCACTCACCGCTGAGACTTCCCACACTCATTTCAAGGGACAGCAAGCTGGGATGGAGGGGGAGCTGACACACCGAATTCGGGTGCCTGGTTAATTCCGCTCGCCTGGTTTCCTTTGTTCTTCCCAAACTCTGCCTGGCAGTGAGTGAAGCTACTCAGAAGCCAGCCTCGGCTTGCACTTCTGAGTTCTGCTCCTTACATATGCCCCCGGAAACTCACTCCAAGAGATGGCAGCTTAATTAAAAACCACATTCAATCAAACTGTCACTTTGTTTATGAAAAAGTGTCGAGTGGCTGGAAATGGCAAGAGCAAGCACTGAAGATTAATGCTCTAAATTTGTGCTGATTAAAAGTACAACTGAGGCATTAAAAAGAAAGCTCAGTGAACCCGCGGGACCCTCAAGCCCAACACTGCCATTTTCAGACACAACTTGGGACAGTAGCCAATACAAATAGAACTTCTCTCTGCCTAGAACTTTTCCCTACCTGCATGAAGACAAAGTATCTAGCCGGAACCAGTTATTTGTGTTTGTGAAGGGAAACAAACACATCTGAGATGGGCTTATTGGTACCTCTCCAATATCTGCTTGTTTCATAAGCGGCCCATGCTCAAATCTGATGTGCACTGGATCTGGGTCACCCCATGGAACTGACTAAAGTGAGTGAGACTCTCAGAGACCCTCCGACCTCCTCCCCTCACTTTCCAGATGGGGAAGCTGAGACCTCTGGACAGAAAATAACAAGCTCTCGGATGCCAAGGAGAACAGTGCTAGACCTGGAGTCAGCTTTGAGGTTAGCCCCACTCACAAAGTGCATCGACTTCCAGAACCCTCATTTTTCCATAGGGTTATGAAGCCACTGATCTATTTTATCCAGCAGAGAAATCGGCTGCAACAGAAGCCCACCTAGAAACAGTGGCTTTTACCTGACCCCACAAACAAGATGCCTCTTCTGTCTGCAGTCGATCCACTTCACCAGAACTTGAACCTTCCAAAATGTTGTACGGCCACACTCCACCTCCTCTTATGATGGAATTATGACACGGCTTTGGAAAATGGCTCTTTCCAAAGCCACAGTCTCAACCCAAAGACAAGGAAGAATAGGACAGAGTCTCTCCATCCTTTGGTTTGGGTCACCAGCCACAGTAGGCAGAGTTCTGAGATGACCACCAGTGACTCACATCCGTGTGCGATCTCCTCCTCTTGAGTGAGGCTGGAACTTGCAAACATGACAGGCTATCACTCCTGCGATTATGTTACATCATATGGTAACCGTGGAGAGATTTTGCAGATATAATTAAGGTCCCTAATCAGGTGTCTCTGACTTAATTAAGAGGGAGATTACCATGGGTGGGCCTGGTCTCATCAGGTGAGCCCTTTAAAAGAAAGCTTAGACTTTCTCTGCACGTAGGACCTAGAAGCAGCAGAGACTTCCCCCCTCCATTGCTGGTTTTAAAGAAGGAAACTTCTATGAGTTCTACAGCTGCAAGGAAATAAATCCTGCCAACAACTGCGTGAGCTCAGGAAGGAACCCAGAGCCTTGGAGGAGACCACAGCTCTAGCTGACACCTTGAGTGCAGCCTTGTGAGTCCCTCAGCAGAAAACTCAGCTAAGTCGTGCCCAGACCCCTGACCCACAAAAACTATGAGATAATAAATGGGTGTTAGCCACTGAGTTTGTGGCAATTTGTTACACAGCAGTAGATAGCTAATACACCAGCCAAGAACCAATAATTCCTACAGAGGTCAAGGTGAGGATGATGTCAGTGGAACAAGATGAGAAACTAGCACTAGACATTCTCCCACACAGGCCTCCTTTAATAATAATAAAACAGAAAAGACTTCAAACCCTAACTGGCCCATTTCCTTTTCCTGTCATTCTCTTTTTAAAAATTAAAAGCCAGTGTTGGCAGCCTGGGCTGACTTGATCACAGCATGATTAAATAAGCTTCTTCTAAGAGTTAGGGAAAAGAGGATTCGGCAAGCATAGGAGGAGGAACAAGTTGCTCTTTGCAAAAAAAAAAAAAATGTTTTCAAAGGAAACATTCAAGTCTCAAACCTAAAAAAAAAAATCAACAACTTCAGCCAAGAAGAAACTCCCACCATTTGGCATTTGCAAGAGCTACAGGAGAGATGACGCAAACAGGAGCCAGTTCTGGGTGTGCAAATCTCCGACAGGTGTGCAAGGCGCGGCGGTCCTCATGCGAATTCTTCCAACCCCAGACCCCACAAGTGCTTGTGCACGTGAGAAGACTTGCCTGGCTCCTGGGAGATGGGAGCAAGCGTTGGGAGACAGTATTTAATTAAGTGCTAAACTGTGCGTTGCTGGGTTTAAATGGTGACCTTTGTGTAAAGCCAGTTTGATCGTGGGACACTTCCCTTTCAGGAATTACTTGCTTGGCTACCCAATGCAGTCAAGATAAAAATCTAAATTACTGGCCAGGCTTGGTGGCTCACACCTATAATCCCTGCGACTCAGGATACTGAGGTGGGGGGATTGCTTCAGGTCAGGAGTTCCAGACCAGCCTGGGCAACTTAATGAGACCCTTGTCTCTAAAAAATAAAAATAAATTAGCCTGTAGTCTTAGTCCCAGCTACGTAGGAGGCTGAGGATGGAGGCTTGCTTGAACCCAGGTGTTTGAGGCTGCAGTGAGCTATGATTGCACTGCTGAACTCCAGCCTGGGCAACACTAAGCTGCTTCTCCTTCCAATGCTCTTTTCTGTACCCCACTCCCCCACTTTTCTGCCTAGAAAATGTGTCTTTCAAATCCTGCTTTATAAAGGCTCCTCTGAGCAGCCTTCTTGGATTCTTCCTATGGAGAGTCCTCAGATACCCCTAGCATGGCCTGTGCTGTTTCCTTATCTGTTCAACTGAGACAAAAATAGACCCTCAGCTGTAAAAAATTAAATGAGCACACATCAAGGGTTTAGAACCTGGTGGCATGTCTTTAGCACACGGTAAACATGCTGTGACTATTTCTATTATTTACTGAGCACCTACTAAGTACCAAATGCTGTGTGGGCCCCTAGAGTACAAAACAGGCATAGACCCTGCCTTTTTTCCCAGTCTGCACTTTAAGCATGCGGCGTAGCACAGGGCCGCATACACAGCAAACCCCTATCGGTATCAGTCTCCCATGTAAATGAATCCTCTCCTGGAATCTGTCACTAGGATAAAAGGCTTCCAGAAACCCTAAGTCCAACACCAAGGTCATTAAGACCAGAAACAAACCCCAGTGTCTGACATCATTGAGAATTCTGTTCATAGAAGGCAAGTAAAAGGGAGATGCAACAATATAATCCCCGAGGAGACTATTCCCATGTCCTTGCAAAATCTCATTTGGGGACTGGATGTTGAGTGCCTGCCTCATAAAACTACACCTTCATCTCTGCCAGTGTCTTCTCCTCTGCGGAAGTTTATCATCATCTCTGCCCAATTAGGAATTCATCTCCCTCATCTGACTTGTCTAGAGTATGACTTTTCGTCTAAGTTTCATCACCATCTGACACATTAAGTATTTGTTTATCTTATGCCTCCATCCCAATGTATGCTCCATAAGACCAAGAATACGGATTGAGCTCAGTGCTCCATAACTAGGACCAAGGTTTCTTACTCTGTGTAGTGTTGCTATAGAGGAATACCTGGGTGAGTTGTAAAAAAAAAAAAATAGGTTTATTGGGTTCATAGTTCTACAGGCTATACAAGAAGCTGGTGCTAGCATCTGCTTCTGGTGAGGGTGTCGGGAAGCTTCCTTTATGGCAAAAGGCGAAGGGGGAGCCAATGTGTGCAGAGATCACACGGTGAGATTAGAAGGAAGAGAGAGAGAGGGGAAGGCACCAGGCTCTTTTTAACAATCAATTCTTGTGGCAACTAATAGAGCAAGAACTCACTCATTACGTGGGGACCGCACTAAGCCATTCATCAGGGATCCGTCCCCAGGATCCAAACACCTCCCACCAGGCCCCACCTCCAACACTGGGGATCAAATCTCAACACCAGATTTGGAGGGGACAAATATCCCAACTATATCACCAGGTCAGTGCCTGACACATAGTAGACACTCAATAAATATCTGTTCAATGAATAATAATAGTAGTAATAACAGCCAACACTTCGAGAGTACTTGCCATGCACCAGGAACTGTTCTGAGGGGTTTATGTATAAGATATTAACTCGTAATCGATGCAACAACTCTGTGAGCTAGATATTGTTATTATTCCCATATTAGGAAGGAAGAAGTTAAGGCAGGAGAATTTTAGTCACTTGTCCAGCTCTATAGCCAGTGAGTTACAGAATAAAGGTTCAGATCAAGGAGTCTGGCCCAAAGTTTATTGCTCTTAATTGCAACAGTAGAATGAATGAATGAGTGAATGAATGGACAAAAATGTCATGTCTATTACATTCTGTAAATGTAATGCCTGGGGCTATATTGGGGGATGTCCTTACCTACTACCCAGGTGTCTTCTTGAACGCTATAACCCCTACCTGAAGCAAAATCCTATGCCTATGCCTTGCACACGGTAGACACTCAGGGCATTTTTGTTGCATCAGCTCACCCCTGAGTTAGTGCTTTGGGACAATAGAAACACATTTTCATGCAAATCCCCACCTTTCCTTTCCATGGAGATTCACAACACCTATGAAACAAAATACATTTAGTAGTCCTTATCCAGAGCTTTTGACAATAAGCAAACAGAAGCCAGGCTGCCACCCAGTGACACTGTCCTCAGATTCTGGGCCACGGGACTGTTCAATACATGTGGATAATGAGTTCGGAGGAGCAATGACGCCAAAAGAAATTGAGCCTTCTGGATCCTCCCGCTCTCCCTGAGAAGGGAATGAACACTCCGCCTGCCCGGGAGGGTGGGCCAGGCTGCAAACACACGAGATGTTCGTGGCAAGAACCAGCAGCTGTCTGGCCAGACTTCACTGCGAGTGAGCAAATCCCACCTTCTTCGCTAGCTCAGAAGCAGCTGCAAAATCACACTGGGCTCCCAGGAGAAGCTGCACTGTGCGAAGGGTAGGAGCAGCTCAGAAAAAGAAGGGAAGCAGAGAAAAAAAAATTCTGGCTACATATCTACCTGGGACAATCTGTTTTCTCAACAGCACAGAGGACCATGTACCAGGACCAGGCAAGCAAAGCGTGGGCATATGCTGCTCCTGGGTTAATCCACAGACCTCGGGGAAGAGCAAACAGCACTGCTCGGCTGCCGGGCTCTAAAAATACCCAGCACATTCCCACCGAGGCACGAATGGGAAGCTCTTAGTGGGCAGGAATCCTGCCAAACAAATGCCTAGCTGGACACTCCAAAACGAGTCCAAAGGCTGGGGGTGATGAAAACGTGGAATCTAGCAAGGGAGTTGTTGATGAAGCTTTAAGAAAACCGTTGTATTTGGGCTGTCATGAGTCTGGGAGGAGGAGCTTACTCCTGCTACAGCACTGGAAGTCCGTTAATGCAGTGGTTAAAGCCGCAGGCTCTGTGGTCTGATAAAGTCCACTTAAATCCTGGACCCACTGCTTAATAATTATGCCACATGGGGGGAAAACTTAGCCTCTCTGAGCCTCCATTTCCTCATCTGTAAAAAGTAAGCAATAATAATTACCACCATCTACCTACCTCCTTGATTTTTATAAGGGTTTTAGTAAATTGCATTACTGCTCAAATACTCACTGGCCTTCCCTATAGGACTCCTCCCCTACTGGGCAATTGGAGTCCTTGCTGATGTCAGGCTAGGAGCTGGTAGAAATATGAGTGGAAGCGATGGAGCCACTTCCAGAAGAAACTCTAAGACCTACCTCATGGTCTACACCTTTCTCTTTTCCCTCTGCCATGAGACTAGCAATGACCCCTCCTTCAGCCTGAGTCCTGGATCTAAGACATGAAGCAGAGCTGCAATGAACCTGACACAAACTGCGAATAAGAAATAAACTTTTCTTTGTAAGCTATTGAGATTTTGGAGTTGTTTTGTTACTGCAGCATAAGTAAGCTTAAACTGACTGATACAAAGGTTAAATGGGATCAACTCTATACCATACCTAATGCATACCTGGCATTTTCTAGGCACTCAATAAAGTGCACTTATTATTGCTATTATCAATACCACCATCACGGATTCCCACCCTTTTGGAGCCACCCAGTCTATGATATTTCATTATGGCAGCCTCAGCTGACTAAGACAGGGACATGCCAAAAAGGTTGAAGAAGTGCTGACCGGCATAAATATAAATAATGATAGTAATGGGTTTAAACCCATGGAAAGAGTTAAGAATCACATGTCCATGTTAATGTAAGTTGTAACAAGGAAAAAGAAATTCTCTTCCTTAGAGCACAACACCAAAAAATAAAGAGAAGGAATGATGGAGTTAGAAAACATCCAAGGATGCTAAATAAAACTAGTGAGCAAACACATGATGAGAAACAAGATATTTATAGTCTCAATGTATCTCCCTGCAGATTATTTATTAATTACAAAGAGAAAATAGTGACTTTACAATAGAGATCGCAGACACTACCTTAACCAAGTAATCAAAATTAGTATCCCAATATCAGATCCGACCGACATCACGTGTCTCCTGATATCATGCACCAAGAAGGACACGATGTCACTTCAGTGATGTTCCCAACAAAAATGTGAAAAGGAAATAAGGCAAAATGTAAACAACTGGTGAATCTGGGTAACGGGAATATGAGTGGTTTTTTCTACTATTCTTTCAACTTTTCTGTAAGCTTGAAAATATACCCAAACATATATACAGTTTCAAAAAAATATATGGACTCAAGCCCCACTCCAGACTAATAAAATCAGATTCCCTGGGTGTGGGGTCCAGGCATCTATGCTTTTGCTTTTATTTTTGTTGTCTAAGCTCCCCAGGTGATTCTAATATACTTCCTGGGTTGAAAACCCCTATGGGTCTTAGAAGATAGTTATATTCTGACCTTCTCTGGACTAGTGCGTACCAACGTGGATGGTCCAGTGCAGTTCTCAGCCAGCAGTGGCACCTGGGGACTTATTAGAAATGCAAATTCTTGGTCCCACCAGACCTGCTGAGCCAGACACTCCAGAAGTGGACCAGCAATCTGCTTTAGCAAGCCTCCCAAGGGGCTGTGATGCCACCAAGTGTGGGAACCACCGTCTACACTGCTCCTCAGGTGGCTAATAGTGTTCCTCTTCTTCTTTTTAGTTTTTTCTTATTTTTAACTGTGTTCTCATGCGTGCACACACACACACACACACACAATTTACTATCTTCAACAGTCAATACAGACTTCAAGTCCAACATCACCCTTCCCAAATGTCTCCCGAAATGCACAGTCCAGGCACAACTGTGAAAGTGTGGGTTTTACCTCCACTGCTCCAATTCCCAGCCCTTCCTCTGTGATGGCCTCAATTCCTTGCCCTCCTCTCTCACCATTCAAGGTGCCCCATCTCTTTGCATGTCCCCTGCTGGTCAGTATCCCATACATACTCCTGCTACAACTACCACTCACTCCTTGAAACCCACCTGAATTCTACGTCACTCTCAAGCCACATTCTCTGAGCCTGCCCAGGAGACCAAGAATCACTACGCAATGAATGATTCAAGGGTGTCGACTGAAAAAGGCTCCAGCCCTTTCCCCAGGGTGAGGTTGTGCCACGGGTGTTAGCTGTGATGATTTTTAGGTGGTACAAGGGTACAGAATTAAATAATTTCAAATCACATAGTGAGAAAGTTGCTCCCTTTCAAGTCTGTTTCAACTTTTCTGAAAGCATCAAGGAAAAAAAGTCCCAAACACCCTGCAACCCTCGCTAATCTCCTTTTATAACAGAGAGAGAGAGATGAGGCCTCGTGCTCAGAGCCTCTGGCAGGCGGCAGGCTCCGTGCTGCTGGGTCTTCGTTGTATATATTTTTGCACTTACTTTCTATTTGTGGGAAGTGATACTGGTTTTCCATTTTTGGCTTTGATGCCAAGTTGCTTTTTTAAAATAAATGTGCTTAAATTAAAAAGAGAGTGATTTAAGGCACACATTAAACAAATAATCGTAGAGATGTTTGAAGTTGGAAAACTGAGAGAAGGAGGACCCAGGCTTCTTTCCTGTGAAATTTTCACCCCACATATACCATTCTGGTGTCTTGGAGACTGCGTTCTCCTGTGCTCTAACGTATGAAGCTTCGGAGCCTCCAGCCAGATTTGAACACCAGCTCCAATGAGCAGGGCCAGCAGAGCCTACCTCTGCTCTTCCTCCTCGTCCCAGAAACCCTCCTGAAATGCAGGGACTGAAAAGAGATCCTAACCGAGTCTGTAGCTGTGAGCAAATCTTAGATTCTACTGAACCAGAGGTTGGCAGCAGCGGTGACATGGATGGCTGATAAAACGTGGGCAGGTTCCTAAACTGCATCCGAGCCTCCTGCGCTTTCTCTCGTAATCTCCCTCATCTAGACGAATATGGATCAAAGAAAAGAAATTTCTAAAGTTCTCCATACCTTGTGCATCTGACCAATAATTTTTTGTCCCTGACCTTCAAGACTTACAAAGGGCATCTTACTGGTAATTGCAAAACCATTATAAAAATCAAGTACCTATTTTGGATGACTGCACATGTTTGGTATAAAAGATACTTACTCAAAGGCTTGGTGTTTTCATTGCAATAGAAACTTCTCTTAAGACTTCAAGCAGCATTACAATTTTTAAAAAGGAGAAAAACATTCTCAGTAATTAAATGCAAATCACCAGGGCTCAGAATTCAGGGCCCTGTCTCTGGAGTGCCTGATTCTAGCACTGGGCAAAACAAATCACTGAGAAAAGGAAATAGGAGGTTTTTCTGCTTCCCTTCCTCCCACCCCCTCTCAGGTATCCAGTGCTCCGTGGCTCAAAAAATGTGGAAGTAGGTGCTTTTTCACAAGGATGATATTCATACTCTCTGGAGCTGCTTTCTTCCAAGGGCGGGATGGGTCAGAAAAGATCTGTTCCCACTCTGCTACTTACTCTTGCCAATCTCTACGCTCCTGATTTGCTGACTTGTCTACTGGAACCAGAGACAGAATAAAGCTGACTTGCTTCAAGGGCTGGGTTCAAATGCTGCTTCCTAGAAAATGCTTTCAGGACCCTCCCCCACTACCAGTTCGAAGGAACCCTGCTTTTCCATGGCAATGAAGTCAGTATATTTGTTCTCACTTCAAACACCGGTGCTGAAACGTCTGCTCATTCAGTGAAGTTCTCGAGCACCTGCTATGCTGGGTGTTGGGCATGCAACCGTGAAGACAAACAGATAATTCTCCACCCTCCTGGAGCTTAGTGCAAGTTGTTCAGGGGAGCAGGAGTTAGTCAAATAACCACAAAAGTAGATGGAACATCATAAATGGTGGTGAGTGCTACTTAAGCACATGAAAAGAATTTACTAGTCAAGGAGCAGTAGAGGAAGGAACAGCTGGAGCAAAGGGCCCGTGTCAGACAGGGGCAGGGGGACGTGAGGGGAACTGCAAGACGGCCAACATCATCTGTGCAAAGAGAGAGGGGGCAGGTGCAAGACGGGGCTCCGGAGACAGCTGAGGTCAGTCACGCGGTGCTTTGAAGGCCATAGAGACACATTTTATTCCTAAGAACACAGAGAGGGGAAGCATCAAACGGATTTTAGCAGGGAAGCTATAGGATCAGGTCTGCATTTTGAAAGATCCTGCTGGCTTCAGTGGAGAGGATGGATTTGGGGTGAGGAGCAAAGATGCTTGCGCGGAGAGTGGTCCGAAGAGCTGCAGTTGTCCTGGCAAGAGATGTGGAGTATTGGACCACAGAGGTGATGAAGGAGACGGAGAGAAGTATTTCTACACGTTCTGTGATGTTGGCCACGTTACTTCTCTCAGAACCTCCATTTCCTCATCTGTTAAATGGAAGTAACAATGCCACGACCTCCCAGGGAAACGAGACGGCACGTAGAGCACGTCCGGCACACCATGAGGATGCAACAAACGTCAACGAGGATCTTCTCCGTAGCTCTTGTCCGTTCACGCCTTTTTAAACGGCTCTTGGCCCGCACGTCTCACTTCATCTGTGAGGCTCTATGTTCTTTGGAGGCATGGTCCCTTCTGGATTCACTTTATATCAAATTAGGTCACCCACCAGGGTGATTAGCACCCAGAAAGCATAAATAAATATTTGTGCAGGAAACGGACTTGAATGGCCCGGGTGGTGGCACTCGGCCAGGCTCCCTAACCACTTGAGTTAATCCGTCGCAGGCATGCTGGTCCGCGCTTTGCAAAGTGTGACTCTCCAGGGGTGACTTCCACGGAGAAGACACTCTGATCGGATCTGCCTTCAGGAAAGAATGTGTCGTTTGGCCTTTAGGAGTTCAGGTCACAGACAGCCTCCAGTTACAGAGCCTTTGGGATCCGCTTCGGCTTTTGAGCTGAGGCCACATTCTTCCTGGGCAGTCCCCAGCCAGGGGCCGAGCACGGTGGGGACCCTAGGGCCTGGTCGCTTCTGCCCAGTGTGGAACTGCTCCCATGGGCACTCTCTGTTCCAGAGCTTTCTGTTAGGTTGTTGGAGACTTTTTGTCAGATCTGCACCAAGTCTGAGGCTCTCCCTTGCCCAACCCTGCTTCCTTCCTCTCCCCCCTGTTTTATTTTTCACAGGTATTTTATGCCCCCCCAAACCTCTTGCACCCCTAACTTCATCTCAGCATCTGCTTCCTGGAGGATCCGACTTTCTCACCTTGGGGAGAAGAGAAACTAAAAGCTACAACACGAAGAAGCACACATTAATAGAAGAACTAGGTAAGTTAAGTAACTCAGAGCAGTCCATTGTTTCAGAGGATTAAAAACTCCAAGAGCTATGAAAGGGAATTGTCTAATTAATTAAGTTGGCTCAAATTACCAGGAAGCTTTCTGAGTAATAGCAGATGTTGGGGTTCCAAGAAAGATTGCTCCCTGGTTTTGGCCAGAATCCCAGGGGTCATTTAGGGCTGTGATGTTGCCAGTTCTTCTCCCCTACTGGCCAACACCTCTTAATCCATTATCGTGGATACTAATTATAAACCTAGGACGAGAGCCTAATCTTGTCCTTTCCCAGCAAGGAAAATCTGGGACTGTCAGTCTATTATACATCACCTATTCCTGCTTTTGAAGTCATCATCTGTCTCAGGCTAAAAGAAATCAGATGGAAACAAGAGAAAAAGCATCCCTTACAGAACTTTCGAATCTTCCATTGGAGAGAGAGCATTGCTCTAGAAGAGAACTGTACTTGCTGTAATTTGGGGGACATTTTGGCAGGTTTCAGGAAATCTCTTCAAAGTTTAGTCTAGTCTCAATTTCTAGGACATCAAGCCACTTTCATGTAGGCAAAGGTGACAGGCAAAACTGACAACATGGTGGTAACCCTAAAGATAATAATAATAGCAATTAGTATTTATGGAGCAATGAGTATGTTTCTAGCATCGTGGGGTATTTTCTTTACATAATTAGCTCATCTAGTCATCACAGAGACTCCTTGACGTTGAGGATCTTAGCACCAGTTTTTTCCAGTGAGAACACAAAGGCCCAGAGAGATTAAGTAACTTGTTGGAGGCCACAGAGCTGGTAAGTGGCAGAGCTAGGATTCAAACTTAGGTTTCTCCAGAATCAAAGACTATGTTTACCATCCTTTCTTCCATTTTCCTAGATCACTCTTTCCCTGGAGCACTCTTCCTCTGAGACATTCACCCCACTGACAGACACAGAGAGGAGGCTTCAGTTGCTGCATCGTCTACCAAACATCTATCGTCTACTCTGTGCCAGGCCCTATCCCAGGCCCTGGGGAAACAGGGCTGGATGATCCTTGCCATCAAGAAGTTCAAAGACGAGTTGAGGAGATACTATGCAGCAATTTCTTTTATGTTCTCCCACGGGAGACCCACTCTCAACTATGAGGAGTAGATACTATCAGTAGCAACAACTACTTTATTTTTAAGGAGAAAGAAATCAAAGGTAGGAGGAAGTATGCTTGTCCAAAGACATACATCTAGTCGTGACAAAGCGAAAACCCAACCCAGGTAGGCCGATATATCACAGCCTCTGAATCACCACCGCTGAAAGAAACAACACACTTGGGGATGCAGGAAGGGCTCTCCTTGTGCAAGTTAGGATGCAATTGGCAGGCATTTTGCAGAGCTGAAAATACATGAGTCTCTGAGGGCAGTGATCAATCATTTCCACCATCATAAATGAGACCAGAATAGATACAAGGAGAATCACGACCACATATAATTCTAATGGTCAAGGGTATTAACTAAGCTCCAAAATCTTTCTTCTTCTTCAAGTTCTATGACCATGGTTCTTGAATGTACCGGGGGGTACAAGGAGATACTTGTTTAGGCAGCTGAAGCAACTATCTACAGATGGGAATATTGCCAGACATCCTAATAACCTCACAGAATCTGAAAGACAAGGAAGTTCATATGTATCCAAGTCAGGCTCAGTACCAGAACCCCTAATGGGGCCTGACACATGTTTGTTCTGCCTGATGACCTCCAGTGACAGAGACACTAAACTTTATTAGTCATCTCCTTGCTCTTCCTTATACTTTTTAGAGACAGAGTCTGTCCCCTATAGACTCTATTCATCCTTTAGATTCCAAAGCAACACGGAATATATCTGCTCCATTTTCGACACGGAAGCCCTTCTAGAAGTGCACATCTCAATCTAGTAACCCCTCCCTTCCCCGTTTTTCTCTGCTTCTAGAAACACAAACACTTATTCTTCCATCGATGTTCTTAGGGCACCATTTCCAGCAGCCCACACCTCCCCTAGTCGTGTTCCTCTAAACAGGCCCAGTTTATCAATGTCCTTCTGAAAATTCACAGCACAGAAAGGTGAGAGTATTTGTGAAGGGGCTTCAAAAACTACATCAGGCGGAAACAAAGGATTATTAGATTTTTCTCTTGGATCACATAAAAGCATAAATGATAGTTCTCTTAACACAAACCAGTTTGAAAAACCTGTCAAACTTATTCATTCCTTCTTTTATTTGTTCGTTCATCTCACAGATATGTGCTGGTTCTAAGACTGTGGCCTGGGAGAGGGGCTGGGTATTAACGGTAAATAAAGCCAATCCTGACTTTTTGTGGGCCATCCTTAAAGCTCAGCCCGTGGTCCTCTTCCCTTCCCATCCTTTTCGCTCTCCCTGGGTGATCTTGTCCATCTCCAAGGCGGAAGCCTCCCAAATGCTTACCTGACTCCCAGCTCTAGGTTGCGTCCCTGATGTGTCCACCAGGAGGAACTGCAGGCTCCTCCAACCCAACACGTCCAAGAAAAAACCTCATCACCTTCCACTCCTCAAACTGATCCCCTCTTCAGGGCATTGGCACCATCGTCCCCTCAGTCACCCAGGCTAAAACTCTGGGTGTCCTGCCTCCTCTCGCTCCTTCACACCCCACACCCTGTCACTGCTCCTCCATATTAATACTATTCAAATCCATGCACTTTTCTCTTTTCTCTCTTGGTCCGAGTGCCTATAATCTCTCACCTGGGCATGCTCAATACCCTCGTGGTGTTTCCTGTAGATACATTTATTTTTTCCAATTACTGGATTCTCCAGGTTGCCCACATGACAGTGCCAAGGTTCTGCACCTAGTCCTGATTCCCTAGAGTAGAAGTGCAAGGAAGACATAAAAATAAATACTCGCCTTAAAAATCAATAAAATGGTCCCTCGTCTCCTTTCAAGTCAACATTTTAGGCCCCACTGTGTGCAGGAGCTGCAGGAGAATGAGGAGAAATGGGTCAGAGGTCTAAGTCCCCCAGGAGTTCAGAGTTTAGGAGGAAGATTGAGGGGAAAGCCAAAATACAACAAAATAACTGAAACAACATGATGCAATAAGCTATATGACAGAAATATGTGCTACGCGTTCTAAAAGCATAGAGGAGGGACAAAATAAAAGAAGCCTGAAGTAAACTTTTAATCAGTTGCCCAAAAAGGTCTTTGTTCTTCTTGGCCAAGATTAAAACAGGGCTGCTCCGGGGCTGGCGCTGAGCCGGTAGCTGTGGTCCTGGAGGAGCCAGAGTTCCCCCCGCGTCCTCCCCAGGGATGGAAGCCTGGGACGGAGCTCAGCAGAAGCCAGAACTCCGAGACTGTCGTCTGAGACCCTGACAAAAAGCCCAAGGATCGTCACCCAGCAGCGCTGACCACGACAGCTCAAACTTGAAGCCAGTTCCCCGGAGAGGAAAATCCTTGCCCTTTAGCAAAGCTGCCAAAAACCTCCGAAGATAACAGTTTGCGCTGTGTCTTTCCGCAGACACAGAAAAATGAGAGGGGAAGTCAGACGGTCACGCCAGGACCGAGAGATTGTTGGGCTGTGAGTGTTGCCCCGGGCCTCGTGGGCGGTAGGGTCAGCTGACCCAGGGTTATCAGAGATAGTAAAAATATATAAACATAAGGAAATCATGTAAAAAAAATCACAGTGGGGGGGTGTTTAAATGCATTTAAAACAATCCATATGATGGACTGTTTGGCAGCTATTGTAAACATAAGTAATTTTAATAACATAAGAATTCCTTATGACATTCTAAATAAATAAAGCAAAATAAAATGTGTACAATATAAACATATACACATATGCATAAAGTATGTTTATGTATATGCATATATACACAAATTTATGTATATATACATGCATATACATATTTTTGTGTGTGCATATATATACACACACACACAGTATATCCAGCCAGCCACGTTAAACTTTCTTTGTATAGCCGTCTATTGTGTAAGGAATTATGTGTGGAAGACTTGTACTCCCAAGCACTCAGATCAACGTAGATAAAATGAGGCATGCCTACACCCCCACCCAAAATATCCAACATGATGAACATTCTAAGGAAAGGAATTAGTGGAAGAGGTTTTTTTGTTTGTTTGTTTGAGGGTATTTTTTCCCCAACTTTCTCTTATTCCCATTCAAATACGTTTTTAATTTAAAAATAAGAAAATGCTCCCAAACCCCACCACCCTAGCACAGCCACGCTGACCACACCATTACACGTGGGATTGTTTACAGCATCCGTCCCTGTGGCTGATTCTAAGTTCCTTGAAGGCAGGGAGCATGAGTGTGTGTCCCTGCATCCCTGGTACCCGGAAGCAGTCTGACACCTAGAATGTGCTCGGACGGTGTTTGTTGAACAGACGAGCAAGAACGCATGTGAGGAAACGTGATTTTGTGAACAAAGTAAACTGGCATTCCGCAGAAAGTTAGGAAGGCAGCTACTTTGCTTCTGGAGAAAGGAGAATGAGATAGGAATTCAAAATATTCTTTTTGGTTTTTTGTATTTCAGAATATTGCAGGGGATACAAACATTTTGGTTACATAAATTGTTTTTGTACCATTTGAGTCACAGTTACAAGTGTGCCCATCCCCCAGAGAGTGTGCACTGTACCTGTTAGGTGTGAATTTACCCATCCCCTCCTCTCGCCTCCCACCTGCTTGACTTCCGATAAATGTTATTTCCATGTGTGCACATAAGTGTTGATCAATTAGTTCCAGTTTCACGGTGAGTACATGTGGTGTTTGTTTTTCCATTCTTGTGATACTTCATTTAGAAGAATGGTCTCCAGTTCCATCCTGGTTAATATAAGAGGTACTAGTTCACCACTTTTTATGGCTGAGTAGTACTCCATGGTATACATATATCAAATTTTATTAACCCACTCATATATTGATGGGCACTTGGGTTGTTTCCACATCTTTGCAATTGTGAATTGTGCTGCTACAAACATTCGAGTTCAGGTGTCTTTTTTATAGAATGTCTTTTTTTCCTCTGGGTAAGTACCCAGTAGTGGGATTGCTGGCTCAAATGGTAGTTCCACTTTTAGTTCTCTGAGGTATCTCCATCAAAATATTCTTGTGAACAGAAATGCAATATGCAGAGCAGGACACAGGGGGATTCATCAAAGGAGAGAAGGAAGGTCAGAGACTCGGGCTGTGTAATCACGGGCAAGCCTGTGTATTATTCCAGCCTTCTAGAAACATTCCAGGGTAGACACTGCTGTCATCTCCACTTCCAAAGAGGGAAACGAAGACAAAGGAATTGGACAGAAGACGTGATGTTCATAAACGGACACGTGGAGATTTGAACCCAGGTCAGCTGGCTTTGAATCCAGAAATCTTTACCCATGAAGGGACACCATGAAGTTGGAGAGAGCAAGGTGTGTGTGTCGGGGTGGCGAGCCCGCTTTCCTACTGAAGGAATGTTGAACCAGGCACGTGTACCGCAATGCTAACCATACAGAGGGAAATTCTTTCTGTATTTGGAAGAGCCAGGTGAGAGACCTCAGCACTAGTCTGTGTCACTGTTTCCTTCCTCTGCTTCAGCCCTAGATAACAGGATATGTCAGTGTAGGAAGACAGAGAGGAAAAGAAAGGTGTATCTACTTCCACCACAGGCGACCACAGGGCATCAACAATAGAAGCAGCCCCCAGAAGACAAAGTACACACAACCTCTCTCCTCCAGCTCCAGCATCGAAACTGCCATGAGCCAACTTTAAATTCACTGCAGATAGCTGCATGGGGAGGACTTACAGCATCCTGCTGTGTCTGTTTTTACTTTATATCACGGAGTCCTGTAGCCTTTGAATAAACACCTGTGCTCCTGCCGGGTGAGGCTAGCAAACAGCACAGTGCCACGTCTGGAATTTGCAAACCGGGGCTGCAGGAGGGTAGACACACTCCAGCGAAGGAAAGCTGATATTCTGCCGGGGGTTGAAAGATCTCCAAAGCCCGTCCCTTCCCGAGGGATCCCAGCCATCTAGAAGATTCCAGAGAGGAAAATGAGCAGCTCCTCTGAGACGATCAGGTGTCGGCAGGGAGGACTGAGGGCCAGATTGTTGAGGCTGTCGTTCTCCTGCCGAGCTTTGGGATGCTCAAGTCACAGTCTCGGATTGAATAAACAACAACAGGGAGGCTCCATTTCATGAGTATTACTGAGAGCCTGCTCTCTAACGACACCGATTGAGGTGGCGGGTGCAGAGGTGAGAAAAACACGCAGAAAGCCTGCTGCTTGGGTACTTGAGGGAGAGTTGAAGAGGTTATTTTTGATCTGTCCCAGAGGGTATGTGTGTGCAAAGCCAGGAGAACCCCAAACTCCAAGGTTCCAGCCTGGATGAAATGAACCGAATTGCGCAAAGCGGAGAGCAAATGCCGCAGGCCAGTTGCCCACAGAGGAACTGTAACCTTTGAAAGCTGATTGTGCAAACACATGAGAAGGGGGAGGAAGACGTATCTTCTGTGTCCCCGGAAACCCCCAGGCACTGGTCCCATGGATCCCAGGACACGAACAGCTAGTTTGTTTGGGGAGCTAGGCACACTGCCCACTGAACCAAAACAAGAGTGACTTCTGCAAACGGATACGCACCCATTGATTTCTCCGACAGGATTTCCTGAGAAGACAGACAAAACCCAGAACCTGTGCTCCAAATTTTGGTGACCTGAGAACCAAGGAATCACAGGTTAAAGGTCCTGTGTGAGCCAAGTAGGAGCAACATGGGCAAGATGGAGAATTCATGCCTCATTCGATGGGGCAAGTCAGGCCCCAATATATCAGGCCTGCACAGTATTTTAAAAATGTTTTCTTTAAATATTTTTTATATAACAGTGAGGTTATTTCACTTAAAAGAAATCCCAATTTCCACTTTTTTCCTGAAAAGCTGGAAGAACTGACAACACTGGGCCTACATCCCTGCACAGCACGGGCCAACTCACTGGCCTCCTTCACTCATTTACCATGTTTGCCTGGTTCATTTAATTTTTTGAGTTTGCGGCCCCTGCTGTACGTGTCCCCTCCCTGTTTAAAATGTGATGCTGCCAACATTCTGTCCTTCTTTGAGTAAAGTACATAGACTCTGTGACCACTGGTTTGGAGGATCTAAAAAAAAATTTTTTCAGCTTCCTTTGTGATTTCCTTATGAGTTCAAAATGCTAGATAACCAGTCTCCAAATTAGTGAAACATTTCTGGGGTCCTTCTTTAAAGCTATTTGTTTTATTACCAGCTTAGTGTGTGTTTTCACTTGTAAGCAGTAAGAGAGAGGCTTGAAAAGGGACATAGCGTTAGCACTCCTTGTTGTCCCCACCTCCTCCTGTCTCAGATGCCAGAAATTCACCTTCAGGACAAGCAGAGCATCCTTCCATGTGCACATCTCGGAGCCTTCGCCCCCATAAATCGCTGTCTGAACCATCAGGCCAAGCTGCTGGGGCACCCATTCTACTTACCAGAGCATGGCAGTTGTGCCCAAGGTGATAGCACCTGCATCTTATTATGCTTCAGGTAAAACTTACTGCAAACCAGGTGTTCCTGAGACCAGACTTGCCTTCTGCAACTGGATCCTCAGGCTGGAAACATGTTGTGTGCAGGTTGGGGGTGTGAGGGTATAGGGACACAGTTTCCCAGAAGTATCCATTATTTCATCCCAGGCAAACATTAGGTGTGAAAAATACGGAGCACAATTACTGAGGACTTTTTTTTTCCAGAATGACCAGAAATAGAACTGTGGAGGCTTAAGCAAAAAAGGGAGAAGGGGGGAATATCTTAGGTTAGGTTCTCTCTAGAGCAGACACCAAAGCAAGAAATTGGGGATACACAGTTTAGTTGGGAGGTGATCACAGGAAGTGTGGCATGGGAGGAGAAAAACAAGACAAAGAAAGGAGAGATGCCAACAGCAGGAGCAATAATGGGTAGGTTATTCCTGGGAGCAACAGGGACTCAACGCCAGCAGGAACCTTCTGATGGCCATTGTAGAACAGTGTAGAACACACCTCAGTGTTGTCTCACACCTGAGCTGCGAGAAAGCTGGGTATGCCAACTTCTGTCCCACATAGTGGAGGGTGGCTCTCAGGGCATTTATTCCCTGCCACATGCAGGAGCCAGGCACAATCTTACAGCCAGAGGAATGCCTGTACTTGCGGTGTGAAGCCATCACCATGTTGGGAACTGTCCATTCAAGCTTTGGGTGAGCCTCAGGGTAGGCCGAGAGTATGTGGGCTAAAGGACACAACATAGCTAAAATGGGGGGAAAAATTGGCAAAGTTTACTTCACACACAGCTGCATTCAGGGCCCCAAAATTGCCTTCCAGTTGGCTCCAGTTGCTGGCTCCAAGCAGAAGCAAGATGGCGGCAGTGAGTTTTCTGCTACATCTTTTTAGATTCACTTTTAATAGGAAATACTAAGTCCTTTTCCCCAAGAGCTCTTATCTTTAGAGACACATACTGAAAAGTATATAGATGAAGTGATATGATGCTAGGAATTTGCTCCAAAATAATCTACTGTGGGTGTTGATAGAATGAAACAAGATTGCCCATGACTTGATAAATGCTGACGCTGGATGGTGGGTACATGAGGATTACCTCCATTTATTATTATAGTTACCTCTATTTTCATGTATGTTGGAAAATTTTCACAATAAAAAGTTAAGTTTGAAAAAACAATAGCTTTTTCTCAAGTGTGAGCTAAAGTCTCATTTCATCTCATTGGCTGTTCCTGGGCCAGCTAACTCTCCCTGAGCCACTCACTGAGATGAGGGGCATGTAATGACCCAGGTGGCCCAAGCCTAAACCATATGCTCTTCTATAAGAAGCTCAAGGGACACAGCTGCAGAAGAACCTTCCCAGAGATTAAGCATGCACAATCACCAGGAAAATGTTAATGAATGGTAAGTGCAAAAATACACAGGTCTACCACACAAGGAGATAGGAAACATAGTGGACATCAAGTACCTTTGCTCATCCAGCATCCTTTTCCCTGTCTCAGTAACAGCAGTTCAGTTTTCTACTGAAGAACTGTCCCTACTGCCCCCTCTCCCCGGGGATTGGGAACCTCTTGTTCTGGTGGTGCATGTGACCTGATCTGGCCAATGAGAGGCAGGCTATGGTGATTGGTGCAAAGATGGGCACATGACACTGGACCAGTCAATGAAAATCAATCCTGGGACTTTTCTCTGGAGCCTTCTTCCCTCCTGGGTGGCCAAGCTGCGGGATGAAAATCTGTCCATTGCTGGTGCCATCTTTGCCATCACTTGAGGAACGTCTGCCAAAGAATAAGTCTGACAGGGAAGAAACTGGAGCCAAGAAATGGAGAGACAAAGGTTCCTGATGACATTGTTAAGCACCTGTACTCAGCCCCGCTGGAAGCCAGATACCCTTGAACGTTTTAGTTACCTGATCAAGTAAATTTTCCCTATTTGGCTTAGGGCTCTCTTGGTTAGACTTCTGTCACTTACATTCCTCTCTTTATCATCCTGGCTAATAAAGAGAACTCTGCAATCCAACAATTGGAGTTTTTCCTGCCCTGATACCCACAACACCAATGCATTGCTGAGGGTTCACCACTACAAGCACATGTGTTGCAATTTCCAGGTTAACAAATAAAATCCTCCTTGAATGCACATTTCTGAAGATGTAAACAATGTTTCTCATCCATTCATCCCCTCTGAAAACATTTCAGGTGCCCAAGCCTGTGGTAGGTACTAGGATATAGAAACTAACTGGGCACAATCCATGTCTTCCAATCCTGACAGGGAAGAGAAAAGATGCAAAGAGCAGACAGATTGGTGGATCTAAAGACCTGGGTTCTCTTCCCAGCTCCACCTCGAACTGCGCATAAAGAGGACTCTTTGTAAAACTCTCCTCACTGCTTAAGAAAGCACTTTACATGAACAGACTCCTGATGGTAAATTTTCATAACCAGACAGTGTCACAGTGTCTGAGCCAAGATGAGCAATTCAATATTGATTTATTCTACTTGATCAGAAATCGTTAGGAGTCTAATTTTCCTTCCTGTTGGAAGATGAGCATAAACAAAGTCACATCCAGGCCCGGGTTCTTAAGAAAAGGGCATGCCTTCTCCTTATATTTTTTTCTGCTGGAAACAAAGGATGGTAAGATCTTGGGGACTGGAAAGCCACAGCATGACAGAAGTCTGGGTCCCTGAATCACCACATGGAGGAAAGATGTTCACCAACTGAGAACACCACTACATGAACAAGAAGCAAACTTCTACTGTGTTAGACCACTAACAATTGAGGGCTTGTTTGTTACAGCATCTACCATTATCCTAATACACTTTGAATTAGAACGTGCTTTACTCATTCTAGACAGGTAGATATCCTTGCTGTTCTTCAAAGCCGAGGGAAAGGGATTTTCCAGTTTTATTTGATAGGGTGTTTTTATGCTTAATATTTTCCAGCAATCTGTTAGTTCACACAGGTCAGGGACTATGCCTTAGTGATTTCTGTAGCTCTCACAGCATTTCACAAACAGTAGATTCAAACAAAGAAACAAACAAACAAAACCTCATTCAAGAAAGGAAGGAAGGTGGCTTTCTTTTTGTGTAACTCCACGGTTCTCAGCTGGGGGAGATTTCACCTCCGGCAACATTTGGTTTTCATAACTGGGCACTGCTACTGGCATCTAGTGGGTAGAGGCCAGGGACGCTACTATACATCCTATAACATAATGCACAGGACAGCCCCCACTCCAACAAAGAATTCTGCCCAAAATATCAATAGTGCCAAGGCTGAGAAACTGCTCTAACTTGAGTTTCCCTCCCCAACTTGATCAATTAATCATTTTATAACTTTCTCAGTCCTCCTACTACTGCTGAACCTTGCCAGGTTTTGAAGCCAGTAGACCTTTTCCTTAGCTTCCTAATTCACGAGACATCAGTTTTTCTGGGTATATCTTAGAATTTTGCCTTTTTATTAAAGTATTAAAGTTATCTCTATGTCTTTTTTTTTTGTTAAGTGAAACAGTATAGCGTGTGGGAAAGTGGGGTTAAGCAGACTGGAAAGAGACTCCATGTTAAAACACACAGGAAGATCTTCTCCCTGGAAGACACACACAGTCTCTGTCTTTCTGTCTCCCTCCTCCTATGTAGGTGCCTTGGATTGCCAAGAAAAGAGATTCACTCCAGTTAGCTCAAGAGAAAACCGTTTATTGTACATGCAGATTGCCACTGGAAATCCTTCATATTGTTCTCCCTCCCCACCATGGTCCTTTATTTCTGCCCCCTCCAGAGTCTTCACCCTACTGGACCCACCCCCAGGCTCACCCTGATCATTCCTGACTTCAGCTCGTCCTGGCACTCTCAGCTCCTACATCAACAACGCTAACTGGAAAATCCTATCCAATTTCTAATTCAAAACTCCACATTCGAGCTCATCTTTTCAAGACCAGCCACAAAAGTCATAGGTCATCAGACCATCTGGGGACCGGCGGCACCTTAATCAGTCCAACACCCCTGGTCAAACCAGCCACGCACAGGAAGAAGGGTGGGGCCTCGGGAAGCAGGGGCTGTGAGTGGGGCAACCTCAGAGACCCACATCTCTATCTAACACACTGTCTCGCTCCTACCCTCTGAACCTGAGTGACATCAGCCACACACAGAGTTAAATTAAGCGACCAGGAAGTCGCGTAATCATTTTGCTCCATGGATTGGTTTGCACCACCACCCCCACCCCAGAAACGCTGGGGTAGGTCACCTGCCTTGCTTTGGGATACCTTTTTAGAGGATCACAATCCTTGGTCCTTCAGGCTCAGAAGCTGTTATGGGGAAGAAGATGGGGCTTTTCAGAATACACCATTCAAAGATTACCCTACAGATAGCTTCCTCCTCTGGAATTGCTCACGACAGCAGTGACCAGCAGAGTCCGGGGCCCACGCATCTTGCTCTGGGTCCCTGTGACCATGGAAATCAGGCAGCTCTCAGGAAATACAGGAACACAAAGGCACGAGCTCATCATTCATTTCCATAACACCAACGCAAAAGGCTTCCAACACAAGCAAAGGCACTGGCGGGGCACAGCCACACGGCGCGGGTTTCCAGGACATTTTGCCTGAGTTGAGATCATTATGCTGTTTCTTTCATTGCACAGGAACGTGGGGGTTTCTCTAAACTATGACTCATAGCAAAGCATACAGGCAATCATGTAGAGAAACCTGTTCTCCCTGGGAAAGGAGGCTGAGCAAATGCTAAAACTTTTGGCACTTTAATACAGCACTGGCCTTGGCTAATTTTACCTAGAATGAAAGATTTCAAATAATGGAAACACTGCCAGGCAAAAAAAAAAAAAAATCTGCACAAAATCTCATATAGCCTTGCAAACAAGAGGGAAATGTGGTTTAGTTAAAATAAAGTAAAATGTTGCTTCTAAGCTCCTAAGTGCCCTTTTCACATAGACTTCATGTCAGATAAGCTTCACTTACCAAGCAGCGTGGATCTGGCTGGAGTTGATTCAATGCCCTTTCTGGCACTACCAGCTGTGAAATTGGTAACCCATTGATAAATATGTGATTTCTCCAGCTGCACCCATACTCAAGAACTTGAGCAGCAAAATCCCCTAATAATATTTGGCCCTGAGTCAGAATGCATTATGCACCTCCTGTAGCCAGAGCAAAAAAAAACTCTGGCTACAGGAGAAACCTGGCACCGTGCAAAAGATCCCCTTTTTTTAGCATCAGCTGTCCCCTTTGCAGTTTGTTAAAGCTGGAAGAGTTTTAATCCAAGTGAAATCTCTTTCAGGAGGCTCTTGGTAAGGAAGCAGCTACGGGGGCGGTGGGGTGGGGGAGGTAGGGGGACCATTGCAAAGTGATGAAATTGCAGCAGGTTAGGCTATTCAGAACGAGCTATTTTCTCCCAAATCCTGTAATTGCCTGGAGCATGTGATCTTTTTGAAGGTCATTAGAGACATGCTGCTGTCAGATTCCTCCCAGAAAGTTTCTGCTTTGATTGGTTAGTTCCTGATGCTTATTTCCTAAAAGGTTCTTTTTGTCCCAAAAAAAAAAAAAAATGGGAAGCATTAAAATTTTAAAAAAGAAATTAGATGAATAACCTGCTAAATGTAACTTGGCAAGATGAAAGGAAGTGGCAGAGAAATAGGAAAATGGTGCTGACCTTCCTGGGCCCCCTGCTGGAGACAGCCAGGCCTGGAGAAACGGACGCGCTGTCAGCACATCCCTTCCCCGGAAAATGAGGCAACTCGGGTACCCAACATCCATCACCGCCCATGCAACCGCTCATCCTTTCGACTCAAGGATGATCACATCACATACATCATCCGTAAAGCCCACGTGGACATCTCAGAGCCCTTGGGGCATTTACAGACTGGGAAAGGCTAAAAAAAAAAAAAACTGAAAACTCTCCTTGGCTTTAGGGATTCGGGTATCTAAGAGAGCAGCTACAAAGGACCTAATGAAATGAAGAATCAGCTGAAAAATTTCCCAGTGCCTACAATCCAGTATACAGCTAGCAAGGCCAGTGTTTCGAGTGAAAGAAGAAATGTTTCTCCCCCGACACAAGGACGTGGGCTAGTTGCTCTGGGATCAAAGACTCCTTTAGTCCTCCCCACACTTGCACATGCGTAAATTACAGGAAGACCTAACAGAGGAGTTAGCTTCTCAATCCATAGATTCTGTTTGCCAAAACTTCGCCTGCAACAGGGACACCTCGGCAATGCTGGCTCAGCGGCTCCCTGCTTACTTAGATGTAATACTATGTCAACAGCGTCCTGTAGGCCACGGCAGCCTCTTTGTTATTTATTTATTTTTTTAAGCCTTGGATCAACTTCGCAAGCTCAACTTGCCTTTATTTTCGTTGAAGGCACTAAATTAATTTGCCATCACTCGTCCCCTCAAACAAAGGAAACAACTGCCGTTGTTGATGCCATCATTTGTAAGATATGGAAGTCACAGGTGGTTTCTAAGAACCCACGTGCCCTAAAATCTCCAGCTTTTGACTTCAGGAAGGTCACACGTATTTTAAATGCTCAGAATTTTTAGTCCAGCGCTGCTCCAACTTTAACACGCACATGAATCAGCCGGGGGTCTTGTTAAGGGGCAGCTTCTGACTCGGTGGGTCTGGGATGGGACCTGAGATTGTGCATTTCTAACAAGCTACCAGAGGACGGTGAAGCTGCCGGTCCAGAGACCATACCTTGAATGGTGGGAGGGTCTAGAGAAGCTTTATTTAACCAGTTAGCAGGTTCATGGTAGCACAGCCCTCACTCTAGGGTCAGACCACCTGGGTTTACACCCAGCCTCTACTGTTTATCCCTTCTTACATTCTGCGGGCCTCAGTTTCCTCATTTGTAGAATGGTGCTCAAAATAATAGTACAAATAGAGCTGCAATGAGGATTAAATGAAGCAAGACATATAAACCACTCAGCACCATGCACGGCACATGAGCACGCAGACGGTGAGCTGTTGCTATTCTAGTATCATCATCCCCACAGTTGCCTTGGGTTCACCTCCTTGCCAGCCAAAAACCAAACAGATAAACAAACAAACAAAAACCCAGAAGAGTCCTTAGAGGCAGAGGAAGTGAAATTGCAAGTTCTGACCCTCACAACCTACCAGCTTAGGTTGTTACAAAAGCAAGGTCCCATCAGCTTTGACAAGGGCTGTGTGTGTGCATGTGTGTGTGTTCCAAAATCTCAGGTGGGGCAAAGACAAATATGTAACCTCAATATTTGTAGCCCCATGATAGGCTGAAATTTAAAATTTCAAAAAAAAATCTAGGCCACATTGTAAAGTGCAGAAGGAGCACAGGGCTTGGAGTCAGGTGGCCCAGGGTACAAATGGACCTCTGAGAGCCTCCGTCTGCTTACCTGCAACATGGGGATAATCAAACTTACCATGTAGGGTTGCTCTGAGGATCAGGGATAAGTGCCTGCCCCGTATGCAGTAGGTTCTCAATAACTGGAAGCTGTTATTATACTTGTCATCAAAACCCCATCCTCCCAACAGCAACCAGGAGAGGAAACCAACATAGCTGGCAACTTAGCCTTGATAACTCTTTGTTCGTCCTGGACAAGCAGAGGCTATCTGCCCGCATGAAAAGGATGATGAGGAAGAGCAGGACTGCTCGGTGCTCGGTGGGGGAGAGCTTTTGCACGGCCTCAGACGCAGACAAGTGCTGAGATTATGGGATGCAAGAGATTTTTCTCTGTGGTCCAGAGGAGACCGAGCTGGGAAATGGCAGGAAAGATACAGTCACAATCGCTTTCTTGGAGAGCTATTCATTCACCCACTCATTCATTGATTCAGGATGTTTGTAAGCTGACCCATGTGTCAGCTGCTCCACTGGACTCTCGATGGTGAAGAAGACAGGGCAGAGGCCCCATCCCCAAGGACCTCCCATTTCATGGAAGAGACAGAACTCCATAAGTGAACAGATAAATTTAAAGTTGGGGCACAGCTAATGAAGTGAGGGTGCCTATGAGAGAGGTTAGCAGGATTGTCAGGAAGTCCTCTCTAATGAAATTGTATTTAAGCCAACTCTTGAAGGATAGGAAGGAGTCAACTAAGTGCAGAGTAGCGGGAAGAGCATTCAGGCAGAGGGAATTATGAGTGCAAAGGCCCTGGAGTTGGGAAGAGCAAGGAGGAAAATGGCAGGAAACCAAGCCAAAAAGAGCCAGTAGTGACCAAGTCATGCAGGACCTCGCAGGCCATAGTGAGGATGCTGGATTTTACCCTAAAGGCCACCGGAATGCCACGGAAAAGTTTTAAATACATCTGCCTTACAGACCCATCGATTGCACAGTGCAGGAATCAAATCTCACAATGGCCCAAGACTATGGGGTCAGAACTTGACCTGTTAGGGCCTCTGCTTCCAACTCAAAATTAAAGATCTCTGTCCTCGGGGACATAACCCCAGTATGGAATTTCTTTAAGCCTTTTGCATTGTTGAAGGAGCAGGGAAAACAAAGAACACTCGGCTTTACCTGCAAGTCCCAGGTGGTGCTGCACAGACCAACCCCCAGTGGGCAGGCCCTTATTAGGAGAAGCCAAGTAAATCACTATTGAGCAACCCCTTCCTCCGCCACAAGCTCAGCGCTCCCAAGGAATAAGTAAATCCCTACATAAATTGCCCGGGCAGCCTCCTTCAATTACACAAATCCGAGACAAGACAAGGAGCAGCGGAGATTCTCCTCCGGTGGGTATGAAGGCTAAAAGCAAAGCAAGGGAGCTAAGGCATAATCCCCACGCTGCTCGCAGCCAGAAAGAAGCAAACCGCCCCGGGTCTCCTGGTCCCCGGCTGCTTTGCTAAGCCCCGGGCCTACCCAAGGCTGGGTGGCCCAGGGGAAGGGGGCTGCTTTGCCTACCACAGCAATATTTAAGGCACCTCGGGAAAGAAGAGGGGGGGGTCCCTTCTTCCTTTACCAAGAAACTCAGACATCCTTCAGCGAGGAAGAGCTGGGGGAGGATGCTCGGGGGCCAGTCTTTCCCCAGCTCTGCACCTTTGGAGTACAGCGAGTTCTCTCCCACTCAGAACAGAAGGAGGTCTGACACATTCACACCTGCAGGGAAGCCAGGGGCCAGGGGGAGGGTAACAAAATGAGAACACAAAAGGGAGGAGCCCCAGACCTCCCTTCCCACCCCCGCTTCCGCCACAGTAAAGAAAGGAGGTTTCCGAGAGAGCGCCTTCCTTCCGATTGCACTGTTTTGCTTATTACCTCTCAGTTTGCTTTTCTTAATTACAAAAATAATACTAAGTCCTGCTCACAACATTTTTTTGTTAGCTGATTGATTTCATTATCTCATTTGGACTATTTTCCATTATTAGTGGGGTTTAACATTTTCTCAGGCACTTGTTAACCTTTGAGTTTTTCTTCTCTAAACCACGTGTTAATTTTCCCCTTTCATTTTTCTTTGAGGGTGTTTTGTCTTGCTCTTAATTCATAAGTCATCTTTGCGCATGAGAGACAGTGACCCTTCAGCAAGTATCACCAACTTTTTTCCCCGACCATTTGTTGGTTTCCCTTGATGTTCTTTATGGTGTTTCTTAAACTCTCTGAAGGGACCACAAAGCAGCCATCTGATTCTGCCAAAAATATGTTCTGTCTTTGAAACATGGTTTCTAGAACGTCCGTGAGTCACCTGTTTATCTGTCCAAAATGTCTCAGAAATCCTTCTGCTTTTATGAACCACGTTGTCTGGCCTACAGCTCCAATCGACTCTTTTTCTGCCTCTGTAGAGGCAGTGACCAAATCTAAAGAATTTGTGAGTCACACTCTGAAGTCCTGATGCCACCACAAACAAAGGGCCATTTCTCGATGGGTTGGAGAAGCTCTAGGTCACTGAAAGGTGAAGCTCAAACTCTCTTGGCTGCCCCCAACCCCTTCCATCTCCTCCATTCTCTTCTGTCTAAAAGGATTCCTGACAGCAACAGGTGCCATGAGTCCCTCTCATAAACCTCATTTCCTTGGTTTCAAAATCCAACTGCATTAGTATAAAAGAGGGAATTTGGGGGTGTTTATTGACTGTTCAATTTGCAGCATCTGTGAACTGTGGCATCTAAGAAAATGTGGGGCTCCTTATCCCTGCACCTTTGCACGTGACAGTCTCCTACCTAAACACCACCTCCCTACCCCCACACTCCACCCAGCTTGGCCAACTTCTAATCATCTTTCCAACCTCAGCCCAACTAGCACCACCTCTGGGAAGCCTTCAGCAGCAGCCAGGCTGGAGTAGATACCCTTCCACACCAAGAACCCTCAGTATCATTTCTAGCACTGTCTCCTGGCCTTTTTACAGCACGAATTAGGTCTTTCACCCCTATATCCCTAGCAACTAGTGCAGAGCCAAGCATAGAGCTCACAATCTGTATATATCTGTGGAACCAATGGATCATTTCCAGGATTAGAAGCAAGAGAAGGGCCAGCCCCGCTGCTATCTGCAAGTCATCCACACCAGGGTATCAGGTTTTGCTCTTATAAAAGAGTCTTGCTCAAGAAAAGGAGACTGGTCTTTGCCCTTGGCTTCTGGCTGAGCCCTTGGAATGTCACACCTGGAGAGAAGTGTTTTTGTTTGCCTGGAGGCTTCGGGTCACACCAGATAGTCCAACAATGAGATCCAAGGTGGGCGCTCAGAATCACACAACCTGGATACTGAGGTCAGCCATGTGGGCTCTCAACCACAGACCCAGTAAGGACCCTGGGCACTCAACTCACCCGGTGAGCTGCCCCGGTTGGCCATATTCCATGCTTAGTGTCATACATTGTTGCTGAGAAAGTAGAGCTGTCCACGAGGACAACTGGCAGCGTTGGAACTTTTGTGGCCTCTGCCTATGAGCCCCTTCCCTTGGCTGGTTTTGGTCTGTATCCCTTAACTATGACAAACTATAACGTGAGTGTCATGGCTTTCAGTGGGTTCTGTGAGCATCTAGTGACTTATCAAAAACAAAGGTGGTCTGGGGACCCTCAAATTTGCACTTGGTGTCAGAAATGAGGATGGTTTTATGAACTGTGCCCCCACCCACCTTCACAGCTCCACTCATAGGGACATTCTGAAGGAAGAGGCTACAATCATAACCCAACTTGGGAAATAAGTGTGAACCACAAAGAATAGGCCAACTTTCAGAATGTCGAGACTGGCAAAACCACCATCGTGGGCATTTCATTCACTAAAACCAGCCTTGGCGTCCGGATGCTCCTGCGGCCCCCCACCCTTCCGGGAAGGAGATGGGCAGCGCTCTCCAGGCAAGGAATGAATCATGCGTGCCTGCTTGCTGCTCCCCCTCTCTCCAACAGATGACGGGGCAAAAATAGAAGAGAATCCCTCCTTTATAAATATCTTTACATGCTAAATGTCTCTAAAAAGCACCATGTGCCAAGCTAGTCTGCTAAGAAACAGATGCAGAACAGATGCAAAGGCCCATGAGGTAGCTGAGAAGTTAAAGAATTTTAATTCAACAAGAGGCAAGAAAAGTTTCTTGGGAGCATAATTTGATCGGGGGAGGCCTGACATGGCTGGAGGTCTATGGAAGGTCTGGTTCTCAGGTATTAGCAATGACATGTCTTCACCATGGCAGTTTCAGTGCACACAGATGGGGTGTGTGTGTGTGTGTGCTTATTTCATCCCCAACGCCACTCTTTACCCATTCATTTAACACATATTTATTAAGCACCTACTATGTGCATGACTGTCTTCTTAAGAAACAGAAATGACCAAGACAAGAAATTCCCTGCTCTCAAAGGACACACACTCTATTGGGAGATGTTAGATAAAAACATCAACAAAATAATGTTTAGATAGAGCTGAGCTATGGAAGAAAAGGAAGCTGAGTAATGTGATAATGGCTGAGTTGGAGGCAACTGGGACTTGAGTGATCAAGAACAGCCTGTCCAAGGCAGCAATGTTGGAAATGAAACTTGAGTGGTGGGAAGAAGCCAACCATAAGAAGACCCAGGGAAGAAATTCCCAGGCAGAAGGAACAGCAAGTGCAAAGGCCCTGAGGTGGGTGCTAGGAATGTTGTAGTAAGGGAAAAAAGGGACCAAGGGAAGGGAGAAAAGGATTTGGTCTGAGATAGGAGCAGGAGGTGATGACAGGCCTTCTAGGCCATGGCAAGGAACTAACTTTAACTTCAGATAAAAGGAAAAGCTGGAGGAAGATTTTAATAAAGATTAATGTGAAATAGATCTATGGGTTTTTGTTGATGTTCTTAATGACTGGGGCAGCCAGGTCATGCACTGATTGTGGGATGTCAAGGCTGGAAGTGGAGACCACTTTGGAACATGCTTCTGTCATCAGTGGTGGATTTCACAAGGAGTTGCAGTGAAGACGAAAAATGTCTTATGGGTATGTTTTAAAGGTAGAGCTAGCAGCACTTGCTGATGGTCTGTACATCGCAGGTAAGAGGGAAAGAGGAATCAAAGATAACTCATAGGCTTGGAGTCTGAACAGCTCAATGGAAAGTGAGGTCATTTACTAAGACAGGAAAGGTAGGAGAAGGCACAGGTCTGGAGACATGCATAAAGGCAAGAAAATGAGGCCCAGAAAAGCTAAGAGACTCATTCAAGGTCACATAGCTGGGAAATGACGGAGGCAGAGTTTGAATGTTGGGCCTGGGACTCCAGGGCAGGGTTCAAATGGCAAAGCAAGCTCAATTTGCAGGCCATGTTCAGAGATGCATTGAGGGAAAAATCAAATCAGCATCCCAGGCAAATTCAGGGCATGCCACGTGGCTGATCTATTTTCAGCACCCACTCTTGTGAAGGCTACTTGTAGAATCTTAGAATTAATAGAATTTTCGAGCTGAGCAGATCCTCAGGCTCGAAAGGGCACCTGCGTCTTTGCAAACATGATTCACAGAACATCCCCTGAGTAGGCAGATGGGTCAGGCTGCTGAGTAGACTTTACTTTAAATGAACCTCCGGACACAGACCAATCTTCTGAGCCATCCTATTCACTTTCTCCCCGCTGTCAAAAAGGAACAGGACATCATTATATAAACCTTCTGAAATGCCAAAAGGAGGAATTCTATATTTAACTCCCCTCCCAGCATCCAAACATCACATGATGGAATGTTGAGGATCCAATTCAACAATATTGAGTAACAGGGATGGAACCCCAGGGACTCTCTCCCCTTCTCCCTTCCCTTCCGACTTCCCATCTCCAGCCACCCACTGTCATCTCTTCATTAAGGAAGTTCAGGAACAGCGAGGCTCGGGCAGATCCCGGGAAAAGTGAACAGCTGGGGGAGTGAAACGGATTACTCTAACATAGATGCTGTTGACACAGGCACAGCTACCGGGGAGCTGGAACTCAGAGCCGACCGTGGCCTCTTCCTTTCCCTTTGGCCATCCTGAGAAGTGCGGGGAAGGAGGAATGAGAGGGACACAGCAGCTATATAAAAACCAGTGTCCTCAAGGCTTGGGAGGCAAATGAAATGGAACTTCAGCTACTGCATGTCTGCAGTCGGGACCTTTGTTAGAAAAGCACTAAAAAAAAAAAAAAAAAAAATTCAAGGCACATCTACAAGATTTCGAGAGCCAGGATGATGGAAAGAAGTGGCAGGAGCTGATCAAGCAGGTGTGGAGTGAGCTCCTGAACACACTTATTGATCAGCTTGCATGCTGTGAGCGATCGATAAATATTAAACACCAAGCAAGTGGAGAACGAGTTTTAAAGAGGCCCAAGAACAGCAGGTGGAGGGGTTGTCATGGTGAGGGCCCATGCATACGCTAAGCAGCCAGTCTCATCCTACAGGTCCCCCTGTGTCCGCATCTCTTCCTGGGGTGTTCTCGGTTATAAAGGGAAAGCAAACCAGCTCAGGGGAAAGTCGTCGGGATGTTGCAAGCCAAGGGGCTCCTCCCTGGTGTGGCCCAGGCCTACCGCCCCAGTCCCAGCTCGCCATTCATTCCATTTTTTAAATGCCCAGGATGTAGAAACAAATAAGAGTGGGACAGAGGGGACCTCTGCCCTCGGGGAGTTTCCAGACTATGTCAAGCATGTTGACAAGATTGCGGTAGGGACCAGCCCACAGAGGAAGGGCATCCTTTGAAGCCAAGAATGTCAGGGAAGACTTCCTGGGAGACACGGCTTCTGAACACAGAAATGAAGAAGTAGAAGGGAGTAGCTAATTGAAGAGGCAGAGAAGAGTGGTCCACGTGGAGAACATGTCACGTGCAAAGGGCTGGAGTACCTATTGTTCTCTTTGCTCATTGTCCCCAGTATCACTCTGCCTAGAGCTACACAACAGGAAGAGTAACTTGCCATTATTACTAGCATGTTGTTACTGTTGTTTTTACTACTACTATTACTGTTATCATTATTATTTTACTTCTAAGCATTTACTATGTGCCAGGCACTGTACTAGGCATTTTACCCAGATTATTTTCCTTCAAGCTCCATATCCCTATTAGAAAGATGCTCCTGTAACCTCCATTTATAGGTGAGGAAACTGAGGTCCAGAGAGACGAAATAACTTGCCCAAAGTCACACACCCAATAAAAACAGCAAAGTTGGGTTTGAACCCAGGCAACATGTCTCCAGTGCATTTAAACATGTGCTGTACCACTTCCTGTTAGGTCATCATATGTCATGCGTAAAGCCACACATGGAGCTGTGTCTTCATGGCTTTCCAACCTACTTCTCATGTCCCTTGACACTTATTATACAAAACCTAGTCCACGGACAGTGGAATCAGTTGGAGATGGGGTTAAATCCCAGACCCACCGCTTACTGCCTCTACCATTTCAGGCAAACTCCCTGAACTTGCAATGCCTCAGTGTTCACAACTGAAAAATGGGGAACATAATACCTATATTCTGAATGACTGCTGAAAGAATTAAACAAGATAATATGTTTAAAGAGTGTAGCCACAGCTGGACGTGGTGGCTCATGCCTGTAATCCGAGCACTCTGGGAGGGCCGAGGTGGGAGGATCACTTGAGCTCACGAGTTTGAGACCAGCCTGAGCAAGAGTGAGACCCATCTCTACTAAAAAAAAAAAAAAAAAAAATTAGCCTAGCAACAAAAAACAGAAACAATAAATTAGCCGGGCATGGTGGCGCATGCCTGTAGTCCCAGCTATTCGGGAGGCTGAGGCAGGAGGATCGCTTGAGCCCAGGAGTTTGAGGTTGCTGTGAGCTAGGCTGATGCCACGGCACTCTAGCCTGGGCAACAGAGTGAGACTCTGTCTCAAAAAAAAAAAAAAAAAAACTATCCAAGTTCATCAGTCACAAGTTCAGACTTCCACATAACTGCAACATACAACTCAGTTATGTCCACTATACAGCAAAGACCCCCTTTTCCTCCAGTTTCCAATAACATGCTCCTTTTTTCCATCTTAGGGAGCCCTCACTGGTAGTGCCTTCAGCATCCATATTCCTACCGACAGTCTGTTCGTGACGATTTAGGTATTCTCAGAAATGATATATGTTTTCTCCACCACGCTTCTCACTTCTGAGTCCTCAATAGTGGAATTATTAACATTCACATTTCCACTAACAGTCTGTTCAAGGAAATCTAGGATTTTTCTCTGTCTCCAAATTCTTCTAGCCTCTGCCCAGTGCTCAATTCCAAGGCCACTTTTGCCTTTTAAGACATTAGTACCCCATCCCTGGCACCAAAATCTATATGACTCAAGGTTCCATTGGAGAAACAGATCAGTAGGAGATACATTTTAAGAGGTTTATGACAAGGAGTTGGCTTACATGATTGTGGGAGTGGCTAGGCAAATCCGGAATCCATAGGGCAGGCTGGAACTTTTGGGCATGATTGAAAGCTTCTATCCTCAGGTGGAATTTATTCTTCTTTAGGGAAATTTCGGCTCTGCTTTTAAGGCCTTCAACTGATTAAACCAGGCCCACCCAGATTATCTGGGATAATCTCGCTTATAGTCAATTGATTATAAACTTTAATCATATCTACACAACACCTTCACAACCACACCTAGATAAGAGTTTGATTCAATAACTGTGGACTGTAGCCTAGCCAACTTGACACATAAAACTGACCATCATGCAGGTGTTAACATCGTCACATCACCATGCTATGTCCCTAACACTCAAGAGCCTCTCATGTGTTTCTGTATCCCTCCCCCAGGTCCCAGGTCTGGGTAAGCACACATGCATCAAATGAGCAAGTCCACAGGCAGATGGGCTCATCCCATCACTCCACTTTTCATCCCTCTCCCCCTTACACTCTGTTCCACCATCCAACCCCACTGGTTCCGAAGGCTCCCTGTTGAGCCACTCTCCCAGCAAGCCCATCACCTTGGATTTCGGGAAGCCAGTATTGTAAACATTGAAGTGTAAAAACCCACAGCACACACCCTATAAATCCCACCTCTTCAACACGTGAAGGCTAAAACGACTACAATCCTAGAGTAATTCTCTCTCCCACTAAAAATGCAAGTTCAAATATCAACAGGAAACTCAAGATTCTGTTGTGAGAGATTCATTTGCAACTAGGTTCTAATGAAACCAATTTCTCTTCCAAGAAAATCAAAATGGGTGGCTCACAATGGCCAATTTGGGATGCAAGAGGCATTTGACTAATCACACTCAATTGTAGACCTGTTACCCATGGTGTTAGACAAGGACTAAAGGTTACAAATACTGATTAATAATTAATAAACTGTCTCATTAAAAAAAGAAATCATTGCACTATTTTGCTTCACACATCCTAGGTGACCTTTTCCTTCACAGTTTTCTTCATATTTTGGATGAATTTATCTGTCAGCGGAAATGTCTTGAAAGAATGAATTCATTCACCTTCATGAGGATAATAACAATGATGTTGATAGTAAGTATCTACCATTAATTGGGTACTTACCTTGTGCCAGGCAACTGCACTCTAAGCACTTTACATACACCATTTCACTGGATCATTATCATAACCTGAAACCCTGAGAAAAGAATTCAAGTTCCCAGTAGTTTATTTGAGAAATGATCCCAGGAAACACTGGTAAGGGAAAAAAGAAGTGAGACAGGGCCATAAAACGAAATGATAAATGGTGAATTTTCAAGTAAGTTACCAGTTCGGGCAACTGAACCTTCATATCACTAGCCACACCTGGAAGGTACCATAAAATACCTGTATCGTGGTCATCTTGCCTACAAGACAAGGGGCTGGAGAACACATCCACAAATGCTGTCTGTCATCGTCTGCTTCCAGCACCTTCACTCACCCTGCAAGTGGGCTAACCCGGCTTCCACAGCCAGAAAAGACCCCCCAGGCAGAGTCGGACGGGTACCTAGTGAGCAGCCTTCAGTCCACAGAGGCAGCTCCAGCAGCACATGCTGCCAACCCTAATAAGGAGGTGGTAGTGTTCCCAGTTTAGAGGAAAAAAATGCAGCTCAGAGAAGATAGAGTAACTTGTTTAAATGATGGAGCTGGATTAAATCCAGGTCTCTCTGTCTCTAAAGTCACATTCCTACCCAGCACACATACTGATATCTAAGCAGTTCCTTTGTGTTCCTACCCTCTCCGGCTTAGTTCAGGTCATACTGCCCACACCTGGAGGCCTGCAATGGCCTGACGCTCTCACCTGTCTCTAGTCCTTCCTGCTCACGACTATCAGTTTCATCTCCAAGGCCACCATGTGCCTTCTTACTCCAACCCTGGTCTTGATCCAACTTATATGCCATTTTTCTTGTCTTCAATAAAAGCTGACTGTGTAGTTGTTCTGTGCAAGACACTATGCAACCCCTAGTTTCCTCTTCTGTAAAACGGGTTATTAGAGCATTAAATGAGAGAGAGTGAAGTGCTTGACACACAGGATGTGCTGAACCAATGCAAATCTGTATGGTCATGAGCCCACCCAAGAGTCACTGCTTCATTCTTAGAGCTGGGAATCCACCTACCAAAGCCACATGGTACTTGTCACAGACTCCCAGATACCGAACATGACTTCTCCCCCTCTGAGGGGCAGCTCCTCGGGATGATGGCATGTACAGTCTGCGGTAGTAGAAAGAGGCTTGGATTTAAAGCCAGAAGCCAGGGTCCAAATGTGGGCTCTGCCAATCCCTGGCCATGTGACCGTCACCTTAACAATCCACTCCCAGACCCCAGTTTGGTCATCACCAAGGTGGACACAGCACCTTCCTCATGGCAATAGTAATAATTAAAGGCTGTGTAGATAATGCTTCATGAACAGTGGGTCCTTTCCATCAAGTCTAACTCATGTTAATATGTGTCGTCGTTAGTACTGCAGACTCGGAAGTCAGACAGGGCTGGGTTTGAATCCAGGTTCAATCCCTTACCAGCTATGAGTCACTGGGCACTTTGTTTTACTTCTGTGAGCCTCAGCTTTCTCACTGGTCAAATGGGGGTATGAATAGTGACAGCATCTCAGAATTACTGTGAGGATTAAATGAGATATTTATAGTACATGGCACAGTTTTCAATTTTCAATATATGCCAACTACTATTATGATTATTACTATGCCATCATTATCCGAATATTTTAAATATGGAATATGCTGAAGGATGGTTTGCTGAATGATGAGTGAATGAATGAATTCTGAGAGAAGAATATCATCCGCTAAACCCTGAGTACCTGGATTTCAGAATTCTTCCTATGGAACTTGTTCATTGGGGAAACAAAAAAACCTTGCAATTAAGAAAATTGAAAAAGAACAGATCATGCCTGGCCCAAATACCTAAGCCCAGTCACGTGTGAAATGCCCACAGCGCACCTATCAGCCAAGTCAAAATCAAGATCATGAAATAGACAGGCCTGGAGGTGTGTAATATGCAGAGGCCAGTTCTTCCCAGGACCTAGAGCGGAAGCCTGGGGTCAAATCTGCCTTCCCTCAGGAGGCAAGATCTCAGGTGTGCAAAACACCTTCCCATCTTATGTCTCAGTGACGGGAGGTCGGGGGTCAGCATCCCACAGGAAGGGATCAGGTCTCCACTATACCCTTACGGGACAGCTGCACAGCCTTAAGTATTCATCTTCATGACCAGCGCCTATACATTTGCAAATTTCAGGCCTGAGCTATACGACTTGAATTTTAAATGGCCCAAAAGGAGAGCCATGTTTTAACAAAGGGAGTAAAATAATCAGCTTTTTAAAATTTTACACAACAAATTAAAAATTAATGATCTATAATGCCCGTGACATACAACATATCAGAACCTATACAAATGACCAATTTCAATGATACACTTAAGATCCTCAGATGTTGATCAAAGGGTACAAAGTTTCACTTAGACAGGAAGAATAAGCTTTAATGATGTATTGCACAGAATGGTTACTGTATTACATAATGTACTGTTTATTTCAAAATTGCTAAAAGAGATTTTAAATGTTTTCACCAAAAAAAAATGTATGTGAAGTGATGGATTTGTTAATTAGCCTGATTTAATCATTCCGCATTGTAAACATATATCAAAACATCACACTATATCCCATAAATATATACAATTATTATTTGTCAACTAAAAATAACATTAAAAAAGAAAATGAAATGACAACAGAAATGAGGTTAAGTTAAAGGCCAAACTGCCACTATTGTTAAAATGCAGATTCCTGTTACCTAGCTGGGGTAGGGCCCAGCATCTGCAAGTTAAACAAGATACCCTGGGGATACAGTTGCTGCTGGTCCACTGACCACGCTCTGAGTAGTAAGGCCTTAGATATGACTTATTCTAGTGTTTCCAAACTTCCTTTATGATAAGAATCACCTGGAGATATCTTGTTAAAAAGGCAACTATCCAACTTTACTCAAATCCACTGAATCAAAATAGGAAGGGATACCCAAAAAACTGTATATTTTAAAAGCTCCCCAGGTTATGTTTAACATCAGAGGGATTCAGAAAATATTGATTTGGCCTGTGTCAGCAAACTCAAATGCCCCAGAATGCAAACTCATAAATGATCTAAACTGTCCAGGTATATACAATAGGGAGCAGTGGGGACTGCGGCAAACTTGGTGCAATATGCCTCAGCTAAAGGAGGCAGCCTTTTTACTGCACAAATCAGATGTTGCCATGAGAGAATTTGGGCCTTATTATTCAAAATCTTTTGACTTTTCACCATAAATGCCAGATTCAGATTTTCAGTGAACTGTCCTGATATTTTTTAGGGTTCCTGCGTAAGCAAAACAAACACATCTATAGACAACCATTTTTGATTCCTGGAATCCAGTAGATGAGAAATAGGGATCCATGGCTGTATTGAATATTTCATAAGGCCTGACATAGTTCAAACGGTCCTGTAATCAGGGTGTCCCACCTAAGCCAGGTAAGATTAAAGAAACATTAAGTTTCTTTGCTTTGGGCTAGAATATATATAATTTAGTATAGTTACACCAGTTATTTTACTTCCTGTTGATCTGCCATTTCTAAATGGCAATCACATGTTGTTAATTCATTTTTTAAAATAAAATGGATCATTACTTAATGTATTTTGTTTTGTTGACAAAACACACAGTATACTGTGGGGACAAAAGGCAACAGGATAAGAGTCTCTGGTAGAGAAAACATGAGGAAATTCTGAATGATTCAGACCCAAATCTATTTCACAGAGTTTAAAACTGGGTCCCCCAAGGAAGAGAATTGATATGACCAGGCTCAAGCAGAGTGATAGTGACATGGTCAAGACTAGAATTTCAGTCTTCTCTGACTCCCAATCTAATGAATTTTGTTATTATAACTCAAATAGGTAGCCCCTAAGAGAATTAGCTCTTATGTTTCCTCCAGTCCAGAAAATACTCTTTCTTCTGCCACTTTTGGGGAACCAACCATCCCTACCTGTGGCTCAAGTGGGGCACCTCTAGCATCTCCACCCTTAAGGATATGCACATGAGCAGCCTGGCCAATCAGTGTATTCTATCCCCTGGCCACCATGATTGGCTCAGTTATGGGCACATGACCTAGGGGAGTCCAATCAGAGTTAGCCCTGGACCTTTTGGTGGAACTCCCAGGAAGGAGACCCTGTACTCTGTTTCCCCTGAGTCACTAAATTGGGAGAATGAAGGTGCAATGCTTCTAGTGACCACTTTGCCACACTGGGAGTGGGGGTGAGGAGATATTCCCGGAAAATGAAGCCAATACTGAGACAAACCAAGCCAAAAAACACAAGAGACCAAATTCCAATGACACCTAAACCCAGTTAGACTAGAAGATGATTCCTGGTATTTGCAGTGACATCACTCACCTTGTCTGATTTTGTATGGCTGCCATTGGTTAATAACAACAACCATAACACCAGACCTGTTTGTACTAAGATTTAGACTTTACAGACCATGTTCATTTACATTACGGTGTGCCATCCTAAAAGCACCTCTGTGATAGGCCAAGGCTCCGAGGGGAGTGATGCCTTGCCAAAGGTCACACAGGTCACCAACGGTGAGATGGGGACAATGAACCCGGTCTTATGACTCCGGTTCAGAGCACTTCCCACCACAGCATTATGTCTGACCTGGTGGGAATACAGCAATTCCACTCTCTCCTCCCCTGCCTCAACTCAGAAGTGTCTGTCTCTCCTATAGCACTCAACAGCAATGAATATGTTTTTTTGAGGTCGGTTCCGGCTCAAAGCTTCATTGCAAAATTCTTCCAAGCTACCTGTTCTGAGCTATGGAAAAGAAGCCCATTTCCTTGCATTCCAGAGTGCAAAAGGGTACAAATCCACAAGGAGATAGTGGAAGATTTACTGAGTCACAAGGAAACGAGAACAAACTAAGGAAGTTATGTAAGGGCTACAAAGAAGACAGAACCCCAGTTAAAGTCAGCTGGAACAAACAGAGTTTCACTGCTTACATTTGGGAAAGGGAGTAAGTTTTAAAAAACAGGTAAGTAAAAAGGACCCAGGGCTCCGCAAAGGCTAGAGCCCTCACTTAACCTCAACCACCAGGCTCAAGTTAAACCAACCACGGGCACCCAAACCTTCTCCTGTCCCCACCCAGCTTCAGAGCCAGACCCTCTTGCTAGGATCTCCCCTTCCTGGTATTCCCACGTAAAATTCCTGGGTCTCGTCCCTTTTCCAATTAGGTACTTTATACAACTCAGATCCTTGTGCCACCACATAATAATTTACACAGAACACTTAATTAGCTTCTTAGATAAAAATAACATGTAATTTGTTTGGTAATTACATGTTTTCACAACTGCTGAAAGCAACTCATTATAGGAATTTGGTACACTTAGGATAGATTACCTTAATTCTATTTTCTGTTTATCCAATTATATTTGTCGGTCTTAATTGCATTATAAATTGTGCTGAGCTGGTGATGGTGTCTATGAAGCTGTTGTTCCTTCAGATTTCATGGTTGGTTTACATGTCCCTGGGGTTCACTCCAGGCACTAACTCCGTCAGAGTTGTGAAAACAAGGACACCATGAGACCTTCCATGCCTAGCAAAGAAGGAAGTGGGCAAAACTTTCTGCTAAGAGCCTCTTTAACATGGTGTATTCCAACGTGAGATATACCGATGGTATATGAGATAATTTTAGACACATGGATACATTTTCCTTTTAAAATCTCAATAATTCAGTAGTTATCTTACTGCATAGCAAAATATAAATAGCATATACAAACCATAATTTCAAGCAAATTATTTCTTGGAGTGAAGCTGAAGTAGGTATTTATGTTTAAAAACCTGAAATTATTTAAAGATAGTTGATGATATTAAGGAATTATTAACTTTTTAAGTGTGATAATAAAATTTTGTTTATATGCAACACATGGAGTCCTTATCTTTTAAGATCCTTACTGAAATGTTATAATAAAAGGATACAATCTCTGGGATTTGCATTATAATCATCAGAAGGTGGGTAAGGTATTAGAGAGGAGGGAGTAGTAAGTAAATAAGATCTACCATATCTTGGCTATTGTGAATAATGCTACAAGGAACATGGGGGTGCAGGTATCTCTTTGAGATCCTCCCTTCAATTCTTTTGGACTTGTACCCAGAAAGGGATTGCTGGATCACATAGTAGTTCTAGGTTTAATTTTTAAAGGAACCTCCACACTGTTTTCCTTAGCAGCTGCACCATTTTGCATTCTCCCCAACAGTGTACAAGGGTTCTAATTTCTCCACATCCTTGCCAACACCAGTTATCTTTTGTCATTTTGATAATAGCCAGCCTAACAGGTGTTAGGTGATTTCACCATCCCTTATTGTAGTTTCGATTTGCATTTCCCTGATGATTAGTGATGTTGAGAACCTTTTCAAAACCCTTCAAAACCATTTGTATGTCTACTTTGGAGAACTGTCTATTCAAGTCTTTTGCCCACTTTTTAATTGGGCCATTTGTTTTTTTCACTACTGAATTGTAGGAGTTTCTCATATATTTTGGGTATTAGCTCCTTATCAGATACAGGGTTTGCAAATATTCTCTCCCATTCCATAGCATACCTTTTCATTCTGTTGATTGGGTTTTTTGTTGTTTTTTGGTTTTTGGTTTCCCCTGTGCAGAAGTTTTGTTGTGGCATTATTCACAATAGCAAAGATATGAAAATAAAAAACCAAATGTTGATCAAGAGATGAATGGACAAAGGAAATGTGGTACAGTCATACAATGGAAAATTATTCAGCCTTAGAAAGAAAGGCTGAATTTGCACGCACTATTTGCAACAACATGGATAAACAAACCTGGAGGACATTCTGCTAAGTGAAATAAGCCAGTTACAGAGGACAAATAGTGCGTGAGTCCACTTATATAAGACATCTCAAATAGTCAAACTCATAGAAGCAAAGAATAGAACGGTGGTTTCCAGGGGCTCGGGGGACAGGGAAACAGGGAGTTGTTGTTCAATAGGTATAAAGTTTCAGTTATGCAAGATGAGTAAGTTCTGAAGATCTGCCGGACAATATAGTGCCTATAGTTAACAATACTGTATTGTGCGCTTAAAATTTTGTTAAGCGAGATCTCATATTAGGTGTTCTTACAACAAAAACAAAAACAAAACAAAGAGACACAAGGAAACTTTTGAGGTGAAGGATATATCTAATACCTCAATTGTAGTAACGGCCTCACAGGTGTATGCACATGTCCAAACTCATTAAATTATATATATTAAATGTGTACAGTTTTTATATATGAATTATACTTCAATAAATCTGTTTTTTCTAAAAAAAAGATTGACCCTGAGTTGAAGCTGAATGAGAGTACATGAGGGTTTATTAGACAGTCTCTCTACTCTTGTATGTTTGATAATTTCCATAATAAACAATTTATTTTAAAATTGAAGTCAATTTAAAGAAAAATTGATTAAATAACAATGCAGGTCAAGGTTTAGGATGCTTTTCTATAAAAGACCAAATAGTAAATATTTTAGGCTTTGCAGGCCATGTAGTCTCTGTGGCAACACTTAACTCTGCTGTTGCAGCACAAACACATCCATAAACACTACATTCACAAATGGGTGTAGTTCTGTTCCAATAAAACTTTATTTACAAAAACAGGCAGCAGGCCACAGCTTGTAGACCCCCTGAGGTACTGATGCACTGATAAGGCAAAATCCATGAAGGTGGCCTAGTAAGGACTGAAAGAGGGAGAACAGTATTCAATTCTTTGCACCCTGTGGCCCCTTCCCTTAGGGTGGTGACACAGTGGACCTTTCTTTTCTTTGACTTGCCATCTTGGCATCACACTGCCCTGGTTTTCCTGCCACCCCCCTGGTTGTTCCCTCTCAGCCTCCTTGACAGTTCCTCCTCATCTTCCCAACTTCTCAACATTGGAGAGCCCAGGAGTTGGCAAATTATAGCCCATGGGCCAAATCCAGTCTACTGCCCAGTTCTTGTACAGGGAGTTCTATTACGATCCAGCCATGCCTGTGCGTATATAATCTGGCACTGCTTTCGTGCTACAATGGCAGAGTGGAGAAGTTGCAACAGAGATCAAATGGCCCACAAAGCCTAAAATATCTTCTATTGGCCCCTTGCAGAAAAGCATGACCTAAATTATTAATCATGTTTCCCTTAAGCTCACTCAATTTTTAAATGAATTTTTCATTATAGAAATTCTCAAATATACAGGACTAGAGAGTTGCATGACATTAAATACTATCTAAATGCCGACAGCTGCGTCTGCAACCCTGGGTGTCTCCTGAGCTCCAAACTCACATATCCAGCCAACACATTTGATATCTATTTCCACTTGGTTGTGAAATGACTTGATTAACATGGCCAAAACTGAGCTGGAGACATCTCCCTCTTCTCCACATCTTTCCCACCTTGACAAACAGCATGTGAACCACACCACATCAAAACCCTAGGACTTTGCCCATTAGGGCCACCTGAGCAAAGGATATGCCAAAGTTCTCTGTATTGTTCCCAAATTTAAAAGTTTATTAAATAAAAACCCTACGAATCATTCTTTCTCTTTCATTCTTCTCTTTCTCTCACTCCTCACATCCACTCCATCAGCAAGTACGGAACAGTCCACCTTCCAAACATATCCCACATCTGATCACTCTCACCGCCCCCACCAATACCTCCTAGCTCAAGTAACTGTCCTGCCTTGTCTCCACCTGGATTGTAATAGCCTCCTAACTGGCCTCCCTGGTGTCCCTCTGTCCCCTCCCCACTCCCTTCTATCAATGCAGCATCCAGAGTGATTTTTTGATCAAACATAAAGTTTGATCAATCCTTCATTCAAACCCCTCCAGTGGTTTCCCACCACATTTGGAATAAAGTCCAAACTCTTTCTATGGTCCTGTGGGGGCCACAGGTCCTGTGGGAGCTTCCCTCTGCCCACCTCTCAGAACCTGTCTCCTCCCACTTTCCCTCTGATCCCTCTGCCCCAGCTGCCCTAGTCTTCCTGCTATTCCCTGAGCATGCCAAGCCCACCCAGGGTCTAGACACCTGCTGTTACCCCCTGCCCACCCTCCACAGAGCTCACTTCCTCACAGAGACCCCTCCTGGTCAACCCATCCTAAATACTCCACCCTGACTCATCTCCAGCACTCCGTCTCTCACCATTCCTTGCTTATTTTCCTGCCTAGCACTTACAGCTACCTAAAATTATCCTATATGGTTATTCATTCTGTTTAGTATCTGCCTTCCCCTCTGCAAAGTAAACTCCCTGATGGCAGAGATCCTCTCTGTCTTATTTATCGCTGTATCTGGTGCCTTGAATGTGCCTGGCATGTGGTAGATACTCACATATCTGCTGAATATCGTATGTTGCATGAATTCCACCCTGGAGAAGTCAAAGGCTGCTTCCCAAAGGAGCCGACGGTGGAGCTGGAGACTGAATGATGATGAGGTGGCCATGTGCTAATTTCTTTGGCTGCATCACAACAACCACGAATGCCCCTGGGAAACCCTCACTCCTTTGTCCACCATCTTGGTGAGTCCTTTTTTTTTTTTTTTTTTGAGACAGAGTCTCACTCTGTTGCCCAGGCTAGAGTGCTGTGGCATCAGCCTAGCTCACAGCAACCTCAAACTCCTGGGCTCAAGCGATCCTCCTGCCTCAGCCTCCCAAGTAGCTGAGACTACAGGCATGCGCCACCATGCCCGGCTAATTTTTTTATATATATTTTCAGTTGTCCAGCTAATTTCTTTCTATTTTTTTAGTAGAAAAGGGGTCTCACTCTTGCTCAGGCTGGTCTCAAACTCCCGAGCTCAAACGATCCGCCTGCCTCGACCTCCCAGAGTGCTAGGATTACAGGCGTGAGCCACTGCACCCAGCCTTGGCAAATCTATTAAATGCCCTCCTGTGATGGAGACCTGAGACACAGGATGCTGGGTCAAGATTTTTAATTTTAAACGGCATGCCCCCAAAGTCCTGCTTGGACCCCTGAGTAGTTTCTGCCCCACTAACTCCAGGAGCTGCCTTGGCTGTGCCACTTGCGCCTCTCAATTTTGTGAGCTCCTTTCTCCTTTCTTTCCAACTTCAGCTAGCCAGAGAATGTGTCTGGTGCTCATGAGCAAAGAACTGTCCCTGCCCATTGGGTGGGGAGGGGCATTCTAGACAGAGGTAACAATTTGCACCAAGGCACTGGAGCATGAAGCAATAGGAAACAGTGGAAAATCAAATGTTCCTTCAAGGTACAGACATATTATCCCAAAACTCTCATGTCCCCTGGGGAATCAAGTCATAAGTTAGAGAGTCATTTTCCTAGGATGCCTCTCACCTATAGGAAAATAGGACATTTTCTGCAAGATCAATACTTGCCCAACATCATCAGCCTCCATTTTTGTATCCTTAAAGACATATAAGGCTAGATAACTAAAAGTTTCCTCTCATCTTTATCAAAATTATTATAATGGCCACTACCACCTTGTGTTTGTCCAGTAATTTCAGCTTTTCAAAGAAATTTCAAATCCATTAACATAGAGGCTCCACCAAGGCCTCTGAGTTCGAGGCATTAAAGGCTCACCAGGTGAAATTACCAACCTGTTATACACACAATATATCTCAAAGTCACCAAGACAGCCCAGCTTCTGTCTGACCTCTGACCCTCCTCATCAGACACTGCAGCTGCAGGTGAGACACTCATTCAAAGCAGCAGGAAGATAAATGCTGAACCTGCACAATCGGAACCTTCTGCTGACTTAGCACCATGTCCGCAGAGATGTTGAACTCGTCCCTCGTCCTGAGAAGGAGTCACAGTGTGCCTGAGTGAGCCCATCTCAGGCACCCTCTCCCCTGCAGTGGCCACCAGGGAAGCCAGTACAACGGTGGTCTGAGCAAGAGAGAACCATAGTGCTGAGCAAAAAAAATCAAGACACTGTAACCAGAAAATTAAAACACCTGGCAGGTCCAAGGATGTGGCTGGCACCATTTCCATTGGCCACAAATTAGCATCATATTCGAGAAGAGTTAGGGCTAAAATGCAGATACCCCCTGCTCCAACCAAAATGATCTGCATATGGCTCTCCATACCCACCATGTACTTGGCCGCCCACATGTCTTTATTCATGCTGTTCTCTCCGGCAAGGAAGCCGCTTATTTTTGCCAAAGTTAGCATTTAATATGGACATAATTATGGTTCAACTTGATGGATCCCATGTGCCAACCTTTCCCCCGAGCTCCACTATTGAAATCCTACACATCCATCAAGTCTGTTCCGACCCCCTTACCACCACCCTGACTCCTGGTCACTCACTCTGAGCTGGGTCATTCTCCTGTGACTTCAGCTAATGGTTCTCTAGCTTTATAAACCTTCTTGGTTTAGTGTTCAGTTCACCATAGCCTGATAAACTCACTCTTCCTCTAGTTAAATCCATTTTACCTTCTTGGCAGGTAATGGTACTGAGTCAGAACTCTCCCCATAGCCACACCTTAAAACATGGTACATCCAGACAATAGAATATTATTCAGCGCTAAAAAGAAATAAGCTATCAAGCCATGGAAAAACATTGAGAAAACTTCAATGCATATTACTAAGTGAAAGAAGCCAGTCTGAAAAGGCTACATACTATCTGATTCCAACTATATGATATTCTGGAAAAGGCAAAACTATTGAGACAGTAAGAAGATCAGTGGTTGCCAGGGGTGAGGGGGTTATGAAGGGATGAGTAGGCAGAGCACAGAGGATATTTCAGAGCAGTGAGGATACTCTAATGGTAGATACATGTCATCATATATTTGTCCCAACCCATTGAACATACAGCACCAAGGGTGAACCACAATGTAACTATGGACTTCGAGTGACAATAATGTATCAATGGAGGTTCATCAACTGTAACAACTGATGGGACTCCAGAAGGAGGGTGCCCCTCAGCAAGTCCTGAGCCTCTCTGAGCCTCATCTTTCACATCCGTGTGATGGCTCCAGGTAAACACTGTACATCCCTTATATGATCTCTGCTAGTCCTCATGATACCATCAATGAGTGTGATGTTTGGTGTAACAGTCTGAAGTGCCATCTTTTCCATGGAAAGAGCTCAAAGGCTCAAGGGATTTGAAAAGAAGAGATGAGAGTAAATAATCATGCAGAAAATCTATTTTCAGTGGTAGGAAGGACCCTGGACAATGAAAGGAATAGTCTAACCTTGAGGCCAGGAGGACTGTCAGCTTCCCTGTCCCTCCCCCACTCTGCACCTGCACATATCCCTGTCTTCTTCCTTCCCAGGGAACCGCCTGTCCCCTACAGCAATTTTCAACACTCTTGTCACCCACAAGAGCAGCCATTTCGTGGCTCCACCCAAACCTCTTGATGCCGAGAGAGGGAGGAAAGGAACCATGCCAGAATGCTGGGCTGCCCGCTCTTCACATGTGGTCAGCTGTGCAGCAGAATATAAATTTTAAAAACCTGAATAATTCAACTGTCACTTCCTATTAGAGGAAGCACATTCCAAGATGCAACTAGCAGGAAAAAAAATAAGGAACGAAAATATGTTTAACAGAGGCAGCGTGGCTATGACACTCTCTACTCCTGATCTACAATGACAAGATGGTCTGTCCCGCAGGTAGGCACAGAGTTGCTCTTTCAAACCACACACACTAAGCACTGGGGGAAAGGAAGATGAAAATGGCTATGGTGCAGACAAAGAAGAGAAATAAGTTCACAGTCACGTGGCAAGGCCATTCCATCTGTCACGTGGCACAAAAGATACCGAGTGCACAGGAGGCAGGGGAAAGCCATTGCTTCAAACTTAGAAAATGGAAAAGGGACCTTGGAGCCCTTGACACTCAAACCTCAAAGGACTTAAAGGCAAAGCAGGGCCAGCAATGACACGTTTCACACTTGTATTTCTTTTTAGAGTTTTCAGGGTTTTCATAGACTTTATCTCATTTGATCCTTGTAGGAAGGCAGAGAGGTGATCACCCACGCTTTGCACAAGTGAAGACAGAGGTGGAGGGAGAACTCAGTGACAGAGTCAGAACAACGGCATTGGGAAGAGAGACCAAGCTGTCTAGTTCACCTGGTGTGTGCTGTGTGGGAGACAGAGACAGGCTGAGCGTGGAGGGGAGGGTTGTAGGGGGGGGATTCTTGGGTGCCTGGCTAAGGGTTTAGATTTTACCCTGAAAATAATGCGATGATATATCACCAAAGTTTTAAGAGTAGAGAGTAAAATGCTCAAAGCTCCCCTTTGGTGGGGCACGAGCTGTGGCTGATGGTGAGGATATGAGCAGTGAGGTCAGAAGACTGGACTCAGAGTTCAGGTGGACAGGTGACAGGGACAGAGAGGAAGGAAGTCACCAAGAGTTGGGCAGTAGAAGAATGGACAGAACCAGAGGGCCACGTGTGGTACCAGAGATGGTTTTATGTCTTACGTAGACCAAGACAAAAAATAACATTAAAGCACGCAGTATAAAGCTCTGATTCTCTTTCAATCCTTCTAATTAGTCAATGAGAAAGTCTCATTTTGGTGCTAATCGGTCTTCAACAGCTTTCTAACACTTGCTAATCTTTGTAAGGAGAGAATAATATGCTACGTAAGCCATGGCAGGAAATAGTATCTAGTTATATTTTTATATTACTATTGTGTTTCCTCTTTTTTATTTTTGTTTTTAGGTTTTTTTATAATTTGCATGATTTTGTTTGCTTATTTGATTATTAGTTTCCTGTTGCAGTCTATTTACAGCAAGTGAAACTGGCTTCCATTTTTGGTAGTGATATACCACTTCCTTTTAAAATATATTTGTTTTCTTTTTTTTTAATTTTAGGATATTATGAGAGTACAAACTTTTTGGTTACATTTTATGTCTTTGCCTCACCAACCGATGAGTGGATAAACTAAATGTGACATACCCATATGATGGAATATTATTCAGCCATAAAAAGTACTGATACATGCTACAACATGGATGGACCTTGAAAACATGCCAAATGAAAGACATGAGACACAAAAGGTCACATATTATATGATTCCATTTTATCCAAAATAGGTAAATCCACAGATATGGAAAGTAAACTGATGGATTCCAGGGGATGTAGGGGTAGGGGAAATGGATAATAACTGCTTGATGGTTACTGGTTTGCTTTTGCAGTGATGAAAATGTTCTGGAACTATATAGAGGCCTAAACGATGGCCCCCAAAGATACCCACAGGTCCTAATCCCTGGAATTTGTAAATGTTACTTTATATGGCAATGGAGATGTTGCAGATATGATTAAATTAAGGATCTTGAGATGGGGAGACTATCCTGACTATAGCGGGAGCTAAATATAATCACAAAGGTTGTAAGAGGGGGCAGGGGGAGATTGCACACAGAAGGAGGCAATGTGACCCCTGAAGATGCTACAGTCCTGGCTTCAAAGGTGGAGAAAGGGGTTACCAATGAAGGAATGCAGTTCTGGAAGCTGGTGAAGGTAAGGAAACAATCTCTCCTAGAGGCTCCAGGGAGCATTGCTTTGCCAACACCTTGATTTCGGTGCAGTGAATGTGATTTCAGACTTCTGCCCTCTGGGGCTGTAAGAGAATAAAGATGTGCTGTTTTCAGCCACCATGTTTGTGGTAACTTGGTATAGCAGCTGTAGGAAACTAATACAGTCCTGGACCTAGACCCTTCTACTAACCCCCTACATCGTTCAACCATCTACCAAGCACCTATTGTGCCCCAAAACTGGGTGCTGGAGTCATAAATGTAAGTGGAATACAGTCTCCACAAACCAAGAGAGCAGGACCACACAGTACACACGGGAGTGGACCCAGTCCTAGAAGGGCTTTAGGAAGGAAACCAAGACAGAGACTCAGTTCCTCGGTGCAGGAGCCTAGTGGCCAGAACGGGAACCCACGTGAGAAGAGGGAAGTCAGAGTTAGAGCAGGCGCAGCTCAGGTATAGAATAGGAGCAGGAAGGGGCTTGGAATGAAGCTTAAAGTACCTCCCAACCTCTCTGTGTTCATGCACTCGGGCTGCCATAACAAAGGACCATAGACTGGGTGGTTTCAACAACAGACATTTATTTTTTCAGGGTTCTGGAAGCTAGAAGTCCAAGATCAAGGTGACATCTGGGCTGTTTCTTCTGAGGCCTCTCTTCCTGGCTTGCAGATGGTCATCTTCTCCCTGTGTCTCCACACAGCCTTCCCTTTGTGTGTGTCTGTGTCCTAATCTCCTTATAAGGACACCAGTCATATTGGATTAAGACCCAACCTAATGACCTCATTTTACCTTAATTATCTCTTAAAGACCCTCTCTCCAAAAAGTCACATTCTGAGGCACTGAGGTTAGGATTTAGCATGTGACTTTTAGGGGGACACAGTTCAGCCCATAACACTCTCCAGCAATAAACTCCAACTATCCCAGGTTTCTCCTACTTTCAGATGAAGCCAGAGATGTGCCTCTTTTCCCTGGAAACCATCGGAATTTGAAAACCTCCATGAACCAGGACGGGGCTAGAGAATTTTCCACTTTGGAGGAGGGAGAGAAGCCAGTCTCCACAAGCAGCCTAAGCACATGATCCAGCTGAGGCTCATCCAAGGCTCTCTTTTGAAAGTTGATCTTTAACGAAGTTAATTTAGGCCGCGGAGTATTTTTTTGGGGCGTTACAGGATTATTTTTATGCTTCTGCAAATGAGCACATCACACCCCAAAACCAGAGGCTGAAACAGGCCCCCTTCATTCAACCCCAAATGAAACCAGGAATTGTTTGGGAATCTCTTGCCCTAGAAGAGAGGGAACAAGGGGGCGGCGAGTGGGTGGCGGGACGGACAGCTGGCTCCAGCTCCTGGGCCCGTGGCTTTCCTCCCTACTGAAGGAGGATGGCGAGAGCAGGGCCAAAGCAGCAGGCACAGGAGGTAGAAAGTTAGAAGGAAACCCATTTCTGTTTCCATATTTTAGGAAAAGGACCTTCAAAATGTGCTCAGCTCCACCTCCGCATCTAGGGGCACGGCTAGCCCATGGCAGAGGAGACAGCCAGCCTGTGCCCTGTTCTAGAAAGTTCCCTGAGAAACCTTCTGCATATGCATTGGAATAAAAGACACGTGAGCTCTCAATAATATCCTAACTGCTGTGCACAGGCTGCTTATTAAAAGACTGAAATGCTTTGGTTTCTATCACAAATAGCCACATCCTCCAGGGCCCGCAAGTGCCCCTGCCACTCTGCCCCTCCCTCAGGAAGCCCCCACCTCCCCAGAACCAGCCACTAGAGGATCCATGCCTCACACAACAGCGGCTCCAGAATCGCATACAGCAGGTGTCTATTCTTATGGGTCCGTGATCGTGCTGTGGTGGTTAAATATTTTGAGTGTTCCCCACACTTGTTCATATCAACCCTAAATCCTTCCTACTTTTGTTTAAAACTCATCCTAATGCTCCTCATCCCACCGTGGACACAGAGAACAGCTCCTTCTTGCCACCCGTGCAATACCCCTTTCCTACTGCGAGGCGGTTACCGTTACGACCTCTCCCTGCCTCTGTTTCCTAAAGAACAAACAATGGCTCCACGTCCCCACCACGCCCCACAAATCCTGCAGTGTGAGCACGCCCGTCTCGGACCCACTGGGACGTGATTGCCTCCTGAAAAATCGTAATAGTCAGGTCCCACAAAATGATGTTCTGCTGGGAAATTTTACATTTTAAAGCAGCTCTTCAAACAACATGGATATAGAGACAACGGTTGAGCAATGCCTGGTGACTAAGAATGAATAATCATAGAACTCCCTGCCAAGCTTCAAAATATTTATTAGTTTTTAGAAATTCAAATTATTTCACTGACTTGATATTGGAATCCATCATTCTGTGAGGTTTTCCATTTACATGATGGGAAATATCAAAGAGGTTAAGACATGCAATACCTAAGGAATATAAAAGGGGTGATTAAATTGAAATATATTCCACAGTGGGTATCATAAAAGAGATGCAAATTAAAACAATGAGATAATGTTTTCATCAAGCCAATTAGAAAAAATGTTGTTGGCAAGCGCTGGCCAGAGTTAGGTGACATAGGTACTTTAAGATATAGTTACTAGAAGTGTCTAGTGGTCTGATCATTCTGGAAACCAATTAACATTATGTATCATGAACCTTAAAAATCTTTCACTTTGGTCAAAGGATTCTATCCAAAACCAGTAATCTGTCATGCTGACATTTCATTACAAAGATGTTCACCAAGGTATTGGTTTTAATAGCAACAAATTTGAAGAAATCTAAATTATCAAGTAAATCATGAGGTATCCATAGAATGGAAGACGTAGAAGAGAGAAATATTTAGAAATAATTTGAAATTCTCATGATAAAATGTTAAGTAAATTACAAGCTATCTATGAAATTATATAATCAGTGCGTATATTTGTATGTTTGCCTATGAAGTATAGAAGACTAGAAGGAAAGAAACCCAAGTGTTAACAGCAGTTGTCTGTGGACAATGAGATTAAAGGTGATTTTTATTTTCTTTATACTTCTCTGATTCTCACACATCCTCTAAAATGTGTGTGAGTTAGTTTACTTTTGTATCAGCTGTGCTTGTTTTTTTAACAGTTATTTATCTTTTTGAGATATATACTAACATATTTACAGATGAACTACAAGGATGCCTTGGATTTTCTTTAAAATGACCCAGAAGTGCAGAGTAAGAGAGTGAGTGAAGTTAGAGAGGAAGCAAGAATAGCCATATGTTGTTCATAATTGTTGAAGTTGGATTCTTGGGGGCTCATCCTATTCTCTCCACTTTTGCATGTGTTTGAAATTTGCCATGATAAAAATATTTCTTTTAATGCTGCTAAATAGCAGAGAGAGACAGAGAGAGACAGAAAACCAATTAACCAAAGCAAAACCAGTAACAATTAACTAAAGTGCAAACTTGACCATGAAGCTCAGGTCTTCACCCAAGGCTTGCAATTTTCAAAATCCCATTAGTGGAAGCCACGCTCATCACCTAGCACTACCACTACAGCAAGTCTGTCTTTCTCTACGCTCAACAGCCTCTTCACGTGGTTCTGAATCTATTCACCCAAGTCAACTAATACTACATTTCCTCAGCCCTACAGATAGTTTACAAATAGCTCAGCTTTAAAACAATTCACCTGGAAAATATGTATTTTTTTTTTTTTTTAGCCCTAGGACTACAGACAGGCAAGACAGTATGGATTTCAAATGCCACTCACTCTTCCTGGCTAGGTATTCCTAATCTGAAAAGACAAGCTAGAGCAGGAGAGATTCAGCCACTTGTGACAACAAAACAGAAATTGGCAAAAAGCTCAATGTTTTGATTGTAAGAAATGCCATCCAGAGGAAAATTCAAGAGGTATCAAAACATCACTCAAGTCTGGCAGCCTTGAGGAACATGTTAAGAGGCGAGGGAGGCTTAGACTGTAAACTCGCTTCTGGTCCTCTGTGAGCCAAAAGCCTTCACTCTGCAGCTCATCCCTGGCCGTGGGGGATGACAACCCTTAGGCACCTAGGACACGAGCCTCTTCTAGATCAGTTCTCCAGTTTGACTCGAGATCCCCCACCCTCTGACCTCTGAATGAGGTCACCCCTGCTGTACATTTCCAGGGTCCCCTGAGCTACCCCAATCATAGCTGCATCACACTGGGCTTTAATTGTGAATCTCCCCCAACCAGATTCTGAGTTACATCAAAGGAAACAAGTTGATCACAGATGTACCTGCAGAACATTCTGGCCCAAGGTGCAGCGTGATAAATGTGTGAAGAAGGAACATACAGTTGACCCTTGAACAACACAGGTTTGAACTGCGCATGTCCACTTAGATTTTCTTCCATCTTTGCCACTTCTGAGACACCAAACCCAACCCTTCCTCTTCCTTCTCCTCCTCAACCTACTCAACACGAAAATGATGAGGATGAAGACCTTTATGATGATCCATTTCCAGCAAATATGTTCTCTTCCTTGTGATTTTCTTAATAACATTATCTTTTCTCTAGCTTACTTTATTGTAAGAATACAGTATATAATACATATAACACACAAAATATGTGTTAACTGACTGTTCATGTTATCAGTAAGCCTTCCGGTCAACAGTAGGCTGTTAGTAGTGAAGTTTTGGGGGAGTCAAAAGTTATACATGGATTTTCAACTACATGGGGGTCAACACCTGTAACCTCCTGCGTTGTTCAAGGGTCAACTCTATGAATAAACCAATAAACAAATCAATTCCAAGGAGGTCTATGAATAGGTTTCAGAGGGTCTGTGAACCCCTGAAATTGCACATAATATTGAATGTATATTTATGGACATCCACTTCTCTGGGAAGGGCCCATGGCTTTCATTAGATTATGAAGTGGTCCCTGACTCCCCCCAAATCACCCCAAATTATCTTAAATTCCCTGTGTATGTGGGTGACTTCAGCAAAAAATTACAAATGGAAATAAACTGCCATTCCAATTCATATTTTTCCTCTTCGAATGGATATAATACAATCATCTCCATGGGGGGGGGAACAGGGGTCTGCAAATCTGCAATGCATTAGTTGAGCAAATATTCTTTCTCTGAATGCTATATTGTATTATTCAGATTTTTTTTACTCTGTACACAAACACCTATTTCAAAATAAATAAATAAATAAATAGAAATCATATATCCATTGCCATCCTATGGAAAGTTATACAATCTGAATGGAAAGTGAAGCATTTGGAAAGAAATTTCAGGTTTTGTTTTTCGTTGGGGGAAACAGGGGAAGTAGACAAGCAATGGAATAGTACCTAGAGCATTTTCTACCATAAGCAAATGTTCGAAATGCTGGAGAGTACGTCTGACAAAAAGAACAATTTGACAACTGAAATACCAGTGCTCTCGCTATCTCTTTAGAATACTAACATGTTACTACAGTAGGATGTGCAAAAAATGTGAATATACTTTAATAAGTAATAATGATTAAGTTGATGCAACTGCAAAAACACCCCATTTAGAGATCACTGGCAATTATTCTAAACATCCTCTTCTGTGGATGAGCTTCTTAGCCAAAAACATTTCCACTAGTAAATATGATGATGCCAGCTGACCTACTTATGTTTATATTTATATATGTGTGTGTGACTTGATATATACATAGGTTTTCTACTTTTCTAATATCGTCTACCCTTCAGGATAATGTAAAGTCCTTTGGGGATTTGAGGTGATGATGCAGGGATTATAAATTCCTCCCCCATGGCAGGCAAATTTATACTGAATTACTCACACACTTGGAGAAAGTGAGGATATTGGTTTTCAGCCAAATCCAAGGACCTAAAGCACCAAGGCCTGGGGATTTTTAAAAAATAAGTCAAGGATTTGAGAAGTACAGAGTGTCTGAATAAGAGAGAACCTCAGAGGTGACCCAACCCAACCTTATCAACGCAGGCTCAATTCTCCACCCAATTCCTGACAAACTCTTCGTTCAGTCACATCCTGATAGATACTTCCTATACTACGAAACATCAGAGTCTTCTATTAGAGACCTAATTGCTAAATTTTATTCCTCTGTCGAGCTGAAACTTTACTCCTTATAACTTCACTCTCTCTTCTGTCCCCAGAACAACAACAATGACAAAAAATTAAGACTGAACCTTCTACCCTATAACAGCCCACGGGGTATCTGAACACACCTCTCATATACCCTCTTAGATTTCCCTTCTCCAAGCTGAACATCCCTAAATATTTCTTCTGAGACTCTTAACATATCTTATGTAGATCCTACACAATCCTAAAGGCCCTTCCTTTGCCTACATTGCAATTTTTCAATGTCTATCTTTAAATATTGTTCCCCAGAACTAAGCACAACTCTATAGATAATGGTGTTAATGTTGCTAGAAATATTATCAGTTGTACCACTGAGGCATTGCTCCTATAACCCTGCTAACAGACACAAATGTTGCTCAGGTGGCAATTACCCATTCTCAGAGAAGAATTCTAGATTGCAATCTCTTCCAGTGCTGTTTGAAGAAGAGGAATGTGGCCCAGTTCTGGCCACTGAGATGTAAAAGGAAGTCTACTCTAATGAAAGGATAGAGGCCCTAGAAGACAGCTTATTTTTCTCTCCTTTTTTTTCCTGTTTTGAATGCTGGCATGTAAGGATGTGATGGCTGGAACAGAGGCAGCCACATTGTGACTAAGAGAAACCAGCAGCTGAGAAAGGCAAAGTAGAAGAATGGAAAGGAACTGAGTCCTTGATGGGTTATTAAGTCACTAAATTATACCTGAGGCTCCTTACTAAACAAAAAACTGAATGACTTAACGGTTTGAGTCACTGATAGTCAAATACTCGCTTACTTGCAACTAAAAGCACTCCTAACAACAGAAGAGGTATAATGGAGCTATCACTTCCCTTGATTTAGACATTATATTTCTAGAAATGTGGCCTCTACTTTTTTAAGAGCCAAATCTCTACTTAGAATCTGTTGAGCTTCTGGTCAATGCAAAACAAATAAGCAAATAAACAAATAAAAGCCCTGTCTTTGGGTACCACAATTTCAAATGCTTACAAAAACCATGTAGTTATTAATAACAGAAATGTATGAATCAGCCTAGATATGAGATAGAAGAATGGGGAGGGCTGTAGTGAACTTGAAAATGCATACCTTGTCCAAACACATTAAAACTCAAGAATTTAAAAATGCTGGTGAAACAAAATGCATCTATGAGTCAGATTCAGCGTGCAGTCCACCAGTTCGTGACCCTTGCACAAACCATTCCCTAGTGAGTTGAAAAGTCTTATATCCCTCTTTCTGAAATAATGCAGAAACCCATGAAAGATATTAGTCAAAGGGCACAAACCTCCAGTTATAAGGTGAATAGGTTCTGGAGACCTAATGTACAGCACAGTGACTACAGTTAATTTAAAAAGTATTGTATACCTGAAATTTGCTAGGACAATAAATTAAGCAATCTCATAAAAAAAAAAAGGTAAACATGTGAAGTGATGGATATGTTAATTAGCTTCATTGTGGCAATCATTTCAAATGTATATGTACATCAAAATATCACACTAAGGCCAAGTGTGGTGGTTCACGTCTATAATCCCAGCACTTTGGAAGGCAGAGGCAGGAGGATCTCTTGTGGCCAGGAGTTCAAAACCAGCCTGAACAGTATAGTAAGATCCCTTCTCTACAAAAAATAGAAAACTTAGCCAAGTGTGGTGGCACATGCCTGTAGTCTCAGCTACTCAGGAGGCTGAAGCAGGAGGATCACTTAAGCCCAGGAATTCAAGGCTGCACTGAGCTATGATGACACCACTGCACTCTAGCCTGGGCAACACAGCAAGACCTTGTCTCAAAAAAAAAAAAAAAATCACACTATACACCTTAAATATATATAATTTTTATTTATCAATTAATCTCAGTAAAGCTGGAGGGTGGAGGACCTCTAATAGAATCTGTAGTATGGGTCCATCACTTCAATCTGGAAAGACAGTTTTGAATTTTAATTCGATCATCCAGTATCATAATCATTTTAGTTAAAACAACAAAAATACTAACATCAAAATGTGTTGTCCATTTTGAATCTAAGCCCCTTCCCTAAACCAACCAGATTCACAAGCAATAACTTGAAAGGGTAAAAACATAAGAAGAGCAAAAGAATAAGAATCCAAATTCCTAGGAGGTTCTGGCTGTATCGCTCTGAAAAAAATCACTGCAACTCTCTGAAACTTTATTTCCTCTTCTGAAAATAGAGATTCTTTAAACAAATATTTTTGAGCTGCCAGGTTCCCCAGGCTATCACTGAGTTATTAATCCTTGGCAGAGATAAAATGAGAAGCTATATATGTCTACACTCTAAATCCCTAAGCCCAGTGCAAACATATGGTCCGGTTGGTGGAGTCGTTTAGTGCAAAGGTCAATGAGGTAGTCTTCTCTCACAGTTACTTTCACACTGGCCTCGTTTAATCTTCAGTTTGCCAGGATAAAGCTCCCAGCAAGCCCTACAAAGGAAGCTAATGGTCAACCCAGTTGAGAAAACAGGAATCATTTCATGTTGGACCCTCCATTTTTGAGAGTTCTGTGGGTTTCATTCCCAGTTTCTTGCTGGGGATACCCTCAGATAACCACATCACCCTTACTTCATCACTTTTTTTTTTTGGTTATTAAAAAGTACATGAACATTGGAGAAAAATTATAAAACTATAATGTAGACACAGTAACAATAGGATTCCTGTGATAAGTATTTATTATAAGCTAAGCACTTAACTGTTTCATTTTTTATCCATGATCTCATTTAAGTCCCACAACTCTATGACGTAAGTGCTATTACCATCCCCATTTTGCAAATGAAGATATTGAGGCTCAGAGATATTAAGAACTTCTCTATGATCACCCAGTTGGTAAGAGGTGGAAGCTGAACTTAAACCCAAACAACCTAACTCAAGTTCCAACATATTAACCACTTGATAATGACATTCTTTAAAAGATTAAAGCAGTATGAGTCTACTACCCAAAGATAACCGCTATTCGCATTTTGGTATATTTCTTGCTGGTGTTTCCTTGAAGGTACATAAAATCTTTAGAGCTGGAAGGAGTCTTAGAGATAATATTGTCCCAAATCTTCATGTTTCAGAAGGATAACCAGAGGTTCAGAAAGGTGAAGGGTTTTTCCCAAGGTTGCATTGGTATTTGGAAATGGAATTTAGGTCCTCAGACTCTTTGTCCAAGGTGTTCTGGGGTCTTCCAACTCAAATTGACTGGCAGTGGCTGCCTGGAGTACTGTGTTGAGAGGGACTTAAGGCCTGTGGACTCAACAGGACGAAGTGTTACAGGAGATTAATGATCAGCAGCGAACACAGTAGCATCCATGGCCCCACAGATGCCATGGATTTGCCACCTTACCAAGGAGCAGCCCCTGGAAGAGAAGGAGAATGCCCACGAAGGGCCTCTTGAACCACACCAGCTGTTTTCTTCACCTGCATCACGGGTCTCACACTGCAATGCCTTCAGGGCCAAATATGCAACACAAATGAGTGACGTGGGCAAGCTGGGATTGAAGAAAGGAAAACTACAGATGGTGGCAGAAAAGTGGGGGCAGGGATTGTTCATCTCCAGCCAATGTCTACCATGGGGGACAGTGGGCCCGGTGTGCCCAGGCCTTCTGAGTTTTTCAAAGAAGCACGAAATTTGAATTTTTTTTTCAATGCAGTGTGTCCCAACTTTAAAATGTTGGCAACTAATTCAAATTTGGAAGATGAAGGGCAGGGGTTACAGGACAAACAAAACACACCAGTTAAACACACCAGAGGTTATAACCTTATAACCTCTCATTGACACAATGACCTACCAGAGGCTCCCCACTGTCTGCTACAAACCTGAGGTTCAATTCTTATTTATCCTCTCCATACCGCTCCTTCTCTCCCTTGCTTTCCCCCTCACTCTACCTAGAGTAGCACTTTCCATCGGAGACCACCAGAGAGAAGATAAGCACCACGGCAAACCCACCAGACACAGCCGTCAAGAGCCCAGGCAATTACCTACAGCCCCTGAGGGCCATCTGGAGAGTTAGTCATGCCTGCTGGGAGGATGCCTGTTGCTCTCTGATGACTTATGTGAGGAGGAGTCGATGACTGCATCTGACATGCCTCATGGAAAGGCTAAAGATAGGCCTCCCCACTCTCCCAGAAACCACCTGATGCCCCCATAGCAGGAGCTGAGTGGGCTCCGCCAACATGCGGATCTGTGTGTCTGCCCTTCCCAAGAGCTTTCCGAGTCTAATGGGCAGGGCCATCACTCACATCCAAACTCCAGAGCTGCCGGGTACAAGAGCACCAACGTCCACCCCCTGCTGACGGCTGTTACTCAGCAGTGCTCCACAGGCCTTTTGTATGTAACCCTCCAGTCTATGTTAGTCCCCAGGATGACTGGTAATTACCTGCCCACTAGAGAGAAGAGAGGATTTGGCACACACCTGGGAAATCAGTCAGCATTTAGGGAACAAACACCGCATGGAATGCCCTGAACCACACTGTGATATGTTTGTCCGGAAGCTGCAACAAGCTGGCATTGGAACCAAGGACTTGATTCATTCAATCAACAAACATTTACCATGTAACAAACACAAAGGGCAAGACCAGTGCAAGGTGCCAAAAAGGACACACATACGGAATAGGAATGAATCATACTGAAGGTGGAAAAATAGAGGAATAGTTCAAACAATGGTGGTACAAACAGAACACTCTATGGCCATTTAAAATCAGCTTTGAGAAATCTATTTAATGATAAGAGAAGATTCCAAGAACATATAATCAAGTTTAAAAAAAAATAAAAGCAGGTTACGAAATAAAACTGGGTCAAAATCAGAGTGAACACACTCAGTAACCTCCCTCTTCTGCTCCTAAGACAGAATTTACAGAGAACTCTCTAGTTATTTAAAAATTTACATGGTATTGCTTGGAAATAAGAAAAAGCAATCACAGATCAAAAATAGAGAAGGCTCCCTAAAAGTAAATGAATCAAAAGGTGGGACTCTACCATTTCAAGCAGAAACCAAAGCCACACAATCCATAGAGGTGTGGGTCCGACATAAACTTCTCCCAGGGAACAGGATGTGGACTGGACCCAGAGTCATGCTGCTATCTGTAGATGCGGCTGGAGCATTCACCAACAAGCACGACCAAAAAGGAAGACCCTGTCTGTGTCAAAGAGCCAGAATGAAGTCACCTCCATAAGCCTGGGACCCAAAGCTGCCCCATAGGCTCTACAGAGCAGAAAGAGAATGCCAAGCTGCTGATGTGGATTCTGGTTTAAAAGCAAACACCCTTACAGATAGAGGGCAGAAGAAATCATAAAACTGTCTTGAAAACAGGTTCACAAACAAAAATCAGAGAACATATGAGAACATCCGATTAACAAGACTCCACAAATGGAAGAATTCATAACTGAAGAAACGAAGATGCTAGAGCAATCACAGAAGAACCTTCTAAAAAGTATTTTTTTTAAATCCTCAGAGGGGCAGAGGAAGGAGTTATAGGCACAACATGAGAAAATTTATCCATAAAACAAAAAATAGGGAGGTATGAAAAGGGATCAATTATATATCTGGGAAATAAAGTATATCATTGTTGAAATTAAAATTTCAACAGAGCATCAAAATAATACAACAGACACAAATGAAAGGAGGTAGTTAACTGGAGTATAGAATTGAGGAAACCTCAAAAACACAGCACAGATAGAGAATTGAAAAAAAATTTAAGTTAAGGTACATGGAGAATTGATTGAGGAACTACATCTATGTAATACAGTCATACACTACATAAGAACATTTAGGTGGTCCCATAAGATTATAATATCAAATTTGACTATACCTTTTCTATGTTTAGATATGCTTAGATACACAAATATTTACCAGAATGTTACAACTGCCTACAGTACACAGTACAGTATGCTGTAGAAGTTTGTAGCCTAGGAGCAATGGGCTATACCACACAGCCTAGGTATGCAGTAGACTATATCATCTACGTTTGTGCATGTACACTCTCTGATGTTCACACAGTGACAAAATCACATAACAACGCATTTCTCAGAATGCATCCCATCGTTAAGCAATGCCTGACTGTTTAAATGTATGCATATTTGGAAGCAAAGAATAGAAATAAGGGTGGAAAGGAAACATCCAACAGATAGTAGCTGAGATTTTTTCCAAAACTAAAGAAAAATCTGAGTCTTCTAACTAAGAAAGGCCACAGAGTAAAGAGTCCTAAAAGAAAAACCATAGAGATTGCATAACCCTGAACTTGTGACTAAACAAACAGAGCTCAGAAGGAAATACACCAAAGTGTCAGCAGTGGTTACTCAGGCGATGGGATTTGGAGCGAGATTTTTATTTTCTTCTTTAAACTTTAATGTACTTTCTAAGTGCTCTGCAACGAAAAGACATTATTTTTATAAAGTGTTTGTGGACGAGGAGCATTTGTTATTTCAAATACACATATACAGATAAACACAGTTTTTTTTTAAAAAAAAATCTGCCCTCAAAGGACTTATGCTCTAGTAGAGGAGATGAGGTATGTATAGAAGCAATATATAAAGAAAAACCCAAGCAGACATAACCCTGGAGAGACACAGCTAAAACCCGAGCCTTGCCTTTTCCACCATGAAACAATCAGACATGAGGTTGAGGAGCAGAAAGGGTTGAGGACTCTGAGCAGAAACGTAAAGGTTTAGTCTGCAAGCTGGGACTGATACTGCAGCCAGAGTGTACTTCACTTAGACAGGGCCAAAATGTCCAAACCAAGACAAGATTACAAGTTTATCCACATCAAATATTATTTCCGCCTTTAATTTAATTATACTGTGAGACTACCCACTGACACAAGCAAAAATTAATACCTCCATTGTAAAGTAAATTAACACCACAAATATCTGCCAAATTTGAACAGCATTTCAGTTATCACATAGCTTTGTTCTTTTCTTCACGGGTCAGGCAGGCTGAAGGAAAGGTTAAATGCAGGGTGTATGTGTATGTGCCTGTTCACTGTAACTGATAAATTAATACCATTCTTATCCATGGGACCACTATTTTTTTGCCACCTTAGGAGTGAAAACCACATTGCTGTGTTCTGGGTGGCTTTACCACATCAGCATCATCTTAGGGGGAGGCAGAGAGGCCTTGTCAACTGGAGGAGGTTGAGACAGTGGTCAGAACACCATTGGCACACCCAAGCAAAGCAGAGTTTTAGGCAACATCCCATGACTGCTTTTTTTGGACCCAAATAAACTGCACTCAATGTTCAGCTCTAAATGAAACAGGTGGCACAGACATAAGCCAACTAGATGTGTTACTAATGGAAGGAAGGGCTGTTCACATCTCAATCTCTTTCTAAACACATTCAGATTTCTCAACATACCACCCTTTAAATCAACTCCTCTCGGTATCACCTGCCCATCCCATACAGGGGACCCAACATCTGCCCCAATGTTACCTCTGCTGACTTCTTTGATTCCCAGCCACTTGTCTTATCTCCCTACAGTTCTACCAGAATCACAGAGTGGGGGACAACCTCTCCAAGACCAACAACAATGGGGAGTATCGAATTCCCTTCACCATCTTTGAACCAACGGACCCCTTCATTCTTCTCCTCTCCATCCCCTCTTAAATCTCTCTAATCTTGACTTCTCTGGAAATGTCCTTTCTTGTCTTCCTCTTGCCCTTCCCTGAGTCCTTTTCACTTCCTTACTCTTGAGGGGGATCATGCTTTTGTCTCCATCCCCATAAGGCAGTTTCATCCCACAGGAGAGAAAGAGGTTTCCACCCAGGCCTCCTGGGCTTCTCAAAACTCCCTTTCTAGTGCCCCCTCTTCAAGGGAGGCACAGTTGCTTGTCTAATTGTTCAGAGCCTGACGTTCACTGGGTCAAGACTCGCTAGTGGGCTGGGTCGTTGCATATCAAGAGGGTGCTCATCAATGACCCTACTCTCTGTTCCTGCCTCTCTGCAGCTGGATGGACAAGTCAGGTGAAAGCCTGAGCCACACACCTGCCAGCTTAGAAGAAAGAGAGCTGGAAGCCCACTCAGACCTCCCAGCCTCAAACCACCTTATCCAATTCAGCTTTTACCAGATTTCTCCATGGGTTGTACTGGACCCTTATGAATCCAGACATTTCACTTTCAATATGGTTATTGGTTTTTGTCCATTGCTCCATGAGTCAAACTTTCAGAAGGAAGGAGGGACCCATGGTAATACTTAGATCCCCAAATTCCACCGCAACCCCCTGCTGGAAACTACTGTTCTCCTCCTTCTTCACGCCCTCATTACAAGCCTGGTCCCTCCTATGCACTAGCCCTCTAGGCTGAGATTTGCTGCACCTCGCCATGGCTCTGTGCCTCCCATAAGTACAAGAGTAATTCTTTGTTCCTCCTGAAGATGGGATGACATAGTTAAAAGTATGGGCTTGATTTGGTGGAATGTAAGATCACAGCTTGCAGCCAGAAAACCAGCTACCTAGTTCCATCACCCACTGTGTGGTCTTAGCAAAGTCTCTTAACTGCCCCATGCCTCAGTCACTTCACCTGAACACAAAAGGATGCTCCAGTAAACCTAGGGCCCTTTCTGGTTCTTAAGTGGCCTCTTGGTGGCACAGCATGGCTATTCCCTACTTTCTTCATCCCCAAAAAACTGAGAGGTGGTTAGGAAAATGTTCAACCATGCGCAAGAATTCTGCTGGGCTGCAAACCATTTAAAAATGACTAAGATATACCATCAGTTGTGTAGTTCGGCTGGATGTGCTGCAGCCAAGGAGACCTGAAAGAATTAATACATTTCCCAAAGGAGCTGGTGGGAATTGCTGAGGCAGAGGCATAATCTGATTTGATGAATATAAAAGTGTTTGGAGAGCATCAAAAGGAAAGTGCTATAACAAATGTCTGCTCACACCACTAGAATATCTCCTGCTATCTAAGGAATGCTGTCCAAGAAGGCCTCAGAGCTAGAGACCACGGCACACAAGTACACTCACCCTTCCCTCCCCTTCTTAGTCCCTAACCCTTTCTTGGGGCTTAGACAGAGGCACAGTGCACCAACTCCAGGGCTTCCCTACTTTCTCATTCCTCATGTTACCTCTCCAGTCCAACCTTCTCTCTTCACTCCACACTGGAGCATAATTCCAAAACCAGGTCCTCCTAACATCTCATTCAAATTGTCCAATCTCTCTCCCCTCTTCTCCAAACCAGTGCTCCCAGACAGTCCACAGAAAGACCCTGCCTCTCATTTTAGGCCAAGAGATGTGGACACCCCTTCCTGCATTCTGCAACTCTTCAACTTTACTGCGAAGACCCATCTTTGGGAGCCAACTCCCCCACGTGAGGGTCTTGGAGCCCCTGCCATGAAGTGTCAGCCCCACACAGGGACCATGGAAGGACAGTGCCAGGCCCTCCATGCTCTGGGTCTGTAGTTAGTCCTCCCCACTCACTCCCACTCCCTTAGAAGACCGGCTCTCTCCTGTGCTGCTCTAGCCCAGGGCTTCTCAAACTCCCCATTTCTGTCCCTCTAACTGCAGAAAGTTTTGAGAAGCATGGCATTTCTCTGCCCTTTTGTGCTTGACCTAAAAACTTTGCATTTTATTCCACAACATACACACATTTAATAATTTTTAGAAATAGCTTTAGTCACTTACCATGCAATGGAAAAATGGGTATTTTTCCACAAAACAAACAGGTAAAACTGATAATATGGGAATATGAGCCGTATCATCTCAAGCACGCCCAGGCCCACCTCTGGGCCCTACAGTACTTAGAAATCTCCAAACATCCCCCCTCCACGGCCCCCCATCCTACTTCTGCATTTTCTGAGTTCTTCCTGGCACATCAAAGTGCCTCTGAGCACCCCACTTTCAGAACCAAGGCAAAAGTCATTTCCATTCGTTTCCGGGTTAGAGAGGCAGGACCTGGTTCTCACTAGGGCCAGTGGCCACGACCCCGACCTTCGGATCAAGACAGATGCTAAGGGCGCCCGAGGACCTGCAGTGGCTGCCATGTCGCTGACACCCCCCTCCCTCCAGGTCTTGGCAGCCCATCACCTCCCGGTCTTACCTTGTCAGCCATGATCATAGATGCGCCCCCGTGGATGCCCAAGATGGGGACGAAAGTCTGTGAGGAGATAAAATCCAGCATCTGGGCCACGGCCTCCTGGTCTGTGTCGTCCCCAAACACGAGGCCGTGGATGCGCGCTCCGGACATGAGGTCGCACACATGCGTGATGAGACTCTTGGGGTCGGTGCGGTTCATCAGCAGCGCTACCACGTTCACGTCCAGGGGCAGCCCCGCCCCCTGCTCCGGGCCCCACAAGGTTCGAAGTTCGCGCTCTGTCATGTCGTGGCTGTGACCCAGCAGCACAGCAATGTTCAGCGCGGGGGGACCCTTCTCCGCCGCCGCGCCCGGCGCCGGACCGCGCCAGACCAGAAGGGTCTGCAGCACCAGCAGTGTCCAGTAGCCCGGTCTGCCCATAGTCGCCACTTACGGTCCCTGCAAGGTGGAGAGGGAGGGAGGGAGGGGGGGCCGCTGTGAGCAAGGGGCCCAGGCGAAAGCGACGACCGACTGGGGCCCCCTGCTCTATCTAGGAGCCAGGTATGGAACCCAGCCCCAGCACAGGCTGCTGGAATCACCGACTCCATTCCCAAGCCCCGACGCCAACCCGTCTCCAACTCTATCTACAACTCCAATCCGAGCTAATTCTCCATCCCTGTCCCCAAACCCATTCTCCCATCCAGCCTCCTGCTCGTCCCCTGTCTCCAGCCCCTTCCCCATCCTGGACTCTGTCCACACCGCCACCGCATTCCTCAAGTTAGCTGCGGACCACAGCCCCTAAGCGCCAAGCGAGCCACGGACACCCCAGCTCGTGGGCGCACGGAGCAAACCCTCTATCCACCCCCTGACACAGGGACAGCGCGCACCGAGTTACGGACCCGCCCCCTGCGCCCGCGGCGCGCACTACGGACCAGCCCAGGCGCGCGGTGGCGGCGCGGGGACCGGTATCCTCGCGCGCTCTCTGAGGTGGGTGACTGACACCGCCCCTTAAAGCCTGACGGGTGCACCACAGACCTTGCTCCCCGCGCGGACCCCGCTCCTCTCCCGCAGGGTACACCTCGGGCGCTTGGGACTGAGGACGCTCGCCCTTGTGGGCCCAGGCTGCCCGGTGCCCAGGTAACTCGGGGCCTGCCCCACCTCAGGGCGGAGGGGCTTTCACCTCACGGCAGGCGCCTCGGGCCTCGCCGTCTACACGCGCACGTGCGCACACACGCGCCCACACATCCTCTCGCACGTGTGCAATGCAGAATTCCGGAGAGTAGGCGCGTCCCCCCGCGGGCCAGCGCGTGGGAGCAGGCAAAGAACGTGCGTGGGGAGAAAGGTAGGCTCCCAAGAAGCTCCCAGACGGACGTGGACCGCCCGTCCCCAGCCTTTCTCCTGCGGGGGCTGGGGCCGAGTCTGAGGTGCACCTGGGCAGTGGGCCACACACTCTCACAGACACGCGCGCTTTTCTGCGCACATCCGCAGGCCGCGGTAGCGGTGCCCGCGGCGGGCCAGAGTCCCCACGCGTCCCCAGGCCCACACGTGTTCCGCGCCAGGTGCACAGCCCCGCGTGCCTGCCCAGACCAGCACAGTCGTGCGCGCGACCACGGGCGCGCGCCCCTCGGGCCGGGCGCGGCGGGAGCCGGGGGAAGTTGGGGCGAACTCGCGGCAGCCGCGGGGATCTCCGGGTGAGCGCGGCGAAGCGCGGGGCCGCAGCGCCCCCTGGCGCTCCTCCCGCGCTCGGCACCCGGCTCCCTCTCCCGCTCTGCCTCGCTCGCCTCTCCCCTCTCCCGCTTTCCCTCCGGCGGGGCCTCCCTCCTCCCAGACCCACCGAGCCCCGGTCTCCCGCTGGGACGTACCTGTAGCCCGAGAAGGTCGAGGATGCAGTGGGGCGCGCTGCGCGCACGAACATCTCGGCCGCCTCAGCAGCCACCGGGTTTAGCGGGTTCCCGCATGCTGCGGCCCCCGCGCGCTCCCCTGGCTGTCCCGCGCTGTCCGCATCGCCCCCACAGGGGGCGGCTATCCCAGCCGGAGGCTCTGCAGCAGGGCTCTGCCGATGGAGAGAGGGAGAGGCAGGTCAGCCCACCGGCGCGGGGAGGCTGCAGTCTGCAGTGCTCACAGCCCCCTGTGCGCCCGGGGGGCTAGACCAGAGGCAGGGAGCTGGAGCCCCGTGCCCGAGACGCCTCCGGTGCGGATCCCTAGACCCCGTGGCTGCTCATAGGCGCTTTGCTCCGGGGCGCACAGAATGGGAGCCCCAGGTTGGCCACCCACGGGAAGCTAACTGGGCACCTCCACCCTCACCCCCTACCACCTCCCTGGCGCCCACTGCTCGGAGTTGTGCTACCAGGAGCCGCTGAGCGACGGGGGTAGGGAGGGAATGGGGTGGGGGGGCTGGCTGAGTTTGCGACGAGCAGGCAGGAGGAGAGGGGGAGGGAAGGACGCGGGCTCCCGCGATCCCGCTTCCCCGAGGGAGGTGCGATCATTCCCACGCAGCGACCCTCTTGCGGTCCTGCCGCCCCCTCCTAACCAGGCCTCTCACCTCCCCGTTCTGAAGGGGGACCCCCAGGCCCCGCGTCCCGCGCCAGCACTCACCGCAGCCTCTCTCCACATAGTTCTCAGCAGTGGCCGCTCCTGGTCATCTCCAGGGCTGATGGCTGCGGCCGCGACTGTCAGCGCTCACCCGGCCCCATGATCCGGCGAAGCCCTGGGAGCCTCCTCCCTCCAGGAGCCCTAGCTCGGCTTCCTGCCCCGCTCCGGACGGCGGCTGCCCGGTCCTCTGAGCGCGCCGGAGCTCCCTCTCCGCAGCCCAGCTCCGGGCTGGTGTGTGCGAGGGCGAGTGTGTGTGTGAGTGGATGTGGGAGCGCGCGCGCGCGTGTGGCCGGGGATCCCCGCGGTCCCCGGCCGAGGGAGGCGCGGGCGGGGGAAGGCAGCTCCCTCCGGGCCCTTGGCTGCTGGGGCCAGCTCCGCGCCCGGCGTTCGGTTCCCCACTTGCCAGCGAGAGTCCGGAGAGTGCCTGGCCACCCTGGTTCGCGGCACTGGCAAAGCCGGGTTCCCGGGGCGTTTCTGCTGCAGTCGCCTCCGAGGAAGAGGAGGAGGAAGGCAGGGACGCCCCCCACACCAACTTAGGGACTTGTTCTCAGTCGGTTAGACGCAGCAGCCCCCGCGCAAGCCAAAGAGGCTTGGAGCTCCGGCGGGCGAAAGCGTCTCCTGCCCGCAGCCTCGCGCTCGGAGGTGGGCCGAGGCAGACCCGGCAGTCCCTCGGCGGCCGCGCGGAGTGGGCCACCCGTTCCGGGAGCGCACCGCGGCGAACAGGCCAGGAGAGGCGGCTGGCTGGCTACTGGGGCGCCTGCGGCGGCGCGCACCGTTTTCCGTGGTGCTGGAACCACGCTCCCCGCCCGCTCCCGGGCGTCTGGTGCGGCTGAAGAATCAATTATTCAGATCTCTGCTACCGCTTCCTCCTCCCCCAGTGCCTTTCGCTGGGTACAGCGATCCCCCCTCCACGCACAGGCGCGCCGACACACACACACACACACACACACGCACACACACACACGCACACATACACGCACGCACAGTCTGCTCCAATGCTTCTCCCTGTGCCTCGCCACCCCCGTGCGGGAACCCACTCCTCTGATCTCAGGAAGCCAGAATCCTAAAAGCAAAGACATTTACATCCCCTTTCTAAGTTGTGCCAAACAAAAGTCGCCCTGAGGTTGCCACTTACAAGCTACCAGAAGGGGTGGACCAGAGAACATGGCACTGCCTGGGTGTGTGAGGGCTAGCTGGCTTGAATTCTGGACACTGGGCATGAAACGCATGTCAGGTGAGGCCCTTCGCCCCTTTTACACTCACCTGTATCTCCAAGGCCTGTCTCTGCCTCTCTCTCTTCAGGCCCTGGAAGGAAAGGGGTCTTACATTTTAAGAGGTTTTGCAATCACTGTTCTAACCCTGCCTCCTCCACTAATTAGTGTAACGTCACCTGCTGTGGTCTCACTTGCTGTGGTCGAAATGTTTGTGTCGCGCCCCCCCCCAAATAAATTCATACGTTGAAATTCTAACCCTCAGTGTAATGGTATTAGGAGGTGGGGCCTTTTAGGAGGTGATTACGTTATAAGGACAACATGGGATTGGTGCTCTTGTAAAAAAAGACCCGAGACAGCTAACTAGCTCCTTCCACCACCTGAGGCCAAATGGAGAAAACACGGATAACCTGGCCCTCATCAAACAGCAAATCTGCTGCACCTTGATCTTAAACTTCTCAGCCTCCAGAACTGTGAATGAACTTCTGTTGTTTATAAGCCATCCAGCTTATGGTATTTTCTATGGCAGAGCAAACTAAAACATCACCTTTGGGCCATTATTTTATCTTTCCTTATTGATTGATAATCTGGGAAATGGTTGGGGGGGGCAGTAAAAATATCTATTTCTCAGGATTATTTTGAAAAGAAAAGGAGATAGCCTTGGTAAAGGAGTCACAGGTCTGGCACATAGTAGGTTCTCAATTAATGTGATTGTCCCTTCCAGTGGCCTAGAAGGGAAGGAACGCCTTCTAGGAAGGCGGATGTGGCTGCTGAAATTGAAAGATGAAAGGGGCACAGTTCCTTGAGATATATGGATTTATTATCGAGCTGCTTGTTGTATGTTGGGTTCCCTGGGGCTTTAGTATCCAAAATATAGAGAAAGGGTGGGGGAAATCCTGGAAGATAAGTGAAAATGGGAGATTGTGTGATATAAAGCCGAGAACAGGAAGTGTTCCATTTCTTGAGGCTATGACTAGGCTGATGTCATTAGGCCCCTCCTTGGCTCAGGTGCAGGATTCTAACTTGGAGTCTTATGGAGAATTAGGCTGTTTTATTTAAATGAGGAATAAATTATATACAATAAAATGCACATCTCTTAAGGGTTCAGTTAAGTTTTGAAATTATGCACATCTGAGTAGAGCATCACTTACAAGGTACAGAACATTTTTATCACCCCCAGATAAAAATGCCCTTTTCTCCCTTTGTTTTCAATCCTACTCCCCCCTAGTAGAAACTACAATTTTGATTTCTAACACCATATAATAGTTTTGCCCTTTTCTAAGCTTCATATAAATGGGATTCTACATAGCGTATTCTTTGGCCACTGGCTTTTTTTTTTTTTTTACTTAACCTGATGTCTAGAAAATTCATCCATGTTGCTGTATATATCAACAGCTTTTGATTGTTAATTGGTGGGTAGCTAGCTTTCTGTTGCATAAGCCACACTTTGTGTATCTTGTCTGCTATTGATGGACATGTGGGTTGTATCTGAGGAGCTTTTTAAAATACAGATGCCTATACCCACTTTAGATCTACTCCACCAAGAATCTCCAGGGGTGGGGCCAAGCATGGACATTTGTTTTAAAGCCATAGATGATTCTGAAGACGGCCCTGCACTTTCTATTCTTGTATATCGCTGACCCTGAAATTGATTTGTCTTTCAAAAAACTATTAATATGGAAAGTTTGAAGTTGTTCGTGATCAGACTTATAGAAAGGTAGATCAAACAGGTGTGGCCTCTTTTGAATAGAGAAAGAAAACAGCCCCTCATTTGAAGGGCCAGTCTGTCTCTGAAGAATAGGCATAGGCAGCTGGAGTTGCACGGGGGCGGGGCGGGGGTGGGGGTGGACATCTCCCCATTGTGGAGAACCACTGAGGTCAGGCACCTGGAACTTGACTACACATGCAGAGAATGTGACAGTATATATGGGATCGTGGCAACCTTACCCCATGCAATGCTGCAAAGCTAAACCCACAGTACAACTTAGGATGTTAAACAGGATTTTGCTACTCAAGAGTTTCAGATGGAAAACCTGCATAGCAGCTATACTGACAAAGATCATTAAAAAAAAAAAAAAAGACAACATCATACTGCAGTCAATTTTGCTAATTGGTTTTATCACCAGTCACATCATTAAAGTAACTGAAATAATCTGGTCTGGTCTTAAGCACCAACTGTTTTCAATCCAATTGATTTGTCTTCTAATGCTCTACTAAAGAACTGACCCTATTGTTGCCACTTGCTTTCAGCCACTTAAACACAGTTGTTAGGACCAACCGCCATATCATGTCTACAGGCTAGAACTAAAATGAACCAATCATTGATTGTGCTTCTCTTTATATCTCTATTCTCAAAGGAAATTGATAAAGAATTCTAGCATTTTGAAGCTGAAAGTCCTTTAGAGACTATTCTGTTTGGTGTGTTTTCTGTTTTCAAGTAGGTGCTTACCTGAGTCTTTTCAAGGTGAATTCTTGTATTAAATGGTCTGAGAAGTCCTCTAGTTAGAAATGTTTTTTAATCTAGCAATATTCCGAATGAAATTGATTATGGACACCTATTTTATTCCACATAACAGCTGCTCCCATCCTACAGAACTAGTGTTTCTTTGAATGCTTTTTGAGAAATTCTGACTTGGCCCAACAACTTTATTTTGCATATGGGGAAACTGAGGCTCAAGTGAGACTAAAGTCTCAATTTTAGTGCTGTAAGACTAGAGGTTAAAGGCAATTTTGAGGTAAGATTCAGAACTTTTGTTTATAACTATCTGCTATGCAAAATAAAGTGTTTTTGCAATCTACAAGATTAGAGTTTCCAAAGCAGTGTGATGGAATCTTGAGAAGAGATTAGAAAAACGTAGTTGTGTACTATGTCAGTAGTAATTCGGGTGAGTTGCTGAGTCACCTGAGCACCAGACTAAACACCTTTGTGCACTGTTTTGTTACTGGTGATCTACCTTCACCATCCCTCCAAATTCTAGCCTGTGGGTTCTAACTCTTGGGCATTTCTGACCCTATCTTAGCCTTGGATCTAGCCTTCCTGATCTTGTCTTTACCTTGTGGCAGATAAACCATACTCACCTATCTTTTACCAAGGCAGACATCACTAATCAATTCTTGAACTGTTTCTCTCAAACTTTATATAGGGCCTTACGGACTTGCTCAATTCTGTGTCCTGGATAGCCCCATCAGTTGATTATTGTTACCTCCAGTTTGTCATTCCTGACTTAGCAAGTGCTCATGGACTCCTCATTTTAGCACAATCTGACTCTGATCACCTCTATTTCCTTTAGATCCTATTATATGTTATATTTTACATACAGTGAGTCCTCACTTAACATCAATAGGTTCTTGGAAACCACAGTTTTAAGTGAAACAACGTAAAACAAAACCAGTTTTATCCTAAGTTAATCATTGTAAACAAGAGTTAAATTCCTGTGGCACATTTTTGGTCACAAAAGCATCACCAAACTTTTAAATAAAGACCAAAACACTTCTAGTATTAAACATTGAAATAAATGTGAACTATACATATATTTAAGAGAGATTAATAAAAACAGGTGAGATAATTATTTGCCCAATTATTCCAATTTGGGCTCACGGGTGGCTGGAACCTGTCCTGGCAGCTCAGAGTACAAGGCAGGAACCAACCCTGGGTAGGACACGCTCCCGTCGCAGGGCACACTGTCACACGCACCCACACTCACTCCTACTGGGACGGTTTAGACATGCCAATGAACCTAATGTGCACGTCTCTGGGCTGTGTGAGGAAACCAGAGTCCCTGGAGGAACGCGCAGATATGGGGAGAACACGCAAACACCACACAGACAGTAGCCCTGGGTCAGGAATTGATTTTTTTTCTCATCTAAGTTGTAATGAAATGATGTTGGATGAAATGACGATACTCAAGGACATGCTGTATATATTCTATATATAATTTTATAATATATTTTATATATAATCTTACGCATCCCTTCCTGCTCCCATGACCCAATTCAAGTATCAGTAGTTCTAATCAAAGGGCAGGGCTTTTCCTAAACAAATCCACTGCTAGTCTGGAGAACTAAAATAAAGACAGGGCAAAAGATTTCTTTCCTCCTTGGTCTTTAGCCAGTGCAACTCAGTATTCTCCCTATGACAGACAAGAGCCTGGGAGACACCAGGGCACCCTGTTGAGAAACGAATAGTGAATGGGAAGTCAGGAGTCCTGTGTTCTACCACTTTGGGAAAGGTCAGTAACCTCTCAAGGCCTCAGTTTCTTCATCAATAAAATGGGAGTAAAATCACCTTGCCTCCCCCAGCACTATAGTGAAGGTTGTGAAAGGATGTAGCTGAGTAGAATACACCTCCAAATTATCCCACTGGTTGACAAGGAAGCTGGGAGGTTCATCTGTCCCCTCATCCCTTATGGGCTGAGGGTCACTCCTGAGGCATTAGCTCCTAGGCTTCCAGCCTACACTGTGCATGGGGACATGCAGGAAGCCATCAGCACACATATGAATTCTCTATAAGCAACCTCCAAGGTGGGCCAAGGAAATGTGAGTGGAACACTGGCCACACTGCCTAACAAGACAGGAGGGTGTGGACCACGTGAGGGCACCAAAGTGCGTGTGGCTAAAGGACAGGGACAGCGGTGGGGAGAGGGCTGGGCCTCCACTGTGAAAAGGGCCTGAGGTTTTTCTGACTTGGGCTTCAGAGATGGGGAAGCCAAACATGGGTCACCTTTTAACAGCCAGTCACCTGCCCCACTAGTAAACAGGACTCCATCGGCATCCTGGAATCTGCCCCACCAAGCTGGCAACTCCTCCTCTACAGGAAAGGACAGAGAGGCTCGTCACATGCCTGTGCAGGACAAACACCTCGGGGTCTCCTTCCCACACTCACCACTGCAGGGCGGCTTCCACCCCCAGAGAAGCCCAGGCCTCTCCCAGCCCCACCACAAGCGCTGTCTCTCTCTCTCTCTCTCTTTGTCTCTCTCTCTCTCTCTCTCTCTCTCTCCCCCCCACCCTTGGCTTTGGCTGGTCATGTCAGTCCCTCAGGTGAAAAGCCAGGCAAGAGTTTGGAAGTCTGACACGCCTCACTTTCTCCCCAGCGCCCCCAACCTCCTGCCCATCCACACCAGAGCTCAGGACAGAACCCTGGGACCCTGGCGAGCTCATGTTTAAAATGGGGTCCAACCCCTGCATCGCACAAAAGGAAGTGAGGACCAGAAAGAGCAAGGGATGAGTGGGATTACTCATCAGCAAGAGAGTGGCAGAGGCTAGAATCCAGGACTCATGACGGCCAGCCAGGCTTTAATAAAAACAGAATCTGAACCTTGGCTCCAAAACTTACTGGCTACGTGACCCTGGGTAGATCCCTCAGCCTCTCTGTGCTCCAGTTTCCTCATCTATGAAATGGGGATAATAATAGTACTTACCACGTAGGGGTGCGTAAGGAGTAGATTAAAGGAGACAATACGCATAAAACATTTGGCACAGCGCCCAGTCATGGCGAGGGTTTAATAAATGTCAGGTATTAGTGTGCTTATTACCGTCATGTAGGGCTCTGTGGGGCCCCACTGAGCTGTCGCCGTCCTCTGACGCTCGGATCCCTTTCCTGGGCTGAGTGTTCCTGGGGGTGCTCGGGAAGGTGTGGCCCACAGGGCGGAGGAGGCCGTCATGTTCAGCCCTGGCTCTTCAGCTCGGTGTGTCCCAGATGGTGTCCATGGGGGTGCTGGCCAGTGACGCGTTGGCAGAGCCTCCCTTCCTTGCACAGTTCACCGAGCCACGCAGTGTCCAGGAGCCTCGAGCTGCAGCCTGCTCTGCCAAGGACCGACGGAAGACCGGCGTGGCGCCCCCAGGGGAGCTCGCCCTGTGCCTCCAGCCCCCAGAGAAGGTGCGGGTGAGGCTCTGGCCCAGCCGGCTCCCCAAGCTCCTGCGGCTCCCCCATCTTCTCTCTGCCAGGGAAAGGGAGGGACTTAGTCAAAAGCCAGTCCCCACCTCCGCATTACCTGAGCCCATGCCTGGCCTAACCCATCTGAAAGTGACAGCTCTCAGAAAACAACCAAGGAGCAGAAAGGAAATGACCACTTTCCTGAACAAACGAGAAGTCAATTTCATCATTGGAAAAGGGAGATGATAATAACATTGACTTTCCAGAGTCATTGCGGGGACTGGACGATATATTGCATGAAGTGATTGGAATAGCATGTGCCACATAGGACATAAATATTCACTACTCTGCATGTCTGTATCATGTTCCTGTTTGTAACAGTATCATAGTGAGGTGGCAAAAGCACAGCCTTCAGAGCCCTTCTGTTGGGGTTCAAGTCCTGGATGCACCTCTTCCTATTGGTGTGGCCTTGGGCATGTTGCTCAATGCCTGCCTGCAGCCTCAGTTTCCTCATCTATAAAATGGGGCTGATATGTATGCCTGCCTCACAGGATTGCTGAGAAGATTAAGTCAGGTGATGCACATGAGTTGCTTAACAGAGCACCTGATACATAATAAGAGATCAGTAAGTAGAGGCTATTATTATTATTAATTGGCATTGCCATTATTGCCCAAGGTCAGGATTGAAATAGGTGCTTCCCGACTTCCCACTTGGTGCTCACTCTGCTACTCGCTGCTGCCTCTCACCCAATTAAAATTCCTGGCTCTGCCCTCTGAGAGCCACTGTTCCTAAAAAAGAACTCCATTTGTACTGTGAAGCCACAAAATAAATTGTCACCAAGTCCAGTGGTCAGATCCAAATTGCATAAAGAACATTTCTCTTCATTAGGTAAAGTTGTCCAAGGATTCAGCCTACAGGGAGAAGAAAGATTGATTCAACAACCAGACCCAGGAGCCAACAGACCTGGCTGGGACCACAGTTCTGCACCCGTCCTCTGGCTGTGTGACTGTGGGCAAGTCATTCCCCCTTCCTGAGCCTCGGTTTCCTCCTCTGCAAAATCAGGGTCATTGTGAGAATTAAATTAGATAAAGCATCTGGCATATATTGAGTTTTTAATACCTGGCATTATTATACTTTGTTTGCTGAGTGAAATATTTGCAGGGTTTTTTGTTGTGGTTGTTTTGTTTATACTTTTGCTCTTGTTTTATTCTTTACAAAAGGGTGAAGGGTTTTTTTTTTAATTTCTGCCTGTGAAAAAACATATATGCTAAATGCAATGTGGGATTCTGAATTGAATCCTGGAACAGGAAAAGGACATTAGTGGAAAGCCCAGTAAGTCAGAATAAAGCCTGGAGTTTTGGCAACAGTGACATGCCAGTGTTAATTTCTTAGTTTGGACAAATGCACCTGAGTCGTGTAAGATGCTAACATTAGGGAAAACCAGGCAAAGCGTATATAGGAACTCTCTGTACTACCTCTGTGACTTTTCTATAAATCTCAACTTATTCCAAAATAACAGGTTTATTTTTTAAAAAATTAAAAACACTACATGCTTAAGAAAATGACCTAGATGCTTATATATCCATAGAAAGTTTCTGGAAGGTTCTCCAAGGGACTGGTAATAGTGGTTGCCTCCAGGGAGAGAAACTAGGTGTGTAGGGAAGAGAGACAGGTGAAAGAGGGAGGGTTACTTCTCACTGGACGGCTTGATTTGTTTTTGGCATGCACATAGATTACCTTCTGCTTAAAGAATGAATAAAAGGCTGAGATGGCAGGGAGTAGCGGGTGGGTGTGCTCACGTGTGTCTGTGTGTGTCTGTGTGTGCTCGCAGGTGTCAGGGCACAGTTAAAGCAACAACTCCAACACAAGCGGAGGAGAGGGAGTCTCCACAGCCAGGCAGGGCCTTGGGCTCCAGCATGGCTGGGCCCGGAGCCCCCCAGAGCTCCACTCTGCCTGATCGGATCCATCTCTTCGAATGGAAAGAGATCCCGCTATCTGCAAGGGGCTGAGGACCACTGGTGACAGCAGGACACACCCAACTGTCTAGGTACCAAATCCTTTCCTAGGTGCCTGTCCTACTTGAGTTCATTGAATCCTCAGTGCAAACCCACAAGGTTGGAATTGGCAGCCGCATGTTATGGCTGAGAGCACAGAAGCCCCCAGTGTTGAAGCGCTCCCGAAGTACTTACCCAAGATCCCACTGGTACTAATTGGTAAAGTCAGGATTTGAGCTCAGGCTTCTGGAATCCAACCCAATGAGCCTCACAGCCTCACAGCCACTGCCTCCCAGGGATATGGCCACCATGGTTTTCGGCAGGTGCACAGGGCCCTGTTAAACAGGGAGAGGGTAGTGAGCATCTCCCTTTCTTGGCTCCTGGAACTGCAATTCCCACCACAACCAAGAGAGGGAAGCAGCCAGGATTCTATAATCACCACCAGTGCGGATCCCAACATGTTAGAAGAATGATTAACCCCAACACCAACCTTCAGGCAAGTAAGGTGTTATAGGCCTCATTTTCAAAGTGAGGCAATAACACTGATTTAATTTTTGAAAAAAAAAATTTGTTTTATGACATAGCAAGAGGCAGTGTGATGAGGTAGAAGGAGCAAGGGCTTTGGAACCAGAGTATAATCAGTTCAAACCCTAGTTCATCCCACTCCTTGAGCAGATCATTTAACCTTTTTGAACCTCAGTTTTCTCCTCTGTGAAATGGGGTTAGTAACACCTGAAAATTCTAAATAATAATGAGCCTGGCACTCAGAGAGCTCTAAACAAATAGTAGCTATGATAATTATGATAAAATAGAGCTTTAGATTTACAAAGACTTTACCAGTAATACTAATTATCATTAGTATTAATTTGTCATTTGAATACTAACTCTGTACCCGCTCTAGGCTAAGCATTTTATATGCTTGATACCCTTCGGTCCTTGGAATAATCCTGAACTGTGTGTAATTATTACACTTAAGAAGAATGAACCAGAAATAGTAAATTATTTGCCCAAAGTCACACAGGAAGCTGGCTGCATAGCTAGGACAAAAGCCTGTTTCCTGGCTCTTGGTCAACTACACCTAACCACTATGTTAGCACTGTCTTACGGATGAGGCACATTAACCCCCACTTCAGGAATCTCAACATTCATTGATCAATAGAGTCTCTATGGAAGATATTAAAATGCAGATTCCTGGGCCCTGCATGCATAAATTCTGATTCTGGAAGTCTGCGGAGCAGTTATAGCAATTTGCGTGTAGCAGATTGTATTTTCCAAAACGGCCACAACAATATTTTTCCTCCCACATGCTTTTCTAGAACTTTGACACATTCCCCATCCAGAGGTTAAGTTTCTGAACGCTTGAAACTCAGTGGGCCTTTTTCACTCCCTCAGTCGAGGTAGTATCACAGAGGTGTAGATCAGAAAAATGCAGTGTAATTCTACCTTGCTCTCTTGGGACATTCACCCCAGCCACCATGCTGTGAGGAAGCCCAAGTATCCTCTCGGCTTATGTAAAGAAGAACCAAGGTCCACAATCCTCAGCCCTGGCAGAATTCCCAACCAACAAGACACTAACCTGCCAGCCCTGTGAGCGAGTCACCCCGAAAATGGATCCTCCAGTCCCCAGGTGAGCTGTCCCAGCAAAGACATTCCTGCTGAACCCTGACCAAACTGAAGACTCATTAGCAAACTAGCTGTTTTAAGCTATTAAGATTTGGAGCACTGTGTTACACAGCAATAGATAGCCGATATGCCGCATTTTTAACAGGCCTTGCCAGCAGTTTTATCCCTGGTAATCAGAAGTTGACAGCTTGGGACAGACTGCCCTTTGCCACCTCTGTGAATGTGGAAGGAACATTAGCTAACCATTAGTGTCCACCACACTGCAGATTTCCTGTTTGTAAGCACCAAAGCCACGTTAGCAGAGAGACTTGGAGATTCCCTTCCTCTGACAGATATGTGGCGATGGTATCACGGGCATATGCCTGTGTCCAAACTCAACAAATTGTATACATTAAATAGGTGTGGTTATTTTTGTATGCAATCTTACCTCGATAAAGCTTATTTTTAAAAAAAGAACCCCTTCCTCTCCCATTGGGTTGATAAGTAACACCCAATCAACTTTGAGCATCCTTTGCACCCACACATGTTTGCACCAACACCTTTCCCAAGAATGCTGGGAGCTTTTCCCCACTCCTGGATAAGCAAATCCAATTTTCCATCCTTATTTGCAGAGGTATTTGCTACCAAAGCAAGGAGCAGCCTTGCAAATTCTTCAGTAAATAACACAAGTCCGAGAACAATATTCCCATGCCAGTAGCCACAGGTGCAGGAAATGACAGATCTCTTAGGGACTACTCAGTCTCACTCACAGCCTCAGCAAGGTACTGGCTCAAAGGAGTACGTGGCTACTGCCACTCTTGGTAGGGCAGGAAGTCAAAGACGAGGGAGAGCACCATGATTAAACATGGTGCTAGGATGCTAGGGCCACAAGTAGCTAGGGCCCTGGCTGAAGAGTAAGTCATTGGCACTGCCAATCCATTGCCTCCCTCCATGGAGAATCTGGTCCTCAGTTTCCATTGAGCATCCCCAAGGAAAGGCAGGGTTGGCTTCCTTACTTTCCTTCCTAGTTTGTAGCATCTCTTTCCATTCTTTTAATATGGCATGGTGGTTAGGTATGCTGGCTTGAGAGCTGGTCTGTCCAGCTTTATGGCCTTGGCAAGTTATTTTACTTGTGAGTTTCATTTTTGTCATTGATAAAAAGAGTCCTTACATCATGGGCTTATTGTAAGAATTAAATAAGATAGTAAAAACAAAGTGCTTAGAACAGCACCTGGCTAGGAACTATAGAGTGGGCATCTTTATCACATTGTCCTTACATTATAAAAGCAGTGCCACCAAAAAGAAAGGCAAAGACAGAAAGCAGGACCCTCAATGGAATGATTGGTCTGGTCTATTCAACAAGTCAATGTGATGGACAGAGGGGTAGAGATACGTTGTTCTAGATTTACAGAGAGCTGGAATACATGACAGCTAAATGCAGTGTACGGTCCCAGATTGGATATGGTTCAAACAAATCCTTTGTGGAAAAAAAAAAAAGAAAGAAAGAAAGGAAAGGAAAGGAAAGGAAAGAGGAAAAAAAATATTTTGAAGGAAATTGGGGAAATTTGAATATGGACTATATATTAGATAACATTAAGAGGTTATTTTTAATTCTGGTCAGACACGGTGGCTCCCTAGCACTCTGGGAGGCTGAGGCAAGAGGACCGCTTGAGGCCAGGAGTTTGAGACCAGCCTGAGCAAGAGCAAGACCCTGTCTGTACAAAAAAAAACAAAAATAGAAAAATTAGCGAGGTGTGGTGGTGCACACCCGTAGTCCCAGCTACTCGGGTAGCTGAGGCAGGAGGATCGCTTGAGCCCAGGAGTTTGAAGTTGCAGTGAGCTATGATGATACCTCTGCACTCTAGCCTGGGCGACAGAAACTTGTCTCAAAAAAGTAAAAGAGAGGGAGATTATTCTTAATTTTATCAGATATAATCATATTCATTAAGTAGATAAATATCCTTAATTTTTGTAGAGATACATACTGAAACATTTAGGGGTAAAATATCCTGATTTCAGTAACCTTGAAATAATTCACCCAAAAGAAAAAAAAAAAGATGCCACAAATATGACAAAATGTTAATAATTATTAAATCTAAGTGATGGGTTTATGGGTATTCATAATGCTAGTCTCTCCACTTTTGTGTATGTGGGGAAATTTTTATAGCAAACAAAACATACAGGCCGGGCACAGTGGCTCACGCCTGTAATCCTACCACTCTGGGAGGCTGAGGCAGGTGGATCGTTTGAGCTCAGGAGTTCGAGACCAGCCTGAGCAAGAGCGAGACCCCCGTCTCTACTAAAAATAGAAAGAAATTATATGGACAACTAAAAATATACAGAAAAAATTAGCTGGGCCTGGTGGCGCATGCCTGTAGTCCCAGCTGCTCGGGAGGCTGAGGCAGGAGCATTGCTTGAGCCCAGGAGTTGGAGGTTGCTGTGAGCTAGGCTGACGCCACAGCACTCTAGCCCAGGCAACAGAGTGAGACTCTGTCTCAAAAAAAATGCTTGTTGTAAAAAGTAAAAGCCACAGAAAATATACTAAACAAAACGTAATAACTACCACCTAGGAAAAAACCATAAATAATGTTTTGATGTATTTCCTTCCAATTTTTGTGTATTTTAACATCACTGCAATCACGAGGCACATAAAATTCTGCAATTTACTTTTACTCATTATTGAGAAGCCTGCAGACATCATTTTTAATGGCTGCAGAATACTCCTTTGAGGGCATAAGATGGAGAAACCATAAGTTCCTCTACCACAGAATTGCAATTGTAATGAAAATGATGATGAAGATGATGGCGATGAGTAATATTCATTGAGCACTTACAACATGTCTGGGGCTCTAACATGCATCATCTCTTTTAATCTTTGCAAACCTGTGAAGTAGCTGCTAATTATCAGAAGAAGAAACTGACACCGAGAAGTTAAGTGACACATTTAGAGTCACAGAGCTAAGGAGCTATACTCAGGTGCAAGTGTAAGCTCATACCTTTATTTTCATTTATTTATTCACTCACCAAACATTGCTAGGGCACCTGCCCCGGGTCAGATGCTGGACGGGGTTGTGGCCCACACCTGTGAGCTTGGTCTGCTGCACGATGCCCAGTGATTTTAAATTGTCAGACCAGAGGTCACAAGAGCCCTGATTCCTGGGGCTGAGTCTACAATGTCTGCATTCCTTCTGCACAGCAGATGACAAAGCCCAGTCTCAGACATCTAGTAATGACTCTTCCTGCCTAGGGGAAGAAACCACCACCCCTGGCAGCCAGAGAAAGGATGGAGATGAGGGATAATTTATTATTGATAATTAATGACACCAGAACCCTTTTAATATTCATATTATTTATTCTTAGCCCTGTCTGGCTGCAACGGCACTAACAGTTTGTTGTTAATGAGACTGGGAGCATTTTTAAATCAACTTAATTGACATTTTTATGGTGTTCAGCAGGCCTTAAACACAGGATTTTCATCGGGGAGCTGAATAAGAGCTATAGGAAGGGATGGGGACCTACAGAGCCCGGTGCAAAGGGGAAGGTCACTGAGGAGCAGCCAGAGGAGGGAGGAACCTGGTGGAACCCACTGGATCCAGGAATCTTGTACCGCGGCTCCTTCCTGGTCCTCCACTCCATCTCCATCACAGCTGCACTGCCCAGGAGGTTTCACTTACCCTCTGCAGTCTTGTGCCTGTGAATGTCCCACTCAGTGCCTCAGTTTCCCCATCTGTAAAATGGGGATAACAATAGTTCCTTCCTTACAAGGCTGTTTTGAGGATAAAATGGGTTAATTTATATACAGAACTTTGTTGTTTTGCTACATTAGTATTGTTGTTGTTCATAAAATTAATTTTATAAGGTTTCCAGGTTGATTTTAACACTGCTTTCCAAATATTCTGGATTACCTCCTGCAAGAAGATTTTACATATCTACCATATTCAATTCAAGAAGGGCCATGTGCCTTGTTTTGGCCACAACTATGCAGGTGGAACTGACACATGTCACTTCCCAGCAGATTTAAGAGCCCACGCATTTTTCAGTATGTCTTTTTTTTTTTTTTCTGTCTGCCAGGAGACTGGCAACATTCCACTTAGAGGTTCTTCCATCTGCCAGGTCCCAGAGTGAAGATGGCATGGAGCACAGCCATTGCCAACCCACAATGGACATGCAACGTGAGGCAGAAACAAACATTTGCTGTCAGAGGCCACTGAGCTTTGGGGGTCATTTGTTACAGCAGCAAAACCTAGCCTGTTGTAATTGAAATACCATCTTGCCTTAATGCGCTCTCAGTCCAAGGGGAAAACATAGTAAACAGGTAAGGACTACGATAGCAGAGAGCAAAGGGGCTGCAGAAGTCCCAAAGACCAACTCCAGATCTATCCAAGAAGGACTGGAGGGAAAAGGTTTTGAGAACCTCTTTTCCATTTGAGCTGGAAGGAGGTATTACACAACAGCATGATACCTAACATCTACTGATTGCTTACTCTGCTCTAGGTAGTCTACAGGTACTATCTCATTGAATCCTCAAAAAACAGCCCTATGAAGTAGTTATGATAATGATGATCATGGTTTCTATTTTTAAAATGGGGGCAATGAAGCTTTTAAGGTTTCAGTAACTTGCACCAAGTTCCAAGTGAAAGGATTTGGACCCAGGCAAGGCTCACACACTTTCTACTACCTTGCACTGTCTCCTGCATGGGGCCTCACCTTCCACCTGCATCTGAATGAATCACTTAGGGGGGATGGGCACATTATGATGAAGATTAACAGGCCCACCCCAGACCTGCCAGGGTGGGCAGAATTCTCAACTGTCCCCCATGAGCTCTGCCCCCTGGTGTTCTACCTTGGTGTAATTTCCTTCCCTTGGGTGCAATTAGGACCTGGGTCTTGCTTCTAACCCATAGGAGATGGCAGAGGTGACGGGAGGGATGTCACACCTGTGACTACATTTCATTACATGAGACTCAGTCTTAGCACACTCGAGAGGGTCTCTTGCCAGCCCCAAAGAAGCAGTCATGGCTATGGAGGAAGTCGTGTGGCAGGCAACATCAGCACGCCTCCTGAACCTGAGGGTGGCCGCCCAGTTTACAGCCAGTAAGAAACCAGGGTTCTCCATCATGCAGCTGCAAGCAAATAATTTCTGCCAACAACTTAAGTGAGCCTGGAAATGGGTTCTTCCCTAGTCAGGCCTTCAGATGAGAACACAGCCCATCCAACGCCCTGACTGCAGCATTGTGAGACCCTGAGCAGGGGACCCAACTAAGCTATGCCTGGAGTCCTGATCCATAGAAACTGCGATATAATAAATGTGTGTTGTTTTAAACTGCCAGATTGGTCGGGATTTATTTTGAAGCAACAGAAACTAATACACCTGCTCAACTCAAATGTCTAGGAATGAGACCTAGGACAGAAAAATTTTAATAAGATGCCCGATTCTTATATGCACTAAAACTTGGGAAATATCAGTATAATGGTTAAAAGCATGCCACCTCGAATCTGTGTGGCCTTGAGTAAGTTAGCTAACTTCTCTGAGCCTCAATTTCTTAATCTGCAAAATGGGTAGCTTAATGCAAGTAATAAGACAAAGCACAGTACTTGGAGCCTAGAAGGGTTCAAAACACAGTAACCATTGCTATGGATCTTGAAGGATGAGGAAGAGGGCAAGGTGAGGGAGGAAGAAACAGGCATTCCAAACAGAGGCAACTGCCCTGGAGGCGTGAAAGATCTTGGGTTACAAATGATGGAAAGGAAGTATTGATGCCTTCCAGCCAAAAACCACCAGAACACACCCGGGGTTAAACAAAATTGGGTTTACTGGCTTGTGGCAACGAGGGAGACGCATACCATGTGGGGCATCTCCATAGGAACATGTTAGGAAGGACTTATTATAGAATTTGGGCTCGTGTTAGGTAATTTGGAGGAGGGTTTAAGAAAGTGGGACTTTGCTCCAGATTGGATGCTATAAGGAAGCAGGAGAAGAGTCTATAATTGGGTATCTTAATAAATGTTATCTGGAAAGTAAGGAAGTAAGGCTAAAGCTATAATTGGTGGAGAAGCAGGGGTCACTCTCCTGAGCCAGGATGGAGGCTGTTTGGTCACTTTTGTGGTCTGGACAATGCTCGTGTTTGGTCTGTGTTCTGACGTGGTTATGGAGCAGCCTTGTTTTGTCTCTACCCATCACAGTCACAGAGTGCCTTTGCCCTTCTCTCTTCCCCATTCTATCCCTGCCTGTGAAAACCCTAATTGTCCTTTAGGGTTCATCTCAGAACCTCCTCTTCCATGAAGGCTTCCAGATTCACCCTAACTCCTACTGGGACCACTCCCCCAAAAACCCTTCCTTCAGAACCCTCTCATACCAAAAGGTGCTACAAGGTAAGAGAAGGGTCTGATGATCTTGAGACTGGTTGAGTATCAAAGACAGAGGTCAAGAAGAAGAGTGAAAAGGCCCAACAGGTTAGCAAGGGCTGGGGGACACTGTTCCCTAATGACTATGAAGAGACTTGACCATCGTGGGAAGCCCCAGGCCCTCAATCAGAAGAACCTGCCCACCAGGGAGCAGGGGCCGAGGTGAACTGGATTGAGGAGCAACCCACCCGTGGACTCCATGAGTGGAAGGAAGGGCTTATGTGTACCTTGTTCTGGGCTACTGATCCTTTAGTCATGTAGGTAGGCAGTCGTGGACCTACATCAGATACAAAGAGTTGAGTCAATGATGCTCAGGAATCTTGGTGGTTTCAGGGTTGTGTTCCTGGTCCATGGAGCTCTGGACAAGCTAGAGGACCTGTGATTTGCTGGTGGTGACAGTGGTTCCTTCACCAGACAAGCTCAGGTAAGGCCCCTGAAAGTTGAGACATCCACTTGAGGGCTGGGACTCCCCCAATCCTTTTAACAAACTCCTCTTCAGCTTAATTAGCCCAAGTTGGCTTCTGTTAAGAATCCTAATGAGCACGCCCACAATCCACCCACTCAGGACGATCATTGTTAACTCCAAGGTGTTCAAATTTCCAAATCTTTTTCTGGTCTTATATGAATTAATACTTTTTTATTTTGTAAAATGGAATTGCATTTTACATAATGTTGTGTAACCTACCACAATTTATTTCAGCAATTCACCAATTGTTTGAAGTGCTAAGCTCTTTCCAACTAATCCTCTATTTTTTAAAAATTTGATTGTTCCAACTAATCCTTGATTGTTCCCAGCTTTCACACAGAGTAGAACTATTTGACTGATAATGGATTACAAAGACAGCTCTGCCCCACCCTCCAGTTCTTTAAGGCAAACAAAATATTCATGGCTCTCCACCAGTTCTTGAGTGCTTATAAGCCAGGCACTGTTCTAAATTCTTTTTTTAATTATTACGGTAAAAAAAAAAAAAAAAAAAACACATAACATGTTAATAAAATTTACTTTTTTTTTTTTTTTTTTGAGACAGAGTCTCACTCTGTTGCCCGGGCTAGAGTGAGTGCCATGGCATCATCCTAGCTCACAGCAACCTCAAACTCCTGGACTCAAGCAATCCTCCTGCCTCAGCCTCCCGAGTAGCAGGGACTACAGGCATGCGCCACCATGCCCGGCTAATTTTTTCTATATATATTTTTAGCTGTCCATATAATTTCTTTCTATTTTTAGTAGAGACGGGGTCTTGCTCTTGCTCAGGCTGGTCTCGAACTCCTGAGCTCAAACAATCTGCCTGCCTCGGCCTCCCAGAGTACTAGGATTACAGGCGTGAGCCACCACGCCCGGCCTAAAATTTACCATCTTAATCATTTTTAAGCATATAGTACAGTAGTGTTAACTACATGCATGTTGTCATATAGGTCATATGCACAGTCTCTAGAACTTTTTCATCTTGCAAAACTGAAACTCTGTATCCACTGAACAACAGCTCCCTCTCCTTCCTCTCCCCAGCACCTGACAACCCTCATTCTCCTTTCTGTTTCTACAACCTTGACTACTTTAGATACCTCATGTAAATATGAAGAGAATCATGCAGTATTCGTGTTTTTGTGATTGGCTTATGTCACTTAGCATAATGTTCCCAAGGCTGAACCATGTTGAATATACGACAGGATTTTCTCCTTCTTTAAGGCTGGATAATATTCCATTGTGTATATACAGTACATTTTCTTTATCCATTCATCTGTCAATGGACATTTAGGTTGCTTCCACCTCTTGGCTATTGTGAATAATGCTGCAATGAACATGGGCATGGAAATATCTCTTTTAGATCTGTTTTCAACTCTTCTGGATGTACAGCCCCCGACTTATGATGGTTCAACTTATGATTGTTTGGCTTTACAATGGTGCAAAAGCAATACAAATTCAGTAGAAACGGTGCTTCAAGCACCCATACAACCACTCTGTTTTTCACTTTTAATACAGTATTCAATAAATTACATGAGATAATCAACACTTTGTTAATAAAACGGGTTTGTGTTAGATGATTTTGCCCAACTGTAGGCTTATGTAAGTGCTCTGAGCATGTTTAAGGTAGGCTGGGCTAAGCTGTGGTTTTCAGTAGGTTAGGTATATCAAATGCATTTGCAACCTACAATATTTTCAACTTACAATGGGTTTATTGGAATGTGGCCCTGTCATAAGTTGAGGAGCATCTGTAAACGTAGGATTGCTGGATCAGGTGGTAATTCTATTTTTATTTTTTTGAAAGACCTCTATTGTTTTCCATATTAGCTGCATCATTTTATAATTCCACCAACAGGGCACAGGGTTCTAATTTCTCCACATCGTCATCAACACTTGCTCTTTTCTGGTTTTTTGCTAATGGCCATCTTAATGAGTTTGAAGTGATACCTCATTGCAGTTTTGATGTGCATTTCCCTACGGATTATGATGTTGAGCATTTTTTCATAAGCTTGTTGGCTATTTGCATATTTCCTTGGAGAAATGTCTATTTACATCCTTTGGCCATTTTTAGTTGAGTTACTTGGTTTTTGCTGTTGTTGTTAACTCATGAGGGTTCTTTATATATTCTGGACATCAACCCTTATCACATGTAAGGTTTGCAAACATTTTCTCCCATTCCATGGGATGCCCTTTCACTCTGTTGACTATTTCCTTCACTCTGTCTAATTTCTTAACTTATGTAATACTATCTTATTTAATCCTCACCAAAATCCAGAGTGATGGAAGGATTCAGATAGGGAATTGATACATAGGATTCAAACCTGTCTGTAGTGTCTAACAAAAATCTCTTGCCTCTCTGGAGCAGCCACGATCCACATCTCTTATAGATGCTTAGAAATATCCACATAGGAACAGGCCTTAGGCAGCCCTGGATTCTCCAACACTTGCCTCAAAAACCTGATCAGGTCTGACTCTTATACGCCTCCAAATTCCTGACCACCCTTCCCACTCCCTCCTCTTCTGCTCCTCAGGACCGACAGGGATAGCTGGTACTAGGCATATGTGCCACCTCCACCTTCTCTAAAACCTAACCCTAACCAACTGTTCTCTTTTTCCTGATGGATCTCTACCGATCCTCAGAATCTTTCTTGACACAGTACTCCAAGCAGCCTCTATCAATTAGCCAGAGTTGACACATGAGATGAAACATCTTTGCCATCCCTACTCTGGATTATGTCCTTTGACAGAGGAGAAACTGTACATTATTCATCTCTTTAATAAAAAATTTAAAAACAATAACAACTATGACAACTCACATTGTGTATGCCTTTAACATGCTGCAGGCACTGTGCTTAGCAGTTTGCATATGTGCTCCCCTTTACTGTACAAGGGAGATATTTATAATGCCCATTTCTCAGAACAAGAAAGTAAGGCACAGAATGTTTAAACAATGCATGAAAAATTGTTCTGCTGGTAAATGGTGGAGCCAAGATTGCAACCTACGGAGCTTGGCTGACGGAACGCACTGTTAACCACCATGTCATGTCATCCCTGCCCTCGGCCCCCCATCTGTGTCCCCAAGCTCCACACAGAGCTTGGCGTGCAGTAAGTACATAATCAGCATTTCGTAAGTGAATGAATTGGCTCAAGGCCTGGCCCAAGTGTGGAAGGGCAAGGTAGGACCAGCCGCTCCAGACACGCAGGAGGCTGAGCTGTGGGAGACGGTTTCTGACTCAGACCCAGCTCCCAAACCAGGCAGGAGGAACTGCCTCCCTGCTTCTCAGCCCCAGAGTCAAACCATCTAAGATATAATTATCCCGCTTGCCCCGCCCACGGCCCTGCTTCTCCGTGGAGCCGCTGTGCACAGGCCTGGGGGCTCTAGGGGAGAGGAGGCGGTTGGGGGCTGGGAGAAGGCGGCCCTCAGGGGTTCTCTTAGTCAGAGAGCTGGAGGAACGAGGTGGGGAGGCTGCAGTGCTGCAGTGGGGGAGGGAAGCAACGAGGGAAGGAGCCACGGGACACCACAGATCCTCCGGGCATCCCCAGAGCTGATCCAGGCGGTGGGGCCCGGGCTTCGTGGTGGGCATGCGCTGCAGAGAGCTGCCATTTGATGGGTCTGTCCCTGAAAAGTGGTGGGGTCTTAGACTGTTCATTTCTTCTCTCGGGGCCTCCATTTCCCCCTCCTGAAAGTGACAAAAGAGCTGGGTTTTCTCAGAGGAACTTTGAGCCAAATATTCTCAAACTGACACGTTTCTTGTCCTAAAAGAAACCAGTTTGCATGGCGTCCCTCTGCCCCAAGATCGTTTTCACCACCCAGTGCCTATGTCAAAGCTACCTGTGACCTTTAGCCATTTCTCAGTCCCTCCCCACCCAACAGGTACCTACAGGGAGACCATAACATCTGACCCCATACACTATTTGCTCGTGGGTTTTAATGTCAATAAACCATTTTCATGCATACTAACCTCCGTTTCTGAACTTTATGGCCACCCTACAGACAGCACCCTATAAGCGCTAGAGGGGAATCTCATCGGCTTTGCAATCAAATATACCGAATTCCAAGCCTGGTCCCCACACTTAACAGTGTGTGTGTGTGTGTGTGTGTGTGTGTGTGTGCGCGCGCGCGCGTTTGTGTGTGACTTTCAGTAAAGCACTTTGCTGAGCCCCATTTTCTCATCTGTCCAGTGGGGCTTGGACAGGTACCGAGGGGACAAGCATATAGTAGTTACTCAAGGTACAGTAATACCGTTACTTCGGTTATCATTTTTCTAAGTGCTAAGAGTTTTCTCCTACTCAGGACCAAACAGGTAAGTAAAGGAACAACCTCTAGTGAAATTACTAGAAGAAACGTGAAGTGGCCCCTCGAGTTTCTGAGCACAAGGCAGGTTACAAAGGGTGACTTGCTCAAAGACGGGAGTGGGTGATGTGGGTAAGACTGAGCCCAGTTCCACATCGTGCCAGGAAATACCACACTCCGTGAGACTCGGTCTCATCTGTACAATGGGGGTGTCAGAGAACCTGGCACAAGGAGCAGCTGTCAGAATTAAATAAGATGAGGTACACACCTAACACAGGGCCTGGTTTGCAGTGAACACTCAATGAATGTCACTGTAGCTACCATTAAGGGGTGACACTGACATTTGGGCCACCTGCTGGGGCCCGTAACCTAGCCATGTTCAGGGCTCACAGGCAGTGTGAGTGGATTAAGATACGGGGAGGAGGGGGGCAAGAAAAAGAGTCAGGGAAGGAGAGGGGTCCTCTGAGAACATCAGTCTAGCCCGCAGGGAATCTGGCGGGGTCGGGCTGCCAGGAATTGTAGCTCTTCCAGCATTTCCATCGGCCCATGGCCAGCTGCCCTCGCCTCTGGTTAGACCAGCACTAGGGGACACAGGAAGAAAGTGCAGCAAGCGAGATTCACGTAGAATAAAAGGAAACTTCTGACTGCAGTGGAAGGCGAAGTTGTAGGGCAAGGGCATCCTCGTTTCTGAAGCGGATCCCTCGCTCTCTCGCGCGCCCCTTGCCCTACCAGCTGTGGTGGCAGCTGTGCATCTGGTCCCCACGCACCTGACACGGCTCCGCCTCGGGCTTCCACATCTCTCCACATTTCTCTTTTGGGGCTTTTTCTAGAACTACAGAATCTCACCCTGGTGGGTCTCCACGCACGAGGCAGCCTGGAATCACAGAGTCACACCGTGGGCGACCTTCAGCCACCGGTGGGTAAATGCCCAGGCCCCCTCCCCTGGAGGAACAATTCCGAAGCTTATTCTCCCAGACGCACTAAGACACACCTTTTATTGGCTTTTTCTCCTGAGATTCACCCTACCTGTTTCCTCATCCTGCTTCCTGGGGTCCCCTCCCAAATAGAACACCTGCACCCATGTCCTTGTCCCAGGCTCTGATTTCAGAGGAATTCAAACTAGGGCATAAACCTAGTAGCACCACCTCAGTCGGTACCTGGTCCAGCCTGCCCTCGCCCACCTCTTCCCCAGCCCGGCTGGAGCTTGCTCTCCTGCTCCATCTGGTGCCGACATCTGTGTGGCAGATGCATCCCCTGCCATTGTCACGGGCATCTGTGAGCTCCTCCCCTCTTGGCTCCAAGATACTTGCAGACCACAATGGTCTCATCACCCCAGGGTCAAGTAGCCCAGCACACCCCTTACTTTTTTTGCAGTTTGTGACCATTTATCCACAGCCACATGGACTCTGATGACTTCCACATTGACATTTGGCATTTCAAATTGCAAAAAAGGTAACATAATCCTGAGTAGAAAGAACACTGAGTTGAGAGTTAAGATACCAAGATTCCGGCCAGGTGTGGTGGCTCACGCCTGTAATCCTAGCACTCTGGGAGGCCAAGGCGGGCGGATTGTTTGAGCTCAGGAGTTCGAGCCCAGCCTGAGCAAGAGTGAGACCCTGTCTCTACTAAAAATAGAAAGAAAGTATATGGACATCTAAAAATATACATACAGAAAAATTTAGCCGGGCATGGTGGCACATGCCTGTAGTCCCAGCTACTCGGGAGGCTGAGGCAGGAGGATTGCTCGAGCCCAGGAGTTTGAGGTTGCTGTGAGCTAGGCTGACGCCACGGCACTCACTCTAGCTCGGGCAACAGAGTGAGACTCTGTCTCAAAAAAAAAAAAAAAAAGATACCAAGATTCTTAAACATTACCTGTAGGTTCAATAAAGGAATAGTCACCTGACTAATGACATTTGCTCAGACTGCTCTGCACCCATTTATGATTTTAAAGTATTTTATTATAATAATAATTTTTGCTGAGCCCTCAGTGTATAGCACACACTGGGCTGAAAGGTTTTACATGCATTATGGCATTTCATCACTGCAACAACCCTGTAATGTGGGTACGGACATTATCATCATCATCATCACCATCATTACTATTATTATTATTTTACAAATGAGGATATTGAGTCTTTATAAGATCATCAACTAGTGCTTATAATGCAATGTTAAGTTAAAGAGTAAGATATCAAATGGTTTATTCAATATATTTCAATTATGTTGCAATATATACGTGGGGAAAAAAGGCTAACAGGTACTGAATTAAAATGTGGGCCATTGTTGTCTCTGGTAATGGGATTGTAGGTCACATGATTTTCTTAGAGTTTAACTTGCTCGGTGATTATGGGCCATTCACACCTTCGGGTTGGGTCTCTGCTACTCTGCCTTCTGCTTGGTCCTCGTGGCTCCTCCTTCTCCTCCCTAAGAAGCAGGTGCCAGAGCCCGTGAGCCCTGAGGATGCTACGATTTTTATGTCAAGAGAGGAAACTGCCAGGAGCCAGAGCCCAGCAGCAAGAGAGGCTGCCGCAGTCATGCCGGGTCAGATCACTAAAGGCCGTCACAGGACTCAAGCAAAGTACAAGTCCTGAAAGGCTTTACTGCAGGCAAAGGACGCAGAACAGTAAGAGTGGGGAAACTGGGAGCAGCTCCAGAAAGATCCACGACATCCATGAGCAGTTGCTAAGGTGCCCGCGCATGACACGGGACGAGCTTGGTCTCTGGACCGTGAACCGCCTAGATGGATGTGGGGAATCTGGGCCTTGGGGACACCAAGGCATAAGTTCAATGAGACATTTGTTCATTTTATTTCCCTCTGGTCACATAGCCAAAACCAGGGGGAGTCACCAGGCACAATAACTGAAGCCAGGTGCAGACAATCCATCTACGTGTTTCCAATAAGCAAGTGGGTACTGGGCACCTCCAGGCAGTTTTGGGCTTCACGCAGCACGTTATAAATCCCTGATTAATACATCCCATCCTTCATTGGCCAAGCCCATGGTTCCAGTATCTCTGGAGGTAAGCACAGAGTTTCCAGACTGGCTGCAGGTTGGGCCTGTCCTTACAGAGGCTGCCTCCGGTCCCCTGGAGTCACGCCCCAGCTGTGTCATCCTGACAGCGCTGTCACGAGGCTGATAGCAGAGCAGGCTGGTGGCATGAGCCAGATGACCGACTGACCGGGAGGGTGTCCATCCAGAGACCACTGTCAAAGTTTGGGGAACATGTCTCCCTTCCTTATGTCTGTGTATTGTCCGGGTCCATTCCCAGGTGTTTCTTTCATAAAGGAGTCCCCGCTGTTCTTGTAAGGACCAGCTTTAAGGTTCATGAAAGTTACACCTGTGTTGATGATGTCACCTTCTCTCCTGGAAACTCCAGGGCGAGGCTGCATCGTACTGATGAGTGACAGGTAGTGACGGCCCTGCAAGATGCTTTAGTGGGTGTTATGGCACCATTCATCTCACAGATGTGGAAACCGAGGCTCCGAGGGGTGCACCCCTTTGCAGGAGGTCTCGCGGAGAGGGAGCGAGATGGGGGATGGCGGAGGGAGTGTGTCCTTATGGCGGGGGGAGGGGGGGGCCGGTCTCAACTCAGGTGGTGCCAAGAAGCCCTCTCAAGAGCCCCTGGGGCCCTCCATTGTGACTTTCTGCCCCTGCAGGTGTTCGCCTCCTCCACAGGCAGAACTGTGCCGCCACGAAAGCTAATTATAAGTGCCGGGTATTTATAGTGAGTTTCTCCACCCAGTGCTTCCAGCACCTCGAGGGAACTATTTACAGAATCCTCCCAGCACCTCGTAGAGAAAAGCAGAGCCGAGCAGAGGAAACTGAGGTGAAAAGACGGGGTGACGTCCCCTGGAGTAAGGACCCTTGGCCAAGGAGGCCTTACGGGGCATCCTTGGAGCCTGCTCTGGGGTCGACCAGACAGCTGTCAGGGATAGGGAGCGTGACAGGAGGCCCCTGAGTGCACACTTACCAGGTTCCTGGCGACCAAGGGCCATTCCCAAGCATCAGCCCATTTAATCTCTGTGCCTCGATCTTCTCATCTGTCAAATGGGGCTGTGAGGCCTCCTAGGCTCGTGAGAACAGAACCTGGCAAGGACTAAACCTCAATAAATGTTATTAGCTATTTATTGTGATCATTATTATCATCCTAACAACAACTAATCCAATAAAGTAGATAAGCATTATCCATTGGGTTTGAACTCTGAAATATCAGTAATAATAATTAAATTTCTGGTCATTTCCTCTGTAATGCATGGTTATGCCCCAAGGCTGTTTAGGAACCAAATTTAAAAAGGTGAAGGCAGGTGGTTTGTCTCCAACCAGAGGAGGAAGAGCAGGGGTGTCGCGGGCAGGAGCACATGGCACCTTGTTCCTGGTTCTCTGCTCATGGTCAAGGTTCAGTGAGGCACAGAGCAAGTGACTGGTGGAAACAGGAAATTGTGATAAGATCTTTAGGAGCCACTGAACACACACACCTCCCACCTCATGACAGGGACCAAGCCACGAGCTAATCGTGGGTCATTCAGGTTTTCAAGCCTCAGCAAGACTCCAATGCCTCGACCACAGAACTCCGGAGGGCTTCCCAAAAAAGTGCAACACACGGCAATTATTTCCCACCTTGCCAAGACACAGGAAGGATTCCACAGAAAAAATGTGTACAACGTTCTTAGTACATGGCAGGAGTTCAAAAAAATGTTTGCTATTATTAGAGCCCTTGAACTTTCATTATTATTTGTTTTTTAACTGATCTTTAGTATTTTTTAGCTAGTAAAACTACAACATGCCTGACATTAAAAACAATTCAAACTCTGTAAAAGGATTTAGAAAGGAGGGAGAGAAAAGCCGCTTCCTCCCTCCCCTCTCTTCACCCAAATTGTCGTGTTGTTGTTATTGTTTTTGTTTTCTTGGTAGAGACAGAAGACCTCAATCCAGAAAGTCAAGAGACCTGCATCCTCTCCTGGGGTGCACAACCCTGGTCAAGTCACTTTCACTCCCTGAATGGGAGCAGTTTTCGCTATGATGGGTGGATTCGTACACTGCTTCCCCTATTTTCTGAGAAATTTCCTCTTCTACACAAGGAGAGAAGCTAAACCAGACCAGGTGTTCTCAAACTTTGCTGCCCATTAAAATCACCCAGCAGATTCAGAAAATCCCAACGCCCTGACTGCACCCCCAGCTGATGAATCTTCAGTGGGACCCAGATATCGATGTGTTTCCGAAACTCTGGGTGGTTTCAGTGAGCTGCCAACATGGCGGGGAACTACCCCAGTCCTTTTCACACTTCGATGTGGGCACAGATTGTCCCAGTCTGTGCTAAAATGCAAATTCTGGCTCAGCAGGTCTGGGGGAGCCTGAGACTCTGCATTCCCAGCAAGCTGCCCGGTGACATTCATGCTGCTGGCCCAGGAGTGCAAAGGGACCAGAGAGTTGCTTGAAAGGCTTTTGCAAGCTTTGAAGTACTTCCTGCAAAGGAAATTTTGCACGGAAGCAGATATGGAACAGAACTGCTCTGGTTGAAGTAAGAGATCAGAAAGGAGGGGCACCAGGTCCCAGACTCAGACTCACCCCCTGAGCTAGGCAGAATCACATCCCCGCCCCAAAGGTGTCATATCCTAATCCCCAGAACCTGTGACTGTGTTCTATTACCTGGCAAAGGGGAATTAAGTTTTCATATGAAATTAAGGTTGTTAATCAGCTAACTTTAAAATAGAGAGATAATCCGGGATTATCTGGGTGGGCCCAATCCAATCAGAAGAGGTCCTCAAAAGTGGAAGAGGGTCGCTTATTAATGGTATTCCCCATCCTCCTTCTCTATATTTTCCTCCACGGAACTTATCTTCTAATGTAGTTCATAATATATCTACTTATTGGTTTTGTTTTTATTGGCCTCTTCCCTGGAATATAAACTCCATAAAAGTTGGGATTTTGTCTGTTTCATTCCCATTGGATCCAAAGTGCCCTGACTTTGGTGCCTGGTACTGCGTAGATGCCTAATAAATATTGATTCAGTGAGCAGTTTTTTAAAAAGCAGAAGAGAAGAGGGAGGCGGGAAAGGTCAGAGTGATATAACGTGAGAACTCAGCCCGCTGCTGCTGGCTTCCCTGATGAGGGAAGGGGCCCCAAGCCGAGGAAGGCAGGCAGCATTCTCCCCTAAAGTGTCCAGAAAGGAACCCCTGGGTATTAGCCCACTGAGACCCAGATCTGACTTCTGACCTCCAGAACTGTAAGATAATAAATCTGTGTTGTTTTAAGCCACTTGGTTTGTGGTTATTTGTTACAGCAGCCATAGGAAGGCAACATATCCCCGGAAGCATCTCCGGTGAAAAGTCCTAGATCACCGCAAAGCAGCTGGACTAGCTGAGCCTCACCCTGTGGCCCCATGACGGGACTGAAAGATGCCGCATCGGCCCTCAACCCTTGCCTTCCAGACATCCCAGAGGCACTTGGTATTCCACGACTTGCTGACACATCGCAGCCCGGTGGTACCGGCTTCCCCAGGATTCCGGGACCCCCTGCGGGAGGGGAATCTCAGGTAGCCTCTTCAGCAATGCAGAAGCTATTTTCAGTTTGGCAGCCCAGCACTTCAGCACAGAACAGCTTGGAAGTGTCTCCTGCCCCCCCAGAGGAGATCTCTGTTCCTCTCCTTGTGCACATGGCCAGATTTAGCCTCACACCTGCCCGCTCCCCACTGCCACGGTACCCGGAGCACCTCCTGTCCAACGGCCCAGCCCAGGACAGGACCGGGGGCCGGGGGAAATGCTGAGTATGCCTCTGTCTGGTCTCCCCTATCCCAGATGTGGGGGTGTGGACTATTCTGCAGGATGGCAGCTGGGTGGGGGTCTCAGGGGATCCTGAAACAGATGAAGTCTCCACGAAGGCACTGGAGCAGTGGGTCTCAGCCCAGCTACACGCTAGATTCGCCCCGAGAGCTTTTAAAATGCATGAAGCCCAGGCTGCTGCAATTAAACCAGAATTTCTGGGGTGGGGCCAAGGTGGCAGGTTTCAAAAGATTCCCAGGTGATTCCAATGCGGTCAGGGTGAGACCCACTGGATCAGTAGTTCTCAGAGTGTGGGTCACAGGTCGCCAGCCTCAGCCTCACCTGGGAATAGGCTCTACCTCTGACCTACAGAATCAGAATCTGCATTTGAATAAAGTCCTCGGAAGACTCCTTGGCACTTAGGTTTGAGACACACAACAGTGGGGCAGAATAGTTAAGACCACCAGCTCTGGGTCAAGCTGCCTGAGTTTGCAGGGTAGTTTGCAGGGTGTATCCACCACCTCTTAGCCACAAGGCCTCAGGCAAGTGACAACCTCTGAGCTCCTCTGTTCCTCCTTTCGGCTTTGTCCCACATCCACAGATGGAGTTAGCCAGAAAACCCCAGAAATGCACCAGAGCCCAGGGATCCTCGTGGGGGTAACCAGGAAAGTCCTCAGCTTGTCTTGGAAGAAGAGGTGCAGGTGGACCCTGAAGCTGAAGGAGTTTGGAGGGCCTCCTGCCGAAACAGAATATGAAATTCCATGTAAATGTAAAAATAGGCACCTTAAGCAAAAAATCCAATTTAAAATATTCTGCCCCGCTAGCTCTTTATATGAGCACCCTTATCAGATAGATGATAAGTCCTGATCTCCCAGTTTCAAAACATACAGCATGAGAGAGAGAGAGAGAGAGAGTGTGTGTGTGTGTGTGTTTGTGTGTATTTACAATTGTGGCCTCATGGAAAGTTGACAACCCACCAAAGTAGCGGGAGGACGGTAGATACTTGAAGGTGTTCGAGACAAGTGTTACAGAAAGCCGACACTTAATTGAAGCTCCTCCATTGAGGTGATCAGAAATCTGGAAGAACATTGGAAAAACCTGTGCTTTAGAGGGAAAACCAGGCAGCTCTCTGAAGAATTTTAAAAACAGGAACAAGGATTTCTCAATCTGCAGGGCTCTCTGGAAGCGGGCCCTTTCGGATGAAGGCGGCAGGCTATACTTAGAAAGATATGCATGATGAAGAGCAGTTCTGTTACTATAAATTCATCTCCAAAAGCCAAACATATGTGTGTGCACACACACACATAAATACCATATAGATGGAGGATATATCAGCGTATGACATTTAGCCCTTCCTAAATTGGGAAAAATGTAAAATTACTACTTTTTTTTGCTAGTATAAGAAGGAAGACGACTCACTCTAATAAGATCGATCCGCTAGGGAGTTATCGGCATTCCTGGGCGTAGCTCATCCAGTCATCCAGTCTCCAAATGGTCAGGAGCGTCCATGTGCCAATGAGGAACAAGACTGATAAAACTCCAGCCCTCACGAAGCCGGCAGCTAGTGCCTTCCTCTCAAAGTGTGGTCCTACACCAGCACCATCAGCCTCTTCTGGGAGCTTTTCAACGTGCAGATTCTCGGGCCCTGTCCCAGACCTACTGAATCATAGTTTCACCCGGGAGTGCACATTAAGGTTTGAGAAGCACTGATCTAGCACAACCTAATTTCCAAAAGTGCTTTTCCATGAAGGAATGTCGCCTGGAATTTAAATTTCACCTATAACTCACAGGTAGGGTATCATTAGACAGAAAGATTAATAAAGTTACCTATATACACTCCCCTCACAATACAGATTATAAATCCAAGACATTGCTAATTTGTGTAGCTGCAAAAGACCGTGAAAATTAGCAACTAACTCTACAACAGCGATAAGGGAAACTGGGAGGTATTATACAACCGTTTCATGATTCATCAGCGCCCATGAGTCCAGGGACCCTCTCAGGAAGGAAGAGATGGGTTCCAGTGGCAGGATGAGAGGGTTTGGAGGAAAAGTGTGCCTGTCTTGGTATAGCAACTGAAAAGTGTCAGCTTCCAACTCCGACACTCAAGCCCACTAATGGGTGGATTAGCTCCAAGATCGGCAGGGTAACAGATGGGAGTGGAAGGAAAAAAAAATTACCATTTTTCCCCCAAACTTGCTGAGTCTGATGAAGATGTCAGAAGATTTGGATGCAGCCAGCATGATTAATCTTACCAACTTTACCTTGAGTTTTCACTTTGGCGGGGGAATGGCATCAGCTTAAAAGTTAATTACCAGCAAGAAACAAACGATGCAGCGATGTGCACATTACAAACAAATTAAGTTCTTAAAATAGGCAACACGCCACTTGGAACAATGCTTTATGAGCCCAAGGGTGCTTGAAAATAACTGTGGAAGGTGAGCAAACTAATAGCTAAAATATGCGAATTAAATGAGGGCAAATTGCAGATATTAACCAAAAAGGAAAGGGGAACGTGGTCAACTTCTCATTTTGTAAACAACAAACCAAGCGGAATGATCCGGCAACCCCCTGTGGAATGAGGAGGGAGGCCCCTGGTGGAGACAGGGCTCCCCAAAGATGGAGCAGCAGCTGGAGTGCGGAGAATCAGGACAAGAGGAGGGGCCTCCTAGCAGGGGCAGCTCGGATCAGAGCCTGCTGTGGCAGCTCCCACCACAAAAGGGTAAACTCACAGGTGTGTGGGAGAGGAAGTTCCAGCTGTAGAAAGTTGGAAATTAAGCCCAAAGTCTTCATTGTATGGATGAAGAGATCAAGCCCAGAGAGGGGAGCTAACATTCTCAAAGTCACCCAGTAAGTGCCAAAGCCAGTACTTCGGCCCACGCGGTGGTTCACCCCTGTAATCCTAGCACTCTGGGAGGCTGAGGTGGGCGGATCACTGGAGCTCAGGAGTTTGAGACCAGCCTGAGCAAGAGTGAGACCCTCGTCTCCACTAAAAATAGAAAAATTAGCCAGGCATGGTGGCAGGTGCCTATAGTCCCAGCTATTTGGGAGGCTGAGGCAGGAGGATCACCTGAGCCCAGGAGTTGGAGGTTGCAGTGAGCTATAATGATGCCACTGCACTCTAGCTCAGGAGACAGAGCGACACTTTGTCTCAAAAAAAAAAAAAAAAGCCAGGACTTGAACTCTGGTCTCCTGACTCCAGGTCACACTTCCCTCTCATTCAGCAGGGGCTGCAGACGCATGTGCCTACAGGGTGAGGCAGGGAGCAGAAATGCAAGAAGCTGGCCTGATGTGGAAGTCTATAGGCCAGCAGGGTCCCATAGAAATCCAACATGAACCCCGTATGAATTTAAAAGTATCTAGTAGCCATCTCAACTCAAACTGGCCACATTTCAAGACTCGATAGCCACATGTGGCTAATGGTTACCTTTTTGCACGGTGCAGCCCTAGGGAGTGGTGGGGATGTTCAAAGCTGGAGACAGGATGACCCATCTAAAATGGGACAGTGGCCACAATTCCGACCAGAAGTCAACATGGAACCAGATGTTCTGATGTCAAGAAAAGCCAGAGATCCAGATTTTCATGTGAAATCTTTTGATGTTAAAACCTCCATGAAATGAAAAAGTAGTGCTGTACCAGCCAGAACACATTTGAAAAGTGCAACCGGCACGTGGGCCACCAGTTTGCAATCTCTCTCTCTCACAGAAGGAAAGAGCACCTCCAATAAATAGTCACCTTTAGCATCCTTAGAACCTAATCATTGTCAACTACCTTTAGTGACAAATCAAATCCCAACTCTTACTCCTCTGTGGGAGAGTTAACTCCTCTGAGCCTCAGGTTTCTCATCTCTGAAATGGGAATAATCTCTTCCATGTGCATGTTTTAAAGACCCTATGGGAAAATTAAATGTCAAAGCAACTCGTCAATGTCAAAACACCACACACGTAATGATTGCTGCTGGGACATTCTCAGAGAACAGGGCATGGCTAACCATCATGATGGCATCTGAGACCACAACTGCTATGTCCTTGGGATTGCAAGACCCGCCTGTCTAAATTCTGTTCCTGAAGCTTGGAAGAGTCTTCTTTGCTAAGAAGAGTTTTCTGCCTTTCTGGTCACTTCATGCCCACTGTAATCCACACCAGACTATAATCTTGGACAATAATTTCTTTGATTCATTCAACAAACACCACTGAGCACCCACCTTGTGTCAGTCCTTCTGGGAACTGGAGCGGACCGCGTGGGTGATGTGTCCCATTTTTTACCCGTTCTTTGTGCTCATGTCCAGGCTTCTGGCTCACTCCGGCTCCTTCCTCCAAAGACTGCCTTTGGGCTGCAGGAGCCTGTCACTGATATCTGTGAATCCACATCACCACCAGGGCAGCCCTTAACCGATGACTCTCGGGGGCGGGACAGAAAGCCCAGCTGCTCCTGGGCTCAGGTGGGACAAACTCGAAGGCATCATTTACCCTCCAGAGCTCCCGCGGGATCGGGCTGAGACTGAACTTGGTCTGAAATCTCACCCTTGCTTGGCTACTTCCCCTTCCCAGTTCTGCTGTCAGTTTCTCCCCGGAGCACTTTCCTAATAAATCGGCTGCACCTGGATCCACATCCCAGAGCCTGATTCTGGAAAAGCCCGGCCTAGGACGCAGACGTTATTATTATCCATATACACACCCACGCCCCCAAGACAGCTCTCCGGCTACCTGCAGAGGCTGACATGCCACAAACCGAAAAATGTTTCCTCCGCCAGGAGTCCTTGTGGGGAAAGTGCTATATTTGTTCCGGTGGATGTCTTAGTACGTTCACTGGGGGCAAAATTGATTCTCTAAGGGTGTGAATGCTGCAGGTGCCAAGACTTTAAGAGAAGAGGAGGAAATTGCTCCGTGTGCAACAGTGAGGGGGATTTGTTTATTCCCCAGATTAGAATATGAAGGGGGATGCCGGGACCTGAACGGGGAGGCCAGGAGGAGCATGGTGTGATGTGACCCCTGGAGCAAGCACGGGGAAGGCTTTGGGCCATCTCAGACCAGGGAACCAGGGACATTTGAGGCCAGTTTGCAAGCTGCCACCAGCGCCCACCAGGAAGACTATAGTAGCCTCCTACGTGGTCTCCTGCTTCTATGCCTGCCCCTCCCACACCATCAACTCCTCACCAGCAGCCAGACTGAGCCTTTAAAATGCAACTAGGTCTTGACACCTAAACTCATTCCGAGTCCAGTTCATGTTGTGCCTCTGTTTAAAACCCTCCGATGGCTTCCCGTTGCCTTTAGAACAAAATCCAGGGTGCTCACCCTGGCTTTCATGACCCTGTAAGATCCCTCTTTCTGATCCTTGAACCGTGCCTCCTGTTCCCACCCCAGGGCCTTTGCACTGGCAGTTTGCTCTGCCTAGATACTCTCTCACCCCCATGATCATCTTGGGACTGGCTTCTTCTCATCATTCAGTTCTCAGTTCAAATACCACCTCCTCGCTTGAGTCTTTCCTTAGCACTCTGTGTATTTTAGCACCTCCCCCCGCAATTTATGCCACATAATCCTATATCAGTTTCTTCATAATACTTTCCATCCTCTGAACTTGAACCGTTGATTTATGCATTCATGTGTTGATTGTCTGTCTGGTCCCAGAACGTGAGCTCCTTGAAGGCAGAGACCCTATTCTCGTTACCAGTGTGTGCACAGGGTCTGGCACATAGTGGGTGCTCAACAAACGTCTGTGGTGGGACCAAATGAGCCCCCAAGGGACAGGGGTGCCCCAACCGGCATTTGGGTAACATAAACAAGCGATGCTGACAGACGTGTGCACGAAGGAAGGATGTGCCAGATGCTGTGGGGCACAGACGGGTCAGAGGACGCTCCGCAGAAGGGAGGATACCGGGTGGAGCCTGGACGAGCTGGCCTTGCTCTAATGCCCTACTGTTTTCTGAAAGCACAAAGCGCCTTCTGGTTGTGGACGCCCTGGTTTCGGAGACGCTGTTCCCTCTCTCTGGGAAGCTCTTCTCCAGTCTTCACCTGGCTGGTCTCTGCCCACACTCTAGGTTTCAGCTTAACTGCCTCTTCCCCAGCCAAGCATTCCCAGACTACTATCATCCGAATTAGGTCCTCCGTACTGTTCTCCCTGTGTACGCACTGGTAAGTCCAGTGGAGAAAGGTTTGGGTCCCAAAGATGCACACTGCGGTAATCGCCGGCACTGTTTATGAAATATTTTCAGCTTTCTGCTTCTAGGCTTATGATGGGATAACCCTTCCTGGGCCCTGTGTGGCTGAGTGGGGCCACGTGACTAGTTCTGCCCAATGAGCCGTGAGCAGAGCGAGGTGTCACTCTGGACTGGAGCAGCTACTTGACAGCGCCAGACCCTCCATAGCACTCCTGGCCTTGGTCTTTCTCCAGGGGGCACCCTTGTTTCTGCTCAACTCCCTCTATCCCTCCCTTCCCCTCAATCTATGGAGAAGCCCCAATGTCTTCAAGCTCTAATTGTTCTAGACATTTCGGAATTCCCCTGAATCTTTTTAAGTCTCCAAAAGGCTTAGACTTTCGGACACTAAAGGCAGGCACTTGCAGACTTTCTTCTGCTTTTCATATTGTCCCATCTCTCCCCTTAGGCAAGGAGCCCGGCCATCTGCTTAGATTGAGGTAGAAGGGATATAAATGGGGGGAAAGCACATCAATCAATATTTCAAAAAATACTATTGACTCATCTTCAAATTCACGACTCACGCTCTTGTCCTCTTTATTCTGTAGTCAACCCCTTCCTGTGAATGTTTTATTTTAGGTATTACATATTCTAGACCTAGAATTTCCATTTGTTTCTTTCTAATTGTTTCTATTTTCGGCTGAAATTTCTTATCTTTTCATTTATCGTGAGCAGATTTCCCCTTACATCACTGAGTATTGTTAGAATAGCTGCTTTAAAAATACTTGTCTGCTAATTCTGACATCTGGGTCATGTTAGAGTCAGTCTCCAATCATTGTCTTTTCTTTCAAGAATGGGTCACATTTTCCTATTTGTTTGCAGTTAGCATGATTTTGGATTGTATCCGAGATATCGTGAATGTTATATTGTGGAGACTCTGGATTCTGTTCTATTTCTCCAAAGAGTGTTGATTTTTTTTAATTTGTTTTTGGAGGTGATTAACTTGGTTGGGCTCGAACTGGAAACTCTGCCAGTTGGGCAACAGCTCATTTTTCAGTTCATTTCTTTTAGCTCTATCTGGGCTGCTTAAGGTTTGCCCTATGCATAGATGCTTCAGAAGCCAGCCAGAGATTTGGCAGATTTTATATGCAGAATTGAGTCTCCCTGTCTCTGGCTCCTTTCCTGTTAGAGCAGGTGTCTATAATTCTGTCTTCTCCTCTTCAGGCCAGAAGTGCAGATTTCTATCAGAATTTTAGCCACTATCACCCATCCTTTAGGTAGCTGGGGCTCTTTTATATTTTTTCCGGGGATTAAATCTGTTATCCACAGAAAGGCCAGCCCAGTAGGCACTTACTTGGCCATTACCAAAAGCAACATTCCAGATTTCACTTTAGAAAGGATGTTTAGCTCTTAAAAAAAAAAGTCAAGCCTTTACAAATGCATGTATCTCTGTTCGTAATTGTCTACATCATCATTTTTCTCCTTTGTCACAAACCCATGAAAACTTCATGTAGGATATGCAAGAGTCAAAGAACCATTTCCCACTTCACCTGCAGGCTTGGTTCCTCATTTTGTCCTCATTAGGACAAAAAACAATTTTTGTAGAGTAACCTCCAGCATCAATCTCTTTGTTAGAGGTTTTGCCCATTTAAATCAGTGCTACCCTTATTTTACTGATGAGGAAAATGGGCTCAGAGAGCCCATGGCAAAGTCTCAGGGTTACAAAGCGATGGAGGTGCCCCTAGGTGATCGGGATGTTTAGCAGAGGCAGGTATGTCAGCAAAGCAGGCATCTACTGGGCCACACCCCCGAACTTTGACAGATTGTGTCTATCTACTCTGAACAACACTATCCCAGCTTTAACCAGAGATCACAAAGCTAGAGGCGATCGGGCAGGTGAAGAACATTGGAGTCCCCTGATTCTTTTCAGGGTCACCCGTCAATGTCACATTTAATAGAGTTCCACATGATTCCAAGTTGATGGTCCCATGTAAACCACAAACTCACAGAGACTCCAGTCCCAGGCTGCTTTCAAATTTCCCCAATGTGCCTTTGTAAATTACAAATACCAGCCCCTTGCCTAATCTGCTGGCAGGGTTATAAATTGCCCTTTCTCGGGGACAACTTGGCAATGCCTTATTAAAATTGTTCAGACCCTTCTGCTGAGGAATTTCACTTCTAGGAACACAGCCTAAGGGAACAATCACGGAAGCACACTGAGATTTATGTACAAAGACGAACGTTGCAGCATCATTTGTAATAGTGAAAAATTGCAAAGAATTGAAATGTCCAAAAATAGGGAATGGTTAAATAAAATATGATATAGCCATACCATAGAATATTAATGTGCAGCTGTTAAGAATCATGTTCCTGGAGAATATTTAATGATGTAGAGAAATGCTGATGTATATAATGTTGAGCTAAATAAAATAATGCAGAACACAGATTTATATAATATGATCCCATGTATGGCGGGGTGTGTTTGCATATGCATGTACAGATATGTATGTATCTATCTCTGTATGTATCTGAAAGAACATATAACAAAATGGTAACAGTGGTTATATCTGGGGGTTGATAGTATACGTGATTTTTAAAATTTCTTTTTCATACTGCTTCCTAAAATGAATATATATTGCTTTAAAAGCCCAAAAGAAATATTTAACTTGCAAATGCCATCAAAGGAAACCAGAATATCAAAGGGCAGAGATGATAGTAATATAGACCACTAAATACTGGAATTTCATGCCCGCCTCAGCAGCACATGTACTAAAATTGGAACGATATAAAGACGATTAGCATGGTCCCTGCACAAGGATGACATGAAAATTCATGAAGCATTCCATATTTTTTTAAAAAATACTGGAATTTCAATTCTCAGGGAGAATAAGGACAGTTCAAATCAAATAATGAACAGCCATGTATCAGTTAACCTCTGCTACATAACAACTACAGAATATCAGTGACATCAGATGAAGCTCACGTGCCTGTGATTGGCTGGGGTTGACTGATCTAGCCGGAGCTCACTGGTGTATCCCTGGGCTGGCTGGGACAAGGCTGGGCTGGGCTGGTACAGCAGCTCTGTGCTATCTGCTTCCCCTCATCTCCCTGGGAACAGTGGGCAAGTGCCCTTGCAAGTCCTTCTCATGGTGATGAGAGAGGTGCAAGGTGACAAGCCACATCACACAAGCGCTTTTCAAGCCTTTGGTGGCATCAAACCTGCTGCTGTTACACTGGATAAAGCGAATCACATGACCAGTCCCAAAATCAAGGGGCAATCCTGCCTCTTCCAGGGGAGGAGTTGTAAGGATATAAGTCAAAGATCATGGATACAGGGAGGGGTGAAGAACTGATGCCATTCATTCAACTCACAAGTGGTCACCACCCTAGTTGAAAGATGCTCACACCTGGTGTGAGCTGGAACCCCTGACCCAGCAGGTCCTCCTCTATAGTTTGAGACAGATTCCTCCAACTCCTCCAACGCCGCCCAGTCAACAGTTTCTGTTCCAAGGATATCAAGCATGCCAACTTTCTCATTGACTGGCCATTTGAGTTTGTTTGTTGTTTGGTTTGTTGGTTGGCTGGCTTTGGCTTTTTCACATCACTCAAAACACTAATTATCTTTGAGATGCCTGTTAATTTGTTCCACTGCATGTTTCACTGTAGCGCTCCTGAAGACACAAAGAAAAATAACAACGTTCTGAAAGGAACATATAGGTCAACGCCACAGCTTACAGCCATGCCAACTGGGCACTCCAGGGCTGCGCTGTCCAAACAGTACCCACTAGGCACAGGCAGCTATGTTAATTTTAATTAGTTAAAGTTAAATGAAATTTAAAATTCAGTTCCTAGGTCACACCAGCTGCATTTCAAGTGCTTAATAACCACATGTGGCTAGTGGCTATCGGCTGTCATAATAGGCAGCACAAACATAAAACAGTTCCATCCTTGGGAACGTGCTAGTGGACAGCACTGCTCCATAGAGCAGTGAAGCAGATAGGAGTGGACGATTTCCTCCTTCCTCTACCTTTTGTTCCATTCGGGCCCTCGACAGCTTGGACGATGTCCACCCACACTGAGGAGGGCAGATCTTCACTCCGGCTCCGCATCCAAATGCTAATCTCGTCTCATTACAGACCTCCTCACAGACACACGCAGAGATAATGTTTTACCAGATATCTGGGCCTCCCTGACCCAGCCAAGTTGACACGTAAAACCATCACAGACAGTGAATCGAGATTACACATTTCAGAAACTTAGAACAGTGACTAACACCCTATAAGGGCCTGCAAGGTGCAAGCTAAATAAACATCTTTCTCTTGTCAGAGTCTGGCGTACAAGAGGTGCTCAGTTATTGCTGCCTGGATTAGTAAAATGATAGGCGACCCAGACTACTTTAAAAGAAGTCGGCGTGGGTAGTCACAACGCGGCAGAAGACCCAGGCACTTTTAAACGGTCCCCGGCAAAGGAAGTGGGAACAAAAGCTGCTTAATAACATCCAAGGGGCAGCGCAGCTCTGTGTCTAGGGTGGTTTTCCCTTCAGCCACTTCCAGCCAGGGGAAAGCTCCAAATTCCCGTGACAGGCTACCCTCCTGGCAAGAGGAATGTTTAAGAACTTCCCCAGAGGGCTTTCCTCAGCAGGCCAGCTCATGTCTGGTCAGAATAATCACCATAAAATCCCCAGCATGTATCGGTGCTTCCTATGTACCACCGATTCTCAAATGGAGGCAACTTTTCCTTCCTTCCCCCAAAGCCCAGTAGACATTTATCAATGTCTGGCAACATTTTTTTGTTTATCACAACCATGGAGCTCTGCTGTAATCTAGTGGGCAGAGGCCAGGGATGCTGCTAAACATTCCACACTGCACAGGACAGCCCCCCACGGGAAACAAGTGTCTGGCCCCTAAATGTCAATGTTGAGGTTGAGAAAACCCGTTAAGTGTTACGTCATTTAATCCTCATAATGATGCTACGAGTGAGACGCTGTTTTTACCATCAGTGCCAATGAGGAAACCGAGGCTCAGGCAAGGACACTGCCCCAGGTCACAAGCTGGGAAGGGAGAGAGACCGGGTTCAAATCCAGCCACGGTCCCAGTGGCTGCCACATACTGGGGCCACTGTGCCCTCAAAACCCACATGGCACAACAATGAGAACCCTGGTTCTGTCATCAGTCAGATGTGGGGTGGAAGCCTGGCTTGGTTACTCGGTGGCCATGTGACCTCAAGCACAGGGTCCTGAAGCATCTGTGAAATGGGGGTATGACGCCCACCTCGCGGGGTTATTGCAGGTAAGATCTGTCAATGAATGCAAAGTGCCTGACAAATAGTCTGACACTCCTGAAACGGTGGCTGCTGCTGCTGCTGCGTTGTTGTCATTGTTGACATCACTGTTATTATTCCCATCGCGGTGGCGCTGGAGGCCCGGATTCCCTCCCACCCGATCCTAAGGAAACAAGAACTCAGTTCTGTAGCTGGTCCCAGTGCGCCAGCTGGCACTCAGAAACCAGTGGGATGCTGCCTTCCCGGTGCCAGATTCTCCCTTGCACAAGGGAGCCGGCACTGCAGGAGGCTGCAGCAGCTCCCGGGGAAAGAGGTGTGCTACTCGGGTCCTCGTCACCGACAGCCAGAGCCATGACCGTGACCTGGAGCAGTCGGCTAGGCCTCGCCGGCCGTTGCCTCACCCCGGGGTGGGGAGGCATTTTTCCTGGTTCCTCCGTGGAGAAGCACCAGGGTCCCTCCATGCAGAAACCAGTAATCAACTGTACCTGCCCTCAGAGGCTGTTACCCGACACAGGCAGGGACGCCAAGGGGAGAGCAGGATTCTTTAAAGAGAGAAATCGTTTCTCTCTGCTACGTGTCTGGGGACTGCCTATCTTTTGGAAAGTGCCAAGAGAACGCAACAGCCAACCTGGAGAGAATATGCTAGAAAGTTTCCAAAGCATGGGAGCTGGTGTTGATGAAGGCGGTGCTTTCATGAGGCCTCTCAGACCCAAGACGGGCCTCATTTCGTGTCACTACCACCCATAACGATAAGACCCACCAGCACAGCCCACTGCGTGTCAGGCACTGATATCATCGCGTTGCGTTCGTCACCTCCAACCCTGTGATCAGCGGACCCGTTCACAGGGCTGTTGTGTCAACACAGAAAAGATGCTTCCAAGGAGACAAACAGGGAGCATCGTGTGTGTAAGCACTTGCCACTGTCATCGTCACCATTGCTACAACTGTTGCTATTACTGCCACCCTGCAAGGTAGCTGTCATCTCCCTGCAACAGGAGGGTGAACTGAGGCTCAGGGAGTCTGATTTGCCCAAAGTCACCAAGGAGGCGAGATGATACTGTGGTTAAACCAACAGGCTTCGGCATGACGTTGCCGGCATTCAAATCCCGGCACGCCTGTTTGGTAACCACACGCCAGCCTGGGCAAGTTATCTCCCCTCTGAGCTTTGGATTCTTCTCCTGCAAAATGGAGAGAGATCCAAATGCGGGTTAAAGTAATGATTCAACCTGTTTGTTTTTTGTTTTATTATTACAAAAACTGAACTCTAGGGTTCAGAAAGTAGCAGTTTTGTGTCTTCTAAAGACTGAGTCCTCCCCGCCCTTTAGAGAAGAGGAAAGGACTTTCTATTGCTAAGGTTATGTTGGCTCTGTCGCTAACGGTCAGCAGAGGATTAGCTTGATCTGCCATAAAAGCTACTGCAAGAGACACGCTGTTGGCAGGACCCGGGTGTAGGGGGAGAAAGGGACAAGGTGGGAAGGAGAGAGGGAGGAGACCCAACTCCAGGGCCCTGGGCCAGAAGTAGTACTCAAGGGAGACCAATGCCCAGCAAATGCCAGGTGAGAGGCCAAGAGACAGAGCTGAGAGGGACGTCTGGGACACCCGAGATCTCTGCTAGGCCGGAGGCCCCTCCTGCTGTCCACCCTCCTCCAAATCAATCCTCTGGGGCAAGAGAGGCGTCTGCCCACAGTCATTCATTCATACCATGTACAGGTGCTCCAAGAGCACATACCTCCCTCGACCACAACACTCCCCACCCACAGACACCCACAGACCTAAGGCAACCTGTGGACCCCAAACAGGCAGTGAGGAAGATCCCCACCCCTGCACAGGGGGAGTCAAGTTGTCCCACCTAGGCATTCTGAGCTGAGGCAGTGGGAGTGGAGGCCACTGTTCCACCAGCTACCACCGTTGTCACTATTGTTTTCATCATCGTCTCAGGTTGGGCTGCAGGTGGGGGAGGGACCCTCTGAACTCTGCCCCCAAGTCCCTCTAAAGCCTCTCACCCTCCAGCAGTGACCTCTTTCCTCTGCCCATCCAGACGCCTGGAGGGAAAACCATCGTTGCTGCCTACCTCCCACCACCCGTGCGGGCTGGCCAGCAAACTCTCCACGGGCAGGGAGAGAGGGGTGCGGGCAGAAGCCAGGGCCCCGCTCGCTCTGCCTCTGCGGCAGGGGCGCGGCGAGGGGGGGAGGCCGAGGCTTTTATACACAAAGCAGATGCACCATAAACTCATACTCCCCGGGCACAGACACTCCGGGGGAATTGCTGCCGATTTTACCCACTCGTTCCTCTGAAAATAGCTGCACACACTATCTGCCAAGTTTCCGGAACAGAGCAAGTGCTGAGGAACAGGGAACCGGTGGAGAGAAGGAGTTTGGGGTAGTAGGAAGTAAACCACATTGTTCTGCCTGACAACAGGTCTCTGAAAGAAAAAAAGGATTGGTAATGGATTTTATCATGTCAAGTGTTTTTAATAATAGCAATACTAATTGCCTTCATTTTTATAAAGCGGCGACTCTGTCCTGGCTCTGTGTTTTTATACACAATTCCATGTAACTCTGCTGGTGCTATTAGTATCCCTGTCTTTACAGATGAGTAAAGTGAGGCTCAGAGAAGCTCAGTAATTTACCCCAAGGTCACACAGCAGAAAATAGCAGAATCACGATTCAAAGCCAGGCCTCTCTGACTTCTGAACTCTTTCGACTATACCCAGCTGCCTCTCAAACAATTCGTTCACTTGTACCTCTCAACAATAGATGGATGGAAAGAGAGAGAGAATTGAAAACACCTATGGTGAATGTAAAACCCATCTCTACCACCCACTTTTCTAGATGAGGCAGCTGAAGTTCCCAGGGATCGAATAAAACTTTCTCCAAGTCACTCAGTCATTTGAAATCAGAGCCCATTAGTCTTTTAGTGGCTGTGCTGAGGGTTCACTGCGTATCAGCTGCTGCCCTAGGGACTTAATGGTGAACCAGACAAGTTCTGCCCTCGTGGAGCTTAAAGTCTGGCAGGGCAGATGGACTCAATCAAGTAGTAACAGCCAAGCTGGGTCTGTGTTGCAAGAGGGGGAAACACAGAGGAGGCAGAGCTGACCTCTCTGGTGGCCAGGGAAGGTGTCGTTGGTGAAGAGAGGTTTGGGCTGATGCTCTCTGGAAGAGCAGGTGTCGAGGAAACACAGGGGGCTGGAGGCCAGGATCAGCTGGAGTGTCTGCTCAGAGGGGACAGTGGCAGCGAGAGGACTTAGGACGTTCACAGCCAGATCACGTGGGCCCTAGGGCCGTGCTCATGCACTTGAACGTTGTCCAACAGCAATGGGGCCTCACTGGAGGCTGTCAACAGGGCTTGATGTGACCTTGTTTGGGTTTAAGCAGGATCCCTCGGGCTGTTGGGTGGCTGCAGGAGACTCGTGAAGAGGTGACTGTGGTCACCCAAGTGAGGCAAGTGTGGCTGGGACAAGGAAGCAGCTGTAGGGATGGTGAAATGTGGGTGAATCCTCAAATGCCTGAGAATTGACAAGACCTGGCTGGATATGGGGTCCACGGTGGCCTGATATCCTGGACATTTGGGGACCTCCCCATTTTGAATGCAATAGTTAGTTGTTAGACCTTATGTATCCCCTGATTCTTGGTTCAAAAACGACAGTCCCCTTAGCAATTACAGGTAGGTATCCCCACTCCCACTTTGGTATTTACTCCTGTCCTGTCCTGATCCGTTATACAAGAAGACGGCCTTTCCAGAGAGGCACACACCTTTTGAGTACGTGTAAGAATATTTTTCATCAGTGGGCCCATGATGATGGAATAATGCCCCCCCAGAGACATCCACATCTGAATCCCCAGGACCTGCAAATGCATTACCTCACATGGCAAAGGGACTTGTTAGGGAACTGGAGATGGGGACACAGTCCTGGATTATCACAGGGCCCTTACAGAGGGGAAGCGGGAAGGTCAGGAGTTGTGATGAGGAAGCAGAGTGGTGCATTCAGAAGCCGGAGGAAGGGGCCGTGAGCCCAGGGATGCAGGCGGCCTCTAGACTCTGGGAAAGACAGAAAGGGATTCCCCCTTGGAACCTCCAGAAGGAACGCAGCCCTGCCGGCACCTTGATTTTAGCCCCTGTAAGGCGCATTTTGGACCTCTGACCTCCAGAACTGTAAGGTAATGAACTTGCATTGTTTTAAGCCACTACATTGGTGCAAATCTGTTACAGCAGCAATAAGAATATAATGCAGTAGGCTTCTTAGTCTAAGGGAACACTGTACTTCACAAGGTAGCAAATCAAATGATATTTCAGGTCAGTATCGTATTCATGCAAGGAGAGACATAAGGGAAGAAGCAAGTGAGAGGACAGACAGAGAAACAGAGATGCAAACACAAACGGGAATAAAAGCAGAGTACAACAGACACCTACGGTAGGCGCATTGAGTTGCATAACTCAGCCCCGCCGTGAAAAAGACACTCGGAAATCCTAACACCGGATCTGAACGTGACCTTCCTTGGAATAGGATCGTGCAGGTGTAATGAGTTAAGTCCATGTGAGGTCTTGCCAGCGTCAGTGGGTCTGTAACCTGATATGATTGGTGCCCTAACAAGAAGCGGCCACATGAAGGCTGAGACACACAGGGAGACCATTGTGTGACGACAAGGCCGTGATTGGAGTTACACGGCTGGGAGCCAAAGAATGCCACAGGTCGCTGGCAAACCACGAGCAGCGAGGAAGAGGCAAGGAAGGATGCAGAGGGAGATGGCCCTGCGGGCACCTTGATCTCAGATTTCTGGTCTCCAGTACAGAGAGATGGTCAATTCCTGTTTCTTCCCTAAGTCCCATTAAGTTCTATGGCTCTATAATTACAATAGAGCAATTAATTTCTACTGAGAACTCTACGTGGTCACATAAACTCCCTTTAAAGTTGGAAGATCCTCTAGAGCCGTATCAGTTTCTGAAAAATGTGGAGAGTAGGGACTTCTTGGAGAAGACAGATAGCTGGGAGAGGGGCACAGGGTTGGGGAGAATAGCAGTTGGGAAGATCTCCGAGCATGTGAATCCCAGAGGACATCCCCAGTGACACAGCCCAGCGCGTGTGCAGATGAGTTGGGCCAACCCGAGGGTCGGCTCAGCCTCAGCCTCCAGCCTTGACTCTGTCCGCAGCCCAGGGGAAGGTGACACAGCTTGAACCTCAGGATCTTCACGTGAACACCAAGGGTTTGAGACAAGGTCAGGGACGGATGCAGGGTCCAGGCAGGCAACCCGGCTATGGGAAGGTCGAGTATGAGACTCATGATCTGGGGGCGGAGGTGGGAGAAGGGAGAGGTAACGCCCCCCTAGAGTGGGGGGACATTGGACTTGTCTCGAGACATTTTTTGGTTGTCAAAACTCGGGGCAGGGGAGTATTACTGGCATCGAGTGGACAGAGACCCGGGAAGCTGCTCAACATCCCACAATATACAGGACAGCCCCCACCACCACCCACCCCAGAAAACAAAGAATCATCTGGCCCAAGATGTCAGTGGTGCCAACTTTGAGTAGCCCTGGCCAGAGTCCATGGGCATTCCGGTTTGATTTTTTTTTTTAAGTGTTTGTCGATGGGAGATAGAAAGATAAAATAGATGGATGGATGAGTGGGCAGATGGATAGATAGATAGAAACACAGGGTGTCATCAGTCATCAGGTTACAACCAGGACAGAGAGACTTCCGGCTCGGGCCATCTCACACTCTACGTTGAAGACCAAGCACATCTTTGATACAGTTACAAGATCTTGCAGGAGAAAAATGTGATCACTTACAGACATCGCAGCTGCCAGGGGGCCACTCTGTGGTCCCATCACTCCGTGGTCTCCTCTCCATCGGCCTCTGTTACTCGTCTAAGGGAAGTAAACGGCATCAAAGAGCTGTCCAGCACAGCCCCCAGCCAGGCTCAAGTTGGGATGGAAGCACATTCCCTGAAGACTCCCAGAAAGGGCAGGGGGTGCATTATATACCCCCACCCTTCTGCGTGGCACTTGTCATGTTGTAACAACGGTTATTACCCGCTGAGAATCATCTCCTCCAGCGAACCCTGTGTGTCCTGTGCCCTGTGGAATCTCCGACCACGAGCTGCAGTGCTCATCACTTGTTTGTCGAATGAGTAAACGACTGTAGGTAGTAACTGCACTATCTGAACCAGGATCCCCACAAATGAGGCTCTGACACATGAGATCCCCAGAGGACAGCCAGAATCCAGGCTGCCTTCAAAGACGGGGGTTGCCATCCGCAGGGGTCACCGTTTCAAATGTCTGCTTAGAGCCATTCTGTTGTGCTTCAAAGCCAAAGGGCTGCTTTGTCTCTCTTGCTCCAAGCCATGTGCAACCCAGGGAGGAGTGTGGGAAACAGTGCTCGAGAGAGCAAGTCAGAACGCTCTGGGCCACGTGCAACCAGGGTCTGAAAAAACACCAGCGTGGCTCAGGCAAATGTGTGGACATGTTTGGCATCTTTATTTTTCTTCTAAGTACCAGTGACTCATCCTGGGCCCAAATGGTGGCAGGTCTCCTTCCCCAAGGGGACAGACTGCAGAAACCAGGAGAGAGAGGTGGGTAGGGGGAAGCTGAGCAGGAGAAGAGGGGAAGGCTGGATGGCACCTTTGCTGCAGACAGGACGAGGCGAGCCCTGGGAGCGGCTACCTCCGGGGCAGCTGCAGCCTCCTGCAAGGTTATCTGCAGCGGGCACAGGCTCGAAAGCGACGGGGCAATAAAAGTGAGTCATCGTCACCCAGCGTGAGCCAACTCAGGCGCTCCGGGCTCAGTGAAGCGTGTCCCCAGATGCAAAGTTACTCAAATTCTGGAATGAGTTTTGCCTCAATAAAGGGCGTACAAATGTCCATGCCCGTAAAGACCGGCTGCTGTGTACAGCCCGCGTGGCTGACAGAGCGGGGTGATCAGCTGACAAGCACCACCTGAAAGGAGCCTCGGGCTGGAGACAGTGCCATACGCTCTAGAGACATCTGTCCTCGGGCTTCTAACCCAGCCCTATGGCTGCCTTGCTGTGTGCCCTTGGGCAGGGACATCACCTCTCTGATCTTCACGCCCCTAAATGATCACTAAGGGCCCTTCGTGCTCTGAAATTCCGTGCAATAGCTACCAAGAGCCCTGTAGGTTATTCATTCCAGGGCTGATGTTTGCGTTTTAACAGAGTGTCTGTTCTCTCGGCAGCATACTGGTCACAGGTACAGCTCCCTGAATCCAGTTGTTCAGGTGCATCCTGGTCCCATCATTTTTAGCTCTGTGACTTCAGATAGGTTACTTAACCTCTCTGAGTCTCTAAGATACATTATCATGCCAAGGATAATATAACCAATGGAAAGGCGGGAAGTCTTACCCCAAATCCCTAGGCACCCACCTTCGGAGTGGATTTTCCCATTGTCCAGGCATCTGCAGGCTGAGGTTCCTGGACCATTCTGTTTGGGGCAAGAAGTTGAAGCATCACACTAGCCACTGCCACTGGCTCCACAGATAACGAGCAGATGAGCACTGCGGTGGACTGACTTGGTCACGTGACTTAACCTGGCGCTGACGTTCCTCAGCAGCGTGAGAATAATACAACTAATATGTCCCTCGCAAGGTTGGGATTATCAGGACGATTAAGCTCCCTTTGCACAGTGCTGGGCACATAGCAGGTCCTCGATCAACGTCCGCTGTTATTTATTTGTTGCTACTTCTACTATGACCTTGTCAAAAACCCCACCGTGCTGGCCTCCCTGCCCAGCTCAGCATTTTCTCTCTCCTTCCACTCCCTCTTTCTCTCTGCCGTCTCCAAAGACAGGCATCCCAGCCCCCATGGGAACCCCTTCTGCACTGTTCCACCCCACCCCTGACACCAAGCCCACGTGTGGGGACTCGCACATGTGGTCCCATGCAGCCCACAGCCCTCTGTTCCCCGTTCCAGGCTGTGCACCCCGGCTGCCCTCACACCCACCCTCCCGGGGCCTCGGGCCTCCCCGACCGCCCCCTCCACCCACTCGCATACACGTGGCACGAGTGGGCACACGTGTTCCTGCCGCATGTGGAGCCCGCACCTGTGGGAGGAGAGCCAGCCCCGGCTGCCGCTGCGGCTGAATCAGGACAGCAAATCTCGCCACCCCCTCACTCCTTAATCTGTTGCAATCTGGCTTCCTCCCTAAGCCACCCCAACCTGCCCAAGCCAGGGCCACCATCAACTCCCACTCGCCGAGCCCAGCATCTTTTCCATGGCCCGTGGGTGCCACTTAGGAGCATTTAAATTTGGTGACCACTACCCGCCCCACCTCCCTCCCCTAACTCCCTTCTCCGCCCACTTCTTGCCCCCTGCCTGCCCCTTTCGGCTCTTTCCCCATTTCTCTGTCTGTCCTTCCCGTTCAGATCCACCCACTCCCACGCTCTTCCGCCCCACGAACATTCGTGAAGCCCCCGCCCTGTGCTGAGTGTTGCTGGGTCATGGTGAGGAACAGGCGGACCCTGAGGGGGCTGTGAGCTCACGCTCTGCAGCGACATGGGGCTGTGACCAAATCCCAGCTCTGCCAACCCGCTGGCTGTGTCTCTTTGGGCAGCCTGCTCACCCTCCCCAGGCCTCAGTCTCCACTTCTGTAAAATGGGGATAATTGTGGGATTTGCATGAATGCCTCTAAAGTTTTTAGCATGGTGGGCTCCCCACTGTCGCCCCACCCCGCTCCACTTTCTGCATAGCATCGAGAATGGTGTTGAAACATAAATCAGGTCTCGGCAACTGCTCACCTGAAACCTCTCCAAAGGCTTCTCGTGGCTCTTAGCATAAAATCCAGACTCCTCACCACGGTTTGTAAGTCCCTGGCGATCCTCTGACCTCATGTTGGGTTACTCTTCCCTCGGTCCAGAAATTCCAGCCACGATGGCTTCCTTTAATATCAAATATTAATTTTAAATATCAATTAAAACTTAAATAGTAAATTATTTAATATACTAAATTCAACAATTTAATTTAAAATGTCACAGAGAACACACCAAGCTCATTCCCGCATCAGGACAATGACGATGCTGTTCCCTCTGCTTGGAATGCTGAGCCTGCCTTCCCTCCATTGACCCCGAGAGCCCAGGACTCCTCTCGGCAGGCCCTTCCCATCCTTTAGGTCTCAGCTTTGATGCCACCTCCCTGACCACTAGGGAGCAGACACCATCGATGTCCCACTCGGATCCCTGACACCAGGCCACTGCACCACCCCCAGCTGCTGCGGGCACTGGCTGCGGGAGGCTCACACCGCGGCCTTCTCCAGGGGACGGTGCACCTGGCTTCCCTGAGAAGCATCTTTCCTTCACCTGAGAGCATCTCCTCGATAAGCCGCCTGCACAGCCATCGTGATCTCAGACTCTGCTTCTAGGGAACCCAACTTCAGACACACGTGTTACTTCTCTATCTTGGTTTCTTTCAAAGCACTTACAGTTGTTAATTAAGGAAAGTGTTTGGTACCTTTCTCTGCTCTGTCTCCTCCACGACAGAGGAAGCCCCATGAGGGCAAGAACCGCATCTGCTTCCTCCATCACTTCATGCCCCACACTCGGAGTAGGACCAGCAGGAGGTGCTGGCCGACTACTGCTTGTGTTTCCAGGGATTCTTCTTTGGTTCCACTTCTCTCAGCCTTCTGCTAGTCCACTGTGTCTCCTCTTAAAGGATCCCCTTAGGATCTCAGACTCAATGGGTCTCAGTGTTGGTTCATCACCTCCCCTTGGGAGACGAGCTCCTCCCCGGCCTTCTCTAACTCTGGCAACAGCACCAGCCTTCCAGTGCCAAGGCTGGAACCCGAGTGCCACGTCTGACTCATTCGCCTCAGCCCTCCCCATAGCCATCAGCGCCCGGACCTGTCCAAGCCAGCATGTGCACATCGTCCTCTTCTGTCCTCTCCCGTGCTCCAGTCTCATAGCTTCAGACCGGCCCAAGCCCAGGTTTCCTCACGTCCAGGTTGATGCAAGAGCCTCTTAATATACTAGAAACCCCCCACATCTAGTCTTCACCGGTCCTGCCTCCGTCTTGCACCAACCTGCTGGTCTAATATTGCCAACACTCTCCATGAATCGCATCCCTCCCTCTGGCAATAACCCTACGAAACCCACAAAGCCACATCCGAATCCTTTGCCTTAGCTTGGCCCCCAGAGTCATCAATAATAAGTCCTCAGGCCACTTCCTTCCAGCCTTGTCTATAACACTACGCATGCTGAGAACAATAGCAATAATGATAGCAGAGACCTGTACTGGGCTCCAGCAGGTGCCAGGCCAGACGGCACCCCCCACCCCGGGACACTGACAGCCTCTGCCAAGTACATAACAGGCACTCAATAAATACTTGATGAGGAAATTTATACAGTGTGCCAGGCACAGTGTCTGCGTGACTGCGTTTCATCTGCATGACAAGCTTATGAGACGCGGAAACTAAGGCTCAGAGATGTGGTAACCTACCCCCAGCCACCCAGCTGAGGTTGGTAGCCAGGTCTGACCAATCCAAGACACTGGTACGTGACCACCATGCTCTCTTGTCACAGGTCCCCTGCGCCATGCTGCAGCCCAACTGGACTGTCCATTCCCTGTTTCCCAGATTTTGCTCAATCTGGACCTTTGCTTGGAATGCCCTCTGTGTTCCTGCATATTCAGATTCTTTATGATCCAACTCAAAAATTCTCTATTGAGAATTTTTTTCAGATCCATCCCCAGCCATTGTGTCTTCCATCAAATTCCCACACACTTCCACCCAATCCCCATTCATGGATTCACATGTTCATTCAAAAAACATTGCCTGAGCACCACCTTTGGGCCAGGCCCATGCCAGGTGCTTGGCATAAAGAGCTGGATCAGGCACAGTACCCTGCCCCTCAGGGCTCACAGTAAAGTCCAGGAGTTCATCCATGCATCCATCCTTCCATCCATGCATCCATCTTTCCATCCATCCATGCATCCATCCTTCCATCCATCCATGCATTCACGCTTCCATCATCCATCCATGCATCCAGGCACACATGTATATATCCACCCATCCATCCATCTATCCACCTATCCATCCATCCATCCATCCATGCAGCCATCCTTACATCCATGCATCCATGCATCCATGCATTCATGCATTCATGCACTCATGCATCCATCCACCCATCCATGCATCCATCAATCCATCCAGTATATATTGACTGAGCTCCTCCTATATGCCAGGTATCATTCTAGGGACTGGGAGTATAGAGCAACAAGACAGTCATGGTGTCTGCCCTCATGGGGCTTGCATTTCAGTGGTAAAAACAGACAATAAATAAATAATAGCCCTTAAATAATGTGTATGGAGGACTTACCATGTTCCAGCCACTCTGCTTCATATGGCCAAACCAGCAGCTGAAGTCACCCCAAAGTGGCAGCAGGGGAGGTCCCACAAGGGAGTGTCCCAAACCCTCCCAAGGTGGGGCCAGCTGGGATTCCAAAGAAAAAAGCGCTAAACACCAGGGTGATCAGTCCAAAGCATTTATTAGGGGAACTTACTTACAGCAATCTTCTCGATGGACAACGAGAAAAAGGGGGTGTTCTACCCAGGTATGTCCACATCAGGGGGCTCAGGATATGGAGTTTTTATGTGGATTTAAGGAATTTGGCTCAGAGCCAGGGCCTGTTTCTTTTAGTGTTTGGAGCAACAACCTAGATATCTGTATCAGTGCCTGGGAATGTTCAAGGCCCCAGGTTGGGTTCAGTCTTGCTGGGAAAAACCTGCAGCTTCCCAGGTCACGACGCGATCAAGGCACTCTGTGATTTCCACACTCTTCTAAGCACTTCACATGTCCTACTGATTTCATCCTCATAACGACCCTTTGCTAGTGGTACTATTATAATCCCATTTTATAGATGGGGAAACTGAGACTTGGAGGGGTCAAATAACAACCAAATCCGTCAGCTGGTAAATGGTGGACCAAGCTGCTAACCCAGGACATAGAATCTATGCTCTTAACCAGCACACTAGACTGTTTCCCCAATAATTACCCAAACAAACAAGAAGCATGTCAAATGGCAGGGCATGCTCTGCACAGAAATAACGAACAAGTGATATGAAAGAGACTGCAGGGGCAGAAGAAGGTCAGAGAAGGCCTCTCTGAGGAGGCGACATTGGAGCTAGATCTGAATTACAAGAACATAGGAATTGTTTTTTCAAACTTTGGGGTATTGCAGAACCTTCCGGCAATGTAAAAATATGTACAGATTCCTGAGCTTCATCCTGGATCTATTGTGTTGAAATACAGTGGTGAGGGCTGTGTTTGGTTTTGTTTTCTTTTTTTTTTCCTCCAGGACATGTCGTAGTCAGGCTTAGAAGCCACAGTTTGAGAGACAGACAGATGGACAGACAGGGTGACATATAAGTCAGCAAGTTGTCACCTAACCGTGAATCCCAGAGCTATGTCCAAGGAGCTGGAAGCACAAAAGACCCTGTAATTCATTCTTTCTAGGAAAATCAGGAAGCTGTGCCGAAGACGGGGGCTTTGAGCACAGCTTTAAATGGGAAGCAGAGTTTGCAAAGGAAAAGAAGAATTTGGGGGTGGGGTGTCCAGTCAGAGAGGGCAGCACCATGAGAGGCCCCAGGCTGCGGCCAGGAGGTGACTGCCAACGGGGGTGGGGTGGGGGACAGCCCTGCATCAGGGTGCCCCGGGGAGAGGCAGCTGAGGTTGGAGCTGGGGCAGCTGAGGGCCACGTGGGGAAGGACTTTGCAGGATCTCTGAGGAGGCTGGAGTTTCTCCTGAGGCCACCAGGAGGCGCCAGAAGCCAGGGGGACTGGCTCAGTGGCTTCCCCAAGCTGAAGTGGCCCCAAGTGGGCTTAGCAATGACGTGGCTGTGGCAATAAAGAGTTTGTAAAGAAATAAAAAGGCCTGAACGAGGGCCATAGAGATGATTTACACCCTCTTGGCTCGTAGTAGAATTAGTGTGTTCCGTCTCCCCACTAAATTGTAAGATACTTGTGGAACTAAAGCCTATGTAATGTATCTGCGGAAGCAGCGTTCCTCAACCTTGGAACTACCAACATTTGGGACTGATAATTCTCTGTTGTGGGGACTGTCCTGTGCGTTTTGGGATGTTTAGCAGCGTCCCTGGCCCCTACGCACAAGATGCCAATGGCACTCCCATCAAAACTTAGCGACAAGCAAAAAGCATCTCGTGGCGTTGCAGACTGTTCCCTGGGTAGCAAACTCGCCCTCGGTCAAGAACCCCTGGGTTAAAGTGGTCCTGTGGGGTTGTCCGAATGTGGGCTCCGCCCCTTCCCAGCAGGGTGATCTTGGGCAGATTGCGTCACTTCTCTGTGCCTCAGTTTCCTCGTCGAGTAGGGATAATAAAGTATCAACCTCAGAATCATCGTAGGAATTAAACACAATGATGTGTGGCGAAGGGCACAAGGCAAACGCCAGGCCTCTGAGCACAGCAGGGTTTGGGGATGGTTATGGCGCCCACGATGTAGCAATGACACTCCTGACTCAAGAATTTCCCAAAGGTATGTCCCAAGGAATACTGAACTCAAAAAGTGTTTCTCTTTAAAAAAGATCTGAGGACAATAAATGCACGACACCCCATTCCTTTTTGAGCAAACTAGGCATATTCAGTTAATTAAGACTCTGGGAAGTCCTGCAGTCATTATTACTAGAGCTCTGGGAAGTCAGAGATCCAGTCTAGCTGGCTATGGCATCCCCACTCCTAGCAAAATGCTGGAGAGCACGCAGTAAGGATGTGATAAGTGATTAAATGAAATGAATATTCACATGAATGCACTTGTTAATTACAGAAGCAGTTTGGCTGCATTTAACCCAATGTTTCCAGGTTTTTTGGACCACTACATCATGTACGCCCCTAAGACTAGAGACCCCCAGACACGCTCTGGAAGATGCAGCCTTGCCCTGGGATGCTGAGGCGCAGGTAAGTGGCTGCAAAACGCAGATGCAACCACAGGACATGTTTCTGGCATCTGTGGTTCCCAGAGACTTCGTTTTCAGTTAAAATTAATTTTTAACATTTTATTTTAGCTCCAAAATGAGCCCTAAGAGATGAAAAAGCAAATGCATTCTTGGCCAAAAGGATTCCATTTTTAAAAAAAGAAATACAGCAATCTCTGGTGTCATTTTGTGTGCAGTGAAGCAAACAGTACCTGTAGAGGTGATGTCTGCCTCACTCCTCACATCCAAAGGGATGTTGGTCACTGCAAAGGTCAAAGCTCCCACACCCCAAAAGACTAAATTTCTCTCAAGACAGCGATTCTATTTAATAGCAACTCCGTCCAATGGTGGTTATAGCAAAAGTCAAGAAAATTGCCTATTTGCAAATCCAGTTCCAGTTTCTGATTTTTCAAGTGTATGTTTAGCCTAATGCCCACCTTGTTTGCATCTAAAATTTCCATCTGGATGAACAGTAAGCAAAAATAAGCCATCATGAAAAAACATGCTTTAGAGACACAAAAGACTTTACATAGAAATGGGAAAAACCTTAGCTGAAATGAGAGCTCTCATTTGCTATGTGCCCACTTGATGTCAGATGCTATTCTAGCTGCTTCACATATGCAAATTCATCTAATTAAGATGTGGGTCCTGTTATCTTTTCCATCTTACAGTTGAGCACACTGCAGTTCATAGAGGTAGAGTGGACTGCTCACAGGACACATAGCCAGTAAGGGAGAGAAATGGCATTTGGACCATAGTCTTAACACTACACTCCATGGCCTCAGAAACTTGCAGTAATCACCATTGCTATATTTATTTTTAAGAAAAATTTTAATATGCACTCTGTTATCCATTTATACTATTAATTATCTGGTAGAAGTATGAAAGGTATGTGGAGAAATAGTCCGTGTCTATGCCCAGGACACATTAGAGACCCTCCTGTGCTTAACTCCCACCCCCTGGGACTCTAAACGACTTGAAAGGCAAGAGATAGCTACCATTTTTTGAGCAATTCAGTATTATTCCAAATCTACCTCTTATTGCCTTCTTTCGTGCTCCCTGTGTTGTTAAAAAACAAACAATAAACTTCTGGAATGCCAGCTCAACTTGCATGATTCTAATGAATCAATTCCAAACAATGTTCAGAACAATAACATTGTCACCTCGATTCCATTGCCCCCAAGGCCCCCCAAAATTACTTGATCCGTTTGCAAACGCTGGACTAAGAACTTCACCTATAATATCTCATTTAATCCCTAGCTTACCCTGAAAGCAGTTATAAATTCCCATTTTACAGATGAGGAGACTGAGGTTCAGAGTGGCTCAGTGTCTTGCCCAAGGTCACAAAGCTAGTAAAGCCCACCGGGAGGGTTCTAAACCAGGTTTCTGTTTCCAAAACCTCCAGATCCTACTGCCTATGTAAGGTAGATTCACTACAAAAGTCTCCCAAGCCCCAGAAAGAAGATGTTTTAGTGCAATGTGCTTACAAGTACAAATGTTATTAAATTTGAGGTCCTGCTAATTGAGAACTATGACCAATTAAATTAAATAGCTATTTCCTGTGTTCTGAGCTCTCTCCAGCTTGTTGATGAGATTGGCAGATCAGCACAGAGATGATAATAACCGCCCTGAGACACAATGCTAAGACTCTCAGGAGAAGACCAAGCTCAGACCCAAACTCAAATATGAGTGGGGCTCAGTGTCAAGGCCAACACAAATGTGTGTTAACAGCAACACTTCTGGCATCCTTCTAGTCAGTCAGCATGTGACATGTAAAAAAATGGGGTTTTTTTTAAATTATTTTTTCCATATGAAACCAGATCAAGTAGGGACATAAAATCTCTCTGTGGGCTTCATTTCTTTTGGGTATAAGCACATTTTGCCATATTCAAACACAAAATCTCTGCAACTAATGCTTGCTCATGAAAGACTAATCATAATGCATCAACTGCTACAAGCTATTTCTTGTTCTGGATGAAAATTTGCAAAACTCCCTGGGTGAACTGTTCCTTCCAGGGCTTTTACGAGGTCGCTGCTGTTTCCTAGGGCACTCATCCCAAACCGTGGGGGTGGGAGGGGCACTGGGGAGGTGTTGGTGCCAGAACTTTCATCTGAGTATTTAAATCAGAGTTTCAAATTCACTTACTAATTCAACCGACCATTTTTGAGCAACTGTTTTGCGTCTCCGACACTATGCCTGGTGCTAGGGCTAGAGCAGGAAAAAGGACCAGGCAGGCCTCCCTGTAGCACGAGGGAAGATAAAAAAATAAACAAAAAAAGCTAATTAACATCTGGAATGTGTAAAATTGTGTCCCCCCAAAAAAGGCATGCTCAAGTCTTAAGCCCCCCTAGTCCCTATGAATGTGACTTGACTTGGAAATAATGTCTTTGCAGATAGAATCACGTTAAGATGAGGTTGTACTGGATTGGGGTGGGCCCTAAATCCAGTGACTGCTGGATCCCTTTGTAGGAAGAGGGAAATTGAACACAGACACAGGGGAGAAGGCTGCGTAAAGACGAAGGCAGAGACTGGAGTGATGAATGTGCAAGCCGAGGAATCCCAGGGATTGCTGGCAGCCACCGGCAGCTGGGAGAGGGAAGGAAGGATCCTTCCCTAGAGCACTAAGAGAGAGCATGGCCTGCCCAAGCCTCGATCTCAGACTTACGGCCTCCAGAACTACGAGAGAAGAAATTTCTGTTGTTTTTTTAATTTTTATTTTTATTATTTAAAATTTTATTTTATTTATTTTTTTTTTTTGGCCGGGCGCGGTGGCTCATGCCTGTAATCCTAGCACTCTGGGAGGCCGAGGCGGGTGGATTGCCCGAGGTCAGGAGTTCGAGACCAGCCTGAGCAAGAGCGAGACCCCGTCTCTACTAAAAATAGAAAGAAATTATCTGGCCAACTAAAAATATATATAGAAAAAATTAGCCGGGCATGGTGGCACATGCCTGTAGTCCCAGCTACTTGGGAGGCTGAGGCAGTAGGATGGCTTAAGCCAAAGAGTCTGAGGTTGCTGTGAGCTAGGCTGACGCCGCGGCACTCACTCTAGCCTGGGCAACAAAGCGAGACTCTGTCTCAAAAAAAAAAAAAAAAAAAAAATTTTTTTTTTAGAGACAAGGTCTTGCTCTGTCATCCAGGGCTAGAGTACAAAGGCATGATCTTAGCTCACTGCAGCCTCCAACTCCTGGGCTCTAAGCGATCCTCCCGCTTCTGCCTCCCAGAGTGCTGGGATTGATTACAGGCCTGAGCCACTGCGCCTGGCCAATTTCTATTGTTTAAACAACAGCCACTATGGTATCAGAGAGTGATAAGTGGGCATGAAGAAAATAAAGCAAGGTCAAGGGTGAGGAGGGACAGAAGGATGAGCTACTGTGGACAGTGTGGTCAGAGGAAGGCGAGATAACACAAGGGTGGGACTGTCACATCAGACCCACAGTGGCTCAGGGACTGTCTTGGTCAGTTCTGGCTGCTGTAACAACATACCCCAGACAGAGCAGCTTAGCAAACAGTCCCTCCCTTATCTCCCTGTGGGCTTACTAGGAAATTTGACCTTATCATCTTATCTCTTTCTCCCTGTTAGGGAGGATGGGTGATGGCCCAGCTGTAACCCTTTCCTTCCCAGATGGCCTCTTGGAAGAGGAGACATTGGATCACAGTCCTCCAAGGAGATGGGAAGTGGCAGAAAATGAGCTGGGAGCCGGGCCAGGAGATCACCTGGGGCCTGGCTGAGGGGTGTGAGGACTTTGGTTTCATTTCCCTTGTGATGAGAGTTTATTGGCAGGCTTCCTCACTAAAGGATAAACAAAAGAAGACATTCTTTTTGATCCTGAAAGAGACAGAGTCGTAGAAGAAATGGCCAGAACTGCCATTCAGACCTAACAGGGCAGGTAACAATAAGGTTCTACCTTAAGGGTCTGGAGTTTGAGTCACATTTTTATCTCCGAGGCTATTTATTTAATGTCTGTCTCCTTTAGTAAACTGTTAGCTCTCTGACATAGGAACTGTCTTCATGTCAGCTGTCTCCCTAGTGTCTAGCACTGTGCCTGACTCCATGAATGTTTATTGAATGAATTAGTTCTTTTGAAGCCAAATGTTTTTGTTGCTTTCTTTTTTCTTTTTCTTTATTGTGGTAAAATATACATAATAAGAATTTTTTTTTTTAAAGACAGAGGCTCACTCTGTCACCCTGGCTAGAGTGCTGTGGCATCATCATAGCTCACTGCAACCTCCAACTTTTGGACTCAGGTGATCCTCCTGCCTCAGCCTCCCAAGTAGCTGGGACTACAGGCATACACCACCACACCTGGGTAATTTTTCTATTTTTAGTAGAAACGGGGTCTCGCTCTTGCTCAGGCTGGTCTCCAACTCCTGAGCTCGTGATGCTCCCGCCTTGGCCTCCCATAGTGCTAGGATTGCAGGCATGAGCCACCTCGCCTGGCCACATAGCAAGAAATTTATTATTTGAACCATATTTCAGTGCACAGTTCAGTGGCATTAAGCACATTCACATTGTTGTGCCACCATTAGCACCCTCATCATCCCAGGTCTTTTTCATCATCCCAAACTGAAATTCCGTATCCATTACACACTAAGTCCGTATGCCCTCTTCCCACCGGCCCCTGAGAAGCACTGTTCTACTTTCTGTCTCTATGAATTTGACTATTCTAGGTATATGTCATAGAAGTTGAATCATAAAATATAATATTTGTCCTTCTGTGTCTGGCTTATTTCGTTTAGCATAATGCCTGCAAAGTTCAAAGAACAATATTACAGCATGTATCAGAATTCCATTCCTTTTTAAGGCTGAATGATATTCCATGGTATGTACCTACCACAATTTGTTTATCCATTCATCCACAGATGGACGCTTGCATTGTTTCCACCTTTTGGCTATTGTGAATAACGCTGCTGTGAACATCGGTGTGAAAATAACCTGTTCGAGTCTCTGCTTTCAATTCTTTTGTGTATGTTTTCGTTTTTTAGAATTAAATTTTTATTTTGAAAACATTAAAAACTTCTATCAGGAGGCTGAGGAGGGAGGATAAATTGAGGCCAGGAGTTTGAGGCTATGATTGTGCCTGTGAATAGCCACTGCACTCCAGCCTGGGCAACATAGCCAGATCCTGTCTCAAAAAAAAAAAAAAAAAAGAAAAGAAAAGGTGGGGCACTGTGGCTCACACATATAATCCCAGCACTTTGGGAGGCCGGGATGGGAGGATCCCTTGAGCTCAGGAGTTCAAGACCAGCCTGAGCAAGAGTGAGACACCATCTCTACTAAAAATAGAAAAATTAGCTGGATGTGGTGGTGTATGCCTATAGTCCCAGCTACTTGGGAGGCTGAGGCAGGAAAATCACTTGAGCCCAAGAGTTTGAGGTTGCTGTGAGCTAGGCTGACACCATGGCACTCTAGCCCAGGAGACAGAGCTGAGATTGTTTAAAAAAAAAAAAAACCAAAACAACAACAAAAAAAAAACCTGTAAAAAAATTGCAAATTTTAACCTTGAACACCCATACTCCTTATACTGCTATACTCTGTGGATATTGAAAAGAAATCTTAATAGCTTCTCTCAATTACCTGGATTCAATTAGGGGTAAGAAGGTGAATAAGGAGGAGGAGATTGGGTGGTTTTATCTGAAGACAAGGAAGAAGTATATGTTCTTGTGTGATATTTAAATGAGAATGGGGCCGGGCACAGTGGCTCACACCTGTAATCCTAGCACTCTGGGAAGCGACGCAGGCAGATTGTTTGAGCTCAGGAGTTTGAAACCAGCCTGAGCAAGAGCGAGACCCCGTCTCTACTAAAAATAGAAAGAAATTATATGGACAACTAAATATATATATATTATATATATATAAATTAGCCAGGCATGGTGGTGCATGCCTGTAGTCCCAGCTACTTGGGAGGCTGAGGCAGAAGGATCACTTGAGCCCAGGAGTTTGAGATTGCTGTGAGCTAGGCTGATGCCATGGCACTCTAGCCAGGGCAACAGAGTGAGACTCTGTCTCAAAAAAATAAATATACAAAAATAAATAAATAAATAAATAAATAAATAAATAAATAAATAAATAAATAAGAATGGTAGCCTACTGGGGGCCACATGAATTTGGGGAAGTTATAATTTCTCTGAGCCTGGCTTTCCTGGACTGTGGAATGGGAGTGACTGTAGGACCACCGGGAGAACTGAGATGATGGAGTGCCGTTCTCATCAGTGTCTTCGTACCCAACACATGTTAGCCATTCTTATTACTGATAATAATGTAGGTAAGAGAAATGTTTCTACCTTCTACCTGGTTTCATTTGGGGGCCAAGAGAAATCGTGACCCTCCCTCCCCGAGTTCACACAGCTCTAAGTGGCAATTTAGGATTGAAGTGTAGGTTCAGATGGTGGAGGGAGGGTGTGGAAGAGCTGAGTGATTTGCTTTGAGTCTTTCAACATATTCTTTGAATTTCACTAAGAAGCAGCTTTCTTCTTTCATAAACCGTGTGTCCTTAAATCACATCTTACTGGGATTTAGCCAGTCAAATAGGACAAATGTATTTCTGTCTTACAGGACACAGTTGCTAAATATCACCTATTTTCCCTTTAAGGACAGAAGAATAATCAAAATTAGTAAGCATTAATTCCCTCTTTCCTATAAGCAAGTATCCTGGAATCCTGAGCTTGTTTTTAGCAAGCAACAACTTCGGGGGATTCAAAAGTCATCTAAGGCCACTGAGAGTATAAAATATCTCTTGATCATCCACATTAATTAATCAGACTCACCAAGAGTGGTTGACCAAATTAAGGAGGATAAACAATCAAACAAATTAGGTTTTCAAACAAGTACAAAAACGATGTGCCAATAGCTTCACAGATCAATGTCAACTAGATTAACCAACTTTATTTGGGTGCGTTTTGCCTTTGTTTATGCCCACCTGTTCATCCGATCATGCAATAAATATTTATTGAATACCTGCTGTACACTAAACATTGGGTATCTTATGTTCATCTCAGTAAATCTTCCCAAGAACCCTACAAAGTTGATATTTTTATTATGATTACTATAATTCCCATTTTTCAGATGAGCAACCTGAGGCTCAGTGAGATAACTGTCTTTTCTGGACCAAAAATTGGTAGATATCATTGCACACAGAAACACAGGATTACAGGATGACACAGGGCATTTGTCATCCAGACAGTCTCAGAAAAATCTAGAATATGTAAAATTCACTCATATCAAAGAGTTCGCTTTCCAAAGGCAAAGAAACTAACACACTTGAGTCACTGAATCCTCCAACACACTACAGGTAGGTGGTATCCCCAACCCCAGCAAAGGAGGCGTCTGAGCCAGAGGTTCGGTTCGTTCATTCATTCATTCATTCATTCCAACAAATACTGAGCGGTCCCTATGGGTCAAACATTGTTCTGAGTGCTAGAGACATAGTGGTGACCTTGGAAGAGAAAGTCCTTCATTTCATGAACTTGGGTGGCAGAGAGGGAGCAAAACAAACAAACAAAAAAAACCGAAATGATCAGTAGTGTATATTAAGGACAGCGAGAAACATAGGCTGCCGTTTTCCTTCTAAGTTTCTTCTGCCTCTGAGATCTTCCACAGTTTTGTGTCTCAGCCTTCCTGGCTCCAGGCCGCCTGCTGTTCCTCCGGTCCCCAGCAGACCTCAGCTGGCCCCACACTGGTAAGAGTGTGCGGTGTGTCTTCTTCCCTCCCTACCCCACCACAGCCCCAAGAACCAAACCTTAGATTTACAATGAACATCTGCACCATCTCCAACTATTTGACAGCCTGTCACCTCCCCGCCTCCCTGAAGGAAGGAATTTCACCTACTTCTTCAAAACTGTATTTAAAAAAAAAAATCAAGATCTTCCAAAGTTATTATGCCAAGGGGAAAAGCTAACCCTGGAGACTGAGTCCTGTAATACTGATTTTCCTCTCTGATGCGGGACCGTTGCTTCCCGACCTTTGTGTTGAGAGGTTGCATGTTAACCAGACTCCCTACTCTTCATTCAATCCTACCCTAAATGAAGTTGGAAATAGAGACTCTTGTGATTGTTACTTCTTTGCAATAGACTGTTAAATAGCCCCCTAAGAGTGTAATCAATTGTAGCCAATCCAATCTTATAAGTGGATGTTAGCCTTTGTATGGAAAATGTTGCAATTCTGTTCAGCTCCTCCGCTTTCTGCCTATACACACACTCTTCACTTTTCCCCCCCGCTCCAGGGGCACTGTCAACATTCCTTGTTGTCCCTGTGTTTTCCCACCCCCACCCTCCACACCCCATGGCCTCGCTCACACTTTGCACTTTAATAAATGTTTTTAAATGGACCCTGCACTCTTTGATTGTTTTAGTTTGACAAAAACCTAACTTAGGGCAAGCCACAAGAGCCTGCAGAGTTCAGAGAGTGCGTGAGAGGATAGAAAACAAACTCTGGAGTGGACTCTTGCACAAGTTAATGGCCTGGGGCAGGGGGACGTGGGGACCCTGTTCTGGATTTATGAAGATCCAAGAGGCAGAACAACTAAGTGCAGGCTGTGGATTTTGTTTGGATCCTGATTCGAAAACCCGTTATATAAAGACATTATGAAGACAGTCCAAAAAGTGAACTATAGACCAGCAATTACATAGTATTAAGGAATGACAGTTGATTTATTAAATGTGGTCATTGAAGTGATATATGAAAAGGCCCTTTATTTTCTAGAGATGCATATTGAAGTGTTTAAGGGTAAAATATTACATTGGCTGGGATTTGCTTTCAAATACTATACAAAAAAATAAAGGTAAATGAAATGTGCAGCATTTTATTCAAGGAAAGGATAAGGAACCACACAGCTGTGGAGCAGAATGGTAAGTGCTAAGAGTGGGCTATGAAAACATTCCCTGGACACCTCACCTCTGGGGGAGGGACACCGTCACCAAGAGGGGCTTCCTCAGCCTGGCCAGTGTTTCTGGTCCTGGCACGAGTCTCGCACGCTGTGGTTTCTCTGTACACACTTACCAGCAATGTAAGAAGCTGGTAAGTGACCTGCGCCTTTAAGGACCGTGCATCTGGCTCCTTCAGAGCCCCTGCAGCTATCTCCAAAGGACTCTCCATCAAAGGCTGAGGAAATCTCTGTTTTCCGGGGCCTGAGAGGGGCCCCCAGTCTGCTGGGTTTGTTTACTCTGCTGCAGTCTCTCCTCCGGTCATTAACATCCTATTTTCAGGCTGCTAGTCTTTCAACTCCCAGAGATTAGTCAGAGGGTTTTTGCACAGGATAAACAAACAGGAGATTGTTTTATGGCCAAATGCAGGCGCTGGATGTTACAGTGCATGATTTTGAAGACTTAAAGAGTGCATTGGTTTGTACTCCCGGCCTGGTCACGGCTACCAGAGACATCGACCAGCAATCCCTTAATGGTGTCGATCAAAGTTAACAAATTATGGTGAAAATCAATTGCCATGAGCCCGGATGACCCAGGTGGATTCGATTGGCAGCACTCTTTAGTGTCTAAGAACAAATCTTCTACGCTAAGCAGGGCATGTTTGAATATTGCCAGCCAAGCAGAGAAGAGAAATGGAGTTGGAGGCAGAGGGGACAAAGGTTCGGAAAGATGAAAAAGCCGAAAATATTCACGAAACTAGACTGTGGCTTCAGATGTACAGGTATTTTGTGCGTGTGTTCACTCACTGTGCGCCAGTCAAGACTGACTCCCCCTCAGGTACGGTGGATGCAGTGCCTAGGGCCCATGCTACCGCAGATATCATGTTTTAATTTTATTTTAAAATTGGAAGTAACACATCCATATGAATATATAACAATACTCCTTATTATCCAGCTTAGGTGTTATTTGCTTTTATACCAACACAATTGTAAAATATGATTTTTTATTTTTTTATATTTTATTTTTTCATGGAGGAAGGGGCCCATGACAGCAAAAGTGAGTAGAGTCGTGGCCCCAAGGTCTAGAACAGTGCCTGGCTCTCAATAAACTGCTGAATGAATGAGTGAGCTGTCAGTGGTCCTGTTTGACTAAAACACAGGACGAGGGTTGGGGGGGCTTGAGCCCAGAATGTGGATGACCCTGGCTGTTGATTAAAGACCTGGACGCTATCCTCAGGGAGACAGGGAGTCATGAAAGGGGGGTGACATTGAAGTTTTGGAAGACACCCCCCCCCCCCCGGCTGTTCTGGAGGCAGAGTAACTCTGAGCTGGAAGTGAGGGAAGGCATTCTGGAGGCAGAAGACCCTTCTGGTTGGACATCACTCCCCACCAGTGTTTCCAAAAGTGTGGCACCTAAGCCCCTGCCAATACTTGGACAATTTAGGGTAGCAAGTTCCCACGGCATTAGATAACCTTGAATCATATGGCTGTGTTGGCACTCAGAAACTCATACTCCAAAACAAGGCGCTTTGACACCCTGGGCTGGGAAAGGAGACTTAAGGTCTCTCTGGCCGTCCCTCCTCACTGTCTCTCATCTCTCTGTCTCTCCCAAAGCACAGAATGAAGTTGTTCTCTGAAGTTCCCTTATCTGCCTAAAGTCTGGACTCCCCAAAGAGGAAACAATGACCTCTGGTCCCTTCCTTGGGTTTTCATTAATTGAACTCATATCGCAGGAAGAAAGACTGAGGTCCGTTGACACACCTGGACAGACTTGTGTCAAAAGCCATTGTCTGCTCTGCAGGCCCTATAGACTTTGTCCCAGGTCATTGTATGTTCTTCAAGCCCATTGGCTTTCCCTAAAAATCATTCACTACCCTCCTAAAGCCATCCACACTTCCCCGTCTTCCCTTTCCCCTAAGAAGTAGGATGTATAAGCAACTATACCCCATTGGGATACTGAGCAATCTGTGATTGGCCCCTGTGAGCTAATAAATTTGTATTCCTTCTCTCCTATTTATGTGCCTTTTGTCAGTTGATTTGCAGTGAACCTGCAGAGAGTGAAGGGGAAATTTTCCTGTGGCCCCTATAATTAAGAGGTTGTCCCTTTTCATTTATCTTCCAGTGCTGCCCATTACATCAAGGACACAGTCTGTTTGGTGATAGATCATCTCTAAAACCTCTCAAATCCTGGCTAATATTCCTTTGTAACAATAAGAGTAGAGGCCGGGCGCGGTGGCTCATGCCTGTAATCCTAACTCTCTGGGAGGCCGAGGCAGGTGGATCCCTCGAGGTCAGGAGTTTGAGACCAGCCTGAGCAAGAGTGAGACCCCGTCTCTACTAAAAATAGAAAGAAATTATCTGGCCAACTAAAAATATATATAGAAAAAATTAGCTGGACATGGTGGCTCATGCCTGTAGTCCCAGCTACTCGGGAGGCTGAGGCAGGAGGATCACTTAAGCCCAGGAGTTTGAGGTTGCTGTGAGCTAGGCTGACGCCATGGCACTCATTCTAGCCTGGGCAACAAAGCGAGACTCTGTCTCAACAACAAAAAAAAAGGAATAGGACCAAGGTCTTCAGAGGCAACTGTATCTGGCAATTATTTGATAGCATTCTTTTGTTTTCATTGTATCTTTTTACAAAGTTGTCTTCTAATGACAGCAGTAATGCTGAGTTTTTCATTTATCATGGTAATATAAAGTTTTTTTCTAAAAGAATTATCTAAGTAAATAAAAGGGCAAGTCAATTAAAAATAGCATTATATGAGCCAGGCACAGTGGCTCACACCTGTAATCCTAACACTCTGGGAGGCCGAGGTGGAGGATCACTCAAGGTCAGGAGTTTGAGACCAGCCTGAGTAAGAGCGAGACCCCCATCTCTACTAATAAATAGAAAGAAGTTAGCTGGACAACTAAAAATATATAGAAAAAATTAGCCGGGCATGGTGGTACATGCCTGTAGTCCCAGCTACTTGGGAGGCTGAGGCAGGAGGATTGCTTGAGCCCAGGAGTTTGAGGTTGCTGTGAGTTATGATGATGCCACAGCACCCTAGCCAGGGCAACAAAGTGTGACTCTGTCTCAAAAAAAAAAAAAAAATGTAAAGTAAGCTGGGTGCTGGGGCGCCTGTAGTCCCAATTGCTCAGGAGGCTGAGGTAGGAGGATCGCTTGAGGCCAGGAGTTCCAGGCTGCCGTGAGCTGTGATCATGCCACTGCACTCCAGCCTGGGTGACAGAGGGAGACCCCGTCTCTAAAAATAAAGTGAAATAAAGAATGTGAAGTGGCAGCTCTTTTCCAGAGGACCCAGTTGCTCTCTGTACATCAGGCAGAAGAAAGTGATCAGAGTTCCTCTTCCGCCTTTTTCTGCTCTCAGTGAATGGATTCAAATCTTGCCTCAGTCACTTACTTTGAGACCTGGACCCGGAATCTCCCTCTGTCTGGCCTGGCCTCTTGGCCCTGGGACGACCCACATCAGGCTATCTGGTCTTTCCTCTGAGCGTCTGCACCCCAACCCCACCTGTGACAGGGCTCGTCTGCCTAGGGCCAGTTTGCAGTGCTCTCCTCGCATCCAGTTGCCTGGGATAGACTTGGGACCCCTGGGGGCATGAAGAAAAGAGGCCCCCAGTCCCCTCTCTGGGGAAAGGATCTACACAACAATCAGACCTTCCAGGGGGCCAGAGGTGGCCTTCGGCTAAAGAGTTCCTTCTTTCCTCCTCTTGGGTTGCATATAAAAGAATTCCTAGTACTGCTCTGCAGGTGCAGCCCCTGGAAACTGGGAGAGGGTTGCAGGTGGGAATGGGGGATGGCGGGAAGCTCTCTGCCTAATTCTGTCTCACACAACTCCTGGCACGAATGATAGCGGCTGCTGTGAGCACAACTCCACAGTGGAGGCGATTATGTTAGAGGTCTCTAAAACGGACCCGAGAGGGCATGAGTTGGCCCCAGTCACGCACCCACCCACACAGAGTTTGACCTGTTGGACGTGGCCAAATGGAAAAGGTCTGGAAGAAGCAGCTGCATTTGGTTTGAGCTGTTTACGCAGGGCCTGATTGCAAACCTCCTGAAGAGACAGTTGCCCCGAATTAAGCCGATCCTTGCCTGGAGACAATCTAAGCTGTCAACCAGCCATTATCAATCAAGGACTGTGCAACATCTTCCACGTGTGTAAACTTAGAGTGACTCTTCCTAAGCCCCTGGCTAACCTCACCTGGACCGAACACGATGTAGCTGCTTGGCTAGATTTGTCTCCCAATTTGTAATTCCTAAAACCCCCGATTAAACTGCCTTCTCTTTTGTTTTGCAGCTTCACAGTGTCGGTTTTATTTCTTATTTGTTGACACTGCCTTTAATAGATTGGTACTCTGAGCCAGTCCCGTCCCTAGGAGATGCTGGTTGTCCTGTTTACACTTTGAGATTGATCGGTTCTATTCTTATCCCCACTTTATGGTGAGGCAGGTGAGGCTCAGAGAGGCTAAGTGACACGCTCCTGATCACAGAGCTGGGAAGTGCTGTTGCCGCCCAGGTTCATTTGCCCGCTGCACAAGAAGAAGCCGACACGCTGAGTAAGTAGGTTTCATGGCAGGGAAAGAGTATTGCACATAGCGCTAAGTGGGGAGCTGGGAGAAATTTCTCAAATCCGCCTCTCTGAGAATTTGGGAGACAGGGTTTTTAAAGAAAGCTTGGAGGCCATTGAATCTGCTAATTGGCTGGGTTCGGGGTGGAATCGCAGGGTTGTAGAAATTGTCTTCTTTGCTGACCAGGTTCTTGGGTGGCTGTCACGAGACCAGTTGAGTCAGTTCCCCGGTCTGGGCCACTGGTCTGGGTGGGTCAGCCACTCCATGGAATTCGGGACTTGGAAGATAGCTCAGAAACTACCCCTAGGTTTCAAAAAGGTGATGTTATCTATGGAGAAAGCTAATAATCTTTATGGACACCGGTTAGGTGGCTCCAGAGTGGCAATTATGGAGAAGCAAACAGGGGGACAGCGACTAATTATTATCATTATTTTTAGCTCAAAACCAGGCTTCCTGAGGTCAAACCTCGTACTCTACTGGGGCCAAGGGAAAACTTGCCCTTCATCCTCTGAAGGTTTGCTGAAAAATCAATTCACATAAGACAGATTAATTGGAGAAAAGGCATCCAAATTTATTTTAACGTGCATAGCATGAGGGAATCCCAGGAGAATGATTACTCAGTGAGCAGCTCGGTGGGGCACAGCTGGTATATGCCCTTCTTAGGGGAAAGGGAGATGGGGAAGTGTGGATGATTTTAGGAGGTTAGTAAATGATTTTTAGGGAGATTCAGTGGACTTGAAGAACATATCATGGCTTGGGGCAAGGTCTGTTGCACCTATAGAGCGGAGAATGATTTCAGAGGTTCCCTGGAAATCACTGACACGGGGCAGATTGATTAATAGGAGAAAAGGCATACAAATTTATGTGATCCTAGTTTTACATGACATGGGAGCCTTCAGGATGAATACCGAAAGATACAGGGGAAATTGTCCATTTTTATGCTTAGGTTCAACAAAGCATAGATGATTGTGTAGAAATGTGATTGGACAAAAAGGGTATGATCTAATGCTAACAGACTGGCGAAACCCAGCAAGGCCTGTCTGTCTGGATTCTTCTTGGCCTCTCTGAGCAGTGTTCCTTTCTTCTGGGTGTGGGGCAGGGCCCTCTCTGGAATGGGGGGTTCTTCTGACCTGTAGTCAAACGAGGTAAATCAGATCATTTCTTTTTGCCCAGGTTTTACACAGAAAGGCAGAAGGAAAGTTAGAGTAGCAATTTTAGGTTTTATGGCTGGCTTTGGGGGAAAGGGTTTCTGGTTTCTATGAGCCCCTTTTGGGGAAGGGGGATTCTAGTGTCTTTGGCCAGCCTCGGGGCAGAATGGGACTGAGAGACGGGAGGACAGGAAAAGGCCAGAGAAAAACTTTGGCTTCTGAGGCCTTCATTTTGGGGTATTATTTTCTAAGCTCCAGTGTGACAAAAGTCTGTCTAGGTGTGCTGACAGACTTCAGTCTTTCTGCAATATGAGTTCAGTGAATGATAACTCAGGGAAAGGACCGGAGGTCATTTCTTTCTTCGTTGGCAGGCCCCGACTTCAGGCAGATGAGGAACTGCAGAGAACTTCGTCCTGTGCTTTGGGAGACACAGAGACAGGAGTGGGGGTGGCGGAGTCAGAGACCTTGCAGCTTTTCCTTCAGCTCAGCATATCAAAGCACCCTATTTTGGGGTATCAGTTTCAGAGCCCTAAAAACTCCATCAAAGCATAATTCTCAAAAGATTTTCTTAAAAATAATCATTTTCAGCCAGGCACGGTAGCTCATGTCTATAATCCTAGCACTTTGGGAGGCCCAGGCAGGAGGATCACTTGAGCCCAGGAGTTTAGAGACAGTCTGGGCAACATAGTGAGACCCCATCTCTACAAAAAATTTTTTAAAAAAAAATTAACCAGGCATGGTGGTGCATACCTATCATCCTAGCTACTCAGGAAGCTGAGGCAAGAGGATTGCTTGAGCCCAAAAGTCTGAGGTTGCAGTGAGCTATGATGATACTACTGTATTCCAGCCTGAGTGACACAGTGAGTCCTTGTCTTAAAAAAAAAAAAAATCATTCTCATTCAAATAGATCTTGTCCCGACCAGCGGGGCATACAACGCAGGGGTGCGAGGAGGACTACCTGTTGCTGGTGAAAGAAAAGAGACAAGAGACACACAAAATGGGGGCAAGACAAGATTCTGATCAAGCCCCAAAATTTTATTGCTGGGTGGCTGCTTATATGCACTGTAGCGGGGGGAGGGTAGGAATAAGGACTCGTGGCAGCTGCTGATAGGAGGAAGGGTGGTGGTGTGATATGAGACGAGGGAATGGGAGGGGTGTCACAGGCTTTGCGCGCGCTTTCTTTGTGCAAGAGGGAGGAAGAAGAAGTATGTAAGCTTAAGATGGCGCTTTGTATAAGATGGCGTTTTGCATAAGGCTAAGCTGGCTCCCAACAAGATCTTATGCATGTATCCAAGTCTTATTTAACTCATTTATGAAGGAAGCAAAATAATGACAAAGCAGTACAATGTGAGAAACCAAATTGTTGTAAACATTAAAAAGCACACATAAGAATGCTGAGATGCAAAGGCTATTACCAAACTAGACACAAAATCACTGTAGTTAATATCTTACAGGGCAATAAAGCTGCAACCTTTGGGTTTATTTTCTCTATTAGAAAAGAAAAATCACCACGCCGCATAAGTTTTTCAGAATTGTAAGATATCTGGCCCCTAATCACTTGTGCAAATAGAATTGTATACTCCCAGAAAGCTAAAAATGTTTTAAGCAGGTTTGTTAAAAAATAATAATATTCTAGCATGAAGCAATCTCTTTTTTCTTTTTGCCTTCCAAATTTTAGATGGTTCTACTTAACAAGTCTTAATGTCTATGTTATTATTGCTGTAGATGATAGTGTGTCCTGCTCCTTGGCCCTCTCGAGGAATTCCCGACTATCCTTATCCTGGAGCTTTCCTTTAGCCTCTTCTCCCTGCTGCTCCCAACCCTGGTCAGGACCAGTATGCAGAACTATCTCACCAGCTAATAATGAAGTCTGACACTCGGTCAGGAGGTGGGGACAGGAGCCTCCTTCCAGCTTTCACGGATGTGACTGCTTATGCAGACAACAGGGGAAACCTATGTCCCAGCTACCTGCACCCTCTCCCCTTTGCCGATATTTAGAACGTCCTCTCCTAACTGCCCTTCTCCATTAACTTCAGTTACTGTTGGAAAGTCAGATGCCTCCCAGAAAAGTCGTCATGTGCGGAGGCAGATGAGCAGAAAATCTGCTGCTGGCTTGGTAGGAAATGTATCCTGAGCAAAAAGTCTTCTGTTCCGAGGGGCCCTTGTGGTCCTGTCCTTGATTTCGGAGGAAGAAACTGAAGACTAAGTTGGGGAAGAAATTGCTTACACATCACTATTTCTGCCCTGTTGATGTTCACAAGAGTTTTTCCCTTGCGTTACCTCTCTCCAAGGGATTGACTTTGGGATTAATGTCCCCAGAATAATTTTAACCATCATGATAAAACATTCTTAACTCATCCCTGATGTTTCCTGTGATTCAGAAAATTGACCTTTGGACAACAAAATAAGATCTTATAATGTCAACTTAAAGAAGGAAACTGAGAGCAAAATTAATATAGAGAGTTTATTTTGGCCAATGTTGAGGATGGCAGCCCAGGAAACACTGGGGAGGGCTGTGGAGAACAAAAGAGAGGCCCAAGTTTTTAAAGAAAAAAGGATAAATCAGGAGAGGGAGTGATTCCAAGAGTTGTTTTTCAGGAATTCTCATTGATTTATAGAAATAGCATTGAATAATGATTGGCTATACATTGTTGAACTATAGGATATGACTTATGGTGTACAGCGTAGGGCATGTTAGGTTAATTTATGGCTTCTTGGTGGAGACACTCAGTCCAGATGCCATAGAGTAGGCAGCTTTGAAAAAATTATTTGGCTCAAGGTGGAAGTGAGACATGATTATTATCTCATTTTAATGCCTCTCTGGGTCTGATAATTTAAAGGGGACTCACATTCCTCAGACAAAAAGTTTCTTTTCTTTCTCAGTAATAATGCTCACTGTGAGGGCAGACACTCAACTCTGTATAGCACAGACCTCAAACAGCTGTAGCTTACAAGAACAAAATGCAAATATTAATATTTTTCTCTCTCCCAAAGTCCAAGTAGTGTTGGAAGTTCTGCTTTGCAGAGCTGTCAGGAGCCCAGGATCCTTTTGTCTCATTGAGTCTTCATCTCTAAGGTGCTGTCCTGGTTCCCATGGTCTGAGGTCCACATTCCAACCAGCAGAAAGGATGAAATGACACAAGGAAGGAACACACCATACTTTAAGGCATAACCCGGAAGTTGTCCCCAGCTTTTCTTCTCATTGCCCGTTGGACAAAATGTAGTCACATGGACATACCCTATTACAAAGGAGGCTGGGAAATGTAGTTTTCATTGTGGGAAGTCTGTCCAGCTACCACCTGGTGGATTTCTAATAGAAGAGAATGGCTTTTAAACAACGGCAAGCAATTTGTGCCATGGCTATACAGCCAAGTACTTGACAATTTTCAGACCTAATGATTTCATTGGTTCCCCAGGGGCTCTTGATAAGAGAAATTTACCCTAAACAAAGTTGTTACATGCTTGGAATTCTTTCCATTGAATTATATAATAAGTGGGAAAAAAGCAAGGGGGGAAGGTGTGAATATTTGTTTGCCAGGGAAATTTCTGAAAGGGTATTCAGGAAATTGTGAAAATAGTCAACTTTGGAGAGTGAAATACACTGCAGAGAGGAGGAAGGCTTTTATGTTTCTTTTTATTCCCTTCCATACTGTTTAGTATACTCATCATGTACATGGATTTCTTTTATAATAATGTGAACTAGTTAATAAAAATAAGTGAGCTTCTGGCCTTGATTCAGAGACGCACAATTTAGAGTTGGAAAGGAATTTAAAGGAAATTCAGCACAATCCATGCCAAGATATATTATCAAATGGAAAAAGAAAAAAAATTAAAAAGCAGTTGAAGATTCGCTTGACTACTATGATCCTGTTTGGGGTTTTAAATTATATATAAGATATAAAAATATACATATGTAGGTGTGTATAGAGAAAGATACAGCTACATCAAAAGGGAGAAGCAACTTGGAGGAGTATACATCAAATTGTCTCTCTCTCTTGAGATTAGAGATGTAGAGGAGTCTCGCTTTCTATTTTATTAATTTCTGTAATGATTTTGTTATTGTATTGACTCATTTTTAATAAAAATGGAAAGACTTCAGCTAATTTTTTAATTCCTCCTGTTAACAGCTCTGGCCTCCAGGCTCTGATGAAATCACTTCAATAAATAGAAAATTCATTCATCCATTGCAGAAACATGTACAGAAATAGGGCCCCTTTGTGCTGGGCCCTGACAATACAAAATCCAAAAAAGTCTTAGTATTGGAGCCTCAAGTAGTGAAACTAGGGCAGGGGTGAAGGGGGAGTTGGACCAGGGGGAGGAGAAGGAAGAACATTATTACAAGGGATCTCACCTGTCATGTTCATGGTTGTAGCCCCAGCTCCTAGGTTAGTGGCTGACACATAATAGATGCTCAGTAAATATGTGTTGAACAAACGAGTAGCAGAGGAGGAAGACAAATTGAATTATCTGATTTGTCAGATGGAACGGTCATTCTACCAGCAGTGTAGAGAAAGGTCAGACCAAGGCAATGGTGATGTCAGTTGGTGTTGGGGGGATGGGGAGGAGGGAATGCAGAACTGAATATCTGAGAAAAGGAATAGAAAAGAGAAGATGTAACCTCTAATTCTTAGGCTGCCCTTTTTTGTGTGTATGTGACATCTTCCACCTTGCAGCTTCCACTAACTGGTACTTTGCTATATACATGAAGATGTTATTCTGTTGCAGTAATGAGAAGGTTAACGATAATTATAATAGCTTCCTTTGATTTGCTTGCAATTAGTTTGGATATGATATTTCATTTGTTATACATTTTACTCAATTATACTGAGCTGGCTTTGATGATGGAAAATACAAAAGAGTTAATCATTAATTATCACAGGACATTTACATAATTACCAAGCAGTCCCAAATTTAGTTGATCCTTTTAGAATGAACTTCAAAAAGTGGTTTTGAGGTTCCTTATGATTTTCTTTACTTCCCCAATTTTTTTCATAATAAAATTATAGTAGTAATCTTTTGGGAAAAAACAACCAAAAAATAAAACAATCACAGATTTTTTTTTTTCTGTTCACTCCAAAAGTTTTGGGGCAGTTAGGAATCACTTGCAGAGAAAAAAAGAAAAAGAATTTTCCCTGCCATCAAAAAGGAAAGAAATCATTTCCCCTCCTCTTTCCAGAGCATTCCAGAGAGAAACCTAGTGGTCATAAATCTCTCTAATCCTAGTATGTCTATAAATCTCTTCAGAGGCAAGCAAGCCTCTTGCCAGCTTTACAACCCAGAAATGTTTTTCAAAGTTCTGGGATTCATCCCCTTTGAAATGTAAACATCTGAGGAAACAATACCCTAGTCACCCAGTCCTTGCGGGCACCTTTCTCTGAACTAACAAATGAGAAAAGAAAAGCTTTACTAACTTCTCAGTCCACTTCTAGCCCAGTTTTTTCACCATTTTGGGGCTCAGAAATCAATGCCCCAAAACATGGCATTTTGACATGCCGAACTGAAGAAGAAAGCCTCCAGGTGTCTCTGGCCTTCCTCCTGCTCCTCCTCCTCATCCTGTCTCTCAATACTCTGTCTCTCCCAATTGATGCACAGGATGAAATTGTTCTCTAAGTTCCCTCCTTATCTGCCTCAAGTGCAGACCCACCAAAGAAGAAAACAATGACCTGTGGTCCCTTTCTTCTCTGATTTTGCATTAACTGAACTCATATCACATGAAGAAAGACTGAAATCTGTCAGCACGCCTGGACAGACTTTTGTCACTAACTGTTGTCTGCTCTGTGGGCCCAACACACCTTGCCCCGGGTCATTGTATGTTCTTCAAGCCCATCGAATCCCCCTAGAAGTCACTTACCCCTGTAAAATCATCCACACTTCTCCATCTCCCTTTCCCCTTTGAAGGGTATGTAACCTGCTGTGTCCGTTGTGTGGCAGGGCAGTCACTCTGTGACCTTTCCCCCTGTGACTGATAACAAATTTGTATGCCTTTTCCCCTGTTCACCTGCCTTTCCTCAGCTGATTTTCAGAGAAACTTCAGAAGGCAAAGGGGCAGTTTTCCCTTGGCCCCTACACCATCTATTGGAACAAAAGATCTTTTCAGTCCCTTAACACAAGGTCAAACCCCCACATACTCAGGGCCATCTCGATATGAATGAGATTCTGTACTTTGTATCCAGAGGTTGGATCTTTCAGGCAAAGCTAGGGAAGGCCTGTCCCTGAGATGTACTAAAATTAAACTAGGAACCAAGAGTCCTGGGCTATAGTTTCTGTGGGAAAAGACCCTCCGGGCACATCACCGCTCAAAAGTATTCCATCTCACCGTCCATGGAGAGGACTGGTTAATCCTTTCCATGTAAATGACCATCAGACTGATTCAGCCTTAGCTGGGCAGTTGGTATTTTTCCCTCCCACTTTAAGAAAACAATGGATCAAATCCTCAACCGATGGTAATAGCCTACCAATCTCTGCCAAAAATTCGATTAATTTCTGCCCCAAAGCACCACAGACAAATGGTGCAAAAAGAATGGCTCGGAGTGTTTGAGCAACTTTAATGAATCCGCCCACTCTGGATAATGTCTTTTTGAATACACAAACAAGGGCTTTGTGCCAATGACAGATTTCCTTGTCCAAAACCTTAGACAGTAATTATTGGCCAAAAGACTCAAAAAGAAAAGAGTGAGAGGTAGCAGCATCCAGGCAATGTCTACAAAGCCAGCACTTGGTGATAAGTGAGCTCGTTAATACTGTTGTAAATATTAATCTTGTTTCTAGAAAATTCCATCTAGGAGAAATACAAAAAACAAAACAAAAAGGTTTCTAAATTTCTTGTCCTTAAAGGGGCAAGGGAAAAGTTCCCCCTTTGCCTTCTGAAGGTTTGCTGAAAATCAACTGCAAAAGGCAGATTACTAGAAGAAAAGGCACACGAATTTATTTGACAGTTTTATGTGACACAGCAGCCTTCAGAATGAAGACCCAAAGATACAGAGGATATTGTCCGTTTTTATGCTTAGGTTCCATGAAGTATGGACGATCATGTAGAAATACGACTGGACAAAAATGGCACGATCTAATGCTAATACACCGAGTGGGGAAACCCAGCAAGGCCTGTTTAGATTCTTTTTGGCCTCTCTGAACAGCATTCCTTGCTTCTAGATACTGGACAGGACCCCCCCCCCCCCGGCCCCCCGAATGGGAACCTTATGACTGTCGAAGTCAAAATAAAAATGTAGAGATAGGCTGGGTGCAGGGACACATGTCTATAATCCCAGCACTTTGGGAGGCTGCGGCAGAACTGCTTAAGGCCAGAAGTGTGAGACCAACCTGGGCAAAATAGCAAGACCCTCCATCTCTACAAAAAATTTAAAAATTAGCCTGGTATGGTGTCATGTGCCTGTAGTCCCAGCTACTCAGGAGGCTGAGGCAGGCAGATAGCTTGAACCCAGGAGTCTGAGGCTGCAGTGAGCTATGATTGTGCCACTGCACTCCAGCCTGGATGACAGAGGGAGACTTTGTTTCAAAAAGAAAAATGTAGAGATGAATCTCTAAATTTAGGTTTTTGTTTGTTTGTTTTGTTTGAAAGAAAGAATTGCAATTTGGGGCATACACACAGACCAAGTGGTCTTTTGTATATCTGAAGAACAAACAGAAGGCTGGGAGTTTTATATAATAAAAGGAATGTTAGATGTTGTCCTGGGAGACAACATTGTTGGTATTACTAGTATTAGTAGTAAAGTCTGGGGAGCTGGCCAGCTCCAACCGGTAGGCAATGGAGGTGGGCACCATTAGTCCTAGAGTTGCAGCAAGTTAGCTTAGCAGCTATAGACAGAACTAGTTTCAGGTTATAACAGACAGTTTCAGCCGCTGGACTTGCAGAGAATGATATTTCTAGAGCAATGTTGTATATCCTCAGTGATTTTCCCCGGCCCCTCGGTCCTGATTTAGTTGAGTGTGACAAGAATGGCCTAGTTTGTATGATCAACTTTCACATGACCTACAATCAAACAAGGTAGGTCAGATGATTTCTGTGTGTCCAGTTTTTATACAAAAAGGCAGGGGCAGAGGAGTGAGAGTCATATTTTTAGGTTTCATGATTGGCTCTGGAGAAAAGAGGTTCTAGTTTTTATGATCCGCCTTGGGGAAGAGGGATTCTAGTTTCTGTGGCTTGCCTCGGGGGAGAACGAGGGGCCAGGGACAAGAGAGCAGGAGAAGGTCAGAGAGACAGACTTGCTTCTGATGCTACCTCTAAGGACTTCATTTTGGGCAATCGTTTTCTGGGTCCCAACATCTCTTACCATAGTTTAGTCTTTGTGTAATAAAGAAACAGCAAAGGAATACATGCCGACGTAAAGGGTGAGGTGAGATACACTTTAACCAAAGAGGAAGACTTGGAGGTGTTCTGGGCCGGGGACCCGACCAAACCTCGGGTGTCATTGGACAATGATATTTGGAACATATAAAAGAAACACCAGACTTAAAGACTCAGAGTTAATTAGTTTTGACCAACATTCATTTATGCAGCAAATATTTACTGACCATCTCTTATGTGCCAGGCACTGTGCTTGATGCTGGAGCAAAGTCGGACATGATCCTTGTCCTCAAACATCTTAATGTCCAACAAGGAAGACAGACAATTGCCAGACACACAGCGAACGTTTCGTCTCACGTGTGCTAAATGAAATGGTCTGAAATAGGAGGTTTTGTTGTTTTTTTTTTGAGGCAGAGTCTCACTCTGTTGCCTGGGCTAGAGTGCTGTGGCGTCAGCCTAGCTCACAGCAACCTCAAACTCCTGGGCTCAAGCAATCCTCCTGCCTCAGCCTCCCAAGTAGCTGGGACTACAGGCATGCGCCACCATGCCCGGTTAATTTTTTGTATATATATTTTTAGTTGTCCAGCTAACTTCTTTCTATTTTTTAGTAGAGATGGGGTCTCACTGTTGCTCAGGCTGGTCCCGAACCCCTGAGTTCAAAAGATCCTCCCACCTCGGCCTCCCAGAATGCTAGGATTACAGGAGTGAGCCATTGCACCTGGCCCTAATTTTTCTTATTTTTTGTAGAGATGGGGTCTTGCTCTTGCTCAGGCTGGTTTTGAGCTCCTGAGTTCAAAGGATCCTCCTGCCTGAAACTACAGGCATGCACCACCATGCCCAGCTAATTTTTTAATTATTTTGGAGAGATGGGGTCTCACTATGTTGCTCAGGTGGGTCTCAAACTCTTAGGCCCAAGTGATCCTCCCACCTCAGCCTCCCAAAGTGCTAGGATTACAGGTGTGAGCCACTACACCTGGCCAAGAATTGTTTTAAGTAGACATTTAGGTGATAAAATCAACAGGTCTAGGCGATGGGTTGGGTATGGAGGTGAGGGAAACAAAGGTGTCATCCGCAGTGGGGTACTGGAGACGATGCAAACTAGCTCACTAGAGCTGACTGTTACATCAGGAATCTTCCAAGCTGATTCTTAAATACAACCCCTATTAAAAATTTAAGGATATAAATTTATAATTATATATTTGTATATAAATATAAATTATATATTATATTTTTAAAAAATGTTATGGGCCAGGTGCAGTGGCTCATGCCTGTAATCCTAGCTCACTGGGAGGCCAACCTGAGTAAGAGTGAGACCCCATCTCTACTAAAAACAGAAAAATTAGCTGGGCTTAACCAGGCATCGTGGTGCCCGCCTGTAGTCCCAGCCACTTGGGAGGCTGAGGCAGGAGGATCGCTTGAGCCCAGGAGTTTGAGGTTGCAGTGACCTATGATGATGCCACTGTACTCTAGCCTGGGCAAGGTGACAGAACAGGACTCTGTACGCCCTCAGAAAAATTTATTGGATAGATACATGGATGGTTGGATGGGACAAAAACCAGGTGTATTTCCTATTATAGCACAACTTGTCTGTTTCTCTTTACCCCTAGATTCTGAATGGCCAAGGGATGGGTCTAGGCACTTTGAACCCCCATGGCCTGGCACACAGTAAGAATCAAAACATAATTGCTGGTGTTGCTAATCTTGCCAGCACAGTTGTTCGGTTGTTAGTGTAATGTCTACCTCATAGCATTGTCTAGCTCATGCAGTGACGTGAATCATTTAGCAGATGATTTAGTGAGTACTTTTTTAGTATTCCCTCCTCCCGGGTATAGAGAAGGTTGCTAACTTGCCCAAGGCCTCCTAGCTCTTTAGGATAGAATTCAAATTTCCTGACTCTGGAGCTCTCTGTCCATTTCATCCTCAAAGATACCCAAAGGACCTTTTAGCATATTGGCAATTGACCCAAAAGAATTTCCAAGTCTGGAGACAAATCCCAGCTCCTGACAAATCCTGACTCCCTCTTCTGTATCGTCCTCCCAGGTCGTCCTTTCCCCATGGCTGCATAAAATGGATTGACTCAAACGGACCCCATCACGCCGGCTGCTCCTCCCTGCTGGGGACAGGAGCGGCCCGACTGCAGCGTCAGCTGAACACAGAAAACAGTCAGGGCACTGGGCTTCTCCTTCCAAAAAGCCGCCTTTCAAGGTCACAGAGAGGCTGGAGAACAGGGCAAACACAGATAAATGTCCTTGAGGGTAAGTGACTTTTTGTCTGGATATAGAAAGAAGAATTACAAGGGAAAAGGCACAGTTTGCTTGGCCTGAACCTTGTCTGTTTTAAGAGACAAAGAAGAATTCTGGATCACATCTCTCTTCTTAGAGCAAGGTTGGCCCCACCAGTATGAACTAAAATAAAACCTTAAGGGTCCCCCCACACCGGCTGACTGAATGGAACCCCTCCTGGCCAAGGGGATATCCTAAAACTAAATTGCCTGCCACATGCCTCATCATGCCCCCCTCCCTTCTTGGAGACATCCTTTGTAACCCATTAACAGGCCTAAGGGTATGAAAGACAAATCTGCAGTTCCTCAGTGTACACAACAAATATGTCCTATGGCTTGTCTCTGATAAACAGCTCCTTATCTTAAAACATTCAAAGCCTTTATTTTATTTTATTTTATTTTATTTTATTTTATTTTATTTTATTTTTTTGAGACAGAGTCTTGCTCTGTTGCCCCGCTAGAGTGCCATGGCGTCAGCCTAGCTCACAGCAACCTCAAACTCCTGGGCTCAAGCAATCTTCCTGCCTCAGCCTCCCAAGTAGCTGGGACTACAGGCATGTGCCAACATGCTTGGCTAATTTTTCTATATATAGTTTTAGTTGTCCAGCTAACTTCTTTCTATTTTTTAGTAGAGATGGGGTCTTGCTCTTGCTCAGGCTGGTCTCGAACTCCTGAGCTCAAACAATCCACCCACCTCGGCCTCCCAGAGTGCTAGGATTACAGGGATGAGCCACCGCGCCCGGCCATTCCAAGCCTTTAGACAAAGCTTCATGTCTTTCACCAATTACAAGTCAAAGAATCTTTAAACCCACCTATAACCTGTAAGCACTCCCCCTTGGAGATGGCCCACCTTTTTGGGCCAAACCAATACATGGATTCCATGTATTGATTTATGACTTTATCTGTAACCCCTGTCTCCCTGAAATGTATAAAACCAAACTGCAATCTAACCACAGGAAGTCCACTTGTTCAAGACTTCTTGGGCATGGCAGCGGGTTATGGCCCTCAACTTTGGCTCAGAATAAATCTCTTTAAAATTATTTTACAGAGGCTGGGCGCGATGGCTCACGCCTGTAATCCTAACACTCTGGGAGGCCGAGGCGGGTGGATCGCTCAAGGTCAGGAGTTCGAGGCCAGCCTGAGCAAGAGCAAGACACTGTCTCTGCTAAAAAAAATAGAAAGAAATTATCTGGCCAACTAAGATATATATATAGAAAAAAAATTGGCCGGGCATGGTGGCGCATGCCTGTAGTCCCACCTGCTCGGGAGGCTGAGGAAGTAGGATGGCTTAAGCCCAGGAGTTTGAGGTTGCTTTGAGTTAGGCTGATGCCACGGCACTCACTCTAGCCCGGGCAACAGAGCGAGACTCTGTCTCAAAAAAAAAAAAAAAAAAAATTATTTTACAAAAAAAAAAAAAATATTTTACAGAGTTAGGTTTCTTTTCCGTCGACACCAGAGACTGGCTGCAGGGCACTGTGCCTCTCCCCAGCCCAGCACAAACAGGAGAGGCCAAAAGGGCAGGTATGATGATTGTGGTTCTGCAGAACACTAGAAGGTACTACCAGCTTTACACACCCAGGTGAGGTGGGTCATGTTGTCACCATTGTGCCCATTTTATGGATAAGGAAACTGACAGTCACAGGCATGAGGTTAACTTGCCCTAGCTTCACTCAGCTCATTGGTAGGATCAGGATTTAAACCCAGAGTGGGATTCCAATCATTAGTGTCCAGCTAAAAAAATAAAAATTAAAATCATAATAATAATAAATCCAGAGTGGGCTGGCTTCGGGGCCTCTGCTCTTTGATGGTGTGATTGCTGGGATTTTGCACTGCTTTTAACTTTTTTATTTTGAAATACTTCTAGATTTACAGGAAAGTTGCAAAAACAGGACAGGGCATGCCTGTGTATACCTCACCTAGACTTCCCTGATGTTAGGGTCTTACAGAGTTATACCATGATGACCAAAGCCAGGAAATTAGCACTGGGACAATTCACTGCAGACCTTACTCAATTTTCCCCAGTTTTTCCACTAATGTTCTTTTCCACTGTCTGGGAGAGAACACATTTCCTCTGCCCCTTTTTGTTCAGTGACTGAAGACCTGGGCAGTAAACTGACAAAAGACAGATTAGCAAGAGAAAAGGCAGGTTTTGTTTTGGTGTGTATGTAAGTGCATGGAAGTTCACCCAAAAACATTGTAACTCAAAGGACCGGTTAGAATTTGGGGCTTACACACCAACTTAATAGGTGAGCGGGATGGAGAGAAAGGGCATTTGTGAAAACGAAATGACTTTATGGAAAGATAAATGGGGCCCTAGGAGAATAAGTGGGAGATAGGACAGATTTTGTGACAATGTCTGCTTGGGTGTGATGCTCACTTCCCTCTCAGAGAAGTCTGGAGCTGCTCCCAGGGAGGGGATTTATAACAATTGAGGCAGTAGGATAGCTTGAGCCCAGGAATTTGAGGTTGCTGTGAGCTGGGCAGACGCCACGGCACTCTAGCCCGGGCAACAGAGTGAGACTCTGTCTCAAAAAAAAAAAAAAAATAGAAACAAATTATCTGGACAACTAAAAATACATATAAAAAAATTAGCTGGGCATGGTGGCGCATGCCTGTAGTCCCAGCTACTAGGGAGGCTGAGGCAGGAAGATTGCTTGAGCCTAGGAGTTTGAGGTTGCTGTGAGCTGGGCTCATGCCACAGCACTCTAGCCCGGGCAACAGAGTGAGACTCTGCCTCAAAAAAAAAAAATAAATAAATAAATAAATAAATAAATAAATAAATAAATAAATAAATAAATAAATAGCTAGCTAGCTAGCTAGCTCCAGAGAAATTGATTTCTCCGGAGAGTGAGAAAATAATAAATACCCAGTACCCATTCAATGATACGAAGGATCAAAGGAGGAACATGCCCAGGAGAAGAGAGTTATTCCAATCAGTTTCCTACTGTAGAAACCATAAACATAAAAATGAAACTATGCTATGAATCTCTCTTTGAGAAAGGGCAGGTGATCAATAGCCCACATCTGGTTTCCCTGCCCCGCTGAGATGACATCCTTCCAAAGGGGGAAAAATGAGTTACTGATGAGAAATCATCCAGATGACTAAGAAAGACATCTCAGGAACTTCCAAATTGACTTTGACTGTTAGTCAATGTGTTGAGCAGTTGTTATATATCATTTCTTCTCCAGAAGATGGAGCTTCAGACTAAAATATGGATGTGAGATGAGTCGGCAAACAGGGCCCAGAGTGATAGAATTCAAAGAAAAGGCATAAAATGTGATCTCTATCAAGGAGGGTTTCAAAAGCATTTTAAATCTCCTTGGAGATGAGTTTGTTTGACCTGAGTCTCCTACCCATTATAAATAGCCATTGCTACAGCTCTTTTTATCCAGGCACAAAAGAAAATTTCAGTGGGAGTCATAAACATAATTATGTATCATCTTATCTTTATACAGTATTTCTCTTTCCAGAAGTCTACAGGCTCACTATTAACTTGTAGTATGATGGAGATGACATTTAAGTTCACTGTTCTGGATATGAATTGTGTGAAATTTCTCCAAAATATTCAGATACAAAATTCATTTCTTGTGTTTTTTTTTTTTCCTAAAACAAATCAATCTGACTTAACCCCCACCTCAGCCATGTTTTTCTTATGTCTAGTCTCCATATATAAAAAGCCGGAGAGGAATTTTGGTTGGTGCACCTTCAACCACACACTCATCTCTGAGCTCATCATACTGACCATAGGGGTGGTCCCATGAGAAGCCAGGCAGAATCATGTGCCCATGCCTATGTGTGGCCAGATGTGGGACGATGTAATTAGCCACTACCTACCTTCTCTGAGATAAAAAAAAAAAAAAAATTAGAATTATGTTATCTGGGAAGAAGAGAGGGAAATTGATGTTTTCATGCAATAAACAGTGTCTGCCATGCTGTATGTATTAGTCAGCTACTACTACATAACAAACTACCCCAAAACTCAAAGACCTAACAATAATAGGCATGTAGAGTCTATAGGGTCAGCTAGGTGATTCTGCTGGTCTCAGCTGGGCTCACACATCTGTGTCAGTTGAGGCTTCGGGAGATGGCTCTGTGGATCTAGGCTAAGCTTTCTCACATCATGGGAGGTAGACTGGCTGCAGCCTGGACACATTTCTACATATCATCTCTCATTCTCCAGCAGGCTACTCTGTGTTTGTTCATATGGGAGGTTCAGGGTTCCAAGAGCTTCTTCAGCAAAAGATGGAAGGCTCTCTTGAGGCCCAGACCCAGAGCTGGCACACCCTGGATTCTGCTGCATTCTGTTGGCCACAATAAGTCACTAGGCCAGCTCTGACTGAAGGGCTGGGGAATCAGACTCCAGCTCTTGATGGGAAGAGCTTCAAAGTTACACTGCAAAGGGCACTGTTAGAGGGAAAGGTCAAGAATTGTGGTCATTTTCCAATCTGCCACACCATGTTTTTCATATAGAGTGAACTTTAAACATACTAGTAAGGTCAGATCATGGTTCTAAGTGTAAATGGATCACAACTGAGAAGGAATGATTGATCATGCAAAAGGGAATTTCATTGTCTTCATGATCATGCCATCCTACGTTTTATGCTATCAAATCATTTGGACCACTGCATTTTGATGGGAGTTTTGCTGCATTTATACCACACACACTCACACACACACTTGCGCAGTATATGTAAGTTGGCTGTCAACTCCCCATGGATCTCTGATAAAACCTACTGATCACACAAAGCTAAGTTTCTTAGATTTACTACAGTAAGTGGGGGAACACCACTTTGACAGTGTCTAGGTAATACTATCACAAAATGGGGAAATTACTGTCAAAGAGGAAAAACTTTTCCTCTACCCTCTTAGGTTTAGTAACTGGGGCCTGCGAATTAAACTAACAAAAGACAGATTCACAGGAAAAAGGCACACAATTTTTATTAATATTTACTTGCATGGGAATTCACAGAAACGATGAAAAAACTGAAAGATGCAGTTAGACTCAACGGGCTTATATCCACTTTTAACAAAGGTTTGGGCCTTAAGAAACAATAAATTCCAGGGAAGTGACTAGGAATATATGGGGAGAAATAATGGAAGGTAAAGGATATTGTAGTAAGGCCTATTTATACAAATTCCTCTTGGTATTAACTCCTGATTATCTTTAATGATGAGTCACTTTTCTTTACTTGATATGAGGTGGAATAGGAGCACCTTTCTCAAAGGGACATTTATGACTTGCTTTCAGGTAGATAAGGGGAGGGCAGAGAACTCTTCCTGCATCTGTTGATTCTTAGTTATCTTCAGCTCAAAATAATCCTTATGCCAAAGTGGCATATTTTGGGGTGGCATATTCTGACTCCTTTCATTAGCAAAGAGTATTTGTAACTTGGGCAGAGTTTATGACATTATAACTGTAGGTAGGTGGGCACAATGTTTCCAAAGTCTTGAAACAAATCTCGACAAGCAACCTATTTTGGCTGGTTCACAATCTTATCTTCTAGGGTAGGTGGGGAACCTGCAGCATTAAGGCCACATGTGCCCTTCTAGGTCCTTAAGTGCAGGCTTTTGATTGAATCCAAATTTTACAGAACAAATCCTTTTATTTATATTAATACATTTTTGTTCATCTTTTATATTTTTATTTTTAAAATACCAAAGAATAAAATAAGTATCCACAGAGGCCAAGGCGGGTGGATCACTCGAGGTCAGGAGTTCAAGACCAACCTGAGCAAGAGCAAGACCCTGTCTCTACTAAAAAAATAGAAAGAAATTATCTGGCCAACTAAAAATATATATAGAAAAAATTAGCCAGGCATGGTGGTGCATGTCTGTAGTCCCAGCTACTCAGGACATTGAGGCAGGAGGATTGCTTGAGCCCAGGAGTTTGAGGTTGCTGTGAGCTAGGCTGATGCCACAGCACTCTAGCCTGGGCAACAGAGTGAGACTCTGTCTCAAAAAAAAAAAAAAAAAAAAAAGTAGCTTATATACTCAAGAAAAAGGGGAAGCCATTCAGTGATGTAGAAATTGTGAAAGAATGCATTGTTGAAGCTGTAGGATGCTTAGACCTTGATAATGTTTCAAAGTACAAACAACTGCCTCTTTCAAGAACCATAACCGATTGGCAGCATGAATTAGCCTTCAGCTTAACAGAACAACTTCATGCAACACTTCAAAAGGAAAATATATATTCTTCAATCACTTTGGATGAATCAACTAACACTACTGATTCAATGCAGGTTTTATACTTCATTCAGGTCATAACAGAAGATTTTCTTCACTATGAAGAGTTGCTTGCTTTGAGGATTCCTGTGAACAAAACACAGGGAACGGATATCTTCAACAACTTTCAAGATAAATGTCATGCAGTTGGACAGAATTTGGTAAATTTAGTGAGTGTATGTACAGATGCTGCACCTTCCATGACAGGAAAGCATTAAGGGTTTATTGCATAGCTAAAAAAAAGTCTTAACAGATCCAGATCTCTTATTTCTTTTTGTTGTATCTTGCATTGGCAAAATCTTTGTGCTAAAGGGAGATTTTAAGTGACACTTTGGCCACACTTTGGCCGGGCGCAGTGGCTCACCCCTCCTAGCACTCTGGGAGGCCGAGGCGGGTGGATCATTTGAGCTCAGGAGTTTGAGACCAGCCTGAGCAAGAGCGAGACCCCATCTCTACTAAAAATAGAAAGAAATTAGCTGGAAAACTAAAATATATACAAAAAATTAGTGGGGCATGGTGGCACATGCCTGTAGTCCCAGCTACTCGGGAGGCTGAGGCAGGAGGATCACTTGAGCCCAGGAGTTTGAGGTTGCTGTGAGCTAGGCTGTTGTCACGGCACTCTAGCCCGGGCAACAGAGTGAGACTCTGTCTCAAAAAAAAAAAAAATCTATTAAGTGACACTTTGCAACAAGTTATAAGTATTGCTAACTGTATTTGTGCAAATGCAACATGCCTTCATTAGTTTCGTAATATGCTAAAGTTGAAAGATGAGATTCAGTGTGGATTTTCTGTATCATTCTAAAGTGTGTTGACTATCACAGGGACAGGTGTTAGCCAAAATTTTATCTCTACAAGAACAGATAGTTAAATTTTATGAAGAACAGAATCAGCAATGTGAACGAGTGAAAGATTTCTATAGGAATGCAGCACTTCTGTGTGATATTATGTCAAATCAAAATGACTTGAATATTTCTTTGCAAGGTAAAACTAAGTCTATATATGATATGAGGCAAAAAATCCAAGCATTTCAAGAAAAGCTATTTTTTTTCCAGAATACTTATTCAAAAGGAAATTTCAGATGAATGTTTTCCCCAGTTAGCAAAGGTTATTGATGAGCAGGATGATATATGTGAATCATCTGAAAAATACGCAGCTGTTACAGACCTACTAATTGGAGAATACAATGAAAGGTTCACTGACTTTGAGAATCATGACATCACACTCAAAGTTGCATTTCAGCCCCTCGTAGTTGATATCACCAAGGCACCTAAAGAACTACAGATGGAATTGATTGAGCTCTTGGTAGATAACATTTTATTGTCACTGATGCTAAGAAAGTTCCAATTGAAATATAAAAAAAATGCAATAGAATACCCACGCCTTCAGCAACATGCCCAAAAAATGTTTTGTTGCTTTTCAACCACTTATTGCTATGATCTACATTCTCCTGCCTAACCCAAATGAAGATACCCTTAAGGTCATGAATGACGGATGCCCATCTAGAGGATCAATTGAAACTGCGGACCTCCATGCTGCAACCAAATATTCAAATGCTTTCCAGCAAAAAGCAGACAGAACAAAATCATTAAAAGGTTAGGTAACTTTAAAATTAACAGATAGTTTTTATTTTCTGAAATTATTAATATATAGTACTTAGATTTTTACAAAATAGTGTATATTTTTAAGTATGTCTAATTGAAGTTTCTTAAATGCTGCCTTGATTACAGCTAAATTAATATAGCCTTCCAACATGAAAAGTTTCCCCACCCCCATTCTAGCAGCAAAGACTTCTAAGTGTTTTAAGCCTGGGCCCTGTGTTATTTGATATAAGAATGTTGAAAAGTATTCCTGGTCCCAACATGGTTTAATTCAGAGACAGGACATAATGTCTGTCTCTGTTCTCATATATATTCAATGCATTTTTTTTTTTTTTAGTCATTACTTTTCTCCAACTCTGGCTGCCTCTGGGTGAGATATTCCATGAACTTAGTTAAAAGTATGAGATGCTTTTGAACTGCAAACAAAATGGGTTTAAATCCTGGCAAAACAGTTAACGCAACATTGAAAAAGCTAGCTAAATTCTAAGTAGGGAATTAGTTGAAAGGCCTGATTTCACTGTTTTTGCAACCAGGACACAGACTCCCATACAACCTTTTTTAAAAATTGCTTTATCTTCAGAAAAACCAGTTTTCTCAACCAAAGTTCAGTACGTTATTTTTACAGTAGCACTGTAGAAAGCTCTGACATTGACAGGTTCCAAAGAAAATGAGGCAAGATATAAAACTTAGAATACTACTCATTGAACATATGGCTAGACACTTTATTTAAAGTAAAGGACAAGGAATTCAGAAGGGTTATAATTAGAAAGAGGCTTCCTGCACTGCTCACACGAACAGGCAGCTTTCCTAGGACCCTGAATGTCTAAGACAATGGCCCCTGACATTCTGATAAATGGCCACATTGTACCAAGTCAATGAACGTGAAAAGGTACATTCCATGAGCAAAAACATTGTATATGGTGACATGGGTTTTGGAGTGTTTCCACAGAGGTGAGATAATGGATTGGGAGTGTTTTCTTTGTTGCTATGACGATCATGTCCCTCTGTAGGATGGACGACTGCACCGTGAGCTGGTGAGTTCAGCTAATGTGACAAGCTGAGGTGGGTGGAAAACAGCCTCCTTTGCTGATGGCATCAGGAAGGCCTTCCTGTCCCACCCTGTTCCATTCCATCCTTCACGCCATAACCCAGTGCCATCTTCAACGACATAAAGCATGTCTATGTCCCACCCGCTGTTTACAAAAACCCACCCGTGCTGTCTCACTGCGGTAATGTTAACTGCATAACCTGGCCCCTGGTTCTCTCGCCAGTTTCACCTTGTGCCCGTCTCCCCCGAACCAGTTTTTTGTCATTGGGAGGCTTTGTCTCTCTTTGCACAGCTGTTCCCTCTGCTTGAAATTCTCTCGCCTCCAGACCCTTGTGTCAGGTTTCAATGTGAAAATGTCAGTTCTTGACACACTCATAGCCTAAGAATGACCAGACGCACCAAAGTAAGGCAAGCATGAAAATGAGGTTTATTGAGGAGAGAAAGATAGGATTATAGAGCAAGAGCAAGATATAGGTTTACAGAGTGATACATACACCACAGATGACGACCGGACCCACTGTCACAGCAGGAAAAGAGCCCAAGGAAGGGTGCAAAAAAGGGACTTTTTTATGCTCTGCGTATTATTCTATAGTGCGTGGATTGGGACCTCCCTAGTGGCTCAGACGTCACCATGAAACCATTTTGATTGGACAGTGGGGAGTTGAATTACGCCTGCCAGTTGGTCTAGGTCAATTTCCAGACTCTGTGGTACCTGTGCTGCTTGGCCCATGGGCCAAGTCCTACAGTCATGTCCAACAGACCTTTGCGTGCTGATCTTAGCTGGCAGTAGGATGTGGACTTTGGAGTCACATTGTTATAGCAACTGTTACAGCGGGTGGTCCCGAGGACAAACCGAGCGGCACACGGAGAGTCGGAGAATCGAGGTTTATCCACCAGCGGGCTCAGAGGGGTCTCGCCACCAAATTCTGAGCCCCGTCTACCCGATTTTTCCCACTTTTATTAAGTTGGAGTGATCTGAGGGGTGGGGTCTCAGGTGGTAAGGTAATAGGTTAGTTGATGTGCCAGGTAATAGGTTAGTATTATGCTGATGCGCCAGGTAATAGGGTAGTTGATGGGCCAGGTAATAGGTTAGTGTTATACTGATGCACCAGGTAATAGGGTAGTTGATGGGCCAGGTAATAGGTTAGTGTTATGCTGATGTGGGTCTTCCCTGAGGGGTGGGGGTCTTAGGTGGCTGCTGTGCCAAGTAATGGAGTTTTCCTTCTCAACATGGCCTGGGTTTAAATTTTGGCTGTGGGAGCTTACGCCAATTATTTAACCCCATGAGCATCAGTTTTGTCACCTGTAAATTGGGATGATCATAATAAAACTGGCAAACCATGCCTTGCTCTGTCTCAAACAGCCACGATTGGTCAGTCTGTCAGGAGCACTGGGTTAACATGTGCTGGACCAGTAATTGCTAAAGAGCCCTACATACTGACCCCACACCCTCCAGGAAAACCCCAGTTTGGGAAACAGGTACAGGCACTAGATTAAGACTGGGAGGGTAGACAGAGTAATGTCACGAAAGATGTTGATTTACTCTGTAGGCAATGGGGAGTCCTTGAGGGTTTCCCTCAGCATTTTATTATGAAAAATTTTAAAGATAGACAAAAGTTGTAAAGATTTTTTTTCAGGAATACCCATATATTAATAATACTTGTCACCTAGATTCTACAATTAGCATTTTACTATACTTGCCTTATCATATATCTATCCATTCTTCCATCCCTCCATCAACTCATACTTTTTTTCCGGGGGAGAGAGGATGTATTTCAAAGTAAGATATAGACACCAGTGAAGATTCCCGAGCAAGGGAGTTACTGGCCAGCTCAGCCTCATTCCTTTACACTGTTCATTCTACCCAAGCTCCGGTCACCACACAAAAAGAAGGGTTTCATCATCCCCTTACCTTCGTGAACTAAAATAAAATTTTAAGGCTCACCCCCTGACCCACTGACTGAATGGACCCCCTTGGGGCCAAAGGAATATCCTAAAACTAAATTGCCTGCCACCAGGAGGGAGGTCAGACATATCTTATCACGCCCCCTCCTCCCTTCTTGGAGACAACCTTTGTAACCCATTAACAGGCCTAAGGGTATGCAAGACAAACCTGCAGGTCCTCAATTTATACAACAAATATATGTCTAATGGCTCATCTCTGATAAACAGCTCCTTATGTTAAAACATTCCAAGCCTTTGGACAAACCTTTATGTCTTTCACCAATTACAAGTCAAAAAATCTTTAAACCCACCTATAACCTGTAAGCACTCCCCCTTGGAGATGGCCCACCTTTTTGGGCCAAACCAATGTACGCCTCCCACGTATTGATTTATGACTTTACCTGTAACCCCTGTCTCCCTGAAATGTATAAAACCAAACTGTAACCCAGCCACAGGGAGTCCACTTGCTCAAGGCTTCTTGGGCGTGGCTCTGGGTCTTGATACTCAAATTTGGCTCAGAGTAAATCTCTAAATTATTTTGCAGAGTTTGGCTTTTTTGTTGTTGTTGTTAACACCTTTCACAATTACTCACCCTAACATCCCTCAGCCTGTATTTTGTTTTGCAGATTTGAAACAGATGACTCAGAAAATCATAAGTTGTCTGTGAAGGAGCTCAGGTTATACCACCCCAAAATATGGCTCTGATTTGAACTAAAATCCCCAAGATCAACAGGCTTTGGACGAGACTTTTGCCCTGACTACATAAAAACAGGACGGATACACCAAGGAGAACAACCGTCCTGTTTTCCTGGCTGTTATCTCATCATCCGTTAGAGAAAGAAAACCAAAATGTAACCACACACGAGCAGACCCCCTTACAAGATAAGGACTGTCCAAAGATCATTTCAATTCCAAGAAAACTATGTACAAGCTAAATTCTGCTCCCAGATCTAATCATTCTCCCTGGTAATCATTTATTGCCCCTCCGTAGAATTCTTCAGCTCCACTTCCATGATCTGTTTTACCAGGATCCAAGCCCCCATTCTTTCTGTAACCTTACGAGGGTATCTAAGCTTCTGGACCCCGTTGGGATATTGGGCAATCTCTCTGATTCTCACTGTGTACACAGTAAATAAATCTGTAATCCCTTTCTCTTATTAATCTGCTTTATTGTGAGTTGCTCTTTTTTCTTTTCTTTTTCTTTTTCTTTTTTTTTTTTTTTTTGAGACAGAGTCTCACTCTGTTGCCCGGGCTAGAGTGCCATGGCATCAGCCTAGCTCACAGCAACCTCAAACTCCTGGGCTCAAGCGATCCTCCTGCCTCAGCCTCCCAAGTAGCTGGGACTAGAGGCATGTGCCACCATGCCCAGCTAATTTTTTCTATATATCTTTTTAGTTGTCCATATAATTTTTTTCTATTTTTAGTAGAGACGGGGTTTCGCTCTTGCTCAGGCTGGTCTCAAACTCCTGAGCTCAAACAATCCTCCCGCTTTGGCCTCCCAGAGTGCTAGGATTACAGGCATGAGCCATTGAACCTGGCCTTGTGAGTTGCTCTTTCAGCGAACCTGTAGGAGGCCCAAGGCCTCGGTCCCTGCATCTACATGAACAAAGGCAATCACCTACATGTTAGGTTGTTTTACAGTAACCTCCCCTTATCCATGGGGGGGCTACATTCTGAGACACCCAGTGGACACCTGAAACTGAGGATAGTCTTAAACCCTAATATATGTTTTGTTTTATATATACATACCTATGATAAAGTTTAATTTATAAATTAGGAACAGTAAGAGATCAGAAACTATAGCTAATAACAAAATAGAATAATCATAACAATATACTGTAATAAAAGCTATGCAAATGTCATCTCTCTTTCTCCAAATATCTTATCGTACTGTACCGTGGGTAGCTGAAACCGCAGAAAGTAAAATCGTGGATAAGGGGGATTATTGTATTTTGGTTTTAGCTTGATTAAACTCCTAAAAGTAAATTTAAATGTCATAATATATGCTGGTAGTGACAAACCAAACAGAACAAAGGACCATAAAGAAAAGTTTAATAGGCTCCCCTCCCGCTCCATCCAATACTGTCACTGAGGGCTAATTACAGTGGATAACTCTTCCCCTATCCGACATTCAGTCTCCCCCTGGGAATGACACCAGTTCTCACAAGGAAACTTCCTCCTCATTTCAGATTGTGTGATTGCGATGGGGACTGACTCCACGGTTCCCAGCCCCTCCCTCTGGGATAGGCCCATGGATGAGGTCCAGGCACCCACAGCGTTTTATTTCCTGGGCCATTGTGATTGGTTAAGAGATGGGCAAGTGTCCTGGGCCAAAGCAACAAGACTCAAACCCAGGACTTTTTGAGAATTATTGAGCAAGAGGATCTTTCTTTCCATGGGGGCTGCTCAACTGTAGGAATAAAAATATTTCATGGCCAGGGGGCAATTTGTGTAGAAATTGCCCAAGAATTAAGCTAGAAAATATAAATGGCCAGCCAAGAAATTTATAGAAGGAAGGAGGGAGGAAGAGGAGAGAAAGGGATTTTTGAGCACATCCGTTGAGCACCTAGATCACATCATTGGAGCATCCAGCTGTCCCTGAACCCAGTCCCTATAGACTTTTCAGTTATGAGTCAAAATTTCTGCATTTATTGCTGAAGCCAGTCTGGTTTGTGTTTCTGTCCCTTGTTATTGAACAATCACTTTCTATATATATTAATATATTTTTAAGTTAATGTATATCTTTTCATTTCAATATATTTCTCTAGACTTTGAGATGGCCAGTACTGAATTCCTATGTGCAGACCAGGATTTTTGTCCGAATATAGGAATTTCCACAAAGACTCTTCAAAACTGGGCACTGACTGGCCGGGTGCAGTGGCTCAAGTCTGTGATCCCAACACTTTGGGAGGTTGAGATGGGTGGATCGCTTGAGGCCAGGAGTTCCACACCAGCCTGGGGAACATAGCAAGACCCTGTCTCTACCATACATTTTTTTTAATTAGTCAGGTATGGTGGTGCGCTCCTGTAGTCCCAGATACTAAGGAGGCTGAGGCAGGAGGATCACTGAAGCCCCGGAGTTTGAGGTCACTGTAACCTATGATTGCACCACTGCACTCCATTCAGCCTGGGTGACAGAGCGAAACCCTGTCTCAAAAGAAAAAAAGAAAAAGAAACTGGGTACTGACGATGGTCATAACTATAGATTTTTGTTAATTCTGGTTTCTCTGGGCAAACATACCTATAGTTAAAAACAGGTGGGCAGAAGGTGGGTGGGAAGCGTGGATAGAGCTTTGTGGAGGAGAGAAAAATATGTGACTCTTTGACCAAAAAGTAAAATAACAGGCACTAGAACTTAGAGAAATCACGGTTAGATTTATTCTGAGCCAAGTTTGAGGATTTAAACCCCGGAACACAGACTCAGTATAGACGGAGAATGTATCCCGAAGTAGGTTACATGAGACACAGTATATATCCATTTTCTAACAGGCGGACACGTTTGGCACAGAAGGTAGTGATGAGGAAAAACCCCCATCTATTACTTAGCACAGCAGCCACCTGAGACCCCCACCCCTCACGGAAGACCCACATTAGCATATGACTAACCTAACATCTAGCACATCAGCATAACACTAAACCTAATCACCTGGTGCAAGACAGTAACCTAACACCTAGTACAGTAACGTATCACTAACCTAACATCCGGCATATCAGCATAACACTAATCCTATTGCCTAGTGCGAACACTAAACTTACTACCTGGCGGGCATTAGGCACCCGATTTAATAAAAATGGGAAAAATTGGGTAGACAGTGGTCAGAATTTGGTGGTGAGACCCCTCTGAGCCCGCCGGCGAATAAACGTTGATTCTCCGACTCTCCGTGTGCCGCTCGGTTTGTCCTTGGGACCACCCGCTGTAACACTTGCCCTAACAGTAGGAGAAACTCCACTCCTGTGCCCAGTGAGGTCTGCATGAGATAAGGTGAGTATGTGGCCCAGTGGGAGGGAGGAGGGGGAGGCACCTTCGGGTCTGGCGGAGGGTCCGCTGGAGGGCGCAGATTCTATCCTGCCTTTGTTCCACATCTGATAAACAGGCTTATAAGCAGTACCTGCGGTGAAATATTTAACGAACTCCAGTTTCATGGCAGGTCAGCTTTAGTTTGTAGGCTTAGGTTTTATTACCCATGCGCCATCGTGGACCTTGGTTAAAATTTTCTTATCAATTTGCCTTTTTCTGACAACCGTGCCAGCCGTGAAAACCCAAAAGGGATTACGGAATTGTTATGAAGTCCTCGGCTTTCCACGTGACCCCAGACTTCCCACCCACATTAGAAGGGGTCTCCAGCTTCAAACCTTCTCTGTGCCTCCTCTCAGTCCCCTCCTTAAAGCCGCGTGAGGATGTAGGTAACGTAGGTACAGGGGCCAGCTGCTCCGCGCAGGGAAGGCAGATAACAAACCAGGCTGGCCTTGGGGAGAAGGGACTGGAGCAGATAACCGTCCTTGAAAAAGGATAAGAAGCTGACAAATATCACGTGTCTATGGGAAAGCCAGAGAGATCACTATAGAACAAGAGAAGAAAACAGCCCTGACCTAGCCCTTGGGCGGGGGAGGGAAGGATGTGGGGGGGGTGGGAGAGGCCTGCAGGGTCCTAGCAATTTAGAGAGGAAGGCAGGGGGGCTGGGGGTTCATAATTCACCTCCCAGCTGCTTCTCAGGCCTACTTAGCAGGGACGTGTCTGCGCTCCCTTCATTCGGGAAACTGATGTACCAGGCTTCAAAATTAATGATACATTTGATTCAAGGAGGTTAGAAAAAAGAAAAAAAAATTAATCATAAAGCTAAGACATACACTACTTACTGTGTGCCAGGTACTAGTCGAAGTGCTTTTCAAACATTAACCATTTTAACTCTGTCCAAAAAAAAACAGAGTTGGACAGTAGTTAAAGTAGTGAATGAAATCAAAATATTTTACCCCAAAATATATTTCTTTTACATATTTGGAGAGGGCTGTGTAGAGAGCCAGCAAGCAGAAGTAGCCCTGCCATGCTGTGGTTTGTGGAGGAGATTAAATAAACACCTTCTATTCTCTCTAGCTGCTACCCCTGAGAGTTCATCTACATAACAAGACCACCTTTGCGAGCCAAGCCTCCTCTGTCTTCTTCCCGGAACCTGACCAGCCAGAATAACAGGGTACCGGGTTCACCACTATAACCTGTATTTGGCCATGCCCGGAGCCCCCATTCTTTCTGTGACATAAAGATGGTCTATAAGCGTCTGCACCCCATTCTGGGGTTTGGGGAATCACTCTGCGATTCTCTCCCGTGCGCACGTTAATGCATTGGATGCCATTTCTGCTATTAATCTCCTTTTGTGAGTTTAATTTTTCGGCAAACTAGAGGGCAAAGCGGAAGCTTTCCCTTGGCCTCCATAGTGGCAAAAACAAAGAAACAAATTAACAATCAAAACCAGGTTTTATTCAACAACTATTGCAATAGCAGAAAAGAGACCTTAGTATAGAAATGGGCTCGATTCCAAATACAACAAAGGCGAGTGGCAATTTATAGCCCAGAAACAGGGTAGGGGGTCAATGACTGGAAAATTACTAACAGGAAACATCAGGGGTAGGGGTAGGGATTCTGGTTAAACTGACCTAAGGAGATTCTTGCTGCAGGCAGGCCAGGGTCTGACACCCCCTGGTGGGATGGTGCAGGGGAAGGAATGTGATCAGATCTCAAGGGTGGGGGATTCTGGCTCAACTGCATTCCATTCGTTAGCAGGATTCTTGCTAAAATTGGGCGACACAGTCTGTAATCCCAGCACTTTTGGAGGCTGAGGTAGGAAGATCGTTTGAGGCCAGAAGTTTGAGACCAGCCTTGGCAATGTAGTGAACACCCGCCTGGAATGACAGAGACCCTATCTTAAAAAAAAAAAGCGACACAAAGGACTCAGAAGCCTAAAATGTGAGACCTAACTGGGAAGAGGACTCAGAGGAATTTCACTAAAGTTTTGTCAAGGAGGGACTTTCTGTCAACCGTTAAAACAACTGTGAAACCGTCCATATTTAAATAATGTAGAGCCACAAGGTATAAATAGTAATCAAAGTCTGATTTTCTGAGAGGGGTCTCTTTCTCTCCGTTCCCTGGGCTAGAGTACCGTGGCATCAGCCTAGCTCACAGCAACCTCAAACTCCTGGGCTCAAACGATCCTTCTGCCTCAGCCTCCCTAGTGGCTGGGACTACAGGCATGCACCATGATGCCTGTCTAATTTTTTCTATTTTTTTGTAGACAGCAGAGTCTTGCTCTTGCTCAGGCTGGTCTCAAACTCCTGGTCTCAAGCGATCTTCCCGCCTCAGCCTCCCAAAGTGCTAGGATTACAGGCGTGAGCCACCTCACCAGCCAGGTTTTTATTTTTGAAGGCCTCTGTGTCATGTAAAACTTTGGTTAAGTAAATCTGTTATGCCTTTTTCTTGTTAACTGGTCTTTTGTTTTGAGTGTCAGCCCCTATGATGGGCAAAGAAAAGTGTCACACCTTCGCATCTCTGCATTGCCTAATAAACCACCCCAAAATGTAGTGGCTGAAACATCAACGATTTATGATTTTTCATGATTCTGTGAGGTGGTTAGGTGATTCCTTGGGTGGTCTCACCGAGGGTCATTCACAAAGCTGCATTCAGCTGGAAGATAAGTTGGCCTAACTCACATGTCTGGCAATTATGCTACTGTTGGCTAGGGCATCTGTGTGGCCTTTCATCTTCCTGTAGGCATGGCGGTCTCAGGGCAGCACTCCAAGACAACAAGGCAGAAGCTGCAAGACCTTTTGAGGCCTCAGCGTGGAAGTTGTTACAACGTCACTTCCACCCCATTCTATCGATCAAGGCAAGTCATAGGCCAGTCCAAATTCAGGGGCGGAGACATAGACGCTACCTTTAGATGCAAAGAGTGTCATATTGTACACGTGCATGTATACAGGGAGGGGAGGAACTCTCACACCCACATTTACAGACTGCCACAAATCATGTGTCAACATTACATTGAACTTGTTAACAAGGAATGAGCAAAAGCAAAAAAAGCTGACACAAAGTATGCTTTTAGAGAGGGAACTCTTACAAAAAAGGGCAAAGGTGGAGGAACTATATCGCAAGATTAGGTTCGAGAAAGAAATAGCTGGTTAAAGATTGTTGGGCTATTCACAAAGCTGGTTAAAGATTGTTAGGCTATAAAACTTTCATGACTTTATTAATTGTTTGGGTTAAATTCTAACTTCACAAACAAGGCTGTGAATCAGACATATCATCAATGAATGACGACATCAAACAACAAAATTCTGCTCCTATCAACAGATTGCTCAAGTTGTTATTAGTATATGGATAATGTAACTTGGCCTTTTCTTAAATTTTGGACACTTTTTCTCTTTTCAACCCATGTCTCTTTTGACATCCTGGCTTCCTGGATAAACATACCATGGTAAAAATTAAACGTCTGTTGAGCACCTGATGTATACAGTTAAATCTTTCCTACCAAACAATCCTGTTTGCGGCATTTTTTTGAGTGTAACACCAAGCGGATATAACAGCACACATCCAAATTTATTTATTTATTTATAATTTTTTTTTTTTTTGAGACAGAGTCTTGCTCTGTTGCCCAGGCTAGAGTGCCGTGGCGTCAGCCTATCTCACAGCAACCTCAAACTCCTGGGCTTAAGCGATCCTACTGCCTCAGCCTCCCGAGTAGCTGGGACTACAGGCATGTGCCCCCATGCCTGGCTAATTTTTTTCTATATATATTTTTAGCTGTCCATATGATTTCTTTCTACTTTTAGTAGAGACGGGGTCTCCCTGTTGCTCAGGCTGGTCTCAAACTCCTGCCTCGGCCTCCCAGAGTGCTAGGATTACAGGCATGAGCCACTGTGCCCGGCCCACATCCAAATTTAAATCATAATTTTCTTGACTTTCTAGATTTTTTCTTGGTCTGTTTTTATTTAATTTAACTCACTTTAATTTATTTTAGAGACAGGGTCTTGCTATGTTGCTCAGCCTGGGGCACAGTGGCTGTCCACAGTTGTGATCCCACTACTGACCAGCATGGGAGTTTTCACCTTCTCCGTTTCCAACCTGGGCCAGTTCATTTCTCCTGAGACAACCTGGTGGTCCCCTGCTCCCAGAAGGTCACCATACTGATGCCAAACTTAGTGCGGACACTGATAGGCTTAGTGCACCACAGCCCAAGACACCTGGGCTCAAGCTATCCTCCTGCCTCAGCCTCCCAAGTAGCTGGGACTACAGGCACACACCACAACATCTGGCTAATTTTTCTATTTTTAGTAGAGACGGGATCTCGCTCTTGCTCAGGCTGGTCTCGAACTCCTGAGCTCAAATGGTCGTCCTGCCTTGGTCTCCCAGAGTGCTAGGATTACAGGCGTGAGCCTGGCCTCCAAGAAATTTTGTATCACAGTAAAAAGTGATCTTTAATGGTTTGTCTGTATTTTTCATCATGTTTAGTACAATCCCGTAAACCTTTAATAACACCATGGGACCCATACAAAGTGCCACTAGTGATGCTGCAAGTGCTCCCAAGAAGCAGAGAAAAGTCATGACAGTAGAAGAAAAAGCTGAATTGCTTGGTATGTGCTGTAGATTGAGCTCGGTAGCGGCAGTTGCTGCCTTTTCAGATATGATTCATCTTGTAAACAGACAACATGAACTTCCGGTTTCGATAAATATTGTATAGTCCTATAAATGTGTTTTTTCTTCCTTATGATTTTCTTAACACTTTTCTTTTCTCTAGCTTACTTTATTGTGAGCATACAGTATATAATACATGTAACATAAAATATGTGACTTTATGTTATTGGTGAGGCTCTAAAAGTGACACAGATCTTCCACTGCGCAGGGGCAGCAACCCAACCCTTGAGTTGGACAAGGGTAACTATACTGATGGAAAGTTTTGCAAAAGTACTTTTGTACGTAACTCATATGAATGAGGGGAAACTGCTGTGCTTGTATTTATCATATACCACCTCATATCCCCCTAGAATATGAAAGCAATAAAAGTATTTTTTCCATCAACTCATCAAATGATCCAGCCACCCTGCACCCTTTTCCTCTGTGAAATCTATTTTGATACCAGTGGCCAGGCCCTCTTCACTGTTTTTCTACTAATTTATTTGAGAAAACATCTCAGACTTTTTCTAATTCATAAGAAAGTTAGATGGGTCTTGGCAAGTTCCAGGATGCCAAGAATTCGGGATGAAGGTGTGAAAAGAGTTTATGGGAATTAGTGAGCGAATAAGGGTGGAGGACTGACAGCACAGACACCAAGTCGAGAACAATGCTTAGTTGGAGGGATAACGGAGATGGCAAGGTCAGGTGTGTGGCCCTTCTACCCCCATGTACATTGTCATATAGGGCAGAACACAGACTTAGTAGAACCAGATCAGAATCCAGGAGGTGAAGCCTGGCCTCTGGTTTACCAGCTCTGTGGTCGAGGATGTACCAGCCTCCCCATGATATGACCTTGGGCCGTGGTCCATTTGATAAAACATACCACCATAGCCCTGTTCCATCACATCAGCATTCTGCCAGGATGTTTACTCTCTCACTCTCAGCTTTTACCAGTTTCTGTAACCCGAACAGACTCCACAGGAAGCCCACTTCCTCCCTAAGAGGCCAGCCAAGAGGAGAGCAGCGCTCAGACGTGTTAACCCTGACCTCTCAGTCCAACCCCTGATTGCAGAGGATAGCTTCTACGCGTCACGTTCTACTCCGTCAGCAGATGTGTGCCTGTACCAGCTCCTGTTGACACAAACCCATAAGGACTGTGAGGCTAGTCTCTGGATTTCCTATTGGAGATAATGAAGGATAGTTAGAATAATGGGTAGGAAAAGAAAGGCCCTAAATAGTACCTGGACGCCTTCCCAAAACCACGGACCAAGGGATCCCAAACCAGACAAGAAAAGAGGTTCCCAGGCTACTGATCGGGGCAGCTTAGTCAATAATCCTGTTTCTATTGTCAACCCAGTTGAGAGACTGAGGCAAGAGTCTCAATCGGTCGAGGTTTGTTGAGACAGAGCTTTGAGGGTGCGCCTGGGAAAACACAAGTCACAGACACAACTGTGGCCTGTGCTCTTCAGAGAGGTTTTCAGGCGCCGCAGTATTTACTCATTTGTTTAAAGGGGAAAAGGCATGCAGGGAGAGGACGGCCAGTGAGGCAAATGGTTACATTCCCTTGAAATTTTAATAGTGCCCAGAAAATATATGCGGTGGCAGGGGCAGAACCTGCAGTCTTAAGACCACATATGGCCTCCCAGGTTCTTAAATGTGGCCTTTGACTGAATCCAAATTTTACGAAACAAATCCTTTCATTTTCATTAATACATTTTTGCTCATCTTTTATATTTTTATTTATTTTTAAAATGAATGTATTTAAAATACCAAAGAATAAAATAAGTTTCAACGAAATAATTCTCCCCGGTTGACCTGCACAATTTGAACATTAGTAAGCCATAAGGGCTACATTGACGGCTGCTACACTCATGACTCAGTTCTAACTTCCTCTGCCTGACTGGCGCCAAGACCGCATGAGGCTGGTTGGCGAGAGTTTATCTGGGTCGAGTACAGCAGTCTGTTATCAGCCTTTGACAACAGTGCACTGTGTTTCTGTTTGAAGTGGAATTTGTGAATAGCTGCACAGCTCGACAGTAATTTTTAAATCTGTCTGCTTAACAGCGCATTGTGTCAAAGGAGACCAAGAGAAGGCTGAAGAAAACAGATTTTTTAATGAGGATTGGGAATTGCAATATTATTTTGTTTCTGCTAAAGATAAGATGATTTGCTCGATTTGTGATACTGCCACTATCAACATTAAAGAAATTCAATGCTCATCAGCATGATAACACTCATAAGGACCACAAATATTTTAAATTAGAGGGAGAGATTTTATGAAGAACAGAGTTAGCAATGTGAATTATTGAAAGAAGTTTTCTATAAAAACTTCTTAGCATCTTAGATGCTGTCTCACACTGAAGCGGCTTATCCCAGCAGCACCCTGACAAAACAGACGGCAGGAGCAGCTGGTGGTTCCAACTGGACACAGTCAGGGGTCAGAGGACTAACTGCCCAGGCAGGTGTATGTGTGTGGACTGTCCTCAAAGACTGGGGAATCCTTCCCTTTTTTATACCTGTATTTAGCCCATTGTCTATTATCACATATTTCTCTCATAAAGAGAGTGTAAGCTATTCTTATAAGGGTCACCTTTGTTTTACAGCTTCTGAAAGTTACATCCGTGCTAAGGCGGCCTTGCCTGCTAGGAATCCCAGGCATACTGCTAAGTGATGGTCCTATCAGCTCTGCGCAAGATGCTCAAGTCAGGCTTATGGCGGCTGTGAAATGTAATATACGAAATGGTGTCACTCTGGTTCGGAGCTCTAAGATGCAGTCGTGACTGCTTGCACAACCTGCAAAAATGCAAGGGGGAAAAAAGAAAAGAAAGAAAAACAGGAACTTGCCTTGGTGCTTTGAGCTGTGCCAAACCACCACAACCACAACATCCTGGAGAAGAGCTCAATTTCACCAGTGCTACAACTCCTGATAAGCAACAGACGATGAACTGTGAACTCATGCGCTAAGCCAGCTGCCTTCACCAATGATAATTCTTTCAAAATAACTTGTGTCATCACCCTTAGCTTTCTTTTAAAAATCCCTACTCCTCCGCTTCCTCTCTTCAGAACACAATTTGGTTTCTAGCCAAATCTGTGTCTCCCACATTGAAATTCCAAAGACCCCTGTCAACTACCTTATCTTAACTGTTTTGTAATCTGGTCTTTTGCCTCTTCTTGGTAGACACTAATGTGGATGCGATAGTCATGATGTGTCTCTTATAGTGTAGTGTGCATAGTAAGAAAGATTTTATTCAAGGGGCAGGGGCAGGGGCATCACGATGGGAGTAGGGACCACTGCGATGGAATTCTGCAGCAAGGGAGAGAGGTCGTACACAACTCCAAACGCAGCAGGGTCAGGCAAGTGGAAGTTTATAGCCAAGGAGCAGGGAGGGGGCCAGTGGTTGGAAAATTACTAAGGGGCAGGCATAACAGGATTCTTGCTGCACGTGGGCCAGGGTATTCAGACATCACCTGAGGGATAGAGGGGGTGAGGGACCTAGTCAGAGATTAAGGGGGATCAGATATCAAAGGTGGGGATTTTGGTTAAACTGACTTAGCAGGATTCTTATTAAAATTGGACAATGCCGAGAGGAACATGGAAGTCCAAAAGTTGAGGCCTACTTGAAAGAGAGTTTCGGGAGAGCCTGAGTAGAGTTTGGTCAGGGAGGGAGTCTTTGTCTCAGGTCATTGAGCTCAGCAATGTTCCAGGTTTGACATCAGTGACTTCATCTTGGGCTACTGGCTCCATGTTGAATTGCTGACAAACTTTGAGACCCACAAAGAAACTGTGAGAAACAATTCCTTTACAAACAACCATGTTCTCAACAAAATACAATACAAGGAAATTGGTCCTAATCTTTATGAACACTCTGTATATAGTTTTTTCTTGACTAACTGACCGAGATGCATCTTTCTACCAATGATGAAAGATTTCTTTGTTTTGGCTGGGCATGGTGGCTCATGCCTGTAATCCTAGCACTCTGGGAGGCTGAGGCAGGTGGATTGTTTGAGCTCATGAGTTTGAGACCAGCCTGAGCAAGAGTGAGACCCCATCTCTACTAAAAATAGAAAGAAATTATCTGGGCAACTAAAAATATATATAGAAAAAATTAGCCGGGCATGGTGGCACATATCTGTAGTCCCAGCTACATGGGAAAATGAGGCAAGAGGATTGTTTGAGCCCAGGAGTTTGAGGTTGCTGTGAGCTAGGCTGATGCCACGGCACTCTAGCCTGGGCAACAGAGCAAAACTCTGTCTCAAAAAAATAAATAAATAAAATAATAAAAATAATAAAAGAAAACATGCCGATTTTATTAGGTTTACCTGGATGTAGTTTTATTAGTTTCACCTGTACACAAGAGGATGAAGTCCCCAGAAGTAGCCAAAGTAAGATGCTTTTATTCTTTTTAGACAAAGAATGATAAATTTGAGAAGAAATGACACAACAAAAGGGATGTTAATGGAAAAGAACCCAAACTCTGTAAAATAATTTAAAGAGATTTATTGCAAGCCAAATGTGAGTGACTGTGGCCCAGAGAGCCAAATTGAAGAAGCCTTGAGCAAGTGGTCCCGCAGTGGCTGAATTACAGTCTGGCTTTATACGTTTTAGGGAGACAGGTATTACATATAAAATCATAAATCAATACGTGGAAGGCATGTATTGGTTTGGCCCAGAAAGGCAGGACACCTCAAGTGGGAGTGGGGAGGTTACAGGTCAGTTTAAAGATTTTTTGATTTGCAATTGGTTAAATAAATGAAGGTTTTTGTAAAGGTTTGGAATGTTTTAAGGGTGTCAGTTAATGGAAACTCAAGTGATCTGTTTAGTAAATTGATGCCCGAAGGTGTGGTTTAAGCTTGGTCTTGCATGGCCTTAGGCCTGCTAATGATTTACTATCTTGTTACAAAGAATATCTCCAAAAGGGATGGGGCATAACTAGGCGTGTCCTCGTGGCCAGCAACTCACCTGGAAGGTTTTTCTGGAGTCCCCTTGGCCAAGTGGGGTTCCATTCAGTTAGCTGGGAGGCTTAAGATTTTATTTTAGTTTGCAGGGATCTGGCTAGGGGCAGTAAATTTCTAAGAGTGTCACCAGGAGATATATTGGGAGCTGTAAAACTAGTGGAAGACAAGGTTCACTTTGTTAGGTGTATTTTTTCAGGCCCTTTATACCCCCGAATTCCCAGGCTATTTTCTCTCCTTGGTAAGGCAAGGGCACCCCTCCTGTTACCGCAAGCTTGCTGCAAGCAGGAAAAGACAGGTCAGCTCACCTTTTCTGAAACTACAATTTTTCCAATATTTTCAACTTAAAATAATCAATATACCAATCTGGGATATTTTGGAATGGCATATCCTTCGCTCTTTCAACTTCTTGTAGGACCTATTATGTTTTCAAGGAGACTCCCTAGGAGGAGGGGGAGGAGGCAATCGCCTCCCTCCCCTTCATGAAACAAAGAAAGCTTGATCCTTTCCACCGGACTCTGCCCCACCGGCACCTTCCCTGCTAAATTCTCCCAGTGCTTCCGCCCCTGGCCCCGAATCAAGAGATTGTACGTGTATGAAACGTTATGGAAGTTCAGGAGAATTAAGGAGGGTCAACTAATAAGACACAAAACCAACACTCCACAGACAAAAGAGAAGGCGTTTTTTAAGAATTGCAATTCAGGAGACACAAGTCTAGCAAGCAGCTAAATCATTTTGCACCCAGGTGAGGCTAGGTAGGGGCTCGTGAAGGTTTCCTGCAAGTTTGCACAAGTGGAAGCCTTTAGCATAATCTGCGATTAACAAAAGGCCTGTGGACCTGAAAGGAGGAAGCCTAGGGCAAAACAGAGTTTATTTGGACAAAGTTGAGGACTGCAAGGCAGGACACACCAAGTTGCCTTGGGGAGTGCCCTGGAGAACAAAAGAGGCTTGAGTTTTGAAAGCAAATCAGGAGAACGGGGATTGCAAAAGTTTTTCATCAGGAATTCTCATGGGTTTACAGAAATAACACTGGTTAGTGATTGGCTGTGCATGGTTGAACTATCGGGTGTGTGGCATTTTATGGATACTTGGAGTCAGTCTAGAGCCTACATAGTAAGTGGCTTCAAGAGGTAATTATTTGGTCAGCGCAGGGGCTCAGCATTTTGGGAGGCTGAGACAGGAGGATTTCTTAAGTTCAGGAGTTCAAGACCAGCCTGAGCAAAAGGAAGTCCCCATCTCTACTAAAAATTAGCCGGGTGTGGTGGTGGGCATCTGTAGCCCCAGCTACACGGGAGGCTCACTTGAACCCAGGAGTTTGAGATCAGCCTGAGGAAGAGCGAGACCTCGTTTCTACAAAAAATAGAAAAAACTAGCCGGGCATGGTGTTGCATGAGTGTAGTCCCACCTACTCGGGAGGCTGAGGCAGGAGGATCGCTTGAGCCCAGGAGTTAGAGGTTGCCGTGAGCTATGATGATGCCACTGTGCTCTAACCAGGGTGACAGAGAGAGACTGTGTCAAAAAAAAAAGGTAATTATTTAGCTCTAGGGGGAATGTCGTGACTGCTGTTTCATTCCAGTGCCTCTCTGTGCCTGACAATTTAAATGGGCTCCTGTTCCTCAAATAAAAAGTTGTTTTATTTCCCCTACAGGCCGATCGACATTTGAGGATGTCTCCAGGAGATGATCTGCTTAATTTAGCTCATTGGTCTCCTCGGGAGGTTTGTGATCAGGCCCGGTGCAAACAGTTCTAACAGAACGCAGCTGCTTCTTCGGGGCGTTTTTTGATTTGGCCCAATTCAAAAGGTCTGATTGAACCTGGACGTGCACGCGATTGCAACTGGCGTGCGACTCCTCACGCCCTCCTGATCCTTTCTCCGGACCTCTGACAATCGTCTCCACGCTGGATTTCTTTTCACGGTACTGTGAGTCAAATATAGCAGTAATTATCGCAGTAGCAACTGTTACTAATCATGCTATAGAACGAGTTGTAGGAAAATTGCTAGAACATCTTTTATATGACATGCATCTTTATATAGTCACCAAAGCAATACCTGGATATGTTCCTGTACCATATTCCAGAAACCCCCCTACCCACAGCCCACCGACCACCCCCGCCCCCCTCCCCGCCTCCAGCCCGCACCCCTGCTACTCCCTTCAGAAATGACTCTGAACTTTTAAAATAGATTTCAAGAAACAAAGACAGGAGTGGTCTGACAGGTTAGGTAGGATTCTCTGACTTTCTGAGTCTTTTTTTTTTTCTCTTGCAACCTAGTCTCACTTTGTTGCCCAGGCTAGAGTGCCGTGCTGTCAGCCTAGCTCACAGCAACCTCAAACTCCTGGGCTCAAGCGATCCTCCTGCCTCAGCTTCCTGAGTAGCTGGGACTACAGGCATGTGCCACCATGCCTGGCTAATTTTTTCTGCATACATTTTTAGTTGTCTGGCTAATTTCTTTCTATTTTTAGTAGAGACGGGGTCTCTTGCTCAGGCCGGTCTCTAACTCTTGAGCTCAATGATCCACCCGCCTCGGGCTCCCGGAGTGCTAGGATTACAGGCGCCCAGCCTTCCTGAGTCTTTTGCACCTGAAAGATTGTCACCTCCCTCCAATCAAAGCCCTCAGGGCATGGAAGGACATCTATTGTCTAAGGATTTTTATTTCCTTATAAGAACCTTTGTCCAAAAGTCAAACCTTGCCAGATATAAACCTCAACAACTGCATTAGTGGATGGAGAAGATCTGTGGCGAAGGGAAGGTCTGATTAAGAATATTCTAGGGGTACCTCCTCATCCCTCTTCCTCACTTTCCCCTCCCCCTTCTGTCACACATTCCAGAGCTTCAGTTGCCACCTTCCTGGTAAGGACCCCCCAGAGCTCTCCCCTGTGATCCTACCCTACAGCCAAGAGCATCCTGTGCTCTCTTAGCATCAGTGCCACTCTGGTGCCCAAACAGAAACTGAACCTTGATTTCCTGATCTTACTTGTGTTAATGGAAAAAAAACTGTGAACTCTGTAAATAATTTAAAGAGGTTTATTCTGAGCTGAATGTGGGTGACCGGCCCAGAGGACATGGCCTCAGGAGGTCCTGAGACAATGTGCTGGCGGTAGCTGGGTTATAGTTTGGTTTTACATACTCACAGAGACAGGAATTATGATACATATAAGACCCTGAGTCAATACGTGGAGGGCGTATGTTGGTTTGGCCTGAAAAGGCGGAACATCTCAAAGTGGGAGAGGGAGCTTACAGGCTATGGGTGGTGGTAGGTCCAGAGCTGAGTGAGAGACACACGAAGCCTCATGTGTAGCCAAATGCTGTTTATTTTGAGCCTTGTGTTTTATGGAGGGTTTTTCCGGGGGAGTAAGGGAGTGGGCCAGAACAGCCATTCGTAATAAATTCTTTTTCAAACAACCAGCTCCTAGGACCCCTGCTCGCCCCCGACACATTCATCCTTCAGCTCTGGCCAGATAGGGAGGGACAAACTTCATCCCTCACGACGGGGGGAGCGGGGAATGCTGGCTGCAGCTGTCTGTTAGGTTTACGATGTCCGATGTCCGGGGACTCTCCAGACTCTTGCGGCTATTGTTTTACAAGCCTAAGTTTTCCATTAACTGCATTCCGTTCTATACAACCTTTTCAGGTTCCCACCTGGAACAAACCTAACAGGTGGATTTAAAGATTCTTTGATTTGTAATTGGTTAGCAGGATCCTCTACATTTTTGGCCTTAGGGACCATTTTCATGAAAGACAATTTTTCCATGGACAGGAGAGGAGGGCATTGTTTCAGGCTGATTCAAACGCATTACATTTATTGTGTACTTTATTTCTGTTATTGCATTGTAATGTATAATGAAATAATTATACAACTCACCATAGGTTGGGGACTCCTGGGTTAAAGAAATGAAGCTTTGTCTCTAAAGGCTTGGAATTTTTTTTTTTTTTTTAATTTCAGCATATTATGGGAGTACAAATGTTTAGGTTACATATGTTGCCTTTGCCCTGCCTGAGTCAGAGCTTCAAGCGTGTCCATCCCCCAGACGGGTGCACACCACACCCATTAGGTGTGAATATACCCATCCCCTCTCCCCACTCTCATCTGCCTGACACCTGATGAATGTTACTACCATTTGTGCACTTAAGTGGTGGTCGGTTAATACCAATTTGATGATGAGTAACATGTGATTGGTTTTCCGTTTTTGTGATACTTCACTTAGTAGAATGGGCTCCAGCTCTATGCAGGATAATTCAAGAGGTGCTAGATCGCCATTGTTTTTTTGTGGCTGAGTAGTACTCCATGGTATACATATACCACATTTTGTTTTTTTTTTTTTTTTTTTTTTTTGAGACAGAGTGTCACTTTGTTGCCCGGGCTAGAGTGAGTGCCGTGGCATCAGCCTAGCTCACAGCAACCTCAAACTCCTGGGCTTAAGCGATCCTACTGCCTCAGCCTCCCTAGTAGCTGGGACTACAGGCATGAGCCACCATGCCCGGCTAATTTTTTTGTATATATTTTTTAGTTGGCCAGATAATTTCTTTCTATTTTTTTTTTTTTTTTTTTAGTAGAGACGGGGTCTCACTCTTGCTCAGGCTGGTCTTGAACTCCTGACCTCGAGCGATCCACCCGCCTCGGCCTCCCAGAGCTAGGATTACAGGCGTGAGCCACCGCGCCTGGCCCATATACCACATTTTGTTAATCCACTCATGTATTGATGGGCACTTGGGTTATTTCCACATCTTTCCAATTGTGAATTGTGCTGCTATAAACATTTTTTTTTCTCGTGCGGATGTCTTTTTTTTTCGAATGTCTTTTGTTCCTTTAGGTAGATGCCCAGTAATGGGATTGCAGGATCAAATGGTAGTTCTACTTGTAGCTCTTTAAGGTATCTCCATATTACTTTCCATAGAGGTTGTACTAGTTTGCAGTCCCATAAAGGCTTAGAATGTTTTAACTTAAGGATGTCTGTTAATCAGAGACAAGCCTGGAGACATTTACCGAAACCCAAGAGTTCTCTTAAGTCAATGGATGGGCTGCAGGTGTAGTTTAAGGTTTCTTATATGGCCTCAGGCTGTTTGCATCTTTTTGTTACAAAGAATATCTCCAAAAAGGAAGGGACATGACATGGTGTGTCTGACCTCCCTTCACCTCTTGGTCAGAAACTCAGCTTGAAGGTTTTTCTGGGGTCCCCCATTCAGTCTACTGGGAGGCTTAAGATTTTATTTTAGTTCACACTTGCCTCCCTTGTCAAATTGTTACAGCAAAATCGATCAGGAACAAACCGAGAGGCAAACTGAAGTACAGCAGAACAGGTTTTATTATGCCAGCAGGCTCAGAGGGGACTTGCCACCAAATTCTGAGCCCCAAACAAAGAGTGTAATGGCTTTTTATACATTTTGTTTTTAGGGAGGGAATGGGTCGCAGTTGACAGTTGCAATGTGGTTACCTTCAGCGGGGCCAGGGTCAGCCACCTCGGTTCCTGGTACGGGAGTTGCTGCAAGCAGCTTACAGAAGCGAGAGAGTGATAGCTGTTAGGGGAGATAGCAGGGTAGAGACTTGTCAGTGAGATTTCCCACTTCAAAATCAATTGCCAGGTCCAGTGGCTTCTTTTATTTCCTTAATTACTCTTAAATCCAGAGCTTCCCAGCCAGTGGGCACTGGCATACCTGTGTGCTTTCGACCTGGCTAGGGTGGGTAACCCATGTGCTCAGTCCCGAGGGCAGCTGGGAGAGGTAGGAGACAGATCTCTCAGGGCCGGTGGTCTCCATCTATGAGTAGAGTCTTCCGAGTACGCTGCGGGAGACCAGAAGATGCCTCCCTTAAAGTAGGAAAGACTGTTGAGCAAGAAAAAATTAGAAAGAAACAGTTTTTCTTTTTAAAAAATTTTGCAGCAAATTCATTTGGGAGCAAAGCCTGACTTGTGGCTGTCGGGTCAGCAGTTGTCTGTTCTCAGTTCTTGACACGCTCTTGGCCGAAGAGTGACAGACACACCAAAGGCAAGGCAAGCATGAAACAAAGTTTGTTGAGGAAGGGCAAGATATATATTTGCCACAGATGACAAACAGGGGCCCCCTGTTGTAACAGGAGGCCCTGGTTATGGTCTGGGGTCCTATTTTATGCTGTCCAGATTGGGCCCTTCTCATGGTTCAGATGTCACCATGGAACCACTTTGATGGACAGTTAATGACATAATTAGCTTTAAGTAACTCTGGGTCACTTTCCAGATCCTATTGTGCTTGGGTTGTGGCTGGTGGGCTGGGGAATTCTCCACATTCTTTTGCAGATTAGCAGGGGTTCCTCCTTCCCCCAGGTGTGGCAGCTCTCAGGGAAGGAACAGGGTGGGAGGGACAGCATCAAGGCGAGGTGCCTGCTTTTGTCCCTAGGATAGCCAGAGTTCCTTCAATGTCTATCTAACATGGCTATTTATGATGTAAGGGAGGAAAAAGTGTTTTGTCTACCTTCTTAGGTTCTTGTTTGGGGGACTGTGAATTAAACTGACGAGAAAGATAAAAGGGAGAAAAAAGATTCATCTGTATGCATACAGGAGCCTATAAAAGAAGTAGCTGGCTCAATACATGCTTAAAGTTGGAGGCTTATACACCTAAGAGAGGAAGGAGAAAAGGCTCTTACGAGAAGAACAAACAGGTTTCTTTAGGCAAGAGAAATGAATTTTTAGAAGAAAAAATGAGAAAGTTTGTGATAATGTTCGTTTATGTAGGTGCCAGTGGTTGGTCTTCACAGGCACGACTCTCCCCAGGAGAGGGGATTCATGGTAGCAACCCTCCTCCCCCAAGATGTTGCTTTTAGTCAAATGACGGAAGCTCTGAGATGGCTGCTTTTTGATTCTGTTGAATCCCGAATGTCTTCAGCTTAAATTAATTCTTGTATCAACTCTGGGGTTTCAAGTCAGTCCTAGTAATGGTCTTAATCTGTTGCATTTGGTGTGCATATTTATACATTTTCCTACAGATGTATTAATATTTTGCATCACCCAGTGTGAATGTTACGAACAATGTGGTATTGTTACAGCAAGTTTTACAGCGGGTGGTTCCTAGGACAAACCAAGCAGCACACAGAGAGTCGGAGAATCAAGGTTTATCCCCCAGTGGGCTCAGAGGGGTCTCGCCACCAAATTCTGAGCCCCATCTACCCAATTTTTCCCACTTTTATTAGGTTGGAGTGATCTCAGGTGGGATCTCAGGTGGCTGATGCCCCAGGTAATAGATGGGGGTCTTCCTTACCAGTACAGATACTGTATTATCACTCAAAAGTTAAAAATTTTGAGTTCTGAAGTACAGGCCACCCTAAAGATCTTGAATATGGTATGGTCGACCTGTGGCAGATATTAGAATTCTTTTTGGCCTGGAGTCCCCACCCTGTGCCCACTCTTTTTATCTGGCTAACTGATCCAGTCATTATTACCGAATAACAAACTACCACAAAACTTAGTGGGTTAAAACAATAGTCATTTATTTAGCTCCGATATCTGCAATTTGGGCAACGTTTGGCAGTGACAGCTTGTCTCTGCTCCACACGGCATCAGCTGGGGTAGTTCGACCCGGGACTCGAGGACCCTTTCTGCCGTGGCTCATTGACAAGGCTGGTCATTTAGGGTCAGTTACCAGCTGGGAACTCAGCCAGGGTAAGGAGGTGGGGGCTCAGTTCCTTTCCACATGTTTACCTGCAGTGTGTAGAGAATCTCCTTTTTAAAATCAACTTTAATGAGGTATAATTTATAATAAAATCCCTCCCCCTTTTATTTTGAGACAGTCTCACTCCATCGTCACCCACAGTAGAGTGCAGTGGCATCATGATAGCTCACTGCAACCTCAAACTTCCGGGTTCAAGCAATCCTTCTGCCTTAGCCTCCCCAGTAGCTGGGACTACAGGCGTGCACCACCACGCCTGGCTAATTTTTCTATTTTTAGTAGAGATGGGGGTCTCGCTCTTGCTCAGGCTGGTCTCGAACTCCTGAGCTCAATGGATCCTCCTACTTCAGCCTCCCATAGTGCTAGGATTACAGGCACGAGCTACCTAACCTGGCCAAAATCCCTCTATTTTAACTGTACAGTTTGATGAGCTTGACAAATGGATACACACATGTAATCACCGCCACAATCAAGATATAGAATTCTTCTGTTACCCCCAAAAGTTATCTCAGGCCCTAATGGAGATGTCTTAAAGAGTGCTGTTGAGGTTTTGCTGTTGTTTGCTGTTTTGTTGTTGTTGTTGTTGTCGTTGCCTTTTTTTTTTTTTGGCTAGCAAAAGGAGAAGTGACAGTTAAGAAAAGCTTCTTATCAGAATCCACCTAACTGAATCCAGGAAGTAGATGTAACCACGTATTTGTTAGCCACTACTAACCACAAAATTTTGGTGGGTTCAAGAATTGGTATACCTTGTCTCAAAAAGGAAGTCGGGTAAAGTGAGTAATAACAAGAGAGTTTCCACTCCTCTGGGCCCAGTGCAAGTCAGATCTTAACTCTGTTTTTTGGGGGGCGGGGGGCGCTGAGCTCTGTTACCCAGGCTAGAGTGCTGTGGCATCAGCCTAGCTCACAGCAACCTCAAACTCCTGGGCTCAAGCAATTTTTCTGCCTCAGCCTCCCAAGTAGCTGGGACTACAGGCATGCGCCACCATGCCCGGCTAATTTTTTTCTATATATATTTTAGTTGGCCAGATAATTTCTTTCCATTTTTAGTAGAGACGGGGTCTCGCTCTTGCTCAGGCTGGTCTCAAACTCCTGACCTTAAGCGATCCACTCGCCTCGGCCTCCCAGAGTGCTAGGATTACAGGCGTGAGCCACCGTGCCCGGCCTAATTTCTTTCTATTTTTAGTAGAGATGGGATCTGGCTCTTGCTCAGGCTGGTCTTCAACTCTTGAGCTGAAACAATCCTCCCGCCTCGGCCTCCCAGAGTGCTAGGATTACAGGCGTGAGCCACTGCGCCCGGCCTAATTTCTTTCTATTTTTAGTAGAGATGGGATCTGGCTCTTGCTGAGGCTGGTCTTCAACTCTTGAGCTGAAACAATCTTCCCGCCTCGGCCTCCCAGAGTGCTAGGATTACAGGCGTGAGCCACCGCGCCCAGCCCTTCCTGGCACTTTTAACCTACTTTGGATGTTAGGACATGTTTGTCCTCTAATATACAGCAGTATTAACTGAAATGCATAAGAACATCTAAAAAGACTAGATATTCCAAAAAAGTACTTAGCACTGTCAACTGCATATACAGTGAGGAATAACATGCACACAGAGAACATGGTTATAATATGAAGACGTCTTCTAAATATGACCAGACTCACAGAAGCTTCTCCTCTTCTTCCTCCGGGCCTTCTGCTCCCGGTCCTCTAAACCAGTGGTCCCCAACCTTTTTGGCACCAGGGACTGGTTTCATGGAAGGCCTTGTTGGGTCTGGGCCTAGAAGAAAGGATGGATGGATGAAAGAATGTGAGCAGGGTGAATGAAGGGACAGATGAAAACGGCCACCTTAAGCTGTTTCTTTGCCGTGTGCAAAGATCAGCTGAAAACAGCTAATGTTTACGGATGTCGTTAAAGAAGTTGGCAAAGGGCCCAGCTTTGTCCTCCAGCCAAGTTCTTTGTTCTAAGAATTATTAGCTGATATCTTCACATCTTGTTCCTTATCTGCAAAGAGTTATGCTTGCTCAAGTTTCCACATTCTTGTGTACTCCCCGACCTCTTGCACATATCCTTGGTAATAAATACGGAAGGAACTTAGCTGAGGAGGCCATTTTCTCCTTCAGGCTTTGGTCTCTCCCCTTCTCTCTGAACGCTGTGTGTTTAGAGTAATTATTCCTTTGCCACCAAACTCTGGAGCGAAAAGCTGCAGCTACAAGGCAGTTTTTCTGGGGAGGGGGCAAGGGGTGGCAGCAGAGTTCTGCAGCTTGGTCTCCGGGGGTTGGCGACCACAGCTCTAAACCACTGACCAAACATGGATATGGACGTTTGCTGCTCCTGGTGTCGTTTCTACAGGTGGTCTAACAATTTCATTTAAAAAGTCATTTCCAAAAGATATTTCTTTTCTATAATTTTTAAAAAGCAAATGATGATTTACAAGCCATGCGATTGTCTAGCTCTACTTGTGTAAGGGAGTAGAAAGCAGCTTGTTCATATTATATGCGCAGGCCTTCTTCAGTGGCCAGTGAATCTTCCCCAAGGGTGGTGGGCACTTTTTATTGGCCCCGGGCGGTAGGTTATTCTACTATTTCTGGCTTCCAGTCATGACCAACGGCCCTGGGGCCACCGACAGTTCAAACCATCCTTGTCCTGGGCCCGTTCATTTCCGGCCCTGAATGCCTTTGTCTGCGGTCGTTGTTTCATCCAACTGGGACTGAAAGGGCACCCCCGAGTCCCAGATCCGCGCCGCTCCTTGGCTGATGCCGAGGGGGCGGAGCTCGTGCGCAACGTCCTGCCTTTTCAGGCACCAGGTCCAATCGGAACTTTCCGGTGGCCGCCATTGTCATGCCGCCATTCCAGCGGCCCAATGGCGCCTCGGCCCAGGCGGCCTGACGGTTGACTGCGGCCCAATCCAGGCGGTGGGGAGGGGTCTGGACTCCCGCAGGCCGCCGTGACCGGCAGGTCTTGGGCTGTGAGGGATTTGCTGAGTCAAGGCCTGGCCATGCCTGGTGGGCCGCGGCCATTGCTGGGCCTCAGCTCACCCGGGCGCCCTGTTGCACGGGCCTCACTTCCTACCGAGTCTCTGTGGCTCTTTGGTGTCTTTTTTTTTTTTCTTCTTTTTTTTAAGACTCCAGCAAAACTAACACAATCGGGCTGAAATTGCTAGCACTAAATAACTGCATTTCCGTCCCACATTTTTGTTATGGTACAGAGTGCAAGAAAATGAGCACCTAAAGTCCGAATTGAGTCAAATTATGAGTCTTTATTAGCTGGCCAGTGACTACCCCTGTGCTGTGGAGAGACAGACACAGAGAGCAGCCCAGAGCCGAAAAAGCAAGGAGGTTTTATTCTAGGTTGAGATAGGACTATGTGACTTTTGGCACAAAAGTTGGGATAGCATCACATCATATTTTCCCATCGTTGTGGCGGTCTGGGACCAGCCTCAGACTACCTGTTCTGATAACAATCTTTAAGCAAGAAAGTTTACAGAAGCAGAAAGCATTAGTCTTAGTCAAAGTACATTCTTTTGTAGATTGTACAACCTGAATGGTTCTAATAAAATTTAACTGCATCTACACAATATGGTTACAACACAGATTACAGTGATTAAAACAATCAGTTAAAGACTACCCAAGGATTTTCCATTACTACAGGGAACATAGCTGGAAGGGCAGGCTGAGGTTAAAGTTTTTGTTCTTTTCAGGGGTCTTTTACAGGTTTCAAGTTACTTTGAATCTGCAGGGTCTTAGTCCCTGCATTGAGGAGGTGAGAGGAAACACTATTTTACAATTACTCACTTGAGAAATCCTCCAATTTTCTTTTAGTTCGTTGAATCTGGTTCTGTCTTAATTCTTAGAGCAGCAAATTTGATTAACACATAATGTGTCTTTATCCCATGAGATCACAATGTTGTCTTTTCTCTGGAAATAGTTTACCCTCAAGCCTGATGTTTTATTATGAGTGGGAGGTCCTGCGTTGATAGTTTAGGACCCTTCCCCATCTTCCACTCACCAGGCCCAGTCTAAGCTAAGCAGGCTCTCTCCTTTTGAAATCTGGGGTTCCAATTAGTCTAGATGGGTCTCCTGGACAGGGATGTAAATATGGAAGATTTGGGGTAGTCATGTTCCATCTACCATATAGATGGAAAAGTAGAGATGAAAGACGGAGAATCCTGATGGCTTTTTAATTCCACATTCACTTATGTTACTAAAGCCTGGCTCTATTCTTCTGTCTCTTTTTGTTTTCTTTTCTTTCCTTTTTTTTTTTTTCCTGAGACAGGGTCTCACTTTGTTGCCCAGGCTAAAGTGCAATGGTGTCCTCATAGCTCACTGCAACCTCAAACTCCTGGGCTTAAGTGATCCTCCTTCCTCAGCCTCCCAAAGTGCTACAATTACAGGCTTGAGCCCCTGCCCCTGGCCCTTTTTCTTTTAATAAATATCTTCGCCTTTTCCATGAGTTACTTTGGGTTGTTTTCTGTTACTTACAAAACAGCCTAACTTGGGCCGGGTGTGGTGGCTCACACCTGTGGTTCCAGCACTTGGGGAGGCTGAGGCGGGAGGATCGCTTGAGGCCAGAGTTCAAGATAAAACAGACCCTTTCAGAGCCATTTACCCCTGAACCCACCATTTGGCAATTACTGTCAAATTTTAATATACACATACCCTTTAACTCAGTGCTTTTTTCACTCCTAGGTGTTTGGTGTTTAATTTCCAGAACCAAGGGGACCAGACTGAAAAGATTTCCCTGTAACAATGTGTATAATAGAAAAAAGAGGGGGTACATCATCTATGCTTTCTGGTTGGGAATTGGTTACATAAATTACTGTACAACACAAGGAAATATGGTGCAGTTTTTAAGAAAAATGAGCTATCTTTATGCTAACACACAAAGAGCTTGAAGACATGATGTCTTAATAAATAGGATGGTAGAGTAAGCCCATTCATGTAATAATCAAAACTCTAAACTTCTGTGTGTGTGTGTATGTGTGTGTGTAGGTATTTAGGATAAAATCTGTAAAGTCATGCTAGGAAAGTTGGAGTTATATGGGCAAGTTTCGTTGTGAAGAGGACATTTAAATTTTTACTGTATAGAAAATGTTTCTATATTTCAGTTTCATAAAGATATATACAGATTTGGGCACCTTTTAAAAAATCAAAATGATTTTGGTAGTGGTTTCAAAATGATTTTGGTGGTGGTTTCAAAATATGCCCACAAATTCTAGAATACTTCTCTATTTAAGAGGTGAAACTCAATTGCCTTCCCCTTGGATGTGGGATGTTCCAAGTTAATTTGTACTTTCCTGTTCCAGACCTATTTTTCTAAGAGGCCATGGTTTCTTAGAGTGCGAAATAATATTTAGAATGAACACCAGGAGAGTCCATTGCCATTAGATTGGTCATTGTTTCTTGGCTTTTTTTTTAGTGGGGAAAGCTAGGAAATACATTTTTCCTTGTTTTACTCCTTAGAGTTACCATCTAGCTCTGAATACATTTTATTTTGCTTTCAAAAGAGAAAATAGAGGGCACGCCATGATGACCTATTGGGTGAACGCACGATAACCACCAAGAAAGAGGGCGATTCTCTAGCAGCAGGCCTCCAGAAATCCGACGCAACCTAGGGTGGCGCAGGCATCGGGGACAATTTAAGGAACTCAAGAAAAAGACAACAGTATGAGGGCCACTCTCCTAAGGCACAAAATGTAAGGGGTCGTCAAAAAAAACTCATCATAAATATTTTAATACAATACTGAAAAATACAAATCGGTAAGGGACAGATTATGGGGGGGCTTGTTTTTGTAAATACATCTTATTAGTAATAATGTTTGGGAAACTATCCAAACTTTCGCATGAGTCGCTCAAAAAAAAAAAAAAAAAGAAAGGCCCAGTCAGGCGCTCCAATCCGTGACTGGGGTGTGGGAGGGGAAGTAAGGGGATGGGAGAAGCTGCCCCAGGGGCTGCCGGGAACAACCGCTCTTGGAGGCGAACAGCGGGCGGCCCTCAGCCGACTTCCACTTCCGCCAGCTGTATTTCTCCCCGCCCACTCCCTACGGTCGTGTCTGATTGGCTGGGCTTCCGCACGTCCGCGCTGCCATTGGCTCGGGGTCGGCCGGAGTGGGCGGCGGGAGACTTACCTCAGCCGGTCCCGGCTGGATTACCATTGTGCGCGGCGGTTGCGGTTCGAATCGGTTGTGGGCGGAGCTGCTGCGGGCGCGGCGCGGCTGTAGGTACGTTAGGGCCGGCCGAGCGGCGGTTGGCAGAGCGGCGGTTTCGCGGGCGCCGCGCGCTTCTCCGAGGTACAGCTGCGGAGTCCTGGGAGTGCCGGGCGAGCGGCGCGGTCGCGGCGGGGCTGACTGACTGACTGACTGACTGAGAGGCGTCCGCGGGGGCGCCGGGGCTCGGACCTGCCGGGAAGACGCCGCGAGGGGCGGAAGGTCGCTTCTACACCGCTTTCCCAGCGGGGTGCTGGCGAGGTGGGAGTCGCTGGCGGCACCGGGCTGGGGCTGCGGAGGGAAGCGGCCTCAGTGGTTTTTTTTTTCCCGCTTGACTAGTGAGTAAAAGAAAGCTTAGTCTTGGCCCGGAGTGCTTTTACAAGTTAACGGATGAAATTTTGTTCCCACCTCCGAGTTCAGCATCCTGTTGCCAGATTTCCGTGAGTTGTTTTACTCATCTTTATCTGAAGAAACCCGATGCCGGAAGGGCTAACGGAATCTCGCGAAGCAGGCACTAGACCTGCAGGGCCGATGCAGACGTCTGAGGAAAGCGCTGAAACCCTGCTTGGGCCTCAGCTGAGCTCACCGGCCTGGGGGCATGCTCCGATTCAGTGACTCCTCTAACACAGTTCATTGTTAATGAGGATCTTTCAAGATCAAATTATTTCCTCCATGTGGCCCCTCCCCCACCTGCTTTCTCCAATTTTAGCAAGTTCAGGAATGTATCTAAACGGAGGCAATAATTATTTTGCTTTCTCTGTTAAAACTCTGCTGCACTTAGAAAACTGACCGTTGTCCGGGCGCGGTGGCTCGCGCCTGCCATCCTAGCCCTCCGGGAGGCCGAGGCGGGAGGATCGCTTGAGCTCAGGAGTTCGAGACCAGCCTGAGCAAGAGCGAGACCCCGTCTCTACCAAAAATAGAAAGAAATTATATGGACGGCTAAAAATATATATATAGAAAAAATTAGCCGGGTCTGGTGGCGCATGCCTGTAGTCCCAGCTACTCGGGAGGCCGAGGCAGGAGGATCGCTTGAGCCCAGGAGTTTGAGGTTGCTGTGAGCTCGGCTGACGCCACGGCACTCACTCTAGCCCGGACAACAAAGCGAGACTGTCCCCCCCCCCCCCCCCAAAAAATCCTCTTTTATATGTTAAAAAAAAAAAACCTGACTGTTGAAGATGAACTTTCTAATATAAGCCAACACATGTTGCTTGCTTTATCACATAGCTTTTTCTGCTCTGAAGACCTATGTGTGGTAATAAGGCAATTATACTAAATAAGTCACAGTAGAAAAATTATGTTAGGTCCGCTTAGGCTGTTTTCTGGATTGGGGCTTAATACTATTTTCATTGTGATTTTGTCGTATTTACTTATTATAGCCAGTAAATGACCTTCGACACAACTATTTGCAAAACAAATGGGGAAGAACATTCAAGAAAAAAGATAATTTATCACAGGAAAGTTATTGAAAAATGAAGCATCTGAATGAAGGACTAACTATACTGAATTCAGCTTTTGTGAAGTATGCTTTTCTTCTTAGTTTGTTTATCCCTCGGTTTTTTTTTTTTTTTTTAGAAGTGTTGCTCTGATCTTAATCAAATTAATCTACTTCACTCTCAGTCTTATTTGCAGATATGTACAGGACACATCCTAAGATTCACTTCTGCCTCAACAGAAATGCACAAGCCAGTATCTTATTGGAAACGATTTGCATGTTTTAAGAACTGGTGTATCTAGGTACATCTTGAATTTTCTGGTATTCTTCCTTATCAATTCTACTTCATTCATCTCAGCCTTCAATTCCATTGTATTTCCTTGCTACTTAATATCTTGAAGTCTGGTATGAACATATTGCATGATCTCTGCATCTTTGCCTGTGCATACTTCATAGTTCTCTTATAGCGGGTGTGTACAGATATGTTTCATTTGATGTAAACACATTTTAAGTAATATTTTAGATAGTTAAAAATAAAAACTTTATAACTTTAAGTGCATAAGAGTATTAGTTCTCATTAAGTTGAGTGAGATAGTACAAAATACAGAGAACTATATTCTTCTATCTCATTCTGTCTCCTATTCTTAATCTTTTAGATACTTATTCTTCTTAAACCTGACTTTTTAAAAGTACATTATATTAAACTTGGCTAACTTTTTATCCTTCATCTTTACCAATCTGAGTAGGACAGATTGTACTCAGGTAATATCTAGAGAGAAATAACTGACTTTCTGGAGGGAGGGGAGATAATGAGATATAATATGACTTTTTGAGCTCCTGATTAAGCTCATAGTATAAGATATTTATATAGATATTACTAAATTTAGTCATTAATTATATAGAGGCATTATATGTGTCTACTAAATGTGGTAATTTCTCTTAGCATGCCACTGAGTGGCTACTGTGTAATTGTGTTGCTGATAGGAAGTAGCTTATGAGATGGCTATGACAAAAGCTGCTGAGGCCTGTTTCTGGTACTCTTTATATTAAAGAGACAATAACCCTGAGAGGCTTTCCACTACTCTTGTTGCCCGGGCCAGGATGCAGTGGCATCATCATAGCTCACTGCAGCCTCCATCTCCTGGGCTCAAGTGGTCCTTGAACCTCAGCCTCCAAGTAGCTGGGACTAAAGGCATGCACCACCATGCCTGGCTAATTTTTAAAATTTTTTTTATAGAGGCTGGTGCCTCATGCTGTTGCCCAGGCTGATCTTGGACTCCTGGCCTCAAGTGGTCCTCCCACCTTGGCCTCACAAAGTAGTGAGCCACCATATAGCATTTCTTAAAACTTCTATATGAAAGGCTTTCACTGAGGATATAAAGTAAGATGCATCTCTGTCCTCAAATTTCATGACTCGAAATGTACATTTGTAATGGGAAATTCAGATAAGGAAGTAGTTCTCTTGGCGGAAGGCTTTATTGAATAGGTGATCTTTAAACTTGTTCTTGAAGGAGTGTAGAAGTATAGAATGGGGAACATGTTGATACATGATAGTTCCGGTCAATTTGAAAAAAGTGAAGGTTAGGTTTATAGGAATATTAGATTTGATAGCACCAGGGAAAACAAAATATTGTTATAGATAATGCAGTCATGATACTCTGGCTGTCTAGAGAATATTTAGTTATAACAATTAAGTATTGATTTAATTGAAAATATGAGCTTTAAAAAGTGTATGAACTAAATAGTTATCTGTAGTTATGGAAAAGTGGTATATATGGCTAAAATTTGTAACTCTAGAAATACTAGTGGGGAAATACTTAAAAATGCTAATATTTAGGAAATGCTAAATTAGTTTAAAAGTGATTTCCATTAAGTATTAAGGAGTGCTGGCAAACAATTGTTTATTTTATTATAAGCATTTTATATTGCTTCATTATATACTGTTACATTGATAAAAATTTTTAAAGAGTAAGGGCAAAATTCTTTTGGCACTCAGGTAATGCTGATGATGAGGGTCCCTGGACCATACTTAGGGTTAGTTCATGCTCATAATGAGATTAACTGTCACCTGGCCCAAGCTGGTCACTAAGAGTGTTTGTTATTTTGTTGACTACGACATACCTGTTACGGCAGCCCTGCTTCTTTATAATACTGTATCTGATTTGTGCTTGTGATATGAGATTTCTTTGAGTCATAAGATGCTGGGTTCAAATCCTGCCTCTGAACTGTATGAGTTTGAACAAGAATAGATTAAGTTTTTACTTCTTAAAGAGTACAGAGAAGAATTGCCCTTTATTTAGTGTTTATAGCGTATTAAGATACTGCCTTCACAAGAAGCATTACTAGAGATACAGACATTTCATAATGGGGAGACCCAATCTACCAGGAATAGAGGGGGAAAAAACTCAATCAGAATGCACCCATAGCTTCAACCTATATAAGGAAAAAAAGACAATGACTAAATTAAAAGAAACAGACAATTCCATAATCATAGTATTCCACTTCTGTTTTAATAGCTGGAAGATTAGGAAAGCACAATTAAGAATTTAACCTCATTGATATAAGTACACATGAAACTTTTACCAAAATTGACCATGCAGTTAGCCTAAACAAGTATCACAAGATTGAACTCAATCAGAGGTTATTCTCTGATCACAGTGAAATCAAGCCAATGTTCAACAATAAAAATATAACTAGGAAATCTGCAGTTGCTTGGAAAGTAATATATTTATTAATCTACAGTTCAATTAAATTATAATTGCAAAAGTTAGGAAATCTTTTAAACCAAATAAGATGTGGGCTCAACTAAAGCAGGTTTTAGAGGAACATTTGTAGCTTTAAAAGTGAAGTTAGGAAAAAAAGGGACTGAAAAGATACGAGTTTTTAATCTCAAGCTGGAATAGAACAGCAAATCAAAACCAAAGAAAGTGGAAAGAAATATAATATCATCAGGAAATGATGAAATGAAACACTGTAAAATAGCAAGCCAACTAAGTTAAAAGTAATGCTTTGAAAATCTTGATAAATTTATAAATTTCAAATATGAATGACCAAGAAAATGAAGAAAACGCCATCACCAATATCAAGAATGAAAAGAGGGACAGCACTATAGATATTACAGACACTTTGTGCTGATAATTTGAAATTATGTTGAAATGGAAAAAACAACTAAAATTAACATTGAAAAGATGTCAAAAATAAGAGTGGTTCTACATATATTTTAAAAATTTAATCATAATCGGAAAGTTTTATTACAAAGTTAACTCCAGGCTCAGATGGCATTAGTGGTGAATTATTCTAACATTTAGGGAAAAAATAACAGCATTAATATACAAATTAGTCAGAGAAATAGGAAAAGACTTTCTGGTTTTGTGAGGCCAGCATAACTTTGTTATGAAAACCTGATAAAATATAGACTCATCACTTATTAACAATTGATTAAAAAATCCTAAGGGTGGGAGGGGGGCTGGGCACGGTAGCTCACGCCTGTAATCCTAGCACTCTAGGAGGCTGAGGCGAGAGGATCACTCTAGGTCAGGAGTTCGAGACCAGCCTGAGCAAGAGCGAGACCCCGTCTCTACTAAAAATAGAAATAAATTCACTGGACAACTAAAAATATTATAGAAAAAAATAGCCGGGCATGGTGGCGCATGCTTGTAGTCCCAGCTACTCGGGAGGCTGAGGCAGTAGGATTGCTTGAGCCCAAGAGTTTGAGGTTGCTGTGAGCTAGGCTGACGCCATGGCACTCTAGCCCAGGCAACAGAGTGAGACTGTCTCAAAAAAAAAAAAACAAAAAACCAGATTTGTACTCTCTGATCTCTAGACTACTATAAAAATACACTGTTTACAGAGCATTAAAAAAAATCTAATATCTAATGCAGTAAAGGACTAGAATAAGACATGAGACATATAAACCAAAAAATAAAATGGCAGACATGAATCAAACTGCAAATTATGCTGGTTTGACTTAGAATTTTTTTACTTTGTGATGACGTGAAAGGGATAGGCATTCAGTAGAATATCAGTACATTACATGAGATATTCAACATTTATGAAATAGGCTTTGGGTTAGATGATTTTGTCCAACTGTAGAGAACTAATGTAAGTGTTCTGAGCATGTTTAAGTTAGGCATTGGCTAAGCTATGATATTCAGTAGTTTAAGTGTACCTGTATTGAATGCATCTCTCAATTGATGTTATTTTCAATTTACAGTGGGCTTACGGGGATGGAACCTCATCGTGAGTCAGGGAGCATCTGTGTGTGATGGCGCACACCTATAATCTTAGCACTCTGGGAGGCCAAGGTGAGAAGATTGTTTGAGGCCAGGATTTTTACACCAGCCTGAGCAAGAGCAAGACTCCTTCTCTACAAAAAAATAGAAAAAAATTAGCAGGGAATGGGCGTGCAGGCCTGTAGTCTCAGCTGCTTGGGAGACTGAGGCAGGAGAATCGCTTGAGTTTAGGAGTTGGAGGTTGTAGTGAGCTATGAGGATGCCCGAGCACAGAGCAAGACTGTATCTAAATGAATGAATATGTCAAATGTGAATGTATTAAACAATCTAGTCAAATGGCAGAGAATGTCAAACTCGAGGGGGAAAAAGCATCCAACTATAGGCTGTCTACAGGGGACACACTATGGATTCAAAGAGACAAATAGGTTGAAAGTAAAAGGATGGGAGAAGAAACCTAGAATGCCTCTGCTGATATCAGACAAAATAGACTAAAGCAATATTGCTAGAGAGAAAAAGGGACATTCTAGAATGATACAAGGGTTGGTCCTTCAGGAAGGTATAACAATTATAAACATATGCACCTAATAACAGAGCACCAAAATATATGAAGCTACTGATAGAATTGAAGGGAGAAATAGACAATTCAACAATATTTTGAAACTTTATACACCACTTTCATAATAGATAGAAAACCAAGCAGATAAGTAAGAAGTCTTGAAGTATAAAACAACTAAACTTAAGTAAGAGACATTTTTTGGGCCGGGCGCGGTGGATCACGCCTGTAATCCTATCACTCTGGGAGGCCGAGGCGGGTGGATCACTTGAGGTCAGGAATTCGAGACCAGCCTGAGTGAGACCCCGTCTCTACTAAAAATAGAAATAAAAAATTATCTGGCCAACTAAAAATATATATAGAAAAATTAGCCGGGCATGGTGGTGCATGCCTGTATTCCCAGCTACTGAGGAGGCTGAGGCAGTAGGATCGCTTAAGCCCAGGAGTTTGAGGTTGCTGTGAGCTAGGCTGACGCCATGGCACTCACTCTAGCCCGGGCAACAAAGTGAGACTCTGTCTCAAAAAAAAAAAAAAAAAAAAAGACATCTTTTGAACACTCCACCTCAAAACAGAATATACTACGTACATTTCTTAAATATACCTAGGCCTTTCTGCAGTACAGACATGGTAGGCTGTAAAACAAACCAGCAAATTTAAAGGATTGAAATCATAAAAAGCATTATCAGACCACAGTGGAATGAAGTTAGAAATCAATACCAAAAGAAAATTTGAAAAATTTACAAATATGTGAAAACTAACACAATCCTAAATAACTAATGGGTCAAAGAGGAAATCAAAAGAAAGATTAGAAAATACTTTGAAATGAATGAAAACGAAGACAACATACCAAAAATTTTGGGAATGCAATTAAAGCAACATTTAGATGGAAATTTATAGTGATAAATGCTGTAAGAGAGACCTCAAATTAATAACTTAGACTTTGATCTTAAGAAACTAGAAACAGAAAAGCAAAATGAATGTAAAGTCAACAGAATGAAGGAAAACATTGGCTGGGTATGGTGGCTCATGCTCGTAATCCTAGCACTCTGGGAGGCCGAGGCAGGAGAATCACTTGAGTTCAGGAGTTCAAGACCAGCCTGAGCAAGAATGAGACCCCATCTCTACTAAAAAATAGAAAAAATTAGCTGGGCATGGTGGTGGGTGCCTGTAGTTCCAGCTACTCAGAAGGCAGAGGCAGGAGAATCGCTTGCGCCCAGGAGTTTGAGGTTGCTGTGAGCTAGGGTGATGCTACGGCACTCTAGTCTGGGCAACAGAGTGAGACTCTGTCTGAAAAAAAAAAAGATGAGAGTGGAAATTGGCAAAAATGGAGAAAATCAATGAAATGAAAAGTTGGTTTTGGAAAAGATCAATGAGCTACACTGATGAAGACAAAGAGGGGAAGACTCAAATTACTAAGATGAGGAATGAATGAATATTAATATTGACCTTCCAGAAGTTAAAACAATTATAAGAGAATACCACAGAAAAACCCCAATTGTATGATTCCACTAAATAGGTGAAATAGACATTCCTAAAAAGACATTACCAGGACTGATTCAAGATCTGAACAGACCTATGACAAGTAAAAACATTGAATTAGGACACAAAGAAAAGCCTCAAATCTGTTGGCTGTATTGGTGAATGATACCAAACATTTAAAGATATCAGTTCTTCGCAAATATTCAAGAAATAGAAGAGGAAATAACATTTCCCAAATACTATGAGGCTGGTATTTTCCCCATACTAGAAGTAGGTAAGGACATCATAAGAAAACTACAAAACAATGTCTCTTATGGATGTAAATGTGAAAATTTTCAACCAAATACTAGCAATTAGAAAAGGATTTTTTTTTTTGTTTTAAAATTTAAAAATTTAAATTTATTTTTCACTTTGGTTTTTATTTGTTGACCGCTATACTAATGAGGAAACATAAAGGATTATACATCATTACCACGTGGGTATTATCTCAGAAGTGCGAGGTTGGTTTCGTACCATGTAAATTGAATAGAGAACAAAGCTACATGCTTGACTTAAGAGATGCTGAAAAGCATTTTCTGACAAAATTCAATGCCCCTGCATGGTGAAAACATTCAACAAAGTAGGTGAAAGTTTGGAACTTTCTTAATCTAACAAAATATGTCTGTGAAAAACCCACAGCTAATGGCATGCTCTGGTGAAAAACTGAGGGTTTCCTTCCTAAAGCAGCAACAAGATGGCCACTCTTACCACTTCTGTTCAACATTGTTCTGAAAGATCTAGTCGGGAAAATTAGCCAAGAAAATAAAATTGAGATTGGAAAGAAAGAAGACATCTGTACATAGATGACATCCAGTAAGTGGAAAATCCTAAGGAATCCACAAAAAAACTATCAAGGATAAAAACAAGTTCAGTAGTGTGGGCGTGGTGACTCATGCTTGTAATCCCAGGTCTTTGGGAGGCTGAGGCCGGAGGATCTCTTGAGCCCCAGAGTTTGTGGTTGCAGTGAGCTATGATGACACTGCAGTCTAGCCAGGGTAACAGAGCAAGACTCTGCCTAAAAAAAGAAACAAAACCCCTAAAATGTTAGAGGACTTACTTATCCTGAATTCCGAACTTAGCGCAAAGCTTCAGTAATCAAGACACTCATAGGTCAGTGAATTGGAATTGAGAATCTGAAAATAAATATTCCCATTATTATTTTATAGAGATAGCATCTCACTGTGTTGCCTAGGCTGGATTCAAACTCTTTGGCCCAGCCTCCCAGGTAGCTGGGACTAGAGGCATGTACCAGGCACACACCACTATGCCCAGCCATCCTTCCCATTTATACTTAATTAATGGATTTTTTTACAAGTGTCAAAACAATTCAACGAAGGAAGGAACAGCCTTTTCAAATTTTACTGGAACAACTGGATGTCCACGTGCAAAAGAATGAATGTGGACCCCTATCTCGCATATACAAAAAGTAACTAAAAATGTATCAAAAACCTAAACATGGCTGGGCGCAGTGGCTCATGCCTGTAATCCTAGCACTCGGGGAGGCTGAGGCAGGTGGATCGCTCGAGGTCAGGAGTTTGAGACCAGCCTGAGCAACAGCGAGACCCCATCTCTACTAAAAATAGAAACAAAATTAGCTGGCCAACTAAAGTATATATAGAAAAAATTAGCCGGGCATGGTGGCGCATGCCTGTAGTCCCCGCTACTCGGGAGGCTGAGGCAGGAGGATCGCTTAAGCCCAGGAGTTTGAGGTTGCTGTGAGCTAGGCTGACGCCACGGCACTCACTCTAGCCAGGGCAACAAAGTGGCACTCTGTCTCAAAAAAAAAAAAAAACCTAAACATAAGAGCTAATAAAACTATGAAACTTTTAGGACAGGATAAATTTTCATGATCTTGGATTCGGTAGTGATTTCTTAGCGATGACACCAAAAACACAAGCAACAAATGAAAAAATAAATTGGACTCTATCAAAATTTAAAACTTTAGTTTTTGAAAGCATAGTATCTAGGAATTGAAAAGACTACACACAGAAGGGAAGGGAAAAAATGTAAATCCTTTCTTATAAGGGACTTATATCTAGAAGATGTAAAGAACTACAAATAACCTAACTTTTAAATAGGCAAAGAATCTGAATAGACATTTCTTCAAAGAAGATATAGAAGTCTCCAAGAGGCACATGAAGAGATGCTCAACATTATTAGCCATCAGGGAAATCCAAATCAAAATGATGGTGAGGCACCACATCACTTGCATCAGTTTGGCTATTCTAAAACAGATAATAACAAGTGTTTGTGAAGAAGTATTAAAATTGGAACCTTCATCCACTGTTGGTGAATGGCAGTTGGTCCAGACACTTTGGATTAGATGTGACCATCTAATTCCACCCCTAGTTGTGTGTAGTACAAAGAAAACTGAAAACACATGTCCACACAAAACCTTGTACGTGAATGTTCATAGCATTATTTACAATAGCCAAAAAGTTGAAATAACTAAAATATCCATTAGTTAATGAATGCATAAATGAAATGTTACATATCTGTATGATAGACTATCATTCAGTAATGAAGATCTGTTATATGATACAAAGTGAATGAACCTTGAAAACATTCTAAGAAGCCAGTCAGAAAGACTGTGTGTTGTATGATTCCACTTACAGGAAATGTCCTGAATAAGCAATTTTATAGAGACACAAAATAATGGTTATGTAGAGCTTGAGGGGGATCAAGGAGAATAAGGGTGTGACTGCTAAAGGGATTGGATTTAGTAGGGGAATTGTTCTAAAATTGATGTGGTGATGGTTGCTTAAGTCTGAATATTCTAAAGACCATCATAAATGGGCGAGTTGTATAGTGTGTAAATTATTAAGCTTTGTATATGTGTGCACACATCATACTTTATATACTGTTTATATATAAACAAACACATATATATTTTCTCCCCTTTTTTAATACCACCAGGTTTGTGAGGAGTTTTATTTTTATTTTTTTTTCACCCAGGCTGGAGCACAGTGGCCACAATCATAGCTCACTGTAACTTTGAACTCTCTTTTTTGTCTTCTTTTGCCACATTCCATATCAAACCCCCAACTCTTGGGCTCAAGGGATCCTTCCACCTCAGCCTCCTAAAAGAAAAAATTTTTTTTTGCATTGATGGAGTCTGGCTCTGTTGCCCAGGGTGGTCTCTATTCCTGGCCTCAAGTTATTCTCCCACCTCAGCCTTCCAAAATGCTGGGCTTACAGGCGTGTACCACTCTGCCTGGCTGGTTTGTTTTGTTTTGTGTATATTTACAAACTTATTTTAAAATTTATATGGAGCCGGGCATGGTGGCTCATGCCTGTAATCCTAGCACTCTGGGAGGCCGAGGTGGGTGGATCACTTGAGGTCAGGAGTTTGAGACTAGCCTGAGCAAGAGCGAGACCCCATCTCTACTAAAAATAGAAAGAAATTATCTGGCCAACTAAAAATATATAGAAAAAATTAGCCGGGCATGGTGGCACATGCCTGTAGTCCCAGCTACTCGAGTGGCTGAGGCAGAATAGATTGCTTGAGCCCAGGAGTTTGAGGTTGCTGTGAGCTAGGCTGACGCCATGGCACCCTAACCCGGGCAGCAGAACGAGACTGTCTCCAAAAAAGAAAAGAAATAATAACAGCACATATTTATTTTCTTTTTTGATAGGAATTCTGCCTTTGAAATAAAAAAAGAATGTTAGTGTTTACAGGGCATAAAGCTGTAGCAGTATCAAGAGGTGTGTCTTTAGGTGAAGCTGCTTATTTTATGCATCCTGATTATCAAACTAAATATATATATATATATATATATATGTATGTATGTATGTGTGTGTATATACTTCACCATGGTAGAGGAAAGATTTGCTTTGTCCATTCTCTCTGATGGAAATAACTCAAATTGTATTAATCAAAAGGCAATCAGATAATATGGAGTCATAGAGGAAAAATAAGAGTTCTATAGGTATATTATTAATAGACCCTTAATGAAAATATTATGCTGTTTTTCTGGATTTTGTGATGTTTAGACATGTCAGGTTTTAAAAACTTGTAATTTGTTGTAATTTTTTTTCTAACTTTAAATAAATATTCACCTCAACCTTCAGGTCTTACAAAACCTGGAACTGTACTTGATCAAATGATATATTGAATAAAAAGAATATAGTAAAAGAAAACTTCAAGTATGAAAACAGATAATGGTAAATGAAAATATAGGCCAGGCGCGGTAGCTCACGCCTGTAATCCTAGCACTCTGGGAGGCCGAGGTGGGTGGATCACTTGAGGTCAGGAGTTTGAGACTAGCCTGAGCAAGAGCGAGACCCCGTCTCTACTAAAAATGGAAAGAAATTATCTGGCCAACTAAAATATATATAGAAAAAATTAGCCGGGCATGGTGGCACATGCCTGTAGTCCCAGCTACTTGGGAGGCTGAGGCAGTAGGATTGCTTAAGCCCAGGAGTTTGAGGTTGCTGTGAGCTAGGCTTGATGCCACGGCACTCACTCTAGCCAGGGCAACAAAGTGACACTCTGTCTCAAAAAAGAAAAGAAAAAAAAAAAAAAAAAAAAAAAAAAGAAAATATAGATAACTGGTCTACCATGTGTCAACATAAATCACTTTGTTTGCTTATGTTAGGCCTTTGATTGCCTTCTAAAATTGTTTGAAACCATTTACCTACTTACAGTTCACATCAAAGGTGATGTGAATACTAAGGTATAAACACTAACATATTTTTCTCTGCTATGTAGTAGATTCCTCTTAAATTATGAGAAGTGATTAAGAACTATTCTTTAAATTTAAAAATTGGCTTGTTTTTTTTGAACTGGCATCATGTCATGTATGTTATTGCTTGTTTTATACTCATGACTATTGGAAATTACTCCCGTAGTACCATTTATTTGGAAATTTGAAAATTAGTAAAGCTTGAAAACGTACTACTATGTGTAGTAAATGTAATGTTTTATTCAAAGCTTTATTAGTTTTTACGAAGTGCAATTTAATCTTTCAAGTACTTAAACTATGGCCTATTTGTATGATCAAAAGTCAATGGTTATAGCGCTGAGGTGATACAATAAAAAGTGGTCAGATAATCATCAGGCTTAGTATGAAGTAGAGGCTTATTAGCAATATAGAACTTGAATTTATGTAGTTTAGGTTTATAGAAAATTGGAATGATTTGTATGTTTTCAGTGAGATGCAAATGGATGTAATTTCCAATGAAGTGATTATCTAAATCTGGAGAGATAGTGTCAATGTTATTTTAATATTGTAAATAAACAACTTCACTGGAGAATTGGATTTAAATATGATATCTTAAATTCCAGGATATGAAAGATGGCAAGTCCGGATAAAAGTAAACGGAAGATATTAAAAGCCAGAAAAACAATGCCTACAAGTTGCCGAAAGCAAGCAGAGATGCTGAATAAGTCAAAGAATGTTGAAGCACTGAAAATAACAGCGATTGGGAGTAATGTTCCAAATAGTAATCAGAATTTAAGTACTGGTATCATAACTAGCAAATGTAGACATTCTGAAAACATTGCTTCTTCATTGGACTCTAACAAAAATTCAGTATTCCTACAGAAAAGTAAAGTATTCCCTCAGAATTTAATAAAACCACTAGAAGAAATTGTTAATTCAGAAACAAGATTGGAATATGTTGCTGAACAAGTTGTGTATCCAAGTAAAAGAATAGATTCTCCCAGCAAACTCTTTATACAGGAGGCAAAAGATTCACAAAACACTTCTGAAAACCATTCTGAAAATCATTTTGAATATCAGGGAAATGTAACAAGATCCTTTGTTGAACCCGAAGGGGCTTGTAGTCTAAACTCCATTTGCCGTCAACCTAGTATATTAAGTGATCTAATTCAAATGCTAAAGTCTACAGGAACTAATACCTTCGATGATAAGAGAATTGACAAGATGGCTTCTCATTTAGAAACAAATTCCAATTCAGAGTTGCATGATAAAAGACAAAATGACAACATTTTAAGTTCAGACTTAAATTTTATGCCTGGTGAGAAAACGCCTATCTTGGTGAATTCGATCAATTTCAACAACCGTGCTGCTGATGTTTTGAAAAATGAAGACTCCAGTAGAACCTGTCATTCCAGCATTTCAAATTGTGAAAGTACAGATTCGAAGGGGCAGTCATCACCTGATGCTGATAATAACAACGGTAAGTGTATGCTTATGCATATTTTGGACAAATTATGATAGTCACTTTCTTTGGGGGGGATTTTAAAGTCTCAAATATACAAATAGGTAAAGTACATATAGACAGGAAAAAACTAAATGACAACAGTATTTCAGAGTATCTTATTCTTGAACCATTTTTGGTGAGGAGGGGGAAGGTTATCCTATCCACCATATCAAAAGGGAAGTTAATCCTGACAAAGAAGGAATCAATCTCTTTGTGTTTACAGTAAAAAAAAAAAAAAAAATCAAAAGGTGGCTTATAATGATTGGTTCATTTTATCTACATCTCTTATTCTGGTTTTATTTACTAGATTAAGAAGGAGGCTAGTTAAAAAAGAATGGGTTTTTGTTTTTTTGTTTTTTTTAGAGACTTGCTGTGTTGCCCAAGCTGGAATGTAGTGGCGTGATAACAGCTCACTGCAGCCTCCAACAACTCCTAGGCTCAGCGATTCTCACACCTTGGCCTCCCAAAGTGCTGGGATAACAGGTGTGAGCCACAGCGCCTGGCCAAGGGAGTGGGTCTTTAAAAATTGTTGTTGAACCCATTTCTTTCTATAGGATTCACCTGTAAATCACATGCTAAGATGATAGATGACAATATATACACTTATACATATTTGTGTGTGTGTAGAGAGGCACTAATAGAAACACAAAGTGATTAAAAAATGAAGTTTGGGGTTATAACATCATTAAAATAGTAAAAGTAAATTTCATTAGAAATAGGGTATTTAAGTTAGTTAATGAAATAGAAGAAAAAACTGATTTCATAGGATAAATCTTGTGTTCTTGTCTAGGCTACAGAGCAATCATTTAACAAGATGAATTTAAGATTGCTTAAAGATAATACAATCACCTATTAAAATTATGTAAGTCTGCCTAAGTTAACTGCTTGTAAAAAATAATGTAGGACCACTTATATAACTATAAATAGAGGATTAAATTGTATAACTTATTATGTTTTTATTGGGGTATGTGTGTGTATTAAATAAGATTGAAGGAGTGTATCTGAGACCACAACCCTACCTAAGATATTGTTATTTGTTAAAAGAATAGTTTTTGGGAATATTCATGTGCAGTTACATATTCTAAAAATGCTGCCATTGTCACATTTTAGTTTTTCCATTTGCTTAGAGGTTCTCTAAATTAGAGAATTCCTCTTATCTTCAATCTTTCCATCTCCCCAAGGCCATTATCAAAAGAAGAGGATGTTTTCAGAAAACAAAGAAAATGTTAAGCGCATGAAAACCTCAGAGCAAATTAATGGAAATATTTGTGTAGCTCTGGAAAGGCAAACAGCATTGCTGGAACAGGTAAAATATTGGGGCTTAAGTATTTGCTTTAAAAACTTATTTTTGAGTAGTAAAAAATGGCAAAAAGTAACTGATCTCCACCATGACGTAATATAGATGCCTTTCACTTGATGTAAAGCTGGTGTGTGAAAACCAAATTAGCAGACAAGATTAGGGAAAGATAATTATGTACGTTACCAAAACATCTCTAATTTCTTGAAAATGATCCCATGCAGAGCAACCTAGGGAATCATATGAAGGTACAGTCCTGTTGTAGAAATGGGCTTTCAGTGTTACACTGAAATATCTCTGAGTCAGATATTGCTTGACCTTTATTTAGCTTTGCTAAACAATCCGAGCTCTTTTGTACCAGTCATGGGGCTCTTTGACCTGCAGCTATATCTGATTGTAGACCTCATTGCAATTGACCACTACTTCATAGACTCAGACAACCTGGTAGTCCATTGCAAAGTCCTGCTGCATTCAAATTTACTTGCCCTAATTTCCAAACTTAACGCAGATAATGGTGCATCATCTGACGTTTTGCTTTACAGCATCACTAAACACACCTCTTGCTTTCATTTTGGCCTCATTACATCTCATTGTACTATAGTCTCAATACATGTCTGATCAAGTCTGAGTTGATGTGTAATGAGCTTGAGTTCTACTGGAATGGCTATAATCAGGCCCTGTTTTGATAATCATGTTTTACCATTTCAGTATCGCTACTAAAAGGCATTATGTGGTAGATAAATGTCTTTCAGCTGTAATGGACCAAAATTTCCCAATCAAAACTATCCTGCACACTATTTCAGAAACACACTACTGTTTTCTAAAACAGACCATTATAATTACATAATTATATAATCCTATGAATGTGTGTTCAGTTTATAAAAGGCAATCTTTTTGAAAGACTCATGCAGAACCAGCTTAAAAGGTGAGTCAATAGTTTTTCACTTTAAATGTCTTGATTTTCTTCCAGGAAGACCAAAAGACACACAATAAAAAAATAAGTAAATGTTCTATTGCTGGCAGAGAAGGGGTAGTAGAATTATCAATCTAGCCTTAGGCCAAGTTATCCAAGAAAAAGTTTAGGGATTCCATCTGCATCTTATTCCTAGTGATTAATAGCTGCATTAGGAAACAAGTTCTGATATGGACATACTATCTCTAAATAGCTAGCTTTTCCTCACTTGTTATAATTCATGTCCAAACAATTATCTCTCTAAACCACATTTGTATGTTCACCTTGTTTGAATTTCACTGAGATAGGGCTCTTCATTCTGAAATTGTTCATCCCTCCTGAAAGTCCTAGAGCTATTTTCTCTTACCTTTTCTGGTTGCATAAGGATCTTGGCCTAGTTCATTCCAGTTAAATTACTGAAGTGGAAGGGTTTTTCCTCTAAAGTCCAAGTTATTCACTCTACCCACTGTCTTAGAAAGTTGGGACAGATTGGGGAGATATTTAAGTTTGTACCTTCTCCAAATTACAGTCTAGTCTGTTCGCTGTTTGCAAATTGAAATCTGGACTTCCATCTGACTCCATAATGTTGGGTACATTACCATTGGAAAAAAATTATGACATATTTGATGGAGGTTATTGTGTTTTCCTTCTGTATAAGGAGCATTACCATTAAATGAGAAAAAGTATTTACTCTAACCAAGAGGAATCACTCCTTGGTGTGGACACTTAGTCCAAAATAATCAAATTTAAGGATCTCCCTCTGTCTGCATCACCAGGAGTACCTATTTAAGTTGTGGTTTCTTGAGCTAATTGGGCAAGACTGTGTTTTAGGCTACTGTTTTCTCAAACTTACCTGATAAGAATCACTTGTAGTGCCTGTTAATTATTCAACTTTCCAGGCCCCTTTCCTGAAGATTTGTTTGATAGATCCAGGATGGGACCTAGGAATTTGTGATTTTTAACCAAGTATCCCATGTGATTCTTCCTCACCAGGGAAGTTTGAAGAACACTGTAGAAAACAGTGTCTCCATGTTTAAAACATTTAGATATGTTTTGCAAGATTGATCTGGGTGTGAGCTTCACATATTGACCCTAGCCAGTGAACTGACAAGCATGTGATGATCTGTAAAACCCACACACGGGTAATAGGTAATGGCTGTAGGTAAAAAAGTATGTGTTTCTGACCATTTGTTTACATAATAATACATTTTGAGCACTTGTTTGATCAAATATTTAAAAGCTGTAAAAGTAAAAATGACAATCATGTCTAATAACATTGTGAAACCATGGAAGAAGTGGCAGTATGGAAGAGATCAAGTAGACAGCGTTGAAGAGGAGAACCACTGGAAATAAGAAGGAAAATCCTGGAGAATAATGAAATAAAATTAAAGAACATGACTAATCATCCAGGTGATAGCAGTATAAAAAGAGCTTAACGTAGGAACTATGTTTTCCAATTTTGAGCACCATGAAGCAAGATGTTGAGGGGAAAAAGGTATAAATATTACTAATAAATACCTTAAATGTATCATGATGGGTGTCATTAAGAGCAACAGACCTACCCTGTTACGAAAGTTCCTTATGGGAAGATACCCACTGAGAGGAAAACTACAGTGAATGTTTCCAAATGAATGACCCAGCAGAGCTGTTCATGTCAGTGGGCATTGAGATTAATTATTCTCCCTGAAAATGGGCCACTCTGTTTTCAAGAAAACAGCCAGATAATGAAACACATTCATTTTTCATAAGATAGCTGCTATAGTCTGTTAGAATAGCATGCATTATGCCAGGTAGCATTAGTTGCTACATGATTGTCCCTGGCATCTTTCAATTTTAGCTATAAGAAAGCCACCTTCTAAAAACATGCAAGTAATGGTGATTATCTTGCATATTTATTTCCCCTCATATCAATTCAGTGTTTTTTTTTTTTTATTTTATGGAGCTCTTTCACACATCACCTTATTGTGTTCTTATAAAAATCTTTGAATATCACTTATTCAACAGACATTTATTGTATTATCTACCCATTTGTGGACAAGGAAAATGAAGCCCAGAGATGATATAACTTCCCAAAGGTCATATAGCTTGTTTAATGGTAAGGTCAAGACTCAAATTTGTATAATTTGTTCCAAATCTATTATAAACCAAACAGCCATTTTCATTGGGCTTTGGTTTTCAGATAAGTAGAGCTCCTTTTTATGAAACAGTAACTTTTAGTTAAGGTTATTGAAAAAATACAAATGGGACATAGTCTTTAAATTATTCCTATAATGTATATATGGAATTCATCTGGCACTGTAGGAGACTAAAATTTGCACTGTGAGAATAAACTTAATTTCTAGCATGTCTGCATATTTAAATATCAAATGTGTTCTATGAGTTTAATATTTAAGTTTCATAAAACTTGTATAGTAATATAAACATACAAATATAAATAAAGTATGTTTTATTGGTTGTAGTAAATCTAGAAAAGAACAAAGCTACTCTTAAAAAGTAGAAAAGAAAATGGCTTTTAAATTTGAAACGTGGGGTGTTTTGGTTTTTATTTTAAAATTCTAGGTCAGACATTTGATTCGAGAGGAGATCTGTAGTATAAATTACAAACTATTTGATAATAAACTGAAAGAATTGAAGGAACGCATTGGGAAGACAGAGTGCATGAATAAACATCAAGCAATAGCTGATGAACTCTTCGTAAGTTTCTATAATTTCATGTGATTTTATTTGAGTCCTTTTAAAAAGTAGAATTTGATGATATCTTCATATTAGGAAAGGAGACGCCAATCTGATTCCTGGCCACAGGCCTAATGTATTGCTATACCATGGACAATAGAATTTATTATATCTTAGCAATATTGGCTCTTGAGAAATAACTTTTAGAAATACTAGGCATTCTGTGTCAATTAAAAGACATAATCCATGGGCAATCTCTTCATTCTAAATATATCCTTTATTAGAGCTTATGCAACCTGTTTTCAAGCTTTTTTGGACTTTTTTGTTTTGTTTTATTCTTCTAGGATTACTTGCTGATTGGCATTTCTTCTACCAACATTAATTTTATTGTGGACCAAATTAGAAGTTTGAGGTTTTTATCTTCCATTCTTGAATATCATACAAGTGTAAAATGTGGTTTAAATATTTTGCTTATATAAGAATTTCTCATTTATTTGGGTAAATGCCTAAGTTTACAAACTACTTGGGCAGATAATTTTCCATCTCTATATGATATGTTATTTAGTACTCTGGTTTAATATCTATTTGTTTTTCTCTTTTCCTTCTAGGCAAAAATAGCAAAACTTCAAAGACGTATTAAAACAGTAATGTCTCAAAGGAATTGTTTGGAACCAAACATGTTATCCAGTAATACAACCTGTGAGGTTGGTATAAACACACAGGAATTTTAAATTTCCAAGTTAGGACAGAAGGCTTAAAGGACACTAGGTTTATAATTAGAATGTTCCCACGAATTTCTATCTCTGGAGAAGACACCCTTAAGTAGTAAATGCCACTTGTATTACTTTAGTTAAGGAAGTAGAGAGGGGATTAGTGATTACCTAGACTCTCTCTCTCCCACCTTCATTTTATCAAGAAAAATATCAAACATACAGCAAAGTTGAAAGAATTTTGTAGTGAATACCTACATACTCAGCACCTAGAGTTTACCTTTAATATTTTATTGTACTTACTTTTGTCATTTTCTGTCAATCTATTCACCCCCCAAGCCATCTTATATTTGGTACACTCAAAATACCAATATGTTTTGTATCAAAGTACACTTTCAAAATATTACATGTATATTATAATGGTAACAGTATGCATTAAGTAGAATTTAGTATCTGTTTGTATTTTTTGTGTAAAATCTTCAGTGTACATTCACTGAATTTCTTAAATAATGTCTTTGTTAGGCTTTGGTATCAGATTTATGCTAGCCCCAGTAAATGAATTTGGAAGCACTTTCTCCTCTATTTTCTGAATGTTTGAGATTTTTCTTACTTCTGTATATATTTGGTAGAATCTACTTCAGAAAACTGGGCAAGGAGCTTTTTTTGTAGAAAGATTTTGACTTGAAGATTCAAGCTGGAAGCAGTGGCTCTTGCCTGTAATCCCAGCACTTTGGGAGGCTGAGGCAGGAGCATCCCTTGAGGCCAGGAGTTTGACACCAGCCTGGGCAATATAGTAACACCATGTCATTACAAAAAATAAAAAATTAGCCAGGCATGGTGGTGTATACCTGTAGTCCCAGCTACTCAGAAGGCTGAGCCAGGAGGATCACTTGAGCCTGGGAGTTGGAGGTTGCAGTGAGCTGTGATCACACCACTGAACTCCATTCTGGCTGACAGTGAGACCCTGTTTCAATAAAAAATAAAAAAGTTCAATTCTTGTATAGGGCAATTTAAATTTTCTTTTTCATCTTCTATCAGTTTTGTACGTTATCTTTGCGAGGAATTTGTCCATTTTATCTAAATTATTGAATTTGTTAGCGTAAAGTAATAAAATTCTCTTGTGTTTGTATTGTTTATAATTCTTCAGTGAGACACTGTACTGCATTTCTGATATGGTTAATCTATGCGTTTTTAAAAAATTAATATTGGTTAAGTTTTATTCTCATTTTGTCTCTTATATTGATTTCTCTTTTTTATTATTATTATTATTTTTTTACTTGGGACAGAATTGTTCTTTTTCCAGCTTAAGAGAATGATTTTTAACTTTCCTATTAGAAAACATATAAAGCTAAATGTGCTACTTAGTGCAAAAATTATAATATAATCTTTGATGTGTTGTATTTTGTTTCTAATTTTCTTTGTGGTATTGTTCTTTAGCCCATGGATTATTTAGAAGTGTGTGTTTAATTTTCAAATATTTGGGACTTTTCTAGCTATCTTATTTTTATTGATACATAATTTTATTCCATCTTATTCAGAGAATATACTATGTAAGACAAATTTTGAGTTACTGACACTTATGTTATAGGCCAGCAGACGATTTCACTTGATGAATGTTCCATGCATAGAATGTTGGTTGTAATGTTCTATAAATGTCACTTTTGTGTTAATTGTGCCAAGGTGGCTGATAGTGCTGTTCAGACCTTCTGTAGCTGTGAAAGACTAAATAATGGCCCCCAAAAGATGTCTGTGACCTAATCCACAGAACCTATCAATACATGGTGAAATGGGCTTTGCAGATGTGATCAGATTAAGTACCTTGATATGGGGAGATTATCCTGGATCATGCAGGTGGGCTCAATGTATTCACAAGGGTCCCTATAAAAGAGGCAAGAAGGTCAAAGGCAGAAGAAGGAGAATGGAAACGGAGGTTGGAATGATGTACATTGAAGATGGAGGAAAGGACCTTGAGCCAGGGAATGCAGGCCACCTCTAGAAGATAGAAAAAAGCCTCCAGAAGGAACACCAATACCTTGATTTCAGCCTAGTGAAAGTGACTTCAAACATCTGGCCCTGCAGAACTGTGACAGAATAAATCACTATTTTGTTAAGCCACGCAGTTTGTGATAATTTATTAAGGTAACCTCAGGAAACTAATACAAAATTTGGTACTAGGAAGTGTGGTGTGCTGCTATAACAAGTACCTAAAAATATGGAAGTGGCTTTGGAATGGGGTACTGAGTAGAGGCTGGAAGAATTTTGAGGGACATGATTTTTATTTTTTTTTGAGACAGAGTGTCGCTTTGTTGCTCTGGCTAGAGTGAGTGCCGTGGCCTCAACCTAGCTCACAGCAACCCAAACTCCTGGGCTTAAGCGATCCTACTGCCTCAGCCTCCCGAGTAGCTACAGGCATGCGCCACCATGCCCGGCTAATTTTTTCTATATATATTTTAGTTGGCCAGATAATTGCTTTCTATTTTTTTTTTTTTTAGTAGAGACGGGGTCTTGCTCTTGCTGAGGCTGGTCTCAAACTCCTGACCACGAGCGATCCACCCGCCTCGGCTTTCCAGAGTGCTAGGATTACAGGCGTGAGCCACCGCGCCCAGCCGGGACATGATTTTTAAAGAGCCTAGATTGCCTTGAATAGACTTTAGTAAAAACATGGAAGTTAAAGACTGGCAGTGAGAGTGCAGAAGGAAATGAACATAGTGGAGAAAACCTACGTAGGCATAGAGAATACCTAAATCTTCATAAACAAACTTAGTAGAAATATAGATATTAAAGGCATTGTTGGTAAGAACTCAGAAAGAGAAATGAGGAACATGTTATTGGAAACTGAAGGAAAGGAAATTATTTAGTGGTAGGAAGCTTAGCCAAATTGTGTCCTACAGCAGTGGTCCCCAAGCTTTTTGGCATCAGGGACTGGTTTCATGGAAGACAATTTTTCCATTGATGGTGGTTGGGGTGGGGGTGGGGCAGGGACTGACGCTCAGATGGTGATGCTGAGTGGCTGTAAATACAGATGAAGCTTCCCTTGGTCACTGCTCACTTCCTGCTGTGTGCCCCCTACTCGCCTTCCTAAGTTTCATGGAAGACAATTTTTCTATGGACGGGGACAAGGTAGGGTGGGGGCCGGAGCTCTGCAGCCCAGTCCCTAACAAGCCTTGGACCATACTGGTCTGTCCAGAGGTTGGGGACCGCAGTCCTACAGTTTATATGGGAAGCAGTACTTGTAAGCAATGAATTTGGATTTTTTCAGGCTGACAAGGTTTATAAGCAAAGTATAGAAAAATTGGCTTCTTTCTTCTTGCTTCTTATAGTAAAATGTGAGAAGAGAGAGATGAATTGAAGGAGGAACTGTTCAGTAAAAAAGAACCAAGACTTGATGATTTGGGAAATTCTCACTAGCCAGATTGCAAAAGATTCTAGGAAGTTCACTGTCAGAAAAGCATGCTCTGTAGAGAAAGCCCAGGGTTTTGCTGGACAGCTCTTTGCTAGTGCCTTGGAAAGCTCAGAAGGTCACATTTTTCAGTCACAGTGAGGGTTTTTTAAGATTAGGCTAGGACTCATTTCGGCAGGCAGTTACCCTGTTTAGATTTAGTCAAAAGTTCACAGTATTTCAGTCACACGGAGGGCTTTTTGAGGAGGCTAGGCTTATGACTCTTAGCATATGCGGGCTAAACCTGTTTGGGTTTAGTGTGTAGATCCTGACCACCACCTCTTGTGAGCTGTAGTTACAATGACAGTTGACTTTTAACAACTCTTGCAGTGCTATACTGGTTGGGCTTCTTTCTTCTGGCTCTTTCTTCTGTTCAGTCTCCGCAGGTGCTGCTGTTGAGTAGGAAGTTCCGGAAACAGTCTATGGTCAGTAGTGGATTGGACCTGCCACTGCCTAAGGTGTCAGGTGGGGACCCAGCTGACAGTGCTGCTGTGGTAAATTGGGCCCCCTGATTCTGCAGCTATGGAATCCGGAGTTGACCACCACTGCTACAGGTTTGGGGCAAAGGATGGGTCCCTGGCTTCCTTGGCACCCAGTGCAAGATATATAGAGAATAAAAATACTTTAGTAAGTCTACCTTTTTCTTTACATAAAGTAACTTTCAGAGTTAATTTCTAGTATCATTGGGGCTGGTAGGGAAGTAGTAGTTTAGTTTAACAAAGAAACATGATTGGTAGTCCTGGTTTGGATTGATGTTCAAGGTGTGAGTGTGGGGGATATTAATGATTTCTTTTCTCATCCCTGGTGGTTCTCAACAGTTTTTAGAGCTTTATAATGTTGATTATTTTTTCTCAATGTTGCAGTTAGAGGGGAGGAACAGGGAGAAGTGAGTCTATACGACCTTGTCTTGGAACTGAAAGTATACAAAATATTTTTTGCTGTTGCTTTCCAACATTTAAATCTATTTCTACATATAAAATCTGTTCAATTTAAGATAATATTTCAGAATTCTGCGTTTGTATGTCTGCATTTTTGTTCATGCTGTCCCTTAGAAAAATCCTTGAGTTTGGGCAATCATTTGACCCTTTTGAATTAATGTATATGTTAGAGGTGTTCGTACATCAGGATGGGAAAGAACTCTCGAAAAAGGGAGACAAAGGGATGGCATGAAAGGAAGAAAGAATGCTGGCCCTGAGGATGAGTACGTTGGGCTTTTATTGGAATTTTAAAGAGCAGAGAAGTTGTTACTGCGAAATCATAATGGAAGACAGTTTGTTTTCCAGAGTAGTTCTTGTCAAGAAATGATTATGGAAGGCGGTTGTCGACTAAATATTTCAGCTCTGAGGGTTTTTTGTTTTTTTTTTTTTTTTCCAGTAGTGATGGGGTCTCGTTCTTGCTGAGGCTGGTCTTGAACTCCTGACCTCAAGCAGTCCTCCAGCTCTAAGTTTTAAATAAACTCGTCAACTGGAAGAACACGTTGGCAATCTGATTTATTTCTGGTCTTTATTAGAAGTGTAACAAAAGTAAAAAGTTTTGTTGTTAAAGTATAGTGTTCCTAAAACTAAGTCTAATAGGAATAAAATGTTATCTAAGTACCTAGGTATTTATTTTTCCTTGTTTCCATCCAAGCTGGGAAGTTGATTTGTGCCATCTTTTTTTTTTTTTTCCACATCAGACAGGTAATGTGCCAACCAAAGTTGTAACAAGGTTTGAGGGAGGCACGTCTCACACATAAATGTGAAAACCCAATCCTGCTGATGAACTACAGAAGGATTGCCCATCATTTTTATTTCTTTGAAGTTTTTATTTTTTTTCCTTTGGAGACAGAGTCTCTCTCTGGACTACAGTGCTGTGGTGTCAGCCTAGCTCACAGCACCCCCAAACTCCTGGACTCAAGCCATCTTCCTGCCTCAGCCTCCTGAGTAGCTGGGACTACAGGCGCACACCACCACGCCTGGCTGATTTTTTCTATTTCTATTAGAGATATAGGGTCTGTCTCCTGCTCCACCTGGTCTTGAACTCCTGAGCTCAAGCAGTCCTCCTGTCTCGGCCTCCCAGAGTGCTAGGATTACAAGCGTGAGTCACTGCATCCGGCCTCTCTTAAGTTTTTAAAAATTCATTTTGGCAGGCAAATCACAATCATGGTGGTTAGCTATTGAAATACATATAATATGTTTTGCCACATGTATGTGATAATATTTTCTAAGTGAAATTTTACAACTATCATTAATTTTGTGTGGAAGGACACAGTTGGCAACCTTACCTTCAACTGCATTTTTCTCACCCATTTAACAGGTTGTAAATTCAGAAACAGTGATTTTAGATAAGAATCCAAAGTCACTTAATAGTCCAGTTGAAAGAATGACTTCTGTGAACTCTGAACCTTCAGAAAAAGCAAGTGAAAAGATTAATTTGTCACTGGATCGTGATGAGTCTGTTTCTGAAAGGTAGGCATTTCTAATAAAAATGCATAAACTTATTTATCTAAATCTGTGTTTTAAACATATGCCCTTTTCTCAAGCATAAATTTGCTTAAAGCTTCATATTCATCACATTCACAGGATCACTATCCTTGTCCTCTATGAAGGAATGACATTGATTCTCCAAAGCTTTAATCATTATTGTTCTAACAGTACCAAAATTTTGAATTAGTTAGGTGATCAGGTTTTTTGTTGTGATGCTTCCCATCCTTGGTATAGTGATTAGAGTGACCTGTTGGGTCACCCCAGTGGTTTCCAGTTATATACTTGGAAAAATCAAGTTGTTATGAAACAGTGGTTTAAAAAAAATGATACAGAAGGTGGACGCGGTGGTACATGCCTATATCCTAGCAACTTGGGAGGCTGAGGCAGGAGGATGATCGCTTGAGCGCAGGAGTTCAAAGCTATAGTGCGCTATGTTGGTGCCTGTGACTAGCCACTGCGCTCCAGCCTGAGCAACGTAGTGAGACCCTGTCTAATATAATTACAGACAAGTAGGTAAGACTAAGGAAAAAGTGCCTAAAATTAATTCTCTGCCCATTGAAAGTAGTATCATGATAACTTCAAATTAGAGTGAATAGGTTAACTTATTTGTCTAATTGAGTAATAAAATAGCCAAGACATGTAATTTCTAGTCCAGTTCAAAAGATTTGGGCCTGGTAGGGAAGAACTAGTTCAATTTGACAGAGCAACATGATTGGTGGTCCTGCCCTGAATTGGTGTTCATGGGAGGGGGTGCAGGGGAGAGATATTAATGAATTCTTTTCTTATCATTTGTAACAACCTTTTTTTGGAGCTCTTTAAGATTATTTAAAAAGAAGAAAATACATAACCAAAAATAAGAAAATCGAACGATGGCCATTGTTTGAAGAACAAACACCCTTTCGTGCAAATAAATATGCGCATACACAAGGAAGCTATGAAATAAAGGAGAAACATTTCGGATCTACACCATTTACAGTAGATTTCTGATAGTATTCCATGATATTGAGGCCCACATTTTAGTTTTGAGCCAGGAAGCTGCTGCCAAGAAAGCATTTAGTTCATGAAAGTAAGAGTCACATTTCAGTGACTCTGTGTTGTTACCCTGTGTTGATGCATGTGCTGAAACTCATGAAGTGAAAAAAGGAAAAATAAAGTGCTGATGATGGAAGGGAAAAAGTTGAAGACACCATTAAAATAGCACTTATAGATAAATATGTCCAATTTAGCAGTGGCTTGTCTCTCTGATCTGAACAAATCCACTGTTCTGAAGGAAGAACCTGCAATTTATGAAACTGTTTCAGGCAGCACTCTCAGACCGTGGTGAATTTGCAAATAATTCTAACAAATCTGTAACTTGTCTCTGATGGCTTCGACGGTGAGTTTATAAAACATTTAAGAAAGACATAACAGCAGCTTTAAACAAACTCTTCCAAAGAATAAAAAAAGAGGAAACATTCTTCAGTTCATTTTATGAGGCTAGCGTAACCCTGAAACTAAAGTCAATTTTAAAATTTTACAGAAATGGAAAACCCACAAAATAGATGCAGTTGTCCTAAACAAGGTTCTAGTAAACCAAATTCAACCATCTGCAAAAATTGAGTTTGACTCAGGAATGCTGCAGTGTTGGTTTAACAATTTAAAAATCAATTAATGTAATTTGCCAGGAGAAAAATCATCACCTCACAATAGATGCAGGACTTGATAAAGTATTTATGATTAAAACAAATTCTTGGCAAACTCAGAATAGGAGGTAACTTCCTTAATCTGACAGATTATCTACGAAAACCCTAAGACAAATCTGATGGTAAAACATTGGAAGTGTTCTCCTTGAGATACAAAACAGGAGAAAGATGCCTGCTCTCATCCCTTCATATAGCATACTGTTTGTCTTAGCTAATGCAAGAATGCCAATATAATTGGGGAGGAGGTGGAGAAAAATATAAAGGATTAGCAAAGAAGGGACAATATTATTACTATCCTTGGATGATTTGGGTATGTATGTAGGAAATCCAAAGAAACCTACAATGAAATATTAGAATTTATGAGTTATACAAGATTGCTGCACTCAAATATATACAAAATCAGTTGTATTCCTATATACTGGATTTAACCAATGAGGAAATGAAATTTTTAAAAAGATACAATACCATTACAGCAGCACCAAAATATATCAATTACCTAGGAATATATTTAACAAGTTATGCAGTAACTATGAAGAAAATCATAAGACATCATTGAGAGATACTAAAGAAGAATTAAATGGACAGAAGATGTACTATGTTTATGGTTTGGACAAAGCAGTATTATAAAATGTTTTCACTTTTATTCAAGTTAATTTTATAGAGTACAATTCAATCGGTATCCTAGTGTATAATTTCATGAAACTGAATAAGCATCGTTGATTCTAAAATGTATGTGTAAATGCAATGGGTTAAGAGGCCAAGATACCCTTTAGGTTGCAAAACAAAATGGAGGGAATTTGCCATCAGAAATCAGAAAATTACAAAGCTACAGTAATAGGGATAATGTGATATTGGCAAGTATTAGACAAACAACAGATCATTGTAACAAAGTCCAGAAACCCACGCATGTATGTACATGATGTGATATGTGATGGAGATTGTATGACTTTCAGTAAATGGTGCCATCTTAATTTGCTGTTTATGTTGGGGACAATATGAAATTGGACCCCTATGTCATGCTATACAAAAAAATTAATCTCGTGTGGATTAAGGAACTAAATATCTAAAGGAAAATTGTAAAGCTTTCAGAATATTAGAATGTCTTCACAAACTTGGATGGGGAAAGATTTCTTAAGACACAAATGCCCTTGCCATAAAAGAAAAATTGCTCTGTTTTACCACATTAAAATTAGAAACTTCTTTTCTCAAAAGGAACTATAAAGATAGTGAGAAGACAGGCCATCGAGTGGGAGAAGATACTGGCAGCACATATAACCTGTACAGGACTAGTACCCAGAATATACATAAAGAACTTCAACAAATCAATGAGTAAAAGTCAGATAATACAAAAGAAAAATGGGCAAAAGAGTTGTACGTCCACTTCACTTCACAAAAGAGGAATTCCAAATGGCCAACAAGCATAAGAAAAAGTGTTCATCTTCATTAGTAATCAGGGAAATGCAAATTAAAACCACAATGAGATATCATTTCATATCAGGTAAGGAAAAAATAAAACATTTAAAAATTTGACAATACCAGGTATTGGTGAAGTTTTAAAATAAAGGGAATTGTTTTTATTGAATATTTTGTTGTTGGTTGACTAAATTGGTATAGTATTCTAGAAAAAAATGGCATTATCTAGAAGTATTGAAGATCTGGATCTCGTTTGACCTAGCAGCCCCAGTCCTTGCTATATACCCTAGGTAGAGACAGGTATACATGTGTGATAGGAGAAATGTACATTAGCATTCTCCCTAATAGCCAAATAGGAAAAAAGTGTCTATCTACAGTTGAAAAGAAAAAGGAATTCTAGTAAATCCATACAGTGGAAAGTTATATGTTATGAAAATGAAGGCACTGCAGTAACATGCAAACAGTGTGAGTTATTCCCACCAAAACATTATTGAAAAGCAGACACAAAATAGTATGATTCCATTTAAATGAAGATCAAAAATAGCCGTAAAATAAAATACATTATTTTGGGATTCAGAGATAGATGGTAACTCTAAGGAGTAAAACAAGGAAATCAGTACTACAAATGCTATTTTTGGGGGAAGTTTCTGATACAGGATAGAGGTATATGGGTTTCTGAAGTGCTGGTAATTTAAAATTTATTTACCTGAGTAGTGGCTACATGAGTGCTAGCTTTGTAATTATTTATTAAAGGGAACATATGTTTTTAATTCAATTTGCAAATAATCTCAACTAGAAATTTTATTTATGTTTAATGTAATCTTACTGATGTATATGGGTTTATAATTACTATTTGTTTTCTATTTGTTCCATCTATTTTATGATCACTTCCCCCATCTGTCTCTTTACTATAGCCTTTTTTTGGATTAATCTATTCTTTCCATTCCCTATTACCTTGTTAATTATACATCTTTCATTGTTCCTTTAGAAGTTATCATAAGATCATGATATAGATGGTTATTCATTAGAGTCTAATATGAAGTACTACTTTTACCATTTCGTAGACAATGCTTGACCTCAAATACTTTCATTTTACTTACTGTTCTTTCCATGTTTTATGTTTTCATTCATTCTAGTTTTATATTATTTTAAATCTCACAAGATGATATCATTGTACAGTCATTGTTCATTTAGAGTTACCCACATATTTACTCTTTCTTGCTCTTCATTTCTTCCTATATTTCCATCTGAAATAAATTTTCTTCTGCATAAGAACTCAATTTCTTATTCTGTTTTTATTTAATACTTCAGCATAAATGCTGTCAGTTTTTATCTGGAAATAACTTCATTTTGTCTTTATTTTTGAAGGATATTTTAACCTGGGTATAGATTTGTAGGTTGGCAGTTATTTTCTCTCAGTGCTTGCAAGATGTCATCACATTGCTTTCTGACTTCTATTTCTGTTGAAAGTTTTTAAACATCAGTCTTATTGTTGCATCTTTGAAAATAATATCTCTAGCCGCTTTTGAGATATTCTGCTTATCTTTGGTTTTCATCAGTATACTGTAAAATGTTAGGTAGCAGGGGTGGGTAATTTCTTTAATTTATACTGATTGGGGCTTATTGCCCTTGAATCAATGGCTCAGTGTCTTTTGTCACCTTTGGAAAATTCTTGGCCGTTATCTCTTAAGATACTGCTTCTGTGCCATTCTTTATCTTCTCACTTTCTGATATTCCAGCTGCATGCTTTTCTGTGTAGTCCATCTCTTTTGCTCTTCATGCTTTGGTCTGGATATTTTCTACTAACATGTTGCAGCTTATTAATCCTCTTTTCCACTGGATCCACGTGGCTGTCAAACCCATGTATTGAATTCTTAATTTCAGTTTGTGTATTTTTCAGTTCTCCCATTTCCATTGGATTCTTTTTTATAGGTTCAAGTTCTCTGGTGAAATTCTTCATCTTACCATCCATGTGTTGAACATTTTAGTCACTTATTTTTTGATCTATTTCTGATGACTCTCTTATCTGGGTCACTTTGAGCTCTATTCTGTTTGTTGTTTTTGATCTTTGTCCTATATCTTAGTATACCTGCTAATTTTGTGTTTGAATCTTAGACATTGTATATTGGAAATTGTAAAGCCCCTCAATGAAGTCTACCCTGACTGGATTCACCCTATACTCTGGAAGACAGAAGAGAAACATGGCACCTATGATGGATTTTAAATGTGTCCACAAAGTTTTTTGATACTCCTCTCTTTAAAAGGTGGAACCGATTTTCTGTTTTGGGTTATGCTTAGTGACTCACTTCTAGTGCTCCATCTGTTTTAACTATTTTCTCCATCTTCTAAATTTATAAAACTATTAATCATTGTTATTTTAATGCCCTTGTTTTATAACTCCAGTATTTGGGTCACCTATGCATCCGCTTCTCTTGTTTTTCTGTCAGTTTCTAATTATTTGATTCTGTCTGTTGGCATGCTTGATAATTCCTAAAAATTTGTTGAGGTTCTGAAAGATATCATCTTGCTATAGACAAGGTTCATCTTTTCCTCTGCTCGACAGAGTAGGGTCTGACAACCTGATCTACTAAGGGAATGGCATAACTTTAGGCTTATAGTAGTTTTGGTAAGGCTCTTTCTACCTCTGGTTCACGTTGGCCCCTAAGACATAGCCCTCCATGGATTCCATCTGAAACCTTGGAGTGTTCACCAGGGCTTCTCTACTTGGTGGGTTCGCAAATCTTAATCCTTGCCTCCTAAGTACAGTAAGAGTGCCAAAAATTCCCCTTTACTTTTTAAAGTCCTTCTGCTTAATGTTTTATACTCCTGTGTAGCATTACATTTGAAGTACTGTAGCAACAACTAAAGAAAAGAAAAATTAAATGAAAAATTTTGATATTGGTAAGGGATTTTGACTGTAATATGAATATGTGAAAAGAGATACTTAAAATTTTCTTGTAGTTTAACAACAAAATGTAGCTATCAGTCTTTCATTCAATTCATGATTACTGTTTCTAGGGGGTTTTTTTTGGCCCATCCCACTCCCCCTCCTTTTTTGTGGCAAGTTTTGTTAGAGGCTAAAAGTGAATGGAAAAGTCTTTTTTTTTTTTTTTTTTTTTTTGTGAGACAGAGTATCATCCTGTTGCCCGGGCTAGAGTGCTGTGGTGTCAGCCTAGCTCACAGCCACCTCAAACTCCTGGGCTCAAGCGAGCCTTCTGCCTCAGCCTCCCGTGTAGCTGGGACTACAGGCATGCTCCACCATGCCCGGCTAGTTTTTTCTATATATTTTTAGTTGTCCATATAATTTCTTTCTATTTTTAGTAGAGATGGGGTCTTGCTCTTGCTCATGCTGGTCTCGAACTCCTGAGTTCAAACAATCCTCCTGCCTTGGCCTCCCAGGGTGCTAGGATTATAGGCGTGAGCCACCACGCCTGGCCAAAAATCAAATATTCTTAATAAAATTTATATCTAAATATTTTTGTTAGATAGAAATAATGGCAAATGTTAGAATATTATTGAGAAATTCTTTTAAATTTATTTTTTCAATTTTTGTGTATATTCATGGAGTACAAGTACAATTTTGCTACACTGATATATTGTACTGTGGTGAAGTCAGGGCCTTCAGTGCATGTATCACTAAAGCCATACACATTGTACCTACCAAGCAACCTCCTATTATCCCACCCACTTCCCACCTCCACCAATACATTTGATATGAAAAAAATTGAATTAAATTTGTTTTAAATATCTATAGAAAACAGTTGATTTCACAAAATATACAGAAATTTTCGGCTTCTGCCCATTAAGCATTAATAGTTACAGGAACTGATGTTTTGCTGTAAACAACTCAAAAATCGGGCTAAAAAAAGAAAATGAATTGTGACCAGATACTGTTAAACAGTATTATGATCCCTGAGAGAAGGGAAACAAATGAAATGAGCCCTACCATTGTTCCAGCCTGCTACCTGGGGATATTTTCCAGGTCAAAGAATAGTGATGGAGAGATCCCAAACAGAAATATTGTCAACATACACCTCATGTTCAACAGTGTAGAGGAAAACATGAACATGAAAAAAATGGAAGATATTAATATAGAAGACTCAAGTTGAACTTTAATAGATGAAATTGCAGAATGAAAAAGATGATAACTAAATTGAAAAGGTGAGTGGATACAATTAACAAGAGTAATTAGTGCTTTAAAAAGCAAATCGGTGAACTAAGAATGGAAACTGTTCAAACTAAAACACGAGAGGAAAAAGACTGTAAAAACGCATCAGAAACCTATGGAACAGAATCAAGCAGTCTAATATATATATTATTGGAATATCACTAAAGGGCAGAAAAAATTTGAAGATAATGAAATTTTCCATATTTGATACAAACTCGAAACTCATAAATGTAAAAAAAAAAAAAAGTTAACAATTCCCAAGCAATAGAAACATAAAACCACACAAACCACATCATATCAGATTGCTGAAAGTCAGTGATGAGTACAAAATCTTAAAAAGTAACCAGAGAGAGAAGATATAACATAAAAAGGAACAAGAAATAAGAATGGCAGCAGACTTCTTACTGTACGCCATGCAAACTAGAAGACATCTCTAAAATATTGAGATGGAGAGGTATCTCTAAAATATTAAAAGTTAAAGAAAACATATGTCATACTATTTCTCTCTAGCACTTCTGTGTACAGGCAACAATTGGAATTTGAAATTTAGAATCAATATTATTTACAATAATAGAACATGATAGACTTAAGGAAAAACTAAAATATGTATGAAACCTAACAAGGTATTACTGAAGAAATTAAAGCAGACCTAAATAAATGGTGAGATATGCAACTTTAATGAATCAGAAAATTCATTATTGTTAAGATGTCAGTTCAGCCCAAATTGTTCTGTACGTTTAATGCAATCCCAATCAAAATCCTAGCAGCCTTCTTGGTAAAAGGTAACAAACTGATTAAAACCTTATATGAAAATGTAACGACCTAGAAGATGAAAACAATATATAAAAGGAGCAAAGTTGGGAGACTTACTCCACCTGAGTTCAAGACTTACTGTAAAGCTGTAGTAAAAGACGATGGTTTTGACATAAGGATAGATAACAGATCAGTGGACAGACTAAAGAATACACACGTGGTCCATTGGTTGACAACAGGCATGCCATGGTCATTTAATAGGAAAAAGTTTTTCAACAAATGTTGCTCGACTAACTAGAGGGAAAAGGTGAACCTCAGCACTTACTTCACACCATATACAAAAATTAACTTAAAATGGATTGTAGACCTAAATACAAACACTAAGAAGGCATCTACAAGAAAATGGTGTAATTATGTTGTGTAGAAAAGTGATACAGGATTTTAATGAGCTTAAATTTGTCTCAAGGTTTTCTTAACAAAATTCTAACTTAAAATATCAAAATTGTGAAGTTGGAGTCAGGGTCAAAATGGCAGAAGATGATCTGGCTCAGAGTATTTTATAACCATAGCATCATTTACCATCATTGCCTTAGTTTACAAAATTTGTGGTAAATATTGCTACTGTATATATCACTATATAATAAAGAATAGTGTCATTTTTTTAAATAGCTTTATTACCATCTTCAATCTTTAAGAGAGTATCTGTAAGTGTCTTAATGGGTTTCTTTCAGTTATACGTTTCATTTTTATGAAGGCAAGTTTCTGTGCTCAAGTGATAATTTGTGCATTTTATACATTTATGTCTATTGTATATTTATATGTTGGGATTCACTGTGAATAGATCCCTACTCAGTTTTATTGGTCTACTATTGGATTTTCATGAACTTTTGGTCATATCGTTGACTTGTTAATACCTGGGGTTTCTTTGGTATTTGGTTTTATGATCGCCATTTCCTCTCAAATTGTTCAGTAAACATGTTCTGAAATGTTAAGCTAGAGGAACTCTACTAATTGCATGTTTAAGCCTGATGATGCATGTTTAGTTTATTTTTGTTTTTAATTTTTTTTATTTTAGTAACAATGATGATGTTATGTTGATTTCTGTGGAAAGTCCTAATTTGACAACTCCAATTACATCAGATCCAACAGGTATCTTAAGTTGATTAGAATATGATCATCAAATTAGAAAGCCTTAAATCAATATTTGTTTGAAATAAATAATTGAATATCTTTTAATTAAAAATTTTAAATGTACTCAAAAATATTCTAATTTATATAATTAATATTACCTAAATAAATGATTTCTCAATAAAACACAAGCTTAAAAAGAAATGTCAGTTATATCAGCCTATGGCCTGTTTTGTTACTGTGTTTGTTTAATGACTTTGCAAGTTGTAAAACTGCTTAGCTTTCACATACACTATTTTTAATTGTTTGCCTTGGCCTTCTGGTGGTGGTAGTGGTGGTTTGCTTTTTGCAGTTTTTTTTTTTCTATTAAGTTATCTCATAGTCTACTTGAGATTTAAACTTTATTTATTATTTTCTTTGATTGTTTTTAACTTGGTTTTTTTGATAGCACTTTTGTTACTTTCTAGAGTTTATGTCTTATTACACTTACATAAACAGTTTTAACCTGAAATTTCCAGTGATAACTTTTCTCTTTTTTAAAATAGCCATCTTGTTTGGCTCATAATTTCTAATCCAAAATTTCCCATTTTCATTTCATTTTTTTACTGTATTGTAGTATTTGTATCTTAATTTCAGAAAGCTTTGCCTCCACTTATATAGCTACTTTATTGTTCCCACAGTTTGGGCTGTTGAGATTGTGAATCAGTTATTAAAGATGTTAAACACTTATCTGAGGCTTCCTACTGGTTCCAGGAAGAGCGCTCCTTAGCTATCTCAGGCAATTTATTCTAAAGATATTGTGAATAAAAAATGTGCATTTCCAAGTATATTTTCTCAAAAGCTAAAATCATTTTCAGATTTTCAAAAAAAGAGTAATGCAGTTGTAAAGAAGGGAAAAAATCTTTTGGCCCAAAAACTCTACCTTTTTTTTTAATTGGATCGTCAACCTTTGGAATAGGTAAAGTCAATTGAGTTACTTCTTATGATTGTATAATTAGCATCCCATTGTGTTTCAGCATTCATATATTACAAAGTCCGTAAATTAACAGTTTAATAAGCTTGTCAAATATATTCATATTTTAATAATTTTCTTTCAGATATTAGAAAAATTATATCAGGAAATTCCAGTGATCCATCTAATGCTGAAACTGAAGTTATGGTAGGTAATACTGTCTCTGAATACTGTTCATTTAAACGTGTTAGTTCTAGGAACTTTAGTGTTTGCTACATTACATGTTGGATGACTTAAGTCATTCTTCAGGAGATTCATTCTCTGAGAAATTAATGTCTGACTAGTTAGCCTAACCAGGTTCCAATTCAGCTTACACATTGAAAAGCAGACAGCTAATGATGAACATATTTCACAACCATACTCATTTATCAACTTCATTTAGACTGCCCTGTCATATTCTCGGAAACCATATAGTCTTTTATAAGAGCTTTGTTTTTCATAGTAGAGTTTCATAGTAAAGTAAATCATAAGAGATTTAGAGAGTGTTCAATCTCTTGTTTCTAAATGATGAAGTTATGTGTTTCATTTTTAAAAAACATTTTTAGCTATTGAGGCACAAACCTTATGTTTTAAACAATTTTTCAGGCTGTACAGAAGAACCTTCCTTCTGTAATTGATTTGACAAGAGAAGGCCTATGTAACTATAACACAGGTAAAATATTTTTTAATTTTTCTGTTAAAAAAGGGAAGGGTAACAACTCAAGACTCACTGGACCCACTTTTACGGAGTTTTAGTGTATTACTATGCATGTGTTTATAGCTCTATGCAATTTTATCATGTGTGGATTTGTGTAACTGCCACCATAATCAAAGTACAGAACTATTCTATCAGTACAAGGTTCCCCTATGTTACCACTTTATAGCCACACCTACCTCTTACCCCTAATCCCTGGTAACCACTAATCTGCTCATCACTGTGATTACATTATTTCACAAATGTGATATGAGTGTGATAATACAATATGTGTCCTTCTGAGATTGGTTTCTTTCACTCAGCATAATTTTCTTGAGCCTCATCCACATTGTTGTAGCCGCATATCAGTAGTGTTTCCTTTTATTGCCAAGAGTAGCCCATGGTGCAGATATATCATAATTTATCCATTCACCCAATGATTTTTTTTTTCTTCCAAAAAAAATTATTTTATTTTCCTGCACTCCTTTTTGAGAATCCATTCACCCATTGAAAGACATCTGGGTTGTTTGGGGCTATTATAAACCATTACAATAGCAGCTGAGAGGATACACACAGAAACAGGTCTGGGACGTGACATGAAAATGTAGAGGGAGAGTGACAACAGTGTGCTCTTTCTCAGATTTAAGTCAAAAGAAGTGAAATATAATCATCTGGGACTGGGAACCAGTTATAAGGCCTCATCCAAATTTAATAAAAAGTATAAACTCACATATCCAAGATGTTCAATAAATTCCAAATAGGATAGACATAAAGAAAACCATACCAAGATACGATATCATATTGAAGTTTCTGAAAACCACAGATAAGCAGAAAAACAAAGATACAATATAGATAGGAGAACAAAGAATTCACAGAATTCTCGGTTAGAACAATGCAAACCAAAAGGCAATCAAATGACATCATTAAAAGGATAGGGGAGGCCGGGCGCGGTGGCTCACGCCTGTAATCCTAGCCCTCTGGGAGGCCGAGGCAGGTGGATCACTCAAGGTCAGGAGTTCGAGACCAGCCTGAGCAAGAGCGAGACCCCATCTCTACTTAAAAATTAGAAAGAAATTATCTGGCCAACTAAAATATATATAGCAAAAAAAAAAAAATTGGCCGGGCATGGTGGCACATGCCTGTAGTCCCAGCTACCCAGGAGGCTGAGGCAGTAGGATCGCTGAAGCCCGGGAGTTTGAGGTTGCTGTGAGCTAGGCTGACGCCACGGCACTCACTGTAGCCCGGGCAACAAAGTGAGACTCTGTCTCCAAAAAAAAAAAAAAAAAAAAAGAATGGGGGAAAATAACTGTCAACCTATAATTCTATATCTAGCAAATGTGTCTTTCAAAAATGGAAGCAAAATTAAGGCTTTTTGAGACAAACAAAATTTGTTGCCAGCAGACCTTTGCTATCAGAAAAAAAGGAAGTTCTTCAAGTGATAATAAAATGATAAAAGATGGAAAGTGGATCTACACAAAGGAATATAACACCTTATTGTAGAGTTTATGTGTAGAAGTTAATGTACCAAAGATGGTCAGAGGAACAGAAGTATGCTGTTTTAAAGGTCTTCACATTGTTTGAGAATGGAGTGGTATTTGAAGGTAGACTATGATAAGTTAAAGATACATTGGTAATGCCTAGAGCAACAGTTTTTCTTTCAAGTGGAAGTAGAGCTAATAAATCAATGGTGGAGATAAAACAGAATTTAAAAAATATTCAGTCTAAGAGAAGCCACAAAAAAGCAGACACAGAACAAATGAGACTAATAGAGAATAAAAGGCAAGATGATAGAGTTAAACCTCACTATTCTGATAATAAATGTAAATGGTCTAAACACTCCATTAAAAAAGCAGATATTATTAGACTGGATAAAAAGTAAGACTCAACTATCTGATTAAGTATAAGAGATGTGCTTTAAATATAAAAATGCAAATACATTAAAATTAAGAGGATAGAAGATAAACCATGCAAAAGCATGCAAACACTAATCATAAGAAGGTTACAGTGGCTGTATTATTGGACAGGTAGACTTCAGAATAAGTAATAAGAAAGGCTGTTTCATAATGATAAAGCAGTTATTTCATCAAGAAGACAAAGTACACCTACATGTATATGCACTTACTAGTAGGGCTCCAAAATACCTGATGCAAGACTGATACGAATTAAACGATAAATAGAAAAATACATAATTATAATTGATAGAGATTCTAACACTCCTTCTCAGTATTTGATGCAATTTGTAGACAGAAAGCCAGTAAGGCTATAGAAGCCTAAGCAACACTATCAACCAGCATAACCTAATTGACATTTATAGAACATTAAACTCAACCATAATAGAATTCTTTTACGTGCATATGAAACATGCAATAAGATAGATCAGGTTCTCATAAAACAAGTCCCAGTGTATGTAGAAGAATTGTAATCATACAGAATATATTCTCTGACACAACAGAATTAAACGAGTAGTCTATAACAGAGATAGCTGGAAAATCCCTAACTATTTGGAAACTAAATACACTTCTCAATAACCTCAGGAGCCAAAGAAGAAATCTAAAAGTGAAATTAGAAAATGCCGTGAACTGAATGAAAATAAAAACAAGCATATCAGACTTTGTGGAATGCAGCTAAAGCAGTACTTAGAGGGAAATACTAGCATTAAATGTTTATATTAGAAAAATAGAAGGTCTAAAATGAACAATCTAAGCTTTTATTGTATGATGCTAAGAAAAGAAGAGTAAATTAGACCCAAAGCAAGTAGGTGACACGTCATTAAATCTTAGGGGTTGGTAAATAAGCACAGGAACATATCCTCAACATCATTATTCATTAGGGAAATTAAGACTATAATGAGATACTACTGCATACCCAAAAGAATGGCCAAAATGAAAACTACAAAAAATATGAAGTGTTGGTGAGGATGTAGAGCAACCTTGGATTCTCATGATTTTCATTCAGGTAACAATGTAAAATGATAAAATGACCTCTGAAGTAGTTTGGCAGTTTTCTTAAAACATTAACCATACCTTTACAGTATGACTTTATATTTTACCAAAAAGAAATGAAAACCTACATCTACCGCAGACTTTTACGCAATTGTTCATAGCAGCTTTATTGATAATAACTAAGAACTAGAAACAGTCCAAATGTCTATCAACAAGTGAGTGGATAGATTGTGCAATATCTATACAACTAAACACTAAATACAAATGAACAAAATATTGATATATGCAACTACATGTTGCATATATGATTCAGAAACATTATGCTGGGCAAAAGAATTGTACATGCTCTATGATTCAATTTATGTGGAATTTTACAAAAGACAAATGTAATCTTTGGTGACAATACACCAGTGGTTTCATGGGGTTAGAGTGAGACAGGGATTGTGACTGAGAAAGGAATACTAAAGAACTTTTGGATTAATAACAATATTCTGTGTATTTTGGTGATGGTTTCACAAATGTTGTATATATTTGTCAAAACTCACAGAACTGCATACTTAAAATGGGTATAAAGTGTAAATTATGTCTGAATAGTTCATTTCAAAAATACAAACTTTAAAAGCCATGCTTTCTTTGTTGAGAATTCTCTTAAAAAAGAAAAACAAACGAAACCAAACCATGTTTTGGCTGGGCGCTGTAGCTCAGTTGTAATCCCAGCAGTTCGGAAGGTGAAGAGGTTATCTACATAACTTGCAGATTATGATTTTACAGATCTACTTCTAATTAATTAAACCAGTATGAAAAGACAGTACAGATTCTCTTTGAATTAAGACCGTAAAGTCATTACTTTTTCTGGTAAGATTTTTTTAATACCAGTAAATAAAGAGACTAATAATTTAACTTTGAAACACAATGCAGAATCTTGTTCATCCTTGTGAAAAAAAAAAATACAAATAAAAATAATTCAATTTGGGGATTCATAAATTACATTAGTTATATCACTAGTCATGCAATGGACCTAAAATGTTTTTTACTCCTTCTTAGATATGTTCAAATTTCTGGAACTTTTAGCTATCCAACTCTAATATTTTCTAACATGCAGCCCCTTTTCTTAACCATATTTATTCTCCCCAGTTGTTTTTAAACCATTCTTGCACCTACTTATACCTTCTTTCTCTCCTTCCCACCCACTTTTTTTCTGCCCACCCCCTTTTCCTCTCACCATCTCTCTCATTTTCCTTTCTGTCCCTCCTTCCTCCCTCCTTTTCTCCAGTCCACGATTTATACCTAATTCCTTCCAGATTAACATAGACCGTATCAGTAGAGATTTCTTTAGCTCTGGGGGGTCGGGTGAGGGAAAAAAGAAAAAAAAGAAAGAAAGAAAGAAAACTTCCAGCCTGCATGATTCTTAGTTTGAATTCCTAGGACTTATGTGTCTCATATATTCATACATTATAAATGGCTCTGTGTTTGTGGACATCCCTGTTGGCCTACCAGAAGAGAATTTGCCTCTAAGATCATTGAGCAGGGATCCTTCTCCTATGTGTAAATGTACCTAGTTCCCAGTTGCATAATGACCAAAGTGTTTACCTTAAGAGGAGAATTTCTGTCACCCTAAATTTAGGAAAATTTTCTGGATTTGGTACCTTTGGGCCTTGAACTTTTATCTAAAGTGTATCTTCATATTTCACAGTCTTATAAATTTAGTTCACATTTAATTACTACCCAAGACATAAATTATTTGCTTAAAGGGTATGGAATTTATTATTACAGATAAATTTTACTTTTTAAACTTTCTGTCATTCACAGAACATCTAGTATCCACCCCGGAGTCACCTTCAAAAGCTGTTTTAAACTCAAAAGAAACAACCCTAGTGCCACAAAATACAGACCAGGTACTGATATGAAGTGCTCTGTAAGGGATATTCATTCCAAATTGAGTGGGAAGTGCCTTGTTTTACTCTGAAGAAATATTTGGGTCACATTTCAGCTTAAAAAACACTTTAATGTGCTTTTTAAAATGTGCTATTGTGAATTTACTTACACAATTAAAATAATTTAATTGAATTTTACAGAAGCTACAGAAATTAAAACAAATACATTTTTTTCATCAACAAATTGGATAAGCATTTTTATTTTAAAAGCAACAGTCATTTTTGGTAAGAGTAGAGAGAAACATGCTCTCATGTACTGACACTTTTTCTGTAAAGTTGTATAATGTTTGAGAACACAATTTAGAAGTGAGATGGAATATTTATCCAGAATGTCTGAGACCTAACCCACTCTGGATTAGTGATGTTCCAGAGCGTAGAAATCTTAACCCCGGACGAGGCTTATGTTTAAAAGACAGGATCCAGCCTCACATAATTCTTGAAATATCCTTTTATTATTTTGACAAAAGGATTGAAGAATGGGAAATATATATTTTTACAACTTCTGTTGACCACTTTAAAATAATTGGTACCCACCAAACCAGCTTGCTAAACTTCTTTGCAAATGTGTTTTTAGGTTCTTGAGTCCTTTGAGCACCTACCACCTCTCCCAGAACCACCACTACTACTACCTGAACTGGTGGACAAAATCCGAGACACACTTCCTCCCCAGAAGCCTGAGCTCAAAGTGAAACGAGTTTTGAGACCCAGGGGCATTGCCCTGACTTGGAACATCACCAAAATCAATCCCAAGTGTGCTCCTGTGGAAAGCTACCACCTCTTCCTGTGTCATGAGATCCCTGATGATAAGCTGATTTGGAAGAAAATTGGAGAAATTAAAGCTTTACCACTCCCAATGGCATGTACTTTATCTCAATTTTTAGCTTCCAACAAATACTACTTTACTGTCCAATCGAAAGACATTTTTGGGCGATATGGACCATTTTGTGATATAAAATCTATCCCTGGGTTTTCTGAAAATCTTACCTAAAGTCTTTAATAATTATATATTGTATTATATGTTGTTTTGTTATACTGGAGTCGTTTGTTTACAATATTATTCTAAGACTGCCATTTTAAAAGGCCAGTTCAGATTGTGAACCCTTTGTATAGGGACAGTCCTAGTCTATATTTTGTAAATGGCTTATAGTTTCATGAATTTCTGATTTGTATTAAATATGTACTTACAATGGATATGTTATAAAGCTACATTATCATGGACCCATGTCACTAAGGAGTATTATGAACAATACCTTTGGTGACTATGGAGCTGCTGCTTATATGAGAAAACCCTAGGATACAAGCAGCCACTGTCTCCTCTGGACAGCTTTCCCGCTTGTGGTCAGTTTAGTTACAGGAAAAATTGGCTTTTTACTGAGGCAAGATCATCCTGGGGGTGCATCTCCACCAACATTTTGTAAAAATGTCTTCCCTTCTATTCAAATTCTGAGTGGGTTATTAATTTGTGCCCCTCATCGTCTTTTTTTCTTTATGGCTTTTTTTTTTTTTTTTTTTTTTTGCTCTGTCAGTCATTTGGGGAAATAGTCTGGAGGTTTTCCCTAAATCTGTTTGTAGACTTAGATGAAATAAAATTTGTTAAACATTGTATACTGTGTACACAAAACCATACAGTATCTCTTATAAAAGCATTATCCACCCTGTTTCAGTTGAGGAAAATGGAATTGTCCGCCTTAGATTTAAGGCTTTCATTTGCTGATTCCTCAGTACTACCCTTAGCTCATTTTCCAGCTACCATCAGTCCTCAGAGAACATAACTAAGGGTTTTATGCGTACCTCTACCTGCAGGAACACCGAAGCGAAGCTGTGACTAGTATGAGCAGCTCAAGAAACTCTGAACATGTGCACGGAGTCTCTATAAGTATAAGTCGTCAGGGCCCAGTAGAGGTAAAGTTTGGGTAACTAATACTGGGATGTTGAGAAACAAAAGTAGCCCTCACACTGTGAAAGAGTGGCATTGTTTCCTGGTACACAGTGAATGTGAACATTGCAAAATATCCTCCCCACCCCTACCCGTGTATCTTCTAAGCCCGATTCTCTAGGCTTCCTGGTGATTCCATGAGCCAGGCCTTGGAGGCTCTGAGATTTAAAAAATGAACAGGGAATGGTTTTCCTTGGCATTTAAATGCCTTCACATCTTCTTAATAAGTAAATGTTTGGTTTTTTTTTTTTTTTTTCCAATCTCCTGTCTTTATAAAAAAACATTACGACTGAAAGAGCCAGATTCTGAACTGTGTTTGATGAGAGGAATTGCCCCCTGTGAGGTTTGGTTTCAGGCTCAGAGCAGCGAAGGGTGTCCTACGGTACAACAAGGAACTCAGCTTGGGCAAGGATTTCACCCTTGGGTTGACGTGGACGAGTGAAGCCCAAAGACCTGACATCATAAACAAGATTTTGGTGTTCATCCCCGAGGTGAAACCATGCCCCCAACCAGCAGGCCATGTGGAAAGAGGTTGGGTGCGCAAGTCTCAAGCGGATGAACCTTCATGGTCACAAGAGGAGGGAAAAAGGCTGATTGCAGACATCTTGGAGGTGGTGAAGCAAGAAACGTCAAAAAGCATCACTGCTTCTTGCCTTTTGGAGAGGCAGGGACAAGATTCTCAACCGTTAACTTGTCAATGACACCAGAAAAGAGCCAGCCAGCCTAAGGACAAAAAAAGTCCTGCCAGCAGCCCCAGCACATAGTGCAGAGAACCAACACCCCACCGACTCCATGATGAACCGCTTCCTGTTCTTTTAGTGGGAAGCCAAACTGCCAAGTGAAAGTTGAATGTATTAAGGAAAGGTCATAGGCTGGCTCATGGAATCACCAGGAAGCCTAGAGAATCGGGCTTAGAAGATACACGGGTAGGGGTGGGGAGGATACTTTGCAACAACCCAAATGAAGTTTCAAACCTAAGATGGTTTATGCAATTCATATTCTACCAGGTGATATGTTAGACATTTTATGCCCATTTTAAAGATGGAGAAACAGGCCCGGGAAGCTTAGAATGCATGTGAAGGTCACAGAGGCTCAGCCCCATGGTTCCTGCATTCATGCTGCATACAATATGAACTGTGGGAACTGGTCTGACAGAACAGGAAGAATTCACCACTGGCCTTGCTGCCTTGTGGCTCCAGATTGAGACCACAGACTTATCTTATCCTAAGGCACGTGTCTAAGCTACAAGGTGAACTAGGGCAGCAAGCCTCTGGCATTTCTGATCTTTAGTAAGAAGGGTACTCTGAAACCATTCACAGGATTTCCTTCCGTAGCTGTCAAGGTTAGCACTGATCACAAGACATTTCCTGAGATTTGGAAAGCAGAAGTGAGGCAGTGTCACATGTTCCACATTCTGAAGGTGGATGCAGGACATCAGAGTGTGACAGCCAGTACACGCTGTTGCTGATCTGATCTGCTGGTCCCTGGGCCTGCAGCTCCTACAGCTGCTGCCAGGGCCACCTCCAGTCTGTCCAAGCACAGGGCACAGATGTGCTGCTGCAAGCTTTTCCCACAGCGCACAATTCCCCCGTGCACCCTTCCTCCCCGACGGCCTGCCTGGCTGACTGAGAGGGGACTCCAGGCTCAACGCTAGACACGGGGCACAGTTCGCCCAGCCTTCGGCACCTGCTCTCGCACACTAGACCAAGTCCAGCCCTGTAAGAAATTCCTTGTTCTAGAGCATCGATGGGGAATCCCAAGACCCAGGAAGAGCAGCCTTGCTCCACGGAGCTGAGTAGGGCAGTAGCTCGCCAGGCTGTCCTGGAAAGTGGCACATCCCGTTCATTTTGCTGTGGGATGTGGACTTCACAAACAGACCCTTGGGTCTAAAAGTTCGTTCCAATACTTATTAACTGATTTGGGCAACTCGTTTCATGAGTCTAATTTCTCTCAGTGTGTAAAGTGAAGGTAGTGCTGACCACCTACATTTTATAATAGCCGGCCTGCCTGCCTGCCCTCCTCCTCCTCACCCCTCCCCCCTTTCTCTTTCCACATTTAACTGGTCATACGACATGAGCCCAAGAAGCCTGATAGATACAGAGCCATTGTAAGGAATTAATGAGTGCAGTTAATTCTAACAATTTATATTGCCTTGGTTCCATTTTCAATGTTACTTTCCCATTCCAGAAGCAGGGCTCCATCTCCTCCCAGTTCCTCAGTGTGGCCCATCCAGACATCAGCCCTATACAACGCCTTCCGGTGACCACCTCCCCATGGGGCAGCCAGATACAACCTTCCTGACCTGGCCCAGTAACCCTGCACCCCACACGGACTGTGCAGATATGCCACAGTCAGTGACCACCTCTCAGTCACAGGGTGCCCCCACAGAGCTGGTGCCTGCTTGCTCTACACTCACTAGTGAGAAGTCCCCATGGGAAACCTGCCTGGGGACTGTCCTGGGCTCCAATAAAGGTTTTGGTCCCACAGATCCTTCTCTCTCCCCGCCCCTCCCCCTGCCCCCACCTGCTGCGGAGCACCTGCTGCCTCTGGACTGCCTGCCAGCCCTTCCGGTCACTGCTCCTCTCTCTGGGACCTGTGAGTAGTACACTGCTTCCGCTGCTTCATCTACTTTGTTGACCCAAACACCTGAACCCAATTCTCCTTCCAGTCAGGGCTCTCCTAGACAGTGGCTCTCTGGGTACGAATAAGCTGGACACAGGCTAGAGAAGAGCCACAAGGGTGCCTTCCAGGATAAACAAGTTTCCTGTGACGGGGACACCTCCATGCCCGGCTAATTTTTTCTATATATATTTTTAGTTGTCCATATAATTTATTTCTATTTTTAGTAGAGACAGGGTCTTGCTCAGGCTGGTCTCGAACTCCTGACCTGGAGTGATCCACCCGCCTCGGCCTCCCAGAGTGCTAGGATTACAGGCGTGAACCACCACACCCAGCCAACTGTGACTTTAATTTGCATTTCTTTTCTTATGCATGAGGCTGAATATCCCTTTGTATGACTAAGAAACATTTTTATTTTTGCTTATATCCTTTCATGTTGATGCCTGTTTTGCTACTGAACTGCTGGATTTTACCTTATCAAATTATCAGAGTTCTAAAAATATTAAGGAAATTAGCCCATCGATTGTGATATGTATTATAAATATCAAAATCCAGTTTTAATTTGTCATTCATCTTTTACAGTTTTTATCATGCAATCAATTATGTAAATGAATTTATCACACCTTCTCTGATAACATTTGTTCAAATTTAGAAAGCCCTTTTCTACTATAATTTTGAAGTGATCTTTTCATAACTTTTTTCCATTTAATTTTTTATCCTCCTTGAATTTATTTTGTGTAAGGAGTGAGGTAGGGATCCAACTTTATTGACTGTCAGTTGTGCACATACTATTAATATACATAGCCACTTTTATTAATAACCAAATCCCCATAGGCATTTGAAAGCATCGATTAACGTTTGCATGAGTGACTTTAGTCCTGATGCCAGTGGTTGGAGGCTACATTAACTCAGAATTTCCCAAGAATTGCCAGATTCTTCTCATTAATGGGTATCTAGTGAATTCTGCAATATTCACTTTACCATCGGGGCTCTGGCTCCAAACTGCTTTGATTTAGAAAGACATTCAATATGTTTACACTCACTTCTTTCAAGATTTTCACATTCTCTCACTTTATTTCCTCGGGTTCTCTGTTGAGTTCTTGAAGCCTGCACTGCACTTCTCAACCAATACACAGAGGTTATTTTAAGGTGGGGTGACATAGAACAATAAAGCGGACGTAGTTTTGCATTAAATAGAGATAAGTAGAGCTCAGGCAGGATTTTTGGGAAATCAAACAGAGAAAATGCCAGAATAATAGTTGGGTTTTGTTGTCAAAGGATGTGTCTCTACCCAGCTCAATGAAAGAGAACCAGGTCTACTGAGATTGAGAGGTTTTAATTAAGAGTATTACAGACAGCTGTCTTAGGATTGTTTCTCCACGAGGGCTTTGTCCAAAAGGAATTTTTAAAGTAGGAGAATGAGGTACAAGTGTAATTGAACACTTCGAATTCTCAGATCCACACCTGACCTGGCTCTTGTAGAGAAATTGTTAGAACCGGTTTCCCCGGCCCCAGGAACAGAGAGGCAGTCACCGAGGCTGCAAAAGGCAAAGGAGTCTACTGGCTAGCTTGAGCTAGGGTCCAAGTCCCAGAGCACCAACGCAGTGGCCTCTCCACGAACCAGGACCCCGCCCTGGGGTAAAAATTAAGCTTTTATACCTTTCAGTAGGTTACATAGGCTGGGCACACCATCCCCTCCCTCCCTTAGTTCATTTGCTCCTTCAAGAGTGGCTGATCGTGTTCGCTCCTGATTGGTTGGCTTCAAGGTCATGTTGGCTTCTGATTGGTTGGTTCCAAGTCTCGGGACCTTTTAGTTGTTATGAGCGTCAATTTCGGGAAGGGGAGGACCCGCGACAGGGAAACCAAAATTTAGGCCTATTCCAGGAGGTCCAGCCTGTCATGGAGTCCCTCCTGCTCTTTTTCCTGTTTTACAAAATGCTCCTCTTCAATCCTTCACGTATCAGAATCATCTGGGAAACTTTTAAAACATACCAATGTCTTGGACCAATTAACTAAAAAAAAATCTCCTTAGCTGTAGGCACCCATGGTTCACTTCTTCCTCTTACCATTTTTATAAAAGCTCTCAGCTTTAGAAACAACTCAGGAGTATATTTTGGCTATATTATTTTAAATAATTTTCATTTCAAAATATTAGGGGGCACAAGTGTTCTTGTTACATGGATGAATCGTATAATGCTGATGTCAGGGCTTTTACTGTCCCCGTCACCAGAACAGTGTTCATTGTACCCGATGGGTAAGTTTTTATTCCTCACCCTGCCCCCTTCTTAGTAATTTTGGCTATATTTGAACATTCCCAAAGTTCAAGTGACTGGTCCAAGGACATCTGAATAAAGTTAGTTCCTTTCATAATCTACCTAAGATGATCAGTAATGAAGAAAGCTTGACTCTCTGCCTGGCTGGTGCTAGACGTGCCCACCCTAAACTAACTGTTAACGAAATGCAAGTCTACCAATGAGGGTCCTATGATCGCAAGAGTGTCGGGGAACGATTTATAGGAAAGCCAGTGGCTGGTTCACAGAGAGAAAGACGATCCGGACAGATTGTCTCTGGGTGCTGCCACCGGAATGACACAGCAACAGTCTAGGGGGTCTTGTTAGGTTCCTTCCAGGTGGGAATCCGAAAACTATGTATAGGACGGAATGCAGTTAATGGAAACTTAGGCTTATAAAACAATAGTCGCAGGAGTCTGTAGACTCTGACCTGTGACTCTAACCCACAGCTGCAGCCAGCATTCCTTCCCCCGCCCCACCAAAGGGACGAAGTTTATCCCTCCCTATCTCGCCAGAGCTGAAGGATGGATGTGACTCGGGCAGGGGTCCTAGGAGCTGGTTGTTTGCACAAGAATTTATTACAAGCGGCTGTTCTGGCCCACTCACTTACTCCCCCAGGAAAAACCCTCCATAAAACACAAGGCTTCCCCGCCCCATCGGGGTGGACACTTTTCACCTGCACCCATCTGCACCCAGATGCTCAAAGTAAACAGTATTTTGCTACATATGAGGCTTCCTGTATCTCTCTCTCGGCTCCGGACCTAACAGGATCTTACTTAAAGTCTACTAAGTTCTTCTGGAGAGAGATTCTGATTGAATTTCTCTCGCATGCCCATCCTTGAGACAGCTGTGCCAGGAGGTGGGCTAATGCGATTGACATTCCCACCAGGATTACAGGAAGCATGGGAGCGACGGTTTCCCCAAATAAATGCAAGGTCCTGCTACCCAAGAATGGGGAAGGAGATGTCAGGCACCTAGGTAAAAATAACAGGTACGCACTATGTAAAATGCTTAAACAGTGGGGGTGAGTTAATGCTACACCCGACTGGCTGGATTTCCGCCGGTTAAGTGACACATCACGGCAAAGGCCAGAGCAAAGCTGAACTGGCATCCTCAGTCCTTATTTGGGAACTTGGATCTCAGTTCAAAAGCCGAGACCCTAAACTTGTGACTTGAGAGTCCGGCATCAAATATGACCCATGCTGACTCCAAGCTCTTGGCTGCCACCTGGTGGTGATGATGGGACACACCACTTGTACCACCAGGTTTTGCGTAGTATCCACGGGTGTGGAAGAGACTCCACCCAGGACGTCGTCTAGCTGCTGAGCCAGGAACGGAAAATATTAATATGAGTGATGAGCATAAAGAACATTGCACATATTCTGCAAATGTGTGTGCTTCCCTTGGCAATGAAGGGAGAGGGACTGTTCCCTAGAGTCAAGAAGCTCTGGGTCGTGTCAGCACTTAACTGCAGCCTCTGTGTAGGAGGTGAACAGTGTCTCCCCTCCCCCCAATACATCTATGTCCTAGAACCTGTGACAGTGACCTTATTTGGAAAAAGGGTCTTTGTAGATGTAATCGAGTTAATCATCTCAAGATGAGATTATCTTTGATTATCCAGATGGGCTCTAATGCCAAGGACAAATGTCCTGACAAAAGACACACAGAGAAGAGGAGATGACAATGTGAGGATGGAGGCAGAGACCGGAGTGGCGCAGCCGTTAGCCAAGGGACGCCTGGAGCCCCCGGAGCTGGGCGAGGCGGGGAAGGATTCTCCGGGAGGGCCTCCCGAGGGAACGTGGTCCTGCCTCCAGAGCTGTGGCCTCCAGAATTGTGAGAAAATTCATTTCTGCCGTTTTAAACCACCGGGTTTGTGGTAATTTGTTAGAGCAGCTCTAGGAAAACTAACACAGTCTCCAGTAGGAACTATGACCAAAAAAAAAAAAAAAAATGACACTGTGCTCTTACCCCTGCACCAGGCAGGTGGGTCCTCCTGAATACACTTAGACACTCACATTGCTGGGAGACACTGAACCCGCCAGTTAGGAAGCCGCAGAGCCCCCGTCCGTCACCTCAAGGGGCATTCCCTCAGTGCGACGTGCCTGACGTCACGATGGAGGCCTCATCTTTAAGTGCCAGATGGCGGTCAGAGCAGCAAAAGCTTAGAGACAGACTAACAATTTTACGCATTTTCCATTACCATAAATCCACGATGATGGAGTTAAAGAATTGAACTTAAAAAAAAAAATAAAACGAGCCCCTATAATGCAGACCAATCCATTCAGTCAGTTCTGACCTTTCACCCTTCTGAGACTTTGGGGAGGGGGTGAAGCTACCTCAAGTTTTTATCCATGCTGAAGGGGATCCGAAAATGCCACCCCAAAATCTGCCTCTTTGGCACGAGGATTCTTCTGAGCTGGAGGCAACTGAGAAACAGGAAACACAGGAAGGGCTCTCCTCCCTCCCCCTTTCTGCCTAAAAGCAGAGCATACATTTCCCTTTGCAAAGATGTTCCTGCCCCTTGTACCAGGATGACCAGAGATGGCACTATGAGTCGCCATAACAAGCTTCACTGAACACTGGAGTTCCAGCTACTCGGGAGGCTGAGGCAGGAGGCTCGCTTTAGCCCAGGCGTTCAAGAACAGCGTAGGCAGTACAGTGAGACCCCATCCCAAACAAACTAAAAACACCTTTCACTAAACCATCTTTATCCACCATTTCCTAAGTCACCTTCCCACAATTTCCCACTCCTAGGAGCCCAAACCCACTTTCCTGTGTCTAGTCACTACCTCACAATTTATTGTCCTTTGTTAAAATGGTATATAAGCCCCCAAGTCTAATCACTTCTTTGGGTTTTACTTTTTTTATATGAAGCCGCCATGCATGTAAAATTATAATTCATATGCCTTTTCTGTTAATCTATATTTTGTCAGTTTAATTCACAGGCTCCAGCCACAGAACCTAACAGGATAAAGGAAAACCCCCAGACCTGAAGGAGCAATTTGGATGAATGACCACCAGGTGGCAGTAGTGTCTTCTCATTTCTCCGGTTGAAACTAAACGAAGTTTGTTTCCCTCCCTTCAACGTGAGCTGAATGGCAGAACTAACTCTGTTGGCGTGAAGAGCCCTGCCCACCGGGATCCAAGCATCAAACCACACAAAATCCAAGACAACAGTGACCACAGGAATTACAGCGGATGGCAGGAGATCTTAACAGATTAGCTATTTAGATGGTGGGAAAGGACAAAGATTATTTAAAACTCAAACTGTCGGCCGGGCGGGGTGGCTCACGGCTGTCATCCCAGCACTCTGGGAGGCCGAGGAGGGAGGATCGCTTGAGCTCAGGAGTTCGAGACCAGCCTGAGCAAGCGCGAGACCCCGTCTCTACTAAAAATAGACAGAAATTAACCAAACAACTAAAAATGGAAAAAATTATCCGGGCATGGTGGTGCGTGAGGACAACGGGCATGAACTTATCTGGCCAAACCAAATTGATCTGGCTCATAATCAAGACTGTAGTTGAAAACAGAGATGTTCAGATCCCAGCTCAGGAGCGGGGTAACAAGCCCCAGCTGCTGAGAGAGCTGGATTCACCATCACCCGTTTTAACCCCCGGACCTGAAGGAGCAATTTGGAGGAATGACCACCAGGTGGCAGCAGTGTCTTTTCATTTCTCCGGTGGAAACTAAACGCGTTTTCTACCCTTTTCAGAGTAGAAACCAACTGACTTTCCCAACGCCAATAAATACCGTATTTAGCACATCGACTGCCACACTAGACAAAAAATAATTTTTTCCTTGTGGCCACGATGTTTCATTACGAAAATAGCATAAAAACTTCGAAAACAAAACGATCCTTTCTAATCTAATGAACAATTTGTTTTTTATTGTTTTCTGGAGGTGAGTTACGTGCAACTTGAAAAATAGTTCCTGCCACTCCCAAGGTGAAGAGACCCGTGAGTTACGTGTGCTTCACAAGGCCCGGGCCCAAAACTTGCATGAGTTGAATCCAACTCCCACGGCAGTTAGTGTATTGAAATATGGTGCTGCTGGAGCCAGTCTTTTAGCCAATAGCTAATATCTAGGTACATCGTGGTCCTTGCCTTCCAGGCCTTGATCTCAGTTGCTTTTGATTCTTAACTTGATTCACAAACCTTACCTGGGGTTGCCTTGTCAGTCAGTCGGCTTCTCCAAGCACCCAGAGCTCTTCCTTGACTGTGTGCTGGATCCCCGACCTTCCGTCCTGCCCAGAAGCCGGCAAAACGATCCCTACGCTCCTCATTTATCCTCTCGTCAAATTGGCATGGAATGATGTAGATTAACACTAATGAACCTAAGCGGCAAGTCCAGCCCAAGGGCAAAAGGATTCAAATCTCGCCACACTTGAAGAAAATCTTTTTCTCCAGCCAGCAAATGATAAAGACTTTTCCAAGCACGACGAGACCACAGAAGCTGTTTGGTCTAAGTTGTCCGTGGTGCAAATGTAAAGCTTTTCTAACGACAAGGTTGAATGTGGCAAAATAAACTGCATGAAAATGACTCACTCTCTTGTCCCTCCCTCACCTCTTCCTCTCTCCCTGTGAAAAGTGGAAACAGGATGAAGGTTCCAGAACATTGCAGCAGAGTGCAGACAGAGAGATTAAGAGAGAGAAACTTCAGAGCTGTCGAGTGGACCAGAATCGAGGGCAGGACATGGGGTGGCGGCAGAATCTCGGGTGGACTAGAGAGGCTCAGGACAGAGCAAAGAGAGGCCCGGTAGGATGCAGCTGCCGGAGGGCATCAACGCCAGCTGGTTTTCCATCCTCACCTTGCTCCATTTAGAGCCTAGGAGAGAGTCACAGACGGGGCTTGATTGCCCTGGCTTGGGCCACATGCCACAGCACACCTGGGTTGATCTGCCCATCAGATTGCCCACAGGGAGGGAGAGGGAGCTCTGTAGAAGGAATTTGGGGTGTCGTTACCAAAGCAAGAGGGACCAGATATTCAGCAGCCCCCAAAGCAATAAATACCCATGTCAGTATGATGAATGTCATTTTGAAAATCTCTAAAGTATGAGGTGAGAGTTTCTTTCTTTTTAAAATCATTTTTGGGTGGGCTATACCGAAGGCAAATTATTGTATTTTCAAAGCCCCTCTTAGGGCCACTGTGTTTATTGTGCTCAGAAAGATCAGAGAACCCACGGAGAAGGCAGCACTCGCGGATGGGTTGGATCCTACCCACCTGTCGTTTGGGCTAACTGCCCCGGTTCACGGAAATACGCATCCCACAAAGTATTCCCAACTGGGGTCCGCCAACATCCTTCAGTCCCAATCCCTACAGAGCTGGTTAAAACGGCCAGTTCCAGGGCCCCAGCCCTCGAGGTTCTGACTCGACAAGTCTGGGCGGCCCAGGAGTCTGCATTCTCGAGGTGTTCCCCGGAACAGTCCAAGGCGGAGGGTCTGTGGACCACACTTCATGAAACTCCTTTTCTCCAGCCAGCAAATTATAAAGACTTTTTCAAGGACAACGAGACAGAAAGCCAGGTGAAATGTCACCTCCGTCGTGATGCCGGTGAAATCTGGGCAGTCACCGTGTGTCCCATCTCGCTCCCTGGCTCCTGTGCCAGAAGGCAAGGCAGGCAGACGCGGCTGGAACACGGAGGCTGAGTCACCTGTCCCTTAATAGGTGCTCTGGTTACTGTGCCAACTCATCCACCGGGCAGGGAGGCGGGGCCTGCAGGCCACACCTGGCTACCGAGTAGCGGCGACTCTTTGAGGTTCAGACTGGGGCTCCCAACCCTGCTTGGGGCGCCCCACAACCTGTCTGTCCCTCATTAATCCCATAGAAAACCTACAGCCTAAACCAACAGCAGCTCCACGTGCTCACTCCACCCTTTCCAGTTCTTTCCTGGATCCTCTCCTCTCTCTATGGCAAGATCAGCCGCCCCCTCCTCCAGGAAGCCCCTCTGATTTAGTCCTGCCAGGTCAGGTTCTCCGCCAGAGCTGCATGTTCCCAGACTCACCTGGGCACTTTATTTAACAATCCGATGCCCAGGCTGTTCCTCGGAGAAATTAAATGGCAACCTCTGCGGGATCCAGGCACTGGAAGCTTCCCAAGTGGTTCCAGCAGCCAGGGTTGAGAATCCAGGATTTAAAGTCGGAAAATCCAAGTTTGAGCCTTGAATCTGCCCCTCACTCGGTGGGTGATACTGGCCCAGTGACTTGACAATAATAAAAGATGCACAACCCTCACTGAGCGCTGACTGCTCCCTGATGTTGCTGTTCCCGTTTCCCAGGAAGCAGAGGCCCAGAGAAACCAAGAGATCTGCCCAAGCTCACACCGCTGGGGACGAAGGAACCGGGTTGGAGGTCGAGTTGGCCATGGAGCAGCGGGTCTCAGGGGTCCCAGTGGGATATGTCCTCAAGGTCCAGATCTCACAGCTTATTCTGAGAGGGTCTGGGGGGCACTCAGGGTCCTTTTCCTGGGGCAAATGACTATCCACCCAGGCTGCCATGGGCCGGCAAAGGGGAAAGCCGACTGCAGGAAAGCACAAACCTAAGCACAGCTAGGGGGACCACGGCTTGGGGGCACAGCCCGAGGCAGCCTCGTGAACGGCTCTCCCCATCCCAGCCTCAGGGTCGGGGTCGGACTGGGGGTGCAGACGCTCGTCTGGCGGCCTCCGATCTCTGCTGTGGCGGCTCCCACGGCTGCCGTTTCATCTGGACGGGGCAGAGACAGATCATGGCAATTTAACTCCCCCTCCTGGCCAAAAATAAAAATAAAAATCAAAAATCAAAAATCTGTGATTTAAGGTAACCCCGTTCCAAGGTTACACTTCTTTTTCCCCTGGTGAAATGACACTATTGTCCTTCTACAAACAGCGAGAAGCCGTTTTCTCCCGGTTCCTCTGGTCTCTGTTTGTTCTAGCTGATAGCAAATATTGAGCAAATGTGCCATTTAAGCTCGGGGACGGGGGACATCCTGTGCTGTTCTCTGTGTGTTCAGAGAGACGCCAAGGGCCACGGCAGGGGAGGCTGTCATTGGCGTCGCCCGGTTCCCTCTGCAAATGGGTGTGCGCTGCTTTGTGCTAACCGAGTTTGCTGGCAATTTCCAGCAGCTCCCGAGTAGCCACCCCATCGTGGTTGCCAATCACGTGATCCCGGCGTATGGAAAAGCCTATAGCAGTGACTCTCAACTGCGGGCAATTTTGCTGAACTCCCACCTGCACAGGGGACATGTCGCAATGCCTGGAGATATTGTCGGTTGTCATAACAGCGGTGGTGGTGGTGAGTGTACACAGTTGACACAGAGGGCAGAGGCCAGGGATGCTGCTAAACCTCCCACAGTGCACAGAACGGCCCCCACAGCCAAGAATTCTTCAGCCCAAATGTCAGTTGCGCCAATGCCGAGAAAACCTGCCTTACAGCGATATACTTCGGCGCTCCGACAAGAAAGACTTTTGAAAGAAAACATTCACAAATACTTTCATAATACACCTATTTCAGATGAGTTCAAAGTGGGTTTGTAGGCCAGGCACAGTGGCTCACGCCTGTAATCCCAGCACTCTGGGAGGCTGAAGTAGGAGGATTGCTTGAGGTCAGGAGTCTGAGACCAGCCTGAGGAAGAGCGAGACCCCGTCTCTACTACAAATAGAAAAATTAGCCGGGCATGATGGTGCACACCTGTAGTCCCAGGTACTCGGGAGGCTGAGGCAGGAGGATCGCTTAAGCCCAGGAGTTTGAGGTTGCTGTGAGCTAGGCTGACGCCATGGCACTCTAGCCCGGGCAACAAAGTGAGACTCTGTCTCAAAGGAAAAAACAAAAAGCGGGTTTGTAACTGCAAATCTGTCTCAATGTAATACTATTCTACTAACAGAAAAAAAGAGTATAAAAATCACCTGGCTAAAAATTAATAAATCGAGCTAAATGAAAATCAGTACATAGCAGCATTCTAGCAGTAACAGATTTAACTGTAAATTAGTGAGGATTAAGGCACGTTAGCTTTTATCTATCAACTGTGTTGGATTTGGCTACCTTGGATGTGCAATTGGGGTCTTTGCTGCTGTTTTATTGCTAGGCCGGTTGCCGCGCACCACCACGAGGGGGCGGTAGTACTACTGGCTCTTTAACTTTCCAGACACCGGTTCTTCTCACGTCCAGAGACCAAATACGTTGGAAGCAGGATAATTTTTGGATACATATTTTCTTGCAGGGAGGAGTAGAGACCCATACTACATGCCTACATATAAAATACTTCTTTTTCCAATGTTTACTACCTCCAAATATAAAATGAAAATAACCAGTCTGACGTAGATGTATGTAAGTCTCATTCCTTTAAATGATGGCTTGCAAACTTTTTTTTTTCTTTTTGAGACAAGGTCTTGCTCTGTTGCCTGAGCTAGAGTGCAGTGGCACCATTATAGCTCACTGCAACCTCCAACTTCTGGGCTCAAGCAATCCTCCTGCCTCAGCCTCCCAAGTAGCTGGGACTCCAGGCGTGTGCCACCGCCCAGCTAATTTTTAAACTTTTTTGTAGAGATGGGGGTCTTGCTGTGTTGCTCAGGCTGGTCTTGAACTCCTGGCTTCAAGCGATCCTCCCACCCCAGCCTCCCAAAGTGCCAGGATTATAGACGTGAGCCACCACATCTGGCCCGGTTTATAAATTGTATAATCATCAGAATCACCGGACAGGCCTATAAAATTCAGATTCTGGATTTAGAGATTTAATAGGTCTGGCATCTGCATTTTCACAAGTAAGTAGTTCAGTTTCTTCACACACACACACCCCAGTCCTAGCTTATGACCCTGACACAGCAGATTATATTAAATGCTTCAGTTCTTTGCTCCCACTGCCTACCTCCCCACCCCATCCTTCTAGGAACTGCTTTGCTGTTCCTCTCCTGAAAGGAGGGATTCTGTTTCCCCTCCTTGAACCTGGGTGGGCTGTAACCTGTTAGGCCAATAGAAGGCAGCAGAAGTGACGGCGTCTCCACTCCAAGCCCAGGCCTGCAGAGGCCTTGTGTGTTGCCACGTGCTCTCCTGCCTCTCTGCCATCACCTGGAGACCACACCTGAGCTGCTCTGAGGGAGGAGAGAGACGCACAGGATGAGGTTGAGTTGCCCCGATCCTTCCAGCCACCTCCAGCCTTTATCAGCCGACACCCGGACTTGTGAACATGCCCAGCCAAGATCAGAAGAGCCGCCCAGCCAGCTTCCAGGTGACCCGAGACACGAGAGCAGTAGACACTTGCATGCACTGAGGTGTCGTGGCTGTTACGCAGCAGTGGCTGACCCATCCGCTGCCATCGTACACGTGTCCACCACACACCAAAGCAGGTGGTACGTGGGAGAAGGGAGACCAAAGGGAGTGGCTTTTGCCTTCTGGTAGCACTTAATGGCTCCTGTCATCACGTTCCCACCAACAAAGCGGCCACACCAGTGTCTGCCCTCTCCACCCGACAGCATTGACATGCGAATCAAGCTGAATGACACAATTCATACCAACGGGCTTTGTCACCTGGGGTTCTGGGCATCCTCTCGGTTAACCTTCACAGCCTTTTGCACTGCCTGGCTCTGCTGCCCAGTGCCTCAGTTTCCCTAATGCAGGTCTCAGCTTCAGTGTCGCCTCATCAAGGAGTCCTTCTCCCCTCCCCAAGCGGCTCTCTCTGCATCACACTCTTTGCTTCACAGATTATAGCTCAGCCTGTAATTATATTTATCTTTTTTTCTTGTTCATTTCTTGTCTTCCCCCACTATACTATAAGCTCCATGAGCGCACAGGGCTTTTCTGCCGAGCACACCCTTGTATCTCCTGTGCCCGGCCCAATGCATGGCGCGTAGTAGGTGCTCAACAAATACTGGGCGAATGGGAGACAAAAGGAACCATCCTCAGAGATAAGCGTTGCCCCCATTTTGCAGATGAGGACGCGGTTGAATGAATCCAAATGGCTTATTGAAGCCTCTCGGGTCCGAGCGGCAGAGTCGGATTAGAACTCAGGCCTGTCTGGCTCTGGGGCCCATGAGCTCCTGCCTCCCTGGAAGTGTTTGGTTGGTCAGAGGAGCCCTGGGCCGTGGCGTCGAGGGGGAGGCAGACAGGCAACGATCAGAACCGAAAAAGCCCAATCAAAGGCCTGGCTCCGTGGGCGACGAGTCAGGGGGTCACTCAAGGCTGGACGCTCTGTAATTAGTGTGCTCCAGACACCGGGAGAGTCACTGCTTGTGCCGACGTCCGTGGGTGACTGTGCACAGCCCCCCGCCAGCCCCTCCACCTGCGGGTCCGGGGTGACCACACGCCCCGCGTGCTGGGGCGGGAGCCGTGGGCCCAAGGGGGCTGAGGGTGTGGGTGTGGGGGGCTTTCCTGGAGGCTGGAAGCCTCTGCTCCCACACCCAGGTGTGGCCAACCCAGACATGTATTTCTAATCCCTTCTTGGCTTGGGCTACACCACACAGCCAGCTTGAGCGAGGAAACCCAGCTCAGAAATAGGAGACGCAGAGAAATCCGATGAGGGAAGAACACAGAGCGTGTGTGAATTCCCTTGCGCCAGCAGAGGGCATTCGGGTTCATGGGTTTTTATTATACCTCCCCGAATGGACCCACATAAGAAAGAAGAGATTGGAGAGGGGGTTGTGGTAGGCCCCCCAAAAATGTCCACGTTCTAATCCCCAGAACCTGTGACTATGTTCTCTCATATAGCAAAGGGACCTTGCAGATGGGATTAAATTAAGGATTTTGGGATGGGGAAGATGATCCTGGATGATCTGGGTGGGCCCAGTGTGACCACAGGGTCCTCGTGAGCGGGGGGGCGGGAGGCAGAGAGGAGAGAGGACGCCAGGCTGCTGGCTTTGAAGATGCAGGAGGGGCCGAGAGCCACGGAGTGTGGGTGGGCTTCGGAAGCTGGAAAAGGTCAAGAAACAGATTCTCCCCGAAGCCTCCCAAGGAACCAGCCCCGAAACTGATCTGAGACTTCAGACCTAGATAAATGTAAGACAATAAGTTCACGTTTCTTGAAGCCACTAAATTTGTGGCAATCTGTGACAGCAGCAATCAGAAACTAAGGCAGGGTTGAAAGTAAGCCACAAAGCAAATATCACCAGTGGTACCCAAGTGAGTTAGGTGCTACCTGAGGTCACGTCACACGGGGAAAAAGTTCTCTCTGCTCTCTGCTTCCCAGCTCTCTGCACTGAGCAGGGATGGTACTGCTCATCTTTTAAATATCGTCACTAATCTCCTTTCCTCGTTAGGAAACAGTGCAGATCTCAGACCCCAAATCTCCTTTAGACACTAGTTTGTAATATGAATTTAATAGCATTTCTGAAAAAAATTGTGTCTAGTTTTTAACCTTATCACTTATGACAAGTGAATCTGGTTTTTAAATTACTTTATGATGTTAGGTTTCCTTTTGGGATATATGTATTACATAAAAAGTTAATTTAAAGAAAAATGTTCAGTATATAATAGAGCAGGGCACGCACAGAGAAGGCAGAGGATGTGGGTGGAATATGGATGACTGAGGCTTGGGTGGGACGCGCTGGCTTCACTGTGGGTAACCAGGGACCCAGGCTCCTGATGGGAAGTAGCAGACATGTGACATTCTGTTTGACTGTCCGATATCTGAACTCCCATGTTGGGGAATTCCCTTCCTTCTGAGTCTCAGTGGGTTGAGAAGGTGCCCCCCGCCACTGTATAAACTGAAGATGCCAGCTAGTCATTCCCCAGCCTCCCTTGCAGCTAGGACGTGGTCACCTGGTGTCACCAATAAGAGGCACCATGTCAGGCTTCACATCCACAGAAGTAGTGTTAGGGAAATAGCGAGGGTTCCGGGTCTCCTAGGGATGAAAGTGGGTACCTTGCCTTGGTGCCGCCTCGAGCAATTGCCCCACCTGGGAAAAGGACAAGGATGGGCCCCGGGACCCCGTCTTGGCACTGCCCCACCTTAGTCCTGTTCCCAGCGACTGCCATACCTGGGGGAGGAGGGAATGCCCTACCAGTCTACCCATCAGAACTTAGCACACCAACCTCAATAAACGTCACCTCGGGCTCACCTTACTTTGGTGTGTCTGGTCACCCCTCGGCCAAGAGCACACCAAGAACCAAGAACACAGAACGATATCGCCAGACCCAGCAGTAGGAGTAGTGCGGATGGAGATATTGGCTGCCTAAGATCTCATTCTCGATATGAGCTGTACCATCTCATGGTGACAGCAGTGGTTTCCTTACCAACCTGTGTTCTGTGGAACATTCTGAGGCAACCAGGGAGCTGTGGCGGCATGGTTCCAAGCCTGGGCACTACTGGATTTCCTTTTACTAAATTCCTTTTCTGTTTCAATCAGCCAGAGTCACTGTTGCTTGCAACTAAGAACCCTGGCTAGTGCCACATCTGGTCGCAGACATTGTGCTGCAAGCAACAGACACTCTGACGTGGAATTGGCTAAGTGGAGGTGGCAGGTTAGAGGGCAGCGAGGATCCTGCTCTTCCTGGCTGGGAGGCCATGACCCTTGTCATGCTATTGCAAAACATTTGGTTTGCACCAAGGTTTGACAGGCTTTCTCTGTAAAAGGCCAGGAAGTAAATGCTTTAGGCTTTGTGGTCTATACCGTCTCTACCACAACTCTGTTTTTGAAATCAGCATGAACACTCCGTAAATGAGTGGCTGTGTCCTATTAAAGCTTTGTTGACAAGATCAGGTGGTGGGCCGGACTTGGCCCACGGGCGATAGTGCAAGCTGGGTTTAAACCGTCACCTATTTTATACCAACCCTGTACCGGTGGAAGCTGCAGTGTCAGGAGAAATTGCAGAAACGTGTGAGGATGTTGGCATGTTCAACTTGTCATGGCCTTCAGTAAGATCCGACAAGAAAAAGTAAATCTTGGGCCAAACGTGGTCCATCCAATGTCGAAACGGAAGAAAATATGGCTTTGTTGAGATTCTTCCTGCCCGAGGCCTGCGATCCCCACTGATGGAGAAGCCAGTGATCTGGAGGTTAGCTGGAACGAACAAGTCAAGTTCTAAACCAGGGGTCAGCGGACTTTATCTGTAAAGCGCCAGAAAGTAAACAGTCCAGGTGTCGCCGGCCACGTACGGTCTTCTTTGTTGCATGGTCCTCTTTGCCTGTTTTACAGCTTTTTTAAAATGAAAGAAAGAAAAAAAATTCTCACCTCGGAAACCATATGAAAGCAGAGCCTTGGCCAGCAGGCTGGGGGTCTGCTAAGCCCGGCTCTGCACGAAGGATCGGTACCGTGGAAGCAGAAGGGAAGACGTATGGGATTCCAGAAATAGACACACCGGGTCCTCTCCCATTCCCCACCAGACCAAGGCACAGGCCCAGAGATGTCGACTGGATTATAAGGGCTTGAGGTTACGGCCTCAGGGCTGCAGCGGAGCTCAGAGGCAGGGAGCTAGGAATTCTTAGGCTCAAAAATAAGGCCATAGGCAGAACGACCTGGATAAGTCGCTACTGGATTCCTGACTGTCAAAATCTGTGTGATAATAAATGTTTGTTGCTTACAAAAAAAAAAAAAAAACACCAAACCGCCAGGCGCAGTGGCTCACGCCTGTGATCTCAGCACTCTGGGAGGTCGAGGCTGGAGGATCACTTGAGGTCAGGAGTGCGAGACCAGCCTGAGCAAGAGCGAGACCCCGTCTCTACTAACAACGGAAAAATTAGCCGGGCATGGTGGCAAGTGCCTGAAATCCCAGCTACTCGGGAGGCTGAGGCAGGAGGATCGCTTGAGCCCAGGAGTTTGAGGTTGCTGTGAGCTAGGCTGACACACAGCCCAGGTGACAGAGTGAGACTCTGTCACAAATAAATAAATAAACAAATATTTAAAAAACCTTAAAAAAATTAGGTCCAGGCAAGATCTTGCACGGCCAAAGGAACCCATCCGTGACCGAGCAGAGCCTCTAACTACCCAACCCCGAAGCGGCTCTGAGACACCAGGCTCTACACCCAGCGGGGAGCACTCATTGCAGCATCTGTTCCTTTCCCTGCATTACCTGCCCCGCACATTTGGGAGGACGCGGACTGGACTTCCAGCCTCCACTGCTGGGCCATGGTGGGGAGCGCACAGCACGGCCCCACAGACCCCAGAGTAGGAGGTGGAAGTGGCGACTGGTTGAGACCTCAGGTTATGTCCCTCTCGGGAAAGGGTTAGTTCATTTCATGAACATGTAAGAATTTTTAAAATTGGTACAAACCTGTGCACAGATGTGCGAAGCCAAGGGACAGTTGGTAGCAGACACTGGTGGCTGCCTGCCCAGCAGTCAAACCCTTCTCTTCTCTGAGACTGGTTCAGAAGTCTACCCTTTGGCGAAGGTGGTTCCATTCCCAGCTCAGAGGTCAATGTTAATCTTAAATGACAATTTAATGACTCCTGCCAGAGACTGTGTTAAACATGAACACTGGATTCCTTAGACATCCAGAAGGGAGAAGGTCCTAGAACAGATTGTCAATCACCAATTGCTTGCTGTGAAACGGTACGTTCCTACCTTGCTGAGAAATCAGCTGACCCTGTCCCACCCAGAAGGGCAGCACTGGCCCCTGGAGTCATCACAGTTGGGAACACTGGAGTCTGTTGCTCTGGGCAATTTGGTTTTAAACTTTATTTTTCACGTACAGTTGCAGATTATACAAAACATAGAAAACAGACTATTTTAAAGGTACATTAAGTAGGAAGTGTCTAACTACCCTGAAATCTCATTTGTCCCCCAAACTAAGATGCAAAATTCACCTCTAGGCCTTTCCCTAGAATTTGCCCATCACCACGGAATTGTCCAACTTGCGCTATTGTCAGTGACCTTTAAACTATTAGCGAGTTTAGTAATCCCCACCCCACGCCCAGCCCAGACAGATTTGAAACTATGATACAACTTCTGTCCAGGCTGCTGTGTGTCGTGTGTTCAGGCTTGGAGCTCTAGGTTTCTCCATCTGCAGTTAACACGGAGCGTCCTGGGACTCCAGCCTGTTCATCGGGGACGTGCACACAGGTACCCAAACCGTGGCAGAGTGTGTGGGAGCGGGGGAGGTCTCCGAAGTCCCTGCACGCAGGTACGGGGACGCACGTTCACGCAGAGCGACAGACAAGTCAAGCATTCTCCAAACTCATTTGTACAGAGACCCAAAATAATTTTAATGCAAATAACAAAATGAGTTAGTCCGTCGCCGTCACACAGCCCCTCCAGGAAAGAATCACAGTACTTTGTAAAAATGTCGTAAGATGCGCAAACTACAGTTCCTTCAAATACAGTTGTTGTCAGTATTCTGTTTGGTCCTAATATTTGCTTCTTGGATGTCTTGGCTAATGTTGTCGCCGTTGTTCTTGAGTAACTGATAATAAGCACCAGTGAGGACTGATTCTACCTCTAGGTAAGAAGGTGGGGTGTTTTCTCCCTGATGTCATCGTCTCTTTCCATCTTCCCAAATGCACGTCACACGGCGGGGAAGAGGCATCTCTCATGTCTCAAAAAAACCTTGTGTCACAGAAGGATGCGGGCACTGAATGCGCGGAGCAGTGGCAGCCGGCCACAGGGTCATTTCAGATTGCATTCAATGCAGACACTCACGGAGCCCTGAAGTTTTTTTGTGAAGGGAATTCGTGCATTGCATGGGGGTTAGGCTTTCCAGATCTCTGGTTCTACGGTGTTTTGTCTGTTTCCACTGTGACTACCAAAAAATTATAGAAAAGCCCCTGGGTAGAAAGTTTCAAGGGAACCCCCATGAGGCTTATGTAACATCCTGCAAGCCCCCGGGGGTGTAACCTACGCTCTTGCTCACAAATTGCCTAACGACAGTTTTCCATCGAAGCAGGAGGTGACCATTCGTCCCATCTCTGGCCCCACATCACCCTGTACTGGGCTGGTGGCTTCACCATGGGGAGGAGGGCCTGTCTCAGAGACTGCAAACTCCACGAGGACGGGGACGATATCTGGTTTGCTCACCCCTGTATTTTCAGAGCCTCACATGGTGCCTCACATACTGAACAGTTAATACTATTTGTTGAAAAGAAATGAATGAATGAATGAATGAATCGATGGAAAAACCCAATCCTGCACTGAAGAGGTATTCACGGTGGCCCTAAAACTACTCAAACCAGACGTCCTCGCAGCTCCACTGAAACTGAGCTCATGGCAAACCCTCCCTTCACTTAGAAGAAGTGCAAAAGGATTTCAATAACACGAGGTCCCACCCCCCCACCCCCCGTCCTGGGACACCTCCCAGCACCATGCTCAGAACACAAGTGGAAAAAGACACTGAGGTGCAAAGAGCTTCTGTCATAGAATGTTTCTGGGGTGGCCCCGAAAGACAAGCCCCCAAAGCCCTATTTCTCAGCACAGTCTTGGAACCACCCAGACCCTGCCGGGTCGGCCTCTCCCGAGTAACACTGGCACCCCTAAAGCTCGAGAACCCCGGCTCTGTGAGACCCTCCACGGAAGTGTTTCCTGGACGCAACATGGACAGGCCCTGCCCGATAAACGTCATCTGTCCGAACTGAATGGAGCTGTATTTACACTGATCCACATGCCTCCGGGAGCATTTACAATCTGCACGCATCAAGCAGGTTCCCTCCCGTGCTGTGGGCCTCTGTTTTGAATTCTTGGTGGTGGTCTTTGCAGCCTCCATCAGTGTGTAATTGGTTTTCCTAATTGGTTTTTTTTTTTTTTTTTTGAGACAGAGTCTCACTCTGTTGCCTGGGCTAGAGTGCTGTGGCGTCAGCCTAGCTCACAGCAACCTCAAACTCCTGGGCTCAAGCCATCCTCCTGCCTCAGCCTCCTGAGTAGCTGGGACTACAGGCATGCGCCACCAGGCCCGGCTAATTTTTTCTGTATATATTTTTAGTTGGCCAGATAATTTCTTTCTATTTTTAGTAGAGACGGGGGTCTCACTCTTGCTCAGGCTGGTCTCGAACTCCTGACCTCGCGCGATCCACCCACCTCGGCCTCCCAGGGTGCTAGGATTACAGGCGTGAGCCACCGCACCCGGCCCCCTAATTGGTTTTTAATCTGCCTCCTCCGCTAGGCTATGAGCCCCCAAGAGGAGAGAGATTATCTTGAGACGGTGCCCCCTGTGCCTGGCACATGACACGGCAAGCAAGCCAGGATTTTTTATGTTCATGAATGAATGAATGAATGGCGGGTGGGTCCTCCGAGGCTCTAGAAACAGGGGTTAGAGGCCAGCAGCCTTAGAACGCAGGGCCAGAAGAGCAGGGAGAGGGCTTCTGAGACAGGGTGTTTGGCTATGGGTTGGGCCTGGGACCGGAGTTGGGTGGCCCAGATGTAAACAGCTGTGGTGATGGAGGCCGAGGTTGCCCGCACTGGGGGCTGGACCCACCTCCCCATCTCGGCCTGACAACATCTCGAGCATTTACGAGGCAGCTCTGTTCGCCTGGCCCAGGGACTGTGGTCCCCAACTGTAATGCATTTAAGCATCGCCCAAAGAGCGTGTTAGAAATGCAGATTCCTGGGCTCCATCCCTCAAAGATTCTGATTCCGCAGGTCTGAGGAGGGGCCCCGTCACCTGCATTTTAAAAGGTGCTTTAAGGCATCCCGCGGTGAGACTTTTTGCCTTAGGGTGAGTCTAAATCTGACACCCAGGTTAAGGATTACCATCCCTAAAGCCAGCAGGTGGCTGCTGCCAGCAAATTTGGATGGGACTTTTGCGACCAGACCATTACAAGAGGATTGGGCTCTGGTTTGGATGGGGACAGGATGCCAGGGCTACACCTGCTTCCCACATGGCACTTGGGCTAAACATCTAGGAAGACTGTCATTCCTCACCTGGGCCCCTCCTCACCCTCCTTCAACCACTGGCAGATTTGGGAAGGGAAGCTCAGGTGAGGGGGTGCCCGGCCGAAACCTACAGGAAGCCTGTCCCCCCCAGAGACCTGGCTTTCTCGGTCTCTCGTCTCACCCTGTCACAGCCCCGTGGTTAAGGAACTTGCCGCTGAGCATTTCTGGATTTGAGCGTTGCTGGATTTTTGCCTTGGCCTTGCTGAGACTTTCGAGTGGGCAGGAGTCCTGAATACCAGCTTCACAGTCTGTTCTCTGATCTCAAGAATGCAAAAACTCTTCTCTCTCTTTTTTCTTTCTTTCTTTTTTTTTTTTTTTTTTTTTGGCTTTTAAAGGAAACAATATGTTTGCTAGAAAAACCACAAAAAAATATGATTATATACAAAACGGTTATCTGAACGCGGATTCGTGCTGCAGCAAAGGTGACCCGGGCCCGGAGCTCTATTTGCGCTTCCTCAGTATCAGGTACATCATGCCGCTGACGAAGGTGAAGGCGAAGGCCACCCACGCCAGGATGAAGGAGTAGCCGTATCTGCCTTCCGAGCTCACGGGGTAGAATTCCTTGTTTTTGCTGTGAAGTTCTTCGCGCCTGTCTGTGTAAATGGAAGCTGCAATCATGACGCACAGACCTGTTGGGAAAAAAACCACAGTTGTTTTTTGTTTTTTTTTTTTCTGAGACAGAGGCTTGCTCTGTCACCTGGGCTAGAGTGCTGTGGCATCAGCCTAGCTCACAGCAACCCCAAACTCCTGGGTTCAAGCCATCCTCCTGCCTCGGCCTCCTGAGTAGCTGGGACTACAGGAGCATGCCACCAGCCTGGCTAATTTTTCTATTTTTCTTTTCTTTTTTTTTTTTTAGTAGAGACGGGGTCTCACTCTTGCTCAGGCTGGCCTCAAACTCCTGACCTCAAGCTACCCTCCCGCCTTGGCCTCTCAGAGTGCTAGGATGACAGGTGTGAGCCACCGCGCCCGGAAGAAAACCAGAGTTTGAATACATCACAGGGCACAGTGTACCCCAGGTACCTGAGGGGCATAGGGCTGGAGTTAAAGACAAACTTAAGCTTTTATTATTAGATATTTATTTCAGTCTGTTGGAAAAATTGCAACTAATAGTTTGTGACGGAATATTGCCACCTACCCTGTAGCTATTTCACTTCCCATTCTTGCTGAACCCAGTTTTGTTTGGACAGCCAAGTACCCAACCCAGAGGATAAGCATAGTTAGTCTATGCCAGGGGTCAATAATCTTGCCCCGTGGAGGGCCAGACAATGAACTGTGCAGGTTTTTTGTGGGCCATCGTCACAAATACTGAACTCTGATGTTGCGGTGTGACAGCAGCCACAGACAATACATAAACGAATGGTTGTGGCTGTGTTCCAATAAAATTTTATTTACAAAAACACATGGCAGGTCAGATGTGGCCCATGGGCCATAGTTTGCCAACCCTTCCCCTGGCAACCTGGTTCCTGTTTACTTGTCGTAGATTATGGATCAGTACGTGTCCTGGTTCTGGCCACAGAAAATCCTTCAGTGAAAAATATCTCTCCCTGGAAAGGGAGAGATGAAGGAAGAGAAAACTTTCTGCAATTGCTCTATTTCCCCCTTGCTTACTGTTTTAGGTATTGTCAGAGCAGGATAGGATGTCTGGAGCTGCAGCAGCCTTTTTGGAGCCCTGAAGGGGTTATTGCTGACCCTCTAAAGATGACAGAACAGAAGAATAGAAAGAGCGGAAGTAAGTGCTCACTGCTGATGAGCTGCCAAACCAGCTCTGGCACCTTCCACCTCCAGGGTACTGATTACGTAAAAACATAACCATCTTTTTGGCTGACATCGTGTTAATTGGATTTTCTCTTACGCACAGCCAAAAGCATCCTAATTGAAACACTTGTAGTCCCAACATTCACAGACATTAGTGCCAGCACGAAGGTGGATAGTCTGACTTTCCGTGGGGGACCTACCCCTCTCCTGGCCGGGCAGTTTTGGTGGGAGTGGCCATCGGGTGCCCAGACCTTGGCCGGCCGGGGATCGAGTACATGAAACAATCTCCGCCAATCAGACTCTCATTCCTAGAAACGTGGAGCTAGACAAAGTGACACTGCTGGAGTCCCTTGATTCCGACAGCATCTCCCTGAAGCTACTGCCTGGCACTCGCTGGTGCCTGGAGCCTCTCTCTAAGATCCGTTTTTTCAGCGTTTCCTTTGATTCTTGCAAAGGACCCCAGAGTCCCATCTCTGACTTGAGTTAGAGTACCTGTTGCTTGCACCTAAAATCCCCAACTGATCAGGCATCCAAACACCGTGCAGGCTTGGGGCAGATGGGAGGGACAGACTCTGATTCAAAGGGTCACGGTGAGGCCCTGGGGGTCTGCACTTTAGAAAGGTCCCTAAAGAGGGACTGTCATGGACTTGGGGCTCTCAAGATCAGGTTACCTTCCAGAGTCCTTCCCACTTGAAAACACTTCCATTCTCTGCCTGTGCCCGGAAGGGGGGTGCCCTGGCTGTCCAGCGAAAGTGCCCTGAGTGGAGGGGACGCTGTATGTAACCAACCGCCCCACTTTGCCCCAGACAAGGGGTTTCCCGGATATGAAACTTTCAGTTTAAAACAGAGACAGTCCCAGGCAAACTGGAACAAGTTGTCATCCCAGTATGCTGGTGACATGCCCCTGGGGCCGTTCCGAGGGCATGGCAGGTTTGGACTTGACTCCAGACGACCAGGTTTCTTGCCTTCATCGAGCTACCCGTTAATTCCCGGTTAGAAAGCTACCCAAGGGCTCCTACATTTTCGTTATTTATTGGAAAGCTTTAAGCCGGCACCGAGAAACAATAATGATCATGGTGTAGCTTCTTCATCTGATTTCAACCTTGCTGAGATTCCTGAGCAGAGAAAAGTGCTCTGAGACATCTGCCTTCTCCAGACTCCTCCAGCACTAAGGCCATGTCTCATTCATCCCTTTGTCTCCTGCAGCCGGCCCGGGCCTGGCCCAGAGTGGGAGCTTCGGTCACCCACCTGCCCCAAGCCTGCTGATGGTGTCCCGCCGGTGGGTTTAGGACAAAGATGCCAAATCTTCGCCATGGCCTACAAGAGCATGGCCCCACCTGCCCCCTCTGGGCCACCTCCCCCTGCAATCCCCACGTCCACCCTCCAGACATCAACTCCTACTCACCCTACAGAGCCCACCCCAGGCTCCCGGACGCCTTCCCGGACCCCCTAACTAAATCCAAATTCCCGAATATAAGATGCCCTGTCCCAGCACGGCAGCCAGCTTCTCCTTTCCAAATCCTCGCTGGCCACCCTCCCCCTGGCATCCCTCGCGGGCAGCTGGGAAGGGAGCGCTCACTGCAGGACGCCCGTCGCTGTACTTACAGGACATGAGCTGGATGATGGACGTCAGGACGAACCTCTCCCCCTGCTTGAGGCGGAAGAGCTGGAACAGGAAGATGAGGAAGGCAATGCAGCAGAGGGTGGTGGACAGGATCATGGTGGCCTGGACGGCCTGCAGCGTGGTGTACCCTGCGGGCAGAGGGCGAGGGCGCACGACTGAGGACCACGGCCGGCCGGAACCTCAGGGTGCACAGTGAGTGAGGCGGCTCCGGAGTGGGGGCGACAGGAGGCAAACGGGCCGGAGGCCGGGCTGCCGTCTACACGGTCTGAGCACAAGGGCAGCCACGGGGTCTTCCAGAGGCCCCCACTCCAGCGTCTACTGCGCACCTGACCAGGTGGTCGCAACATCCTCATCTGGAAAACAGAGCGAGAACCACCTGCTCCTGGGTCCCAGCTCCCAAACGCGAGGCTCATGGACGGGGGATTTTTTAAAAGTGCAAATCCCCAGGCTCCAACCTGGTCGACTCTGATTCCAGAAGTCACGGTGGGGCCTTGGGGGTCTCACTTTAGAAAGGTCCCCAGAGGGACTGCCATGGACTCAGGGCTCAGGGGACCGAGCGGCCTTCTGCAGGTGCTCTGCGGACGTCACAGCAGCCTGGAAGCATCACAGGGTGACCTTCACGGTCACGCCCTAGGGAGAGAAGGGGCTTTCGTTTCAGATCAGCCCTAACAGAGACTAGGGTGTGAGGGTTTGGGGCTCAATACAGGGAGGTTTCAGTGGAGAAGGGAGAATTTCTGGGGTGAGCATGTCACATGGGGAGGAAGGACACAGCTGAAGCTATGCTCCGGTGGTGCAGAGGAGTCAAGCACAGGGGCTGCAGCCACCTTTGTGGGTCTCAGTTTCCACACCTGTAAAATGGGAATACTCACAGCTCCCCCCTCACCAGGCTGGGAAAGGGGAATAAACTCATCTGTGTAAGGATTTAGAGGGTACTGGCAAAGAGAAAGTCTTATGTACAAGCTGGATGTTGCCACCAGGATGCAGATAATAGACCAGGTGAGGGGAGAGTGCCCAAGCTGCACAGGAAACGTAAGGACAAACCCTTTTATTTGTTTGTTGGCAATTTTGCAGTTTTGCCTGAAACCGACTAGAGGGAGCGTAATTTGTAAGTTCTTCATGAAATGTCTAGAGCAGTGGATCTTAACTCATTCTGGCTGCACAGCAGGGTCACTGGGAGAGCACCCAGCCCCTCCTCGATTCCTTACCCAGACCTGCCTGTGCACCACATGACCCCACCGGGATGAAGTCCAAGAACAGGCAGAAGTAAACTACAGTGACAGAAGTCAGAGGCGGTTGCCCTGGGGTAGGGGATGGTGGCAGCTGAGTGGAAAGGGGCCTGGGGGAACTTCTCAGGCGTGTTGGGAATGTTCTTGATCTTGTTTTGGAAGGTGGTTACATGGGTATTAATACAATTGTCAAAACTCATCAACCTGAGCCCTTAAGAAGTGTGCATTTCCTTGTTTGTAAATTACAACCCCAGTAAAAAAAAGAGTCCCGGCCAGGCATCACGTGTGTAATCCCAGCACTCTGGGAGGCCGAGGCGGGTGGATCGTTTGAGCTCAGGAGTTCGAGACCAGCCTGAGCAAGAGCGAGACCCCGTCTCTACTAAAAAAATAGAAAGAAATTATATGGACAACTAAAAATATATATAGAAAAAATTAGCCAGGCATGGTGGTACGTGCCGGTAGTCCCAGCTACTCAGGAGGCTGAGGCAGGAGGATTGCTTCAGCCCAGGAGTTTGAGGCTGATGCCCTACCACTCTAGCCTGGGCAACAGAGTGAGACTCTGTCTCAAAAAAAAAAGAAAAATCATAAAGCAAAGAGTCCCATCAGGCTATAGCAAGTTGAAATAAATCAGAATGCTGGGCATTGAGACCAGCCATAGGGGTTTGCAAAGACACCGAGGGAATTCCAATGTGGGGCCAAAGTTGTGACCTACCAGCTCAGAGCGGTACTTCCCAAATTTGCCCAATTTCAGGAATGATCAGGATGCTTGTTAAAAATACAGATTCCTGGGCTCCTTCCACCCCCTCCCCTCCAGAAATTCCGCTACTGCCATCCTGAGGTGGGCACCAGAAATCTGTATGTTTAGCAACAGGCGGCTCATATGATGGCAAACGTAGCAAACATGGCTTTGGGGGAAAAAATCGGACATGGGTTTTTAGACAGGGATTTCAACGTTGGGAGGCAGGTGCAGAAAGTGCCCATGAGATGAGGGAGGGTATGGGGGACCCAGTGAGGGCAGGAAGAAACAAAGCCTCACTTAACGGGAGGGCTGTTCACTTTGCTTTGTTTAAATTCTTCTAAGGACCTCAAGGAGGAGTTCTCCACTTGGGGATTCAGCACTTTTAAAACACCCACTAATATTTGGGTTTTGGTTGTTTTGTTTATTAACATGGAAAGAGCCCCGAACAGGCTCAGAGCCTTTACGAAGTAAGCGTGTCTGCCCAGACTTTAATAACACCATTTGGTTTTCAAGCTAGTATTTTCTAAAAGCAAGTGATACTCGTTTATCATTTATGGTAAGGATGTAGAGTTACCTTTAAAATAGATTTATGTAAGGAAAAAGTGAGCTGTTTTAAAAAGTAGGGGTCAGCGAATGAAAACATTCGGTAAAGGGCCAGACAGTAAATATTTTAGGCTTTGTGGACAGTATGGTCTCTTGTCAAATGTCCTTTTTTTTTTTTTTTTTTAATTTTGTTTTGGTTTGGGGTTTTTGTGTTTTTGAACTACTCTTTAAAAATGCAAAAACTGTTCTCGGCTCAAGGGCCAAACCAAAACAGGCGTTGGGCTGAATCTGGCCGGTAGTTCACCAACCCCTGTTTTAAAGAACATAACAAGTAAATAATCCCACACGGAGGACGTGGAACACGGACAGAGGCCTGGAAGCACAGCCACGGCGCACAGCGAGCCCTCCCAGCCGGCCACACACACCGGCCACAGCTGGCGTTTGCAGAGCGCGAGAAGAATGGCAGTTCCCAGGGCCAGGGGTTAGCACGACAGATAAACAGACGGAGGGGTGACCGTGTCCTGTGCTTAAGAGTGCAGGTTTTGGAGTTGGTCACATCGAGATTGGAATCCTGGCTCCATCATTTGCTTGTTGGGTAACTTAATTGTTCCATGCCTCAGTTTCCCCATCTTCAAATGGGGCCTATGGTCCCTGCCTGACAGGGCTGGGAGATCACATATGTAAAGGACTGAGACCCGCGCCTCACCTTCCACAAATGGTGCCTTCTGTTGGAATTTTTGCTGCCTTTATTACGAATGTTGTTATTAGGTGCATGGTGAGACTTTGGGACCCAGTGAGGAGGGTCCCTTGCTCCCCAAGTAGAGCAGTCATCTTTGGCAAACACAAAAACAGGATGCCCAGTTCCATTTGAATATCGGATAAACAACAAACAGTTTTTAGCATAAGTATATCCCATGTGATATTTGGGACGTATTCATACTGAAAAAGTATCTGTTGTTTATCTAAAATATCCAATTTAACTGGGCACCCTGTGTGTCATCCGGCAACTGGGACCCCAAAGTGTCTGTTCGGTCAGTTCTGTGAGGGAAACAGAACCATTCATTCCATGAAGAAAGAGAGAGTGGTTGGTACGTTTCTAAGTGGGATCTTCTGTATTTCAAAGCCCCTTCCTATATTTTAGCTCATGTAAAGAGGCGGGCATGGCGAGCACATGTTTACTGGCTCCATTTTACAACTGAGGACGTGGAGAGAGACCCGCCCGAGGCACCGTCACGCAGTTCTGACGGGGCTCGGGGTCCCGACTGCAGGGGGGAAATGTGACCAGAGGTGAGTGACAACCGCGGAGCCTGCTCAGAGGCAGGGCTTGGATAAAAACGGTGGGAGAGAAAATCCCACGTGACGGCTGGAGCTGTGGGAAGGATGAGAAGGGAAACCCTGCTTTGCCAAGGGACAGAGGAGAAGGGATGAAGCCCAACTCAGCCGGAGCGGGTCCCCTCTGCCGTCTGCAGCCCGTGTGGTCCTCTGCCCCCCAGGCCCGCCCTGCGGGCGGAGGAGACGGTGAGGCGTCGGGGACCCCGAGGAACTCACCCCTCGCTCTTCCCTTCTCACTCGGGGCTTCCCAGTCGGCTTCCTCACTCACACTCACCTTCAAAGCTGTCGCTGACCTCTGTGCAGTTCGTGTTGTTGAGGCACACTCTCCAGACATCTGCAAAAAACTCATCTCCGACCCACCAGGCCTGTGACAGGAACCGGAAACAGAGAAAGGCTGTTTGTCCATCAGTGATGCCAACCCTGAAGGCTACCGAGGTGTGGGGCGCTGCAGCCCGTGTGCGGGTCACCGGGGTCAGGTGCACGTGCAGATTCCACGTGCAGATTCGGGCTCAGGAGGGCCGGGTGGGGCCTGGGAGTCTGCATTTCTAACCAGCTCCTGGCGATGCCCTGACGCTGGGTGTGGGAAAGAGGCGAGGCTGGGCTGGTGGTAATCAGGGTACACGGTCGTCAAGTCCCCCAGAAGTCTCGGGGGGAATGTCGGGATGGACGGAACTGACCAGACAGGACTTTCCCGCCTGCAGCCCAAATGCGTTCATTCCCTCTCTGCTGCTGTGGCTGCTTCCCGCCCGCACCACCCAAGATGCTCCTCCCCCTACTTTCCACCCACCCCGAGACTGGACCTCCCACCCCATCCACCCAGTCAACAAGCCCTCACTTAGCTCCCAGTACATGCCCAGCGACAATGCCAAGGACAATTCCAAACGCACAATGAACACCATCAGACTCACTAATGGGCGGAAAAGTCCGCCTGCATCTTCTCAGTAAGTGCCATGATAACATGAACACCCCGAGGGTGCCCGAGAGGACTCACGGGTGCCACGGCGCAGGCGTTTTCTGCCCCGAATGTCTGTCCCTCTCACTAAGTCTGGGGCCTTTTCAGGATCCCAAAGGACCAGATGCAAGAAATGGAAAAAGAAGATTCTAAAAGAACATTCAATACCATCTATTTCACAGACAGTGGGCCCTTTGGATAGTGGGGTCCAACCCACAGCATCAATGTGATCTCTGCCCAGGCCCACACACCAGCTCCGCAAGACCCCCCAGAACTCAAATGCAATCACTGCGCTCATCTCCCCTGGCTGGATCCAGGACTGGGAGCCTCTGGGATGGTTCAAATCCTGGCTCCGCCACTTCCTGCAGTGTAAACTCCACCAAGCGCCCAAACTGCCCTCATGTGTAAACCAGTGGAAGGAGAGTCCCTGCCTGGTCCTGCTGGAGTGAGGATCACAGGAGATGACACGCATAAAAGGGTTTACACAGGCCCTGGCCATAGTAATGGCTCTCTACGTGACAGGTGTTACCGCTTGTGTTATTATTGTTATGATGATTAATCAAAAGGAGTCCTGTGTGTAGCAGAGCTGGCGGCCATTCATACGGTGCACTTTTTGACTTTCTGAGCAATGCTGCCCCTTCAATCTCTCTGCAGTCTGAAATTATCAGGACGGAAGCCAGGTCTTTGGATCAGCACATGGGCCATAGAGCAGCTCTGTTAAAAATCTTCATTTCCTGCCTGGAGGGATATTAATCTATGCGAAAGGGTTATTTATCAAATACATTCCTGCCATATGGACACAAGCTGGATACTAAAGAAAAGAGCCACATGTAGTCTGGAAAGTTCCAAGCATGAGCTCCGCTGGGGAGGGCATGGCCAGGTGGGCTCCCAAAAAGGGATCATAGCTGGTAAGGAGGTATCAGGGGTGGGGGGCAGAGGTCACCTGGAGCAGGTCACCCTGGGGACCTAGCGCAGTGGCCCTCAGCAGAGGGCGATTTTGCTGCCCCCGGGGCCTTTGGCAATGTCTGAAGACATTTTTGGTTGTCATGACTAGAGGGGCAGGTGCTACAAGCATCTAGAGGGTAAAGGCCAGGGATGCTGCTAAACCTCCGACAGCGCACAGGAAGGACTGTCCGGCCCCAAATGACCAGGGCGGCGAGGCTGAGAGCGCTGGTCTAGAGGACAGCTGCATCCACACAACATCTTTGGAGAGCTTCCCAGAGCAGGCTCTGGGGGGAATCCGAGATGAGGGGACAGAGGTCCCTGCCCTCCAGGACCTGCCATCCGAGCCTGCACACAGGACACTCCAGAAGCCCCGTATTTAGGCCAAGAGTCCTCAGTCCTGGGTTCAGAAGATGAGACAACCCCAAATCACGAGCACCTGGGCAGAGTTCTCACCCGGCTTCTACCGACTCTAGGACGCAGAGTGTCCGCGACGTCCGGCAGGAGGGGCACTTACATTGTCGATGGTGGCGACGAACAGCAGGGCGGCAGAGGTGATGTGGAAGAGGATGATGAAAGCCAGAAGCACCAACATTGTCTCGGGGCGGGGTGAGGCTAGACGTCACGTGTAAAGTCCAGAGAGGGATGTCTCTCCAGAGTGTGTGAGAGAGATTCAAATCTGTCAACGACAAAACAAAATTAAAAATAAAAACATGCAAATGTTAGGCTGGGCACAGGGGCTCACGCTGTAATCCCAACACTTTGGGAGGCCGAGGTGGGAGGATCACTTGAGGCCAGGAGTTTGAGACCAGCCTGGGCAACATAGAGAGACCCCATCTCTACAAAAAATATAAAAAAACTAGCTGGGCATGGTGGTGAGCGCCTGTAGTCCCAGCTACTGGAGGGGCCAAGGTGGGAGGACAGCTTGAGCCCAGGAGTTCAAAGTTATAGCGAGCTATGATCATGCCATTACACTCCAGCCTGGGCGACAGAAGGAGTGCTTGTCTCTAAAAAAAATTTTTTTAAATCAAATTTTAAGGGGGAAGGTCTTAGAAAATAGAAAACAGCTCTTCTCATCTTTCCTCACCTGGAGACTTTACTGCACAACAAGTCTGGTGTGAAGAGCTGTTTGTTGTCGGATCCAAACGCCAAATATTCCTTGCAGAGGAGGAGGGGTGAGGACCCATTAAAATCCCTAATTCAGGAAGCATTGTGCCTCTGAAGCACACCATGAGCACCCACTCAGGAAGGAGTAGCTGTGTGTGTGCTCACCTGTTCCTGATCCCACACCCCAGAAACTCCTCATCCAAGGGTTTACTATGAGAGTCCCTGCTTCATAACCAAGCAAAAATGATCACAATACAAAAATATTTCCTAATGATCTGGCCATGTATAAAATTAATCCCCACTCAAACATCCCTCCTCTCAATATCTATCCCCATTTGAACAACATTGGACCCCAAAATACAAATCCAATGGGTGGCAGACAGTTGCCATTTCATTTTCCTCTCTCTGATCACACAAGAAGACTACATTTCCCAGATGCCCTTGCAGTCAGGTTGAGCCCTTGTGACTAATTCTGACCAATGGGGCAGAATCTCATAGCACATCCATTTCCGGCAGAAGCATGGGAGAGCAGGTGTGAGTTCTCCAGGCTTCCTCCCACTGAGGAAGTAGTTGGGCATGGTGCAGCCACAATACCTTGAAGCTTCACACCTTGGATAGATATTATGATTGACAAATAAGCCTTTAGATGTTAAACCACTGAGATTTCAGAGTAAATTTTTACTTTGGTAGGACAGTTTGAATAATATACAAAAGGAAGCGACTGCAAAGTGAAATTGGAAATCTTGCAAAAGAATTAGAACTGTACCAAGTTGACGAAAGTGACACCCTGGAGGACTGTTCAAAAGGCACCCAAGGCATTGACACACGAGTTGTCTGAGCTGGACGAGTTCAAAATAAACGAGGAAAAAATGAATGTGGATGAGGTAATAAAAGAAGAAAAGAAAAAGCATTCAAAAGAATTATTTGAATATCAAAGGATTAAAAGTCACACCTGGGAAAACTGAGGAAACCTTTGAACATTTTTTACAAACATGACCATGATCTTGGTTGATGAAACTGAAATGCCAAGTGAAGCTGTCATATCAATCTGGTTGGCAGAGTACAACCAAATGAATACTTGGTTCATTCCAATAACTGCAACCAGATATTATTACTACAATTTTGTAGAAAATAAAATTAATTTTTAGTTTCCTTTTTTACAGTACAGTTCAAATCAGATCTTGTCTTCACTAGGATGAAATTTTAGCCCAGTTTTAAGTGGATTGATATGTGCACATGTGTGCACACCCCCCCAGCCACCCACACACACATTCTCTGAACTACTGCTTGAGAGTAAGTTCCCTAACTCATACCTCTTTATGTCTAAATATTTTAGTGTGTATTTCTGAAAAACAAAGACATTTTCTTACATAACCACAGTATAATCACAATGAAGACATTTAACATGATACGATATTATTATCACATTGACAGTCCATGTTCAAATTTCTCCAATTATCCCATAATGTCCCATATAGCTTTCTTTTTTTCCTGGCTCATGATCCAATCCAAGATGATGCATTGCACTGTGTCATGTCTCCTTAGTCACCTTCTGTACAGAACGGGTCCTCAGCCTTTCTTTGTTTCTTGTGACATTGATGGCATTTGAGTATTGACTATTTATTTTATAGAATGTCCCTCAAATTTGTGTTTGATGTTTCCTCCTGATTTGATTCAGGTTATGTTTTTTTGACAAGAATGCGACATAAGCCATGTGTCCTCAGTGTACCCCACCAGGAGGTACAGTCTGGTGATGCTGACTTTGATCACTTGGTTATGGCCTGCTGGGGTCTTTCACTGCACATTTCCCCTTTCTAATTAAAAAATAATTTGCAGGGGGTGATATTTTTATTGTGGTAAAATACACATAAGATTTACCATTAGTGACACTTATTACATTCACAATCCATCACCGCTATCTAGTTCTAGAACATTTCATCACCCGCAGGCTACTCTGTACCCATTAAGCAGTCACTTCCCATTCTCCCCTCCCCCCAGCCCCTGGGAACAACTAATATGCTTTCTGCCTCTAAGGATGTGCCTATTCTGAATATTTAATACAAATGGAATCATACAATATGTAGCCTTTTGTGTCTGTCTGCTTTCACTTAGCATAATGTTTCCAAGGTTCCTCCATGTTATAGCATTTGTGGGGAGGCATTTTGAAATAATGTAAAGATCCTATCTCTCATGAAACTTTCCCCCCCCCCCCCCCCCGACAGTTTGAGCATCCACTGATATTTCTGAAACAGGATCATTTAAAATAGCCTTTTCCTGGTACCAACTCGCCCACCTCCTCTAGTGGACAGGCACCGCACAAACTCGCCACCCTTTCTCTGCCAGCTCTGCTCTCTGAACTCGCTCATTCTCATCCTGTTATTCCCCCATGGGACTGATCCGCGTCTGTGGGTTCACAAAGGGGCCCCTCCTTGGGACGATGAGCCAGGAGCTGTGTGGCTGCAGAACTCAGTCTGGGAGGTCCCAGCTGCAATTCTGTGCATCACCACTTAGAAGAACCCAATGAAACAGTTCTGAGATTCTTCCAATTCTTTGAAAAAGGACAAATTCCCCTTTGTTTAGTTCTGCGTCATTCTTAGCAGCCATCATACGCTGCCTCCAAATAGATGCATTTCTTTTTTTTTTCCCTCTCAAATAGATGCATTTCTGACCTTGGGAAAAAAGCCTTGTGTACCATGCTGAATGCCATGTTACTATAATATCAGCTGGAATGCCAGAATGCCAGCTTCATCAGGGCTACAAACTCCGGGGTGATAATGGCTTCATATATTGTCCTGCTCAGATGACGCAAATGCATAGGGACACATAACTGAAACTTTCTAGAAAAGGAAAAAAAAAAAGGCTTTAACTCATTCTTCTCCCAAGTGTGGAATTCAAATGATCTAAGGCATGATTTTGGATGGTGCTTTGCTAGAGCATTCACGTTGAATCACACAGACAGACAGTCCTCATTCCAATCCTTCTAAATCCACCAAGAAAAAAAAACTCAGTTTGGAGCTAGTCTGTATCTAATACTTGCCAATTTCTTTTCACAAAAAGAAAAAGCAGATCTTTGGTTAGACCATAGTTTGTAGCTAGGATTTAATAACTTTTGGGGGGGTTATTATTTCAGTTTATTTCTTTTTACAGGAAGTAATACTGTTTATAATATGATTTAAATATCCTTTTAAAACAAATTTATTAAGTTGTAAACATGAGTCATTTAAGAAAAAAATGTTACGTAAGGAAAAAGGCCAGGTGGTCTTGTGATAGCAAAAATCCTGGGGGTGGTTCTCAAATGCCTGATGTTTGGGAGGCGCTGCTTTAAGCCCTGGGAATGTTTTCAGTCGGAGGTTCCGACGTCAGGAATAGGCTCCTGCACGGAAAGGGGTCAGTTTTTATAAGACATCAAGTGAGGTCATGAGTCCAGTGTAAGAGAAAGGGCTGGGGACATACAAAGGTGCAAGATTGGTTTGAACCATTGGTCACCCAGGAAAATTAGGGAACAGAGAAGTAAATGGCACCTCCTTAGTACTCTCCCATGATGACATCTGGAATTCAGATCTCTAGTGAAAAACAAAATACGGGTAAATCAATTATAGGACTTGTGAACCCAGGACATTGCTGGGGACCTCACCAGAGGGCTTTGGAGGAAGTTATTCATATGTAGAGGAATCCCATGAATCTTTAAGAGGCAATAAAAATGACACTTCACTCCAGCATCTCTATACCCTTTCTGCCACCGTCCCTCATGCCAGTGTCCCAGTGCCTTTCTTGAGGTAACCACTCTTCTCAGTTTTCTGTGTAAACTTCCAGAAACATTTGTTAGGGGGGAACACTTATTCCCCACTCCTCATGTTTCCGTGTGGAGGGAGCAACACTACAGTAACACTCCTGACCTGAGTGCAGCGCTTTGCCCTTCCCCATACTTCCTCCCTCTGCTAGTGAGTGGTGTGTCTGCTCCCACAGAGCCCCAATTTCTTTTGGCTGGAGGGGCCCAGGGATATTGGGGGGCAGGTGTGTGTAGCTGGGAGCTCCAGCAAGCGCCTTTGGCCACAAGTCCAAGCCCCATCCTCTAATCTAGCTTTTCTAATAATATCCCTCCAAGATCATTCTTTTCCTGCGCATATGAATCCTCCTCATTCTTGGAATGGCTGCCTGGTGTTCCCTTGTGTGGCTGTGCCAAATTTACTTAACTAGTTCCCTATTGGTAGCTATTTATGTCACTTCCAGACTTGCTGCTACTCCACACTACACTGTCAATGACATCCTTGCACTTATTTCTTTGCATGTCATATACCGAAGGACAGATTCCTAGAGGTGGAGGCGCTGAGTCAACGACTCTGCCTATTTAATTTATTTTACTTGTAGTTTTTAAAATTTAATTTAAATTACTCCAAAACACATGTCAGCCTTGATCTTCAGGGGGCCTTCAGAGTATTTCAAGTACTGGGCCACCTCTTATGCATGAAGAGTGGGTGGAGAAGCCTTCTTTGACTTGTGAACGTCCCTTAGTTCCTCCAGAAATAATTCAGGCACCTACAGACCAGCCGAAGCTATCCCAGGGCTTTTCCCAGCGGTGCACCCCCCTTGCCACAACACACACCCACACTGTACCCTGCCCTCTCTGGTGACACTAAGGAACAAACAACTCCCTGGGCTGCACATTGGATGAAGGCTAGCATACCAAACCCAAAGTGGCATCAGAATTAATCCTTGCCATTCACAAAACCTATTTTCCCTTCAAAACATGTGATACTGATCCATCTCCTCCTCCGTCCCTCTTGTCCCTGCAAGCTTCAGTGCTTTGCGGCGTTAGCTGCACTGGCCTTGTGTCACTTCCCTGGAACACACTTCCGTGGAGCAGTCTCTGTTCCACACTCACTTGGCTCTCTGGCATTGTCTAGGTCCCAGTTCAAACCTCCCCTCCTCCGAGAACTGTCCCTGACCACCCGACGTAAAGTGGCCATGCCGCCTTCCGGCATAATCTATCCCACCCCCCCTAGTTTATTTTCTTTGGAAGACTCGCACAGTCTGAAAGCATCTTATTCGTTCACTTGTTTATTGTTTATCTCCCCCTCTGACAGCTATTTGCTATCACTTTACAGTTCTACATTCTAGAACTGTAAAGGCCCTTGGAAAACTCAAAGCCCTGATTGTCCAGAGGCAGGAATGGAGGCCCGGGAGGGCTAAGACTTGCTCCCATCTCACAGCGAAGCAGGAACAAGGCCAGGACTAGAATGGGGTCTCCTGGCCCTTTTCCAGATGCCCTTTCTATCTCGGTGGGAAGGCGCACAACAATCTTTCACGAGTCAACGACCATTTCCCAAAAGCCTCTGTCGAATTCAAGCACAATGTTAGTGGCACAGTACAGACCACATTGTTTTTCCTTTTGCAATTCCTTCAGGAGCTGAGCAGAACATTCTAAAAGGCCACCTGGGTTTGGGCATTTAGCTACCTGAAGGTTGGAGACTGCACAAGATGAGTAGCTCCTGTCTTGAAATCAAAGTCCTACGATTTGCAGAACTTATCTTTCAAAAATGTTTTGATCTACATAATACTTGTGATGATTTTTTTTAAAGAGATAATAGAACCAAAAGGCGTATGATGAAAAACTACAGTCTTTTGCCTTCCCCAGTCCTGCTCCCTGGAAACAATCACTTTTAACCATTTCAGCTGTTTCTACTCCCACCATCTTTCCATATTTATAGACAATATCCATGCACTTCTATTTCTCAACTAATTGACCATTATTATTGGAACTTTCTGCTTTGGGAAAAGTTTCTCTCACCATCATTTGCCCTCCATCTTCCTCCTCCCATCATCCCAACACAGTCTAGACTTAGGTCAATAATTGTCATTTACATCATCACTACATAAATATCGTACACTGCAGAGCCAAATAGTATACTATGATTATGGTTTTTCTTGAGAAATTCTTCTTTTCCCTAGAATTTCTAGTTGCCTTTCTTCCTTCCTTCTTTTCTTCCTTCCTTTCTTTCTCTCTATGGTCCCACCTATTTTCCCCATTTCTTCAGTTCTTACCAAATTTTTTATAGTTCTAAATCTGCTGTTCTAGAACCCCCGAAGCAAAGCAAATGCACGGTTTCAGTTACAAGCCTGAGCACATTCTCCAGCCAGTCACTCTCCCGACTCTGCCCGCCCCTGCTCTCTGCCATGTGCAGCCTCAGCAGCTGCTGCTGTCACAGGACAAGTAGGACAAGCAGTCCATGCATGCCATTCTTCGGGGAAGATAGCAAATTCGTTCCTGACAGTGGTCAGGGCACTGGGGGCCGGCATAACTCCAAGATGGGTAGGAGGGAAAGCAGATCTGTGGGAAAGGGGTGTCCAGAGGGGTCATCCCACATGAAAAGGAGACTCACCACGATTAAAGGTCAAGTTGCAGTTTACAGAGTGCGTCTTGCATTGGGTCTTCATGTCAACCTTGTGAAGCTGGCAGAGCAAGGTATCATTATCCCTCTTTTACAGATGAGAAACCGAGGCTCCCAAAGGCTCTGAGGCCAAAGCCTTTGTGACTTGCCAAAGTTCACAGGGCTAGGACACACATCCCCAGTTTTCCAATTCCAAATACAAGGCATTTTTTTTGACTACTCTTTTTCCCACTCATATGCCGAGGGCCTAATGAAAACCACACGGCAGCCTAATTAAAATCAGGCAAGAGGGCACGAGGCAGTGTTAAATCATCTTTGTGTCTTTTACTTTTGGCTGCATTTCTCTCGAGCTCTGTGCCAGGCAGGAGGGACTGTGAAGGCACCTTCTCTCTACACCGGCCCATTGGCTAAAGTTGAGATAATGCCTGAGAGACAACTAAGAGAGGGCCTCATTAAGAACTACGCTTCAGTCTTCATTTGCACCAAAAACAGGGTTTCCTGCATTTTTCATCCTATTAGCTCACTGGCCAAGCTGAAGCATTTGCTGTCTTTATTGATCTACTTTGAGATTGGTTTGGCTTATATATACATATTTTTTTTTTTGGAGACAGAGTCTCACTCTGTTGCCCAGGTTAGAGTGCCGTGGTGTCAGCCTAGCTCACAGCAACCTCAAACTCCTGGGCTCAAGCGATCCTCCTGCCTCAGCCTCCCGAGTAGCTGGGACTACAGGCATGTGCCACCATGCCCAGCTAGTTTTTTCTATATATTTTTAGCTGTCCAGATCATTTCTTTCTATTTTTAGTAGAGACGGGGTCTCGCTCTTGCTCAGGCTGGTCTCGAACTCCTGACCTCAAGCGATCCTCCTGCTTCAGCCTCCCAGAGTGCTAGGATTATGGGCGTGAGCCACTGCGCCCGGCCTGGTTTGGCTTATAAATAAGAGTTTTCCCTTGATATCTAAAAAGAATCATTCAGACATGGCAGGATGTTTTCTAAATGTGTCGAAGTGCATCCCCTTTCCATCCAGAAACTCGGTTGGGCTCACAGAGTGCAGTAAGTTACCTGGACATCCCAACCTTGGTTTAGCTGCATCGTAGGTACCATGGTAAACTGTCTTCAGAGTGCAGGCCTAGAAACTCCTCATTCTATGAAATACCCATAAAAACAATACACAATACAGGATATCAGGACTTGAGATTTTTAAAAACAAATTTTCTAAAAGGAAAAACAATCCATAAGTGGGGTAGGGGCAGCAGCACGTGGGTTTCCTCAAGAGGCAACTGGCATCCTCCGGGCCTCAGAGCTGCAGAGCGCAGGGCAGAGGAGGAGGAGAGGGAGGGAGGAGGAAGGGGTGTGGCACTGGGGGGGGTGCGGCTATGGAAATTCTGCTCACAGAATGGAACGTTTGTGGCTCAGCGCATTTCACTTTCTAAAGGTTGACAGGAAGAGGGACGGTGCCCACAGAAATGTCCATCCCGACCTCAGATAACAAACAAACACATCAAGAACTGACATCTCCTTGCTGTGTCCTAGGGAGCGGCTGCTCTGCTAGGCCTCCGTCCAGTGTTCCCTTACTGTGTGTGCATGTGTGTGTGTGTGTGTGTGTGTGTGTATTGCACATCTAGCCTGGGTGTGCAGAAACACACAAACATCCTGGACACCAGCCCGCCCTCCCCGAGAAGCAACGTTTGCCCTTGATGGTGGAACATCACCATTAGGGGCTTGTGGGTGAACAAAATGCCACGGGACCCGCCCACGGACAGCGGAAGGGTCCACTCCTGTCCTCTCCTTCCTAAAAACACCAGTCTCCACCCCGGGAGCCCCGTCCCCTGCTTGCTGTTGCCAAAAGGAAAGGGCTTTGGCACACGCTTCGTTACGTGCAAGCACACAAGAGAGCGAGCCCCGGGCTTCCCGCGGAGAAAGAACGTGCTGGTAAGATGCCCGTCGGGCCGCCCAGCGCTATTCCCAGCCTCAGGAGTTCTTCCTACAATTTAGACCGTGCCGACTCTCAGCCCGAGTTGGAGCCTTTTCCCGGAATTGTAGGCGAAATACAATCCCGAGGTGTGGAAACTTTCAGTACCGACCTGAGATGTTTGCGTCTGCAGATCCGGGGCAGTCCCCCAGCACAGAAGGGTCCACCCCCGGCTCTTGCTCGAAAGGCCAGGAGGCTCTGGCACCGACCCCCGGGGAAGGCCGTGCTGGTGAGCGCTGGTGCTTCAACCCCAGGCTGGCGGGGACCCAGGCTCCTCCCACTGCCCACAGGACTCCGGGGGGGACAGTGGCTTTGGCCTCTGTTTTCAAGAAGGCAGAGGTCGGCTCAGCCTCCTGCCCTGGCATCTGGACACCCGCCAGCTGGGAAGATCCAGGCATCCAGGATGCCCTGGGGATGGCGGGAGCCAATTATTCCGGGCAGCCCCGCTTCACGCTCCCTGTGGCCGGGGCTCTGGGCACAAAGTCAACATTTGGCTCTGTCCGGAAATGGCAACGGGCGGGACACTGGATTTGGCAGGGCTCCAGGGCAGAAGTCACTGAGGATGATTCTGTCTGTGTAGCCCTGGGTCTTCCAATCCGTTGGAATAATATTATAATAACCACAACTTGAACAATAACGATAGCCAACATTTATCACCTAATATGTGCTGGTCACTGTTCTAAGCTTTCTATACATAGTAATGTATTCGCTACTCACTAAAACACTATGCTATAGGTGTTATAATTAGCCTCATTTTACAGGTAAAGAAAATCAGGTGCAGAGAGGTTAGGCAACTTCCCCAGGGTCACACAGCTAGGAAAGGCAGGAGCTGGGATTTGAACCCCGGCAGTCTGGCATCAGAGAAACCACCATGTAGCCTGGCCTAAATCAGAATTTCCCTTCCTTTTTGGAGTCCTGTTACTTTAACGCCTGATCAGGCATCCAACCAAGGTCCTGGGGCCACACATGGCTTCAGGCGCTGGCCACTGGCCATTGCGACGTCGTTACTCCAGGCCCCACATCCAGGGACACGCTCATGAAGCACACTGAGGACAAGGGAAGCTGAGGACACAAAGTCATCCCGGAGTCCTTCAGGCTGGAGGCTCTTCCCTCCCCTGCCTGCATGGCAGACACCTGTCAGTGGGGACACAGCCCTGTCATAAGGACAGGCAAGGACTACGACCCACTTTGCCGGCGATAACTCAAAGTTTAGGGGTCTGTTCACATCGTCCCATGTGCAGGTGGCAGAGCCAGGGCTCAAACCACAGCCATCGGATCACTAGCCCATTGCCCGTTCTTCAGAGTCACTCGCCCAGTGAGACTTATCGCGCACACCGCCACGTACCAAGCCCTGATGACACGAGGATGAGTAAGGCGTGTTCCCTGTGCCCTGGGAGCTGGAGGCTCCGTGGAGGACAAGGAGTATAGACAGACACGACGTGCTGGCGCATGTGCTGAGACACACGTGGTGTGACGGGCCCAGTGCTGCGGTGGGGGCAGCATCGGAAGCTTCTCGAAGGAGGCGACCCTGAGCCGGGTCTCTGAGGATGGGCGGGTTTGCCAGGAGGAGCTGTGGGGAGAGGGTGTTGCGGGCAGGGGGTGTGCACTGCCCCGAGGCACAGAGCAGCGCACCAGGGAGAAGGGCCAGGGCCAGAACTCTCCGCTGGGTGAGATGGGCCGTGGGGGCCATGCAAACGCGAGGGAATGTTCCCCTGGAGGCCGTGGGGGCTGGGGAAGGTTTGTAAGCTGAAAAGGCATAAGATCTGCTTCTAGGAGAAAGCCACCCACAGCACCACCACCAGGGAGACGGAACAGGAGGAGGTGAACTTGGGAGGGCTGCCAGAACAGCCCTGGTGGGACACGAGGAGGGTCTCGACCGAGGCGGGAACAGAGGGTGGGCAGGAGGGAGGGGCCGAGAGAGCTTCCAGAAGCAGAGCTGACGGGACTTGGCGGAGGGCTCGGGGACAGGGAAAAGGATTCTCGGATGGGGCAGGAGGAGCTTGTCCGAAGGACGAGGAAAACAGTTCCTTTGGTTTGGGACGTGTCCAGTGAGCGATGGCTGGAAACATGTCCAGCAGTTGGAAGTACAGGCGGGATTGTCACTCAAGAGAAAACAGGAGGCAGGAACAGAAACCCTGGTGTCCTGGCGTGGGGACGGTGGGCGAGGCTACTGGGAGAGGAGATGTCCTGCCCAGGGAGAGGAGGGCACAGAGGAGACGAGGCCAGAGGAGACGACAGGGTGGGCAGAGAAGGGGAAGAGCAACAAGGGTGACAGTGGGAACTGAAGCCAAGAGGAGAGACCAGAAAACAGGGATCAGGAGGGAAAATCAGCTCCTTGGCAGACTTGGTGACCACAATTTTAGTGCAGTGAACTAAAGCCCTTTATTTTTCTCCCCATAGCACCTCTCATGGGCTGATGTCATAGTGTGGATGTTTACTTGGGTTGCAGAGGCTGGGGCCGCTGAGTCTGTGCCGGACAGTGTTCCCAGCACCCAACGCAGTGCCGGGCTCACCCACGGTGCTCAGCGAATGTGCTGAAAGAATGAATGAAGGAGCCAGATTTCAAGGCACTAAGGGCTAATAAAATGTAAAGAAATAGAACTAGTCTTTTTTTTTGTCCCCCAAGTTTGGCAACAAAAGGAGGAAAAATATTTATCAAGAGCCCAGAGTCCCTTCCCATAGAGAAAACTCCAGGCCCAGATGGCTTCACGGGTGAATTCTGCCAAACACTTAAGGGAGAATAATACGAATTCTAAACAAACGGTTCCAGGAAACTGAAGAGAAGGGAACACCCCCTCCCCCCAACTCATTCTATGAGGCTGGCACTACCCTGACCCCAAAACTACACAAGTGAAAAAAATTTTAACATTTTAGCAAATTGAATCCTCTGTTCAAGAGGTAGAATCTATTTCCCCAACCACCAAACCCCCTGCTGGCCTTGTGATTTGTTTTACCCATAAAAGGTGGCAAAAATGTGACATTATGTAAGTTCTCGCCAAGTCCTCAAGAGGACTCATGCACGTCTATTCTCTCTCCGCCCAGCAACCACATGAACAAGCTGGGCTGGGCTGCTGGAGAACAGGAGACCAGCTGGTGACCCGACTGCCTTTTCCAGCAGAGGCCACCCTAGCCCAGCCGGCCCCCAGCTGACCTACCAGCTGGTCACAAACACATCAGTGAGCCCAGCTGAGATCAGAAAAACCACCCAGCTGAGCCCAGCCCAAATTGTCCACCTTCAGAATCATAAACAAAATTAAGGTTTTCTGTTTGCAGCCATTACATTGTGGGGTGGTTTGTTACCCAGCAAGGGCTAACTGATACAGGGCAGACACTGCCTTGTTAGATTCAGTTCCTCAAGGACAGAAATTATGTCTCACTCATCTTCCCCAGCGCCCAACATTGCTCAGCAAATACTTGTTGAGTATTTGTGCAGCTTTTGCAGAACAGCTAATAACTGCCGTTCTGCCAATGACTGCTGCTTGACCCTGTCAATTAAAGAGCTCACCACTGGCTGCTGTCATCCAAGGAGCTCCCTATAATTATACCACCCAGCAAACCCACACCACAGCCCAGAGAGGGTTGGTAACATAGCTACAGGCACACAGCATACCAGCCAGAGAGTGAGGCTGATTTGGATTAAATTGCCGGGGCTGAGGCATCAAACTCAGGGTGTCCCTTATCCTCACACTCATTAGGTTATTAACATTCTCTCCTTCACAGAGTACCTTGTATTAGTGACTTTCAAGTAATCCCCAGGACACTGGTCACACTCACTTTAATAGCCTTTTCCTCTTTCATAAGTAACAAGAGTCGTCATTTCTGTAGATGGATTTTGCTGGCAAGTTATGGACTGTGCACCACCGCCTGCAACTCAGCCAGGCCCAAGGAGCCTCAAGGCCAGGAAACCAGGGTCCCACCTGGTTAACCTGTAAGTTAATACAGGAAGAGGACAGAGGATAGGAGACAAGCAGGAAGCAATTCAAGCAAATGAGGTAACAGTACAACGTGAGCCAGGCTGTCATCTAGCACCTTAAACAGTCAGTGACCCCATCCGTAAAGTGGGGGTGACACTAGAACACCTACCCCCTAGGACTACTGGAGGATAGTTGAGTGAAAGTAGCTAGAGCAGCATCTGGCACACAGCAAAGGCCGTGGATGTGTTACTAATCAGCACCAGCATCCTGGTCAAGGAGTTTGTCATAGGACTGGCACCCCCAGGCCTTTCCCTTCCCCAGAGAGCCAGCGTTCCCTCCTCCTGTCCACGGCCACCACTCTCGGACAGGAGCCACCAAGCAGAAATAAACTACCAGGGCGGTCTCTAGGAGGGAAGGAAATGCAAACAGGCAACAGGCAGCTCAGGGCATGTGGACAATTCGGGGACATTTCAGGCACCGTCCCAGTGATGCTCATGTTGATGTTTCCCCAGGCCTGTCATTCCCGCACTGCCTAGCTCACTCACTTTTTAAAAATTACATTTTTATAAAAGAAAACCTTATATCACAACTGAAATGGAAAGTCAGCATCGCCTGCCATGGAGTGCTGGAGAAAATAAATACAATGAAAACAAAACATTGTTATTCAATTCCAGCTAGAAGCTCTTGCTCCTAAAAGCTCTGAGTCCAGAGACAGCTTTCTATTTTTTTTTTGCTAGAACAGGATGTCACATGTGTTTGAGAAGTTTTAAAGACACATTAGCACAAAACTGAGATTTCCTCTTTGCAGAGGTGAAAGGGAATTTAAAAGGGGGTGGTTTGAAAGGGATTCTATCTTACTTAATGCTGTGTGTCCCATCCAACCAAAGCATCTGAGATCGTTCATTTCATGTGTCACCCTGCCTGGGCCACAGCGTCTCTCTGAGGATGTTTTGGGATGAGATTCATGGTGGAATCAGTGGACTCTAAGTCAAGCAGGCGGGGCTCCCTCATGTGGGTGGGTCTCACCCAATCAGTTGAAGGCCGGGATAGCACAAAGGGTGGACTTCCTCCAAGCAGGAAGGAATTCTGCCAGCCCTGGACTTCAGCATCAGCTCTTCCCCGGGTCTCCAGCCTGCCAGTTCACGCTACAGATTTTGGACTCGCCAGCCTCCATAATCACATGAGCCAATTCCTTAAAATAAATCTTAGTATGTGCATATGGGTTCTGTTTCTCTGTGGAACCCTGACTAGAACAGCACCTCTCCACTGGGGTACCCAGCCCATACGGATTCACCAACCTACCAGCTGGCAGGTCATGCCCCTTAACTGCAGACTCGGAGGGCACCAACAGAAAGGAATCCCACCATGAAAAGTTCAAGACCAGGGCAGATGCGGAGCCAGCACCGTGGGTAGCATTTCTGAGCTGGGGAGCCATTCCCATGAACTTGGAATCCCCCAGTAACATTTCCCCACCGGCATGCCTGTGGGGGCTGTGAGGTGGCCATGCTGGAAAGAAAGGCACCCCCCACCCCCACCCCCCAAATCTCACCCTTCCCACTGGAGCGCCGCTGATGATGTTGTGTCTGTAGCAATGACATTGTCCGGCCGTGGGATTGGGAAACTGCCCCAACACAATGGGAATCGCACACTCATGCAGTCTCAGCTGAAAGGCGCCGTGTGACATTAGAACCACCCCTCCCCCAGCCTCTGCCTGCATTATTTTTCTAGCACCCAGTTTCCACCCCTACGTGCCGCAGGGCTGGGGACCTCAGCACCATCCACTATCACATCTGACTGTCGGGCCCTAAACTTTAGAACAAGGGCTCCCAAACTCAGTCATGTGCCTTTCTAACCACTTGGTAACATACATACATGCATTTTAAAGAGAAATCTTTTGGCTCCCTGAGAATGGAAAAATCAGCATCACTTGCCATAAATAGAAATTGATTGTGAAAATAAATAGCATCCACCTCCCCCCCCAAAAAAAGTTCACAAATTCTGGTTTGATGCTGTTTCCTGCCAGAGAAACTAAGCCGGAGACCTGGCTGAAGAGGGAAAACAAGAGTCCAAGGGTGCCGAACACCTCAGCACCAGTTCCAGTTTTCAAACCCTGGAAGGAATCAGAAGAGTTGAAAGAGCATTGAAAAGGGAATCGCTTTGTGCCACTTGATGACAGAGCCATCTAAACTCACTGCAGCACCATGAATCCCACCCTACAGAAAACAGCACTAACGAGAGCTCTCCCTTCCTCTGACGCCAACTCTGTCTTCGGTGGTCTCCACCCAGGGAACCACAGAGCCTGTGCCCTCCCTTCCTTCCACCTCAGCCGCCCCTGGCCTGGGCCCAGCCTGTCCCAGAACTCTGGTGGGGCCCAGCTCAAACCCAGGAGCCCTGGCCCCCAGAAACCTGGTCTGGGCCTATAGAAATTCCACCACTGGGAGCTTCCTAGGAGCTAGAAACAAGGACGGGGCTGAGCGTTAAATTAAAACCGGGGGAAGCAGAGAAAGAGGAGCCCTCATGCCCTGCTGGTAGGAATGTAGAACAGTGCAGCCACTGCAGAAAACAGCCTGGCAGTCCCTCAAACAACTGAACACAGAGTGACCCTGTGACCCAGCAATCCCACTCTTGGGTATATACCCAAGGGAAATGAAGCCCTACCTCCACACAAACTTGCACACGGTGTTCACAGCAGCGTCACTCACCGATGTCAAAGGCGGTAACAGCCCAGGCATCCAGCAGTGGGTGAACAGAGACATACAACGTGCAGGTCCATGTGGGGAATATTATTCAGCCATAAAAAGGAACGGAGCACCAACACCCGCTACTGCAGGGATGAACCTGGAGGACACGTGCTCCATGAAAGAAGCCAGGCACGAAAGGTCACGCGGTGCACAATGCCATTTATGTGACATGTCCAGAATGGGCAGATCCACGGACTCAGAAAGTGGATAAGGGGTTGGTGAGGGCTGATGGGGATGGGGAAGACTGGGGAGGAGTTATCTAAAGGGTAGGGGCTTTCTCCTTGGGGTGATGAAAATATTCTAAAATTGAGGCTGGTGATGTTCACACATATCTGTGAATATATTAAAATATGATGAATTGTACATTTTAAAAACTTCATTTAAAAAAAGATTTAAAAAAAATAGGGAAGTTCTGAGTTCACTAGAGGTTGGTATTTCAACTCTTCTGTCCCCATGGGTCTAATGCCACAAGGACACCATGACCTAAGAGCTCTCAGTGGCCCCCGGATGAGGAAGGGAAGGTAGAAACCACGGGTCAGGATTCAGGGTCTTGAGCTGGAAGGGGCTGATCGGGACCGGGAGCCCCTGAACTCTCAGACCGTGCCCCACCTACAAGCCACCACCCAGCTCCACCTCTCAGGACACCCCACGAGGTGGAACACGTGTGCCCCCATTTTCCAGCCTCCTGTCCATCAGCGTGTTCCCGGAGTACACAGAAGGCGCGAGGTTCTTTGTAGGCGCTACGGCAGGACATGAAGACAGAGACTCAGGGGTCCCCGCCCTCATGGAGAGCTCAGAAGAACCGTCCGGATGGTTCAGTATCCCAAAAAACCAAGCCTGCCCCCCACCCCCCAGCGAAGCGGCACCTTTGCACGAGCTGTTCCCTCTGTCTGGAAAGTTCTTAGATCTTGGCATGACTGGCTTCTTCTTTTCATTAGGACTCAACTCCAAAGTCACCTCCTTGGAGAAGCTTCCCCAGGTCTTCCGTCTGAGCAAGCGACCTGCCCTCATCTCCTCTCCAACCACCGAACGCCATCTGCTATACTCTGATTTCTCTCTACTCACTTCTTTTTTCTGTCTTGTCCCTCTGCACTGAGAGCTCCCTAGGGTGGGGATTTATGTCCGTCCCATCACTGCTGTGGCCCCTGCCCAGCACGGTACATCCTCAAATGCCTATCTGTGGGGTAAAGGATGGAGAATTTTGGGGGGGCACCCTTCTCTCCACTCCAGGCCTCCCCAAGACGCCTTGAGCCTCCAGAGCTGGCAGGAGGTGAACACAGGGAGAATCTGGGGTGAGGGGACTCGACCTGAAGGCACAGCGTCCTCCTCCCCCGTGGGAGCCCTGCAGCCTCCAGCTGGGTCTTCTGAGTGCCAGAGCACGAACAACTCCCAGCTCCTGGTCTCCTGCTTGCAAACTGCAGAAAAAGCACCAGGGAGGCTGCTGGGAGGGGGTGGGCAGGGGCTCAGGCCAGGCCCCCAACACACCTGGGCGGGAGTGCCAGAGGATCCACCCACACGCCCAGGGAGGGGCAGGGGCAGAGGGCAAGGAGGCTCGAGGGGAGGAGGGCAGCCATGGAGGCTCACAGTCCAGGTGGGGCTCCAGCAGGAAGCGACACTGGTTCTCTAGGATCCCCAACACCCCCCCAGGAAAAGGCAAAGTGGGGAGACCTGGGTTCCCCCCAAGGGGACTGCAGGGGCCTGACTACCCTGGTAAAGCAAACCAAAGCCTCCCTTTGATTCATGTCCCACCAGGGTCGTCCGAGGACCCCTGCTATGTGCAGCACAAAATACTACAAATGCAAGGGGGGACATGAGGAATGAGGCATTCGAGATACCGTCCAATCAGAATACTGTCTTTTTAGGGTCATCACAGTCCCCCTCGTACAGATGAGCACACGGAGGGGCAGAGAGGTTAGGCGGCTCGCGGAAGGTCCCACCGCCAGTAAGTGGCAGAACTGGGGTTTGAGCAGTGGCAGCCCCAGCCACCACCTCGCCTAATGGAGCCCAGGGCTCTAGAATACCGGGAGCAAGACACAGAAAGCACAGCTTAGTCCTGGGCACGAGCAATTCATGGCAAAACTGAGGCTGTCGAGAACCCAGGCTGTGGGAAGTGCAAGAGCACACGCTTGGAGCGTCTCTCTACACCGTTAAATCAGAACGGTCTGATCGTTTGTCAAAAGCTGCCCAGGTGAGTCCAATAAACAGCAAGGTTTGCAAACCCCCAGGTAACCCTTTCATGGGTCCTTAAATGATAACATTCAGTGTGCACACAGACATGCACATACACCCATTTTACATACTACCTTTATATATTATGTGTATTTACATGTGTGTGTAAAACAAGTAGAAGCTGCCAATTCACAGGTTTCTCTCAGACTGCTCAGTTCTAGAGAGGTGAATGGATTCTTTCCTCATGCAACCTTCTTTCCGGGAGGTTTTCCCAGCACCACGACCACGACCCTGTGGCTAGAAGGCGCACCCGGTCCACGCGCAGACGGGTGAGTAATGAAAACTCACTGGCTCTCCTTCATCTTCTGTTTCCTCCAACCAGCCCTGTCCGGCCCTGCCGGAGCCACCTGGTACCCTGGGGCAAGTCACACCTGCTAACTGGACCACAGTTCCTCCCTGGCACAAGGAGAGGGTGGCATTAAAGCCGCACCCCCCATGTCCGGCCCTGAAAGTCACGTCTTAGGTCTCACGTCGGTTACCTAGGGGCGGGGCGAGGTGTGGATTCTGTCGTCAGGGATTTTCTGAAGGAGGCTCTTCGGTGAAACGGAGGAGGAAGTGGGGGAAGCGGGACACCAGAGGGGAAGAGGCCAGCAAAGAAGTGGGCTCGGCTGAAGTCCAGCTCGGCCCGGCCCTGCAGGGAGCTCTGGGGAGTGGACGGCAGCAGTTCCTCCGGCCCCAGGCAGCGGGCCGGGCTCTTACTAACCGGGCCCGCCCCGCCCCGCAGGCCTCTGCTGAGTGTTGGCCCCGAAGGGGGATGGGAGCAGGACCTCCCAGGCATCTCTGGGAGGGGCTTCTCGAAATTCTCCGGAGAAGAAGCTGTGAGTCATCGCCGAGGAGACGGGCACATCATGCAGTGAAGGGAACAGGGTGGGCACCCAGTGTCACCTCCACCACTGTGGCCATTTCTCCCTTCTCTGTGCACCACCTGCTCTACTCATTACCCACAGTTTTCTTTAAAACGCATTAAGCTGACATGGATTCATTTCCCAGTGAGCATCACACTGCAAGTGGGAAAGCAGCATCGCTCGCCAAGTGACGTTTCAGTAACACGCTTTGGAATAAATACGAGCATATTCGTTGTTAGCACCACCTGTATGCTATAGAAATCACCCCCGAGTGCCTGCCGGTGTGTGGACCCCGCCCTGGGAGGTCTACCAACCCTGGGTGTGTTGATACATTCAGTCTCTCTCGGGCTCTGGCCTGGAGGAATGTGACCCCGTGTCACGCTGGTATACACGGGCGCTGACCATGCCTGATGCAGCTCCAGGCAGAGCCAACTGCAGGAGGGAGAGGGAGCAGCTGGCCTGACCCCAGGGACCTCCCAAACCCTCCCACCGCCCCACCCACCTCACTCACCCCTGCAGCCTCTGGCCCATTGCTCACCCAAGGCTCGGGCCTCCCCCTCCCTTCTGTGTCTCTCCCCTGGGTCCGCTGCGATGCTGGGGGGACGCTGACAGATGTTGGGGGTGTCCCAGTGAACTCAACAGATGGGAACTCAACCTGTGCCCTCCAGCCCTTGCCCGGCTTAAACAAATGCCATCAGGAATAATGGCAAAGAGAAAATCTGACTTAACCTGGGGTTAGATGGCAACCATAAAGAAATGGTGCGAGTCTGAAAGATGAAAGAGAATTAGCCAGACAAAGCAGAAGGGAACGCAGAAGGAGGAGGAGAGAGGGCAGAGCAGGAGGAAGCGGCGGTGGGAGAGGATGAAGAGCTGGAACAAAGGCAGGCCAGGGGCTGGAGCAAGCCGGCACCTGGACACAGTGAAAATCCAGAAGGGGCCAGACCAGCGGGTCCCACACCAACAACACCAGGGGCACCTCGATAACTCCCCGTGCCCTGGCCCCCGGCCCCCAGAGATTCTGATGTCGTGGCTTTCAGGTGGGGACTGGGAAGTGGCATTTTACCCAGACTGCCCAGGTGATTCTGAGGGGTACCCAGCCAAGGACCTCCAAGCCTTGGGATCTGTTGCTTTAATTTAGGAGCAATTAAAACTATTTATGAATTTTAAGTAGGGGAAACGGTGGGGGGCACATGACCCCGTCAGCTTTGCATCTCTGTAAGTTCCTTCTGGATGCAGATGGAAAATGGACTGTGGCCCAGAGTGGCTGCGGAGACAGTGGTCAAGGCGCTTGTGCAGTTGCCAGCACAACAGAGGCAGAGGCCTGGGCCAAGACAGTCGCCCTGGGGATGAGGAGAAGCAGCATCTACAGAGAGGACCAGCCCGGGAGGTGGAAGACCAGCTCTGTCACCCAGGCTAGAGTGCAGTGGCGTCATCATAGCTCACTGCAGCCTCATATTCCTGGGCTCAAACAATCCTCCTGCCTCAGCCTCCCGAGTAGCTGGGACTACAGGTGTGCACCACCACCCGGCTAATTTTTCTATTTTTTGTAGAGACAAGATCTCACTCTTGCTCAGGCTGGTCTTGAACTCCTGGCCTCAAGCGATCCTCCTGCCTCAGCCTCCCAGAGTGCTAGGGTTATAGGCGTGAGCCACTGCGCCCGGCCATGGTTGTTCATTTTAAATGAGGGAAGGGATGTAAAACCCGTGGCCCAGTACACAGCTTTGCACTCTATAAATGCTGAACCAACAGTAATGATAATTATTATTATTACTACTGATAATATTGGTAAAATCTAAGTCACTTTCTCCAACCCTAAAATATCAACCTAAAACAGTTTGAGACCCAGGTCTTTTTACCTGTCTCCTGGAATTCTCTTCGAAGCCCTGGACTCCCATTCCCAGGGGCCTCGCAGGCACCTTCCCCTGGATTTCATAACCGCCCCATTAACATGACCCAGTGAACCCGCCATCAGCACCTCATGTCCAAACCACTGTTAATATCTATTAGCGGCACCCAGACTGGACACCCATCATGCCGATTAGGCATCCACAATGCCATGTTCGGGGAGGGGGTGCTGGACGACACCACCTCAGATCAGTCACCATGTCTTTGTCCCTGGATTTCCAAAAGAGTCCCGAACTGGTCTCTCTGTCTACCGAGCCCCTGCCATGCAAGCCATCCGACACCCCACCGCCAAATATGTCATCTGACCTTGCTGTCCTCACGCCTGCATAACCCCCATTGCTCACCGGATTTAGGGGTGACTATTTCATTCTCACTGAAGTTTAGGGAAAGAGGCAATTGATGACGCTATTCTCTTGGTTATAGAAAAGACTTTATTCTGCCCATGCGGCTCCTTCCCTCCTCTCATCAGAGAAAAGCACATCCATCCATTCTGGCATATCCTTCCAGACACTGTTCCTCGTATAAACATAACATAAGAAATTCTGTTTATGTTTACACAAATAGAACATTTTTCCATATTACTTTGCTACTTGGTTTTGTTTTAATTCCATAATGCCATAGAGCCCTTTCCACATTGGTGCCCGTAGATGAACCATGTTCTTTTCAACTGCTGTCAAATATTCTGCAAAGTGGCCACTGGACATTTAGGTTGCTTCCACTTTTTTCTTTCTTCTCTCTCTCTCTCCCTTTTTTGTCTTTTTCATTCCAGCAATGCTCTGCAAATATCTTCCCACCTGCCTCCTTGGCCAGGTCCTTGGGGATGTGGAAGGGAAGCCCTCCCCACACTACGCCTCCCTCCCTCCGCCCTCCCAGCCCTGCCTCCCTCCCTTTGTATTGCCAAAGCCCATAGCAGCTTAATAATACTCCTCAAGATTAAAGTGGGCAAGGCAGCCCCTCCCTCGGCCTTCCTTTGATTCAAGCAAACCACAAACATTTCAAGCCACTTCCATGTACATCAATATATCATCCCCTCTGATCCTCCGGACAACCGGTGCAGGTCATGGGGTGGAACCATGATCCTCATTAAAGATGAAGAGACTCCCTCGGCAGCTAAGTGACAGGTCTCAGTCTGGAGCTGAACACTGGGGGTGTCTTTGCAAAGAGGGGCTTGTAGGGAGAGCTCTTAGATATTTCAGGATGAGTCATGCTATCAAGAGTGAAACTCGCCCATCCCAGTCCTGTTACAATACCATCTCCCAAAAGGCAGTCACTCCGGTACTAAGATGTTTGCCAAACCCAAGGACCACCTGTGCTTATGAAGCAAATTCTTTAATTATTTAAAAAAATGTTTTAAAGTTTAAAGCATTGACTTTCATTTCAACCTAAGCAGCAGTATCTGTGAAACTACGGCTTTGCGTGCTACTTACTTTTTTCCCCCTCAAAAAAACCAACCAAGAAAAACATGTAATTATTCTTTTTTCTCTTTACACTCAGCTGCACATCTTGTGCAATTATCTCGCACACCGTCGGCAGTAACACGCCGGGGGAAACATTCATAAGATTAGCGAGACAACTTTGGGTCATATTTATTCACTACCTTTTTTTTTATTAACTTCATTTTAAGGAAAGACAGTTCACTGGAGAAGTTTGTGATCAGAGTATCAGAAAGAGAAATCTTCAGATCGAGCAACTTTGCTGTTGGGAAAACCTACTTGACCTTAGACGACGAGCTGTCTGAACTGAGGGACTTAGCTTGTCCGTCTTTCTGTCCCGCATGGTGATGACTATTGTGCATCCCAGATTTCTCAGGACAATCTTGGTGCCAACTATCACTCTGGTAACCCCTCTCTCAGCTGTGGACCCAGGGTTCTAGGAAACTTCTAGAAGCTGATGTCATCTAGCCTGCTCATGGAGGGCAGGAAACTGGAGCAGTTTATAGGGTCCCTTTTATTAAATAGATCACTAGAAGCCCAGCTTCCCAAGGACAGTGACAGCCCCGGGAACGCAATGATTCCGTTCCACAACTACTCATTAAGCACTGGCGATACTGGGTGAACAAAACCAACAGTGTCTTTGCACGGGAAGGAGGGAAGGACTCATTCAGCCGGTTCTTCTCCAGCCTCCCTTCTCCCCACATCCGGCCCCAAGACGGGCCAACATTCCCAGAGCCCAACAGCTGTGCCTGAGAGCGACCCAGTGCCCAGTGGGAAGTGACCTCGAGCCTGAGCATAGCTCCTTGTTTACCACTCTCCTGCCAGTACGTGAGTGAGCGAGGACATCCACCATCCTAGACAGATGACACATGCCATAAAAGGGCCCCAGACCCTGGGGACCTGAGCCTGGAATCCCACTGGCCACTTCCTAGCCATTGAACGTCTCAGCTGGGCCCCAGATCTAGTCCTGGGTCTGCCGCCCACTTGCTGTGTGACCTGAGCAAGTCACTCCACATTTCTGAATGTCCCTAGCTGTCAAACTGGGACTTTAAAAGGCCCTTATGCCTCTGAAATTCTCCAATCTCAGCTCGCGGCTGCCCTGAACACAGGAAGCCCTCACGCTGTCGGCGGCACGGAAGAGCCCAAGTGACTCTGGAATAGAGCAGCACTGCTGGTGTGACCACCGCCAGCCTCCGCCCCAGTGTCAGGTTACCAGGCCTGTACTCTCTCGCTGGGTGGCAGCTCTGCCTCTGATATTTTTAGACTCCCCCCTCGCTCGGCCTGTCTCTAACAAGAGCCAGATGCACCCGATTCCCGCCACAGTCCTCCTGAAATTGTACTTTGGCTAACTCTGCAGGGAGCCAGACTTCACCACTCCTAGGGGGAGGAGGGGAGCCTCTTCCCGCCACCCCCACCCCTATCTCCCAGTCCCTCCCAGGACAAGCAGAGGCTGTCACCCGAGAGTCCAGCCTCTAGTACTTCCCACGATGCCAAGTGCCCTCTTCCCCCATGCCAGCTGCCACCGCCAACTGCCTGCTTTCCTGAGACACCCTCTCACCTCCTCCTGCACGGGCGGGCGTCCCACGCCCGACCTTTAACTCACTCCTCTAGGAGAGGCCCGCACCCCCATCCCAGTGCCTGGGTGGTGACCCAGGACCTCTCCAGGGGGAGCCCCCCCCAACCCCCTTAGCCTCCGGAGCCTGTGTCAGAGGCCTCACTTGAGAATCAGCCACGTGTTGCAACACACACACACACACACACACAATTACCTGCCCCCTCTGGAGGGCGACTGGTCTCCTGCCTCCCAAACAAATCTCGCCAATCAGCCAGCAAACCAGCGCCATCCATCTGGCCTGGAAAGGCATTTATGTATTTTTGTCTCGACAGACTTCCCTTCCTGGTCATGTCTGGCGGCGTTTACTGTGACAAAGAACTGGCCTTGGCTGTGCCCCCACCGACCAGGAAGGCGGCAGAGCAGGGGCCAGGGCAGGGGAGTGTCAGTGTGCGCCTAGGATGGAAAACTGGCGGGTGGAGCCTCCCTGTGAATTACCTGTTGCTGCAAAATTGAGAGTCTGTGCCATATGCACATGGCCTTAGCTCCCACCATGAAGACGTTATGTGAGAGGCAGAGAAAAGGAAGCTGGGTAAGCATTCACCCCCATTCCAGGAAGAATGGACCCCACAAAGGATTTAAGTGCTATTACTTGTGTGTGTGTGTGTGTGTGTGTGCTCGAGCACGTGCGTGTGTGTAGGTGCTAAATGGATGTGTTCTATATTTCCAATCAAATGTCACCAAGCCCTGTTAGCCCTTCATCAACTAGACCCTGATCTGGGGTGGTGCCAGCCAGAGAGGGTGCACCCCCCTTCCCCAGGGCAGTGTCACCTCCAAGCCCCACCCTCTTCACACCACCGTTCCCACCTGGCCCTGCCCTCACCCACCCCACTTGCTGGCCGTGTCTGTGGCTTCACCACAAACGTGTTCTCTGGATTTCAGACGAATCTCAATTCTCCACTTCAGGGGCAGAGGAGGCTCAGGCGATCCCCACTCCCCAGGTCCCCGTGGGGGTGGAGGTGGCAGGATCCAAAAACCCTCAGTGGGAAAACAGGTTCCGCACCTTCCTGCCACCCCCGCACCCCTCCCTTGGCTGTGGGCTTGGCATTTGCCAAGGCCCCCGCGGGCATCCGCGCCCTGTTTTCTCCAGAAGTGTCCCCTCCCCGGCCCCCTCATTCCCTGCAAACCACCAAGGCATCTCCAGGTGGAAAAAAGGGGGAGGGGGAGGTTCAAAGTCTGGCCCTTGGCACTTACAGCTCAGTGGCCTTGAGCAAACTGACTTGTCTCTGGCCTGGGTTTCCCCACCTGCAACGGAGGAGTTTGCTGCAAACGGCTCAGGGGCGAGGCTCAGGGGCGAGGCTCAGGGCGAGGCTCAGGGCGAGGCTCACCGGGAGAAGCGGGAAGACAGGTGCGCACCAGGGCACCTGGAACCTCCATCAGCTCCGGGGCCACCCTTCCCGCTCTCGGCTCCCGGGGAAACCAGGACCCTGTCCCTTCCTCATTCTCCCTGGGCTTCCTTATCCGGAGGCCAAACTGCAGGGAGAGGTGGCCAGCAACAGTGTGTCAGTTCTGGGATTTCTGTAACTGATTCAGACTGAAGAGCAGCGCTGGCCAGAGGCATCTGCTTTTAAAAAATTGTGGTGAAATATGCATAACATCGTAATTATCATTTTAACCACTTGTACGTGTACAATTCAGTGGCATCAAATACATCCACAATGTTGTGTAACCATGACCACTATCTCTAACCCTAAACTTTTTCATCCTCCCCAACAAAATCTGTACCCATGAACTGCTAACTCCCCACTCCCACACACCCCCGCCTCCTGGTATCCTACTGTCTACGAATGTGCCTGTTCTAGGTGCTTCATAGACGTGGAATCACACAGTATTTGAGCTGGAGGCTTTATGTCCCTGTCCAAGCCCCTTACTTAGACACAGCTAGGTTACGAGATCACGGCTCATGTAAACACAAACACGCACACACACACTCCCAGCTTGGGAGTTTGCGGTTGCAGACAGTGATCCTTCCTCCAAACCTGAAGCTGGGCTGACAGCCTTACCGTAAAGCAGGGGGTGGACTCTGTGGCCTGGAGGGAGAGCTTTGCTCTGTGAGGTCTCGCTCAAGTCCAGGTGTCTCCCACGAGTCCCCCCGTACGATGTCCACATGTCAGCGCCACGTTAGACCTTAAAGACCTCCCTGGAGTGTCCTTAGGTTGCCGGATTTGGGGAGGGCGCAGAGTCCACATTCTGACCTCTAGCCTCCCCTTCCTCGGGAACCCATGAGCGTGGCCTTGCCTCCTGCAAGCCCCCCAAGCCCCGTCAGAGCTGGGAGGGAGAGAGGTGTCATCCCAGCAGCGCCCCCAGGCCCCTCCACCGCTCCGGACCCAGAGAAGTCGCTCCTCGCCGCTCGGGGGCGCGCCGGGGCCGCGGCCGGGCCGAGAGGGGCGCGCAGCCCGGGAGGACCCGCCGACCGCGCCTGGGCTCAGCCAGTCCTGCCCGCTCGGAGAGACTGGGGGGGCTGCGCCGGGACGCCGGGGTCCCTCTGCGACACTGGGAACCGCCCTGGTCTCCGAGAGGTCGGGAGTAGGGCTGGCTGGGGCAAGGGGAGCCGCCCCGACTCCTCCCCGAACTTTTCCCGCCCGCCTCGGCGCAAAAGGTGCCATTCGGGGGCCCGAACGAGCGCGTCGCAGGCTGGGGATCTGCGGCCCGGGTGGCGCCTCGGCCTCTCCCTGCCCCCCACCAATTCCGGGGGCCGCTGTCGGTCCAGTAAGTGGCGAGGTCGCGCCCCTGCTGCCCGGGCGCACGCGACCCCGAGACCCCCGACCGCGCCCCCCGCGCGGATCCCGGCCGCGCCCCCAACTCACCGGGCACTGGCGGCGGCGCTGGCAGCTGGACAGACGGACGGGCCGGGGCGCGAGGCGAGGCCGCCGGGCTGTTTTGAAGCTCTGGGCTGGGACTGCGCGCCCTACCTCCTCCCTCTCCGGCGCGGAGCCTCCTCCCCGCGGCCCCCTCCTTCCCGATCCCGCCTCCCAGGGCGTGATGTCAGGAGCCGGGACAGCCGAGGGGAGGGGCCGCAGGAGGCGGAGGGGACCCTGCAGGGAAAGGCCCCAGGCGTCCCCAGCCCGCGCCCGCCTCCCTTCGGCCAAGTTTGGGGCGGAGTCGGCGGCGAGGCCCAGGGAAAGAGGGAAGAAGGGCAGGTCCTGAGGGCTGGAAGTTTCTCTTCGCTGCGCTCCCCTCGCAGGTTTCCACGTCCCTCTCCTCTTTCCTCCTCCCTACCCCCTCCCTTCGCCCCCGCTTCTCCCCTTTTCTTCTTGTCCCTTTGGGTAAGAGGCTTTGGAATCCGGGCTCCCGGCTCTAGAAGCCCCCTTCTCGGGCACTTGTGTTGACTTCGTGAGCTTGTACTTAATCTTCCTGCCTCAATTTCCTCTTCTGCAAATGGGAGTTATAACGAGACTCCATTCCTTGGGTTGTTGTAAGGCCTGGAGGTGTAACACATCCACAGTGCTTGGTACATAGTAAATCCTCCATAAATGTCAGCCGTTGTCATTTTTATTAACTGACCTGGAAACCTGGCCTTGGTGTGGGGTGGCCCAGCAATCAGGAAACAAGGTTTAGGACGGCCCCAGGGTGCCCCCCCCATTCACTCCCTGGCCAATACACACACACCCTCGCATAAACCACTCCCTGTATCTTTTGAACACGAAGTCCTGGAATTTTTTGTCCCTGGAAATGACATCAAAAGACAAGGAACTGCCTTTCTTTCCAGACTCAGTTTCCCCATCTGGAAACTGAGAGGGCTGATCTGCTCTAGAGGCTCCTGGGAGGATGAGGTGGGGGGGGAGGCCAGAGGGGCCTGAGCCCCATCCTGTGTGTGGAAGGGGAAGTGGGACTTAGTGTATTAAAAATCAAAGAAATTCCAACACAGGGCCACGACAGTTTATTTTTTATATTTTTGTACTTTTAACAGGTTAATGTTATTTGCACACACTTAAACACGAGGCAATTGACTTGTGCCACTGACAAGAAAACGAGAAACCCTTTTAAGAAATAGTGATTTATTGCCGGAGCCAGAGTGTGCTCTGGCTGGGACGTCGTGTTCATATTTCCTGATGAGCATCTTTTTTTAATGCTGCTGAGGAGCTTTGCAATGGGAGGGCCTTGCTGGGTCTAAATTAGGGATGCCTGGGGGATTGGAGAACCCCTCCAAGACCCTGAACTTCCCTACTTGGTCTAGGATCTGACCTGCCAAGTCTCTTAATTCTATGGCTTCTCAAGACTTTCTTACTCAGGGCTGGAGAGAGGGCAGGAAGGCATTAATTTGAACTGAGTTCCCCTTCCCCATAATGGGAAGCGTGGGGTCTGACTGCTATAGAGGAGGCCAGGCAGGGGCCACCTGTCGGTCCTGTGGCCTCATGGAGGACCATGAAAACCCAGAAGTCTCTCCCAAAATGGAAAGGGCACGTAGGAGATGGAGCAGGTAGGTTTCTGCCATTTGCTGATCGTACGCCAGTCCCTTTACAAACATTGCCTTCAGTATAACACAACAGCCCTGCGAAAGAAGTCACCCTCATTTTATCCATGAAGAAACCAAGGCTCAAAGGAGCTACATAACCTGCTCAACAGCTCCATGCGAGTGATGAAACAGATTTGAACCCAGACCGACAGCATCAAACACCACTCTCCTCTTTCCAGTCTATCACCACCAAGTGCTAACCAAGCTCAAGCTATCAGTTTTGCCATATCCACCTGCCCCCTGTCTTAGTATTCACTTAATAGTTTTCTTTAAGTTAACTCTGTTTATTTTAATGTGTTTATTTTAAAAGAAAGCCCTCTATCGCCATGGTAAACAGGAAACCAGTGCCACCCACCAAAAATAGAAGACAAACTTACAAATGTAAACACTACCAAAATATAACAGTGTTAGCAAATTGTAGCCAGGTACTGTTGCCTGAAAGAGTCCATGGGCCCGGGGTTTAGGGTCTGTTAAAAAGGCAGATCAGCAAGGTGTTAAAAGCATGCAAGCACAGAGAAGTCTTTCTCCTGCTGTCATCAGAACTATTGCAAGATAACTGGGAAAGGGAATTGTGTTCTCACTCTGTGATTCAAAGCCAGGCAGTGCCTCCTCCCGGTATCTTCATCCCCTGAGCCACCTGCTGCCGGGCTGCGTCCAGACTGGGGCCAGCCTGGCCAGACACCAAGATGCCTCTCCAGCACCCAGGAAAGGAGTGCTCCAGTTGCTCCCCTCCCTGGTTTCCAAACCCTCTCCAGATCCCCACCTACCTGTCCCATTCACCTGCCACCTACTGCTCTTCATTTTCTCTCTTTAAATATACTCCTGTCCCTCCAGTAGGATTCCTGCCTTATACCTGCTTGTATCTCCTGCTCCTGGTGTTTCAGCAACAAGCTCAAAACCTCAACATGGTGTGGGGTGAAAGTAAGAGTGTGTTCCGCTGAGCTCTGGGCCCCAGTATTTCAGCCCCCCATAGTAGCAGTATACGTCCCCACCCTAGCCATAGCCTCATGATGGGCAAGCATGTTCCCCAACTTGACCTTGAGCTCAGCCGTGTGACTTGCTTTAGTCACTGAGATATGAACAGACACGACACACACGAGGAACGGAAAGGTGTTTGGGCGGTAGGGTTTGACCTCTTGCAATTTTGCCATTTCCATGAGCAGAGTATACCTCTGGTAGCCTACTGGTCCCAAATGAGAGACACATAGAGTAGTGCTGCCCTGGGTGACCTGCAGAACTTCCCTCTGAGACACACAGCCACTCCGGCCACACTGCAGACATGTGACTGAGAAATGTGTGTTTATTTCCATGCCACTGAAGCTTCATGGTTACTCGTTTTGCAGCAGTAGCTGGTTGATAAAAGGATCATCTTATATGGAGAGAGAGAGAACTGTCAGGAAGGTGCTTGAAGGTCAGGGAGGTTGGGAGGGTTGGTTTAGGATTGGGGAGAGAAGATAATTGAGAACTGAGTAATTTCTCTGTGTGTCCTTCTTGGCTTGAACATTTTAGGTTCTACTGTCTTTGTAACCTGCTCCTGCCGACTCTTGTTCTCAGAAGGAATGGCTGGGGGTGTCCATGCCCTGGTTTGTCTAGGAGAAAATCTGATCCGCAGCCTTAAGACAGCTTAGCAGAACCCCAAGTTGTGGCAGAATAAGTCATGGAGAAAACAATGCAGACTCTTGACAAGAAGGATGGGGACTTTAAAAAATATGTGATTTAAGTCCACAAAGCCATGGGATCGTGCAATGGGGATGGATCAAATATGAATGGAGTGCAGCCATCACACCCCCTTTGGGTTGGGGGTTAGTTGAATCTTGGCAGATGCCAGGGGTCTTACTAACTCCCATTTAGTGGCCGTTTCCTTTGAAAACAAACTGGCCCATAGGCTCCTGAGGGTCCCCCAGCGCCTCTGCCTCCTGGTGTTCATGCCTTTGTGTAATTGTCTCCTCTGGAGAGTGGGCTGCACCCAGTGACATGCTTCTAATGAACGGACTACGGTGAAAGTGATGAGATGTCACGTTTATGATTAGGTTACAAAACACTGTGACTTCTGTGTCACCAGCAGACACTCTACTGCCTTCCAGGCTGTGTGCTGTCGTGGAGTAAGCTGCCGTGGTCGAGAAGCCCGCGTGGAAAAGCCAGGAGCCGAGGCTGTCAGTCCAACACCCTGCGAGGACCAGGGTGCTGCCAACTCCACGTGAGCTTGAACGTGGGTCTTCCCCCAGCTCAGCCTCAGAGGAGACCCCAGCCCTGGCCGGCACCTTGATGGAAGCCCTGGACCCCCCTAAGCCACACCAGACTCCCGACCCACAGAAACTGTGAGATAGTGAATGCATGTTGCTTTATCTTGCTAAACTTTGAGGCAATTTGTTATGCAGCAGTAGATAACTAATATACGCACTAAGAGGTTGACGGGCAAGCTCTATCTGGAACACTGCTGATCTCAGGGAAGAGGGAAGATGAGATGACCACCACACACTGGCTATTAAAAGCTTCTCCGTGCTCACATTTCATTGGCAAAGCAAGTCATGAGGCCAAACAGCAAAAAGTCCCCCACTAGCCATGCTACCGTGTCCAGTGGCTTCACCTCTCAGGAGTCAACACTGTCTGAATTTGGCTTGTAGCTCTGGAAGCTTCTGGATGTAGGAATATAGCAAACACCTTCAAAGGTCCCCCCGAGTGACATTTTCTCTTGGCTACTCTTCCAGAGATGAAATAGGATCCTCAGACAAGGACTACCCAGGAAAATCCCAAATGTGAAAGTTCCAGGAAAACTAGCATTGGGTCCAAACTCTCCATCCACCAACAAAAGGCCCTGCCATCCACCGTTCTAATCACGGCTCTTCTGGCTGCCATCTTGCCACGAGAGACCCAGCTGGGCAGCCCGCTAGTCCTTGCTGTGTGAAGAGTCGGGAAATCGGAATTCCTTAAGAGTGGGATCTGAGAAACATGCTCTCTTGAGGCCATTTCCTCCCTGTCGCCCACCTCCGCAGACTGGGTTGAGGGCAGGAGGGAGACAATAGTTTCCGGATGAGAAACAAGCCCTGGTATCTTCGGACTTAAAGCTCGGAGCTCTGGGTCTCACTGCTTCTCCCCGTGGGTCGGGGTTGGAGCCATAACTTCAGGGTCTTTTTCCTGCCTCCTTTGTCTCTGATTTCTGTTGCAGAAATACCTGCAACATTCTGCAAACAGAATGAGAATTAACAGTACAAATATTGTCCACTTGACTCATGACAGAGAGGTTTGATGATTCGCCAAGGACGACGACCATGGAATTTCCAACCTCTGGAGAAACAGCCCAGATCATGCTGTCTTGGGCTGTTGCATGTCTTCTAAAGCCGTCACACGTAATGAATGCGAAAGTCTGGGAGTAGAACAAACGCGCATGGTTGTGTCTGGGTTTTTCCCGTTCTAGAAATGTTTGGCATTGGTGGACCCGGACATCTGGCTGCTTGACTTTGGTTCCGTTTTCATCAGGAGGTTTGGCTCAGAGATAGAACTCCAGAGCTCTTCCAGATTTCAATTTCCCTGAAATGCGGGCAGAAAGGGAAACAGAAGCCGGGACAGGGCCTGGTTTGCCACCACCAGAGTCATCACCACCCAAACGTCTGGAGCCCAGCATGACTCGTAGGATGTTCTTAGCAAGCCCCGGAAGAAAGTCCCCGGGTGTCCCCAGCATGGCAGGGAGGATGGAGGCCAGCTCTCTTGGCCCATCTTCTGAAAAGAACAGACTACAGTTTGGCACTAAAAAGTTGTGAAAAGAAGAAGAAAAAGTCCCCGTTGTTATTAATGTTCCATGGGCGAGCTCTCATATTCCTGGGATCTGAAGCACAATCATAAATACTATTCCTTCTGTCTATAGAAGCATCCTTTGCACTTTTCTAAATATTTTTCATTAAAAAAAAAAATTCTCCCCTTCTTTCCTTTCAGACAATTGCCCAGGGAAATAAGATTTTTCCACTGATTCACTTAACACGTACTTAATGTGACTCTCCTGTGTGCCAGGCACTGCTTGAAGCAGTGGGGGTACAACAGTGAGTGAACAAAGCTGTCCCCAACATCCCTTGATCTCGTGGAACTTGCCACCCAATGCTGGCCCGTTGCGCTCACTGCCCTGCTTGACACTGACATGCGTTTTGTTTTTCTTTCCGAGACTACTGGGTATCGTGGTGTATATGTGGGTTGTCTCTTAGGCTGTGAGACCACAGAAATAGCTTCCTAATCTGAGCGACCTCTGGCCTTGCCAGGCAACTCCAGCCTCAGGACTCCGGCCAGACTCACGCATCCTTAGGAATCTGTGGGGCTGGGGAAGTGAAGACGTCTTCCCTTGCCACCCTCCCACCCCACTCGTGCTCCCACACTTCAAAATTCAAAGAATGACACGGCAGGAGGAGACCTAGCAATTCTCGATCCTTCCCTGGCTTCTAGGCAGAAAGGTATTTAAACCCCTCTGGACAAATGAGATTCTTGATCTTAAATGTCTTCTGCCTCAACAGTCTGGAATTTCCTCCCAGTGTGGGGTTAAAATCCTTTTGGACACAGTTTGTGTCTGTCTGTTCCTCCCCTACCTGATGTCCCCTGAGAGGTGGGGGGTCCCGGATAAAGCAGCCTCGGCCTCCAGCAATCAGCACAGTGCAGATGTTCCATTGAGGGACTTCCATGACACTATTATTTACAAGCTGTAATTATTATATTTTTAATTATTTTGTTATGTATGTGCTTTCTTACTCACTGTCTTCATTCTGCAATTGAACAGAAGCTTCCCGAGAGCAGAGGTCTTCTCTACCTTACTCATCTACAATGTCTGACAGGTAGCAGGTGAGCAATCCGGGTTCCTGTTGGTCTCCATGGTGCCTTTGTGAAATTAGGAAGAGGTGCCTCTCCTGAGGCAATGATGTAGAAAATGGTAACCTAAAGAGAAATAGGAGATGAGAAAGATGGTAACATGGAATCCAAGACTCCACTCACACTTTGGAATGACATTGGGTCTGGGAGGAGGGTAACCCAGAGGGGGCTCAGAAGGCCTTTGGGGAGATGTCTAGAGAAATCACATTGTTTAGAGGGCTGGAGATCTAGGGGTTGGGTGAAATGGGCGCTCTTTTGAGGCCATATGTGAAGGGCTTGGCTTGGTCCATTAGAGTGCCCAAGGTTGCAGAATTTTCCTAAGGTGCTGGGGACAGGCTGGACTCCGGAGACGAGTTGGGTCGATTCGGGTAACAAGGAGGGATTCGCAGGCAGCTTCTACAGGAGCTGCACTTTGATGACAGATTATTTGGCTAGAAGAGGATCAAGGGTGGAGGGCTGGCTCCCTAGGACACCTGATCACATATGAAGCCTCATGTATTTACCTATCTGACTGCCAAAGGAAAGCTTAAGGCAGTTTACGATCAAAGACACAGACACAATACAGCTGACACAATAGGAAATAAAAACTGCATAGATGGAGCAGGAAGCAGAAATATGAGCTCAGAGATCTGGAAAGGTAAATGCACCTACTGTATATGAGTCACCTGGGGAACCTACCGACGATGCAAATCTCCAGGCCCCACTTCCAAAGGTGCCGCTACAGGATATCTGGGTGGAGCCCAGGAATCTGCGTATTTAACAAACCCCACCCTCCACACACGCCACCTGTTGCAAAATGATTCTGATGTGGGTAGTGAATGGACCACATTCTGAGAAACACCATTCAGGTCCTTTAAGCAAATGTGGTCGTAGCAATTGAGCATTAGATTTAACATGGGATTTCCTGACACCCTACGCACGACGGTGAGTTGACATCCTACTGAGAAAGGTTTTCTTGGCTGATGGAGGGCCACCTTACGTTCCCACAGAGGTAGCCCACAGGAGAGCATCATCAGCTCAACTGAGCCACCTTGACCTTCAGCTGCATCTCTCTGCTGCTGGAGAGGGCTTTGTGTGAGTCCGAGGGTAGAGCGGGGGACAGATGTTGTCACCAAGGCAGTGTGAAGCACACACCACCGTTATAACCAGGCTACGTGTGTAAACTGCTGGGATGTGCGTGGTGAACTTGGCATGGAGAGTGAAGATGTGCTGGTAAAGTTACGTGTTAACACTTCCAGCTCTGGGACAGCCCCTCTCCCTCCTGGGAAAGATCTGGGCACACAGGGTATGGTCATCTTGCTCAGCCCTCAGGACCAGACAAACTGGGCCATGGAAAGATGTGATACCTTGGAACGTCAGGTGTGCTGTGCTCAGTGAACCTTCTGGAGCATCTTAGATTCTGCACTCCTTGCAGTTCTTCCTACTTCTTTATTAATCCTTTTTTGAGTTTCAGTAGCCCCTTCCTTGATTCTGAAAAGCTTGAAACCTCTCCTCAGGCATCGAGCAATGGGAAGGAGGCACTGGGGTGGGTGACTGATTAGGACAGACTTTGTCTAGGTCATGGCTACTTAAAGTGTCATCCGCAGACCAGCAACATCAGCACCCAGGGAACTTGTGAAAAATGCAGACTCTCAGGCCCCACCTGGATTTGTTGGATCAGAATCTGCATTTTAACAAAATCTCTGGGTGAATCACATGCACATTAAAGTTTGCGAAGTACTGCTTTACTTATTCCTTTATCCAACAACTAAGGGTTGATTTATTTATATATTTTTTGAGACAGAGTCTCACTCTGTCACCTGGGCTAGAGTGCTGTGGCATCAGCCTAGCTCACAGCAACCTCAAACTCCTGGGCTCAAGTGATCCTCCTGCCTCAGCCTCCCTAGTAGCTGTGACTACAGGTGCGCGCCACCACACCCGACTAATTTTTCTATTTTTAGTAGAGACTAGGTCTTTGCTCTTGCTCAGGCTGGTCTCGAACTCCTGACCTCAAGTGATCCTCCTGCCTCAGCCTCCCAGAGTGCTAGGATTACAGGCATTGAGCCACCACCCTCGGCCCCAACAACTATTTATCAAGGGCTTCCCAAGGCTGAGTGCGGCAGGGGGCACAGTGACGAATAGTCTCTCATCCAGTGGAGAGGACAATCTGATGATGGAGCCATAAGATAAGTAAACAAACAAACAAACAAACACACACAATTACAAGTTGTGGCAATTGCTATTCAGGAAGCAAAAAAAGATTAATGATAAAGGTATAAAAAAAGGTATAAAACCAAGAACAGATTGGGAGAGGGGTTTGTAGCAAAGTAGTCCCAGGATTAAAAGGAGGAAAGAGACTTAGCACGGCCAGGGAAGGCCTCTTTGAAGGTGTATCTTTTAAACTTGGAAGGTGGGTGGTCCTTGAAGAAGGAATTGGAAGATTCTAGAATGGACACCCAAGTCATGTCTGGGATCATGCAGTGAACTAGAACCTGAAATGGCAGAACTCAGATTTTAAGACTCCTGGAGAAGGAGATGGCACTGACTCGACTGTTCAACCGTATTAGTTCCTCCCTTCCACCTGCACCTGTGGCTCTCCTTTCACCCACCCGACCCAGCACAGCACCCAAGAACGAAGGCTGGCTGTCCCCAGCCTCACTCCTTGCTCCTGGATGGTAAAAGCCTATTAGACTCTAGTCCTAGGGCTTGGAAACAGTTCTCCCAAGGCCTTGTTCACGGTGGATCCCAGATTTTGTGTCCATAAAACTGGCAAATGAGCCTTTGGCTAACGATTAAGGAAGGAGATGTTTTGTCTGGTTTTGTTTTTCCTGAATGGCTTCTAAATGTTCTGCCTCCCAAGGGTACTAATCACCTCTCCAACCCCCCGGTTCCAAAGGCGTGGCAGACGTGCTGTGTGACCCTAGCTCCTGGTCCGCCCCCTCCCATGCCAGCACCCCAGACTCCCCTACCAGATGGGGGAGGTGTCAGGTGGGAGGGGTGCTCGGAGCTGGAGAAATCCAGGGAGCTGGAGAGATGAGAGAAGAGATCGTGGAGACCTGTTTTTCCCAACCTTATACAATCCAGGTGACCCCCTGGGGCAGGAGGGAGGGAGGGAGGTGCTTGTTCAAAACTCACATCCCTGGGACTACCTCCCAAACCTACTGCACCAGAATCTCCAGGGGAGGGGCCTGGGAAGTATCATTTTTAGAAGTAAGGGGTGGAATACCAGGTAATTCTATGACTAGGTGAGTTAGAAAGACACTGATGTGGAACGAACAGGCCCAGAGAGGGAGCCGGACCTGCCCAAGGTCACACAGCAGGTCAGGAGCCAACACACGACCAGAACCAAGTAAGTAGTTTTGCTCCTGGCCCAGTGGATTTTCTCTTATCCTAGTTGGTTGTAACCTTTTTTAATCAGCAGAAGCTTTTTCTTTTTTTAAATTTCAAAATAAATGTTGTGGAGAACAGAATGTATCAGTGAGACCTAAGGAAGCAGGCCTGGCACATAGTAGGTGCTCAACAAATCTCTGCCAAATGAACAAAAGGATAACGTCCCTTCTCAAGAAAGAGCACGCAGGCCCCAGCTCAGAAGTTCGGTTAGGCAACAGCCTCCAGGTAGAATGGAAAAACATTGTTTTTCTTTGGCTATATTTATTTTTCCAATTTCCTTCCATTCAGGCCAGAGATTCTGGTTTTCTATTCACGGCGCTGGTAAAAAGTTCCATTTCAAAATAAATCTAAGTCAAAAACACAAGTTGATTCTTAAAGATGAAGTAAACTAAAAGGTCAGCAAACTTTTCCTGTCAAGGGCCAGACGGCAAATACTTTTTAACTTTGCGGGCCATGCATGCGGTCCCCATCACAGACAATCCGTGAGCCAGTGGGCGTGGCTGTGTGCCAATAAAACTTTATTTACAAAAGCCAACTTGGGATCAAATTTGGCCTGCAGGCCACAGCTGAACAACCTCTGAAATGATAGTAACTGTGCAGGTGGTGCTGAGATGACCAAATTGAGAAAACCTGTTCTAGGGTAAATCTAGGAGATCAAGAATAATGACATAGAGGGGCCTCTTCCCACGTGTAGCCCCCAGACCTCTTCCTGGCACACCCGTTGGTCCCACCCCTTTGCAACCCCGGAATAGGAAGTCAGAGGCTCCCCAGGGAAACCTGTCAAGGGCTCCAGTTCCTGGCTCTCCTCGTTCCAGCTGTGTGCAGCGTGGGTGCACCTGACACCCCAGGGCTGGACATAGGGACCCTCAGCACACACAGGAGGGCCCAGAGTCCCCTTCCACCAAAGTCGCCTCTCATATCCCCACCCCCATGCCAGGCTCCGCAGAATGTTCCTTGGGCTTCTCCCAGTGGCCACTGGTTAAAAGGTGAAGGTTCTTAGATGGAGGAACCTCATTAAGCCATTACCAGTCATTACCCCATTAGCTACAAATCAGCCATCAGCACCTTAGCTAGAGCCACTAGCATCTAGCTGTCCTCAGTGACAGCGTAGAATATGGCACTGAAAGGGTCCCCAGGGGTGGGGCCCAGCCCTGCATTTTCTAGGAAATGAAAGTGAAACTGGGCACATGACCGTCCCCAGCATCGCCCCCAAGCACCTCCTTTCTACACCTAGGTGCGTACTGGCCACCTACCAAGGGCTGAGCGCTTACCGCCCTGGCTCCTCTGATCCTCACTACCCCACTAGGAAGTAGGTCTGTGATCCCCATTTTATAGATGCGGCAACGGAGGCTCGGACAGGGTAAGTAAGTGGCAAGGGCCAGGACTCAAGGGAGCTCCAAAGTCTTTTTTTAATTAATGTAGTAATTTTTATTGAAACAGATGTACATATTTTCGGGGTACATGTGCTCATTGGAGACATTCCTGTAACCGAATCAGGGTGATTGGAATATCCACGGAGCCTCCGATTCTTGATGACCACACCCAGCGCTCTCAGCCCCACGGGGGCTTCGCTCCTCACTGGCCTCTTTGTCCATGTATCTGGACCCAACCTCTCTGCTCCTGGCCCCGCGGGCTCCCTCCTTCCCTCCATCACGAGGCGAGACGCTCTTGGGAAGCCCTACCCGAGTGCCCTCGTGCCCAGCACGTCTCTGGGTCTCTTGAGTTGGTGACCCCAAACCCAGCGTCAGTGCCGACTGGGGCTGGAGAGAGAGTGGGAGACCGGGTGGCTCCCCATCTCCAAGGTGAGAGTGTGACAGTTTGCTGGCTGGCACCCTCGCCAGCCTGTACCCTGCACTCACCCAACCAGTCGGACCACACCACCCACATGCCAGGCGGATCCGTGTGGACGGGCGCACGGCATGACCCAGCTCGTCCCTCAGCCACCGGTCCTCGAGGCTAGGTCCCTCCCATCCTCCCACCTCCCAGGTGCTCCAGGTCCAGGTGTTCAAAGGCCCCTCCGTCCACATGCGAGAATGCTCCTCTTCCGTGACAGCGTGTGTTTCTCACGGGGAAGAGGAGCGTGGGGAGAACAGAGGGAGGCGACCCCGCAGGATTCCCTGCCCTGGGGCACCTCGGCTCCCACTGCAGGAAGTGATCCCAAAGCCCGTGTCCTCCCGTGCAGAGGGGACTTGGAGAAGTTCTGCCCCACAGGGAAGGAAGACCAGGTTGGGGTTCTGATACGGCCTCCTTGTCTCTCTCCAGACCTCAGTTTCCCCGTTTGAAAACAGGACAAAGAATTCCCTCCACTGTAACTCTTTGAAGTGTTCCCTTGGAGGATTACATGGACTTCGACTCACTCCGTTGTCCCATTAATTCATTTATCTATTCAAACATCACTTTTTTAAGCACCAGCCAAATGCTTAAAGGGCTTGGGGAGGCAGTGGAAGGCAAGACAACTGGAGGAGTGGGGCTTACGTCAGACAAAGGAGGCAGATAAAAATAAGCCAACTAATACGGCAGCAAAATAACCTCTGCTGGCAACAGTCGCCCTGGAGAAAGTACACCTGGAGGATGCGGTGGGCACTGACGGGCGGGGTGGAGCAAGACCTCTCTGAAGACACCTCTGACAGAGGCTAAAATGACCAGAAGGAAGGAAGGTCTGGAGCAGAATGTTCTGAGCAGAGCGAACAGCAGGTACAAATGTCCTGGGGTGATGAGGCATTTGACCTGAGCAATAAAAGTGACAGTGTTGCTGAAAGGTGGTGTGCAGTGGGGAAAGTGGCAGGAATGAGGTCACAGGGGTGGCCCCTGAGGCTTGTGAGTGCAGCAGGGGCCTTGCCAGGCAGGGAGCCACAGGGTCTTGTGCGACTCGGCAGGAGCCCAGGAGTGGCCTTTGCCTTCCTCCTTTGCTCCTGGTTTCCTGGGGCTGGGGCTGGAACACGTGCCCACCCCATGGCCGGGGAAGGCCGGGCTCCCTGTGGGACAGCTCCCCTCCCCCGCTAAGACCCGCACAGGATGGCCACAGGGCAGTTTCCAAAGGAGAACGGCTGCAGGTGGCAGAGAAAGGAGGGCTGCGTGTGGAGCAGGCGGAAGCCGCAGCTGTGCCCTCCGCCCTCCTTTAGGTTGTGATACCTTTCCCAGGCACTGCCACCCCTCCCACCCTGGGATTTTCTGTGACATTCATGGTGGCATTCATTTCTCACTGAATAGAATCATAAAACAGGGGGAGACGCCCGGGACCATCCCCTCCCTGCTGCACTTTGGAGATGGGGAAACTGAGGCTGAGGTGGCGAGAGGCAGCAGGTCCTAGAACTTTGGATTTCTAATTTGCCCCACCGTGGGATTCTGCTGCTTCTCTTAGACTCCTGACATCATCCCTTGTCCCCCAACCCCGCTCTCTGCGACCTTATTATACCCAGGTGGGTGTGGCCACAACGTAATGAAACGGATTTTCTATTTCTTGTGCAACCCAGCTAAGACGTTTGCGTGGGGAGACCCTGCATGTTTCCCCCCAGACACGCAGCATAGGGAGCTGACTGGCTGTGTGCACTTGTGCTGGTCATTTAACCTCTCTGTGCCTTCATGTTCCCATCTGTAAAATGGGAATACTACCACCTACTTCCTGGGGTGCTGGAAGATTGAGTTCATACACACAAAGCACTTCTAACAACTCTTGGCATGTGTCACGTCCAGAGTGGTGATGCATGATTTCTAAAACCCTGCAGCGCCTGCACACACTTCTTGCTTTGAAGCTCTTTGTCAATTTCTTTTGTCCATTCCCAACACTCAGGGAGCATTGGCCAGGCCCCGGCACTCACAGTGAACAGGTCAGACAAGGTCCCTACCGTCAAGGAGTTTACTTTCTAGGAGTAGAGATAGACCACGAGGAAAAATATAAATAAGTCAATAAACAAGACACTTTCAATAGTGATAAGTGTGGGCAAGAAATGAAACAGGGTGACAGAGAAAGAGTGACAGATGGGGAGAGGTCATTTTAGGCAGAGTGATCTGGGAAGGGCTCGCTGAAGGGTGACAGTTAGACTAGAAGAATAGTCAGCCATGGAAAAAGGATTTCATGCAGAAGATGTAAATAGCAAGTGCAAAGGCCCTGGGGTAGGGAAGAGTCAGGTGTGCTTGACGGATGGAGGAGGCGGTTGTGACTGGAATGAGGGAAGTGGGAGGAGAAATCAGAGAGGCAGGCAGGGGCTCTCACAGGCCATGGTGGGAGTTTGAATTTGATCTTAAGGACAACAGGAAGCCCATGAACAGCCGAAACAGTGGAGTGAGTATGCCAACTCATGTTTTCCGGCTGCTGTGGGGAAATGGGTCAGAGGGGACAGAATAGAAGGGGAGAGAAGAGTTGTGAGGCTCTTGAGAAACAGTGAGAAATATCCTTGTGTCCCTATAGAGCATTTCAGCAGGAAGCACCCCGGCAACCTCATCCAAGAGCAGAGCTTGCTGGCCCGCAGGCTGGTCCGGTTTGCAAGGATGCGTTGTTCCAGGAATGAAAGAGGAGAACAAACGCCCACAACCTGGGTGCCGGGCAGAAAGCTGGGGAAGCCGCTCTGCTTGGTAGCGGGTGCAGGGTCAGTCTTGTTCAGTCGGCCCTGCCAGGGCCTCATCTCTGGCCACCTTCCCACCTCCGGGGAGTGCCCAGGGCAGAAATCCGGCCCTGCCCACCCTGGGCTGTACACCGATAACCTCTCCAAAGGGGAAGCCGTTTGTTTGGAAGGAAATGGTACAGAATGAGCAGGGCCAAGCTTAAAATAGGGCTGGGGCCTGGTCTCCAGCGCTGGGCTCTGCAGGCAGCAGGGGACGGCAAGGGCAGGGGTTGGGACACCTGAGATGAACCAGGCCCATTCTGTAGACCCCACCCTGCGCCAGGGCAAGAGCTAGGCAGCCGCTGGGAATGGGAGCCCCTGCCTGCTGTGCCCCCCACAGCGGGGGCTGGGCCCCGGGGGTGTGGGCTGCACAGAGGTGAGGCCCACCGCGACCTTGGGCGGGGCAGAGGCCCCTGAAGTCTCTTCTCCTCTTTGTCCTTCTTTCCTTGAGGGTTTCTGAAATGACTCCCTGGGCCCCGTTAGGCTGTTCACAGTCCCACTGCCCTTTCCTGGCAGTGGTACATTGTCCCCCTCCTGTGGCCCTGCAAGTATAGGCAAAGGAGCAAGGTTAATGCTCCAAGACTCCCCAGGGAAGGCGTGACCCACCTTCTGAGGCTTTTTGTCAAAAAGACAGCTTTGCCCACTCACTCCTTTTCTTTATTCCAAGACCCCAGAGCCTCTCTCTGACCCGACCCCCACTCCATAGGCTGCGCCCCCCCAAGCCCACCCCCTTGCTGCCCACGGCGTGGTCCCGCTGTGTTTCCCCGCAGCACCTGCCACCACCCGAAATCACCTGGTTCAAGTACTCATTTGTCCGTGGTCTGTGGCCAGCCCCTCGCCCCAGGCGTGAGAACCTAAGCTCAGGAGCCAGATCTGTGGGACCAAGTCAGGGGGTAGCAGGGAGGGCCCCAGGAGGCTTGGGAGGGAGGGGAGTGGCCCTGGGGAAAGAGGAGACCTTGAGCCAGCTGCCTCCTGGCAGTCCCCTGTGCGTCCCACCCCAGGCTCCGGTGTCTGCTGAGGGCTGCCTGGGTCCCCCAGACTGCAGCCTGGCCACGCCACTCCCTGCCCCTGCGTGAGCTCTGGCAGGTCCCCTGGCTGCTTCTCCAGGCTCTGAGCTCAGAGAGACAAAGGGAAGGGGGCGAGGCTGGGGGTCCCGGGAGCCCCCAGGGGAGATCTTTCTTCTGCGGTCCCCTGGCTCGGTGTTTGTCAAATCATATGTGGTGAAGGGCCAGTCTGCATGTTTGTGTTTAATTGCCAATTCGTCACGAACCGATACATTTATAAATCACAATAAAAACCATCAGGTGCCTGCGTGTCATGGCCAGGGCTCATCGCCAGGGAGGTTTCCAAGCCCTTGCTCTGGATGCTGTACTTGGCTCTGCATGGGCGGACAGCAGTTTGTGACGGCTTGCAGGCCACACTGAGTGGGACAGCTCCGGATATGCCAGCGCCCAGGATGGTGGGTGGGCGCCGGCAGCTACAGGGCCCCAGACACCTTCCCGGAGGTGGGGCTGAGCGATGGGGAGGGCAGCAAGGCACGGGCCTGACCTACAAGGCTCTGTCCCCAACAGCAAACAGCCAGGGCTGGGAACTAGGAGAAGGAACCTCCTCCTGTCCCAAACTGCAGGAGACAGGCTGGCAGGGGTGGGGGACTCCTCGTCCCTCCCACTATTCGGGGAACCTCCTCTGGGGGAGGAAGCAGCTTTGCTCACGCCATGCTTGCCACCACCGTGCCACTTTGGCCCAGAGTCATTAAACTGCTCTCAAGATGTTGTCTTGCACTTCCTAGTGGAGATTCCAGTCCGAGAGGAATGCGTGCTCAGGACAGGACAGCAGGGTCCCAGGGCCTCCTGTCCCTGCACCCAGCCTAGGGACAGCTGGCTTCAGTCCGCCAGGCATTGGGCCTGATGACAGGGGTGGGGTGGTGATACCGTTCTGGCTGGCAGCTGTCCCTCCCCAGCCCTGGAGGAGCCGCAGGGGAGAGTGAGATCGAAACTCTCTCTGCTCCTTCGAGTGGGCCGAGCCGGCCCCCTTGGGCTGGCTGCCACGGGTTTCTGGGCGGGAGCTCAGGAATGCCTCACCCCCACGTCTCGCACACAGTAGGCACTCAGAGTGTTTGCTCAGGACACGCGCAGTCCACAGCTGGGCCACAGGAAGCCCTGCCCCTCCCGTGTCACCTCAGGAGCCCTCAGCCCGTGGCTGCATGGCTCCAATTCCTCCAGGTTTGGAATGTCTCTGTTTACCGTCAGTGTCAACCTGCCTGGGAGAACGTCCAGTTCCCAGAGGCCTGCTGGGGTCTGGCAGGGGACACAAGGCTGAAAGATGGGAGCAGGTCACTCATGGAATCCCAGCGCCCTTCAGGGTCCACTGTGTTGGAGACCCTCACCCGGGCACGTGGCCACTCTGGGCCCTGGAATTGCACAACCCAATGGGTGTCGGCCAGCAGGAGCTCTGTGGGGACTGATCCCTCTCTGCCTGGGCCTCAGCCCCTCCCTCCCTGCCCCTTTCTTTGGCAGGATGTGGGGACCAATGGCTCCTGCTGCAAGAAGCTGCCCTTCCTCCTGTGCCTTTGATCACATGGGTCCCTCTGCCTCATGTGATAGCTCCACCAGCCATCTCCGCCTGTCTGAACCCTCTCCGACTCACGGATGTCAGCTCTGGATCTAGACGGCTTGGATTTGAGTCTTACCTCCACCATTTCTAGCTGTGTCGCCTTGGGCAAGTTACTCAACCTCTCTGTGCCTCTCTTTTCTCACTTGTGACGTGGAGCGTCAGGGGATTTGCTCATATTTGTGGCTGCCCATCATCTTGGAATCACCTTTCTGTACACGAGGATTTCCCCATGTGCCCACGGTGTGAGCCCGTGCACGTTAACATGGGGGTCAGAATTCAATTTCCCAGCCCCCACTTGATCGTAAATCAACTGCATGAGAGATCGTCAACTGGATCACTGTCTTATCTTTTGCTGCATGTGGTGGCAGAGGCAGCTGGATTTTGGGGGACAGCCTTGTATGTCCACAGAGCAGTTGCACATTTGCTAAAGCACCCCCTGTAGAATGACCAGGTGTTATATCGAGCTATCTACCATACAAACCCAGTTTTCTGTCTCCCCACCCCGAACTCAGAAACCCACCCAGTATTTTTAAAGAAAAGCCCTTTCAGCTTAAATTAGCCAGAGTGGATTCTGTTACTTGCAACCAAGACCCTTAATGAATTCATGGGACTGGGACAATAATAACATCTATGTCACAGGGTTGTTGTGAAGATCAGACAGCCCTACACGCTCGGCGGGAAATCAAGAGGAAGACAGCCCAGCTCTTTGAGTATCTTCCTTCATAGTTTGGGGACAGTGTCCTCTGCCTGTATCCCAGAACACAGCCTCCCTTGCGGGCAGGTTGCTCTTCCTCTTCTGAGCCTCTGGGCTCCGTTAGGAAGCCCAAGACTCCAGGAGCACGCTGGGTCCCAGGGTCAGTCTTAGCTACACTCACTTCCCAGAGATAAACCAGGACATCTGGCCCACACGCCAAGGGCCCTGTTTTCTGATCAAGCATCTGAAACGAGACCTGTCTTCCGCAGGAGGTGCGACGGCGGCAGGCGCTCCTGCAGCTGGGAGCAGCCCCGTCTCCGTGGGAAGTTCGGTGGAGACTGAGAGGCACTGAGGCTCCCAACCCAGGGGCACGTCTGTAGCCCCAGAAACAGCTAACTGGAGTAGACCTGGGTGGGACCCCTGGGTCCCTGCTGGTTATTGACTAGATGACTAGGTCAGCCCTTGCACACCCTGGTTTTACTCTCAGTGCACACCTCACTTTGAACCAGCCACGTTTCAGGGGCTCAGTGGCCACATGTGGCTTGCGGCTCCTGGATTGGACAGCACAGCTACCGTATTAGACAGCTAAGTCCTTCTCTCTAAGGGTCAAAACTACCCAAACCTCCTGGGACCTACAGAGTGGGTTCACCAACACTGGCTTGGACCCCGAGTCTCCTATTAATAAAATAAAACTCACAGAGACATAAAAGGGTCTCTTAATGAAAAATCTAGCAGCCATCTTTTGAAGGACCCCTTATGACTCCGTTTCCTCATCCAGGAGATGGGCTAATTGCGGGCTGTCCCTCAGGGTGCTTTGTGCCAGGCACACGTGACCACTAAAGGGCCGAGCAAATTTAACTTCTTTGTGGTAGGATTTAGGGCTAAACACAGAGACCAGAACAACAGAAGGGTTAGGAGAGGTGGCCCCAGGGCATCCTCAGCTCCCTTCCCCATTTGGTAGCCAAATCCCGTCCCCAGGCAAGCAGCTCCTCCTCTCTGGAGACTTTGCACCTGGGGATGAATGGTGACAAATGGTAATCACATGTGGGCACCTATGGCCAAGAGGGAGAGTCCCCCCCCACCGCCCAAGGAGCCTGCACTCAGGTATTCCCACTCACACACCCGATTTGATTCCCCCACAGTGAACACGGTGTGTTTTGTCTGCAGTGAGCAGGGACAATTTGCTTTCCTCTGCAAACTTTGGACGTGATCACAAATCAGTCCTGTGGGGCATGAGGGGACAGTGGAGGGTCGGCGTGGGCTGTGCCCAGCTGGGCTCCCAGGAGAAGTGGACGCCAAGTTCCCTCCTCTAAAACCCATCCCGCCCCGCAGTCTGTTTCATCCAAACCTGTGCGACAGGCAGGGAAACAGGTTCCAGGCGACTGGGCACCTGCAGCTGGAGGGAGGGGCAGAGGAGTCCTCAAAGCTTTCAGGCCCAGGAATCCAGACCCATGAGCCTTGGCTAAATGCTGTTGGAACAAAAGCCCCAGGTACCGTCTTGGTGCGGAATGATGTTTAAGTTGAGTAAGTTGAAGACAGACTGGGCTTCGGTCACATCGAACCGAGGATCAAACCTGAGTCTTTGCAGTCCCAGCCCAGTGCTGCTTGCTCGTGTTCCAGACAGCTATTCTCCAAGTCCAGGCACTAAAGTAATGTTTCTCAAAGTACGGCCCGAGGATCCCCAGGGAGAGAATCCCCTCGCTGGGGGGCGGAGGGCAGGGCGGGGAGATGCTCCTTAGAACAGATTCCTGGGCCTCAGGGGAGACCTGCAGAGTCAGAATCTCTGGGGCTGGAGCCTGGGAAGCTGCATTTTAAATAATTTCCTGAGTGATCTTTAGACACACTGACATTTCACATACGAAAATGCATAGATTTTCTGCCTGCAATTCGATGTGTGGCCACGGGCAGTGACCTTCTTGAGACTCAATTAAGTCTTGTCTGTCCCTACTAGATGAAGACAGTGACAGCAATAACAACATAGCAGTGTCAGCAGTGAGCGTTTGTTGATTGCTGCTGTGCTTTACGTTGCATTTAACATGGGACAGACAAGATTTAGTGTCGGGAATTAAGAGGACAGGACAGACAGGAGCTATAAGGATCTGATGTTGATGAACAGAACGATTCTTTTTTTTTTTTTGAGACAGAGTCTCACTCTGTTGTCCCGCCTAGAGTGCTGTGGAGTCAACCTAGCTCACAGCAACCTCAAACTCCTGGGCTCAAGGGATCCTCCTGCCTCAGCCTCCCGAGTAGCTGGGACTACAGGCATGCACCACCACGCCAGACTAATTTTTTCTATATATTTTTAGTTGCCCAGCTAATTTCTTTCTATTTTTAGTAGAGACGGGGTCTCGCTCTTGCTCAGGCTGGTCTCGAACTCCTGAGCTCAAATGATCCACCCGTCTTGGCCTCCCAGAGTGCTAGGATTACAGGCGTGAGCCACCATGCCCGGTCAACAGAATGATTTTTGCAGTTCAGAGCTGGAAAGGCCATCTGACATCCCCCTCCTTTGATGAATGAGGAAACTGAGGCTCAGAGAGGAGAAGGGACTTGCCTGAGGTCTCATTGTAAAGGGGAGAACAGCAGGGTCAGAACAGAGCCACCAGGCCCCAGCCCTGGCCACACCCTCCTGCTGGGTGTGGGTTCAATTACTAATGGAAATGCACACCGGTTCTTGGTTGTCCGCCTTGCATTAGAGCCGCCCCAGCCACTCTCAGCGTGCTGGGTCCATCCTTGCTCGATCAGACACAGGCTGCAAGGAGAAAGCAATCGGCTGCTTCCCGCTTTGCATCTGCTAAGCCACTTTCTCTATGGGGCTCTGCACACCCAGGCAGCCAAGAGCTTCCCTCGCATGGGAGTTTTGCCCAGGACCTGGGGCTGAGCAGAAAGTGATTGAGAGCCCTCCCCCAGACACTGGGAGCAGGAGAGAGTGGGGACCTCATGGGGCTGCCCCTTGAGTTGGTCTAAGCCACAGGGGCACAGAACGCAGGCAGGGCCTGGTTCCCCCTCTGCCAGCCGATGTCCCCTGAGCCAACAGTACGTCTGCTGGACTCCTGTTTGGGAGAGATGAGCCCTGCTGTGTGGGATGAGAGCTGCTCTCCAGGCCACAGGCAGGCAGATGGTCAGCCGCCTGCCCACCATGCACTTAGCTGCGGCCCCAGAAGCCCCTGCACGGCTGGGAGACCCAGGAGCTGAAGAAACCCCCAAGTGCCCAACTCTGAAGACATCTTGTGTCACCTCTACTTCCCAATCATCCACCCTCGGCTGGAAATGCTCTCAAGACAGGGGGCTCACTACCACGACCCCATAAAGCATTCTATCCCATCATAGCAAAGGTCTAAATCAGTGCTGCCCAACAGAAATATAATGTGAACTTGTTAACGCCATTTTAAAAAGTAAAACGTACATTTAAAAAGTAGAAACACATCAAATTAATTTTAATATCCTCTTTTACCCAATATATCTAAAATGGGATCATTTCAATATGTAATCAATACTTAGAAATTCAATGAGATGTTTTCCATTGGATTTATTGCACCAAATCTTAGAAATCTGGTGTGTATTTTACACTTTAGCATGTCTCAACTGGACTAGCTGTGTCAGAGCTCAGTGGTCACATGGGGCTGGTGGCTAAATTGTGAAGCTTTTTCTTATGCTGAATTAAAATCTAACTCCCTGCCATGTTTACCTGTGGGTCTTTGTTTTGTCTGCTCTGCTCACAGACGGGAGGCTTAACGTCTCTTCCACACATCAGCTGTTTGGTAATAATCAGTAGCTACAAATAAACAAGCACCGTGTTCTCCTAACACTGTGCCAGCCAGTGGACCGAATGCTTCACGCGGATTCCATTAAAAACCCACAACAGCCATCGAGTGCCACTCTTGAAACGAAGAAGTGGAAAATCAAAAAGGCCACACAGTTAGCAAATGGAAAAGCCAGGACATGGCGCTGGGTTGGTGACCCATCTGCTTAGCCTCTAACGCTGTGCTGCCCAATAGGGTCACCACTTACCATTTGTGACCATCCAGCCCTTAGAATGCGTCTGGCCCGAATTGAGATGCGCCGTAAGCATAAAACACACACTGGATTCTGAAGACGTGGTCCTGCAAAACAATCATGAGTGATTTTTATGTGGGTTGCATGTTCAACTAACACTCTTTTGGTTACAGAAAATATATTATTAAAATTAATTTCACCTGTTTCTTTTTGCTCTTTTTTAAAAAAGTGGTACTAGAAAATGTAAAATTCCGTATGTGGCTGGCATCATATTTTTATTGGACTGTGCTGCTCTAACCTGTTTCCTTCTGGGCTAAATATTCTCCATTGCTTCAACAGTTCCACGCATGACATCTCTTCTAATCCCTTCCCCTGGGTACCTCTTTTGATCAGCATTTCCAGGAGTGAACAATCATCTCGATGACTATTCTTCTGTGCTTTGCTTGCTCACATCCTTTGCCCAATTTAGGCTTAAGTGATTTTCCCTTTTGTCCTATTGACAATCAAACCTTTTTGTAATTAGGGCGATTTGCAAATATTTTCTCCAGCTGTTGTTGGCCTTGCGACTTTTTCTGTGGTGTCTTTGGCTATATAGGTTTCTGTCTTCATGCAGTCAACGTACAAATATTTTCCTTTTGCATCTTCTTGATTTTGTGTCTTGCAAAGGAAAGTTTTGCCCACTTTCAAATTTACAAAAAAGTCTAATTCTGCATTTTCCTTCATGACATTCACTTTTCAATACTTATTTCTTTTATCTCACTGGAACATATTTCTTTCTGTGATATGAGAAAGGGAGGGGACTTGATTCCCCCCGACACATATGTAGCCGATTGTCCCATTTGGCGAATCATTCATACTTTCCCTGATAACTTGAAATGCCATTTTAACAATCATCCTTGGACTCTGCTTTCTCTTTTTCTGCAGGGAAGTCGGCCACCAGAAGCTCTGGGTTTGCATCTCACCACCTCAACAAGCGCAGCTGAAAGAGGTTTCCTTTTCTCTAACAGTCCCAGTAAAATAGTCCCAGGGCTGTTCCCATTGGACAGCTTGACCCAACACGGAATCACTGGGGAATGGAATCTGCTGATTGGCCAAGTCTGATTCATCTGTCTCCCTCAGGAGCAGAGGGGAAGGACCACTTGGGAAAGGAGGAAGGGTGTTATCGTCAAAGGGAAGTTAGGACGTTGTTGATAGAAGGAAGAACAGGTGCTGGCCAGCCACGATGATGCCTACTGCAATGTGTACCCTCTTAGCCTGACACTGGGTGCCCCACAGCCCTGGCGCTATAGGCATCTGGTTGGGGGGGGGGGGCTCCCAAGTCCCCTCTGCTCTTTCTTAGCTTCCTCCTCAAAGATCAGCTGGGGTTATATCTGCCCCAGAGATTCAGATCTGAGTCCAGATGCCTTTTCAGGGGAACCCCCCCCCGCTAGCCTAGAAAGTCCCCCCAGAAAGCTTGGAGAGGACAGTCCTGCCCACTCCTACCCTAGGACTCTGTCTAGGTTGCTTCTCCCTGCCAAAGAGGGCAGAGTTCAGCAAGGGCAGGAGGAAGGAAGGATGTCAGTAGGATGTGGACACCGTTTACAAACAGCAAGTGGCTCCTTCCTGCCCGCCCCAATGGTGGTGCTGCAGGGAGGTGCCCCAGAATGCCCCTCCTGGCCTCCCGCCAAAGACCCACAGCCAAGCCCTGGACCACCAGGGAACAGCCTGAGAATCCAGATCAGGCTCACATGGAGAAAGGTTTTCCGACGCAGGCCGGGCTGTAGACCCCAGAGTGGTGCTGGCCTGTGTTTCCACACAGGGATGCCCCAGCCCCTGGCATCTCATGCCATGAGGTGGGCACTGCAAGCCCCTCCCTCTCACTCTCAGCCTTCAGGGGAGCAGAATGTGATTTGGGGAGGAGTCAGTGGATGAGGTCAGAACCCCGATTCTTTCTTGGTTGCCCCCCATCTCCATCAGCCCCTACAAAGCCCCGCATAATAGTAATATGCTGAGCAAAACAATAGTAAATGAAAACACCATATAAAATGAGAATAAAACCCCTTAGTAAACTTTGCTGTGTTGGATGACACGTAACGTAGCAACTAAACAAAAGCAGGCTGCTTGCTCACGGTGTGCGGGATCCCTGAGTTCAACGCTCGCTCTGCCCTTTGCTGGCTGTGCGATACCTGTGCCTTTGTAGATTACCTCGTAACATAAACCTGAAGATGGTCCCTCCCCCATAAGATTGCTGTGAAGATTTGACAAATGAATAATTGCAATAAACCAACAATAAGAGCAACAGTGTGCTGGGTGATCACCAATGATTATAGCATATGGATACAGGAAATGGACGGCAGCAGCATTACCCAGGAGGGAAGGGAGTAACTGGGAATACCGAATGAAGCTCTATGGTGTTATTTAAAAGTGAACTCAGATTGGTCGTAAATGTATATTGCAAAACCTCTACAGCAACCACTAAAAAAATATTTAAAAAGAAGTATAACTGATGTGCTAGGAAAGGAGAGAATATGGGGGTCACATAAAACACTCAATTAAAACCAGAGACAACAGAAAAAGAGGAGACTTTTTTAAAAGAAGAACAAGAACACTAAGTACATAGCAGTTACAAACATAGTAGATATTAAGCCAACGATGTCAACAATCACTTTAAATGTGAATGGTCTAAATACACCAATTAAAAGACAGAGATGTTAGAATGAATTAAAAAAATAAGACCCAACTATATGTTGCCTGCAAGAAACCCACTTTAAATATAAACAAGTGGGAGCACTAACAGCTTTTCTTTGATAAGCCTCAGTTTCCTCTTCTGTATAATGGGCGTAGCAATAGTTCTCATCAAAAAGAGGATTAAATAGGCTAACGCACATAAAGCACTAAGAATAGCGATTGGCACATAAGTGCTGTAAGAATAGGCTGTTATTATTATCCAAGTGCAGCTTCAGAATAAATTGCCTAGCCCTCACTTCCAACATGCTTTTTACTTCAAATCTTTCCCTAAATAGAAATTCTAACACCACTAATTTTTCCTTGAGTTTAAAGACCAGGATCAGCTACATAATTTTCAGGGCCCAGTGCAAAAAGAAAAGGCAGAACCCCTTGTTCAAAATTATGAAGAACTTCAAAATGGTGCCAGCAGAGCATTAAATAGAGTTCAAGGCCCTTCTGAACACGGGGCTCTGTGTGACTGGACAGGTTGAATGTCTGTGAAGCTGGCCCTGATTTCAAGACCATAGACTAAGAGGGCAGAGTTGGAATCCAGGATGCTAACTGCCTGGATCCTTCTCCTCCCTGCCCTAGTCTGTTCTATCCCACCTGTGTTAGGAACACACCTCACCCCTCTGGCCCCGTGGAACCCCAGCCCGGATGCACCTCTCACAGCAAAAGTGCTTAAGCAACATGCTCAGTGTGGAGCTCTGCTACTTGCTTTCTTTCAAAATCCTTTCTGGGCCCCAGGCGAGCTGGGGGCCAGGTCTGGAAAGGGGAGGGCCAGAACTAAGGCAGTTTCTGGGAACCATGCTCAGGAGCAGACTGAGAAGATGCTCCAGGGGCCCACAGCAGGTCCCAGCCCGTCCCACACACTCACCCACTCCCGCTTCACCCTCCAGTCACCCAATTGGCTTCGCTCTCCAGGGGGGTGGGGGCTGGCGAAGATTCAGAGCCTTTTTTTTAACCTCTTGGGTGCTCTGTTTACAAGGCCTGGCCAAGTCCAGGGGCTTTGGCTCACCCTGGGCCCTCCCTGCCTTTCCCAAAGGTCACCACCCAGTGGCTCTTGCCCTTCCTTCGGGGCACTTTCAGAGCTCCCCCCAGGGAGGGGGAGACACCAGGCACAGGCACGGTGTAAGCAGCACCTCCCGGGGTGCACCGCCACACTGGTAATTCCCAGCCAGCCAGTGTGGGGAGTGTGGGCGGCAGGAAAACAAGCGCTCAGTGTCAGCACAGCCCACCCGGCTCTGAAACACCCCTTTTCTGGCTCCTGGGGGTGGGGCCTGACAGTTATCCCTGGGGCCCAGTGACTGCATGGGCTGCTGGCCCCCCAGGCCTCCGCCTCCCACCGCACCCCTGTTTTGCATACCCACCCCTCCACTCCCATCAAGGGGGAGGGATTAGGCTGGCTCCGCAGGGTGTGGGCCAGTTGCATTTTGATGTCAAAGATACAGTCCATCTCAGCTGGGCAGGGCTTCGGGAAAGCCTCAGGCCCCTCCCGCCCTCTCTCACCATCCCCTCCCCCTCAGAATGAACCTCGCTGGCACAAGCTCAAACTCCTGAAATGCAAGCCACCCGCTGCAGGGTGGGAAGCCAAGACGGAGGGGAGCTGGCTCCTCTGCTGCCGCCAGTCCTCCTCCCCTCCCCCCTGCACTCTGGAATCGAGGAGTGCGGGTGTGAGGTGCTTTCATGGAGAAAGTGGCTGGGTGGAAGGCACTGTTCCAGTTCCAACTTAACACTTGGAGGGACTTGAGGGGGAGGGAAGGGACGCAGGGCAGGAACTTCAGAGGGGGAATAAGAGACAGGGCAGCTACTAGATTGCTCAGAACAGTGCTTAGCATGACAGGGATGCCAAACATGCATGTCATGTTGTCATTACCCTGTTCTCGCTGTGTCCTCAGTTCCCCACAGGTGCAAACAGTTTCTTTGCACCTGACTTGGGGGAGAGAAGCCTTTCCAGAAGGAGGTGGGCTCAGCTACCTCAGTGTGACCTCCAGGGCACTCTGTCCTCTGCTTGGGGCTCATGGCACAGGCAGAGTCCTCTTCAGATACTCACCTCTGTCCCGGACCTCAGCCTGGGTTTTATTAATATCTTGTTCACTCTCTCTCAGCTCCAACTCGCAGGGACCATGTCACCCACTTTGGGTTCTCCTAGTGCACTAGTCTTGTGTAGCAGGTAATGAGTGCAGCGCACTCGGAATTGATACCAGTTAGTCACTGCAATTAATTCCATTCATTCTATAGCCGTCCATCCATGCGCTTAGTAAATATTTCCTGAGCCTGATCCCATGTCAGACACCATGCTGGAGGTAGGGTTGCAATGATAAAGAAAAAAACGGTTCCCGCCTCCTGGGGCTCAGACCCGAGGTGGGGGACATCCATCCGCCCCCCACCCACGGTGGTGGTTAAACAGCACCCAGCTCCCTCTCCTGGAGTTTCTGATTCTATAGAGCTGCGAAAAGGTCAAGGAATCTGTATTTTTTCAAAAATACTTCGCATGACTCTATTGTCAAGGCAGTTGGGGAAACTGTGTCCTAAGGAAGGGAATGACACTGATCTACACACTGGGGGAAAAGGGAGCTGGCAGGACCCAGCAGCAACATCAGACAAGGCTTTCCTGGGGGACTGGCTGAAAGCTGCGAGTTCAAGCACAAGGCTGAGAACTGGGTGAAGAAGGCAGGGACAGGGGCCAGTGTTCCTGGAGGAGGGAACAGCACGTGCAAAGGCCCTGCGGTGGGAAAGTCAAGTTCAGGAGGAAGTGGGGCTGGAGAGATGGATCAGAGTTAAAGGGGGAGGGGGTTCCCTAGGTGCACGGGGAATCCTGGAGGGCTTGTGCACGAGGGCTGCTGTGATGGGTGTTTTGAAAAGGTTTCTCACGCAGCAGATGCCTGCACTGAGCCTTAAGGGCCCCATGCCAGGTTATGGCAGAATCAAGCTTCTCTCCCAAGTTCACTCTTCCTGTCGGGCCCTGGCTAGCAAGGCCCCTGCCCCCGCAGGCCCTGGCAGAGGGAGGAGGGGGAGCCCAGGTGGCCCAGAGACCTGGGCTCTGCTCCTCTCCCTGCCTTGGCAGAGAGGGTCCCCTAGGCTTCGGCTCCCACCCGCTGTGTCCACCTGAGCGACCCCTCACACACAGCCTGGGCGGCCCCAGGGAATCTGCGTCTGGCCCTACCGCCAAGACGCCCCCTCCCTCGCCCTTCTCAAAACCGTGCCAGGACCCCACACGCACATTCCACCCACCTCCTCGGCCCAGAAGGGGGTCACCTGCCAAGACTTTAACAGGTGAGGCCCGCAGTCCCTGGGGTGGACTCGGGCCCCCTCCCTGTGCCTGAGACCCGCGCTGTCCCCACCTCGCAGGCGCCGAAGTCTGGGGGAGCAAAGGGGGAGCAGGGGGGTCCTCGGCCCCTCCCAGTGGCGCAGAGGCTGGCAGGCAGGAGGAGGCCGGTGTGGGTGGGGGACCAGGCGGGCAGAGCGCGGGGGGCTGGGCTCAGCAGGGCGGAGCTGGCCGGGAGCCCAGACAGGGCGCGGGCCAAGGGGCGTGGCCACAGGGCGGGCGTCTCATTTGCATACAATCGTGCGGGCGGGGCCCGGCCGCCGTCGTAATCGCTGGTCTGTCCTCTCCCCACCTCCGCCGCAGCAGGGCTCCCCGCCCAGCCCGCCGCCCGCCGGCCTCATTATCTCCTCTTTGACCAGAGTTAAAGCTCCGGAACCGAACCCGGTTCCTGGAATCCAGGGAGGGTGGATGGGGGAGGGGAGGAGAAGGACACACACACACACGCACACATGCACACCCCATCCCCCGCCCTGCGAACTGAAGAGAAGGCTCCAGGGACCATTTCTGGGACAAGCAAGTCCACTGGGGTTTATGAGCAGCCAGGAGGGGAGGTGGGGCAGGGGGAGGGCCACGTCCCGCGGCGTGGTCTGCATGCTTCCACTGGAGGGTGATCTGCCCCCTTCCTTACCCGCCCGGGGTCCTCAAACTCTCACCCCTCCTCTTATTCCAGGGCTGCAGGGGGGGCCCTTCGCCTAGCGCGCCCCACCACCCAGCACCGTCTGCCTGCGCATCGGCGAGTCCTGGGTCGGCACCCGAGGGTCTCCTGCCTGCCACGGAGCTCTGTGTTGGGGCAGGGGCGTCGCTAACAGCTCCTGGGCACGCAGGGCCAGCGAGTGAGCCTCTGCTGTGCCAGTCTCTGTGGCCCGGACTTCACATACTCTAACCCAGATAACCTTTACTAGGCCCCTGTGAGGAGAGACTGTCCTCACTGTCCCCATCTTACACAGGAGGGCGCCGGGGCACACAGCGTTGCAGTGAGTTGCACAGTCACCCCGAGGGTGAGCTAGAGAGTCCGGATTTGAATCCAGGCAGAGGGGCTTCGGGCTCATGCAGTGGGTGCTTTAAGCTCGCCTGGCTGCCCACAGAGAAGGTGAACGTTGGCACCTGTACTGGGAGGGGGGTGGGGTGCCAGGACACAAAAGCCCAGAGCACCCAGCGTTGGGACGTCCTTGGGTCTGTGCCGGCATAGACTCTACATTCGCAGCCCATAAGAGCAGGGCCACCTTACCTGTGCGTAGTGATTTCTTATATACATTTTCAAGATACTTTCCAAATTTTTAATCATTATGTTTTCTTTTATCTAATAGAAATATTCCAGAGTCCACCCAGAAATTTACTTAGAAAGGTATGAGAATATGGTTGGAGGAAGGGTTGGGCTGCACCAGCCATGGCTGATCCTCCCTCTCTTGTTTGTTTTTTAGAGACAGGGTCTCGCTCTGTCCCCCAGGCTAGAGTATGGTGAGGTGATCATAGCTCACTGCAGCCTCAAACTTCTAGGCTCAAGTGATCCTCCTGGCTCAGCCTCGTAAGTAGCTGGGACTACAGACGTGCACCACCACACCCAACTAATTTTTAAATTTTTTGTAGAAACGGGGTCTCACTATGTTGTCCAGGCTGGTCTCAAACTCCTCAGCTCATGTGATCCTCCTGCCTCGGTCTCCCAAAGTGCTGGAATTACAGGCGTGAGCCACGGTGCCTGGCCTCTCTTTTTTTTAATTGAGGTGAAATTCATGTAACATAAAATTAGCCATTTTAAAGTGTACAATTCAGGGGTATTCTCAAGGAATTCCCAGTGTTGTGGACCGTCAGTCTATCTAGTTCCAAAACCTCTTCATCACCCACAGGAGACCCCAACCATGACGCAGTTGCTCCCCTCCCCCTTCCTGGGGACCCTTAAGAGAGAGGTGAACGGAGAGTCAACACCTTCTTCCACTTGAGCCCCCAGCGTCCTGCCTGCCTCACCCTGGTCCTGCCTTTATCTGCTTCACGGTTCCCAGATAGGGACAAGCCCTTATGGGAGAGGAGGCCACCGCCCTGGGGAAGGCCAGTTCTCTCTGACTCATCCTTAGTTGATGGGTATCTCTCATCTTCTGAGACCACCAACAAGCTGGGGCCAAGCGTGGGCAGCTGCGGACACCCGTTCCCAGGACACACACACACCACCAGGCTCAAAGCCGCCAGGCATGTGGCACAGGAGGGGCCCGGCCAGCAGCACCTCGGATGCCCCCTGCTCCAGCACTGCCGGGCTCTGCCGCCCGTGGTGCCCACTGCCGGGCCTGCCTCCAGAGGAGCGCCAGGAATCCTAAGCTGCGCTGTTGGGTGGGGAGGAGGAGGGGGTTGGCCGCCTCGGGGACACAGAGAATTCCACCCGGGAGCATGTCTGGGGTCACACGGGACTGAGGAAGGTGCGGCAAGAGGCTCCAAGCCCAGCCCCCAGTCGCATATTGAGACCAAGAATGTTCTGTATGTTTTCAAGGGAGGAATAGAAGCACTCCATATTGTCCCTTAGGAATTTTAATTGTGTGCTTTGAACCTGCCTCCCATTCCTGCCCCTCCCCCCCAGCCCCAGCCTGTGTGCGGGGACACTTGTCAAGAGTGCCTTGGGAATCGCGGGAGCAAACAGCCAGGACTTTGTGTGATGGTGACGCACTGACATTTCTGGGCAAGGCAAAAAAATGCAGCCGCCTCCCTCCCAGCGCCTTCTCGCTGACGCTGGCTGGGAGTGGGGGCTGGGGGAGTGGGGGCGCCAGTGAGGCGCCACCTGGGTGGTGGGTGTGTGAGCAGTGACGCCAGCTCATCCTGGCTGTGTCATTATGGGCAAGTGACCTCGCCTCTCTGTGCCTCAGTGTCCTCATCTGTAAAGAGGGGATGGGCACAGTCCCTACTTCACAGGATGGGTGTGGGCGTTCCCGAGACAGCAAAGGATTCTGCATCTCCCAAGCGTTCAGGTTGTTACCGCCAGTTGTCATCACTATCTGCCCCAGAGAATGGAGAAGTTTGCACATCAGCCGTGAGCAAGGCTGTGGGGTCCTCTGTTTCTTTAGACACCCCTGTGGGGCTGACCTTTGCCACTGGCCTTGCCAGATCCCTTTTGGACTGTGGGGCCACCCTAAGCAATAGCTTTTCCTTTATTTGGGAAGTTGCGGTCAGCAGTTCAGGCCCTGGATTCACATAACTGGACTTAAATCCTGTCTCAGTCATTGATCTGCTGTGTGACTATGGGCAAGTTCCTTAACCTTTCTGTGCCTTGCCTTCCATCTCCACATCCCAGGGCTAAACGATGAGTAAAATGAGATGATACTTTTTAAATTGCCTAGCACAGAGCAAGTCCTCAATAAATGCGAGCTACTATTCTTGAAATATTACCGAATACCCCTTTAGATACAGTCATACTTAGTCTTAACAATTACCCTGTGAACAGAGTCTTTTTGGCCTCTTTTGACAGATGAGGAAACTGAGGTTCAGAATGGTTAAGCAGCTCTCCCAAGGAGAGAGCTAGTGCAGCCCAAATTAGAATCCAGGTCCAGTTAGAAAGTCCTGCTCTTGACCGCGGCATTATCCCGCTACCTCTATGAAATATTGGCAGATGAGCCAGACCCTTTCCCCGAGTGAGATTAGGAGGCCTCCCTCTCCGTATTTGCAGGATCTGTCAAGGAAAATCTGTAAAGACAGATGGCCAGTATCAATCAATAATGCACTGGTTGAACACAGTGACATCCACAAACATTTAAATAATAGCTTAAGAATTATTTGAGATGTATTACTTATTTTTTTCTCTCCGTGTGTCGGTGCTCACTGGACCCTCTCGTGACCACGCTGAGGCTCCAAGCATGAAGGGGAAGTTGTCCACGTCTCTGTCTCCCCCCGCAACACCCACTCCGCTCCTCAGGGCTAGAGCATCCCCGAGCACCAACTGCCCGAGCCTGGCCTCTCGCCCCGTCCTGGTCTCCCACCCGCCCCTTACAGCCCACACGCCAAGGGTTTTGGCCTCAGCCTCATGAATGTCCCTATCATGCCTGTGTGAATCCAGGACCTCCAAATCTCATGCCTGAAATTGTATTAATAACAGCCTGGTCTCCCTCCCTCCCCTCCTCATGGAGGGATTATTTCTAGAACACTAATCTGGGCGCCTCACATCCCCGCTTTAATGATCCTCTGGGCTCCCTGCTGCCTGCAGGTGTGACTCCTTAGGTACGTGCATTCAAGGCCCTAAATAGCATTGAAACAGGTTTGTAAGGAAACAGACTTTTCTATTCTTCTTCAATCAAACTTACCTCAAGAACAGAGTCTCCATCAGGTGCTAAGTCATCTCTAAGACTCGCTGATCTCCCTTGGAACAAAAAGAGAGAAGGCCCCAGATCTAAGGTCTTGGACAGACAATATTATCTAACCAGACGTCATTAGCAATATTTTGTTTTCGACATTGGGCCAAGCAGGTTTCATATTTGCAGTGATGCTATATAATTTGTCTTTAAAATAAATTTTTAAATGTGACAATCTAAAAGAAAAAATTGAATAAATAATAGTATAGGTGGTACTTGGCTATGGTAAAACTTGTAGAGGTGTTATTTGAATTCTTTTTTCTTTCTTTTTTTTATTGAGACAGAGTCTCGCTCTGTCGCCCCAGGTAGAGTGCAATGGCATCATCGTAGCTCACTGCAACCTCAAACTTCTGGGCTCAACCGATCCTCCTGCCCCAGCCTCCGGAGTAGCTGAGACTAAATGTGTTCATCACCACACCCAGCTACTTGTTCCATCTTTTGTAGAGGTGGGGTCTCGCTCTTGCTCAGGCTGGTCTTGAACTCCTGGCCTCAAGCAACCCTCCCACCTTGGCCACCCAGAGTGCTGGGATTACAGGTGTGAGCCACAACGCCTGGCCCTGTTTTCATTTCTGTGAGTATATACCCAGGAGTGGAACTGTTGGGCCACAGGGTAGTTTTATGTTTAACTTTTTGAAGCAAGGTCACTTTTTGGTAGAGCTTTCCCTTAACTCTCACCGGCCTCCTCCTGCTCCACACTTAGTGGATTTTGCCTCCTTTTTCTCCCCTAGCAATGTCTAAAACACTCCACCTGTCAAAGCTGGGATGCAAACCCGGAACTTCTGTCTCCAAATCCTGCTTTTTTGCACTGCCTCATGCTGCTGACAATCACGTGTACCTTTAACTGACCTCATTTTATAGATGAGGACACCCAGGTTAGAAGTTTTTCAGGGCCACACAGCTCCTGAGGGACAGAATTGAGCTCTGGTGCCCAGTCGTGGGAGACACCACAGTCTACACTGTGCTCCTAAATGGACACACAGGTTAAAAGAGAGAGAGAGTGACACGCAGCCACTTCCATTCCTGGGGGTGCTGACCACAGCCGGCCTCTTCGCAGGGCCTGCCACAAAGCCAGTTCCGGCAAGGAATGAGCTCCAGGATCTTTGGTTCGGGCACGTTTATTTTGGCTCTAAACATACACCTTTTTCATGATGGGAGGAAAGGGAGAATAGGACACTTTCCTTTATTTTGTCTTTTGGCCTTTTCAAATTTCATGCCACGTAAGAAACCCACATGGAGCAGGGCGCCGAGGGCCGGCGGAGGCTGCTCAGGTGTAGCCCACCAGGCGTGGGGTGCAGGGGAAGGCCTTGCGCATGCCCATGCACTTCTCCTTGTCGATGCACAGGGTGTTGGCCTTGATGGCCAGCTCGTGCTCCAGCCGGGACTTGGTCATGACCAGCAGCTGCAGCGTGTCCTGCGTCTCCTGCAGCCTCATCTTGAGGGTCTGCAGGGTGTCGTCGATGGTGCACACCTCGTTCATGAGCCTGGGGCGAGGGCAGACGAGAAGGCACAGGTTACTCAGCCGTTCAGCACCCAAGCACCCACTCTGCCCCGGAAACCATGCCCGGCACTGGGAGACCACGGGGAGCAAGACAGACAAGGCTGAGCTCCAAAGGCGAAATCGACAGGATAGTACACAGAGGACAGGAAGATACTCTGACAGTTCCTCAGTGAGTCAGATGAATGAGCCGGCGGGAATGTATTCCAGAAATTTCTGCAATGACGGAAATGGTCTCCATCTGCACCGTTCAGTGTGGTCCCCGAGGGCCGCGCGGGGCTAACGAGCACTTGACCTGTAGCCACGCAACTGAGAAACTGAATTTTTAATTGAATTAAATTAATTTAAAATTTAATTTGGCTATAGATAATATTAAGTTTGAGTGACATAGCCGCATGTGGCTACTGAACTGGACAGTGAGGGCCTTTCTACAGAAATGAGCATGTGCACATTAAGGAGCCTGGATTCTGTTCTCAGTGCAGTGGGAAGCTGGTGGGTGGCGGGAGGAGGTTGAAACGGGAGTGACGCCCTGACTCAAGCTCTGGGACAACCTCCAGGCTGCCGTGGGAGATTAGATCGGAAGGAGGCAAGAGCAGAGGCGGAAGAGAGGTTAGGAGGTTGTTGCGATATCCAGGTATAGTGGGTTGGGTACGTTCCCTAAAAAGATATGCGCAAGTCCAAAGCCCCGGTGCCTGTGAACGTGATGTTATTTGGAAATAGAGTCTTTGCAGGTGTGATTAAGCCTCTCAAGATGAGATCATCCTGGACGCAGGCCCTAAACCCCATGGCTGATCTCCACAAAAGAGAGAGGAGAGGAGAGGAGAGGCGGCAGCCGTGTGCAGACGAGGCAGGGATTGGAGCGAGGCAGCTACAAGCCGGGAAGCCCCACGGATCGCTGGCAGCCCCCAGACGCTGGGAAAGAGGCCTGGAACTGAGTCTCTCCCAGAGCCTGCAGGAGGAGCGACCTTGGCGACACTTTGACGCCAGGCTTCTGGTCTCCAGGGCTGTGACAGAATAAATTTCTGTTGTTTGAAGCCACCCACATTGCAGTCATTTGCTACAGAGCTGCCCTAGGAAATGGACACAGCAGGTGAGCTGTGACGGTGGCTTGGTTGTGGGGCTGTGCTGTGGGTCCCACCTCTGGGGAGCAGGGACAGTGAAACTGTGCTCAGCACTGAGGGAAAAGAAGCTGGGAGGACTGGGGTTAGACTCAGAGTGAACTTCCCACATAGTCTGGGAGAGAGACAAGCAAAGAGAAGCTACAGAAGCAGCCTGGAAACGTCTACCAGCGCCGTCCAACAGAACTTTCGAGAGCCATGCAAGCGTCTGTTCTGTGCTGTGTGATACGGTAGCCCCTGGCCACGTGTGGCCGCCGAGCACTTGAAATGTGGTTAGTTTTAATTCATTTAAATTAAAGTGTAAATGGAGTTTCATTCTGGGGATGGGCACAGATGGGACCTCGGTGATTAGAGGTCAGGAGAAGAAAGGCCACCAGTAGGAGGAAGAAGAAAAAGATGGCCCAACGGTGGGAACGGAGGGGATGTGGGCAGGGAAGATACTGCACAGACAGGACAATTAGCCACTGGAGAAGGGAGACAGCCTGAGTCCTGTTATCTGCTCGTTCCTGACACATCTGTGCACAAACACCGCAAAACACAACATGCACAGATGCACACGGACACACGTGCACTGCCCGAGGCTCCTGAGCCAAGCTTGCTCTGTCCCTTTGCTCTCCATCTGTCCCCTCAGTGGGATGACTATGGGAGGGGAAGGCAGGGAGCTTGTCCCACAGTAGTAGAGCCTCCAGGACAACACCCGGTGACGCTCCCAAAAGTCCTGTTCTGTAGAAGCCCCCTGGGGTGTAAACAAATGGGTCACCCAAGCCCTCTGCCCAGGAGGTGCTGGAGCCCAACCTGAGCATCCAAGGGAAGGGGTGGGGGAAGGAGGTAGCAGGAGGGCCCAGCCCCCACGCCCCGCACCCAGGACCTGGGCGCCTTCCAGCCCAGCCGCCCATGCTGCACCCATGTCCAGGGACAAAGACCTCTCAAGCCAACAGCAGGCTGAGGAGCAGGTAGCCAGGCCCTCAAGTTCAAAGCTGGGGTCCCTTCACCTGCCTCCCACCCCTGCCCCAACACACACCCTGCTTTCCCATTGCCTAAGTGACTGTCTTAGGCAGTAACTGAGGCTGTGCAAATATCATCTTCTAGGGACCACTTAGCATTTTCTCTTAAAGATCTATCCTCATCCTCCCAACGCACAGCTGTCTTCTCAGCATCTCTCTGCATCTACTCGTGGGGTCTCCACCTCAGGATGGAGGGAGTGGGTCCATCCCTGGACCAAGATCTGCACTGTCTGCCCAGTTAAGCCCTCGCTTAGTGCTGTGTGACTCAGACAGCTCCCTCAACCTCTCTGGCCCTCAATTTCTCTTCCCATTCAACAATAATAGGGAAAACTGACTCTCCAACTCCGCTAGGAGTAGGCCTAAAGGGGATGGAACTCAAAAGCAGCTTAAGGGATTACAGTTAGACATCAGGGTGAACTGCCCTTGCTGTGGGCCAGGGCTGAAATAAAGTGCCCAAGGAAGCCCAAGGATGGTCTTTTCCATCTTTTCAGTGGGGGGCAGGTATGAAATCAGTATCTCGTTGAAAGAGAAGTACTGCCGGCAAGCCAGGTACGCAGAGTGCTCAGCATAATCGATGCATGATAAGGTTTATAAAGTGAATGAGCCGCTGAGATGGGGGCTAGACCCAGGCTCTTGCCACTCTACCAGTGTGCCCATGGGTGCCCGTGGGTGCCCGTGGGAGGAAGTGTCAAGGGTGGCCCTCCTTGAGTGTGGGCTGGACCTAGTGACTTGCTTCTAAAAAGAACACATGGGAAAAGTGATGGGCTGTCATTTCCATGATTAGGTTATAAGAGACAGTGACGTCCTTCCTCTCAGTGCCGTCCTTGTCCTTCTGGCCTGCGTGCTCTGCTGAGGGAAGCTGCCAGGCTGGAGGGACCCACGTGGCAAGGAAATGAGGGCGGCCACCGACCAATAGCCAGCGAGGAACTGCGTTCCGCCAACAGCAATGTGAGTGAGCTCGGAGCTGGTAGTCCTGCCCTGGCCCAGCCTTGAGGTGAGACCACAGCCCTGGCCAACACCTTGACTGCAACCTGTGACAGCCCCTGGGACACAGAACCCAGCGAGGAATCTACCCAATTCCCAACCCGCAGAAACTGAGATAACAGATGTGGTTCGTTCCAGCTGCTACGTTTTGGGGTAATTTGTTACAGTGTCCCTAGCATGGAGGGAACAGAGTGGCCAAGTGATCTGCCCCAGGTCACACAGCACGTTCATGGGGAAATAAGCCCCGTGTCTGCTGACCTGCTGCTGCTGCTTTGCCTGGCATCATCCCATCCAACCCCCGCCCCGCAGCCACAAACCCCGCTCTGGGCCAGCGTGCGCTTTTCACTCCCTCTCGGTGAGAAGCCTCCTTAGCTCAGCAGGACGCACGGGATCCACCCGCTGTGGCCCTGGTTAGGCCGTCCCGAGGGCTCACGGGCAAGAAGGTTGCCAGGAGGGCGGCAGGACCGTGAGTGAGGCATGAGCTCCACGGGTGCCTGGGGACGGAGAAAGCGAAGCCACGTGCCTGGCTGTCGGGGGAAGCAGGAGCGTTTGCAGAGCACAGCGGAGGTACGGAACCGTCCCCAGGTCAGGCAGGCAAGAAGATGCGTGCACAGGGTGGGCCTCCCGGTGACAGGGAGGCTATGCAGGGGGACAGCCCGGGCTGGACCTCGGGACCCCCCACCCACCGACCCGACGCTCTGGTGAGGTGTGGAACTAGATGTCCTGACAGAGACCCACCCTCCGCTTTCCGGCTGCCCCCGGCTCCCCACCACTCACTTGAACTGCGGGACGTCCCTGCACAGCTCCACGTTGGGGCGCCGGGTCCGGCACTCCAGCCTCGTCTGTGCCACCTTCAGCGGGCACTCTTTGGCTATGATGGCCCTCTCGAGCAGCATCATGGTGTTCTCCGCCTGGAAGATCTCCTGCAGTGTCTGCGGGGGGACACACGGGCTGTCACCACCCACCAGCCCTTCTGGTCTCCTCCCACTTGGGGCCTGCAGGGAGCGGAGGTCAACTAGGCCAGCCTCCAGTCAGGTGCTTAAGCTGCTCCTTCCTCAGCCTTGAACACCTGGGCAGGGACCTCCCTCTCCTAGGAGACCCTGAGCAGCAGCTTCAGGCAACCCTGGGTCACCATGGCACTGTGAACCTGGGGACGGGCCAGTACCGAGGCTGGGTCTCTAAAGTCCCCTGGAGTTAGGCAATCAGTGTTCAGTGGGAAGAAGGCAAAGAAGGAAGGGAGGGAGGGAGGAAGGGAGGGAGGGAGGAAGGCGTTAAAGCTTAACACATAATTCAAAACAATAGCCAATTTCTAAAGCCATTTTCCCCTAAATTAATCTGGATTGTTCTCTATCTCTCTCCAATCCAGGCTTTGCCTTCCTAGTAACTGGGTCAGTAAATAAGGAAGGAAGGAGGGAGAAAATACAAAATTTTCTATTTATCTTTAGGAACATTTTCCCCGCTATAACGTTGCCATTGTGCCCTTCACTTTATGAAAGTGCAGATCCTGGAAGGGGCAGGGGTCTGGGAATGTTCTATGTCTTCATCTGATGGTTTCATAGGTTTTTAAACATAGATAAAAATTCATCATCGAAATACCCCAAGCTGTGCACTTTACTGTGAGGCTGTTGTACTTCTACAGAAAATAAAATGAAAATCAGAAAAAGGTCAATCAGAAGACAAGATTAGCAAGAGGCTGGCATTTGTGTTGGGCACGTGGGAGTCTTTTACATGATTCTCTCTACTTCTGTGTGTTTGACATTTTTCATAATAAAAAAATAAAAGAATGATGGGCCAGGCGCAGTGGCTCATGCCTGTAATCCCAGCACTTTGGGAGGCTGGGGTGGGAGGATCGCTCGAGCCCAGGAGGTCTGAGGTTGCAGTGAGCTATGATGATGCCACTGCACTCTAGCCTGGGTGACAGAGCAAGACCTTGTCTCAAAAAACAAAACAAAACAAAAGAATGAATAAAGAACGGGCATGTCAGCATAGTTCATTACCAGAAGGAATCTGATCTTGCACTCAGCTGACCATAAACACACGCAGAATTGAGACAATGGGGTACCGAATGGATGTCACCTCACTGTGACTGAAACACCCAGGGCTACTGTCACCTAGTGGCCCTCAGTCTGTGAGCAGTTCTGGTTGTCAAGGTGTCCCTCACCTATAAGAAGACCCTTTAGGGACAGGCTGTGCTGACAGCCCCTCCCAGACTCGCAGGGCCCAGTGGTGAGGCTGCATGTGCTCTGGTGAGCCTAGAAGTCCGCCCCCACCACATGCCCCCAACGTCCACGAGCATGTGCTGGTGTGATCGATGACCGGGAAGACAGCAGTGTCATTGGCCCAGAGAGTCAATACAGCCTGGAAAGCCCATGCACCAGCTCCACCAGTAACTTCTCAACGGGGCCACTGCTGAACCACACCTGCCCTTCTGTGAAGGGCGTTTGCTCTGGGTGCCTGCCCGCCAGGACGACGTCTTTGCCATTGCTCCCCTGTTAACGTCACGAACGAGGAGATAGTTCAAAGAAACTGCCAGTGAAACCCTACTTGGAGAGCTCCATCATCAAAACCACGGAAGTCTAAAGAGAGAGTGACAGGTAGACAGACAGACAGAACACCACACTGTGAAAGCAAGAAGTATTATCTGCATGTGATATGGAATCATTTATTACACATTTGTTCATTATTGTCCACCTTTTCCATTTTAGCCTAGTGGTAAATGACAATAATTTGCAACACAGGGTCCTGCTCAAACGGTGGTATATTCCCCGTTCGCACACCCCCTACCCAGAGGCAGGCTGGGAACAGCAGTGCTGAGTCAGGAATTAGACCACCCGGGGCCAAGTCTTGGCATCACCGCTTATTACCTGTAAGACCTCGGGCAAGTTACACATCCACACCCTTGCTTGTAAAGTGCCCACCCAGTAGGGGTGTTACAAGAAAAAAATGGAATAATGCACACGTAGCCCTCCAAGAGCGCCTGGCACATACTAAGTGCTCATTAGAGATTAGCTATCGGAATGATCACACTCTAGTTTTCAAAGACCAGTACTTTCAAACGGCACTGTTTCCAACCTCACCTAATCCTCCCAATCGAGATAAGTCACCTCTCTGGCATGAGCTAAGGTTTGTGCCTCCATGAAGACACCTCGCACAAACCGGTTTACAGCAGGGTAGATTGTGTCCCCCAGTGTGTGCCGCTCCTGGGGAGGGTCCTGGCCTATCTGTCCCCCTCTTTTCCCCCTCTGCCTCCAAGCAGCTGCGCCCAGGTCCCCGCCTGATCCCCCACCAGACCACCCACAAAGCTTGTGCCTGTCCCTTTGTATGGGACTTTTTTCAAAAATAGTTTACACCCATGATCGGTCTGGGTGAACAACAGTAGCTGTTGTCATTGTCAGTCCCGTCACCCCCCGCCAGCCCCTTAGCTGTGTCTGGGAAAAGGGATTCCCAGGCGTGGCCCAAGCTGGCTCCTCCAGAGCCAGCTGCTCCCTGCGACTGTCCTTTGCTGCTGGGCTTGTGCTGGAAGTCTCGAAGGCTTTCCCTAATTACAGGCTGAGACACATTCGAGGTACAGGATGGGCCAGACCCAACCCTCCAAAAGTACATACTGCATGATCTCAATTCTAGAAAGGCAAACTGCTCTATGGCGACAGGAGTTTTCTGTGATCAGTGGTGGCCTGGGGGAGGAGGGGCAGGAGGGTGGAATGCACAAAGCCCAGAAAGCACCACCCCAGCCTGGTCTAGAAGAAAATGAAGCCCTCTATAGATGAACAATGCTTCTCGGTGCCACACGGCCCAGTGTGCGTCCCGTCGAGGAAAGCAGCCCCTACCATCTAGGTGTCCCTACTTGGGGACCCTATTGCCGGGGTCGGGGGGACATTGCTGAGGGTTCAGCCGGTGGTAAGAAGCTGCCAGTGGTACCCACCAGCCCTGCCCACCCCAAGCCCATCCACGGCAGCTCCCGGGATGCTCCTCTCCCCTAGCAACCAGGGTGTTGCTAGGGGAACCCAGAGATGCCTGAGACCAGTGGCCTGAGCCTCTCTCTAGTTCACTTGGTCCCCCTGCTCAGGGCTTGGGCAGCCTGCACTGGGGGCCTGAAACTCTACAAAAGTCCTGTCTCCTGGGTCTGGAGAAAGACTCACTCATATGCTCAATCATTTCTTCATTCATTCACCCATTAATTTACAGAGCCACCGAGATACAGGCATCCACCCAACAAACGTTCATTGAACACCTACTCAGCGCCAAGCACTGCTCCAGGCAGAAGCCCCAGCAGTGCGCAGAGCAGACGGAAAACCCCATTCTCCTGGAGTTTACACGCTGGCGGGCTTTTCACTCTTGTTTGCTCCTTTACGCAACAAACATCTGTTCAGCACCTACAAGCGCTCGCTGCGAGTGAGACAAATGCTTTCTTTCAGCATCACAGAGGCTCCAGGCCCTTCCGCCTCCTGTCACCAGCACTGACTGGTCGCCTTTGGTGTGCGGCACGTGGTGGGGAGGTGGTGTCACAAAACAGGCACCGCTTCGGCGCTCCTGGAACTCCCGGGCAAGCAGAGGGACAAGGACACAGCCACACCGCGACCATTTATCAAGCACTTACTCCGGGCCAGACACTGCACCAAGCCGCTCACGTGATCATCTCGTGATTTAGAAGTGCAGCCAGGGCTCGTGCCTGTAATCCTGGCACTGTGGGAGGCCGAGGTGGGAGGATCGCTTGAGGCCAGGAGTTCGAGGCGAGCCTGAGCAAGAGTGAGACCCTGTCTCTACTAAAAATAGAAAAATTAGCCGGGCCTGGTGGTGCATGCCTGTAGTCCCAGCTACTCGGGAGGCTGAGGCAGGAGGATGGCTTGAGCCCAGGAATTCTGGGCTGTTGTGTGCTATATCAATCAGGTGTCCACACTAATTTTGGCATCAATATGGTGACTTCCTGGGAGCGGAGAACCACCAGGTTCCCTAAGAGGGAGTAAACGGGCCCAGGTCAGAAACGGAGCAGGTCAAAACTCCCGTGCTGATCAATAAACTTTGAAGACCTGGAACTTCAGCCCCCTGGCCCAGAGCTGTGCACTCTCCCACCATGGAGTAGACCCTCCAGACCCCCACCCAGGCAAGGAGGGAGCTCAGGGCATAGAAGGCCTTCAGAGGTGAGGGGCTGGGTGAGCTTGCACATACTCCTGAGCTCAGGAGCCCTCAGGCCCAAGATGCCTGCTACGTGCAGGTGCGCACACACGAGTGAGCATCTCAAACACCTCCACCTCCCTTTGCAGTCACTCCCCCCACCGCCCCCTCCCTACTCCCCGAGCTCGTGTATTCCACACACCCACGTCAATCCCGGTATGCTCCAACCACAGGGCCTTTGCACAGGCTGTCCCCTCGGCCTGGGATGCGCCTCCCCGGATAGCCACATGGCTCATTCCCTCGCCTCCCTCAGGCTGTGGCACAAATGCCAAGGAGGCCTTCCCTGCCCGTCCCACTTTGATTGCAGCCCCCAAACCAGCGAGCACTGCCAACGACCTGCATCCCTGCTCCTTCCTCCAACCTCCTTGCACCTGACATGCTGTGTTCGACTCATTAATTTCATTGCTCATCTCCCCCACCAGGAAGTAAACCTTCCTTCCGGGTCAGGTTTTGGTCTGTTTTGCTCACTTCTGAATCCCCAATGCCCACACCAAATCAATGCCTGGAACATAGTAAGTAATAACCATAATGACAATAATGATAACATATACCACTTAAAATAGTGCTGTGTGCCAGGTACTTTTCTAAGGCTTTGCATATATCGACCTGTTAGTAGGTGCTCACTGAACACTCGCTCCCTGATGAATACACACCATGGGGTGTTTAAGATGCTCAGCTCCAGCATTTCCAAGCTGGGCGACCTTGGGCAAGTGTCCTACACTCTCTGAGCCTTTCCAGTATAGCAGGGATCATAATCGTTCCCAGTGCACGGGTGGAGGGGAGCCTCGGTGAGGCAACCCAGCAGCGTGATGAGCACAGGGCCTGGGAGACGGAGCTCTTGCAAACCTGAGGTGTGTAGCACCCTTCACTGCCCCGGCATACAGAGTTGGCAAGATGCAGACACCTTTATGGTCACACTCAGAGCAATGGTGGCGTGCCCAGCTCTTCCCACGGTGCATGCATTTCTCCCATAAACACATCCTGGAACGTGCCACAAGCAGTCATGGCCTGTCCCCCACCTCCCAGGCCAGTAGAGTGATCTCTCACATAGACAGGGACAGAGATGCACACACATGCACGCAGAGCTGGCATCTCTCTGCTGGGTCCCCAGGCTCTCAGGGGCTTCCCTGGGTCCCAGAGCTCCCACCAGAGGCCTCCTCCCTCAGCATGTTAACCTTTCTGTTCGCACAAACCCTGAGAAATAGGAGAAAGAGGCTTGTGGGGCACAGCCTGCCTGGTTCATCCTAGTAGCTGGGCAGGGCCGCTGGGATTGGCTCAGGGGGTCACCCCATGGGAGGAGTCTTGGCACCCTGCAACTGGCATCCCGCCCTGCCTCCCGCCCAGCCCTGCCCTGGAGCAGGAGCTCTGTTAGGAAGTGGGTGGTGAGAGAGGAGGCCTCACCTCGCTCCCTTTCCCAGCCCCTATCTCTGTGCTCTGCACACGCAGGCTGCCTGCCCATCGAGACTGGCGAGGGGAAATCCTAGGCCTCCCACACGCTGATGACGCACCCGGGGACAGGTCACTTCATCTCCCTGAGCCTCTCCACAGTCACATAGCCATAGGTTCAAATTCCAGCCTCTGCTCTTGCCTGCTGTTCACTGTGGTATCCCCAGCTCCTAACTCAGAGTCCAGCACAGAGGACGTGCTAAGTACACACCTGCTGTGGGGAGAGAGAGAAGAGGGAATGAAACGTGTTACCTGCCTACACCTGGGAGATACACCCGGAGGGCTTCTTAAAGCCCAGATCACTGGGCCCCGCTGCAGTTTGATTCAGTGGGCCCCAGGTCGAGCCTGAAAATGTGCATTTCTAACAACTTCCCAGGTGATGCGGATGGAGAACCCTGGTCTGAACTCCTGACCTTCGGTTCTCAATCCTGGGCGGCCCATTAGAATCACCCCCAGGGGAGCTTGTACAAGCTGTTACAGGCCACACCCCGGCCAATTAAATCAGAATTTCTAGAGGCAGGACCCAGGCATCCGGAGATCGCAATGTGGCGCTGAGGCTGAGAACTGCTCACCATTTCATTGGTCCTCACGGCTGTAGGATTATTTCTTTCTCCTAGATTAGGAAACTGTGACCTTGCATGGATCACAATCTCTCTGGGCCTCATGCAATCTGTACCCAGCATGTATTGAGCCCCTTCTAGCTGCCGGACACTGCAGGGCACCTGTTCTTTTGTCAGTAAAACTAGCATAATAATAATAATTTGCCCACAAATTATTATTTCTCCGTGTGTGTGAGGGTGTTTCTGGAAGAGGTTAGCATTTGAGTTGATGGACTGAGTGGACGGCAACATCCAACCCACTGAGGCTCAAATAGAACAAAAAGGTAAAGGAAGGGTAAGATGAGGAAGGCTCCCAGAACTGGAAATGTCCTAGACTTTGATCTGGGACAGGGTTTCCCAACCTCGGCATCTAGTGACATTTGGGACCAGAAATGTCTGTGTGGTGAGGGTTGTCCTGTGCACTATAGGACATTCCATCCCCCCAGTCATGACAACCGCATTGCTAAATGTCCCCTGAGGGCCAAAACTGCCCTGACTGAGAGCCACTGAGCTAGGCAGTGGTCACACACACGCACACATATGTGAAAATCAAATTCAAGCTGTACACAAGATTAATGTGATTAGATATCACATGTACCCCATAAATATGCACAAGCATTATGCATCCATAACTAAAAATAAAAAATTTTAGAAAAAGATTAATGCAGTCATGTCTTTTACTGTGTTATGTTATACTAATACTTCAATTTTTTAAAAAAGGTTTTTGGTTTTTGGGGGCAGGTTTTATTTTTTTTTTGAGACAGGGTCTCACTCTGTTTGGCCAGGCTGGAGTGCAGCCATGATCATAGCTCACTGCAGCCTCGAACTCCTGGGCTCTAGTGGTTCTCTTGCCTCAGCCTCTGGAATAGCTGGGACTACAGGCACAAGCCACCATATCTGGCTGATTTTTTTTTTTTTTTTAGAGACAGGGTCTGGCTGTGTTGTCCAGGCTGGTCTTGAACTCCTGGCCTCAAGAGATCTCCCCCGCCTCAGCCTCCCAAAGTGCTGAGATTACAGGTGTGAGCCACTGCACCTGGCCAGTTTTTTAAACAAAATTTTAATAAGGCAACTGTGGAGAAAACAAATCCATGCATTTAGGTTCAAAATAAGAAAACTATTATTAATAAACAAATGCTTGTGTGCTGGTTACAAGTGTTACTGTAACATAAAAGTGAAAGATGAATGGGTGAAGTCTGGGGAACATGCACTTCAGTGGGCACAGGACTTCCTCGGGGGATGATGAGACTGTTTTGGAACCAGACACAGGTGATGGCTGCAGGACATTGTGTGTGCACTAAACTACCCTGAATTGTTTGCCTTAAAATAGTTCATTTTACATTACGTGAATTTCACCTTAATAAAGAAACCCACTTTTGCCTCTACCACCTCAAAATCCGTACTATTTTTTTTATACAAAAGGAATCTACCTTTAGAATCATTTAATCCAATCCCCTATATCACAGGTAACATTCGGGACGTTAAGCAACACGGTGCTGTCACAGGGCTGGAGAGAGGCAGACCCCTGACCCCCAGCACAGAGCTCGGCTTTAACCTCCCACACCACAGCCTGCATCAACTCACTTATTCGGGCATAATGGGTCAGGACAGGGGTTGCCTGTGAGACGGAGGAGGGTCGTCCTCTTCCTCAGCCTTTGGGACATGGCTCTGAGAGGGAGCCGGCCCAAGGCAGATGGGGGGAGGCTCTCTGGCCACTTCTCCCTACCTTTGGCAGAACCAAAGTTCTTTTTGGTCACCAACACCCGCCCCTGCCCCAGACAGAACTCCCAGCCACGAGGCCTCTGTGAGGGGTGTCCTGGAAGCAGAAGCCCTGGGTAGGAGGACAGGAGACCCGGTTTCCGTCCCAGCCCTAACACAAACCAACTGTGACACCCATACCCAACTCAGAGCCACTGAGTACTCTGGGCCCCGACTTCCTCATCCAGGAAATGGGGACCTGAAGCCTGTGTCCCCCACTAGTCAGGGTGCTGCAGGTGCTCCTGGGCCAGGTGACATGGTCTATTTGTGCCCAGAGCCACTTCCTCCAAGATTCAACCTGAGACTGTTATCAGCAAGTGTGAACGGCTTTGTGTGTGTTGTTTTTAATTCGTCAAGTCCACCCCACTTAGATAGCAGGAAGTCCCAATACACAGCCTGCTCAACTTGGCCATGATAGCACAAAAGCAGCCACAGACAACATGGAAACATGTGGGTGTGGCTGTGTTCCAATAAAACTTTATTTACAAAAACAGGTGGGGGGGCCCTTAGTCTGCTGTAAACCACCCCAGAGGAAATCATGATCCCTCCAAGCTGCCCATCTCATACGAGTCTGCGGCTCTGGGTCTCGGGTGTTCAGAGAGGAGAACAATTTCTCTAGCACCTGGCTACTCAAAGTGTGGTCAGTGGACCAGCTTCACTGGACTCTGAGAGCTTGTTAGAAATGTGGGGTCTCAGGCCCACGAATAGAATCTACAGTTTAACAAACCCCTCGGGTGATCCACATCCATATTTAAGTTTTAAGGCGGGAGAAAGACGTGGTTGGGTCTGAAGTTTTAGGCAGAACTTGCTGGCTGCCCTTTGCAGAAGGGACAGGGGAGGAGACCAGGGAGGCTGAGAGACAGGCGGGCCACACCGAGGTGTGTGGAGCGGCACAGAAGGAACGGCCCGAGAGTGTCCCCAAGACAAAGTGGGGAGGACTCGATGACTTACGGAATGTGCAGAATGACGAGAGGCCGGGAGTGTTCAGATTCCAGCCTGCCCACCCCACTAAAATCAGGAAGAACCTCCTAGAAAGAGGCTTGAGAGCCATCAACCTCCGTCCAAACGCCAGCACCACCACTGCCGAGCATTTGGAACCTCTCTGTGCCTCTGTTTCCCGGTCTGTGTAAAGGAGATGATAACAGTACCCACCGGTGACTGCAAGGACTGATTCAGGTCACCCGTGTCACGGTTCAGCGCGGTGGCTAGCATCCAGCAAGCACCTCACAGCTCCGGGTTTCTCCACCCTATACTCTACCCATTCATCCGTCCAACTAACCATCCACCTGCTTACTACCTTTTTCCTTTCTCTCTTTTTAAATTAAACTTCATGCCTGGAGACCAGGGTTTCTCAGCCTTGGCACTGTTGACGTTTGGGGCTGGGTAATTCTCCACTGTAGAGGGCCGTCCTGCGCGCTGCAGGGTATTCAGCAGCATCCCTGGGCTCTACGCACCGGGTGCCGACAGCCAGTAGCACATCCCTCCACTTGCGACAAACAAATGTCTCCAGACATTGCCAAATGTCCAGGGCAGGGGGAGGAACCACGTTGTTCGAGAACCACCTGTAGATGTTGACCTACTATTATTAGGCTGTGGGGGCGGGGGAGATGTCCGTTTTAACCCAAAGCCCAGAATCCACAGCAGGAGTTCAGTTAAAATCCTGGCTCTGCCTTTTACTAGCTGGGCTGAGCTACACCCTGGCAGGGCCTTTAGTTTCCTCATCTGTAAAACAGGGCTAATGGTCCCTTCTTCATTGTTCAGAGGGGAAGATCAGCTAACCTCAGTGAAGCCTCTACAACGCTGGCTGCCCGCGGTAAGGCTAATGTGTCTTTTGTTGTTGCGATAATTTCTTTCTTCTTTCTCCTGTTTGCAGCAGAACAGCAGACTCAGCCACAGTCATCCATTCTCGTCCCTTGGAGGAAGCAGTGGGAGGCCAACCTCACCCACCGCATCCCGACCCAGCACCCAGAGTGCGGAAAGAGTTGGTTGGGTTAGCACCGGGAATGGTCTCTGGCCACGCATGGGGTGCAAAAAGGCAATCGCCGGGTCTGCCTCGGATCAAATCAACCTCGGCTCAGTGGAAAAGTGCGCCGATATTCCTGTCTGGAATAGGAACCCACCCCACGGCTTTGGGGGGGGGGCGTGTTTGGCAGGGTCATTTGCCGTGTAAAACTATCTGCCTGCATCTTGTCTTGTGACAGTGGAGACAGCCTCTAAGGCCAGGAAATTATTTTTGATGTGGAGGGAAAAAATGGATTTAGCAGTTCCAGCGGGCTTTGGGCTTCGGGATGCTTTGTGCAACCTTGCAAATTTATTGTTTTCCAAACTGCACAAAGCCAAGGAGTTTCCAAGGAGATGCCTGGCTCAGTTCAGATTCCCCAGCTCAAGAAGTGGAAAGGCAGCTTGGAATCCTTTTTCTGGTCAAGTGGTGGAAGATTTTCAAGTGCAGCTAAGCCTAGGAGCGAGGAGAGAAGCACTCCAAAGGGACCTAGCCAGGAATTCAGGTCATGAATGCTCTAGAGCTGGGACTTTCAACTTCGTCACTGTTGACATTTTGGGCTGGACACTTCGTGGTGGGTAGACTGTCCTGTGCACTGGGCGGGGGAGGGGGTGGCGGTTAGCAGCATCCCTGGTCTCCACCCACTGTATGTCAGTAGCACCGCCTTGCAACAATTGTGACAAACAAAAATGTCTCCCAGACCTTGCCAAATGCCAGTGGGGAGCAAATTCCTCCTGGATGAGCACTGCTAATACTACTCCAGAAGATAGAAGTTGAGCAAGCCCGCTCACAGCTGCTTCTGACAAGTGGTGTGGCCCAGCTGCCTTCAGGCCAGGCCAGGCCAGTACAAGTGTCAGCTGCTGAGAGGCTGTCTGAGGTCAGGGGTCCTGAAAGTTCTGGAGTGGTTTGGAAGAGGGTAGAGGCCCCCCCGACGGAGAGGCTGGCATGCACTTGTGAACATTCATAGCAATCCACCGTCTCAGGCCTTCGAGGGTCCCCTTCTTAACACTCGTTACAATTTTTAATTAATTATGTCTTTGCTTATTTTTTAAATCTATCTCCCCCACTGGAATCTCAGCCCCCTGAGGGCGGGGATCTTATCTCTCGTTCACTGTGGTATCCCCAGCTCCTAACTCAGAGTCCAGCACAGAGGACGTGCTAAGTACACACCTGCTGTGGGGAGAGAGAGAAGAGGGAATGAAACGTGTTACCTGCCTACACCTGGGAGATACACCCGGAGGGCTTCTTAAAGCCCAGATCACTGGGCCCCGCTGCAGTTTGATTCAGTGGGCCCCAGGTCGAGCCTGAAAATGTGCATTTCTAACAACTTCCCAGGTGATGCGGATGGAGAACCCTGGTCTGAACTCCTGACCTTCGGTTCTCAATCCTGGGCGGCCCATTAGAATCACCCCCAGGGGAGCTTGTACAAGCTGTTACAGGCCACACCCCGGCCAATTAAATCAGAATTTCTAGAGGCAGGACCCAGGCATCCGGAGATCGCAATGTGGCGCTGAGGCTGAGAACTGCTCACCGTTTCATTGGTCCTCACGGCTGTAGGATTATTTCTTTCTCCTAGATTAGGAAACTGTGATTCAGAAGGGTGCGTGACTTTCCCAAGACCCCTGAGCTGCACCAAAACTCAACCCAGATGCAAGGTTCTTTCATGCACTTTATACGTCAGAAAGCAGACCACGGCTTTGCACCATTCTCACAGCTAATATCCAACATTCGCTTGCTAAGTGATGGGCACTGCGGCTCTTTTCCCAAAACAGCTACTTGCCAACCATCACTGCTCCCATTTGACAGAGGAAGAAACTGAGGCACAGAGAGGTGGGGCGACCTGACCTCGGTCACATAGCCAGGAAGTGCTAGAGCCAGAGCCGAACTCGGCCCCTCCCCTGCACTGTGGGGCTCACTTGCAGGGATGCAGACCGCGGAGACGGAAGGGGAAGAGGACCAGGAGAGGCCAGCAGTTGTGAAAGCTGGGAGCACAGGTGAGGCTGGGCAGCAGGTCCCAAGCCGGCCAGGGGACAAGGACCCAGAATCAGACAGGTCATAACTCAGAAGAAATTAGGAAACTGGCAGGACACACCTGTATCCAGGAGATGTGGCAGCAACCCTTTGCTCCAGCCAGGCTGCATGATGCTATGTTCTTGCCTCAGCAGGAACCAATCCCAGTGATTGCCCCGCCCAGGGCTTCTGGACAAGGCATATGATTGGCTATCACCAACTGATGCCAGCAGTGGGAGGAGGGAAGTATTTAACAATGTCCCTGAGTACAGGTGGTGCTCACAAAATGAGCTCGAAACAGGCTCATTTGTACGGCCCCTCCCTTGCTGACCCTGTTCATTCTCTCCCCCTCCTGCCTGGTCCTCCAGCTTCCTGCATTTGCCAGCTACCTCCTCAGCTCTCGACCTTACTCCATTTTTCTAATTCCAACGGCCCCTCTCCCAGTGTCGCCATGGACCGATAGCTAGTGACACAGCACCCCCGTCCTTCTCCCTGGCGCTCCGCCTTTTGACACTGCTCTCAGAAGCGAGTGCCCATCTCTGAGCTCACCTGGACCCCCATGCTGGTGGGTCCAGGCCCGCACCACCCAGGTGCCATGCTGAGACCTGAGTCCCCGTGACACTGGAAAGCCTTTGATTCCTCTCTGCACTGAAGTGGGCATCAGGCAGAGACACACCGACGCACGTGGCCCTGAGCCTGAAACAGCCGGAAACCCACAGACATGGAGCCTAGGAAAGCCACAGTGACACTCAGCCCAGCCTACAGGACGGTTGCCTTAAACAGGTCCGGGGATGGCATTTAGGGGTGTGGATGCCTTGAAGAACCACCCTGTTCACCAAGCCACGGGAGAAGGTCCAGTTTTTCTGCTCCCATAGTCTTCCTCCCTTTCAGAAACTTGTAGTTTATAAGTAAATCTGCCCCTTCAGGCAACAGTCTGCCAGTCCAGATCTGGAGAGTTCTGGAGGTCCTCTGCCCCCTAGAACAGTCCCCTCCTGTTTCTTGCTGGTGCCTGAAATTCCTTTAAAGCAAGATTTCTCAGCACCCGCCCTTGATTTGGGCCAAATCACTGTGTTGTGGGGGGCTGTCCTGTGCGGGGTAGGATGTTTGGCAGCCTCCCTGGCCAGGAGTACCCTGTCACCCAGCAGTAGCAACCAAAAATGTGTCCAGACATTGCCAAATGTCCCCAGGGGGACACAGTCGCCTTCAGTTGACAATTGAAGAAATGCTGGGGCTTCCTCTGTGAAAATGCGGATTGGGGAGAGAGGGCGGCACCAGAGCAGGGGCGAACAGCAGCCCCGGGTTGCTGGGTGCCTGCATGGGGGTGGGGGTGTTGTCCTAGAGTCAGTGCAGGGGGTGAAGTTTGTGTCTGGTCCAAATTGCCCTTGAAACCTGGTCACCCCTGCATCCGGACACATGCCCGTCCCCTTAGTTGCATACTACAACAGTGTGGTGTGTTTTCCTAAAGTGCGGCTGTCACTCTCGTGCCACAGTTGCCCATCATGAGCTACCTGTACTGACACAGGGTGACGGTTCCGCCAGCGATCCCTGTTACATGCAACTGAGCCTAAAGCTGCCTCCTTACATGTTTTAAGTTCAACCTAAAGGTTTCTCCTTATACACAGTGACCTGGAAACTCGCTGAATGTGCACACAGACTACAACCTGCTCTAGGACCAATCACAGAGTTTCGGCCGATTGCAGGCGGCCAACTGTCCAAACCATGTTCAAATACGGCAAGTGCCAAGCTGTGACCAGCCCAGCTCTTCTGCTCCTCACTTCCGTTTTCTCTACGTCACTTTCCTTTTTCTCTCTATAAATATTCCCCAGCCACGTGGCCATCCCGTGAGTCGTCCTGAACCTATGCTGGTTCAGGGAGCTGCCTGATTCACGAATCATTCTTTGCTCAATCAAACTCTGTTAAATTTAATTTGTCTTAAGTTTTTCTTTTGACATTCCCAAATTTGGGTCATTGGGCAGCACGTCATCATATTTTCCACCTCCGCATACCATCTCTACAATTATTTTCATATTTTTCTTCAAATCAACCCCCATTGCAGCCTTTAACATATGTATTTGAAATGAATTCGTTCTATTATTGCCACAAGTGGAAAACCAGTATCTTTTTCCATGAATAGAGAGCACTGTAACAGTGGAGAAAATGGGAAAAAGAAGTTACTAATTCTTCACTAGAATCTGTTTCCTTCCCAAGGATCTAAGCCCGAGGCTTGATGCCTTTGTTGGAAAGGGGGCCGGGAGTGACAGAGAGGTGTTAAAGCCAGATTAGCATCCCGGGGAGTCTTGCTCCCTGACACCATCAGAAAGGTTGATGGAGAGAACTTGAAAAGAGAGGAGCTTTCTCCCGGGACTCGGTGGTGTTTAGTGTGCAAGCTAGCGAGGAAGGGCAGCACCCGGCCAGGCCGCCGGCTCCACTTCCCCAGGGCTGGGCCGGTTTTAGAAACCAGCCGTCAGCAGTTTGGCTGCAGGCCCCGGCGCTGGAAGGGATTGGCAGCTTGCAAAGCACAGGAGCATTTCCCACTCCACAATGGGTTCCAGCCCTCCCTGGACAGACAGAGGGGTTGGCGGCAGGCACTCGGGGCCTCGGATCACCAGCAGCAGCCCTCACCCCTCAGTCACTGCCCAGTTCTTCCCGGGAAGGGGTGGTTTGGCTGATGCCGATGGTTGCTTGGAAGTCAAAACCCCAAAGAAACTTCAGAATAAAAGCAAAGCTTTTCAAGGTTAAAATTCATAGCCCCTCTGTGTTCGGGTTAAACTCTTCCTACGTCTGGCTGTTTTCACATCTGCTTCCTTGAATTTTCTCTGACACAGGAAGCAGAACGTACAAACGCACAGGCCTGCAGGAACCAAGTGACAAAGCCAGCGCCTGAAGTGGGCAGTAATAAGGGGCGGTGGGGACCAGGGCAGATTGCAGCCCCCAACCCAGTCCAAGGACTGGCAGCAGCCGCTCAGCCCCTTGGCTGTTCCCGGGTAGGATGTGGGCTCTGCATTGCTAGAGCTACCAATTGTTCAAGAGATGCCAGAAATCTGAACTGTTACACAAAAGCTCCATTTTTTTTTAACCAAAATTTTTTTAAACTATGAGAATGCACATAGAGTTTTTAAAAATATGTGTTCACCAATGTTCATATCAGCTTTATTTGTAACAGCTCAAAACTGGACACAACCCAAATCTTTGTCGTCAGGTGAATGGATAAGTAGTGACCCATCCACATAGTCGGTACAGTGTGGTATATCCGTGTAATACACACTGCTCGGCCATAAGGAGAAGGAAACTATGACTCTCCAAATAGTCATGCTGAGGAAAAGAAGCCAAATTTAAAAAACAGAACCTACAGTATGTCTCCATTTATATAAAATTCTAGAAAATGCAAAGCAATCTATAGTGACAGACAACATATCAGTGATTATGTGGGAAAGGGGGGCGGGCAGGAGAGATGACAAAAGGGCACAAGGAATTTTGGGGGTGATACACACAGTCACTACCTTGATTGAGGAGATGGCTTAATGACATATATATGTCAAAACTTCTCAAATTGTACCCTCAAACTACATACAGCTAGTTATGCATCAAATATAAATAAAGCTGCTCAAAGACAAATGTGAAAGCCAAATAATATGTAGGCCAAGTTCAACACCCTGTGATTTAAACCTGCATTTACTCAGAACTCCCCACGCACCACGCGTCACGTGAGGTGCTAGGGCAGCAGGGGTGAGGGGTACTGATAAATTCTCGTGAGAGCAACAGGACACACCCAGTCCAGCCAAGGGGATGACAGTGACCCCCAGACCCTTGGGTACTGGCTGGCGTTCCCCAAACAGAGCTTGTCATATGCTAAACTCCCAAGGTTTTCTGAATGCTCTAAAGCAATTGAACCTTTTTCTCTGTATATCTTGTTGGCCTGCTCAAGGACTGAATGCCCTCCACACCAGCTGCCAGTGCATCAGCTGGCCCTAAAAGTGGAAAAGACCCCAGAGGGGCAGTAGGCAAAGCAGACGGAGCAGGTGCAGGGAGAAGCAGAGGAGGCAGTGAGCAGTGAGTTTATGAAGGTAGAACCAATCGGATTTGCCGATGAAGTGGACACGCATGGGAGAGCCAGAGAGGTGTCCAGGTGGACTCCAAGGTTCGGGACTGAGCACCTGGAAGTAGGAGCCCCTGGAAGCACCTGGAAGCATCTGGAAGCATTGGGAAGTTGGAGCCACTGACTGAGATGGGGAGGGCTCCGGTGGGAGCAGGCAGGAGAGTGAAAGTTCTGGAGCTGCCTTTGAGCATGTTAAGACGCCTCTGAGAATGCAGGTGGAGACGTGGCGTGTGCAGCTGGAGAGGAGAGGCAAGTTCAGGGCAAGGTCTGGCTGGGGACAGTGACCACCAGTTACGAGGCAGCTGAGGGGATCAGCCAGGGCTTTTGGAGAGTCCAGCATAGAAAGTGACCATCCAGTCCCTTCCCTGGCCACCACATTGCTCCTCGAGGTGGCAGTCACCTACCCTACCTGTTTCATGTCTCCTCCCTCCATTTGCAGCTGGTGACCATAAGAAACCTTACAGCACGTGGGGCGGGAGCCGTTAGCAGGAAGCAGAGAAATGGACTTGGCTTTGACACCTGGATCAAGGCTGTGTTTCTGGCATGTCTGCCTCATCAAGACCCCCGAGCACCTGATATCATGGATCTGACCCCATTTTCCCACTGAGCTGTCTGCCCTGGGGTGGCAGAAACCCCAGAGCGACATTTGCATCTGCACAGATGGATTGGGCACAATTTATGGGATGGGATGACCTGGCTTAATCCCTAAGGGAAAAATGATTCTGCTTGCCTTGTGAGCTTGGAAGTAAAATGCAATTAAAGAAAATCTGATTAGAATTTAAATGACTAAGCCTTGCCTTTTGGAAGGATTTGGTTCCCCCAATTTTATGCATCTGGAAGAAAGAAGGAGAGAGGGAGGGAGAGAGAGGAAGGAGACAGCAGCTTACCGAGATGTTCGTCAAAGCCAACACTCCCTAGTCCTCCGGCCCCACCACTCCCTGCCGGCAGCTCAGGCATCTCACGGGCTCACTCCAGACTTGCTCAACCAGAATCTGCATTTCAACAAGCTGTCCGGGTGACTGGGTGATCACTGCACACGCAGTAACATTTGAAACACACAGGTCTCTGCCGCTGTTTCCCACAAGTCAGACTTTCCCCTCCCGCCCTTAGCATTTTTGCCAGATCGCCACACCACTCTTAACGTAATTAGCTTAAGCTTTTCTGTAAATCAATTCACTTTAAAAAAAAAAAAAAAAACCTTAAGTGCATTTATTTAAAAATGAAACTTTACATCACTATTGTCAGTGGAAAATCAGCATCACTTGCTATAAATGCAAAAAAAAAAAATGCATGGGACAAGACAAAACGAAAAACCACATTATTTAAACTCTGGCCAGATACTGTTGCCTTCCCAAAGTTCTTAGCCTCAGGCCGGCTTTCTCTGGTTTAAAAGGGAGATTGGCAGGTGTTAGAGAGGTGAGGCATGCATTCCAGCACCCTTGCAAGCGTCACCAGGAATGAAGGAACGACTTTCTCGTTGCATGAGTCAATGACATTCGTGCTACGTTTATGTAACGCATCTACTATCATTTCACCTGCCAGGCTCCAGTTCCCACAACCTCAGAATAAGCACTTTCTATAGCAGTGTCCCTGCCCCCATACAGCCTGCCCCCAAAAAGGCATGTTTATGCATTTTCGCCCACGCATTAAGAGTTCCCCCCTAAAATTCAACTGGGTAATTGGGTGTATGGGGGGTTGTTTACCTGGAGGTTCCCAGGGCACTGGCTTTCAGAGGAATCAGCCCTCAAAATTAGCAAACCACTCTGTGGTCACCCACTTCTGTCCGGAGAAGTCACCAGCCCTGCAGCTGGCAGTGCTCAATATGACCAGGAGATGCCCCAGAGTCTCTACGAACCTGCTCCTGCAGGGACAAGCCCCAGGGCAAGTTACAAGGTTTGGGGTGTGACCTTGGGCAGGGAAGTCTAGGAGCAGAGTGAACAGATGAGGCTGTCTACACAGCCCCAAGCCACTGTCTGCATGGGGAGCCATGTAGACCTGGCCTTACAGAGTGGTTTCCTATGACCACTACAGAAATAATTGCCTTGCAGCACACGTGAGGATGGGGGCATGGAATTTTCCAGAAATGCCTCTTGCCAAGGGGAATCAGGCTGAGCTCAACTAATAACAGTTAAATATTTAAAGGGAGCATTTCAAATCCTCTAGCCAGAGCAAACTGTTGAAAGGTGAAATTGGTTTCTATATGTTTATCTTCATTGCATCAACTTCTTCTTTTATTATCTTAGAAAAACACCACGTGAGATCGTCCCCAACCAGAAAACAAATCTTTGTGCAGGCAAATGTCAGTAGTGTCTGGTTGGGGTTTGGTGTATTTCATACGGGTGATAGCTTATTTGCAAAGCAGCTGGTGATTAAATTATGTCTATTAATAAAAATGCATGAGGTTGCAAAAACTCTGATCAGCAGTGTGAGGCTGTTAGTAATAATTCAAAACTTCCCTGGAGGAATTTTGAAAGAGAAAAGGTTTTGGTCCCTCACCCCAACAAAAAAAAAAAAAAAAAATCCTTTCCATCAGTAATAACATTAATACTTAGTTACCTTTTATTTAGCGATTATCACGCACAGAGTGCTGTTCTAAGAGCTCCACAGAGATCAACTCATTAATAATCACAGTAATGTTACCAAGTAGCAATTCTTGCTCCCTATTTCACAGATGAGAAACCAACAGCCAACAAAAGGAGACTTCCCAAGTCACTGCCAGGCAGAAAGCTTCATGCAATAGAACATGACAATGAATTACTTTTTTTTTTTTTTTTTGAGACAGAGTCTTGCTGTGATGCTTGGGCTAGGGTGCTGTGGAGTCATCATACCTCACAGCAAACTCAAACTTCTGGGCTCAGGCAATCCTTCTGCCTCAGCCTCCCAAGTAGCTGGGACTACAGGCATACACCATCATGCCTGGCTAATTTTTTTTTCTATTTTTAGTTGTCCAGCTAATTTTTTTCTATTTCTAGTAGAGACGGGGGTCTCGCTCTTACTCAGGCTGGTCTGGAACTCTTGACCTCAGGTGATCCTCCCACCTCGGCCTCCCAGAGTGCTAGGATTACAGCCGTGAGCCACCACGCCCAGCCAATGAATTACATTTGATACACCGTAAGAAATGCCTCATTAACAGGAAATGCTTGCAGAATAGCCAAAAGGCGGAAGCAACCCAAGTGTCCATAGATGAATGAATGGACAAAGAAAATGTGGTCTATACAGACAATGAAGTATTAGTCTGCCTTAAAAAGTAAGGAGATTCTGACACATGTTTCAGTATGGATGAACCTTGAAGACATTATGCTAAATGAACTAAAGCAGTCACAAAAGGACAAACACTGTATGATTCTTCTTATATGAGGTACCTAGAGTCATCAGATTCATGGAGACAGAAAGTAGAATGGTGGTTGCCACGGGCTAGGGGGAAGGGAATGGGGAGTTAGTGTTTAATGGGGACAGAGTTTCAATTTGGGAAGAAGAAAAAAATCCTGGAGATGGGCGGTGGCGATGGCTGTGCAACAATGTGTACTTGATGCCACTGAACTGCACACTTACAAATGGCTAAAGTGGTAACTTTTATGTTATGCATATTTTACCACAATTAAAAAAAATGGGATTTTGCACAAAAAAGAAAGAAAAAGAGAAAGAAACAAACACTATTAAAAGCATTCACTCAATTATGTATCATTTTTTTTAAAAAAAAACACCAGTATAGGCCGGGCGCGGTGGCTCACGCCTGTAATCCTAGCACTCTGGGAGGCCGAGGCGGGTGGATTGCTTGAGCTCAGGAGTTCGAGACCAGCCTGAGCAAGAGCGAGACCTCGTCTCTACTAAAAATAGAAAGAAATTATCTGGCCAACTAAAATATATATATAGAAAAAATTAGCCAGGCATGGTGGCACATGCCTGTAGTCCCAGCTACTCCGGAGGCTGAGGCAGGAGGATTGCTTAAGCCCAGGAGTTTGAGGTTGCTGTGAGCTAGGCTGACGCCACGGCACTCACTCTAGCCCAGGCAACAGAGCGAGACTCTGTCTCAAAAAAAAAAAAAAAAAAACCGGTATAAACCTCAATCCTATAGACTCCTTTCATTCATAGCACAAAGGTTTAAGGGGTGCCAGGCAGTCTACTGAGCAGTGGGGTGCAGGGGTGAGTCAGGAGGGGTGTTCTGAAGAGATGCAGACAAGTCGATCAACTGATACAGTAAAATCACAGACACAGTGCCTACCGCATGCCCGGCACTTGTTCAGGGAACGTGCCTACATTAACTCAAATAATCCTCATGGCAGCCATTCTTGTCCCCATCCTACAGACAAGGAGACTGAGGCACAGAGAGGTTAAGAAAGTTACCCAAGGTCACAGAGGATTCACACTCACGCAGTCAGGCTCAGAGTCTGTGCTTCTAACCACAAGGTGTAGGGTGGAGGAAGCGATGACAAACACAGTCCGGGATGCAGTGGCCACCCAGAGGTAATGAGTGCAAATAAACTGTGGGGGTCAGGGGACTTCCTGGAGGAAGTGGCTTTCAAGCTGAGTTCCAGAACAGGGGTCAGCAAAATTATAACCTGTGGGCCAAATCCGGCCCCCTGCCTAGTTTTGTAAATAAAGTTTTATTGGAACACAGCCATGCTCATTTGTGTACATACTGTCTACAGCTGCTTTTGCAATACATGGGCAGAAACCATATGGCCTGCAAAGTGGAAAACATTTATCACCTGGCCCTTTACAGAAAAATTTTGCCAACCCTGTTCTAAAGGGTTAATAGGCAAGTGTTAGGTGAAGGACAGAGGGAAGGTGCACAAGCCAACTCAGCCTTCTCCAGGCATCTCACCTCCCCTCTTCCCTCTCCCATCTGATAACTGCGCCTCAGCGTGGGCAGCCTTCCCCTCTCCCCAGCTCCCTATCCACCTGTTCTGGGTGGAAATGTCCCCTGCCCGTGTACTCCACCCAGCATTGACACTCCCCAAAAATCTCCGGCTCACCCCCTTGCTTCTCCCCTCGTAACACTGCAGTGATTTCATAGAAACACATTTCATCTGTTTTGGGGGCAGGCCAAAGGGTGGCAGGGGTGAAGCTGCCCCTGTAATTTCCATCAAACCTGCCTGCAGCCCCCCAATCCCCCCCAAATATGCGTACAATAAAAGGAGGACTCTCCAAATACAGACGTAAAGCTAGTCCCCTGCCTGCCCGCCCACCATCCCCACCCGCACTGCCATCCCTAAGTCCTTCCTGGGTATAAATTTTGCAGGCACCACCGACCCCCAAGCAGAAATGTAAGTCCCCAGAGGATGGGGACCATGTTTGTGCAGCTCCTTGTTTTGTTCCTCGTGCCTGGCACAGCGTGTGGCACCCAGGAGGCACCCACATTAACGCGAGCAGGGAGGAACCCAGGGGCACGGCCGGTCGGATAAGAGAGTAGCCCAGAGGGCATGTTGGTGTGGGACTAGCAGACAGATGACAGAACTGGGGAGTCCTGCCAACTCCTCAAATTCCAAAAGTACCCCAGCCCTCAGCAGGGGATCATTATACTGTTGAGGCCTTCGGAAGTCAAAGGTTACACTTCCAAAGGTGCCGATGTGGGTGAAGACGTGCAGGGACGATGGTCTCCGGGGGGTTCCTCTACCTACACCTGTCATGCTCTGCCACATGGGCCTCACATGGAGAATGAGGTGCCCTGGGAGCACCAGCAGCCTCTTGGGGGCCATAGTGACAGCCAGACCGAGCTCCAAGCTCCATCCTCCAGTGAGCAAGGGAGGACCGACCCCAGATGCTCAAACCACCCCCTCCCCCTGCAAGAAGCTCACAGCCCTCCCCGTTCTGGAGTGGACCGGATTGTAGACCTTGGGATGGATGGGACCATTTTGGTAGCAGGAGTGGGGGCAGCTTGGCCCAGATGCTGCTAAGGCTCGTGGGAGGGAGGTGCGGGTTTAGCAGAGATGAAGGGCCCGGACACATCTGCTCACCTTTGCCAGCTGTGTCTGCAGCTTATTCTTCACGTCCATCACCTCCGAGATGCGGGCGTTGAAGGCCAGATTGGTGTCCGTGAATTGCTTCCACATCTGATCCGACAAGGTCTCAAAGAGGTGCTCCGCCTCCTCCCGCAGCCGGATGGAGTTGGCCCGCATGTTCTGAGAGTGCCTGATGTTGTCGTTAGTGAACTTGGCCCAGGTCTCAGGCACCGAGATCCTGCAAAGGCACAAGAGCAAATTTAACGCAGGTGAGAAATGGCGGGTGGGGTGGGGGTAGGGGGTGTTGGCAAGTCTTAGAGACGTCCAAATCCAGGGTTTCTCGGCCTTGGCAGTCTTGGCATTTGGGTTGGGAAAATTCTCTGTTGTGGGGGGAGGAGGTTGCTCTGTTCATTGTAGGATGTTGAGCCACATCCCCGGCCTCCACCCAATAGATGCCAGTAGCACCTCCCGCCTGTTGTGACAACCAAAAATGCCTCCAGACATTGGTGATTGTCCCCTGGGCGAGGGGGCACAGTCTCCCCCTGTTAAGAACCACTGTCCTGATCCAAACTCCTCGTTTTACAGGGGTGGCAAGAGCAGCCTACAGACAGCAGCTGGTTTTCACGAGGGTGCTCAGTGTGTTGGTAGGAGAAGAGGGTTCCATCCCCTCCAAAACTCTTCCCCCAACACGCCCCCCACCACCAAAAACACAGACAGGCCGAGAAGCAGGCATTGGGCGCAATGGTGCCTCAGTGTCCCTCCAACTTGGTGCTGAGCATGTGGCCATGCTACTTTTGCTGACTTACTCATTCATCAAGTGTTTTTTGAACACCTGCCACGTGCCAAGCATTGTTCCGGGCCATTGGGATAGAGCCATGAACAAGGACGGCAACGTCCCTGTCCTCATGGTGATAGATTTCTAGAGGGAGGTCCACAACAAACAAAGGAGATATTTACACATGGCGCCGTGTGCTAGGAAAGGATGTAGAGGCAGGAAGATGAGAGCGAGACCAACGGAGTGGAGTTACCGTGTGTCAGGCAGAGTGGTGAAAGGGACCAGATAGAATACTCAGACAAATGTCGTGGAAATCAGGGATTGGGAAATGCAGGACGCTGTCCCCACTCCAGCTGCGAAAGGCAAGAAGAAAGGGAACAGTATGTGTTACAGGAGCCCCGGGAGAGGAGGAGCCGTGGTGGACCACTGTCCCTGGAAGCGAGGGACGGAGAATGAATAACCGACATCACCCCCCTACCACCCTCTGTCTTCTGCCAGTGCCCCCTCTGGCTGAACCCATCAGGAAAGCAAAGAGAGCCCAGGGGAGGCCACCTACAGAGGACAGCCTCCTCTGCAGGCCCGCAGCAGGGCAGCCAGAAAGTGGATCTGCGGGAGCAGTGGAGATGGACACACGCCACATTAGCAAGGGCAGGCAGGGAAGGCTTCTCAGAGGTGGTGACGTGGAAGGAACTCCTCAGTCTAGACAACACAGAGTTCTTCCTGGCAGAGCACGTAACCCCCTGCGACAAGCAACTGGTGGATCACATGGTGTTTTCTCCTCCGGGAAGCCTTTAAGGAAGGGGACGCGTTTCTTTGCACAGGCTTCAGGTCCTGGTGAAACCAGACTAGTTAACTTCTCAGGGCATTTTTTTTTTTTTTTTTTTGTCCTAGAAGTCACCAGTTACTAAATAATGCAGATTTTTATTCTTAGGCAGGAGGAAAAAAGGAATTCAGTTTTCTGACTGAAGATGGGGGAGGGCATTGAGTTTGGTTCAGAGCTTTCATCTGACCAAGACCGGAGGCTCAGAGAGGTGGAGCATCTTGTCCAAGGTTGCACGACTACTCACATTGCAGGACACCGTGGAAGGAGGCGAGGCCAAGGACAGCAGATAGGAGCCTGCAGATTTACTCTGAGCATGTCTGTTGGTGCTGAATGGGGCACTGTCAACGTCAAGAACGGCAACCTCTAAGCCCTTGCCCTCCCCTGGAGCAGACAGCTGAGCTCCCCCGAGAAAATAACCGGCTTAATCACACTGTCCCTGGGGGGAATTTGCCAAAGACAGCCTGTCTACTCAGCAGGCGGTGCGTCTCAGCAGGGAGGATGTGCTTTCTGGAGCCTGTGTCCTCTAAAGACAGAGGGGACAGCAGGCTTTGCTGGGGAGGCAGGAAGCCACCACCGGTAAAACACACAAGCTCAGTATCCAATGTAGGTGCAGACTGCGGCTCTGACATTTGCTGTGTGAGCTTGAGCCAGTCACTTCACCTCTCTGAGCCTTAGTTTCCTCATGGTAAAATGGGAATAAGAATTGTACCCGCCCCCAGAGTTGCTGAGTGACTAAATGTGAAGCCCTTATCACGGCACCGGACACACAGTAAGCACCTGATGAATGTTTATGATTCATGAGACGCTGCCCTTGACCCTCTCAGCACGTGTCCAGCACACAGCAAACATCAGGTGACAGGTATGTGCTCCCATCATCATCACCACCGTCGTCGCCATCATCGGTTAATCCATAGCGAGGAGAACGGCAGCGGATACAGCTACTGCAATTCAGACAGTCACCGAACGTCCTCTTTAATCTGCCCAGACGTGGCCCTGCTTTACGAAAACCCCAAGTACAAAGCCCTGAGCTAGCACATCTGGGGAGCAATTAGTCACCGCAAACAGCAGCTCCCTCCTTCCAGATGGAGTCGTGGACGAGGGACTTTAAATAGCAGCCCCTCCTGCGCGTGGAAATCAGAGTCTGCCAGCCGGCCTGGCCGCCAGGTTTTGGGGGCGGCGTCTGTCTGGGAAGAGAGACCCTCCGGACTCCCTGTGCAGACGAGGAGGGCCAAGTCCCCAAAGCCCTGCTCACCTCGCCAGGGCCATGGGAGAGTCCACCTTGTCAGGAACAGGAAGAGCGTCCCCAGGAGCTGTCCCTGCCAGAAATCCCAAGGGTCATCTCAACACTTTGAGATTTGCTAAGATGCAGAAAGTGACCCTGGGCTTGGGCCAAGGAGACTGCCATGGAGCTCCTCCCTTCCCTCTTCCCTCCCTCCCTCCCTTCGGTCCTCCTTCCCTTCCTTCCTCTTGCCATTCATCCTTTCATTCAGTAACGACGTATTGCATATCTCTGCCTGCCAAGCATAGTTCTATGTGCAAGAGATTTAAAAGGGGCGGGGAGGGGGAGCATACCAAGACAGACAGACCTCAGGCTGCCACTTGGGAAAGCGTGTCTTAGTTCTGCGTGAAATGCCACAATGCTGTGACATGCCCACACAAGGGCCAGGCATACAGAAGGTGCCTACCCTGTAGCAGCCATGGAAAGAAAATGATGTCACACAGCAAGCACTCAGTAAGTGTTGGCTGTTACCATTCCACGCCAGGCCCTGTGCTTACAACTTCACACACCCACCTTTTCACCCTCACAGCAGCCCTGGGAAGGGGGTAGTATTTTTTCCCAGTGGTACAGACTCAGAAAGGGCCCAAAGCAACAAAGTAACCTGCTCAGTGTTGGTGCAGAGGCTGGAATTGGAAGCCAGGCAGCCTGGCTCCAGAATCCACTCTCTTAAGCCACTAGTGCCAGAGGATGTCAGTCGGCCCTCCTAGCCAAGCTTGTCACTTTGTTTCACAATTTTTTTTTTTTTTTTTTTGAGACAGAGTCTTGCTCTGTTGCCCGGGCTACAGTGCTGAGGCGTCAGCCTAGCTCACAGCAGCCTCAAACTCCTGGGCTCAAGCAATCCTCCTGCCTCAGCCTCCCGAGTAGCTGAGACTACACACATGCACCACCACACCCAGCTAATTTTTCTATTTTTAGTAGAAATGGGGGTCTCACTCTTGCTCCGGCTGGTCTGGAATTTCTGAGCTCAAGCAATCCTCCCGCCTCGGCCTCCCAGAACGCTAGGATTACAGGTGTGAGCCACCGCGCCCAGTCTGTTTTGGAATTTGTATGATGGAATTGCTGAGCACTGTGGCCGTGTGGCCCTTCCGAAGCCAATCACATGCTCCCTCCTGAAATCTGGATCTTGAGCAAAGTGGGGCCAGCATGGAAAGATGGAGACGCTACAGCTGATTAGCGCCCACACCCTAGCTCGCTTAAACTGCCAGAACCTTCCCCTCCAGGATTCTCCTTGAGTTTGTGCTCCCCTCACAGCCTTCTAGTAAATTCCATCTTATCTTAAGTTAGACTCAGCTTCTACACTTGCTTGCAACAGAGGATCCTCATTCAGCCACCTGCCTCTCACCTGACTGGTGCACGATACCTCCTTATCGTTCCTTGGTAGGACCAGAAACCCTCACTCCAGGGGGACGCAGCCAGGGACGGGGACAGAGAGCCCGATACTCACGTGCCGTCGACTTTCTCCACGCCATGGAAGAAGCTGATGCAGTCTGATGTGTTTCTCAGGTTAAAGCACCTCTCATCGATAAACTGGGCTGAGCTTTTGTCCTTAAAGTCCTTCTCCAGCTCGTGCTGAGCATTGCGGTTATCCCTGCAGAGGGGAAGGATTCGTCCCTGGATTGTGCACACCCAGAGTCCCTCACCTGAGGTCACACAGCAGGCGGATGCTGCCAGCCAGGTCCCTGGACTCCCAAGGAAGGTGCTCTGTCCGCCGTCCACACCTGCCTTTTCTGCCTGGCCGGGGGCGCCTGGTGCAGTGAGGAGACTGCCTTGCCCAGACGTGGGCCTCAGACCTCACAGAAAGCCACGTGCCAGGGCGGCCACCTGAGCAGGCCAGCGGCAGAGCTTCCTCGAGGGGTGAGGACGCAGCAAGTGCTGCCCGGCTCATGAGGTTCCGGCCCAATAGCTCCAGCAGCACGAGCTGCCTCCCCACGAGAGGACAAGAGTCATCTGACAAAGGGGCCACTGCCCAGGGACAGACAGCCTTTTCCAGGGCGGCTCCCCCTCTGGTCCCTGCAAAGGGCAAGGCCACCCTCACCTGCTGGCATCCTCCCCCACACACTCTGCCTGCGTTCTCTCTCTCTCTCTCTGCCTCAGTGCTTTTCTCTCTCAGTCTCTAACTTAGCATCTCCCTCTGCCCATTCCTCTTTCTCTGTGTCTGCCTCCACCCCTTTGTTTTTCTCTGTCTCGGTCTCACCTCTTGATTTACCTGTCTGACATATCTGACTCTCTCTGTCCCTTTGTCTCCCTCTCCCTATCCCTGTCTCTGTTTATCTCTTCATGTCTCTCTGTCCCTCTTGATATCAGTGTTCGTCCTGTTTCTCTCTGTGTCTCTCAGTCTCTGGGACTGTCTCTGTCTGCCTCAGTTTCCCAGTTCTGCAGCTCCCCCTGCGTCTGGTTTCATCATCCGGGATTGCGCGAGCAGTCTCCCTGCCCTGGGCTCAGGATCTCCCCTCTAGGATCCAGCATCCCGTTTCAAGTCTGGAGACTGTTCACTCTGCCACCTCCAGCTGTCCCATTTCCCAAGCGTCAGCCTCCCCACCCTCCCCAATGCCATGTCTTGCCACATCCATAGGTCAGTCACAAGTGGAAAACCATTCTCTGTTGACACAAATAGGAGATCACAAAAATAAGTGGAGGAAGGTGCAGAATAGAGAGCCAGGAACAAATCCACGCATTTACAGTCAATCAATTTTCAACAAGATGCCAGGAACACACAATGGGGAAACGGCAGCTTCCTCCACAGATGGTGTTGGGACAACTGGAAATCCACATGCAGAAGGATGAACTTGGAAGCTTATCTCACACCATGTACAAAAACCAACTCAAAATAGATTAAAGGCTTAAGTGTAAGACCTGAGACTGTAGAACTACTAGAAGGAAAGAGTGGAAAACCTCCAGGACAGTGGTCTGGGCAATGAGTTTTTGCATATGACTCCAATAGCACAGGCAACAAAAGCAAAAATAGACAAATGGGATATCAGACTACAAAGCCTTTGCACAGCAAAAGAAACAATCAACAGAATGAAGAAACAAGCTAAGAAATGGGAGAAAATATTTGCAAACCATACATCTGATAAGGGGTTAATATCCAAACTATAATATATAAGAAACTCAAACACCTGAATGGCAAGAAAACAAACGACCCAATTAAAAAATAGGCAAAGTTATTGTAGCATTATTTACAATAGCTGAGATATGGAATCAACCCAAGTGTCCAAAAACAGATGAATAGATAAAGAAAATATGGTATATATACATGATGGAATATTAGTCAGCCTTAAAAAGAAGGAAATCCTGTCATTTGCAGCAACATGGATGAACCTGGAGGACATTGTGTGAAATGAAATAAGCCAGGCACGGAGAGGCAAATAGCTCATGATCTCACTTACATGTGAAATCTAAAACAACTGAACTCATACGAGCGGACGGTGTAATGGTGGTTAGCAGAAGCTGGGTGTGGGGGCGCTGGGGAGATGTTAGTCAAAGGATACAAAATTTCATTTAGACAAGAAGAATAAGTTCAAGTACAACATGGTGACTATAGTTAGTAACAGTTTATTATATTCTTGAAAATCACTAAGAGAGATTTTAAATGTTCTCACCGCAAAAAAATGAGACATGTGTGGAGTAATGCATACATTAATTAGTTTGATTTAGCCATTCCACAATGTATGCATATTTCAAAATATCAGGTTGTACATTATAAATACAGTATATACTATTTTCATTAGTCACTTAAAAATGAATAAGTAAATTAAAAAAAATAAGTGCAAGAAAAATGCAATAAAACAAAAGCATGCTGTTTGAACAGCATTGGCCCTTTGTTAAAATTTGCTTGTTTAAATACAAGTATTTAAGGTTTTTTAAGTGAATTAATTTGTAGACAAACTGCAGGTAACCATAGTCCAGGGGTAGGTGGAATGGAGAGAAATTGGGACAGAGGCACACGAATGACGGCTTTTGTCCTTTTAGCTGTCACCTCCGCTGCATGTGCACCTCCTCTGCACACCTCCAGTTCCAATGACTCCCTGGGTCTCCCCAGCTTGTCTGCCCGACTGAGCTCTTTGCTGTCCAGGCAGCTTTTCTGCCCTGTCTTCCCCCTTTTTATCCTGGCCAGTTCTTTCTCATCCCTGACACCCAGGTCGAACCCTCAGGGGAGTCCAAGGGCTCCTGGAGGGGGAGGTGACTGCCGATTCTGGGGCACAGCAAACCAGGACACGAGCTCCCAGAGCCCATCTGGAAGCTGCCTGAGCCCTTCGCACCCAGGAGACTGCTCACATCCACCGCACAGCAGGAAGGGCAGCCCTGCCCAGCTGCCAGCCCCTCCCATGCTGTCTGCGTCTGTGTGGCAAGAGTCAGGGAAGAGGGAAGCCAGCAGGGCAGCGTGCCCTGGGAGAGTTAAAGGTGAGCTGCAGGTTGAGGTGGGGAAGCTGCCACCTGGGGAGCTGGTGCCAAGGGTTTAGCTATCAGCCTCAAGCCCCGTAAAACTCGAGCTCCCTTTAATTATAAGAGGGCCCTCCTGGCTTGTCATGAGGTTGCATAATCTAAGAACAAAAAGCTGATTTCTTTTGAAGACTCCTGGCTCAAGGTATCCACCAACTCCCTTCCCGAGATGTCCCAGCCCCTGGCCTTGCTGCCTAATGCCATCTCCCAAAGTTCAGAACTCACATGGGGAACCCACAGGCCAAGAGGGGTCCCAGGGAGGCCAATCCTCTTTTGCCAGAGCCCTTGTTACAAATAAGAGCAACCAGTGACGCCCTGGCTCATGCGAGTCAATGGTGCATAACTCAGTAACATCATCTTAGTAGCTTGAAATCAGCCATTGTGGTAGCATTTATACCACAGGAACGGGCAAATCCTACAAATCAGGACTTTATTTTTTACCCCCCTGGAGAGCTGGTTGTTAAGCATTTACCAGCATATCACTGACCAAAAGAATCATCCAGAAACAAGTGAGCCCACCTGGCTTGAAGCCAGAAACCTGGGAGTCCCAAAACAAACCCAAGGAGAGGGGAGAGAAAGGAGCCCTTACCGCATCTGCATATCAATTCTTTGAGCTAATTTTCTCATCCGCTCTTGGCAACATTTTAGCAAATCTACTTCCTGAAATGAAAAATGTCAGAAAGAGTGCAGCCCCTTAGAAACTTACCGTCCTGTCTCCCAGCCCAGAACCCTCACCCTTCACCTCTCACGCCCACCCTTGACCTCACAAGGTGAAATGTCATGGTGGGGTGCCTGCCTCAATCCACGTGACCCCGGGGCCAGACAACTAAGGGTCGATCATGGAGGCTTCACACTCTTTGCCCTACTTTCTTTTTATAGCCCTCCAGATTAAAAGAAAATTTAGCACCTACTATGTGCCAAGTGCTCACTTCTGGATTATTTTTCATTAAATTAAATGACGTATATGAAGTGGCACCATGTATGACATATAGCAGGTGCTTAACAGATACTAACTTTCATTATTATTATTGATGTATTAGTACTATTGTGCCCATATTGGAGACGAAAAGACTGAGGGTCAAATGACTCCAAGTCTCCCTATTCCTAAACTGCAACCTGGGCCCACACCCATGCTTTCTGAGCCTTGACTTGCCACAGGGTGACACGTGTGGCTTCTGCTCCCAGTAGGAAACTCAGAAACCAGCTGGCCCACCCGCCTCGCTCAGGGGGCTGGGCAGACCGGGCAGGCATCTTACCCGAATAAGGTTTTTCTCCACGTTGTCATGGACCAGATCAATCCCGATCCTATTTTCTCGGAGGTACAGACACTCCAGGGCCACCTGTAGGGAATAGCGGGAAAGAGCGTGTCCCTCGTGTGTAGACACTGAGAGGGGATGACGCACGTCTGCCTTTGCCGCAATCTGTTCTTTTCTCTGAGAAACCCGGGTGCTGCATGGGACCTCGTCCCCGTGCACTAGGTGGGCTTCTGCCTCCCCTTGTCCCTCAGCGGGGGCCGTGGGATGCCTTGGCTGATGCATTGGGAGATGCCAGGCCCAGGCAGAGAAAGCAAGATAAAGCAGTGTCCTGGGAACCAACTGTGATCCCCATAACCTCCCTCAGTGGCCCCCAAGCCTCCCCCAACTATAATGATAAATAGAATAAAACTCCATTATCATTTCAGATAGGACAGAGTGGGCTGCCGTCCTGTCTGTGTCTCTCTCTGGAGTTCAAACCCAGGCTCAGTCACTTCCTATTGTATGCACTTAGGCGAATCACTTAGCCTCTCTGACCCTCTGTTTCTTCATCTGCAGCTGGGCGCAATACTGGCGCATACCTCATAGGTTTATCGTGCAGGTGAAGCCAGCTTGACAAGTGTGAAGCACTCAGAATTCTGCGCATAAATACGATCTGTGAACATATATGCAAAACCCTCTCTGGAGATCTCCCAGTGGGGGCACAGCTTTGGGAGGTGGACAGGGCCATGTGAGACCAGGCGACCCTGCCACACAGCCTTGGGCCTCCCACCTGTCATAGAGACCTGAGCAGAGTAGAGGAGAAGACAGGAGAAGGCGCTGCTCGGGGGCGCTCTGCAATGGGAGACTGAAGAAAAATGGTGATTGGCCACCAGCCTGTGACGTCACAAAGGGCAGCAGGAGTGAGAAGGAAGTGGGAGCACTGAGGTCTGGATGCCAGGGTGCAAATGCATCTGGGGACTCAGAAAGGAGAGGGAGTACAGGGCTCCTTCTCTGAACCACGCTCCATCGAGGTGCTGGAGGCAGCACAGTGAACTAGACAGACAGGGTTCCTGCTTCCATGCAGCCTGCGTTCCAACAAAGGGGACAGAACACACAAAAAGAAACTTGATCACCCTGACTGTGACAAGGGCCGCAAGGAAAATAATCAGGGAGATGTGAGTGGGTGGGTGGGGAGTGACCCCCAGGGCGGCCAGGGAGGAGACAGGCTGAGACCTGAATCATGAGAAGCAGAGATGCAGAGGTGAGCGGGAATAGTGCACCAAGAAGAGGGAACAGCAGGTGCAAAGGCCCTGAGGCCGGCAGTAACAGACAGGAAGCCATGGGCTGGGGTGGAGAAGGTAAGGCTGGAACAGTGGCAGGAACAGGGTTGGGGAGGGGCAGAGGAATTCAGGAATTAAGATGCTAATTTCTGGGAGGCCATCGAGGGAACCAGTGGGAGAGTTGAATATTTAAAATCACCCCTCTGGGTGCTGTGTTGAGGACGGGTTGGCAGGAGTAGGAGTTGGGAGACCAGGAAGGAGGTGGTCACCATTGTCCGGGGAGAAGCTGCCTGGACTGAGGGGGCAGCCCAGGAGACAAAACTGAGATGCTTCTGGTCCCTGTGCCACCACATGGCAGATCAGAGGAGGCCTCAGGTGGCCAGGCAGAGCTGGGCTTTCCAGACAGGCCAGGGAGTGAGAAGAGAATACAAGGGGAGAGCGATAGATTTGGGATGCAGCCCTGCCCTCCCTCCTCCCAAGGGAAAATCCAGGGGTTGGGGGGAAGGAAACAGTGGACCCCTCCTCCCCCACATGGGTTTGGAAATCCCAGAGTGGCAGGAACCTATGCCACGTCTCCCAGGAGCATCTGGAGGCAGGACCTCTCCCACAGAAGCCCCGGCCCCAGCATGGGGTTCCAGGCAGGAGGTCCCCAGTCCCCTGCACACTCCAGGGAGCAGCAGCACATCGTCCTGTGTGGCCAAGATTAGTTCGCATAGATGCTGCAGGTTCCTCACACAGTGTCCGCTCAACCCCTTCCATGGGAAACGCGAGTCCCGGCAAAGGGGCTAAAAACAGAAACACGTGGTGCACCTTCTGGAAAAACAGATATTCCCTGATGAAAAGGGACAGGCCCAGCTAACATGTGTGCTCTCTGCCCTGCCCCCATCTTCCTGCCTGGAATGAGAAAGGGCTCCATGAACACAGGCATGTGCACTGCGAAATACGAAACCTCCTCGGAAGCCCAAACCATAGGACAAAAGCCACACACTGTGGGTGGCAGAGCAGAAAGAGAAGAGCCCCGGGCTCCTCCTGGCATGGAGCGGAGGCTGCAGCAGCTTGATCTGTCTCCCTCTCGAATTTTCTTTATGGCAGAAAACTAAGCTCCCATTTGGCTGAGCCACTGTCATTGATCGTCTGTCACCTGCAGCCTCAGCAATCCTAACTGATCTGGGGTATGCCTGGAGGCTTGGAGACCAAGGAAGTGCCTTGAATATCCACATTTAGAGCATTATTTATTTTTCAACAAATACTTATTGAATGCCTACCATGTGCCTTGCCCTGTCCTAGGCTGGGAATACATTCAAAACGTTGCTCTAGACAATGTGTTGATGACCATCAGCACAGACATTGGTCACTAAACACCTACACAGACATAGGGGTGCCCTACAGCTGAGTACCGGTCTTGGATACATTGGTGACAAAGTGGACAAAAATCTCTGCCCTGATAGAGCCCGTATTCTAGTGGCAGAAAAAAAAAAATACCCAATCAATCAGTCAACGAATAATAGAGTACGTTAGTGGATAAGAATCATAAAGAAAAATAAAGCAGTTATTTTATGTGCTCTAAGGTCCAGAAAACACACACATGCATGCTCATACATGCACACGCATGCTCATACACGCACAAGCATGCACATGATGTCTTAATGAGACCCCTGCAACTCTGATGGAACCCCAAGTAGAGAATAAAATTCAACCTGATTCGTGGGATTGTCCCGAATTGACTAAGATTAAATTTTTACCCTAGAAACTGCTCATGTGAGATGATGCAGGTCAAACTGACTTGCGAGGTGCCTGTCACCTTGACCTCAAGCCAAGAGCAGGGCAGCGGGAGCACTGCGCCCACACCGCGGCAGTGTCCACAGCCCCGTCCCCACTCCGGTGCTCACCTGGAGCGGACAGTCTATCTGGTCTGCGGCGCACTCCATGCGCTTCTTCACCGTGTCCATGCTGTGGTTCTCGGTCACAAGCCTCTCCAGCTCGTAGCTCAGCTCTGACTTCCAGAAGCCGATGTCCGACAGCCTCTGGCCTAGGTTCCGGGAGGTGCCCTCCTGCATCTGGCGTGTCAGCTGGTCCTTGTCCTGCATGAGCCTCATGGAGTCGCCCCCCAGCCGGCCAGCCCACAGCCGGGAGGCCTCAGCCCCGAGTAGCTGCAGCTGGTTGGACCGGTCCCAGTCTTTGGGGGTGTAGCGGCAGAAGAGCGCAGAGCGGAGGGTAGGCAGGATGGTGGATGGCCGCAGGGTGCTGGGACACTCCTCCGGGCAGGTCTGGGTACCGGAGACCCTGTAGAAGAGGCTGGGCCTCCATGAGTTGGCATAGCGGCACCCGGGCAGGTTATAGGGCTGGTAGCACTCGTGGATTCCAGGGCTCTGCGAGGTCCGGGACGGCTTGTTCAAGCCACAGGTTTTCTTTGGGCCACAGTAACTGGCGGTCTGACTGGTCCCAAGAAACTCCATCCTCCCCAATCGGCCCCACTTGGGGAAAAGTCTACCCAAGGGGGCAAAGGCATCACCAGGAAGGGGGAAAGGGCTTCTCTTGGGGACCAGCAGGACCTCTATGACTCAGCACTGGTGTCACAAAGCCTGGGGAGAGAGAGGGACTTTTAGCAGGGCCTTTGTTGACTTACAGGCCAGCTGGGGCCATATTGTCCAAATTAAAAAAAAAAAGTACAAAAGCAAAAATCAACAAAGGAATACAAGTTTCATAATCCACAGATTCAGGATGCGGGAAGTGGCACGTTGTCTTCCTACGACAACCGGGTTGCCTTGCTAGACCTAACTGGGTCCTATCGGAGAAACATTAACGTAGTTCATCCAGTACACTGAATTAGCTTGGGCCGATTTGGTCAAGGTTGGTAGTTTTCTTGCTTTCTTTGTCCCCAAGGTGACCTAAAATGGTCCATCCGCACCACGAAATACGGCTCAGCAATACCACTCACAACAGCACGAGTGAGTCTCAAATGTCTTAAGCTACGTGGCAGCAGCTAGGCCCAAAGATGACATCCCGTGTGATTCCACTTATAGGACACTCTGGAAAAGACAAGTCCCCGTGGACAGAGGACAGAGCCGTGGTTGCCAGGGGCTGGAGGTGGGCAGGTTGTCTACAAAGGGGCACGAGAAAACTGGAGAGGGGATGACAGCACTGTCCCGTGGTGGAGGCTACACAACTATACATATTTGTCAAAACCCGTAGAACTTTCCACGAAAAACAGTGCATTTTACTGTACATAAATTATACTTCAATAAACCTGACTTTAAAAAAACAGAGGGAGGGATCTGGAGCCCCAGAGGGGGAGACCACGTCTACTTTGCTCACCGTGAAATCCCTGGCGTCCAGCGCACGAATGAATGAATGAAGGAACAAACAGGTATCTAAACTGAGAGCTTTATTACCATCCCAGAAAAATCATTCAATTCTGTATTCTGTAACAATATTTTTATTGCACCAAGAAACTGCCCCCTCCTTTGGCTGTGGGGGTGGCAATAAAACAGCGAGGTCTTGGACAAGGGGACTGCCCAGTGCTTACAGGGGAAAGAGAAGAATCTGACTCCCAGTGGTCTTTGTCAGGGAAAAATGATGTTCCCCGACACTTTTCTCCCCAGCTGCCTAAAACTAGGGGTGGGAATGAGAGGACTAAGGTGGAGAGGGTGAAGAGAAAAACATTTATTAACCACCTTCTGTATACTTGTGCTTTTCATACACTTAGTTTTATTTTCATGGCCAACCTACAAGAAAGGCATGAAGAGGGACCAAAAAAATGTCCCTTGGTGGCTTCCAGGGTGGGCAGCTCTCTGCAGGCGGGGAGTGTCCAGAGCCTGCCTCACTCACCTGGGCTCCAGGCCACTGGCTTGAATGCTGTGGGGAGTTCCGTGAGGACAAACCCCACCAAAGGTCTGCCACCCGCAAAGTGAAGCTGTCACCACAGTCTGACTGTCTAACCTAACCTGGCTGACTGTCCAGGCTCTGGCTGGATTTTCTTAAGCAAGCTGGGCTCCTGCAAGGAAAGAATTAATCTCAAATTCCTGACATTTGACTTTGCATATTAACACACCTACATTTTGACAAAATATTACATGTACTTACATGTATGTGTATGTATGTGTTTGCGTGTGTGTGACCCATGTGCATTTTTTCCTGCCGTAAAGAAAGACAAGAATCTATGTCAGGGGTCAAACAGTGAGGCAGACGCAACCTGCACGGTATAACATTTTTGTTTAGAAATTGAAAATTTTAGTTCTTACATTAAATCTTTTACTGAATTCAAACAATGTCTTGAAAATGGAAACGCATTCTCCTTTTATTTGCTAATCGTATCAAAACTAAAAAACTAACCAAAAATGCAACTATTACTGAAAACATTGTATAGAGGAGGAAGGTGTTTATGAAAATGATCTCCAGGTGTCGGATACACTGGGTCTGCCACTGCCTAGAGACCCCTCGTCCATTGCGAAAAGATTGTTTCCAAACGCTCTTAAACCAAGTTAATGGAAAACGAATTCTCTTTCTGAAATGCCGGAGGGCTGGCAGAATCCAACCCTCTGTGGACAGAGGAGGAGGAGGAGGGTTGATGAGAGGGAGAGGGGAGACCTCCCTGTCCCCACGAGTGGGGTTCCCGATCTTCTGCCCCCTCTTGGCTTCCTGCACTCCGGACACTCCAGGGTCAAGGTTGCCCAGGCCCTATTTTACGGCCATCTCCTCCTGGAACCTGCACAACCTGTTTTGAGACGGCTGCCTGCGCTCCGCAGGCTCCAGCCCTTTCCAAAGCGACCACTCCACACACCTGTGAATCTGCTGCGAAACCCACCTGTCTGCAGAGGGAAAGCACTGAGATGTCTTCGGAGACCAACAGAGCTTTCGACAGCGAGGGAAGGTGCTGATCTGCACGGTGCGATACGGCAGCCACCGGCCCCGTGTGGCTCCTGAGTGCTTGAAACGTGGTTCGTCAATGGAGTCATAGAATTTTGAATTTTATTTAATTTTAGTTCATTTAAATAGCCACGTGGGGCCAGTGGCTACTGTACCGGGCAGCGCAGGGCTGGAAAACCGCCGATGCGTATCAACTGTGCAGACAGAGGGCTGAGCACAAGGCCGCGCAGGGAGACACAAGCGTCCCAACACGCTGTCCCTTTTCTTGCAGAGGTGCACGCGGTGCTGGGAGGACCACACAGCAGGGCGGCGCTGGCACAGGACAGGAGGGAGACTGCTCAGGGACACACTGTGTGCACTTTGTATTTGGAACCGTGAGGACGTATTACCGATCCCAAACCCCGATCTGCATAAAGGTATTGCTAAGCGGCTACAGGGACAAAGTGGAGAACTGCGGGGTGTTGGTGTGGTTTTCTCAACATGCTTGACCTTCGCTGAGCCCTCACCGTGGGCCAGGGGATGTGCCGGCAGCGTGTGTGTGTGTGTGTGTGTGCACGCAAGAGAAAGAGAGAGTGGGTGTGACTGCCCGTGTGGACGTGTGTCTGTGAGTGACAGAGAACGAGTGAGTGTGTGGGTTTGCGAGACGAATGCGAGTGCGTGTGAGTGTGCATGCCTGTGTGTAAGTGAGTGTGTGAGTTCGTAGAAGCATGAGAGAATTTGGGTAAGTGTGAGGACAAGTGGATGTGAGTGTGTGAGTGTGTGCGTGTGCGAGCATGAGAGCGGAGGTAGGTGTGTGAAGGCGTGACAGCGCGTGTGCACGCTCGTTCGCGTGCTGCGTGCGAGATCAGGCACGAGCACAGCCAGGAATGAAGGAATAAAAAGACAATGAGACACAATCCCCGACCTTGGGGAGCTCACAGCCCGGGCTGGGGGCAGACGGGAAACCACTCGCCGAGAATCATGTCGTGAGATAACAGACATTGAATCTGCTGGCGTTTGACTCTGGGGACTGGTCTGTGTTTGGGGAAACATTTCCTGGGAGCCTGGGATGGAAGGTGGGTGGCAACAGCTACAACCGCATCTCCTGGGTTTTGAGCCCTGAGGCAGAGGGGAGCCCCCGTCCTGTGCTCAGCGCTGCCCGCAGGGGCGCTCAGCATCCTCTAACCAGACCACGAGCAGCCAGCCAGCCCGGGTCCCTGAGAGCACCAGGTAAATTAGGATAAACCAGTGAAAAAAGGAGTGGGAGAGGACAGGAAGAGAGAGTCTCAGCGTCATCAGATTGACTCAAGCCAGCAGCATTGCTGTGGCGCCCCTGGTGGCAGACAGGACTCCTCTCACCTTTGCCCTTTCCACTTTGATTTTCAGAAGGAAACTTGGTGCTTAGGGCACTAGCCTTGGCTGGTGTCCAGTGACCCAGTAATTTTTCCGGAAATCTACCTGCAGGTACATGCACACGTGTGTACTAAAACGCACGCAGAAGTGTGTTCATTGCTGTGTTGATTGTGGCAGTGAAGAAAGTGCAATTAATGAAATACCCCTGAGTGAGGGACAGCTAAATATATAGAACACTCATTCTGCGGACTACTCTCCAGTATAGAAAGAGTAAGTCAGGGCAGGGCGTGGTGGCTCACACCTGTAATCCCAGCGTGAGACCAAGGCGGGAGAATTGCTTGAGGCCAGGAGTTTGAGACCAGACTGAGCACAACAAAATAGAAAAATTAGCCAGGCGTGGTGGCACACACCTGTAGTCCCAGCTACTTGGGAGGCTGAGGCAGACTGGTCACTGGAGCCCAGGCGTTTGGGGTTGCTGTGAGCTATGATGACGCCACTGCACTCTAGCACAGGTGACACAGAGATCCTGTCTCAACACAAAACAAAAACAAAAACACCCAGTAAGTCGGACCTGCGTTGCTGATAAGAAAAGCTTTCTAAGATACATTAAGTGACGAGACCAAGGTATAGGACAGTGAGGACAGTGTGACTCCCCTTGCATAGACATACGTAGGATTGTATGTGCACTAACGCTTCTGGGGAGATACACAGGAAACTGTGCCGGACTGATCAGCTCTGGGGCTGGGCAGGTACGGAGTGGATGGATGGGGCACAGTGGGAGACTTGTACTTTTCAATCAAACCCTTCCATGTATATTATGATATGTCTGTTCATATATAAAAAATATTCCTGTATCATTGTGTTTCTATAGACACACATATAAACACACACGTGTGTGTATGAATAAAAACCTAAAGGACTCCTTCTGGCCAAGATTGAGTTAGCAAGGATTAACTTTACCCTCCTACCTGAAACAACTCAGAAAACACTCAAAATACCTACAACAATGAATCCCCAGACGTTGGGCATCAGGTCGTGAAGGACAGTGATCCCCAGGAGGTGGGAAAGAGATGAGTGAGACCTACAATTGCCCAGCTGACTGCCGGAGAAAGTTTCCAGGCCATGGCACAGGAAGAGTTGAGCAAAGAAACAAACAAACTGATCATTGCTAACACCTACGGAGGACTTAAATGTGCCAGGCACTTTTTAAAAGGTGTTTTTACGCATATCAACTTGTTTAATTCTCCCAACAATAACCCTTCGAAGTAGTTTATGTTATTATTGGCATTTCCAGAGAAGGAAACTGAGGCATAAAGAAACAAGGTGAAAGCCAGTAAATGGGGAGCTGAGCTGTGACCGCAGACACCTGGCGTCCAGGAATCCATGTTCTTTCTGTTCTCAGTATATATCACGCATCTGAACCTTATTTTTTGACTCAATTATATGATAAGTGTCTGCTGTGTATATATCCCCTTGTTAGATATTTTTGCTGGAGCCAAGGGAAGAGGTAGAAAATTCTCTACACCCAAACTTCACTTGTTTCCAGTTTTTTGATTACCTTGCTCATAGATGGGGGAAGATCTCCATCTCGTGGTGCAATGGAGGAACTGCAGGCACCTCCTTGGCATTTCCAAGAGTCGTGCTCGCTCACCTGTTGAAACGTTTAAAGTGCCCCCATCCTGCTGAAACTTTTAAACTAGTTTGACCCAGGTTTTAGTCTTGTTTCGTTCACTAATCTACTGTGTGATTTGGGGCAACTTTCCCTATTTAGGCCTCAGTCCCCCCATCTGTAAATAAGTATGCACAATCTACAACCTTAACTTTACTCAAATGCTACTGTTAATTGGCTCGTGGCTCTCTGGAAGCCCCATGCTTGATGCCTCATGTGCATTAAATTGCTTTATCCCCACAGCAACCTCCTGGGGAAATTGCCTTTATTATCCTTATTTTACAGATGAACAAACTGAGGCTCAGAGACATGCAGTGACTTGCTCAGTGTTATTCAGCCTGTAAGGGTTAGAGTGAGGATTTGCAAGTGTGACTGACTTCAGAGCTGTAAACCCCTGTGTAATCTGCCCTCGTCAATCTCACCCCTCCTCACCGTGGAAGTCCATGGTGCCATCACTAAAAACCTTAAAGAGTTTTGAAAACATGCCCAGACCCCACCTCCAAGATTCTGCTATAACTGGGGTGAGGCCCCGGGTGATTAGAGTGTGTGGCTGGGCTGGAAGCCCAGCTGTGGAAGGTACACACAGGTGACCCAAAGTCAAAGTGCAGATTTCAGCTTGAAGCATAAACACACTTTAAAAAAATAATAGACTTTGCTTTTTGAGAAGTTTTAGGTGAACAGAAATTTTAAGCAGAAAGTTCAGAGAATTCCCATATACCCCCTTTCTCGGCCTCAGTTTCCCTCCTTACCAACATCTTGTATTAGTGTGGTAAATTGGGTACACTTGATGAACCAATACTGACGCATTATTAACTAAAGCCCACAGTTTACATTAGGGTTCACTCCTGGTGTTGTACATTCTACGGGACCCGACAAATACTTAACGATACGTACCCACCACTGCAGTGCCACACAGAGCAGTTTCACTGCCCTAAAAATCCCCTGTGCGCCCCATTCACCCCTCCCCACCGGACTCCTGGCAACCCCTCATCCTCCTCCTGTCTCTGTCATTTTGCAAACTTATTTTTAAATTTAATTATTTAAATCTTTGGCACTTAGTTTTGTAAATTTAAAACAACAAAGTTTTAACTTTAATTTTGTCTTAGTCATCATTAGCCATCTTTGATCAGAAGGATGGAAATAAAAAATTTAAATTTAAAATCTGTTCTTTCAAACTCACGGAACTAAGTAAGTACAAAGGAAATTGACACAAAATTTCAAATGCTAATTTTTGTTAACTTTATAGCATTCATACTTTGGAAGTTGTCAGAACAGAAAACTGTGCTCAGACTCTGGGAACGCACTGTATTCAGAAAAGGAGAAAGCGGCCAGTTCCACAGGCCGGGAGCGGCTTCCGTGGGGAGGTAACTACCAACACCTGGCAGGTCGTGGCGGACAGGTTAGTGGCTGGACAGGCGAGAGCCAGGGGATGGCCATTTCTGGCAGAAGAGCCACAGAGGCCACTGAACACCATGTGAAAATTGGGCCTTATCCTGGGGCAATAGGGAGCCATTGAAGGTTCATGAGTAGCAGAGTGACTTGATCTGATTTGTGTGGGGAATGCATGGTAAGACTTGTGGCTAGCAACTGTGGGAAACTGTGGGAGATGTCGCCATGAAATGACAACAGTGTCTGATAGGTAAATCCCTCTCCGCCCTCCAGGCCTTTGCTGATGCTGCCTGTTTGTTCCCCTTGAAACACTACTTGCCACATCACCCCACCCCACCGCAACCCCATCTCGTTCTGGGTGTCTCCTGCTCAGCCTTCAGGCTCTGACTTAGACATCGCTTCCTCAAGGAATTTTTCTCTGCCCCATCACCTTGGTCCTCTTCTGTCATAGCATTTATCACACTGTAATTACATGTTTAATTATCTGTGGTCACAATCAAACTGGGCTCCAGGATGGCTGGGGCCGGACCAGTCTGGAATCACTGGCACCTGACCCAGTGCTGCCTGGTGCTGTGTGTTCCGGAGGAAGAGTGCAGCCGCTGGAGCCAGACAGACCAGGTTCACCACCCTGGGTCCCCCGCTACTAGTCATCTGGGACCTTAAGAAAGTAGTTTAACTGTTTTATTTATTTTTATTTATTTATTTATTTTGAGACAGAGTCTCACTCTGTTGCCCGGGCTAGAGCGTCGTGGCATCAGCCTCGCTCACAGCAACCTCAGACTCCCGGGCTCAAGCGATCCTCCTGCCTCAGCCTCCCAAGTAGCTGGGACTACAGGCATGCGCCACCATGCCCGGCTAATTTTTTCAATATATTTTTAGTTGTCCAGATAATTTCTTTCTATTTGTTTTAATAGAGATGGGGGTCTCGCTCTTGCTCAGGCTGGTCTCGAACTCCTGACCTCAAGCGATCCTCCCGCCTCGGCCTCCCAGAGTGCTAAGTTTAACTGTTTTAAACCTCAGCTTCCTTATCCGAAAATGAAGATAGTAGGATGCAGAGGATAGAACTGTTGAAGGGCACAAATTTGGTAATTCACGTAAAAGCATGCAGACGATACTGTCAAACAGCAAGTGTTGAACAAAATACTAGTGGTGGCGACAGGCAACCGATACATTGCTGTTTAACAAACGAGTTTCTATATCCTTAGTGCCTACGGCCAGGTAAAGTTTATTCACGCATTAAAATTTGTGCCAAACCTGTAAGCAACGATACTCCAGTGACAATGAGCACATTTAGCATCCAGATCTTGGTTTCTGAACACTATTCTCTGCTAAAAACAACAAGGGCTCACTAGAGAAACGGCTGCAGCAGGAAGTAGAAGGGGAGCCCGAAATATCTCACTGTGTCAGAAACCAAGAAAATGCTCAAAGAAGTTGGATTAGTATCCAAAGAACACAGGAGCTGGCTTGAAGAGGCTTCACTGGCCAAATGTGAAGGAAAATTGGCCAGAAAAAATAATGATTATAAAACACAGAATTAAAAGAATCCAGGAGTCCATAGTGAGTCCCATAAAAACAGGGACAGTAGGGAAAGAAAAGCAAGTTCTTCTTTACAGAGTATGCCTGTTAATAAATGTAGAGCTAATAGACGGGGTTGAAAAAAATCACAACTTTGCAAATACCAATATACCCGATTCAGGCAGTGATGCTAAAACCACTGAGGAAAAAGTTGACAGAGGAGGGAATAGTCACATGATCTCAACGGATCACCCTAGGTAGCACTTATTAATCACCAATGGACTTCACTAGAGAAATGGGGTAGACACCACCTATACCAAATGATCAAGCTTTCACAACCCCAATAACGGGACAAACTGACAAATCCCCTGCTGAGGTACAAGGGCAAGTATACATCACCCAGGTGTGCTCTGCCAAAAAATTCAGCCTGAATCTAATCATGGGGCTGAGGGAGGATCAGAGGAATCAAGATTACGGGATATTCCATAAGACACTGGTCTGGACTCATCCAAGTTACCACTGTGGTGAGAGACCTCCCATAAACGGAGGGAAGGGCAGGTCTGAACTAAAGGAGACTGAACAGTCACAACAGCGCAGTGGGCGACTCTTGACTGGCTCCAGGATTTGAAGGGGTGGGTCTTATTTGGGATCAGTTAGGAAATTTTAATATAAACTATTAGTTAATCGTATTGCATCATTATTAAATATCTTGGGCATGAAAATGGTAGCGAGGTCATGGAGAACAAAGCCTCTGTCCTTAAGAGACACGTGAAGTGTATTTAACATAAGCATCTGAAGCTGGGTTTTAAAGGCAACACAAATGAGTCCCGCCCTTCGGGACACGGTTTGCGCGTGCGCACAGCCCTCTATTCGCCAGACTTATTTCGCGCGGCTGGAGAATCAGATCGCGCCCGCGAGGCGGAAATGCACGGCAGCGGGTTCCGGCTACCGCGTCGGCGGCACAGGCGGCGGAATGGAGGAGGTGCCTCACGGTGAGCTCGCGGAGGGCGTGGGTGGCGGGGCTGAAGGCACGCTAGCTGCTCTAACTGTACTTTTGTCTCCGCGCAGACTGTCCAGGGGCCGACAGCGCCCAGGCGGGCCGAGGGGCCTCATGTCAGGGATGCCCCAACCAGCGACTGTGTGCTTCTGGAGCGGGTGCCACTCCGGACCCGGGTGAGGAAAGGGCAAGGCCTGAACGGGAAGTGAAAGGCGCAGGCCCGGAAGGGGCGGGGCGTGGGGAGAAAGGGGACGCAACCTGAAGGATGAGTGACAGGACGGGCTACCAAGAGGGGCGAGGCTTGGGGAAGGCGGGGCGTGGCAAAGTGGGCGGTTGAGGGCGGGGCTTGAGCCCATGAGTGACAGGGGCGAGGCCTATAAAAGGCCTGGAGAGGGGGAAGGACCGGGACCGCGACAGGGATGGAGGATGGAGACTGAAGGATCAGTGACTGGCGCTGAGTCCAAGGGTTCTTAAGAGAGGACGACCGCGGGGCGAAGACAGCAGGGTGGGAGGGAAAAGTCTGCTAGGGTGAGGAGCGGGGCCAGAGGTTTGAGTGACAGTAACAGGCAGCTCTCCGGAGAGGCCGACCGCGGAGAGAACAGGGGATAAGCTTTGACGTCAGGGAGCCCACGCCTTACTCTCGGGCTTAAATCCTGGCTCTGCCTGCTACTTTGGACAAAATTTTCTTCCTTTTGAGGAGCAATTCTCCCATTCATTCAACAGAAATTTGTGTTAATGCCCTCGTAGGCACAGTGCCCTGTGCTGGGGCCACAGCTGTGACTGAGAGAGGTGGTCACTGCCCTAGCGGAGCTTATTGAATAGGGGGACAGAAACGAGACACATTCGGGGGCGGGGAGGACTCTGAGAACCTACTTGGAAGGATCTTGAAAAGCAGGGGGCTGGTGGAAAAATCTTTAAGGGGTTCAGAGAGACTTGGGTTTGTTGCTCGGGTCCACTGCAAACAGTGTGATCTTGAGCAAGCGTCTTGACCTCTCTGAGCCGTTGGTTTTTCATCAAAAATGGAAAGAAAGATAGTTACTTTTGTCAACCCAAATGAGAGACTGAGGCAAGAATCTCGATCAATCAAGGTTATTGTGCTAGAGCTTTAGGGTGCACCAGGGAAACACAAGTCACAGGGCCTGTGCTCTCTGGAGAGGTTTCAGGAGGCTCAATATTTATACATTTCTTTAAAAGGGGAAAAAGCATGGGGGCGGGGGAGAGTAAAGTGGTCAGGCAATCTCTTCTCGTGAGATTTTTAGTTAGCACCCAGTAAAGCTATGCTGCACATAAGGTCAACATTCAAAAAAGGGAGTAAAGGAAGAATTAATTATGCAGATGTCCCAGGGTAGGTGAGGGATGATTGATCTCATCCTGATAAGCTTGTAATCGACATTGTCAGTGTGAAATTTAACAGACCTGAGTTTCCTGGGCAAGGAGTTAGGCTTAGGTTACAGACCTACAGTTACAGTTGAGATATCTTTGTTTATGGAAGGAAATACATCTTGAAATGTTAGGGGCAAGCAAAGAATTTACTTATGAGCAATTTGTGAGGCCTTTTCTAGGGCTCTGGCAAATGTGTAACATTTTGACACAAGGTTGCAAAGTAACGGCTAATAGGAAAAAGATGACGGTGTTGCATCCAGGCTTAACTTTCCCTTTGGCATAACGAGTCTGAGTGGGCCTGAGACTTTCTGTTTTCTTTTACACCTTACAGTGGTGTTTTAGGGATTTGAAATAAGATGAACTATTGAAAGCATAGTCTATGTATAATAGATGAGAGTTTTAATCGACACATACTTATTACATATATGCTATTTGACAGTTTCTCAACCTCAGCACTAGTGACATTTGGGGTCTCATCACTCTGTTGTGGAGGGCTGTCCTGGCATTGTAGGACATTTAGCAGCATTTCTGGCCTCTACCCACTAGATGCCAGTAGCATTCCTTCCTGTGACAATCAAAAATGTCTCCAGACATTGACAGTTGACAGGTGTCCCTGGGGGCTTTTGCCCCAGGTTGAGAACCACTACTATATGCAAAGTTCTCTTCTGAAGCTGGGAATACCTCATCCCTGTGGAGCTTAGTTCTAGTAGGGGAGACAAATGTGCGAACCAATAAATACGACAGGTGTGATAATAGCCTTATTTTCTTCTTAGCACTTATTACTACCATTGACTAAGAAGTATTTCAAGGATCCTCTGAAACTGCCCCAAGGATTTAGCTCCCTCTAGCTCCTCAGAAGAGTAACGTTCACAATTTGATCAGGGATTTGATCACCTGAACTTTGGCTTTCTTTGCAGCCATAGAGGAAATCAAAGAGAAAATGAAGACGGTGAAACACAAGATCTTGGTGTTGTCTGGGAAAGGTGGTGTTGGGAAAAGCACATTCAGTGCCCACCTGGCCCACGGCCTCGCAGAGGATGAAAGCACACAGGTGGGACACGGGGAAAAACGGACGGATGCTCTTTCTGTCTGAGGTGCACGATGGCTTTAGACAGTTGATGCCTTAGATGGAGTTGAATTGGCCTCTTTGGAATCTCGATCCTTGCAGAGAATGAAGAACTGCCTAGCAGTCAGAGAAGCATTTCTTTGGCTTCTCTAGCCAAGAAAATGGATAGCAGGTGTATATGTTTGGTTGCATGCTGATAATTTGTTACATTAAGTTCAGGTGACTTTTTCCTCTTTATTAACCCCTTTCTGCATTTCTCTAAGCTAGGGGCCTGCAGACTATAGCCAGGGGGCCAAGTCCAGCCTATCTGCTATCTTTTTGTGGTCTGGGAGCTAAGAATGGTCCTCACATTTTTAAATTGTTACGGAAGTATCTACATATTATCCTTGATTTTGCCCTCAAAGCCTCAGATATTTGATATTTGGCACTTATATATTGATAAAATGTTTGCTGGTCCTTAACACTGGGCCATTCGTTTCTACCCAAGTACACAGAGGGACATTCAGATGACCCAGTGTTGCTCTCTAGATCTCATCTTTAATGAAAAGTGTAGTGGGCAGCTAAGAACACAGGCTCTGGAGCCAGACAGCCCAGGTTCACGTCCCAGCTCCGTCCATGCCACCGCTGCTGTGACTGTGGGCAGGTTACCAAGCTCACTCTGCCTCAGTTTTCTCATCTGTAAAATGGGATGCAGAGGGCTGAGTGGGACGATGCGTATGAAGCACTTAGCTAAGTACGTGCTCAGTAAACATCCATGACAGCAATCATTGTTCTTATTCATACTTTATCTACTAACTGGAATGTGAAGGGATGATGATAGTTTCTACTTTGGAGATGAGTTTGTCGCCTCCTCAAAGTACAGTGCTAAGCACGTTCAAAATAGACTTGTCAATTCATTGTTCTGTTAGTCAACAGTCTCTTGCCATTCGAGGGTCAAATTTGTCTTGGCTCGTGGGCTGGCCAAGACATCTGTCCTATCAGATGTGCATATGATCCAGAATGATCTTTGCTTTTGGAAGCTGTCAGGAATATGCTTAAGCAGCTCTTGAGACAGCCTTTAATCCAGCCAGTTGCAAGTAACCACTTGTGAGTAGACAACTGTTTACATCTTTCACTTCCATGTGATTATGTTCTGAAGTCCTTGCTGTGCCCATGTCTAGACTTTGCGATATGTAGAAGGAAAGCACACCACTCAGTGTGGAAACACGGCTAGATAAGCTGTATTTGTTTATACTGTGGCAGTTTCAACCATCTCCTGTAGGTTGGAGATGGTGCTCAGGAAGTGGGAGGTTGGGTTTGTTGCAAGTATTGAAGAGGGAAGCAAGAAACAAATTTGGGTCAAGGTAAAAAGTTACTCGGAGGTGCTGCACTTTGGATCTGAGACATTACAGCTTTCAAGATGAACACATGCCCTGTTCTTCAGAAAGTTCTGGAGGGCCATCCCAGACCTGGTTTATCAGAGGGGGAAAGCTGGGTGTTTAGGGGTGGAAGGAATCATCTGAGGCTACACCTAAGTCACCAGCAAAGAGCTGTTCTGGATTTCCTTCTTAGGTTTCTGTTTTGAAAGTTTAGCCTAAGCCATTGTTAACCTTGAGGACCACAGGAAAATGGGGCTTGGTCAGAGCTCAGCCAGACATTCTGCTCTGGTCCTCCTCGTGGAAAGAGCTGGTGTTGAAGTAGGAAGACCTTCGTTTATATCTCAGCTCTGTTCCTCCCTCATTGAACAAGTCACTGGCCCTCTCTGAACCTCAGTTTCCTCTTCTATAAAGTAGAGATAATGATACCCACCTCCTAGGCAGATAGTAAGGGCTGAGTAAACAGTGGCTGACCCTGAGTCTCCGAGTGACCCGACACCCAGGCCCATAAGGTCACACAAGATGGCCTTGGCCAGACTCGGAAGGGCGTCAGTGTTGATGGACTTTGAGATCATTGTTACTACTCTACCTCATGAGAGTCGAGTTGCTCTAGGTCTGGCCTAGTTTCTTTCTGTCTACTCCCCCGTCCTGTTCCTCTACCCTGTTCCCCTCCCAGTCGTGCGTCTTGAGTCTGTGCGTTCAGCTGTGAACTGCTCTGGTCTCTTCTCGTTCCCAGGTTGCTCTCCTGGACATCGACATATGTGGGCCGTCAATTCCCAAGATAATGGGATTGGAGGGCGAACAGGTAATAGCTATGTTACAACACTCTTGAAATCATTCTCTTAAGGCAAACTAAATAGCACTGAGCTGCTAACCCTAAACAAAGAGCTAAGCAGAGCCCGTAAATTTTTATGTGGACTTGATGAGCCCAGCTAAATGTTCAATAGTCCGTCTGACTACAGCAGCTGTGGATTTTGGGGGGTAGGATCATATATAAAGTCTGTCCATACCATTTGAGAAGCGTTGGTTTCGATGCCTTCGTAGAGGGGAAGGGAAACAGCGAGTGAAATGCAGAAGTAAGACACGGAAACTTAGCTCTGGCCGGGAACAGTACACCAGGGTTTGCTACGGGTCTCTACCCTGGAAACAAAGGAATATTTCTGCCCTTGTGGTCTCCCCTGGGGAACTGAGACTGCAGGGTAGGTGAGTGACGTGGGCCGGGGGCAGGGCCCAGCAGTGTGTGCAGTTGCTCTCCTCTAGCTGCAGGTTGGCCCGAAGGCTGCAGGAAAGGATTCCCTCAGGGCAGCACATGGAAGCGGGGCTGGGGGCTAGGGTGTCCAGAGGTTTCAAGACTGGCCTATTCTTTAACTAGTGTCGGCCCATTCTGGCCAGTGAAGCCCCCTGCCCTTGTGGGAGAGGGCAGATGATGGATAACATAAAACTAACCCAGAGTAAGGGCCAGGTGGGCCAGGGAAGGGGGGCTGCTATATGGGAGGGGCCCACTGTGCAGAGAGCAGGGAAGAGCATTGTGGGCTGAGGGGGCAAGTGCCAGGGCCTGATGTGGGGCATCCTCGTGTCCTCGGTGGGGTGGCCAGTGGCACTGGAGGGTGGCCCAAGGCGGATTGGGCCAGGCCTTGCGGGTGCTGCCAAGGTCTTGGGCTTTGCTTCTGAGGGAGCAGGGAAGGGGTGTGGCATCCCCACAGATGAGACCCAGCAGTGGGATCCGCATACTCGATCGCTTACCCCATCAGTAACACGTTTGGTTACGCATGCCCCCAGTGTGGGCGGTAAGTCCCTTACTTTGATCATACGTAAGTATTTTATAGAAGAAGAAAATTTTAAATGATAAGATAAAATTAAAATCAAAGTTCCACTATTTTCCTCTCCTGTACTGTTGGAACATCATGTTTACCCCTCTTTAAGACAAGTGGACTTAGCAAACAAGTATAACTAGGAATGAATAGTTCGTTTGTTTTTTAAAAGTAGAACTTCAGAGTCACAAAGGATCGCATGTTGTGTGATTCCACTTATGTGAAATGTGCAGAGTGGGCAAATCCACAGAGACAGAGAGTGGGTTAGGGGTCACCTGAGGCTGGGGTGGGGGGTAAGGGGGCTTGGGGGTGCTGGCTAAGGATGCAGAGTTTCCTCCCGGAGTCTCAGACATGTTCTAAAATGATTGTGGGGATGGCTGCACACCTCTGTGAACATGCAGAAAGCCACTGAGTTGTATGTCTCCAGTGAGTGACTTGTAAGGTCTGCGTGTCTATCAGTCATATCTCAGTAAAGCTGTTGAGCAAAGGAAGAGTTCATTGAGAAAAATACTTTCGATTTTAGCTCCCATATGTTGCTCTAAAGAAGTGTCATTTCTGAGGCTGAGGTGTAATTGGAAGTTGTTCAGGTCCTAGTTTCATAACAAAGAGGCGGTGCAGAGCTGGGCCTGGGATGCCAATGGACACCTGGAGGGAGGGGTCTGTGTCTTCACGTGGCCCCAGGGAGCGTCCCCTGCCCCCTGGGGCAGCAGCCGAAGCTGACTCAGCTCTCACTAAAGGCAAATCCTTTACTCCCGGCTCCTACAAAAGCACCCTCGTAGCTCCACAGTCACCTGCATGTTCTCATTAACCCCCAACCGATTTCTGTCACTCTTTTAAAATACCTCAGACCCAAAGTTACATTTGAACGAAGGAAACTGCGGTTCCCGGCCCAGATACCCAGGCAGAGTTTCAAAGGCACCCAGCTCGGGGAGCAAAGGGAATTGCGTCGTATGTTCCGTTGCCCACACCCCCAGCTGCTCACACGGTGTTCCCGCGTAAGACCACGGCTGTATTTTATGAAGCCGTCTTCCCCCTTCATACAGCGTGTGCATCAGGTGTGCGCAGGGTGCATAACGTCCACAAATGGTATCGATGCTCGTGTCCTCACAGGTTCACCAGAGCGGCTCCGGCTGGTCCCCAGTGGTGAGTTGTCACCTCTCTGCCGTGTTTCGAGGTAGCGTGCGTGGGTTGTGCGTGCGTGTGTGTGTGTGTGTGTGATGGATTTGTGGTGGGTTGGCGACGTTTTTCTCAGCCCAGCTGTTTGTCACTTCACAAATGTTTATCAAGACACCTGTCAAGGCACAGGGGATGCAGTTAGACCAGGGGTTGCCAAACTGTTTCTGAAAAGGGTAGGACAGTAAATATTTTCAGCTCATAGCTCAAAAATAGTAATATGTAACTGAACGACCACAACCGTGTTCTAAGAAAACTTTATTTACAAAAACAGACAGTGCCCCAGGGGCCGTAGTTTGCCAGCCCCTGGTTCAGACAGTTGAGGAAATGACATTTATTTATTTCAGCTAAGTTCACTGTCATTGCAGCACATGGCCACACAGCACCTCTTTCAGATCCCCCTAATAATGGTACCTTTTTAAAAAAAAAATGACTTGCGGATGCAAAGAATGAATGTACTCGGAGGTCACATGGTAGTCTTGTCCCGAAATGGTTTTTCGGCCTGAGCTCAGGCAAAAGTCGTGGGGAGGCGCCTCGCTGTGTGGTTCTGAGTAAGCGTGACGCGCCCCTCCCGTTCCCTCTCCAGTACGTGGACGAAAACCTGGGCGTGATGTCCGTAGGCTTCCTGCTCGGCAGCCCCGACGACGCTGTTATCTGGAGGGGACCGAAGAAAAATGGTTTGCCACTCTGCTCCTCCTCTTCTCTCACGTTGTTCCAGAGCACGATGGCTCTGGGTTCATCTGTGTCCCGTCCCTTCAGGATGGCAGTGGTGTCGTCCTGCCGGGCTTTGTAGCGTGTTACTTTTAAGCATGTGGTTGCTCCTTTCTTTGCTGGCTGGAGAGATCTAATAGAAATGCCAGTTGCCATTATGTAATTTTGGGTATCCACTGTGAGGCTTTCTCTCCTTAACAGTTATAGGACCCTGAAGTTGTTTTGACTGTGGTTTCATAGTGGTTATTTGTGTGAGGTGACATCAATACCAGCCTGACCCGGTACTGAGACCGACGGTCCTAATGTGACCGTGTCCCTGAGGGCCGGCTTCCTCAGTCTCGGCAGCATGGACATTCGGGCCAGATGGTCTTTGCTGGGGAAGGCGTGGCCTGTGCCCCGCCTGGTGGGGCGTGACAGCATCCCCGCCCTCTACCCGCCTGATGCCAGTAGCACGCCCTAGCCTTAGTCCTTACCCAGAATGTCTCCAGATATGGCTAGATCGCCCCCAGTTGAGAACCACTGGTTTAGCGCATAGACCAAACGCACATAAAGCTCACAGACTGCTTCTGTGAAGAGACTCAAGTACAGAAAAGGAAGGAAAAGCAAGCGTCACCTGCGGATCCCTCTTTCTAGGCATGATCAAGCAGTTCCTCCGCGACGTGGACTGGGGAGAGGTCGACTACCTCATCGTGGACACCCCGCCCGGGACGTCGGACGAGCACCTCTCGGTCGTCCAGTACCTGACCGCGGCTCGCATCGACGGCGCCGTGCTCCTCACCACGCCTCAGGTGAGCGGCTCCCCCAGTGGAGCTGGTCCGGCTGTGCTCTGCGCCCCCCGTGCCCTGCTGTGGCTCCGAGAGCCTGGCCTCGCGGTGGCCCTGCAGAGTGTGTTCCCTGGCTGCACCCACTCGCCTCTGTAGAAACCTCTTGTTACAACGTTGGTCCAGGCATTTGCAGTTGACAAACATTCCACAATTTTTTTTTTTTTTTTTTTTGGTCATCCACAGATTAAACAAAACTGGATCAAAATTGCCTTTTAAACTTTCCCTCAGAAAACCAGGGAAACAACCGGTGCTGTTAGAATTGAGGTCGCCCTGCGTGGTCACGTCCTCCCTGCTGCGCTTGCGAGTCAGGTCCCCCAGCCTGCCGTGCTTTTCCAGTCACGTCCCAGAATGGTTTAGGAAATCTCCCCAGTTTCCAGCAGAACCAGTCTGGGTGTAGACGGGGACCTCGGGATAAGCTGCTGTGGGCCTCTTGGGCCCCTGGAGCTGCCCGGCTCCCCTCTGGACAGTGACAGAGCGGCTGTGCCACCTGGCCGTGGTGAGCCCACACTGAGGGGAGAGAGAGGCACCGTCTCAGGTCAGGGCTGCGATTGCTGTGGGTCTCAGAGGGGCCCGGGAAACAGAGGGACCGTCCTCTTCAGTTATACTTGACTTCCCTTCCAGGTGTTCTCCTCTGCTCCCAAGAAAGCCCAGGGAAGGGGTTTGCTTTCATCAGCAAATGGTTAGGATGACCCACAGTCCTCCCCATCCAGCACTCGCCGGGTGGGCACCGGGGCAGTTACAGGGCCTGGCCCTCCCTGGTGGCCCCTGAGTTTCACTGAGGAACACGGATGCTGGATGTACACACCGTGATGCAGCCAATAAGTGACAGGCACAGCAGCCACAGGAAGGGTCTTGGTGGGGGAGTGCTGTGACTCGTGTCCACCAGAGCACTCTGACGCCCTGCAGAGAGGGGTCGTGGGGCACACAGAGGAGCAGGACACCAGTTGGGCACTGGATGGGAGGGAAGGTGGCCTGGTCCAGGCAGTGGCAGCGGAGAGAAGGTTTTGTCCTTAGGGATGTTTCTGGTGTGTTTTTAAAAAGCCGTTAGGGCCACCCTTACACCTGCAGAACGATCATGAGCAGGTCCCCAAAGACATCACCTAAAAGGAGGAGAGTCTGGTTGGAGTGTGCCCCTCTGGGGCTGGGGCATGTGGGAGCTCTGCACTTGCTGCTCAGTGTTACTGGGGACTTCAGACTCCTTTACAAAGTGAAATCTATTAAAAACCACCACCACCACCAACAACAACAATCTAATTGGCACAACAATGGCATCTCCACATGTATTGGGAGAGAAAGTGGAGTCCCCCTGGGGTTCAAGGCTAGGGACCAAGCTGGGGCTACCTGTCTGTGGGAGGCACAGAGAGCTGTCCGCTTGGTGCACTCTTTGTACACAGCTTCCCTGGAAAAGGGCTTCAGGCTGGGACACCTGCTTTCTCAGAGTCCCTCACGTCCAGCACTGACACAGGCGGTGCCTTTGGGGGCCGTTCCTGACAAAGCAGCAGGATTTATTTGCAGGACTCCAGGCAGAGACCCAGAGACCCGAGGAGGTGAGAGGCGGGTGGCAGTCAGCCCGCTTTCTAGCTAAACACCTCGCTGTACCCCAGCCCGCAAGGGCTGAGTGCCAGGTGTGCGCCGCAGGAAAAGCACAGGCTGGAAGCTGCGAGCCTTTTGGGAGCCCAGGAAGGGCGAAGCCGCAGGTGCTACGGTATCGCGGTACTTGGCAGTCACAAGCCGTAGCAGAGCCTGGGCACACGGAACTGTGATGACACTACAGGGGGGAAATCGCGGGAGTACTGAGCAGGTTCACGTGGTAACCACACTGTCAAATGAGCACTCGGAGTTTAGAAGGGAACTTGAAGTCACTGAAGTTGGGTAATATTCCTTATTCCCTTTTAGCCCATAAAGTTGTTTGTGTTGATAATCTAGATTGGGGGTCAGCAAACTTTTTCTGTAAAAGGCCAGATAGTGGGTATTTTAGGCTCTGTGGACCCCAGTCTCTGTCCTGGCTACGCAGCTGCTGTCGTGGTGAAGCAGCCATGGACTCTACCTGGAGGGATCGGCACAGCTGGTTCCAGCAGAGCTTTGTTTGTAAGATCAGCCGGCCAGGTGTGGACCGCGGGCCGATCCTTGCCCGTCCCTGATGTGCAAAGTCCTGTGTGCTGTGGCTCCATGCAGCACATTACAGGAAGGCGGGGCATGGAGACACGATAAAAGGTCACATCTCTCTAGATTCATTGCTTGCTGTGTGGCTGTTGGAGTTTTTCCTCCAGGGTTTTGTGGGAAATAAATAATGCCTGGGGCGGGCCTGAGCACTCGCAGGCACCAAGCACTTTCTGATCGGAGGGCGCACGGCTCTGTGGCTCTATGACGGTCAGTCCGCCACACTGTGGCCACCCCTCAGCCACATGGACATTCTGTTTCTTATGCTCTGACTTCGGAATAATTGGTCTCTTAACCTTAACAGGAGGTATCGCTGCAGGATGTGCGGAAAGAAATCAACTTCTGCCGCAAGGTGAAGCTGCCCATCATCGGGGTGGTGGAGAACATGAGCGGCTTCATCTGTCCCAACTGCAAGGTGACAGCTCATCGGCCGCCGGACGGTCTAACACGACTCCCTGCCTTAGTGGTTGAGGAAACAATAGGAAAAGTTCTCTGCGCGACTGTTCCTGCTTTCCCTGGCATTTCAGGAAGTGGAATCACAATTACAGTCCTTTACTGCTGACTGTAGGAAAATGCTTTTGGTGTTTAATGTTTTACATTCAAAATGAGACGTTTTTTTAGGTTCTTTATGACAGCAGTCCCCAGCCTTTTTGGCACCAGGGACCATTTACATGGGAAACAGTTTTTCCACAGACTGGGGAAGGGAGGGAGATGGTTTCAGGATGATTCAAGTGTATCATGTTTATCGTGCACTTTATTTCTGTTATTACATCATTATATGTAATGAAATAATCACACAACTCACCATAGGTTGGGAACCTCTGCTTTAGGACGTGGGCCATCCTTGTGATTCCACAACAAAATCACACTTCCTCCCCTTGTCTCGCAGAAAGAATCTCAGATATTCCCTCCCACGACCGGCGGCGCGGCGGCCATGTGCCAGGACCTGAAGTTGCCTCTCCTGGGCAGAGTGCCCCTGGACCCTCACATAGGTGGGCGACCCCCCCGTTGCTGAGCCGGGGCCTTTACTCCCTGACCAGCCCCACAGGCACAGAGGGACGACGGGGCATTGCAGCCAGATCCTCACCTCCAGCGTGGGGAGAAGCCGTGAGCCACGCAGGCAGGGGCCGTGGGAGCACGCGAGCCTCAGAGCAGGGGTGGCCTCTCCCCACAGGCTCCTTCCCTCTGTTTCCCCGTCCCGTGGGGCAACACGATAGGGGAGTTGAGGGAACGGCCAGGACAGGGTGGGCCTCCTGGGGTCCACTCGAGGTGGGCACGCGGCTGTGGACAGTGCACGGGGGCAGGGGGGCGGGTGGAGCAAGTGACTAGGGGCCGGCAGAGCGGACAGGAGAAAGTGAGAACAGTTAACAGTGGCCCTAGGACAGCTGTGTGCACGTGGGACGGGGCTGGCGCGTTAATCAAGTAACGTTTGTACGTGGCTGGTGAAGGCCAGCAGACCCACTGAGGCCCGTGGGGATGACCTGGAGGTTAAAATGACACGTGGAGAAAGCACAAGGCAGAGCGTGTGTATCATATGTTCCCACTGGCATTTTAAGTGTGTGTGTGTGTGTGTGCGCGCGCGCGCGCGCATGTGTGCATACGTACGTGACATTTGTGTGTAGTATTTCTGGAAAGACACCTAAACACTGGTAGTCTTTTGTGGCTTTGCTTTTCCCAGACAGCCTTCTGTATCCATACTTTTTCTGTAACCATGTGCATTCATTATCTTTTTACCCAAAGAACTAGTTAATCTCTTAAAGTGCAGACTCCTGGGCCCACCCGAGCTGCCGAATCCATCCTCTGTGGGGCCTGGAACCTGCATTTCCTGCCCCTCTTCCTCCCCCCCCAGGATTCAGCTGCACCGCAGTGTAGCTTGGTGGGGGGGTGCCACGGTCCTGGGGACCCGGTGTTCTCCCCGAGCTGTGTTCTTCATCGTGAGTGAGGCACATCAGGATGGGAAGACCATCCCCTGCTCAGACCGGGCCCTGGGACCGTGTTGCCACTGTGCTGTCCTCAGGGACCAAATTGTCTTTCCTTTCTTTCTTTAAGGGAAGAGCTGTGACAAAGGCCAGTCCTTTCTGGTTGAAGCCCCAGACTCACCAGCCACCCTCGCCTACAGGAGCATAATTCAGAGTAAGTGTGAGAGCGAGTCAGGTGAGCGCAGACGCCTGCGGGGCTGGGAAGGAGCTGAAAGGAGTGAAGCTGGCCGGCTGTGGGAAGGACAGTCTTCCGTTTAGAATCAGGAATGGCCACTGCCACCAGCCAGGTCGGGTGGGGACAGCGGGGTGGTGGGGCCTGCCACAAAGCCAGGAGTCTGAGAGAAATCGCCCCTTGTGTCAGTGTTGTGAACTAATTCATGGTTTGAAAAACATGGCGAGGGTAAAATTTATGGCATCGGAAATATATCTCAAAGTTATTAAAAAATTGATTTAAAAAACAGAAACCACAGTGAGCCAAACCAAACCCAATCGCAGGTCAGATTCAGCCGACAGGCAGCCATGGGGGTCTTGGATTTAAGGCAGAGGTGTCAGTAGTTAAAGCTTCAGCCTCTTAGTTTGTGTGTGGGTTTTTATTTGCCTAGAAAAATGGAGTTAAGGGCAAGTAACAGCATTGCCCAAATCCTCCATCTGTAGACGGGGCCGACGTTAGGCATCTGGCCATTGCTTGTCACCACGGTGGGCAGGGTGAGGCATTTGGGTCACGGTGGAAGACTCAGGGCATCACAAACAAGGCTTTGTATGGAATTAGGCCGTCAGGGGAGCCCACCCCAGTCGAGAGGCAGCTGACCTCGGCATGCGGCAGGGCTGCCTCGGGGCCGGACGAGCCACCCGTGCTCTGCGCCTCTCGTCTTGTTTTCCAGGAATCCAAGAGTTTTGTAACCTCCATCAGTCAAAAGAAGAGAACCTCATCAGTTCCTGAGACAAGAGGCTGCTGGGAGCCCCAGCAGTTCCTGAGCTGGCAGGTGGCAGCGTGCAGGCAGGCCTGGCCACCTCGGGGACAGGTAGGGGACGCAGGCAGCAAGGCCCCAGACGCTGGTGTGGTTTGAAGTCACTTTCTCAGAGACACTTTAATCATCTAATGTTTGTACACTTTTCCTTAGAACATATGTAAAGGGCATTTTTTTTCAAACGTGCCATTTTAAAAATAAAAACGCCTCCTCGAACCTTTCCTCCAGGCTTGGTTCACGTAGAAACAAACAGCTGTGGGACCGTGGCACTCTGCTCTGTTGGAAGCTCGCTCGATCATGAAAAGTCCCATTTAAGCCATTTCTGCTGAGGAAAGAACCAAAGGAATGAATGTGTGGCCTCGCTCAGGACACACAGTCACGTGTTCAAATGGCACAGTCCAGCCAGTCCCTCAGATGGGGACATCTAAACAGGGACAGAGCACGTGGGGTGTGTCCTGAGATCAGTGCACGTGATGCAGCCGGGTACAGTCGAAAACCCTTAAAGCCCTTAAATCACCCACCTAAGACAATTTTGTGATCTGCGTATATACCCGGTACAGTACTGTATGTACAGTATATTCTAGTAATTTCCAGTGTATGCTACAAAACAATTTTCAGGTTTTTTTAATTACATAAAAAAGAGATATAAACTCTAGAATCATCCTCATTGCCATGAGATACTCACTCTGTGTCTGAGAAACACAGGACTCAGGCCAGCTTAGGGGAGAGTAAACTCCTGTTTTCCATCCATGCTGGGGCATAGTGGAAGGGTGGGCAGGTCCCCCTGCTCTTCCCCTCCTGCCCCTGCATGTGAGGAAGGTAGAGTCCCCTCTGGAGACCCATGAGGCTGCAAAGCCCCAGGGCAGGCCCAGCGCCCAGTCTGGTTCCTGCCTGGCTGGGTCCCTGGTCACCTCAGGGGGCGGGGAAAGCCCACCCAGCCCTCAGCCCCCCTGTGCCCTGAGAGCTGCACTTTCCCCAAGCTCCCTGGCTCTCCAGACTCACCTAACGCTGGTGAATCTCCTCAAGGCCAGGCTTCTGGAAGTCACCTGGGCAAACCTGCAAGGGGAAAAGTCACCCGTGGCTTTCTGACCTGACACTCGAGTGGGCTGACCTTGCTGACTCGAAGCCAGACAAAACCTGCAGACCTGGTCGCTTGATGTCGTGGCATAAAGCGGCACTGTCCAAATGTAAGATCATTTGAGGACGAGTCTGGTCAAATTTAAAAGTCATCTAGTTGTAACTTCTAGAAATAGCTAAGTTTAAAAACAAAGCACTTGATTCTTTCCTTATTTCTATAGTTTAAAAAAAAAATCACTCAAAACTAACAATGGCAGTCACAAAGGACAAATACTGTCTGCACTTATAGGAGGTTCCTGGAATAGTCAAACCCGTAGACACAAAGTATTAGGTTATTAAGTATGGAATGTCCGATTTCCTTAAGTATTAAGTGTGACAGTTGATATCTTTAACATTTCACTTTGACACTTCTTGGGTTTTTTTGTGTTTTTTTGTTTGTTTTTATTTTGAAGGTATATCCTTATTTTTTCAAACGCACGGTTTGGCTTGTGATTATCTTTCAAATTTTCTTTTAGAGCAATTTTTGTGAAAGAATGGATAAGTCAAAAATTTATGTTAGTTTTGAATATGAGTTTCATTGTGGAACCAGTGCAGCACAGACAACTCAAAATATCAACTAAGAGTTTAAGAAGGATAAGGCTAATGAAGGCACAGTAATGTCAATAGTTTGAGAAGTTCCATTCTGGTGATTTCAATCTTGAAAATGAGCCATGTGGGTGACCTGAGACCAAGGTGGATAATGATGAGCTGAAAGCTGTAGTGGAAGAGAACCCATCTCAACCTATGCATGAATTAGCAGCGAGGTTTGACGTTACTATTCCAACAATATTGGACCATTTGAAACAAATGGGAAAGGTAAAGAAGCTGCATAGATGGTTCTGCATGAATTAAACGAGTGTCAGAAGAGGAATCATCTCAAAGCTTGCCTTTCTTTGCTGTCACAACATAAAGGCAAACCATTTTGTATTGTTACATGTGATAAAAAATGGATTCTTTTTGCCAGTCGCAAGCATTCAGCACAGTGGTTGGATAAAGATGAAGTGCCGAAACACAGTCTAAAACTGAATATTCATTTAAAAAAATCTATTGGTGTCCGTTTGGTGGTCCAGTGCCGGTATTATCCACTACAGCTTCATGAAACCTGGTAAATCCATTACAACAGATGTCTGCTGCAACCAGTTGGATGAAATGATGAGGATGCTTGTGATTAAGCAGCCAAGATTGGTCAATAGAGACAGGCCAATCCTCTTGTAAGACCACATGTTGCAAAAAACGCTGCTCAAAGTATAAGGGCTGGACTTGGAAACTCTCTGTCATCCACCCTGTTCACCAGACCTTGCACTAACTGACTTCCACTTCTTCAAGGCTTTGGACCACTTCTTTTTTTTTTTTTTTTTTGAGACAGAGTCTCACTTTGTTGCCCGGGCTAGAGTGAGTGCCGTGGAGTCAGCCTAGCTCACAGCAACCTCAAACTCCTGGGCTTAAGCAATCCTACCGCCTCAGCCTCCCAGGTAGCTGGGACTACAGGCATGCACCACCATGTCCGGCTAATTTTTTCTATATATATTTTAGTTGGCCAGATAATTTTTTTCTATTTTTAGTAGAGATGGGGTCTCGCTCTTGCTCAGGCTGCTCTCCAACTCCTGACCTTGAGCGATCCTCCTGCCTCGGCCTCCCAGAGTGCTAGGATTACAGGCGTGAGCCACCGCGCCCGGCCCTGGACCACTTCTTGCAAGGAAAAATAGTCAATTCTCAACAAGCTGTGGAAAACACCTTTTATGATTTCATCGCCACTCACTCTCCAGGCTTCTTCGCTGCTGGCATAAACAAGTTACTGTTAAGATGGCAAAACTGTGTCTATAGTTCAGGTGCATTTTGATTAATTGTACTGTTTCTCATTTGAGATATAATAAACTAACCTGATCGGAAACTGGACATTTCATATTTAGTGACCTAATAGAATGGAGGTTGCCAGGGGCTGGGGGAGGGGAGAACAGGGGGTTAATGTTTAATGGGTACAGAGCTTCAATTTGGGAAGACAGAAAAATTCTGGACATGGATGATGGTGATGGTTGTATGACAATGGGAATGTGCTTAATGCTATGAACAGCATACTTTAAAATGGTTAAAGTGGTAAATTTTATCTATCTTTTACTACAATTAAAAGAACAAAACCACAGCAGCCTGTAATGTAAAAACAGTACAAACTGCAGTTGCCAACAGGCCACCTGCACTTGGAGCATCTGGAGGGGCGTGGTCCAAGAGCTGGACCTCAGTGACGCACCGTCTGGAATACCGTCTGGGACAGGAAACTGGCCGTGACTTTGCTGAGGTCGCTCTCTCCTCCCATCTTACAGAGGATGTAGCCATACAGGTTCGCAGCTTGGAGAGAAATCCCGGCGATGACCAGGGCCTGCACTCAGACAAAGAAGGTCACTTTCTAGAGCGTTTATAGAAATGTTCCTCCCAAACCAAGAGACTGGCTCTGGCCTACGCCTAATGACAGTGACAGCCGGCCTTCACTGGGCACTTACAAACGCTTGTGGACACCGCTGAGTCATCAGCAACCCAGGAGGCTGCTGCCGTCATCATCCCATTTTACAGCGGGGGAAACCGAAGCGCAGAAAAACAAAAGCTGCCCCAGGTCACAAAGCCAGAGTGTGCTCGAGCCAGGGTCCAAACTCCAGAGCCCACGCTCCTGATCACAGTGCCGTCTGACTCTCTAGGGATGTTCTGTGTTCTCACCGAGTGGACTGGAGCAGGGTGATGAACTGTGATACCTCCGGAATAAAATTTCAGAACTCAGAGGCTAACTTATTCCTATCTGGAGGAGCTTCCCGTCCAAGGTAGAATGTCATATTCTTTTCTAAACTCTTATCAGCATTACTCATAAGAACCAAAAGGGAGAAACAACCAAATGACCATCGGCTGACAACAGATGAATAAAATGTGGCCTCTTCACAGAAGGGACATTACTCAGCAGTACGTGAAAAGGAGTGAGGGGCTGATTCGTGCCCCAACACGGATGCAGCTCGAAACGTGCTGAGCGAGAGAAGCCGGTCGCAGAGACCACAGAGGATATGATTCCACTTACATCTGTAGAGCCAGAAAGATTAGTGGGTGCCACGTGTTGGGGACAGGGAACAGGGACAGGGATGACAGCTAAAGGGTGCAGACTTTGTTTTATGGGTGATGGCTGCACACCTGGACCACACAAGAAGCCGCTGAACTGTACACATTCAGTGGACAGATCATATGGGATGCCAGTTGCATCTCGATAAAGCCGTTACCACTGACCCATCAATCAATAATAAATAACGACCAAAGCGCCTCCCGCCTTACCAGCCACTTCAGCTTCAGGGAGAACAGGGTGCTGAAGAAGAAGACGATCCAGATCACGGGGCAGATGATGAGGCCGAGCCAGAAGATCCGCGCCTCAGCTTCTGTGGCCGCGATGGCGTTTGGAGAGACCTGTGGCAGGAAAGCCATTGCATTTTCAAAACGAGCAGGAGCGGCTGCCGGCGAGCACGCTCCCACTGTCACGTGCCTGGCCTGTGCTCTCGCTGCACGCGCGTTTCAGCGGAGCTCCGGGGGCAGGGGGTTTGGGCGGCAGTCAGCTGTGCACGACACCGAGAGATTACCTTCCTGGCTTCAAACACCCAGTGGCTCCTCCCATCCTCGTCTATCTGGTTCCACCACCGGAGGCCCACCATGAGTCTGCCCGTCACGTTCTAGGGACAACGGACAGAGTGACTACAGGCGGGCCCTAGGCAAAGAGTCGTCATCACTGTGTTGACAAGTGAAGTAAAAGTCACCAATTCATGTCACATTTGTACTGGGAGCAGGACGAAAAGGGCCTTGAGCTGCAGCGGTTTCTCTAATTAGTTTTCGGGGCTTCTTTTTTTAACTAAGCTTACTTTACAACGTGACAGACTCTCCTCCCCCCAAATGTATGTATTTTTATATTCGTATTATATGTTTTCAATACATTATGTATATATTATATGTAAATTTTGCCAAAAAATCCAAAGCCGTATGGGGTTGTCACTTTCTTCATATACACATGTGCAATGGTGGCAGTTGACACCTGGAAGCATTTATTAAACACCAAACAATGTATTTCTTTCCCCTCGAATTGGAAGGGACACTGGTTAGCATACTGAAGTATGTCTCGGCATTCTGAACCCAAACACCTCTTGGTCCCACACGCACTGGGAACATCGCCCTCTGGACACAAGCGTTTCGGGAGCAGTGACATCCTGGGAGGGGGCCTCACCTTCACAGACCAGAAGTCCAAGGACAGGAGGAGAAGCACAGTGACAAAGCAGCCCACAAAGCTCCTGCTGAACCAGTCGCAGCACATGTAGGTGACGATGGCGCTCACCCGGAAAAACAGGTGGAAAAAGGTGGCCAAGGGGTGCCTAGGAAAGAACCCAGAGGGTGCCCTCACTCCAAGCGCTAAAAGGACAGTCGTTGAACGTCACCCACCTTTCAGACCTGCCTGGGGCTGTCAGCATTGCTCTACAGAATGTTCTCCCCGTCCATTTCAAGCTGAAACCTTTTTCTCCCCCTCGAAGAATCCAGTACTTTCCCCTAACTAGACTCCTAATATCACGCCCCCTCTTCGAAACACAGTCACATATGAAGTAAATGTGACAGTGATCACTGCCTTCCCTCCTAGCAGCGACAAGGACCAGTTCCCTAAAGGTAAAGGTTGGGTTTTCCCGCTAGTCACTGAGCACCGAGCTCACGTGCAGCCCACGGGGCAGCCGTCCCATGTCGTCGGGGAATGGGTGGGAAATGACTGTGACTCGTGAATCAGTGGTGCATTTGGATGTTGACATCTAACCTGCGGGAAGACGGCTCCTGTTCACTGTGCCTTTCGACACAGACCTGGTCAGAAGGAAGACAGCCCGCCAAGGGGAACATGCTCATCCTACCTCGGACGCTTTTTTTGTTTCCTTAGTGAGTCTGAGAGAAGAGCTAGGACCCTTTTCGTTTAAAGGGTCACTGAAGTCTCTGGAGCAGATAAGTATTTACGGGGGTCAGGCAGGGGGCACACAGGCCAGACAGAAGACACCCAGGGCTTTCTGTTTCTGGCCGTGGTATCCCAATTTTGGTAGTGCACACAAGGAGAGAGCAACACTCAGCTACAATCAAGCAAACAACAGTGTCAGCCCCGTGGTGGACGGTGGTGAAAACAGCAGCTCAGTGCTGGGGAGGCGACTGTCGTCAGACCAGGCAACTGTGCAAACCAGACCCAGCACTGCCGGATCCTAGATCTTCGCAAGAAGCCGAAAATCCAGACTCGCAATGGGAAATCTTGATTTTTAAATGATGGCAACTAATTATTTTAATAAAATATCACAGGCTGTTGTTTCTCACTGGCCTGCGTGCTGTCAGCCGGCCACCCCTGGGTTAGAGTTGCCAAATACCGTGGGCTTCTGCGAATGAAGGCAGGATGGGGTGGGGAGAGGGGCCCAGGACGGAGCTGCCGGAGAAGGAACCTGTGTGTTCTCCCCAAGAAGAAACACGGTCTGAGTAAGCAAACCATAGGCGCCTATAAAATAGTGGGGATTCGGCTGCCCAAGGGAACATTAAGATTCAGAAGCAGAATTCATAGTGACTTTTGCACTTACTCCTGGGGTTCCAAAGGAAGAGTTTTCACCAGAACAGTTCTCACCTGTGCATTTCAGACAAGGTGGCCTGGGTGAAAACCATCCCCGGAAGTGCACCAGCATTTAATAATCAGACATGGGCATGCAGAACTTCAAAATAGCTTGGGATGTTCCAGAAGATAAGACTCTTGGGAGTCTCTCATACCTTTTTCCCCTTAAACCTCATTGAGAATTTGTCAACTAACTGAATACAATTTTGCCCCTTGCCCCTGAAGGTAAGAGAATATTCTTATGACTGAAAGTTCTTCAAGGGCTCAGCCCCTGTTTAAGATGCTTTTTGTATCCCTAATAGCACCTGGCATTTTAGATTCTTGGCAGGCACATCTGTTGTGTTGAATCTTGTAATCGGTTCAGTTAGGATCACTGGAAACATCTGTCTTCTGTGTAGAACAACACTGACGTAAAAAATACACATATAGCTTTTAAAAGAGGTCAGAGCATGATGTAAGTGTGCGCTGATCCAGGTAAAACCTGGAAGCGAATGTGTTCAAATAAATTCCCTGCTCACCTACCTCTTTTCTATTTTGTGTCTGGTTTTCCTGAAATAAAATGCAGGAAAAATTCCAATTATTGGACGCCTCCACTTAGCTGAGTCCTGATTAACTGAACGGAAGGTATTAGTATTATTATTATTCTGACAAAGCCCAATTTGGATAGGATGCCTGTCGCACTTTAAAATGTTGCCTCGGTCCTGTCTCACGCAGGTTGCTTTTGGCTCCTTCCGAGTCCCCACCTGGTCCACATCTGGAGCTTGCCAGCCTGTGCCCAGCTCATGCCAACGTGGTCTCAGAGCATTTTCTCCTTTTGAGAGTTTTGAAGGCCATGGCTCACACCCATCTACTCTTCCCCGCCATGGGGTCCGCTGTCCTGCAGCCACCTTGGCAGCACAGAGCACACACCCCCACCACCAATGCCCAGCCTGGGAGGCTGCCCCGTGAGAGGCAAGCAGCACAGTGGTCACAGCCACAGGCTACATGAGCCTGGGCGCTAGACCACCAGGGTTCCAATCCGGGCTCCAAGCTCTGAGTAGCTCTCTGGCCTCCCCTAAGCTACATAACCCCGTGATGCCTCAGTCTCCTCTTCCACAAAATGGGGGTAACAACAAGAACCACTTCCTAGGACAGTGAAAAGATGGCGTGAGGGTGGCACGTGTAGAGCACTGGAAACACACGCCGTGCTCAGTCGTGGGCGACAGCCGTCACCATCTCAGCCCTCAGTGTGGTGCCAAACAGTCCCACCACTAAGAGCCAAACTGTAAAATTCCCCCTACAACCACAACTTTCTCTCTTTCACTCCTGAGGGGCCTACTTTTCATCTTGCGGGGATCCCCCAAGACTCCTGATCCCCCAGTATTCCCCAGAACGACCCTTCACCATGCTCCACTTTAACAGGTGGCGTCTCCTGCTCAGTGCCCAACTCCTGCCCCCACGCCCCCACCCCACCCCGCCAGCCAGGAGAAGGGAGAGAAAATGACACGATGTTGAAAGGGGCACATGGACTCGCTCCAAGTGTCAAGGTGGGGAGATTCTCAATGGGCTTTTGTTCAGCTTTCCTCTGTGTATCCATTTGCACAGTTCTGGCCCCAGAACACCCACTGTCTTCCTCCTCCCTGAAGGGAAGCACAGTAAGTTCTCAGCCTGCAACGTGCATGAAAGTCACCCAGGGACATCTTATGCTGTGCACGGGACGCAAGGATTACAGATTGGGGTGGGACCTGGACATGAACTGCACAAAGGAAAACCATGGGTCCACACCCGGCCCAGCAAACTACAACCCAAGGGCCAAGTCCGGCCCGTGGCCTGTTCTGTAAGTACAGCTTCAGTGGACACGGCCACACCCACTCACTGGCCTGCAAAGCCGAAAATATTTACCCAGCAAGCGTGCCAACTCCCGCTCCAGACCCGCAAGAATGATCTGGTGATGAAATTAGGCACCAGTCACTCAAAACAAACCCAAATGCAACAACCCCCCCACCTGCTCTCATCCCCCCCAAAAAATCTACTTTCGAAAGCTGTGGGGTGCTTGCTGCCTGCCCAGCAGAACCAAAGGATGGTGCTGGAAGTTGGGACCGTGCACTATGACAAGTGAGCTTTACTTGATATACACTACATCTTAATTAAAATTTTCCTGTTCAAAGCCACTTACCAAAGACAAATCTTTGCAAGTCACTCTCAAAATCTTACATGTGACATAATCCAGCAATCACACTCCTCCGTATTTACCCAAATGAGATGAAAACTCAGGTCCACAGCCAGGAGCAGTGGCTCATGCCTGTAATCCCAGCACTTTGGGAGGCTGAGGCAGGAGGATCGCTTGAGCCCAGGAGTCTGAGGTTGCTGTGAGCTGTGATGACGCCACGGCACTCTACCCGGGCAACAGAGCGAGATGCTGTCTCAAAAAAAAAAAAAAAAAACAAAAAAAAAAACCCCATTTGTCTGCACAAAAAGCAACATACAAATGTTTACAGCAGCTTTACTCATAATCACCAAACCTCAGAAGCAACTAAGATGTCCTTCGATAGGGGAGAGGATAAACTGTGGCAGCTCTAGACTAGGGACCGTCATTCAGCGCTACAAAGGAATGAGCTATCAAGCCACGCAAAGGCCTGCAGGAACCCTAAACACATATCGCTTAGTGAGAGAAGCCAATCCGAAAAGGCTGCCTACTGGCCGATTCCAGCTATCCAACCTTCTGGAAAAGGCCAAAGCATGGGGACAGTACAAAGATCAGTGGTTGCCAGGGGCTGCAGGGTGGTGCAGGGAGGGACGAACAGGTGGGGCACAGGGGATTTTTCAGGCAGTGGAACTGCTCTGTGTGATACTGTCATGGTGGATGCATGTTATCGTGTGTCGGTCCACATTCGTAGAATATACTACACCAAGAATGAGCCCTCATGTAAACTGTGGACTTTGGCTCTTCGGTTGCAACAAACGGACCACACTAATGCAAGATGTGAAGGGGATCCGAGGGAGAGAAGGGGAATATACGGGAATCCTCTGTACTTTCTCCTCAATTTCTCTGTAAACTTCAAACTGCTCTAAAAAAATAGATCCCAAATTGTCAAGGGACACAGGCAGGGGTGTCCGTCTAGACAGTCAGTCGGGGAGGGTGCGGCGTCCAGAGGCACATTCGTCACCTTTCCACGACCGCTAACGCAGGTTTCCCTTGGCAGGGAGGCAGGAGAGGGGGGGCTGATTCATCCTAAATTCAGCAGTGATCTAGCAAAATTTTTAAAAATTGCCTTTTATTTGTTTAAATGACTTTGAAAACTGCACTCTGGTTTTTAAGACCATGTCCAGCTTGAATTCAAACATCGTATTTTAAATTTCCTGTCATCTTTCACACATTCTGGAAGCTTCCTGTCAGTATGGCAAAGGTCTGCAGAAAGGCATTACCCATGGTCCCCAACCTCTGGGGCCGTGGCCGGGTACCGGTCCGTGGCCTGTTAGGAAATGGGCCACCCATCACCACCAGCCCCAGCACACCCACGACACCCTATCCATCCCCCACCCCCAGTCAGTGGAAAAATTGTCTTCCATGACACCGGTCCCTGGTGCCAAAAGGTTGGAGACCACTGATTATTCTTCCCTCTTGGTTTTCTTTGCTGCTAAATAGAAAGCATCTGAGATGACATCTAGAATTTGCTTCAGAATAATCCGGGGGTGGGGAGTGGATGGACGGGGGCGAAGATGCCACGGGCCGGCGTGGGCTGATGCTGACTGGAGCAATGGAAAGGTCAGGTTCATGGTTCTCTGTACTTTTATGTAAATTTGAACTAAAAAGTAGAAAAAGAAAGCAATCAGCAGAAGCAGCCTCGACTTTGGATGGAGACAAGACGCCTTTCAGAATAAACCAAGCCCACGGTTGATATTCTGGGTGCTAGGTGGCCCATCTGTGCTAAAAAAACCAAAAAACAAAAAAATTCAGACCTAAAAATCCCCAATTGAGTAATTGGCCATCACAGCTGGATGCAAGAGGAAAATTCCAGAAAGCAGTTTCCTTTCTTCTGGGCTTGCCAGCTCCTCTGCCAAAAAAAAAAAAAAAGTGAGGGGGCACCCTCGGTGGAGCCCACATGCCCAACCCTGCCCCGCCAGGCCAGTGTCATCCAGCGAGTCCAGATCCACGTGCCGGCCCCGTCCTTGCCGGGCACACAGCCCTGGGCAAGGTGCTAAACCACGCTGAGCCGCACGTGGAAAACGGGAGAAACCATTCACCTCGGACGCCTGAGGCTGCCGGGAGATAAAATTCCCACCGTGCCAGGTCAGGGGGAGACCTTAAATGACTGTGGCTACTGTCACTCTACTGATTACTTGCCTCATTAGTCATCAAGACTTTTGGGAACAGAAGAAAGAGAAAAGCCCTTGACCAGGGATGCTCTTTTTGGGTGTCCTCTGTTAGACGGGTGTTTTTCCCCCATTGTTAAAAACGAGTGCTGTGTTGCTATTTATGTCTTCAGCCCCGACACCCACGTATGCTCAGGTGGCTTCTCTGACAGTGGTGCACCACTAGGAAGGTGCTGGGTGCAGGGGGACCCCCAAGTGCTGGGGGAGACAGCTAAGATGGCATTTGCCCAGAAGAAATACATCCTGTCACTTCACCCACTATCTCCTCCACGTACCCTGGGCGCTTGTTAGCAGGACCCCCGGCTCCACCCCAGACCATTTTAACAAGACCCCCAGGTGATCTGTGACAACTGAAGAGCCTCCCCTATCCCATTCTCAAGATGAACTCAGTTTGAGGACCAGAGCAGAAAGGACTTCAGGAAGCCAAGCCCGGAAGAGCAAAGATCCCTAGAAACACTTCAGGAGCCCCGAGGGGTCCGCACGAACCCAGGGGGTGAACGGTCTGCGCTGAATGTTTTTTTCTTCTCTAAAATGGCCCAGACGCAACATCAGCTCCATTTCCCTTCCCAATTCTGGCTTCTCGCTTCCAACAGCAGCAACATCCTCCTAACTCCCCTGACGGCGGGGCGTGGGACGAGGTTTTCAGACTGCTCGGGTGTCAGTCGAGGCTGATGCCCAGGTGCCCGTAGATTCCACTCAAAGGTCAGCACATTAAGAGGTTTGCGTGTGGAAGTGAATAAAAGAACAGACTTCCCTCTGGTCGCCACAGTTTTTCCCTCTTGTTTCTGTTCTTTATTTCTTTTTAAAGAGACCTCCCGACTTTAGAGGCTGGGTGTGCTGAGCATCAGAAGGGAAGAACGAGCCCACGGGGACAAGTCAGGGCCCCTGGCTGCTCGGCCCAGGCTGGCCCGTGTGCCGATCCTCGTCCCCCCACGCCCCACCCCGGGGGCTGCAGAGGAACCAGCACCCAGGCAGACCCGCCTGGCACCAGCACAGCCCGGCTACAGCCTGTCATCCACTCCCTGACGCTGCTGGACTCGTGGACCACATCCTTTTAGCAAAAGCTCCAGAGTTTTCCAAAGAAAGGGGGACCCAAAAGGACTGAAGACAGGCATCCAAACAAAAACTCGTACACAGTGCTCACAGCAGCATTTGGTCACAACTGCCAAAAGGTGGAATAACTCCAAATGTCTATCAACCGGTGGATGGAGAAACACGACGTGGTCTGTCCCTACAACAGGGTATTCATTCATCTATAAAAACATGACATTCTGACACGCGCACTGATTGGACAAACCTGAAAACCATGAAGCTATGTGACAGAATCCAGGCACAGAAGGATGGCTACTATACGATTCCATTTACATGAGGTACCTGGAGTAGCCAAAGTCACAGAAAGTAGAAGACAGATCACCAAGGACTCAGGCAGGCGATCGCGGGGAGTTAGTGTTTCATGGGGACAGATGACAGAGTCTCAGATGGACAAGATAAAAAAGTTCTGGAGACGGACGGTGGTGACGGTGGCACAGTATGAATGTACTTAATGCCCCTGAACTGTCCACTTGAAAATGGTGAAAATGGCAAATTTTATGTTATGCATATTTGGCCACAATAAAAACACAAAGGCACAAAGCACTGATACATACTACAGCGTGGACGAGCCTTGAAGACACTGTGCTACGTGAAAAAGGCAGGACACGGAGGTCAAACGTCATAATGACCCCATTTCTATGAAACGTCCAGAATGGGCAAATCGGTGGAGACAGAGAGCAGGTTGGTGGGCGCTCAGGGCTGGGGGAGAAGGGAGAGTGACTGCCTGGTGGGTGCAGAGCTTCCTTTGGGGGTGACGGAAATGTTCTGGAATTAGACAGTGGTGAAAGTTGCACGACACTGTGAATGTCCTAAATGCCACTGAACTGTGCACTTATTAAAACAGTTGATTTTATGTCACATATATTTACAGTTTTTACAAAGAAGGGAAGAGAGCAATGGGAGAAGGAAAGGCCCTGACTTCAATTGCTTTCCTTAAGAAGGTGGCAGTAGGGCAGGTGACAGTGAGTAGAGGGCCCAAGGGACAAGTTCAGACCCAGCTACACCACCGAGGACCCGTGTGACCCTGGGCAAGTGATTTAGCCTCTCTGTGGCCCAGTTTCCTCATCTGTAAAGTGGAATGATCCGAGTCGGAGCTGCTGTGCTGCACAACCCCAAGGGGCGCCAATCAACCGCAGTCCATGTGCATTGCCGTACACAGCACGCCAACCTCATGGCGCTTCTGGGTAATCACAAGAGAGTATCAACGCACGGTGACAGCTCAGGACCCCGCCTGGTGGGCAGGCAGTGTTCAGTGACATCACGATGCATTTGTATGGGGTGTAGCCACTCCACCACCTCCCCTTTGTAGATCTCGGGGCTTCTCCACATACAAATCACTGAGGGGTTGTGTGAAAATGAAGATTCTGATTCAGGGGGTCTCAGGTGGGCCCTGAGAGTCTGTATTTCTAACAGCTCCCAGGGGGGCTGAGCTGCTGGCCCAGGGACCACACTCAGAGTGGCGGGCATGGAGAAATGCAGTCCCCTGCTGCGTTCATTTCCTGGGGCTGCTGTGACACAGCACCATGAAGCTAGTCCTTGCTGGGTGACTTGAAACAATAAAAATGTTTTCTCTCACAATTCTAGAGGCCAGACATCCAAAATCAAGGTGTCATCAGGGTTGGTTCCTCCTGAGGGGTCCAAGGAAGAAACCACCCCGGGCCTCTCTCCCCGCTTCTGACGACGGCCAGCAATCCCTGGCGCTGCTGGGCTTGTGGCCCCATCATTCCAATCTCTGCCACATTTCCAGGTACTTATTGCAGCAACAGTCCATTTCTCTGGTACCAATTTCTGTCTTGGTCCGTTTCGTGTTGCTGTAACAGAATCCCATAGACTGGGTAATTTAGAGACAACAGAAAGTTATTTCTCACAGTTCTGGGGAGCTGGGAAGTCCAAGATCAAGGTGCCGGCACATTTGGTGGCTGATAAAGGCCCGGTCTGCACTCCCAAAATGGCACTGTGAACGCTGCATTCTCCGGAGGGAGGAACACGGTTCCTCATGTGGCAGAAGAGCCAACAGAGAGAGCCCACTCCCACAAGCCCCTTTGCAAAGGCATTAAAGCCACCCATAAGGGCAGAGCCCTCACAGCCCGATCACCACGTAAAGATCCCACCTCTTAATACTGCTGCAATGGCAATCAAACTTCAGCATGAGTTTCGGAAAGGACAGACATTCAAACCACGGCAGCTGGCGATCCTTGGCATTGTTGACCTGTAGCCGCGTCATTCCAATCCCTGCCTCGTTGTCACATGGCCCTGTGCCTCTGTCTCCACGAGTTCTAAGGATCCCAGTCATACCGGGGTAGGGGCCCACCCTACTCCACTATGACCTTCTGTTAACCGATTACACCTGCAGAGACCTGTTTCCAAGTCAAGTCAATTTTTGAGAGGATTAGGACTTGGACATACATATCTTTTTGGGAAGACACAGTTCATCCCATAACATCTGTCCTGGGACAAAAGAGCCCAAAGAAAATAAGCGAGACCATGAGGGCAGCTGCACTTAGGCTCACTTCTTGTCAACAGGAGCCTGGGAGCTAGGACCTGAGGGGCAGGAAGGCGCAGAGAGGGCCCGAGGACTGGAACAGCAGCCAGCCAGCAGGAAGCCACTAAAACCAGGTGGCAGTTCACCGAGGTTGAAGAAATTAGGAGACCTTTATTCTTGTTTGTTTTCACCCTCGCTCTGAGTGGGGTGAGCTTTTTTTGCACTGGACATAGAGAGTAGAATTCTCCCATTTAAGTCCTTTTTTTCCTGAAGAGCTACTAGATTCTGCTAGAAAGTGGGTGGAATCCGATGGCATCATGTGATTAACTTGGGTCTATTACCTGGTTCTTGGGAGTTCGGTTTCCTCGTCTGCAAAATGGAGAGAATCCTGTCTTTCCTTACACTTTTATTCTTGACCATTTTAATGTTTCTGGAAGGAGGATGCGTCCACTAATGGTTGCAAATGCTTAATATAGTGCTTACTTCCCGCCCCTACCTCCCAAAGCTGTAACAGAACTGGCGTACTTTAAAATGTACGGCATTTTAGAAACAGTGGCCCTCGGTGCGGAAACCTAACTTAGCGGTTATTTAATGGGAAAACTGAGTGAAGCCACATTCATTCATTCAGCAAATACTGAATCACTACGACAACCTGCCTGTGGGAGTCTCATTAAAGTGGTTTATTTTCATTTTTTATTTTTTTAGAACAGCCTATGACATTTTTTGAAGTATTCTTGCTTTTTGGCAACTAAAGGAAGTTCCAGATCCACTTTGACTGGTTTCTACCTCAAGACTTGGAATCAGCTCCTCTGTGAGGAGTCCTGGCTTCTCTGAGTGCAGAAGAGAATTAAAGACCAAAACTGGGGGCTGGGATTATAGGCAGGGGGTGGTGGAAGGCAAGAGCATGCCATTTCTGGGCCACTGTGAGTGGTGACAGAGCTCAAAAACAGAAAACGTCCTGGCTGGGCACGGTGGCTCTCACCTATAATCCCAGCACTCTGGGAGGCCGAGGTGGGATGATTGCTTGAGCTCAGGTGTTCAAGACCAGCCTGAGCAAAAGCGAGACACCGATTCTATCAAAAATAGGGAAAAAAATCAGCTGGACATAGTGGTGCATGCCTGTAGTCCCAGCTACTCAGAAGGCTGAGGCAGGAGGATCACTTGAGCCCAGGAGTTTGAGGTTGCAGTGAGCTATGATGATACCATTGCACTCTAGCCTGGGTGACAGAACGAGAGACTCTGTCTCCCCGCAAAAAAAAAGTCCTTTTAGGAGACAACATCATTTCTGCAGTATCTCTTCCAAGAATTCATAACCTGAATCTAATCATGAGAAACATTAGACAGACCCAAGTTAAGGTACATTCCTCAAAACAGCTGGCCTTTACTCTTCAAAAATTTCCATGTTGTGAGAAATCAAGAAAAGTTATGAACTGTTCCAGAATAACTAAATGCAATGGCAAGCCAGATTGTTTCTTGAACTGGGAAAAAAATGCTATAAAGGACACTGGAATATGAACTGTGCACTAGATAACCTCTTAGTTTTGATCTTTACACTCTGCTTACACAAGAGAATGTCCTGTTGCCAAAGTGCCACACTGAAGTCCTGCGGGGTAAGGTGGCACGTGTTCAATTTACTCGCAAACACTTCAGAAAACAAATACACACACACCACACTCACACAGCAAAATGTTAACAACAGGTGACTCTTGGTAAAGGGAATGCATCTGGTCTCTGTACTGTTCTTGCTACATTCCCACAAGTCTGATGTTATTTCAAAGTAAAAAAAAAAAATTAAGTCCTTTTAAGGATATTGATTCAAAATATTATTTTCCAATTTAACATATATTATTGCTGTATTTTATGGTTCTTTCATCTGGGGTTTCATCGACTACTAAAACACCCCACCACATTGAAAGCAGTAAGTTTTGTAATTGCTGTGTGTGTGTGTATTTTTGTTTACGGGTTTATCTGGTGCTCCAAATAATCACAGATGCTAAATGGGAAATTTTCATTGAAATTGCCCAAAGATATAGAATTAAGTTTATAATCAACACATAAATGTTTTCAATCGATTTTAACATTAAGAAATATTAAGTTCAATAAATTGAGCTTTGAGCAACAACACATTTACTGAGCACCTGTTATTTACCAGGCACAGCGCTAAATCAGAGGGGAGTGAACGAAATGGACCAGGTCCCGCCTTCCTAGACGTTACTAGTCTCCTTCAGAAAGGCAAAGAAGTCAAGGAGCTATTTCAGCACACTGTGAAAAGTGTCATTAATGGGGTAGGTAGAGTCACATAACTCATATAGCACGATCACTGTCCAATCAGAATGCACAGTGGTGCCGGGTCCCACCAGCTGGCCCTGCTGTCCCCGGAGGTAACCCTTTAGTTGCAGGGGCTCGTCCCAGGGCAGGGTATCTGTGAGGCTCTTGGCTATTTACTGACATTTTAACAGAGATAGGGACCCAAGAGGTGGACATGACAGCTGGCCATAAGGCCTGGGGTAGACACCAGGGCCGTGGGGACCAAGAGGAGAGGCACCTCGCTCAGAGTAGGCAATGCTGCTTCGCAGTGATCAGGATTAAGATCTAAGGGACACGGGGCTTGTTCTGGGGGTGACAAATGTGTTCTGGAGTTACACAGTGGTGATGGTTGCACAACCTTGTGAACATACTAAAAACCACTAAACTGTACACTAAAGGTGTGAATTTTATGGTATAATTCTCTCTCTATTTAAAAATGTATTTTCAATTTTTTTTTTTTTTTAAAGATCTAAGAACAAATTTAGGTGACAGACTGAGAAGTCAGTGTATACAAAGGCTGGGAAAGAGCAGGAACACGGAGGCTCACGGTACGTGGCCCCGAATGGCCTTGGATATCCAAACGCACAGCCAGACCCACGAGGCTGGCCTGTTTGTCACCTGGCGGTGACTTCAAGAGGTTTAGGGAGAAAACCACAGAATCAGAGCTGAATTGAAACTCAAGGCCTCTCGCAGCCCTGGAAAATGGTAGAAATGCTTTCGTCAGGGTGATGTTTTCTGCCCGCTGTCGTCAGGGGTGGGGTAGAGGGTTGCAAACCCGGGTGCTCGTAGGGCCAGGCTGGTGAATAAGCCAGCCGGCTGGGTCAGGGCTGAGGCTCACCCAGAGCGGGCAGGTCAGCCAGCTGAACTCCAGCAGCTTTTCAAATCAGCAATGCAGATTCTAAAAAATATTAACTTATTGAGGTGAACTTCACACCACATAAAATTAAGCATTTTAGGTGACCCATGCAGTGGCACAAAGTGAACTGTTCATACTGCTGTTCCGAAGCCCGGGACCTGGTGGGCAGTTTCTCCCCACGCCCCCTCCTCCCAGCCCCGCAGCCACCAACCTGGCTTGTCTCAGCGCCTTCAACGACTCTGAGGAACCCAGATTTTCAATGTGATCTTTTCCGATTTTTAAATTTAAATTCAAATTCATTTAAAATACCACCCTGGCCTAAGAGAACATGTTTGAGGCTTGGAGTCAGTCGGCTGACTGTCACTTTGCAATTTCTATTCTAAAGTATTTTAAAGTCCAGGGGAGAAAGACATCTGCATTTGAATTGAGGGAAAACGCAAGGATCCACGAACACGAACACGCTTTGTGCCTGTCTCTGAGTCATCCTGGAAGCCCCCTTGCTCCTGTAACACAGGAGGGGTGAGCGGCTGCCACGGAACCCCCAGGGCCGAGCACCCACATGAACAGGACAGCCTCGGCCCCGGGGGCTTTTGCCCTTGCATTCCAACCCCAAGTTATCAAGTTGGTCCTTACTAAGGAAACGTCTCACCAGAATATGCGGCTAAGCCTTGTGTCAATGTATCAACTCTCCCCTCTCCAGTGAAGGTGGACACACACACACACACACACACACACACACACACACACACACTCTTAAACCGTGCAAGCATTCCCTACTTATCCAGAAATGGACAACCCAGAAAAATATGCCCAGTCACTCAGGGCATATCAGTGTCACATTGCAGGAGCTTCTGACACCCATTTTGACACGCACTGAGTCAGCATCTTTAGGGATTGAGCCCAAGACCCTGTGGTTTTGGCCCGTGGTTCACTGGAGTTCCCTGGGGACGCTGAGGAAGGTGAGGTCCCCTGGGAGTGCGTGCCCTGCAGCCTGGGCCCGACCTGCCGCCTTCCACCGCCATGCTGCAGTCTCAGAAGCCCCTGTCGTGCAGCCAGCACACACCGGGGCAAAGGTCAACACAAGCCGCGTTCCTGAGTGTGTCCCTGGAGTTCAGCCACTTCAGGCTACCAGCATCTCCCGCTCGGTCCCCTTCATGGGCCTCCTAACAGATGTCACAGCTTCCTTTCCTATCCCACAGGACGCACAGCAGTCACAGGCGGCTGTCCCATGTGTCAATCAGATTCCTCCTCTCCTCTGCTCAAACCTCTCCAAAGACTGCCCATCAAATGCAGAGAAAATTCCAAATTCTCCACTGGGCTCTTCAAAGCCCTACACAATCCCTCCCCAACTGAATCTCCAACTGTCTTCACATCCCACTGTCCCCCCTTCTATACCCTGACCCAGTTCTGACAATCCCCAGAATACACTAAACCCACATCCCAACCCCAGGACCCTTGCACATGCTGTTTCTTTTGCCAAAATGCTCTTCCCATAGATCTCTGCATACCGAGCTCCTCCGCCAGGTCTCAGTCCACAGGCCTCTCTTTGCAAAGGGCTCCTCTGAGTCCTCCCTGACCTAAGGATGCCCCTTAGGTCCTCGGTCCCTTTTTATCAAATTCCCCCTCATAGCATTTACCACTCTCAGAAGTTACTTTATTTAGATATTTGCTTATATGTGTATCGTCTTCTCCCTAAGTAAAATGTCAGCTCCACGAAAGCAGGAACCAGGCCTTGTCTGGTTTTCTCTGTGTCCCCTAGAACAGCGCTTGACACATAAAGGCCCTTAAAAACTTTTGTTGGTTTAATGAATAAATGAATGAGCGAAAGAATAAACCAGTAGTTCCCAAAGGGGGAGGTGATTTGGGTGCCCTCCAGCAATATCTGGAGACATAAAAATTTTGGTTGTCCCAGCTGGGGGTCTGCTACTGGCAAGGCCAGGGACACTGCCGAACACCTTATAAAGCACAGGATGGCACTTGCCATATAGAACGATCTGGCCCCAGAAGTCAGCAGTGCCAACCCTGGAATAAATAAATGAGTGAATTGAATGCTCGAGGTCCATGCAGCCAAGCTGCTGCCCAAAATGAAGCATCAAGAAACCTGACCCAAGTCCCTTTCCTGTTCCCAAATGGCCTTCCCAGATTGTATGGGTCACAGGTCAGCAGAAAGCACCCTTCAGTGGTTCTGTCGTGGGCACAGCTTGTGCAATAATTTCATGGGAACGACACAAGGAAGGGGAAGTCAAGCCATCTGGGATGTGAGGAGTTAATTTCAAAATATGTAATGCCGTGCCCTAATCAAAGAGAACTGAAATTTGTCTAGTTCCCTGATTCTGTGGGTTCTTTTCCTTGGTAATCAAGGACCTTCCTTAAAATTAAACAATCGGCTCTTGGTGGGACCTGCTTATGTGTCCTATCTTTGCAAAGCAGATTTTAGAGGGCTGGCAACAAAGATCCCACCCAAAATATCAACAGTGCTGCAGTGGGGAGAATGCTCCTAGGTGCGGAGGCAACTCTGCGTTCTCATGTACTCCCCTGAGTCAGCATCAGATGGAAGCCCTGAGCCTGTGGTCCCACAGCAAAGCTTGTCCCCAAGGGTCTTGCCCTGTGTAAGTATCTGACCCCTCTAAGCACAATGTAATATAAGATATGGATTCTAGAGCCAGATCCCAAGGGTTCAAATCCTCTCCTTTTTTTGAAATTTATTTTTAGAGATGGGATCTCACTATGTTGCCCAGGCTGGCCTTGAACTCCGGCCTCAAGAGATCCTCCCACCTCACCCTCCCAAGTAGCTGGGGCTAAAGGTGTGCTCCACCACTCCCACCTCAAATTCCCTCCATGGAGTGCCCAAATGCGACATTGGGCAAGTCACTCAGCTCTCTCTCTGCCTCAGTTTCTTTGCCTTTGACTCTGATGAAATAATCATACCCACCGCACAGGTCTGTAATGCAGATGAAATGCATTAACCTAAGTAAAACACCTGGAATAGCGCCTGCATTTAGTAAGTGCCAGATAAGTGTCTACTTTTATTATTATAAGTGTCTATTATTTCTCATCCACTATAACTTCCCCTAAAAGCTACCAACAATTTCATTTGGGGCTTATTTTGGGGACAGCTTTTGTATCCAACAAGGAAGGTAAACTCACTGGGGAAGACTTGCTGAAAGGCAAAATGTCACTGAACAGGCCACTTGGGGACCTGCAGGGTAGTTCCTATTTCAAGTGATGTTTGCCTTAAGATCTGGCCCCACTAACGTGACTTCCTGCAGCGGCCGAGACCAGAAGACAGCGTTCTTCTCGATTTGACGCCCACGAGGCCGAACAAGGACCAACAGAGAAATGCTGACCGAACCTGGCAAACCAACAAGCTCTGACAATTCAGGCCAAAATCAGATCCAAGAAATCTGTCCAGGGTGGGAGGAGACTGACCTACCTCGGGGGTCCTCTGCATTCGGAGGACTCTTGTGAGGACAGTGCCTTGAAAGCATAAACATAACCTTCCACAGGAGGGACAATTTCCAACTCCGGGGAGGACCCCAGTGTCACCCCCTGTTCCAGCTGAGGACTTGCCTCCACTCCAGCCCAGGACATGGAAGTCCCGCTTAAGGTGAGAATAATTGGTGCCATTTATGAAACCTATACAGGGAGCCAGTGGCCCTGCTAGGTTTGTTACATATGTCCGCCGTCTCATTTATTATAGTTCTCTTTACATAACCTTGTGATAGAGCTGACATTATCCCTATTTTACAGATGAGAAAACTAAGGATCTGGAAGGTGCCATGGTCATTGTTCAAGTTCAAGGTCACTGTGAGTAAAGGGCTAATATCAGGCCTTGGCTGATGTAGGCCTGCCCAGGAATGACCTGTGTCTGCCACAGCACTGAGAATTCACGGGACTGTCGCATATGCCTGCTCCCTGCGCCCAGGGTAGAGGGACCGTGAGCTGGCAGGCAGGCCTTGGACCTGGGTGAACAGAATCGTAGACAAGGTTGGTGGGAAAGAGAGGCTGTAGCTTCTAGGATTCAAGGTGACCCAAAGCACTTCGGCTCTTGCCCACGGCAGCCAAACACGGCCCATGTATGAGCAGAACAGAAGGAGCTGGGGTGGGGGTAGTGGCTGGATCTCCCGATGAGCTGAAGATGCCGTGCCCCTGCCTCGCATCCTCCTAGAGTGCCGAGGAAACAAAGTTTTATGTGAAAGCTTAGCTATGCCTCCTGAGGCATCTGCCAACTCAAGCCGGTAACCACACCGTGGGAGCACAGCCACCCGGCTAAGGAACGGTGCACCTGAGGCCCCAACCTAGGCCCAGGTTCCTCCTGCTCCCCAAGGCAGCTGGAAGCCCGTAATACTCACTAACAGCTGGTCTGCAGCGCAGCGTGGCTGAAACAGAGCTATCGTATGACCTGGCGATTCTACTCCGGGGTACGTGCCCAAGAGAACTGACACGTCCACAGATGTTTATAGCAACATATTCGTAAGAACCAAAAAACAAAAACAACTCAGATGTCCATCAGCTTAGGAAGGGATAAACAAACTGTGCTATCTGTACAATGGACTATTATTTAGCCATCAAAAAGAATAAATACAGATAAAATACCAAAACACGGACAGTTCTAGAAAACATGCTAAGTGAAAGAAGCCAGACAAAAGGCCACATATTGTATAATTTTATGTGTCAACTAGACTGGGCGAAGGGATGCCCAGATAGCTGGTGAAATATTATTTTCTGGGTGTGTTGATGAGGACATTTCTAGAAAAAAAAATCAGCATTTGAATCAGCAGACTGAAAACAGAAGATCTACCCCCACCAATGGGGGCAGGCATGATCCAATCCTTCGCATGCCTGAACAGAACAAAAATGCAAAAGGAAAGGGAATTTGCTCTCTGCTCGAGCTGTGATACCCACCTTCTGCTGTCAGACATCAGAGCTCCTGGTCTGGGGGCCTTTGGACTCACACCAGGACTTACATGTCAGCCCCTCTGTGTGGGGGCTTTTGAACTGACACTGACACCACTGGCTGCCACGGTCCTTAGACCTTTGGGCTTGGATGGGCGTCATGCCACCAGCTCCCCTGCGCCCCCAGCTTGTGGGGGCAGACGGTGGGACTTCTTGGCCTCCGTAATCGTGTGAACCAATCCCTCAAAATAAATCTCTTTCTATATATTTGTATTATATATGTCCTACTGGTTCTGTTTCTCTGGAGAACCCTAACACACACGGATTTCATTTATATAAAATGTCCATAATAGGCAAATTCATAGAGACAGAAAGATCAGTGGCTGCCAGGGGCTTGGAGAAGGGAAAACGAGAAGTGACTGCTTCAGGGTTTCCATGTAGGGCGATGAAAAAATTCTGGAACTAGAGAGTGGCGATGGTTGCACAACCTTACAAATATACTTAAAACCACATTGAACTGTACACTTTAAAAGGGTGAATTCATGGTATGTGAATTATATTTCAATGAAAAACACACACAGGCCGGACGCAGCGGCTCACGCCTGTAATCCCAGCACTCTGAGAGGCTAAGGTAGGAAGATCGCTTGAGGTCAGGATTCGAGACCAGTCTGAACAAGAGCAAGACCCCGTTTCTGCTGAAAATAGAAAAAATTAGCTGGGTGTGGTGGCGCACACCTGTAGTCCCAGCTACTCAGGAGGCTGAGGCAGGAGGATCACTGGAGCCCAGGAGTTGGAGGTTGCTGTGAGCTATGAAGCCACTGCACTCTAGCCTGGGTGACAGAGTGAGCCTTTGTCTCAAAAAAACAAAACAAAAAAGAACACATACACACAATAATACACTAGAAGCAAACACAACAAAAATAAAAACAGATAAATGGAACTACATCCAACTTAAAAATTTGCGTGCATCAAAGGATGCAATCAGGAGAGTGAAGAGGCAATCCTCTGGAATGGGAGAAAATATTCACAGATCATATATCTGATAAGGGGTTAATATCCAGAATATATAAAGAACTCCACAACAAAAAAATCAAATAAACTGATTAAAAACTGGGCAAAGCACTGGAATAGACATTTCTCCAAAGATGATACACAAATGAGACTACCCACATGAAAAGATGCTCACTAATCAATAGGGAAATGCCAACCTACACCACAATGAGACACTCCCTTGCACCCCTTAGGGTAGCTAACGTCAAACACACAGAACACGCTGGCAAGGATGTGGAGAAACCAAAACCCTTGGACACTATTGATGGGATTGTACAATGGTGCGACTGCCATAGACAACAATACAGAGGTTCCTCCAAAAATTACAAATAGAACTACCATGTGGTCCAGCAATCCCACTTCCGGGTATGTATCCCAAAACACTGAAGGCAGGGTCTCAAAGAGATATTTAAACCCCCATGTCCACTGCAGAACTAGTCACAACAGCCGAGCAGTGGGGACAACCCAGCATCCGTGGATACAGGTGGACAAAATGTGGTACATTCCTGCAATGGAGTATTCTTCAGCCTTAAAAAGGAAGAAAACCCACACACATGCTACAACATGCACGAACCTTGAGGACATTACGCTCAGTGAAATAAGCATGTTGGACAAATACGTATAATTCTACTTTGACGAGGTGACTCGAGCAGTCAGATTCATAGAGAGACAGAAGGTGGGATGGTGGTTACCAGGCGCCAGAGAAAGGAGAGATGCTCAACGGAACCGAGTTTCACTTTTACTAGATGAAAAAGTTCTGTTTCACAACATCGTGACCAAACTTAACACTACTGAGCTGTACAATTAAAAGTGACTAAGTGATGGCAAGTTTTATGTTGTGTTTTATCACTATAGAAAAAGTAAAAAGAAATCAAATGTTAGCCCATCGGGGGGAAACACACACAGCACCAGACCCAACATCTCCTCCACCCGCCCTGCCCTGTGCCGTGGAATCACACCTTCCACTGACCCCGTAAGACGCCCTTCCCTGGGGCCCCCCCCGCATCACCACACTGCACCTCACTGACCTGGAACCAGGGACAGGAGGAGCAGGGACCACATCTCCATCCCCAGGGCTTAGCCCAGCGCCTGGCACCTAGCAGGTGTTGGATAAATATCTACTGAATATGTTGTATAGCACCCACGTGGTGAAGTCAGGCTGGCACAATTGTCCCCATTTTGCAGACAGGTCGATGGAGGCTCAGCAAAGCAAGGTGACCTGTCCCAAACCACGAAGCCAGCAAGTGGTAAAGGAAGTGGACCCAATATCCCAGGCTCCTGTTATAGGACCCCTTGCATAATGTCACCTCCCTTCAAAGTCTACCTGGAATCCATTTCTACAAGGAATTTATGAATAACAATTTTTGGCCTAAACTAGTAATTCTTAACTTTTTTGTATCATGGACCCATTTGATAACCCAAATAAACTCTGGACCAAAGCCCATCCTCAGACCCTCAGTTGAGAATCCCCCTCCACACTGCTATCCAGGTGAGTTCATTTATTCTCAGGATTTTAGAACCCCCTCTATATTCCTACACATCAGGAAGGAATGGGGGTGCTATTGTAAATCCATGTTCCTAGGCCCATCCCCTGTGAACCTGGTCAGCCCAGGCCACACCCAGGAATCTGCGTTAGGGACACCAGAGGATTCCGGGATTCCCAGATCTTTGACTGCAGCCCTCATGACTCTGAGAGCTACTGGCCCCTCCTTCCAGCTGCTCACTGAACCTGGCTACTAGAACATTCCACTGCAACCTAACAAGGACCACTGTGAGCTCAACATCTTTCCTCCATAAATGCTCCTTTGGCTGGGTCACCGGATCAGAAGCCTGAGTGTCACCCTTATGCCTGTCCCCACCCCACAGCTTGACCACCCTCAAGGCAGGCTGGCTCTACCTCTTGTGAGCCTCTGGTTCCTTCTCTCTGCCACCCCTGCCGGTGTCCTGGTCCCAGCTCACCCTGCAATCCTGATGGCATCACTGCCCTGCACAAAGTCCCTCAGTGGTGACCGAACCCTAGAACTGCAACGTCCAAACCCATAGTCACATGGGGCCATTTACATTTAATTAAAATTAAATAAATAATATCAAAGCGTCTGCCCCTCAGTCACAATGGCCACATTTCAAATGTTAGTAGCCACAGGGGCCACCGTATGGGACACCACAGATACAGCACATCCCCCTCCTTGTAGAAAGTTCTAGTGGACACTGCAGCTCTAGAACTCAGCCTATGACCCCTCCAGGGTCTAGCCCCAGCCTCTCCGCAGGCCACTCCCCAGCACCCCTGGCCTGGGGCCACACAAACTGCGCTCAGCACCCTAAACTCATGACCTCACCCCCAAGCCTCTGCACGGGGTATCGACCCTTCCCTGCCTCGTCAACTCCTACCCGACCTTCAGGTCCAGCCCAGGTACCACTGCCTCCTCTGACCAAGACAAGGGCCCACGCTTCTGCCTGTTACAGCATTTAAAACAATGAGTTGTAGCAGCTAGTGACATGCCGACTCCCTTCCCCCAAACCAACGGTTTTGCACCAGGGGTGAGTTCACCGACCCCGCCAGAGGACGTCTGGCAATGTCTGAGACTGTATGGCGGGCTGCTGCTGGCATCTGGGGGGCAGAGGCCAGGACATCCTACAACGCACAGGGCAGTCCCCACAACAAAGAAACACGTGGCCTAAAATGTCAGAAGCATCAAGATTAAGCAACCCAGCCCTAGACTAGGCAGCTCTGTCAAGGTGGGGGCTGTGTCCTGTACACTGCACGTCCCCAGCCACCAGCCCGGCGTCAGCACATGGGAAACACTCAACAGAGACTGAACACTAGACCGGGCGCAGTGGCTCACGCCTGTAATCCTAGCACTCGGGGAGGCGGAGGCGGGCGGATCGTTTGAGCTCAGGAGTTAGAGACCCCGTCTCTACTAAAAATAGAAAGAAATTATATGGACAACTAAAAATATATATAGAAAAAATTAGCCAGGCATGGTGGTGCGTGCAAGTAGTCCCAGCTACTCGGGAGGCTGAGGCAGGAGGATCGACTGAGCCCAGGAGTTTGAGGTTGCTGTGAGCTAGGCTGATGCCACAGCACTCACTCTAGCCTGGGCAACAGAGTGAGACTCTGTCTCAAAAAAAAAAAAAAAAAAAAGAGACTGAACACTTAATGGGTTCGGATGTTCCATAAAATTCATTATCCGGGATTCCAGTTCTCCTACGCTGTCTTCATAATGGTAGGGTGAATCACGGCCCCCTCAAAACATCCAGGTCCTACTCCCCACCAGCTGTCATTGTTAACTTACATGGCAAAGGGGACCCTGCAGACATGATTCAGGTAAGGATCCTGAGATGCGGAGCTTATCCCAGATTATCGGGTGGGCCCTACATGCCATCACAACTGTCCCTGTAACACAGGCACAGGGAGACTTCATGCACACACACAAGGTCACATGAAGGTGGAGCAGAGATTTGAAGATGCTACGTTGCTGGCCTCAAAGATGGAGGAAGGGACCACAAGCCAAGGAATGCCACCAGGAGCTGAAAAAGGCAGGGAACAGACTCCCCCCTTCAGTGTCTCGGAAGGGAGTGGGCGCCGCTGACACCTTGGTTTCTGGCCTCCAGGACTGTAGGAGCATAAACTTGTTGTCTTAAACTAACACGTTTATGGTAATTTGTTATAGCGGCTGTAGGAATCTAATAGTCTATTCCAGTCTGGGGTTTACTGGATTTGAATCACAGAATTCAAAAACAGAGACTTTAAAAGGAATGGCATTCAGGTGCCAGGGCCCCACACCTGCCAGCTCTGACTGCTGAAGGGGGGGGCGGGGCGGGGCCGGGTGAGTGAGTGCAGCTGAGCTGCGGGTGTTCTAGACGTGGAAGCTGCCTGGGCCCTCAGCAAACGTGTTCACGGGTCAGTCCTCATGTCTTGGTCCTGCCGCCTTCCGGGATGCTGAAGGTTTCAGGCAGGCAAGTGACCTGACCCAGGGCAAGTCTGGCTGGCTGGAGTTGCACAGGGATTAGAATAAAAATCAAGCCCTTTCCCACTCATCCAGCCATAGTGGCCTTTCCCTGACCTTCCAACACAGCCTCAGGGCCTTTGCACTTGCTGTTCCTTAGCTTAGAACACTCTTCCTCTGGAGTCTCCCAGAGGTGGCTGCTTCTCATGACTCAGAGATCACCTCAAACATCACCTCCTCAGAGAGGCCCTCCTAGGTTGCACTAAGGGCTTTTCCGGCTACTTCCTGTTTCATCACCCAGCTGATTTCCTTCTTACACTCAGTAATTATCTTACTAATCTCTTTGTTCACCTGTTCAGTGTTAGCTCCGCCCTCCCCCACCCCCCCCACCGCATTGCAGGTTACACGAGGGCAAGGACCTTGTCTGATGTGTCCACAGGTGTGTCCCTGAGCCCCATGCCTGGCACACAGTCCGTGCTCAATATATTTTGAACGAAGGAATAAGTGAATGCATTTGCAGCTTTAGGGAATGCGTACCCAAAGCTCAATCCCAACGTACCTGATCTTGGCTTTCCTGAAGGCGAGCTCCTCTTCGTTGCCGAAGTCCAGGGACACATCCTCAGTATCGTCCACCAGGGCCTGGGGGGACACAAGGGCAGGTGGCAGGCCCGCCCTGCACTCCTGGGCTGGTCTCCACTATGCATCTTGCTGGGTTCCCAAGTGGCCCCTCAGAGCTGGCGGGGCGTAAGGCGAGGCCTTGTCCACCCTCCCGACCACCGGGCTCCAGCCCAGCCCGGGCCCGGCTCGGCGCATCCCTGCTGCTCCCGGCTCCTCCCAGCGCCAGCATCCCCGCCGCCTACCTGCTTCATCCTCCCGGAAGCCCACCTGGCGCCCGCGCCCCAGGCTCGATCCCCGAGGGTCGCCGCCGAAGGGCGCGGATGCAGGGCGGGCGCAGAGGGTCCGGCTCCCGCGCCCCTCGGGGTTGCTACGCGCAGGTCGCGGGTGGGGGCGGGGCGCGCGGGCCTAGAGCGCAGTCGCGGGCCGTGGGCGGGGGCGGGGCCGGGGCTGGAGGGGGTCCGGGCGAGGGGGGCGCGGGGGAAGGCGCCAGGACCCAGGGCCGAGGCCGCGGGTGCAGGGCGGAGGGCGGCCCTGGAGAGTAGGGGTGGGGGGTCGTGCGTGTGCGGATGCTCCGTGGATGTCCAGGGAGCGAGCGACGCGGGAATGAATGAACGTCGTGGGGCAGCCGCATCCCGGGTTGGGGGCGGGTCGGGGCTTCCCGGCAGTCTCCACGCCCAGGTCGCCCCGGGCCCCTGTGCAAAGCGGATTCCCAGGCCCGGCCCAGGGGATTCCGGAGGCCGGGACCGGGGCCCTGGCATCTGCCCTTAAACGGGTGACGCCGCTGCAGCCGGTTTCGGAACGGGGTGCCAGGCACACTGAGCACAGAGTGTTGTCATTATTGTCGGCAGGAATTGCAGCCTTTCTCCACGTGACGGTCTTCCTGGCTACCTCCCGGGAAAGAAAGCCTGTCACCTGGGAGTGTTTCCTGGCCCAGGACACGGTCTCTCCCCCTCCTCCCTGCCGAACCCCCACAGGGGCAGAGGGCTGAGCACGAAGATGCCAGAGCCGCTGGTCCTGCCCTTCAGTCTTCTCGCCGGGGGCAATAGGTGCCTCTTCCTCACCCCTGGTGACCCCAGAACGGGCAGCTGAGCCGCAAGCTCCTGACTCAGTTTACCCACTGCTGGACCCCATGAGTAGGGGTGGAGATAGGGTGCCTTCCCTTCCAATCCTGGGCCGCCAGGGGCTTTCTGCCCCCCACCCTCACCCCAGTTCCTTAAGCTGACCCCCACAAAGGGCCTGACCACTGTGTGTGGAGGGAGGTGCTTTCTCCTGGGCACAGAACGCCATCTTCAGAAGCCAAGACTTAGAAAAAGTATTTGCCAAACTGCTGCAATTCGAGTAGCTTCTAAAAGCCCCACTGCCCGGGTCCCGCCAAAGACCAGCTAAATCAGGCTCTCGACAGGTGGAACCTGGCCCCGGGGTTGTCAAAGCTCCCAGGTGTTGAGCACCAAGATGGAGAACCTGTGTTTTATAGCAAACTGGTGCTTCTCGAGCCTCAACGTGCAAATGAATCACCTTTTAATGTGCAGTCACCTGGGCTCTGGTGAGAATGCAGATGCTGACTGGGGCCTGAGACTCTGCATTTCTGACAGCTCCCAGGAGAGGCTGACGCTGCTAATCTCTGGACCACCCTTTACACTGTAAGGCTCTAAACCACTAAGGCCTGCTTGCTCTTCCTGCCCTAAGGAGGCTCCGGGCTGCAGAAGTGTCAAACCGAGAGGCGCACTCCCCGCTGGGCCCCAGAGGCCTGGGAGGGGTGTGGGGAGAAGGGGCTGGTGGAGGGCAGCTGGAGGCCAGAAGCCGTTGCAGAAAACAAGGGGCTTTTCCTGTGACCCTGAGAATCAGCAGCTGTTGTGTCTGCTGACTTGGGGCTCAAAGAATCCCCCACAGGGGTGGGAGGTGGGAAAGCCCCCTTGGGATCCCCACTGGGGGCCAACTGTCATTCTCAGCCACTGAGTTGGGGATGCCTCCAGATATAGCCACAGTTCCTGCCATCTGGAGGTCACTCCCCTCTCCTGACCTGTCCACGTGGGAACAGAGGGCTGAGGCTGCAGATGCAGGGGCCAGCATGAGGCCCTGTTATTCCCTCCCCACGAGAAAGCACCCTCCCTCCACACACACCTGGACGGGGTCAGCTTACCGAACCTGGAGGGTGGGCAGAGAGCCCGAGGGTCATGCAGAGAATTCATCATCGATTCTAAAGCTGACTGTGGCAGAGTCACCTGTTATAAGGTGACTCTAGGCCTCCAGAATCTGCAGGGCCGGGCTTGGGAATCTGCTTTTAATAAGAACCTGGGGGGATTGCTTGGGGGCTGGACTTTTGGGAAGCAATGACCTTCTCCCCCTCACCGCTCTCTGCTGGTCTTGGCCCCGCACTGATCCCTGCAAGGAAGGGGTTCCAGGCCCAGACAGCCACCGGCCTCTGGATGACCCCTGGAGGTGAACATCTGGAGTTGGCAGGCCTGACTAGAAACATGACAGGGTGGCCATGCGGGAAGGCACAGCGAGGTCCAAGGAAGAAGGAGCCTCTCTCCCATGCGCTGCCTCCTGGGCTCATCGACCTTGTCGGGCAGGCGGTGGGACATGGAAGTCAGCCTTGGATTTTGACCTGGGCAGACCCCGGTGCATGGCCCCAGCTGTGCCCAGTGTGGGCGCAGGGACACAGCACTTAGACACACAAAAACATAAGGTGCTTTGGGCTGATATTCTGGCTGTGGGCAGATACATAAAGCCAAGTGAAAAAAGAAGAAACCAGAGCTTGTGAAAAGTGTACTAAATGCCCCAAAACAAAGCCACTCTGTCCAATCTGGAAGCCGCAAGTCACTACTGAGCCCTTGAGATGGGGGAGGCTGAATGGAGACCGGCTGTCGTGCAAAACGCATGCCAGAATTCAAAGACTTAGTAGGAATAAAATAATGAAAATAATAATATTTAATAATTTTTAATTGCTTTCACGTTGTAATAAAATATTACCACATGGATATATTAGGTTAAAGAAATGTATTATTAAAATTAATTTTACCTTTTTACTTTTTAAATGTGGCTCCTAGAAAATTTAAAATTACTTATGTGGCCCACCTTATGTTTCTCTAAGGGGGCAGCGAAGTCCTTTCTGAACTGAGCCTCAACATTCAAAAATATTTTATGCACAAATTTAAACAAACATAAAAGTCAGCAGCATAATAGATCCCCGGGGTACCCATCACTGATTTAAAATTCTCAACAGACAGTCTCTCTTTGTGCTTGGATGTGTTTCCTACTCCCCTATCCATTGATTTTGAAGCAGACTCCAACATCTTATCATTTCGTCTTAACATTTCAGTATGTGGCTCTGAACATAGACTCGAGAAACAAAGCCACAAGCAGTTCCACCCCTGGGGCTGTACGCGAGAGAGTTGGAAACATGTTCACCCACGACCTTGAACGTGAATGTTCACAGTAGCATCATTCATCGCTGCCAGCATGTCCATCGGTGGGAGAATGGATGAACAGAATGTGGTCTGTCCACATGGCGGAATATTCTTTATGCATCCCAGGAACGAAGCACTGACATCCATTACAACGTGGATGGACCTTGACGACATTGTGCTGAGGGAAAGAAGCCAGACACCAAAGGCCACATACTGTATGATTCCATGTATATGACAGGCCCAGAATAGGCAAAGCCATAGCGTCAGAAAGTAGACTAGGGGGTTACCAGAGCCTGGGGCTGGGAGGGGAGGGAGTAGAGAGTACTTGCTAATCAGTACAGAATTTCTTTTTGGGGTGATGAAAATATTCTGGAATTAGTGGTGACAATTGTACAACTTTATGACTATACTAAAAATCATTGAATGTTACACTTTAAGAGGGTGAATTTTATGAGGTATGAATTATATCTCAATTGTAAAAAGCCACCATGTCGTCATGATGCCTAAAAAATGAAGTTATCCTCAGTAGCAGAGATCTTACCCAGCATCCCATCGGGGTGCAAACCCTGATTGCTCATAAATATTCGTAGCTCCCCCAGTTCTTTTAATTGCATCCTAATAAGGGCCACACGTCACATGTAACAATCATACACAAATAAGTATGTGAATAAAAATAATACGAGTAAATCTCTTAAACCAGGAGGCTTCTCTCCTGTACTCATTTCTTGCCACGTGTTTGCAGGAGGACCCAGGGCCCTCTGTCCTTTGCCTCTTCTTCCCGCAGCCTGTGTTCTGGTGGCGGCATCCCTGAGATGCAAGACCGCACATTCTCAGCCTGCCTGAAACAGGTGTGTTCTGCCCGGCATCCTGAGAAACCCGCCCTACCCTACCCTTCCCTACCAGAGGGTAGTTGTTAAGATGGCAGAGGCCTTGCCAAAGAAATGCCGCTGCAAGTGGAGGCAGGGCCAGAGCCAGGGAGTGAGGTGAACACAGGCCTGGGCCTTACCTGCAAACCGTTTGCCGGATAAATAAATGGTGGTGGTTGACCCAGAGATCAAAAGATTCCCCAACAAACAGGGGCCTTCCCCTAGGTATTCTTAACTGACTGCTTAGCACAGACTTAGCAGGGCTGTCCCCAGCCCTGTGATAAAGAGGCGGAAACTCTGGGCTCTGTCCTCTGCCAGGTGGTTTCCACCTGCACCCTTTGGCGGACGGATGCCAATCGCCCATCCCGGGCTCATAAGACTGTGTGGCAGAACCGGCCGCCCTCTGGTGGCTCCCGCCTCTCTGATCCTGCAACACCGGCCAGATGCAGCCGGGTCTCGGAACACAGCGGGGCCTTTCCCTGCCTGGGGCCTTTGCACCTGCCATTTCCTCTGCATTGATGCTGCCCCGCAGCACATGGCCCTTCGTGACCTGCTCCCTGACATGCCACCAACTACTATCTTTACACTTTAGCTCGAGACTTTCCACATCTCTCTAATCTCTTTTCTCTTTTCGCCCCATGTTTGGTCACTCTGATTCTCTCTTAACTGGAATATCGGCTCAGTGAGGGTAGGACCCCATATGAAAATAAACTTTAATGTAGCTGGGCTCCCTTATTCTTATTTGCTAGGCCTGGCGACCCTGCTGGGGAGAAAAGGGGGGGCTGTCGCCAGGTGCCAGGCAGGCAGATCTTAGGGGCCGGCGGGACCTGGTGGAGTGCCACCCGAGGGAGCTGAGGGTAAGGAGGGCTGCTGGCCCTGGCAGGGCAGCTGGGGGCTGCTGCTTCCACCCCGCCTGGTGGGAGGTGGGGTTCCAGTCCCAGGTCTGATCTCCACCCACCCCACCCCCACCTGGCTACTGAACCCTCTTGTGCCAACTGCCCTTTGCCTGCAGGATAAAGAACCCCTGCGTGACTTGGGGCCGGGCGTGACTTGCAAGTTGCTTCTGTGCCCTGTGGCTGTTTCCACACCTGTAATGTCCTAGTGATGCCAGCCCCTCCCTCGAGGGTGGCGTAAGGATCAACGATGGATCGGTGCAAAGTGATCAGCACAGTGCCAGCCACCGGGGAGGTGTGCACTGAATGTCATTGCTGTCCCCTCCATGTGGCCTTTCCTGGTGGCCAGCCCTTCCTGAGGTCTTCCCCTCTGAGGCTCTGTGTTTCTTCTCATCTGTGCTGGAAGCTGTTTCCGGCTTGGGTCTGCCTTTCCCTGGGTGGCAAGGTCTTCTCTAGGCGAGATGGGCACTCCCCTGAGAGGGGAAATTCCAGACCAGAGGACAAAAGGGACAGCCGAGCTTTGATTTGGCCTGCCTGGCCTCTCACCGGGCCGTGGAGGAGTTGGCAAACAGGCCAGAGAAAGCCTCTCATTGCTCAAGGGCTAGGACACGGGGCAGAAATGTCAAGCCAAAAGGGCCTTCTCTGCAGGCAGCCAGAAGGGTGGGCAGTGGCTGTTACCCAACGGGCAAGATGCTCCTTGAACCTCGGGTCTCCTCTTGGAGCAGCCGGAGCTTGGCAAGTCCTTCCCACTGGCTCAGTGCTGGGAAGATCGTGATGCTGGTCTCTCCCCCAGCAGCTGGAGGTCCAGTGGGCTGTCCCTACCAGCAAAGGGACCCTCACCAGGCCCTGCCGAGTTGGGACCTGCTGGCCTTTCGCACTTCGCTCCCCACCACCCATGCTGCGATCACTCCACCCCCTTCCTACCTCAGGGCCTTTGCACTTGCTGTCTCCCCTGCTGGGGTGCCCTTTTCTCCTGATTTTCTCAGCGCTGAAAATATGAAGTTTCCTTCCAACAGGTCTTCCCTGAAACCCACCTCATGTCCCACCCAGTTGCCCCGTCCCTCTCGAGGGTCCGGGATCTGGGCCACAGCCCAACATGTCTGTTCCCTTTCTAGCACTTTCCATGATCGCTAATTCTCTTGTTTTCTTACTGGTTTCTCGAACTTTCTCTTCCCCATCCCCCCACGACGGTACTGTCTCCATAAGAGCAGGTGCCTCTCCTGTCCACGAAGCACAGTGCTAGACACACTGGTGGCATTCGACTAGCATGCAGTGCGTGGGTGAATGAAGAGATGGACGCCCCCGGGAAACGCGCCCAGCAGCGAACCTCTGCCCAGTCCACAGACAAGGACCTCCCAGCTCAGGGGAAACAGAGGCCTGGATTCCCACCTGGGGGGTCTGGTCTCAATGCGGGGCTCTCTCAGACCCACCCGTGCAATCACCTCCCAGATCAGCCCCCAAACACCCTGCCCTGCATGTCAACATCGAGGACACATTGAAGCCACGAGGCTCAGAGCTCAGAGCAGCTGCCGTGGCATGCCCTGGCCCTCCACCGCAGGGAGGCTGGGGTGGGGAGGGCAGCGGGGACCAAGTTGCCCAGACCTGCCTGATGTCACAGAGGAGGAGCCCAGGCTATGGCTGGCTGCCATCCCGGTCTGCGAGCCAGCAGGCAGGGAGCCACCACTTACGGGAAATGCTCCGCTGAGAAGAAAGGGCGGCGGGTGGTTGAGCCCAGGCCTGGCCACCGTCCAGACCAGGCCAGCCCACGCGCATCCACCCTGCAACAGCTCGACCAGAGTGTCACGGGCATCCACTCCTCTCTCTCTTCCCTATTTGCCCAAAACACAAAACGCCCAAAACAGCAGTTTGTGAAGTATTTTAATGCATTGAGAGGCATTCGCCAAGTGCTCTTCTTAGCCAAGTGCTAAAAGCAGACACTCAAGTCAGCTTGCCTGGGTTTGCTTATCAGCTGGGAGATAAGATATAAGTAAGTTGGACAAGTTACTAAACCTCCCTGAGCCTCAGTTCCCTCGTGTGTGAACTGAGCGCCGTGGTCCCTGCTACTGATGGCTGCTGGAGGGACACAGGTGTTAGCATTGTATCACGTGCTCAGCACACGCCTTGCTAAGTGTTTGCTAAATAAGTTACATCAATCTGCCTTCGTTGCCACCCCAGGAGGCAGCAAAGGTGTATAAGCTGGTACCCATTTTATAGATCAGGAGACTGAGGCTCGGAGAGGTTTGTAAGCAGGTGCACACAGCTAACCAGCGGTAGAATCACAAGCAGATCTCAGGAGTCCTCCTGCCTCCTGCCCACGGCTCTCCCCGACACACAAAGCTGGGGAGTGTGGATCCTGCCAAGCCCTTAACTCGGGGTTGCAAATCGCCACCCCAAAGGCCAAGTCTACTCTCCAGACGTCTTTGGGTTGGACCTGCGCAGTCTAAAAAAACAAGAAATAGAGTGCATGGAGTTGACTGCCAACATTTCAAAACCAGAGGTCACATTTTTTTTTTTTTTTTGGATCCACATTTCCAGTTTCTCTTGAGAAACTGGAAGCTCAGGTGACAATGAGCCTGCTGCGTCCCCCGTGGCGGGAGCGGAGCAGTGCTGTCACCCTTTGGATGTGGCTGCAGACTTTAGTTCACCATTTCCGCTCTCTGTCTGCCCCTGGCCAGTCTGCCACGGTTCCTTATAACCTGCTGCCTTAGGCAGGAGTCCCCACATGCAGACCCTACCCTGTGACGAGGGTGCACGTGACTGTCAGGGAGTAGGCCGTGTCCCCCAGGAGGGAGGAGGTGGGCCACGCAGGGGTGTGGCATCAGGCAAATGCCCACAGAAGATGCAGTCACTTCCCAGGGCCGCCATGACAAAGCACCACCAACCGAGTGGCTGAAAAATCAGAAATTCCTTGTCTCACAGTTCTGGAGGCCAAAAGTCCAAGGTCAAGGAGTCTGCAGGGCCACACTCCTTCCGAAGGCTCTGGGGAAGGGTCTGTCCCAGGCCCCCTCCTAGCTTCTGGCAGGTCCTAGGCTCATGGTGGCACAATCCAGTCTTCACATGACGCCCTCCCCGTGTGTCCAAATTCCCCTTTTCATAATGACACCAGTCACATTGGATCAGGGACTTACCCTACTCCAGTATGAGCTCATCTTAACCATTAATAATTAACATCTGCAATGATCCTGTCCCCAAATAGGTACAGGGGTTAGGACTTCAACATGTGAATTTTGAGGCAGGGGTTTGGGGGGACCCAATTCAGCCCATAACAGGAGGTAAATGTGACTCACCCCGCAGGAGACTCTGGAGACATCTCTGAGTCTCCAATCGGCAGGAGGGGGCTAGAGTATTTATCCTCCTCCCCGTGTCTGGCCCTGGCCACTGGCTCTGGGTACACGCAGGCAAAACTGGTCCCAGAATGGTGAGGGTGGTTGGCCGGAGGCAGGAGGATCACTTGAGCTCAGGAGCTCAAGACTAGCCTGAGCAAGAGAGAGACCCGGTCTATACTAAACAGAGAAAGAATTAGCCAGGTGTGGTGATGCATGAGCCTGCAGTCCCAGCTACTCGGGAGGCTGAGGCAGGAGGATCACTTGAGCCCGGGAGTTAGAGGTTCCTGTGAGGTAGGCTGACGCCACGGCACTCACTCTAGCCCGGGCAACAGAGTGAAACTCCATCTCAAAAAAAAAAAAAGAATGCTGAGGGTTGTCCACTAGCTACGGGGTGCAGGGGCTGCTGTTGGGAGTGAAGGTTCACTGAGACCTCACGGGCATGAACACAGTGGGCACCGGCCAGCCACCACCATGGAGACACTGGGGACAGCGTCTCCACTCCGCTTCTGCCACCCACTTACTTGGCGGGGATTTACTAGCAGGGTGGCCCTAAATGAGTCACTGGCCTCTCTGCCTTCCTTTTTCCACATACAGGCCCCAGCAGCTAGGACTGCAGCTGCCGAGGAGAGTGGATGCCACCTGCCCTCCCGTGCCCGTGTGCACCCTGACCCGGCTGCCTGTCGGCAGGTAAGCAGCAGGGCCCTCGCCCCTGCCAGTCTCAACTCACAGGCAGAGGGGCCGAGGAGAAACGGGACCCCCAGCTCGGGTGCCTCTCCCTGCTGGCGCTCGGGATGCCCAAACACAGCTCATGCGATGCGGCACCTGTGTGCAGCGAGGGGTGCCAGAAATGAGGCCCCCCGGGAGGGGACGGGGGCCCTCGAGTGGCAGATTAGACTCAGCACAGAAGCCGGGGCCAGAGAGGGGTGAGGGCTCCGGGCACGCGCACAGTCCCTGAGCCGGCCACCTTGGCACTGAAGTGCTTGTGTGCAGTGCGCCCGAGGGCCCGGGCAGCCTTGCTGGTGGCACCTGCTAGTAGCATGACACGAAGAGGGAAGCAGCCGTGCTGTCTGGGAGACCACGCAGACCTCTTCCCCAGCAGTGATGACAGCCTCGTCCCGCAAGAGCATCAGGCTTGAGCTGGAAGTCCCAGCGTGGCTAGCCACAACGGCAGGGACATCTGTGCCTTGTCCAGTTCCACAGATGGTGGCAGCAGTAGAATGGCCTTGGCTGCACCCTCTGCAGCAGCCACGGTGGTTCCAAACTTGACTCTAAACCCACTAGCGGTCTAGGGGGGCGAGGCCGGCAGAAGTGGAGAAGCGAATGTGCTGGCAGAGTCAGGCCTTGTGGGACAACCTCATGGGGCACTTACGCTTCCAGGTCCCCCGAAGGCACACAGCCCCCAGGCCATACACCATCACAATCAAGCGCTGAGACCCTTGGAGTCTGACCACCTGGGTTCAAATCCTGGCTCTGCCACAACTTTGGGCACCATGAATTAATCTAGCCGAGGCTGCTGTATTAACTACACCTTGCATTTCCTAACGTCCTAGAAATTGATCTCTTGCTCATGTAATAGTACCGGGCTGGCATTGCAGGTGGCAGGGCGGTTGTCTCCACTTGGGAGAACCCTGGCGCTTTCTATCTGGAGGCCCCACTGTACCCTAGGGCCTGCTGACTTCCAGATGCAGCAGGTGGAAGAGGAAGGAGAGTAGTGGGGAGGTAGACCCACAGGTGCCACTGGAGAGAACCTAGTCACACGACCACACAAATGCAGGGACGCTGGGAAATGTCATCCAGTTACATGCTTGACTCCTGTCCTACTTTTACAGAGGATGGAGAAAACAGATTTCAATGGCTACCTATCAGCACCTTCCGCAGGTGAATCCACATCTCTGAGGTTCTGTCTCCTCTGCTCTAAAATGGGAACAGCAGTCCTTCCTCGTATAAAGTGTCAGCACCATGCCTGGCCGATGGTAGACACCCTTGATACATTGGTACCCAGTGGTACTGGGTCCCTGCAGCCCCCGTTGGACTTCTTGGATATATTTGGGGAGGAAAACCATGAACAAGGCTGGACTTCCTGGCAGCCAAACAGATGGGGTCTGGGTACACGGGTGTTTGGGGTGCTGACTGAGATGTGGCCACGCTTGGATTCCATCTGGGGAAACCCAAGCCTCTGCAGTTATGCAACTTTCTTAGAATTTGGTCCGGCCTTCTCCACCCTCACCGTGGACGCTGAGTCGGCGCTATGTTGCCAGCTGCAGAAAACTGCCCGTCAGTTCCTGCTTCCTAGAGCGGGAGTGAGATGACCAGCCGGCCCGGGGCTGCGTGGACGCTGCCAAGGCACCTCGAAGACTGAATTGTCATTGCTCACACTCACTTGGTCTTCAGACCTCTAAGACAGGGCATTCGTAATTCATAGTTTTAGCTCAGTTCACTTGCGGAAAAACCCAACCGGACAGTGGAGACCCTGAGAAAGGCCCCTCCCTGCATTGGACGGGTCCGGGCACGGCCACTTCTGCCGGAGGGGCTGTGTCAAGACCCTCCCTGTGCGTCCTCCACGACCCAGCTCACGGGAGTCCCCAACACCCTTCTGAATGACACGAGGCCTCATTCTCCAGATGGGAAGCTGGAGCCCAGAGAAGGGGAGGGACTGGCTGAGGCCACCCAGCCGGGTGACATCGTCTCTCCTCTGTCCTCTTGTGCCCCTCCCTACAATCCGCCCTCCAGACGCACACGAAGTGAGACTGTTGTCCGACAGCAACTGGATCCTGGGAGCTCCTGCTCAAAACCCTCCGAAGGCTGAGCCCCGCCCGCACAGTCGGATCTCAGCTGTACGCGGCGGCGTGGCCCTGGAGGCTGCTCCCGTCTCAGCTCCTGCCACCTCCCCCACCCTCCCCAGCTCTGGCCACACTGCCCGCTGCTCTTGGTGGCTGTACTTGGAACGCACCAAGCTCGCTGTTGCCTTGGGGACTTTGCCCTTGGCATCTCCTTTGCCTGGCGTGCCCTGGCACGCTTGTCACGTGGCCAGCCCTTTCGTGTTCTTCAGGCGGCAGCTCAGATGTCATTTCCCGGAGCACCAACAGCCAGGGCCCCACCAGGACCATTCTGGTACCTGCCCACACCTCGCACTCTTTGCCTGGGAACTTTTTCCCTCCTCCAGAAGCCGCTGGGCCCAGCTACAGAGCCCAAAGGGGCCGGGGTGGTAAAGCCCCCGGAAGCTTCCCCCAACCAGTGACTTTCAGGACTTGACGTCTGAACACACAGTCCCCTCGCCCTCAGGTGGGTGACTCTGAGGCTCGTGTTCTACACAGTCTCCAGGGGTCCTGGCAAGACTGAGCCCAGATGCCCACAGAGGTGACCTGCTCAGTCACGCCCCGCATTAGCCCTTCCCTGCGCTGCCTCACATCCCGTCCCGCCAGCACCTCCTGCACCCCCTACATCTGCGGTCCCCAAACCCCGCTCCACGTCCTGTTAGGAACTGGGCCTCTCCCTACCCCCACAACCCCACCCCCACCCGGTTCCACGGAAAAGTTGTCTTCCATGAAACTTAGGAGCCGAGCATTGGGCGAGCGAGTGAAGCTTCATCTGTGTTTACAGCCACTCCCCATCGCTCGCATCACCGCCTGAGCTCCGCCTCCCCCACCACCATCTGTGGAAAAACTGTCTTCCGTGAAACCTGTCCCTGGTGCCAAAAAGGTTGGGAAACACTGCCCTATGTCCCTACCCAATTCTGGGAAATTCACACCAAACACAACCCTGGAGGCCTTCCCTGCCCTGTAGTGGGTCGAACTGTGGCCCCCAAATAGATATGTACACACCCTAAACCCAGGAATTTGACCTTATTTGGGAAAAGAATCTTTGCAGATATAGTTAAGGATATTGGGGTGGGATCACTCTGATTTATTAATAGGCTAACGGGTGCTGGTGTTCTTAGAAGGTTCTTGCGGAGAGAGGGGACAAAGCTACGTGGAGACACAGAGAGACACAGAGGAAAAGGCTGTGCAATGACAGGAGTGACACTGCCACAAGCCAAGGACCACCAAGGGTTTCCAGAAGCCACCAGAAGCCAGGAGAGAGACATGGAACCAACCCTGCCAACGCCCAGATTTTGGACTCTGCCCTCCAGAGCTGTGAGAGAATAAATTTCCACCGTTCTAAGCCTCCCACTTCCCGGCCATTCCCTGCAGCAGCCTAGGGGTGAGCACAGTGTCCAAGTCGCTCCACACCCACACGCCCCAGTCATAGTCATCCCATCGAGTTCCTTCCTCGTCCGTCATCTGGAAGTATCCAGATGGCCTCTTTGTTTACAGTCTGTTTCCCCCACTCGAATGTAAGTTCCTTGACTGTGCCCTGTGCCCCTCCCCATGTCCCCAGCCCCGGGACAGCACCTGACCTATCGTGGGCCCCTATGCGTAACTGATGAGTGAATGAGCCGGGTCCCATGGTCCTTCCCCACTGCTCCTCAGCTGAGCTCCCGCAGGACCTGGCAGAGGAAGCTCTTCCCCCAGCTAGCCCTGGGCCCAGCCTCACCCTCACCGAGGAGGAGCTCTCAGCCCGGGCTGCACATGAGAATCCCCTGGAAAGTCCCCCCCAACAAGATCCACGTCCAGCCCCAACCCCGAGACACCGAGTGAATTGGTCTGAGGCGGGACCCAGGCAGCAGCACCCAGAAAAGCTGCCCGGGAGATGCCGGAGTGCAGTGAGGGCTGAGATCCGTCGGTTTCAGGAGTGGAGGTTGGGGGTGACCAAGATAGGACCCAAGTTCTAGGGTGACCAACCATCTCAGTGTGCCTGGATGCCTGGGATGCAGGACTTGTGGTGCTAAAATCAGGACAGTCCTGGGCAAACTAGGATGAGCAGGTCACCCTAAGAGTTCTCAAGCCCCCTGGATGACAAGCCAGCCAGCCAGCCACCGCCCCCCGCCCTGGCCACCTCTAGAGGCCAAGTCCCTTGGGATCCCTGCTGCCTTGAGGAGCGACCCATGAACGGCTGCTCCAGACCTTGAATGTCAGAATAGAGGGGAAGGGTCACAGATGGACAGCGTGGGGGTGGGGTTGGGGGTGGGGGCCCAGGGCTCAGACAGCTGCTGCTGCTGAAGAGTAATCAGCCCCTCCTCCTCTACCCACCCCAGGCAGGCACGGTTCTAGCCGCGGGAGCTGGATTTCCCCACGTGGGTTGTGGGCACTGCCTACTCATTGTGAGAGTCTTTTGGGGTCAGGCTGGATTTGTTTCCGCCCCAGTATCCCCAACCCCGGCCTCGCACATAATAGGTGCTCAGTAAACAGAGGTGGAATGAAAAAGTCGTGCAAGAAATTGATAATCATCTCAGCTGGGAACAGCCAAGCTTTTCTCCCCACTCCCCAGCTCCACACACCCAGTGCCTGCCACAGTGTCAGACACAAAGGAGACGCTCAAGACATGTCTGTTGATTGCACAAAAGAAAACATAGACAGCTTTTCCAAAAGGGCTTCTTTCTCACTCCGGCCTCTTGTCCATTACCCTGTTGGCATTTGGGGGGAATTTCTCTCACACCACATGGCCTGAGTGTTCATCAACCACATGAATAAAATTAAATTTTTCTCTGTTCTCCTGTTATATATGGCAAAAACCACTATCTGACTCTAATGTCGTCTTACATTGAAAGACAATTTTTAAGGGGCTCATGGCCCAATCATTGCCTGGGGCTCCTCCCCCAGGTATGGCAGTCACTCGGGACAGGATTAAGGTGGGGCAACATCAAGATGGGGGCCTGGGGCCCACCCTTGTCCTTCTTCCCAGGTGGGGCAATCGCTCGAGGGAGCACCAAGGCAAGGCACCCACTTCCGTCCCTAGGAGACCCGGAACCCCTCACCGTCTCCCTAACAGATCCTTCCCAAATAAACTATTCCCACCCCGCAGCCTGCTCTCAGGATCTGTTTTTAGGGAACCCAAGGGTTGGGCTCCACCTCGCCTGTATCTCCTGCCTGCACGATTGTCCACATAAGCTTGCGATTCTGAGTCTCCCTGGGCCTGAGAAGCCGACCGACTGTCCACGTTTGCCCAGTGGCTGGGTTCACCTGGTGGGCACCGGTGCGTCCCTGCAGGTTGTGGTCCTCTGCCGGCATTCATTCTGATTGGTCTGGTCTCCTTTCTACAGCTGATGCCCAGCTGAATCTCCAATAGCAGCTCTATTGAGATATAATTCCCATACCATACGACTCATCCATTTAAAGTATACAAGTCAATGGCTTTCAGTATATAAACAGAGTGGTCCAACCTTCACCACAATCAATTTCAGAGCATTTTCATTGGTATTGGTCAAAGATACCTCCTACTCCTTAGCTATTATTCCCCAAGCCTCTCAACCCCACCCCCAGCCCCAGGCAACCACTAATCTGCTTTCTATCCCTGTGGATTTGCCTATTCTGGAAATTTCTTATAAATGGAATTATACAATATGTGACCTTTTGTGCCTGCCTTCTTTCACTTAGCATAATGTTTTCAAGGTGCACCCATGTGACAGCATGAATGGGTACTTCACTTTTTATTGCCAGCTGCTATTTCTGTTGCATGGACGGACCACACCCTAGTTATCCATTCATCTGCTCATGGACATTGGCTTGTTGCCACTTTTTTGGCTCTTGTGAATGATGTTGTTATGGGCATTTGTGTACAAGTTTTGTTCGAACAGTTTTTCTTCAGTTCTCTTGGATGTGTGAACTAAAACAAAATCTCAATCCCCTCCAACCAGCTGACTAAATGGACAACCTCTTGGCCAATGGATACCCTAAAACTGAGTTGCCAGCCATGAGGAAGGAGGTCAGACATGCCTCATCATGCCCCTCACCCTTCTTGGAGACATCCTTTGTAACCCATTGACAGGCCTGAGGCTGCGCAAGACACACCTGCAGGTCCTCAATTTACACAACAAATATATGGCCAGTAGCTTGTCTCTGATTATCTTAACTTAAAACATTCCAAGCCTTTAGACAAAGCTTCATTAACCAATAACAAATCAAAGAGCCTTTAAACCCACCTATAACCTGCAAGCCCCAGCTTCGAGATGTCCTGCTTTTTCAGGCCAAACCAATGTAGGCCTTCCATGTATTGATTTATGACTTTACCTGTAATTCCCGTCTCCCTGAAATCTATAAAATCAAACTGTAACCCAGCCACCGCGAGTCCACTTGCTCAAGGCTTCTTGGGCGTGGCTCCGGGTCATGGCCCTCAAATCTGGCTCAGAATAAACCTCTTTAAATTATTTTACAGAGTTTGGCTTCTTTTTCATTGACAGGTGTATATCTAGGAGTAGAACTCCCAGATCCTGTGGTTACTCTACGTACATTTTGTACCTTTTGAGGACCTGCCAGACTGTTTTCCAAAGCCTCGCTAAATGTAAAAAATTTTTTTCTTTACAGAAGCATAACATCCGTACAGAGAAGTCCAAAATTATAAATGTACAGCTTAATGCCCTTTCGCAAACAGAGCAGTCGCGTGGAAACAGCACCCAGACCAAGAAACAGTCCTCAGAAGTCCCCGTGGGTGCCAGTCCCTTCTCTGCCACACCCCTCAAAGGCAGCCATTGTCCTGCCTTCTATTAATAGTAGCACAGTTTCCATTTCCTTTCTGGATTTTAAATATGCTCCTGGAGACGGCTGGCAGCCCATCGTTCACAGGTGACCCCACGCTCCAGCACAGGGGTCCCCTCAGCCCTCACGGCTCGGAGGACACCTTCCCCCAGGGCTGCTCCTGTCCTTTCTCCATTTCTCTCCATCTGTCATAAGTGGGCCAAACCAGGCAGACTTCAAGGAGGAGGCAGCCTTCCATGTCACCCCCCCAGGAAGCCCTTTCCTCTTTCTGTGCCCCATGGGAGGCGGCAGGAAGGCCGGTGGAGAGGGGGTGGACAGCCTCAGGCTGAGGACTGGCCGGAAGAGGAGCCCCCCTCCCAGGTCCCAGAATGGGGGAGTCATCCAGCGCAGGGTGGGCTGGAGAGGGTGTGGCGCTTCCTCCCCATAACCCCTGCAGCCTTCCCACCTGCTGGGAGTTTTAGGGGGTTTCTGGAGGTTGCAGAACCAGGGAGGCATTTTCTAGAGTCCCTGATTTCAGCGTGACCACACGCAGCCTGAAACCGAAAGCTTGGCGTCGGGTTGGGGCTGCTTCCCTTGGCTGGGATTTGGGCACAGGCCAGACACACATCAGATCTTCAACATCATGACGAGGGCCGTGCGGCCTGACTGTGCACGTCTTGGTCCGACGTCAGAACTCACCTGAAGAGCCAGGTGTCTTAGGTGTGGCCTGACACCGCAGGGTGGGAGTGGGGAGTGTGGCCTTCTCAGGAATGCCTTAAAGTGCACCGATGTCACGACTGCTGTTTATGCAGCACGAGGCCCCTGAGGAAGCAGAGTGGGCTGGCCAGCTTCTGGGGTGCTCTGGGGGGGCTCTGCTCCCTCCTCTGTCCATCCCCACCCACCTGCTGGCTGCACAGGGGCTCACCGCAGGAACCCCAGCAGCCGGCAGGCCTGGTGCCACCGGGGCGGGGCGGGATGGGGGGGGGGGGGGCAGGCAGGAGACTGCAGGCTGAAAGAGAGTGAGCATGCGGTTTCTCTGCTTCTGCTGCGCCCATCAAAGACAAACAAAGCCCCACACTGTAAAGCGCTGACGACGCTGTCATTCAGTAAAGCTATGGCAGTAGGGAAGAGTGTCCAGCATGAACCAAGCTCCACTTCCTCGAAAAAAAAAGGCTGGGGACTTTTTTGAAGGCTGGGGTGTGCTAAGGTCAAGGCAGTAAGGTGCATCAAGGGGTCCACCTGACCCCTTCATCCCTGTGACTAGGCCACCTGAGTTTGCTAATTGGCGTTTATCTGGAGGGGAAGCAAACTTCCCCGTCTCTGTGACCGCAGGCACAAACAAGCTGCAGCAGGGCACCCCCCGGCTAAGTCAGACCCTTGCCCTCCCACAGGGACTGGGAACCGGAGCCAGACTTACCTCCCTGAATGCTTGCATTTGGTGGGGAAACTGCCTGGAGTGGCAGATTTACATCTCAGGGGGCGGAGAAGGATACATAGTTGCAAGCTTTCTAAAGTAACCGCTCTCAGCTGGGGTTTAGGGGCCGGTCTGCCCCCACCAGGTTTTCACTGGAACAAGCAGTAAATTCTCCTGGCGGCATGAGCTCTCTCGGGCAGGCATTCCAGGTGGGGCTGGGGTCCTCTTAGCAACACAGTCTTAAGCTGCTAGAAGCCACGCTAGAGTCTGGTCAATCTCTTAGTACAGAGGTTTGGACAAAGTCATGAGATGCTGGGGGTTCTGCAGGCTTCGCCTCCCTGAGGCTGCTACAAGCTTCATCCCCAGGTGGCCTCTCTACTCCTCATCCTCACAGTCGGAAGTGAAGGACTCTGGGCCCCCTGAGTGGTGGAGGCACAAGAGGGTGGGAGCCTGGGCCCTGGATTCAGAGCACGGAGGTGGCCTGATTCAACCTTCTATGCAGGAGAAATCAGCTGCTCTCACGGTAACCGAGACCCCAGGGGCTGTTTGTTGCAGCAGCTGGTGTTACTTACCCTAACTAATGCTTGTGGTGTCCCTGCCTGCCAGGAAACCTGCGTGAACTATTTATTGGTGTGTGTCCCCACTGTGGCCTCCTATGGCCTGGTGCAGACCTCTCCCTGCTACTCCACCCACATTCTGCAGACACGGATGGCAGCAGGGCCCGGCGTGGGTCCGAGTGGAATAACAAAGTTTGCACTTAGTATGTTTCCCACCTATCTTTCCCCCACCCTGGTCTCTGAGAACCCAGTGCCCTCAGCCAAAAGGCTGATGTGTTACCCTGCCAGAGACAATGTGTCGGTTTAACAGGGAAGGTTCCCAGGGTGGAAACCCAGGGAGAGAACTTTTCCTACGAGCTTGCTCTCTCTTAAAATCACTCCACTTGGGCCACTAGCTCTAACCCTGGTTGCACATAGAAATCACTTGCAGACTTTTTAAAAAATAAAAATATGTGAATGCCTCCCTAACAACCAAGATTGTGATTTAATTATTTCTGTCGACTTGGCTTATGCGTGCCCCCAAATGAAAACAGGAGCTCCAAGTCACCCAGTCTCACCCAAGTGCTGCGATCAAAGAAGTACAGTTGAGCAATCAACAATGAATGTAACTCTAGTCTCCCCTTGCAGCTCTCGGAGGACATCCAGGGAGATCCAGTTGATACCCCGCATCTCTCAATAGTCATCCCTGATGCACCCATTGTTATCACCTGGGAGCTTGTGAGAAATGCAGAATCCCAGTCTCTGCCCTAGACCCACTGACTTAGAACCTGCATTTTAACAAGGTCCCTGGGTGACAACACTGCTCCCACCTCTCTGAATCAGTGGGTCTTACCTTGGCTGTTCAATGGAATCACCCAGACGCCTGGGTCCCACCCACAGAGTGTCTGATGCAGTGGTACAAGGTGCCACTCGGGCATCAGACCTTTAAAAACTTCCCAGGTGATTCGAATATGCAGCCAGATGCAAGAACCATCGGTCTCAGTCGTGTTTCTCAACATTCGGGACCAAATAATCCTTTGTGGTAGGGCCTGTCCCATGCACCACGGTTCTTCAGCAGCTCCACTCACTAGGGGCCAGTAGCACCCTCCCCCACAATCGTGTTAACTAAAAATGTCTCTGGACATTGCCAGTGTCCCCTGGGGCACAGAGTCGGCCCGATTGGTAACCACTGTCCTAAATTCTCCACTGAACGCCACCGCCAGCACAAAACCCAATGACTGTCGTGCTTGTTCCCTCTCCCACTTCTCTGTTAGTTCATTTTAGCTTCTCTGGGGTTTATTTTTCTTGGATCCGCTACAGCAGTGGTTCTCAAAGTGTGTTCCCAGGACCAGTGGCATCAGCGTAACCTGGAAACTTGCCAAAAATGCAGGTTCTCAGCTTCCATCCGGGCCTCCTGATAAAGAAAGTCTGGTGTCGGGGTCCCCAGTAGGGGCACGTTAAAGAACAATAACCCCATGAGACAGATGTTCTTAATGCGGCTTCTATTTCCCGGAGGTGGGAATTGAGGTGTCATGGAGTTCGTTGCTTGAGGTCACGTAAATTTGAACCTGGATCGATGTGTCAGTTTCCCAGGGCTGCTGTGACCACAGGTTGCCACAGGACGGGTGGGTGATGCCAGAAATTCATTCTCTCACAGTTCTGGAGGCCAGAAGTCCAATATCGAGGTGTGGGCAGGGCCACGCTGCCTCTGAGGGCTCGAGGGGAGAAGCCTTCCTCACCTCTCCTAGCGGGTCTGGTGTCTGCGGACGTCCTTGGGGCTTCTCAGCCCATAGACGCATCAGTCTCTGCCTCCATCTTCACACGGCCTCCCCGACGTCTGTCTCCTGTGTCCCTGTGTCTCAAACGTCCCCTCCTTTCTCTTGTGGGGTCAACAGTCTAACCCAACTCCAGGACGATCTCATCTTGAGATCCTTAACTCAGCTAAAGCTGCAAAGATCCTATTTCCAATTAAGCTCACACGTTCAGGTGCTGGCGGTTAGGACTCGGACAGATTTGTTTTAGGGACACGATTCAACTCGCAACACTCTACCTGCCCTCATTTATTTTCCCCCATCATTCTGCTTTCTATAGAAGGCAAAGGAGAGGCTGGGGCAGAATACCTGGGCAGGTACCCAAGACAGGTGGGATCTGTGTACAGGGATCCAGGCATCTGACTAACAGGGGCTCCAGGAAAAGGGAAGTGAGAAGACAGAAGGGAAAAGGGTATCAAAGGGATTTTCCTGGAACTGAGAACTGCCAAGCAGGGGCTGAATGGTGGTTCTTAAAGCATCTTATTCTGATGAATGAAGTGGGAAGGCACGCTGGTGATAATGGGTTTGGAGTAAAAGGAATTCTTAGGCCCTGCACAAGTGGCCTTTTATTATAATAGGTATAAATTCAGACACCGTCAGGAGAAGAGAGGCAGTGTTAATAAGTAAAGCAGGCACGTGCCAGGCGATAGGGAGGAGCGGAGACTGTGTCCAACTGAGGAGGCCGTACCCTCTGCATGAGTCTGCTCAGGCTGCCGTAACAAACACTGGGTGTCCTAAACAACAGAAATTGATCTTCTCACCAGCCTGGAGGGTAGAAGCCTGAGATCAAGGTGTCAGCAGGGTTGGTTTCTACCGAGGCCTCTCTCCTGGGCTTGCAAACAACCGTCTTCTCCTGTGTCCTCAACTCGGCCTTTCCTCTGTGTACGTCTGTGTCCTAATCTCCTCCTCTGATCAGTCACTTTGGATTAGGGCCCACCCTAATGACCTCATTTTAACCTGATAACCTCTTGAAAGACCCTCCCTCCAAATACACTTGTGTGCTGAGGTACTGGAGGTTAGAACTTTGTCATGTGAATTTGGGGCACAGGAAACTCAACTCAACCCCTAAACCTTCTATGACGAGATTCCCCTTCACGTTAAGAATGATTCATTTTGCATGCTGACCACATGTGACCCCCCAGAACGCCGGTTTGCAGACTCTGCAGTAACGCATCTGTTGGCTGAGAAACGGGAGGCAGTAGATGAAGCTGGCTCCTAGGCGGGCAGAGTCCGGCTTTGCAGGAGTTCGGGGAATCTTTGTCCTCTGCACAGTGCAAATTTGGAGAAGCAGATTGATGCATTTATTTGGAAAAGAGAACTTACCCCTGTGGTTTCTCCATCTTGGGAGGAAGTCCCATGAAAAAAAAGAAAAACAACTAACTTGTTTTTTGAAATGCTCTCTCCCAAAATATTTTGAATACTTAGAATTACCCCCTAGATGATGCACGAAGGCAGAGCCAGGGCTGGGGACAGAATTGTCAGGGCTGAGTCAGCCCAAGGCAGCAGCTCACCCGCCACCCCCTGCCGTCCTTGGCTCTTCCTCGGGGTCTCCGTAGATGGTGATCATGCTCGCTTCTCATCACCTCTCCGAAGGTGGCGGCTTCCTATCTATAAGCACTCGTTGAGTGCCTGCTGAATGCAGAGCCTTTTGGTGGCAGAGAAGAGGGGGAAAGAGAAGGCGTGTGGGTTTGTGGAGGGCGAACTCTGGGCTAGCCCTTGAGCTCCCACGATGGTTCTTGCCATTTTGTGCCGTGAGATCACGAACAAGTGAATTTACGGCTCTCAGTGGCAGTTTTCCCGTCTGCGGAAGGAGGACGTGTCTAACTCACACCGCGGCGCTGCTGGGCAGTTCAAGTGCGAAAGCCCACGCGAGTGTGCTTTCCGAACTCACCAAGGCCTAGGAAGCACAGGGGGTTGTCATCATGGTTGAGTGAAACCGAGAATCTGACACTCATTCAACATTCACACTTGAGATGAATGCCAGTGAGTGTGAAATGAAATATCAGACACGGAATCCCCAAAAGACATGGGGAAGCAGAGCACAAAGGCAGGAAATTGGGTTTGAGTTCCAGGTTTCCGCTATGAGCCGAGCAAATCGCTCCGTCCTGTGCTCTTCGGGCTCCTCATCAATAAAATGGAGATCAAAATATCTACCTTGCAGCATCAATTCACTATAATTATGATGGTAAATACTAATGTGTAGTGAACACTTACTAGGTGCTGGGCTCAGGTGTTTCACAGACTGTGTCTCATTTAAGACCCGCAGGTAGGGATTTATTTCTGCTTCCATCTCACAGGCTCAGAGAAGTCAACTAACTTGCCTAAAGTCACACAACTTTCCAAAGGTTTGCTGGGCTCCACAGCATGTGCTATCTGATCTGTGATAAACTTTTGCAGGATGTCAAGCTTCCAGCCAAGCTTCAATGTTGTCAGCGATTGCAGATGCTGGGGATGAGGAGAACAGGGAACCGGTGACCAGTGGGCGGGTTAATCTGAGAAGACTTCCTGGAAGAAGCAGATGTGAAGTCAGGTTGTGAAGTGAATTAGGATTATTGAGTCCGTGGTGGAGGTCTGGGATGATGACGTCAATGTGAGAGTCAAGGGCATATTTAAGGGACAGGATGAGATTGCCCAGGGAGTAAGTGTGGCTAGAACAGAGAAGAGGTCCTGGAAAGAGCCTTGGGGTGCTCTAACTTGAGAGACTGAGGCGATGAGGAGCACAAACAGGAGGAGAAGCAACCCCAAGTGGGGAAAGTGCTTCAAGGAGAGAGTGACAGACTGTCAAATGCTGAGGATTGTTCAAGTTCAAGGCAGCCATTGGTTTTAAGGACAAGGAGGCCGCAGGGACCTTGCTGAGAGCAATTTGGGTGGATGGTAGGAGTAACAGCCTGATTGGAGGAGGTGTAAGAGGGAATGGGAGAAGAGGAATGCAAGACAGAGGAGTGTAGATAACACTTCCAAGGAGCTTGGCTCTCGAGGGAGCTAGGAAGTGGAGCTGGGCTGGAGGAAGACACACAGCAAGTGGAGCCCCCAGAGAGCTGCCTTCGCCTGTTGCCATCTTTAGCTCCCCGGCCCACCCGCCTATCTTGGAATAAAGAGTGATTATAGCAGCCACACCAATCATCAGTCCCATAGTCCCCACAAAGGTTGTTAGGAGACTGAAAGTAAAATAAAAATAGCTAAGAAAGCACCTTGTCAAGTGAGGCTCGTTCATCCCTTGATCATCATCAGTAATGTGATTTCTTTTTTCTTTCAAGAGACTTGGCTTCATGTTCACATGCAGTTGGGAGTGTGAAAGCAGGTACAACCTTTCGGATGGGTTGTCTTAGTCTACTTTGTGTTGCTCTAACACAATATCTGAGGCGGGATAATTTACAAAGAAAAGAGATTTATTTAGCTTATCGTTCCGCAGGCTGGGAAGTCCAAGGGCATGGCTCTGGCTTCTGGCGAGGGCCTTTGTGCTGCATCAAACATGGCGGAAAAGGTCAAAGGGGAAGGGGACATGTGTGAAGAGGCGAAACCTGAGGGGCATCCGGCTTTATAATGACCCACTCTCTCCAAAACCAATCCCCTCCTGCAAGAACAAATCCAGTCTCCAGAGAGCAAGAACTCACCAAGCCATTCATGAAGGATCCACCCCCAAGACCCAAACACCTCCTGCTGGGCTCCACCTCCCAGCACAGCCACACTGGGGATCAGATTTCAACATGAGTTTGGGTGGGGACAAACCATATCCAAACCACAGTAGTGGGCAGATTGGCAATGACCATCAACATCTAGGAAATCGGGTGTGTATGACCATTGTGGCATTATTTGTAACAAACCACGTCACCATCAATACCCATCATTAAGAGGACTTGGTTAAATCAACAACAATGTGCTCATTGTGGGTAACACCGTGGAGCTATTAAAAGAAATGAAGGAGATTTGAGTGCACTAACACAGAAAGGGGTGCAAGACACATTACGTGAAACATTTGAAAGTCAAGTTGCAGACCGGTATGTATAGAATGGTGTTCAAAGATTTCCCTCAATGGGACAGAGACCAAGTGTGGATAGCAGGATTTATTTTTTTAATCAATTTCAGGGAGAAAAAAAGGAGACAAGGACAGTTTAGAGATCAATATCCCCACTTTGCAGATAGAGCTGTTAGTTTCCAGGGGAACAAGGCCAACTCTGAAACCCCCTCATTGAACCTGAGGCTGAGCAGCGTGGGAAGAGCTGATTCTTACCTACAGGTCACCTTCCAGGGGTCCTTGGAGGTGGCTTCACCGAAAACTGGGTTTTCCCAAACATACTACCCCTGAAATCCCCCAAGCCCTCCTCACCGATCAGGGGGTCAGGAGAGATATGTGGGCAAACACCGTCTGCTAAGAGAAATCAGAATTATCTCCCAGCAAGTAAACCCTTTGGGCAGGCTTCCCATAACCTGTGGCAACTGCTGTGCCAAAGGAAACTCAAACCATAGCCACCTTTAGAGGAGAAACCACGGGCACTGATCTTCCCAGGGCTTGGCTATGTCAGGACCAAATTAGAGTCCTAATGTCATTCATTCATTCCTTACCAGGGCCTTAAATCTAATGCCAGGCCCTATGATGGGCACTGGGAACAGAAGGGTTAATAAGACCCATTCTCACCCATCAGGGAACTCACAGTCCAATGGGGGAAGGTAGGTAGTTAAATAAGGAATTATAATTCCATGGAAGGACTTAGTGAAAACCCAAGTATTCATTATCTGGCCCCCGCCCCTCAGCTATAATGAAATTTCTTAGGAAAGCAAAAGTCACCACTACTAGAAAATTTAATGAAGTATCTGGTCATTTGTCAGTTTCATTCTCAAACATTCAGTCTTCATGTCTCCTTGAGCTCCTTTTGCCTGTGTTTCTGAGCCTCAGGTTCCTGTAACTCCCACACTCCTTTTGTTAAGTATTAACCTCTCGTTAACTGGTCGATCCTATATCTCCAGAACCAAACCACTAGGAGAAACCAGTGGTATTTCCACTTTGGGTCAAATTCCATGTCAATCACACCCGTAATCCTAGCACTCTGGGAGGCTGAGGCAGGAGGATTGCTTGAAACCAGGAGTTCAAGACCAGCCTAAGCAAGAGCAAGACCCCATCTCTTCAAAAAATAGAAAAATTAGCTGGGCATGGTGGTGTGTGTTTGTAGTCCCAGCTACCTGGGAGGCTGAGGCAGGAGGATCGCTTGAGCCCAGGAGTTTGAGGTTGCTGTGTGCTAGGCTGACGCCACAGCACTTGCCCGGACTCTGTCTCAAAAAAAAAAAAAAAAAAAAAAAAAAAATTCCATGTCAACAGGCAGTCTCAGCACCCCCTTGTTAAGTGTGTCAAGAGGAATCACATAGGCATATCATGATTCTGGTTTTGAATCTTCTTTAAGCTGTATAAATCATGGTGACAGTAAGAATCCCGACCTTTGCGGGCTGCTGTAGAGGTTGCTGAGTTGAAGTGGAGGATGCGCGGTGCCAGAGGTGCAGGGGGATGGTGTTTGTGACGGAGCTGGAGGACGGGATGGCGATCACGGAGGTGGTGGTGCTGGCGGTGGAGGGAGCAGGGGGTGGTAGAAACGACAGAGGAGGGAGGAGGGTGGTAGTGCTGACGGAGGTGGTGCAAGGGACAGTGATTGTGGAAGCAGTGGGGGAAGGCGGAAGTGGTGTGGGGGAGATGGTGGCCATGACGGAGTGGCGAGGGAGATGGTGGTGACGGTGGTTATGACGATGGCGGCGATGGTGATGGTGGTGTGACATTGGTGGTGGTGACGATGGCAGTGGTGATGACGGGGGCGGTGGAGGGGCAGATGGTGAAGGCGGCTCCAGCAGCCCACTGGGCCCAGGTCTCCTGACTCCTGTTTCTGACCCACACGAGCCACGTCCTATAGATCTGCTGTCCCCAGCCCCCGGGCTGCCACCTGGTCCTCGTCTGTGGCCTGCATCACCACCTGAGCTCCGCACCACCCCCTGCGACACCCCAGCCCGCCACCCCTGGTCTGTGGGAAAAACTGTCTTCCATGAAAACGGTCCCTGGTGCCAAAAAGGCTGGGGACCACTGCAATATGACGTGCCAGTCCCCACCTGCTTTCCCCACTGCCCCCATGGTCACAAACCGAGAGTGAACTCCACGTGCCTTGAGGGGAAACCCAAGAAGCAAAGGTGGCAGTCCACAGCCCTGAGCAGTGGCCAAGGTGACTCAAACTGACTTGTGACAGCCTGTTGCCCTGGTCTGCGGGCAGACACACCGCGGCCACAGGGACCAGCCCGGCCGTGCCCATGGACGCAGGGAGCTGGTCCTCTCAGCCACTCAGGGGGAAGTAGCCACACGGGCAGGAGCTGTGCTCCCGGCGCTCTTCTTCTTTTCCAGACCCACAGCCTGGCATTCCTCCAGCTTCCTGTCCAGGATCTGCGACTCTACACCTCGGGGCCGCATCCGTAGAGTGAGATGATTAATGCCAATTTTGAATTGCTTTTGGTGACGATGAGAGTGTATGCAGAAAGTGCCTAGCTCCCCACTCTTCTCACTCAAGAAATGGTGTCTGAAGTTTCATAGCATCAGGACTTTCATCATTGATCTCCAGCCGGGGGAACAGGAGCTGGAGAGAAGGCGATCGCCCCTTGCTCGACAGGTAGGTGCCCGCCAGGACCGCCTGAGCCCCGCGCCTTCAACTGGGGAGACAGAGATAGGCGCTTTGTATGTGACCGGCTGCACGGCCCCCCTCAGTGGACCCCTCAGCACCCTGTCTCCTTCTAGCCTCAGGTCACAGGTTTCTCATCCCCAAAGCTCCTAGTGTAGGTTTGGGGGAACTTTTCAAGTTGGAAGGCTGCATTCATTTAGCTGCAATCAAATAAGGCTGAATTCAAGGAACTTCAATTAGATGTACTTAAAAATGTACATTATTTTGTAAAAATCTAACTACTATGTACTTAATCATTTAAAAAATTGAAAACTGTTTGTTAATTTTAAAATTAATCTTGTAATGTCTTTGTTGTGTTTCCTTTTTTTTTGGAAAGCATTTGAATATTTGGTTGCAGCGTGGAGGTCCGTAGTTTCAGTTGATCCTCTAGATGGGCATCAGTCATTTGTGACCTTAAGGGCATCTTGATCTGGGTTAGGTAGGAAAAGGTAGATTTGCAGCAATAAGCGGTTGAAAAGCAAGAAAGCATTTTGGGGGCATGTTGCCAAAGGCGTGGGTATTCTACTGCATTTTTCCATATTTCAATTGCATCTTTCTTAGCATCAAACAATGACTTTAAAATGTCATCTACTGAGAGCTCAATCAATTCCATCTGTAGTTCTTTAGGTGCCTTGGTGATATCAACTAGGCGAGGCTGAAATGCTAATTTGAGTGTGATGTCATGATTCTCAAAGTCAGTGAACCTTTCATTGTATTCTCCAATTGATAGGTCTATAACAGCTGTGTGTTCTTCAAATGACTGGAATATATCATCCTGCTCATCAATGACCTTTGCTTACCGGGGGAAAATGTTCATCTGAAATTTCCTTTTGAAGAAGAAGTGTTTTGAAAACAAATAGCTTTTCTCAAAATGCTTGGTTTTTTTTTGCCACTTATCATATATAGACTTAGTTTTGCCTTGCAAAGAAATATTCAAGTAGTTTTGATTTGACATAATATTACACAGAAATGCTGCATTCCTGTAGAAATCTTTCAATAATTCACATTACTGATTCTGTTCTTCATAAAATTTAACTATCTGTTCTTGCAGAGATAAAATTTTGGCTAACACCTGTCCCTGTGATAGCCAATGAACTTTAGAATGATATGGCAAATCCACACTGAATACCTCATTGTTCAACTTTAGCATGTTATGAAACTGACAATGCTGTGTTGCATTTGCAGGAATATAGTTAACAATACTTATAACTTATTGCAAAGTGTCACTTAAAAGAGAAGCATTATCACAGAGATTTTGCTGATGCAAGATACAATGAAAAGAAATGAGAGCATCTGGATCTGTTAATACTTTTTTTAAATCTATGCAATAAACCCTTCATGTCATCCTGAAAGTTGTTGAAGATATCTATTCCCTGTGTTTTGTTCTTTGGTATTTTAAATACATTCATTTTTAAAAATAAAATAAAAATATAAAAGAACAAAAATGTATGAATAAAAATAAAAGGATTTGTTCTGTAAAATTTGGATGCAGTCAAAACGCCACACTTAAGGACCTAGACGACCACATGTGGCCTAAAGGCCACAGGTTCCCTCCCACCCACCCCTGACACCCCCCTTCCTCCCACCCTAGTGTGCTGAGAATCAAGACCCAGGTCTGGGTTGGTGACAGAACCATGACAACAAGCACTAAATCAGTGTTTCCCAGAATGTGGCTCCTGTGTCACTGGTAGCCGGATGACGGGGGGAAAGGGGTTCACTTACAGGCACTAAATAACAACCAATCACATAACGAAAGAGTCCCCTTTCAATTCTTCACTGTCATCATTATAATAAGTCACACCATGTGAAATGGCTTTTTTGTGAATCTGAAACAAATAGCAGCAATTTCACATGGCTCCACCTAATAGGATACTTTAGGCATACAGGAAGTTATAAAGGACAATAATATGAATAGCTTTATAATCCAACACAGCTCATGAAATCAGAGAGCCCTGATGGCACATAATTTATGATGATTCTGGAAGGACTTACAGGTGGGCATTCATAAATGGCCAATGCCACCAAAGGTGTGGTGATTATACTAGCAGCTGAGCTCATGAGAAGATTCCAGAATACCTGTATCTGAATTACAAACCTTTAACAACCTGTTTTAAGAATCTCTCTCTCTTTTTTTTTTCTCTAAAAAGCCAAAGTTGGTTCTATCTCCTTAGAAATAAAACAGTGTTAGGTCACAGCTTATGGATTTACTTTTATGTGTAACAATTTACTGTTATGAACCAGAAGGAGAAGAAATTATAAGACTCAATGATTAAATCTGTCAGACTTGCTCTCTATCCCAGCGTGTAATTTATTTGAATAACTTCATTTTAACAGACATCGACTTCCTTCACTTTGATTTGGTCCACTCAGTTTAAGTCATTAAAGCCGTATGTACTTCAGAATGTTTACAAAAGACATTCATATCTATTCTTGTGCTGATTTTTTATTTCTGACTTTTTTTGCTGTCACAAACAAAGCTGTTTCATGTGTCATAAGGCATATGTGTGAGACTATCGCTGGCATACGTAATGAAGAGTGGAAACGCTGAGTATTATTTAATTATTAGTAGGTATTGCCACATTGCTACCCTAAGTGACTGCAGCATTCTACATGCTTGCCCACGGACAGGAGAGTCTCCACTTTTCTATATCCTCTATATCCTTAACATTTTCCATCTCTATGCAAGAGGGTGTCAGCATGGTGCCACTCTATCTTTAACACCTTCCTAACACTTGCTAGTCACCCTTTGTCACTAAGCAGAGATTGTACCTTGGGATCAGTACCTTGAACGAACAGAAACCTAAACTTTCCTCCTCTTACATTCCGTGTGTGTTTCTTGCCAACTATTCTTGCACAAAGCACGCCGACTTTCCAATTGTGGTAAAGGTATAAAATTTCCTTTTAAAATAAATTAAATGGAGTCAGCTTACAGCAAAATATTAGGTAAAGAGTGCATGCGATTTTGAGGGGAAAATATCATACAGGGAAACTGAATAACAGAGAAATACCACACACGTGATTAATTGCAGGAGAATATCGCTGAGCTCTGAGATCATGGGGTTCTGCAACTGGGTACCACCTGCCTGAAAACCGTAGTATTTCAGAAGTGAAAGAAATCCTAGGGATCATGTAATCCAACCTACGTGTTTTACGGGTGACAAAATTGTGGTCCAGAGAGTGGAAGTGTCTTGTCTGTGGTGGCACAGTGAGTCAGTGGTCCAGAGGAGGGTGGCACCCAGGTTTTCCTGCCTAAGCACATGATGGGTGGTGGCTGGATTGATGGGAACAAGTGATTAGAATTGATTCACCCCCAGTTCTGTGCACCTGATGTTTGCTGTTTCATCATCTTGTAACGCAGGCCTGGTGCAACACATTATTTCAGTGTTGTTTATCTGAAAATGTCTATTTTTGTCTGCATTCTTGAAGGATATCCTCCTTGAATGTAGAAATCTGTGTTAACAATTTTTTTTTCTTCTTAGCTCTTCCAAGATATTGTTCTACTATCTTCTGGCCTTTACGGTTTCTAATGAGGGGTCGGTGATCCTTCAAATGCTCTCCTGTATTTAATGTGCTGTTTTGATGTGGTTGGTTTTGCACGTTTCTTCTGAGCTTTGATTTTCAACAGTTTGGCTCTCATGTGCCTTAGTGTGGTTTTGTTGTATTTATCCTGCTTTGATGTGCTGAGCTTCTCAAATCTGTATTCCTTCCAACAAAAATTTTTGGATATTATTTCTTCAATTTTTTTTTCTGACCCATTCTCTCTTTTATCCTTCTGTGACTTCACATATATATATGTTGAACCTTTTCATATTGTCCCACAGATACTTGAGGCTCATTTCTTAAAATCTTTCTCTTTCTGTCATTCAAATTTAATAATCTCTATTGCCCCATCTTAAAATTTCTTTTTCTTCTTCTATCTCATTTTGCTGTTAATCCCATCTGGGCTAGAGTGTAGTGGCATCATCATAGCTCCCTGCAATCTCAGACTCCCGAGCTCAAGCAGATCCTCCTGCCTCAGCCTCCCAAGTAGCTGGGACTACAGGTGCATGCCACCATGCCTGGCTAATTTTTCTACTTTTTGTACAGATGGGGGTCTAGCTATTGCCTAGGCTGGTCTTGAACTCCTGGCCTCAAGTGATCCTCCCACCTCAGCCTCCCAAAATTGCTAGGGTTACAGGGTGAGCCGCCACACCCAGCCCCCATTCAGTGACTTATAGAATTTCATATATGGTATTTTCACTTTCATAATTTCCATTTGGTTATTTTTTATTGATTTCTATTTTTATGCCAATATTTCCTGTCTTCTCATTTTTTATGGGCATCTTTTCCTTTACATCTTTTATGTTTTTCATCCATGGTTACAATCACTACTTTAAAAATCTTTGTCTACTAATTTCAACATCTGGGTCATCTTGGGGTAGGTTTCCATTAATTGTCTTTTTCTCTTGAGTATGGGTTACTTAGTTTTTCATATGTCAAGTAATTTTGGATTCTATATGGGACATTAGGAATATGTTATAAACACTCTGGATTCTGTTATAATCTGAACAGTATTAATATTTCTTTTTTTTTTTTTCAGTAGGGACACAACTTGGCTGGAATCAAATGCAAAATCTCTTACCCCCACCCGTATAGTGTCCTGCAACTCAAATCTCAGTTCAGCTCCTTCAGCCATAGCTGAGCTGCTTGGAGTCTGCCCTGTGAATACACACATGGCCCGGAGGTCAGCCAGATATTAATATTTGGGCAGTTTATACACAGAATTTGGGGCTGTTCCTCTGTTTCTCTCCTCTTTGGGATTTCTACTTTCCAGCAGTCATTTTTGCCCCAAATTTTGTCCTTTGGTTATTTAGGACAGCACTGATTGGGACCTGCCTTCAGACTAAACTCAGGAGCTGGGAAATTCGCCAGTGGTATTCTCGTTTTCCATGTGTTGATTCCCTTCCAGTATCTGCCTGTTCTATCACTCTCCAGTGCCTTCAGATAGTTGTTTTTTATATTTTTCCCAGAGTTTACAGCTGTCACCTGTGGTAGAGTTGGTCACATAGGAGCTACTCAGCCATCCGGGAACTGGGAATCCTTCTTTGTCTCACTTAAATGAACAATGCAAATGGTTCCATCTGAGAGATGGTAAAGCTGAGGCCGGGAGAGGAAACAAGGTCATGGTGTGTTGCAGAATGGGCAGGGAGATGAAACAGCTATGGTTTTAAAAAACCGGGTTGGGGATTTTTAGAACCGCAAAACAGACTGTCTCCTATGCAAATCTTTTGTTTTGTGCATTAGTAATATTGCACAAAACAATACTAATATTTTTATTGGGAATAATCTTAGCAAATAGTCCATGTTCATTAAGTGATTATGGGGCCTGGTGCTAAATTCCTTAAATGCATTATCTGTTTGAATCCTCAAGACAATTCGATGGGATTGGATTGTTTTTATTGGGAAATTTCACAGAGGAGGAGATTGAGGTTTAGTGAGGTTAAACTCCAGGTGACAGTTGTTTGCATAATTAATAATAATAACAATGGCTGATATTATTGAACTATTGTCGTGTTGTAGATAATGCACTAAGTGATCTATATGTTAATATGTATGTTATCTCACTTAATCCTCCCCCAAACCCTATGAGGTAAGTATTGTTAGTATCACTCCACGTTTTCAGATGAAATGGAGGCTAAGAAAAAGCTAAGTGATTTGCTGAAGGTCACATAACTAGCAAGTGGTAGACCTGGGACTTGAACCCAAGTAGATCACCTCCAAACCCATCTGCCTTAACCTCTTTGCCATAATGCCTTCTTGCTCCAATAAAGCATCTGAAAAGACCTATCACCTTATAAGTCCTCTACAGAGGCAGGTTCCCTTCCTCTTAGTCAATACTAGATTGAATCAAACGGAATCCCCAAGGCTGTGGGCTTTCTCGGGCACACGCAGGTGGGTGGTACCCAGCCAATATCTGCAGGGTCTGAATCAACCCGAGAGCCCGTTTCCGTCCATTTATCAGGCGCCCCAGCCTGCAACGCAAATGAGGAAATCTTCCTAAGCAGGAATAAGCTGCAACAAACTGCAGAGGTTCCCTCGTCCTGATTTTCACTTCATGTTTTGGATGCTGCAGGTCGGGTGAGCGGAGATCCCGGGCTCCGGCCCAGGCAGCTGCCCTGCCTCCGGTGCTGCCATGAATCACTTCCAGGCCATCCTGACTCAGGTCCGAAGGCTGCTGTCCAGCTACCGTCCCAGCCAGGTGCAGACCTTCCTGGACAGCCTGCTGAAGGAGGAGCTGCTCTCCAGGGAATACCACTGTGCCCTGCTCCACGAGCCTGACACGGAGGCTCTGGCCAGGAAGATCTCCTTGACCCTGATGGAGAAGGGAGACCTGGACGTGGCCCTCCTGGGGTGGGCCTGGAGTGGGCTGCAGGCCCCGGCGGCCAAGAGGAGCCCCATCCATAGGGACCATGGTGGTAAGTTGGCACCCCTTTCGCTCAAGGAGCAATGACTGGCCGTAGGCAGCTCCAGCACCTTCCCTCCTGTCTGAAAGGGAAGTCGCTGGGAAGGCAGAGTGGACAGGATTGGCGTGTCTAGCGAGCTGGCAGGAGCGGCGAGGACTTGGGAAACTCAGTCTGCCTTGCTGGGTGTGCTGGAGGCTCACGGTGTGCTTCCCATCCCGGGAACGCCACCACGCCTGCGGCGCTCACTCCCTGATCCCCGACGACGTGCCAGCAGCACTGGGGGTGCCCAGGCGGACAGACCAGCCCCTGCCTTCACGGGGCTCCCAGTCTAGCGGGGAAGGCGGATGCAGGCACAATCAGTGTGGGTCAAAAATAGAGAAACGGGGTGCGCAGAGAGGGAGAGTCAAAGAGCTGGAGAGCAGAAGACACCGGTGTGCACGCGTGTGCATGTGCATGTATTTTCCTGTGCATGCATGCGTGTGGGGGGCTGTCAGTGTGACAGAGACAGACACGGAGAGAGAGAAAGGAAGGGAGAGATAGACATGGAAAGAGACAGAGAGACAGAGACTGGGAGAAGATGCCAGGGGGAGAGGAAGGAAGGGAGAGACAGAGGAAGAGAAAGAGGGAGAATCTGGGGTGAAAGAAAGAGGGAATAAGAACAGCTCACAGGGAGAGAGAGAACGAGTGTCTTACTTTTTAAAAGAGTATGGATGACACTCATGCATCTTAAACCACAAAGACAAGCCTGCACCCTGGCGTTCCTGCTCACATCCTTAGCTCCTCCGACAGTTTAGACAGTCCTTCCCAGTTCCAAAGTTTTCACTTCGCTGCAATGTTGCAACTTTCCAAAGACAGTGCTTGTTCTACCTCCTCCTCACAGCAAACCTTGAGATGGTGACAGAGATATTAACACTGTCTATTTGCTGTGTGCCCGGCACAGCCTGAGCACAACCCGGCACCCTCTTAGTTCTCCCTTCAGTGCTCTCCGTCCTTATTAGCATTTGAAGAGGAAGACGGGACTGCCCAGAGGTGATGCAACTTGCCCTAGGTCCACTGATGGGAAGTGGTGAAGGCTGGAGCTAAGACAGAGAAGCTTTTTATACTCCACCTGGCTTTGAGGGACAAAATGCCTTTTGGTGGCCTGGCCTCAGGCACCAGGGCAATGCTGGTATACTCCAACTCTTCTGCCAAGACATCAGTTCTATGGGGTTGGCTTTTCTTGTGGCTAAATTCTCGCCTAGGTGTTTTCCATCGTCCCTAGGATGCATCCTGCACTCCCTCCCTCCTCACCCTAGCAGACGCGGGGAGCGGGGTGGCATCTTTGCTACCGGAATCATCTTCCTCGGCTTCTCGATGGGGCTGTGAGCATCCAGTGTGGTCTTGATGGGGGTGCAGATACCACCTGGGGGAGGAGTCAGGGCCTCCCATCTGCACGGCCTTCGCAGGGCTGCGGCCCGACACCTCGGCCCCTCCCTCCCTGCTTTCTGGTTCCTGTTATTTAACTCTGTTTCCTCCCTGGGGATGTAATATTTATATTTATGATCCCACGTGACTCCAGAAAGTGGAACTGTGCTCACGGTGGCATGGTCTCCACGGAGCCGGGAGACGGAGCGGGACAATGGCTTTCCCTCCCCGGGCTCGCTCTTCCTGCCCCCCAGGGCTCTCTCCTGGGCTGCCAGGAGACAGGGCTGGCTTGGGACAGCAGGCAGGTGTCCCACCAGCAGCCTTTGGCGGAGAAGAGGGGGGACAGGGAAAGAGAATCTCATGGTTTGGAAATAAAGGCCACTGACTTTAGTTTCCATGGGGGCTCAGAAAAGGGAATCATCCGCATGGGGTTTTTGTGACCCTCCCTCTCGGCCACCCTACGATGACCCCGGCTCTGCTGCTCTCAATGCTGCGATGACCCCTATTGTCACACAGAGGAAAAGCTAAATCCGGACATTGGGCCACAAGGCCCTTCACAAGCTGGCCTTCATCCCCTCTCTGCTCTCATCCGCTACTTCTCTCTGCCCTGCTCGTCTCTCGTGCTGTCCCTCAGACACGCCGCACGCTCTCTGCCTCAGGACCTTTGCACATGCTGTTCCCTCCACCCGGGACACTCTTCTCCAGGTACCCTCTTGGCCAACCTCCTAACGTCCTTCAACTCTTTGCTCACGTGTCGCCTTATCGATGAGACCTACCCGGAGCCTCCCATTTGGAATTGCAGCTCCCCTCCCACCCCGAGCCCCCTCCCTGGATTGAAAATGTTTTCACCTTCTATGTATTTTAGTTTTGGATTGTGTGTGGCGTTTGTTGTTTGACTCTCCCACTGGGAAATAAGCCCCATGTGGACAAGGATCTGTGTTTTGGTTGTGATGTACCCCAAGTGCCTGGCACAGGGCCTGAGCACCGTGTACCATATGTATTTGTGGAATGTTGAATGGATGGATGGGTGGATGGGTGGGTGGAGGGATGGGTGGATAGTTCACATACTGCCATTATTTCTATTTTACACATGAGTAAACTGAGGCACAAAGAAGATAAGTGCTTTGCCTCAGGTCATGGCCTAGGGAAGGGGGCTTCCGGGTCTCTTGGGTCCAGGCCTATTGTAGTACTTTCTGCTTGGCTTCCTCTTCTAAACAACCCAAGAGGATACCGTAAATCTATCAAAAATAAGAGGGCAGCCTTCAAAATGAAACTGGCCTGATGATTCAGAAGATACCTTCAGATATTGCAGTGCCTTAGCTGCAAGTGTGCAGAGAGCCCACTGCTGGGATGTGACCTTGGGGGATTGGCTCTGTGCCACACACAGCAGCGTGTGTGCATCCAGCCCCGGGAAAGGTTGGTGGGGCCTGAAAGTCAAGCTCCTTGCTCCGAAGGAACTCTTAGCCTCAGTGGGAAATCAAACACCTGGAAGGATAACCAGAAGCCAGAGATGGGGGATCTAGGCTGGGTGATGATAGAACAAGAGCCAGGCTGGAAGCCGGGCAGCTCTGGATCTCAGGCCATGCTCTGCAACTTATAAACCGTGGGCCACTCTGAACCTCAGTGTCTTCATCTCTAAGATAGTAGTGATGATGTCAATCTCCCAAGACTATAGTGAGCGTTAAATGAGATAGTAGCTGGAAAACCATCCAAGGCAGTACCCTGGTGTGAGGTAGCACTGAATACACACCAGACAAGCAGAATTGAGCAGGGGGAAAATAAGCCAGGGGTTTGAAGTGCCAAGAAAACAATCATTTCTGCAGTCTCATTGGGGGCTCCAAATAATATCTAGACGCCTACTCCATGCAAAACACAGTGCTGAGTTGCTGAATGCTTGGGTGCTCTGCACATAAGAGACATACAAGAAATGAGTCCATGGGGCCCCCATTCTGGGGTTGGCACATTGAATAAGCACATGGGCTGTGCCCTCAGATGGCCCGAATGCCAGTCCTAGATCCCTGATTCCAAGAGGGATGACTTTGAACACTTCCCGGGGCCCCCCTGGGCCTCAGTTTTCCCATGTGTAAAATGGAGGTGATAATATAATAGTCCTCAGAGTCACTGTTCTAAGGGTTCAGCAATACCATCCAACGCGAGGCACATCCATTCCCGGCAAGAGAAAGCTGGTTCTGACTCAACACCCCCGGGGCTGGCGTTCGAGGCAACCGCAAGCCCAGGGTGAATAGGAGGACAGCCGCAAGTGAGCACGGGGCCGGCTGGCCTGGAGTGTGCCAACGGCACAGGGGACACAGAGGTGCCTTTTCTCTGCCAGGGTCTTATATTTTATTGTTTTTGTTGGTTCTCTTTTGTTGTTTTCGTGTTCTATGTTTCCATTATGTGGTGTTTTTGTCCATGAGGTCTCTTTTCCAGGAACCTCCCAAAGAACAAAGTATCCTTCTAAGATGTTGCCTGATTTGCTGGAAGGCAACACGGGCTGCCAGCCCTCTCCCTCCAGCTTCCTCCCCCGTTTGGCCTTCGGGGTGAGAGAAATCAGAGCTGTGGCTGACCGGAGAGGGGAGAGGGTGCATCCCCCCACGCTCCAGCCTTCCTTTCCCGAGAACCAGCCCTGCCCTGCTCCAGGAGTCTCCTTAGCCCCCTGGGAGGCGATGCGCTGGCGACAGGGACCCTGTCCCTTCCCCTTGGGCTGCTTCCAGCCACCCAGACCCACCACACCCTCACCGCAGGAGCCGCAGAAGGAGAGGCACCTGTGCCCGGAAGCTGGCACTTCTCCACGGGTTTTCCCGGGCCAGCCTGCTCCTTAAAGCAGCTTGCCTCCCAGCCTGGCACTTGACCCAAGCAGCGGCGGTTTGTGTTCTCTGTTGCTGGGACCTAGAGTGGCTCACCTGTGTCCTTACTTACTATCTACCTGTCTCTCCAGCTGCCTGCCCCTCCTCCGACCTGCCTGCCCTCAAACCTGCGGGGTCTGTCTGCCCACCGACTCATATCTGCTTCTCAATTCATCCATGTGTATATCTACAACCTGTGCATTGTATATACGTATCTACTCGTGTCTACTCCTCCATTTATCAACTTTCCTACCTACCTAATCACCCATATAATTATATATCAACTTATTTACCTGCCTTCCTACCAAATAACCCCCACTAATAGGACTACATTCGCATACGCCCTCCTGCCTACCTACCTCGTTTGGATACAAACCAGTTTAATTCCATCTATTCATCTACCTCTCTGTTTACTGATCTCTTTTCCTTCCTTTCTCACCTCCTTCCTTCCCTCCTCCTTCCCCATTTATTTGGCACCTGCTAGGAATTATGGTGACCACCAGAAAGCATAAGATGGAGCACTTACAACCTCACAGGGGAGGACTCTTTGTCCCTTTGGAACTTGAGGCTGCCTTGATCATTCAAATGCAGAACTCCATCCATCCACTCAGACAACCCTGGAGTGGCCTGGAGTCGACTTAACCCTTCCTCCCGGCACCTTGTCCCTGTTCCCTCGGTCCCGGAGGTTGTCACTGTACCTCTGAGCCATCCTGCACCCTCCTTCCCTTTCTCTGCATCCTCACTTGCCTTGCTCGAATTCAGGCACCCCTTGGTTCCTGGCTGGGGGCCACAGCTGCCCACCCCTCTGCCCTGGTCCCTCCAGGTGCCAGCGTGCAATCTCTGCCGTCAGCGGAACACACAGGCTGGCACTTGTCACTGCCCTGCTCAGAAACCCTTCGTGTTGACATGGGCATGGTCAGCTTGTGGAGTGTGGGCCTGAGGGGCATCAGGGACGATGTAGAGAGGCGGGGTGCCAGGCAGGAGCTCTCACCCAGGTGAGAGATGGCAGGCCTGGCTGACCCGTCCTAAGCTCTGCCCTGACGCGAAGCTGCCTTGGCCATGGGGCTGGGGCTGGGGGCATCAGAGTCAGCTGACTGAGAACAGGAAGGGACCCCCATATGGAGTCTCAAGACAGCTAAGCAGCCAGGGGTGGCTCTTCCTTGACACCAGGTCACGGGAGAATGACACTTCTTAGAATGTCTAACGTTCGTATGTCTGTTACATTAGCCCAACGGAGCGAAGCTCTGTTTCAGATTGACTCTTCGCATTTCTTATTTGTCTGTCTACTTCCCTCTGGGACTTCTAAAAATAATGATCGCTTCAAAATAATCGCCCTACAAAGACAGGCATCATTCTCATTTTACATGTAGGGAAACTGAGGCCCGCGGAAGGGAAGGAAGGGGGCCAAGGTCACACACTTGCTAGTAACAGCCAGCTCTTCAATCTCCCAGCCCAGTGCTCTTTCAGTAAAAACACATAAGGCATGTAAGTTATTGTTTCCAAAACTTCATTCGAGGACCACCCTCATCATTTTTGCCTTTTCTGAGTACTGCCTTTAGTTATTTACTTGACAGTTATTTTTTCAAATCACTCATATTTTTTTTTACTCACCTTTATCTTCAGAGAAAACTTTACATCCTACCAAATAGGAAAAAGTATGCCAGAAACAGCAGGTAGCTAATAAACGGGAAGGCAGAGCAATGTTATTAGATTCTAGCCAGAATAGCTGACCACTGCAGGCTCCGAGGCTAGAGGGCTGCTCTCAGTGAAATGGGAACATCTTACATAGAAGAGGCGTTGAAGATATATCAGCAGCAAACTGAGACTTTCTCTTCAGGAGGATGGGCAGACTTGAAAAGACACTAACTTTCTCACTGTGGGGGTCAATGTTCCTTAGCACCACATCTGTGGGTCAACCCAAACCATCTGGCTGGAAATGTACCATACTGGGGGTAACATTCTGTTACGTGTAGTTTCTGTTTTCATCCAATGTCTTGGAGTAAAAATGATGGGTGGACCACGCATGATCTCCAGGGACATTTGGGGCAGTTTCGTGTGAGGGTGGGGATGGGAAGGGGAGGGGAGTCCAGGGAGTCTCCCAGCAGAGGTCCTCAGTTTGTCTTGAGGCATTTGTGGGGCTCTGCTACTGGCCCCATCCTGCAGAGGACAGCAGATATTTGCAGCTGCCACCTGTGTGGTTCCATTGCAGCTGTCGTCTCAGAATGTCAGAGTGTTGAAGGTCCCCCCAACAGACAACTCGAAACTTTCTGTGCTGGCCACATGTGGTCCACAGTGAGGAACTGAAATTAACATCAGAGGCACTGGAAGGGGTTTAAGGGAGTGTGGGCAAATTAGAGGGCGTTCCGACGGAAGACATCTCTGACAGCTTGGGGCCACCTTGCAGGGAGAGTTTTCTGCCAGTCCCTTGCTTGCTCCTTTGCATGCTGGCTTTGATTGGCGGGCTCCCCACGGTGGAGGGAGGCTAGTGATGAGGCTGCCTGCTTCTGAGCCGAGCATCCCACGAGACTGGACGGCATCCTTGGGAAGGCTGAGGCCCGAGGAAGGGCTGCGGACTCCAGGAGCTGCCGGCCTGGCTGGACTTCCTACACCATGCGTTGCCTGGCTCCACGCCCTGCTGGGTCCTACCTGTCAGAGCCCCAAGGTAAAAGGGCTGAAAATACATCTTCATTTAGAGTGAGGTCTTGGCTGGCCCTAGTGTCTCAGAAGAACAGAGACACCACTCTGAACTGGGGGGCTGGGGGTGGGAAGAGAGGTCTGTGGCAGGCTGGCGCAGGCTGTCGGAAGATGTGAAGCAGTTGTTTATTTCCTTGCACCGGAGGAAAATTCAGGTCAGCCAGGTGCCTGGAATGTGAGAGGGTTTTATCAGCGCTGAAGAGTTCTAGAAGTCAGACTTTCAGGGGGCGTGTCGTTAGCTCTCAGCCCGCTGGCCCTGCTCGGCAAACCACAAGGTCCTCTCACTGTCAGCTCTGGTTTTGGGTAAATATTGAGAGGGGCTTACACAGGATGGGACCTCTGCCAGACCACACCCCATCCCGGGAGAAGCAAGGAAACCAAAACTGGAGTCAGCCCCGGGTGTAGGGGTTGAGCCCAGGCAGCTGGCGATAACTGGTCACCTGGGCAGACGCTGCCCTGTCCTCAGTTTCCAAATGGTGTTGTTTGAGAAGTGGGGCAGGGGACAGGGGACAGCTGGTGCGAAGAGCATAGCACAGACACATAGCCCCAGCTCTGAAGGCACCATGGCAGGTCTGACTCCCAGCTGACTGTCGGCCGTGCGTGGTATGCCCTTGTCTAGGACTGTGCCTGGTAAACTGTAGCAACCAAATATTATCACAGGAGCCTACTATTATCGATGTTGCTGTTACTGTGGTGTTGCTGTTACTGTGCGGTTAAAAAGGTGAGAACGCTTTTGTCACACTCCCCTGCAATGTGTGGCTTGCTCTGAGCCCAGGGGCTGAAGACAGGTTTGCCAGCTCTGCTGGTTGCCGTCATAGGTTGTTGAGGGGCGTGTTGGAGGGGGGAAAGAGAGGTCAGAGGTCACTTTGGCCCATCTGCAATTGATTTCTTCAATTCCAGATGAGGAAATCCAGGCTTGGAAAGGGGAAATGACTTTCTCAAAGTCTCATGCCCTGGGCAGAGCAGGGACCAGGACCTCTGCGAAGGAAGCGAGGGACTGTTGCCACCTGGGGGTGTGGTGATGGGCACCCCGGCTTACCGAGGCTGGCTTTCCATTTGGTGAAGGTCCTGAGAGAGGAGCGCTTGCAGCAGGGGAGTGAATGGCTCAGCTAGCTTGTCTAGGGGCCAAGTGCCCTGTCCCAGTGGTTTGCAACTTCTGAGGTTGGCTGAGCTGGAGAAAAACAGAGGCCCACCCAGGGGGTGGGCATGAGCTTCCCCAGGTCCCCGGGGTTCCTGCCCTAAAACCCTCCCCAGAAGCAGGGCTGGCCATTGTGAGGAGCTGGCTAAAAAAGAGACCTCCTGGAGGATCCAGAGGTGCTGGGTGTCACAGGGATACTTCTGGGAAAGCACGTGGTGGATACAGTAGCTGCTAGCTTGCTCCCCCGCTTGGGCCAAGCCCAGTGGTGCAGAGTGAAAGTGAAAGGGAAAAAGAGCGGCGGGGGCGGGGTGGGGCGGAGGAGGTGGGATGGCCAGGGGACGGCTGCCCCAGGCTCACTGGGGCCCCAGAGCTGGGGAGGGAGAGGCCACCGGCGGCGCGCAGGAGCCCGAGGAACAGCGGTAGGTAACCAAAGTCCCCTCTGCAGCCCCTAAAGTCAGGCTGGGAATCAAGGCTCAGAGACTGGCAGCTATTTGCCCTAGGTCACACAGCAAGGCTGGGAGGAGAGGGAAAGCAATGTGCACAATGTAGATCTGGGAAACTTCTCGTTTCCAGCATTCCTGGAACGACTCCACGCAGGACCCAGGAGCCGGGAACTGGGAGCTCGGCTTGCTGCGCCCAGAGCGCCGGGGCTAGGGGGCGGAGGCGGCGGGGACAGCCGGCGGGAGCGTCTGCGGAGAGGCTGGGACGCGGACTGGGACGCGGCCAGGAGCGCGCGGAGCCGACGCACTCCCAGCCCTTGGCAGACGCGGCGCGCGCGCTGGATTTTGCAGAGGTGTGCAGCGGCGCCCGGAGGGGAACACGGGCCCTTCCTGTACAGGGGACCTGGGACCACGGCCGTCCTTCTCTGAGCCTCAGTTTCTCTGTTGGGTCATATTCCCGCTGCGACTCTGGAGTCTGGGTACTGGGCTCTCTAGGTGGGGTCCCTGCGCGAGACTGGAGGAATCCTCACCTCTCTTTGACCATCGTGGGGTGGGGGTAGGTTCCCTGGACAGGACTGTCCTTGATCTGGCATCTCTACCTGGCTTTGGGGTCCTGAGCCACGCCCTCTAAGAAGAGACACTAAAGGGCCCCTAAGGGGGGGGTGTCTCCCTGGGGTTCAAGACAGAATAGGAGCCACCATGCCTAGCTTTGTCTGAAATTCTTAAATCCTGCAATCCCCTTGAGTCCCATAGCCCCTCTTTCCACCCCAGGTGACACGAGAGGGGTGGCACAGCCTAAGAGTCCACAGCTGCCCACCCCCAATCATAGCCAGGAGTTCCTAAATTTGGCAGGAAGTGTTTTGTCTATGCTACCCATAACAAAGGGAAAAATAAACAAATACTCCTCCCCAATCAGATTAAGGAAATTGGTGCTTCCTCCAGTTGAGGTGGGTGGAGCCAAAGGGTGGTGGGAAGAGGACCCCGTGAATCATCACCTGCCAACCCCCAGGCTGCCTTAGGTGAGGACCTGGTCTCCGAGGGTCTCAGAAATGTGAGGTGGAAGGGTCCTCAGAAATGACGGAGCCAGGAGGTTTCTGGCGTCCTGCACGTTGGGCTGAGCCGGGAGACTGTCCAGTGTACAGGTTCCCAGGCCCTACGCCCAGACTCCATTAACAAGGGCTGGGGCGGGGCTCGGAACCTCCAGGGTAAACCACCGATCTGTCCCAGGTGACTCCACTGTTAGTGCTCCAAAGTTCCTGCGAGGCACTAAGACTTTGAGAGGCTTGATGGAGTCTAATCCCCTTACTCTCTGTGTTACAAAACCTCCATGGAAACTGAGTCCCAGAGAGGGGCTGTGGTTTGGTTTGGTTTTGCCCGAGGCCACATAGCAAGCAGTTGGCAGAGTCAGGTTGGAACCCGGGTCTCCTGAGAGCTCAGTCCAGTGTCTGGGAGAGAGCGGGTGTGAGCCTCCACACATGCAGGGCAGGTCCTGGGTAGTCACAGGGAGACCTGTCTGTCTGGTGGCTGCGGCTTGGTTTCATGTTTGAGACCTCAGCACCTGGTACCTTGTGAAGAGTAGAGTCAAGAAATGAACACAAGGATGCTCTCCCATGGCCCTGGGTCCGTCCCGGGCAATCAGAGAAGTCACCGGAGGGAGGGGGGGAAGCTTCTCTCCTTGGGCTTCAGACTGGTCTTCAGTCACCTTGACTGACAAGTGACTTCCCCTCTCTGAGGCTCAGCTGTAAAATGGGTAAAAGATGGGAGCTGTCTTCCTGATCGTCTGCCAGCCACAGAAGCATTTTGGAAAACCACCCAAGAATATGCATGCGCCGGGAGTGTTATTATAGATTCTAAAGGGATTGTTTAGAAGGATCTGAGAGGAAACCGTGGGCAGAAGGGTTGTTTCCAAAGGCCGGGACACAAGGGACTGGGGGTCCCAAGACAGTTCATAAAGAAGCATTAGTTGACACCGGTTCTCATGGGGAAGACATGGATACTTCCGAGATTCTTTCAATCCTTCTTTCCTTAAGGAGAAAAATCTCTAATTTTGTAGGTAGGCATCTTTAACGGTGCTCTAAGGCTTGCTAATGTTTCTTTCCCTACTTTCTAGCAGTAGGGAAGTTGGCACTATTTTGGTAACATTGTTTTTGTTTTCAATGGTAAGTGATACTGTTCAGGTTTTTCCCACTGGAAAAAGTTTTCTTTTTGTCAAATCATGGTAAAATATATATAACATCAATGTTACCATTTTAACCCCTTTCAAGAGTAAACTCAGTGGCATTAAGGGCCATTGAAAATGTTGGGCAAACCACCACCACCATCCGTCTCCAGGACTCTTTCATCATCCCAGATTGAAACTTTATACTCGTTAAGCAATAACTCCCCCATCATCCCCTCCTCCCAGCCCCTAGAAACTTCTATTCTACTTTCTGCCTCTATACATTTACCTATTCTGCATATTTCATATAAGTGGAATCATACAATAGTTGTCCTTTTGTGTCTGGCTTCTCTCACGTAGCATGATGTCCCCAAAGTTCATCCATGTTGTGACATGTGTCAGAACATAATTCCTTTTGAAGGCTGAGTAATATTCTAATGTATGGATAAACATTTTGTTTATCTGTTCATCTATTGATGGACACTTGGGTTGTTTCCGCCTTTTGACTATTTTAAGTAACGCTGCTGGGTACATGGGTGTACGAGTATCTGCTGGATTCCCTGCTTTCAATTCCAGAAAGCTTGCTTTTAAAATAAATATATTTAAGTTTCTTTTAAAAGTTCATGTAGGGAAAATAGTAAAGTAAATCATAGAACAGGTGGTGTGCAGAGATGGCAAAAAAATCATAAAAGTAGCAGATGAGTAAGTTTGGGAGACTCTGGATTCGAGGAAAGATCTGGAAGCTGTTGTAAAGTCTAGGCTGAGGGTCTGAGGACTATTAGATCAAGGGCTTGGTAGCAGAGGACAGCTAAGAGACTTTAGGAAGGAAAAATTCAGAAGTGAGGAAGTGTCCAATCTGGTTGTGGGGTTTCCAGCTGCAGAAAACGGGAAGGGTTGCAGAAATGGAGGGTCTGGAAGGTCGGGGGGATGCAGATTGTGGACTTCCTTGTGTTAAAGCAAGCTAGGAGGTGATGTCATCTTAGCAAGTAGAAACCCACACTACGTTGGAAATAAAGCCTATCTTACTTCTCAGAGTCACTACAGGGCAAGTGTAGTGACTACAGGGCAAGGGGGGGACATGAGGGGATTGTGTGTGTGCACACGCAGACATTGAAAAATGCAGATTCCTGGGCCCAGCTCTAGCCTCCCCTAACAGAGCCACTGGGCGGGGGGAGGGGGGGTTAGCTGCCCTGTGTTTAACTTCCAAGTCATGCTCATTCACACCACCTGTTAACTGCTGGACTCTGGTCAGATCCTGGCGGGCAGGGCCGGCTCATGGCTCATGGCGGAGTCCCTAGCACCCAGCAGAGGGCTGGCGCTATGTTAAATTGAGCTGGAGGGGTTGGGGCTGGAGCTTGTGGCCTGTTTTTGCTAACTGCAGTCACAAAATCCTCATCTCCCTCCACCGCCCAACCCCAGCACTTGGGTCAGGTTCTCTTCCAGGAAAAACTTGTTGGACTCCTTTCCAGGTCATTGACTGTGGCTAGGAATGTCGGGGCATGCAGAAGGAAGGAAGGCCGGCTGGAGCCAGAGAGGCCAGGCAAGCCGGCCTTCAATCCGGACAAGAGCTGCAGCCCTTACAGCTTGTCTTCTCCCTTCTTGTCCTGGGAACCCCCAGGCCCCTCACCCCCAATAACTTTGCCATTTTACCAGCACATGCACAAACTAGAGTCGTCTCATTTGAGTTTCACGATTTTCCAAGTTGCTATGAGGTGGGTGTCCTCAGTCGAGGTCCAGAGAAGGTAGGTGGCTTGCCTGAGTTTCAGAGGTGGCCTCTATGGTATCTTTTGTGGGGTTCTGCGTGACTTTAGGCCCCTCTTAGAGAAAAACAGACCCAAATGGTCTTAGGTCAGACTCTCTGGAAACCCAACTGGGAGGTGGAGATTTGCACACGGGAGGTTTACTGGGGGGTGTTCACCGGGGGGAACAGCAGAGAGAAAAGGGAAGAAAGCAGGATTGGGTAGAGGTAGGAGTTGGGGTGCAATGCAGTCACGACAGCGGTCTCAGACGATCCCACAGGGAAGCTGGGATGGACTTTGGGGTTGTCCCAAAGCGAGTCACAGAGACCAGACCTTCACACCACACACGGGCCAGTCACTGGACATGGGCTACCCCAGGGAAAGGGCAGGACTCTGGGCTGTTCCCCGGGAGGCTGAGCTGCCAGCGCTGGGCCACCAGCCACCCAGCAGCTGGAGGAAGGGCTGGCTGTCCTGCAGGGGCTGATCTGGGCAGCACATCACAGCATCCACGACACAAGTCGAAACTGTCAAATCAGAGCGTAGGTGGAGGAAGGGACCTAAACTGTTACCTGGGGTTGTGTGTGGGTTTTTTTTTTTTTCAAACGCTCTATTTTTTTAGAACATTTTTAAGTTCACAGAAAAAATTGACCCAAAGGAACAGAGATTTCCGATCTACTTCCTGCCCCCACACGTGCACAGACACCCCCAGTGTCAGCGACCCCCACCAGAATGACGCATCTGTCACAATCGATGAACCTACACTGCTGCATCGTTATTACGCACGGTCCACGGTCTATGTTAGGGTCCACTCCTGCTGTTGTATATTCTATGGGTTTGGACAAGCGTGTAATGTCACGTATCCACCTTTAGAGTGTCACATCGAATAGTCTCACTGCCCTGAAGCCTCTGTGCTCTGCCTGTCCCTCCCTCCTGTCTCCCCACTAACCTCGGGCAACCACTGACCTTTTAATTGTCTCCATACCTTCGCCTTTGCCAGATGCGTAGTTGGAATCATACAGCGTGTAGCCTCCTCAGGTGCCTCATTTCACTTAGTGGAGTCGTGTTTTTAGACTGTATTCTGTGCAGCCCCTTTCGGGGAAGACAGGTTCTGGGCCCCTCGATCCCGTTGAACCTAACAGCTCTATCTTTACCTGGTCAGGGATTTGGGATCCTTGTGAAATGTTATTTGAAAGCCACTGCTCTTGTATGATCCTCTTATTTAACAGATGAGAGCCCTGGGGACCAGAGAGGGCAGTGGGCTTGCCCAGGGTCACACAGCCTGTCAGAAGCAGAGCAAGTGCCCAGATGTCAGGACTCATGACTCCCAGAGTTGGTCCCATCCCACCAGGTTGTTGGGGACTTGTGGGGTTGGAAACTGCAAGGCTGTGCCCGTCCTTCTTCCTTTGCCCCACCTCCAACTGCTGAGACGCTCTATGGTCAGAGATTGGAGGCAGCCTTGCTTTCATACCGAGCTTTCCTGCTCTGAGGTCACCTTGTCCTGCCACTGTTTGGTTGGCTCAAGCCTGGAAGGGCTGGGAGCTGTGATGAAAATGCTAAGATCCTTGAGGATGCTGGAACCACGGAGGGCAACACTTCCATCCCACAGCTCCCAGTTTATCTCATGATGCCCTTCCCATCTGAGCTTCCCCGGAGCTCACCCAGCACCCAGGTGCTGCAACTCCAGTGCTACCTGCTCCTTCCCTTTGTGGCACTGGCCCATTTGGGTGCTCAGGGAACTGTGCATCTCAGTTCCCCTTCAGGACAGAATTTAATCCTGCCTCTCGCTGCCCCAATCACCCATCCATCCCGAGCCACCGTCTTTCCAGAGCAGGAAGGGACCTCAGAGGGCCTCCCAGCCAAGGTTGCAAACCCAAATGCCCGAGAGGCCATAATTGTGAAATGTGGCCTGGCAGAAGGCAATAGGGCCTCTGGCAACTATTAATTGTGTACTGAAAATAGAGACATTGTGATGGCAACTAAAACACACACACACACACACACACACACACACACTCTCTTATACTGATTGGCTAGGGAAACAAAACAACTAGGCCTGTAGGCCTGATTCAATCTTCGGTTTTGAAACCCTGCTTCAAGCCAAGCCCCTGTGGCACAGATGAAGAGCCTGCAGTTCAGAGTGGGATTCCAGAGCCAACCAATAGCAGTATGTCCAGACCTGTGCTGACATGAAGCTTGTCTGGCCTCCTGGCCTTGATTACACCTATGCTCATCTACACACACATCTTTCCGTCTCCCTGCCTTGGGGAGAAATGACTGGAACCTCCAGTTGCCTTCCAGGGCCATAGTCCCTCTGCGTTGCTCCATGCCTTAGTTTGCACTCTGTTGTGACTTCTTCAAGCCCTTCTGGGAAGTGAAAGTCTTGAGTGAGACCATTAGTTCCTCTAAGTCCTCTCTGTCTCATCTTCCTAGGTCGCCCACACTGGGCAAGCAAGTGGCAGGCCAGAGAGCTGGGGGCTTCCTCCTCTGCAGATGGCACCCACCTCGCCATCCATCTCCAAGTTTGGCATGTTCTCATCTCCTCCCCAGGGCTGTGGGCTCTTGACCTTAAACCATGGGTAATGGCCCGCTCAGTTAATAGTGCACTATGATCTTTGGAGCACAAGAGGCATCTGTCCTCATTAATTAATTTTCCTGTCTCCCTTCCTCTTTCACCCTCTGGGCACCAATTCTTTTTTTTTTCTGAGACAGAGTGTTGCTTTGTTGCCCTGGCTAGAGTGAGTGCTGTGGCATCAGCCTAGCTCACAGCAACCTCAAACTCCTGGGCTTAAGCGATCCTACTGCCTCAGCCTCCCGAGTAGCTGGGACTACAGGCATGCGCCACCATGCCCGGCTAATTTTTTCTATATATATTTTAGTTGGCCAGATAATTTCTTTCTATTTTTAGTAGAGACGGGGTCTTGTTCTTGTCAGGCTGGTCTTGAACTCCTGACCTCGAGCAATCCACCCGCCTCGGCCTCCCAGAGTGCTAGGATTACAGGCATGAGCCACCGCGCCCGGCCTGGGCACCAATTCTAATGAATTTATGGTGTATCCTCTTATTTGGATGTGTTCTTATAAAACATGTGTTGCTTTTTTATGTGCATGTGTGTCACTCTGCACATCTGGAATTGGGCTGTAAGACCTTATCCTGTTTCTTTTTCTTTAATAACATAATATTATGTTATTAAGATCTCCCTGCATTGCTTCTTATGCATTTGGTCTTTGCTTCTAATCACTGCATCGTCCTGCATGGAGTGCAGTGGCTATATCTCACCTGTCCACACCCCCAGTGCTGGACACCCAGGGGACCTCCAACTCCCTGTCACTGCAGACAACACAGCAGTGAGCATCTTCAGATGGGGCCCCTTGTGGAGTGTGGGAGCTTTTCTTTGGGATGTGTAGACCCGAGAACTGAATTGCTGGGTTGTAGGATCTGTGCATCCCTATGTATTCTAAGTGATGCCAGGTTTTTGTTCTCCAGAGCGGCCGCACCAGTCTATATCCCACTAACCCGGTGTGGCCAACACTTGTTGTTTCCCAGCTCTCTAATTTTTGCCAGTTGTGCAACGTCAAGTGACCCTTTGCTGTTTAAATTTTGGAGTTTACATCTTTTTTTTTTTCTGAGACAGAGGCTTGCTCTGTCACCCCAGCTAGAGTGCAGTGGCACCATCACAGCTCACTGCAACCTCCCGGGCTCAAGCAATCCTCCTGCCTCAGCCTCCCAAGTAGCTGGGACTGCAGGTGTGCGCCATGACACCTGGCTAATTTTTCTTTTTTGTAGAGATGGGGTCTCACTCTTGCTCGGGCTGGTCTCAAACTCCTGACCTCAAGCTATCCTCCTGCCTCAGCCTCCCAGAGTGCTAGAATTACAGGTGCAAGCCACCGAGCGCAGCCAAGGAGCTTACGTGCTAATAACCACTTACTGGATATGTCACTTTAGGCTAGTCACAGCAACCCAACGAGGTAGGCACTATGCCAACCAGATGCAGTAGATTCTACAACTCAGAGAGGCTGAGTAATTTTCACAAGGCCACACACTGGAACTGGGATTTGAAGACACAGCCTGCACCTTAACCACCATACCATTATTATCATGTTTTGTCTCTCTTGTAAAATATCGCCTGGGTCTACATTGCAAGCTCCTTGGCACGAATTGTGCTTTAAACCTCTTTGGGGCCCTGGAGAACTGAGCCCAGTGACTTCATTGTAGGAGATGCTCCGTAAATCATTGTCTTACAGATTTGGAGGGGAAAAGTGAAAGATGTCTCTTAGAGCTTATGTGGAGGACTGCGGGGTGCAAGAGGAAACGGGGACCTTGTTTGAACTATTACCCCCACGCAGATGCTACTTGGGGGCTGCTCCTGGTAGATAAGGGTCCCTGGGCTCCCAGCTCCCGCTGTCATCCGGCCTCTGGAAACAGCTTGTCATGAGGTTGGGGAGCAGGTGGGGTTAGGAGGGCCTGGGGGAAGGGCGGAGGGGAGAACTGACCGGCAACGCGGAATGGGAATCCCAAAATGCCTCGGCTGGATGGGCTCCCACACCCAGTGGGTGAAACGGAGGCTCAGAGGAGTAAAGACATGTACTCAAGGTCAAGGCAGAGCGGGAATTCAAACCATGTCTAGACACACAGTTCAGAGTTTTTTCCATTCCTCAGGAGAAGTTCATGGTCAAGAGTAGGGAAGTACTCCTTGCGCTCTTTTACCACAGTGCAGGGCAGTGCTGGAGGCTTTTTGGGTAAAAAGAGCCCCTTTCTCCCTGGCAGTGCTCCCGTGGACCCTCAAGGATATACTCCTCCTTTCTGGGAAGAATGCATTTGATAAACTGAGCCAAACCTTGATGTCACCCTCTGTAAAATGGGTATATACTAATACTAATACCAATCACCCAGAGTTGAAACAAAGGGGTGATTGCAACTAAATAGTAAGTATAAGGCACCAGCACAGCCCCAGACAGGAAAGAATGTCCCCAGCTGAGATGGAACATTATGTTGGCACACAGAGGAGCTTCGTGGACTGACCCTCAAGTTGCTTAGGTCTGAACGAGAACATTCTGGCAACACTCGATCTCCCCCAGGGAAGACAGAAATGAATTTTTAATTCAGAAGCCTGTTTAGTACCTACAAAACTGTGTGTAGTGTGAAGTGGGGATGGAAACAAACCCCAGAAAGGACTTCTGGTGGCAAAAAGATTAAGAACGTTTCCTCAAGTTGGAGGTGGGGGGCTGGGGGAAGGGCAGTTTCAAAGAGGACCTTCTAAAAATACTGCCCGTTTACCAAAAAGACACAGCCCCACCTCCGCTCTGCCCCAGACGGCTCCTCAAAAGGAGAAATTGTCCTGCCACCCACACCTTCCCTCCCTGGGCGAGGGCATCTCCTCAGGGTGGCGGAGCGGGATGTGGGGGACAGAAGAAGGATTCCAGAAAGCTGTGGGATAAGGGAGGCTTTGGAGCCAGGAAGTGGATTCCAATCCCCGCTCACCACTCCTCTCTCTGAGCCTGTTTCTTCATCTGAAAAACAGGAACACAAATGGCTAGTGTGCAAGTTAGACCAAATGGCTGTCTACGCGTCATGTCATTCGGTGCCTGGCACTCGGTAGGCACTGTGAATTCTGGTTCTGTAATGTCCCTGCAGATGGGGGGAGCTTGCCATGTACAGAGAGATGCTAGAGGCTGGGGGTAGATGAGCTAGATGGGTGGAGGGGGGGGAGTCCCTGTCCTCATAGGGCTCTGACTTGTCTGATCTGCCCTGTGCCCGGGCAGCGGAAGGGGACTCTCTCCTCTGTGGTGGGCTGATCAGGGCCATCTCTGTCCCCAGCCCCCTCTGGAATTGCAAGTGGGGGAAAGAGTCCATTGAAGGACCCTTTGAAGCACTTCCTAAGCATCTGTAGACACAGGACACATGGCTCTGGGACAGAGGGACATCCCAGGCCAAGATCCAAGGAGATCTTGGCATGATTGGGAGGCAGCTGTGGCATTCTGGGAGCCTAGAGTCTCAGGCCTGAGTCGCAGCTCTGACACCCCTAACAGGAAGAGCCTCCTTGGCCTGTGGGCTTCCTAGGCGGCTGGCAGCCCCCACTAAGCCCCTCTGGGCCTTTTGAGGGTCCTGCAAGGTAGTCTTTATTTTTTGCATCTAATGGTGGGAAAACTGGTGCTCAGAGAAGTGAAGGGATTTGCCTAAGGCATCACAGCCAGGATCAAAGACACCAGCTCCCAAACCATGTGACCTTGGGCAAGACATTTTGCTGAGGCTCCTCTGAGCCTCCCCCTCCGTCAGATGGGCATAGTTCTCCACCCTGCCCTCTCCCCAGAGCTCCGTGGGAACTCACACGGGGTGGAGGGCTGGAGGCAGAGGCTCACTGAGAGCCGCAAATCCCTGCCTACCAGAGAGGAAGTGCTTCGGGCGCAGGCTTCGGTGGTCTTAGGGAAGCAGGATGGGCGGTGCTGAGGGGTGGGTTGTGTTGGGGGCTTCTCCAGGTTGAGCCCATGATGTAGAACTTGGGTCCTTGGGTAACTTTATTCCCAGACAGCTACTCAGTGGTGATGATGGGGGCGTGGCCCAGGCTGGCTGAGGGGGGGGACTTGCTTGTTGCTGTGGGGTCTGGGGGGTCTCCTTATGCAAATGAACAGAAAGCTTGACATCACAGTGTGGTGACGCAGGAGGGAATGCGAGAGAAATGGTCCCTTTGTCACCCTCACAGAGGTGAGAGGCAAACTAATAATCATAATGGCTGTCACGCATATCCTGTCCCACCTGTGTGTTGGGTGCTGCTTTAAGCTACCATGCAATGAGCACTTACTGATCGCCGGTCCCCTTGCTACAGGCTCCGGGGGAATCGACTCACCCAATCCTTATGAGTTACCAATTATTATTATTCCCATTTCACAGATGAGGAAACTGGGGCTCCAAGGAGTTTAAAAAATGAACTCGTCCGACTGCAGTGAGTTGGTAGGAAAGCGTGGTCTCAGGGTCAGGCAATTTGACTCCGAAGCTCACGTGAGCTGCCTTCTTTCCCTCCTGTCAGTGTGTGTCTCTGACTGCGTGCTTAACCACACTGGGCAATGTCGTCCCGAGTTTGGAGCTGAGCCGGTGAATAAGTGAGGCTGTGCGAAACTTCTTCAGGCTCCTCCTGCTGTTCCTCCCACCATCTCCCATCGGTGATAGGACCTGGTCCCTGTGCTTGTGCCTAGATGTGACGGGGGTGATCATTTGAATGGAAGGATTTTGATGGGAGGAAAGAGCACTGGATGGGGAGTCTACTGCTGGGGCATCAGGTGCAGGCTCAGCCGCCGACAGACTGTGGGGTCTCTTGCAAGTCGTGTCCCTTCTTGGGCTCTCAGTTTTCTGGTCTTTAGAATGAAAAAGGTTGAGCTCAAGGGTGCGTGGCATACCCGATGCTCTGTGAGAAAACCAAGAGTTTGGGTAACTTGCCCAAAGCCACACAACTCGTTCGTGGAATTGCTGGGGTCCGTCTGGAGCTGTTGTCACCAGATCACACTGCCTCCAAAAAGAAGCAGCTTGTTATGATGTGGGCTCTCAATAGATACCCCAGATGGGATGGGAGGCAGACAGCAGGCAGGATGCAGGGCAGGGAGGCTTCTCTTACCATCCTGGAGAAGACGGGAGGTTGCCGACCTGAGTCCCAGGCCAAGGTACTGGCAGAAGTGGAGCCCTCCTCCCTCACCTCCCAGCCTTGGCCCCGCTCCAAGGAAAGGGTGGTGCCCCCAAGTTTCAGTTCTGCTTCCTGTGGTCATGGCTGGCAGGGCCCTGGCTGCAGGCCGGTTATGTTTGGGTTCCTGCAGCCCCGCCTCAACCTGTTATGCACAGGCAGCCGCAGCCAGGGCCCCAGGTTGGGCTGGGAGGCTCATCCTCTGTGCTGCCTGGGGCGTGTGCCGAGACCCTTCATGGGCAGTGAGAGCTGTTGATGATTGAAAGAAGAGGAGCTCTGGACGGGGGGTGGCGAGTGGGTGTGCGTTTCCTCATGACAGCACCCTCCCAGTGTCCTGCCCCACTTCAGCTCCATTGTCTTCTGGGCCCGGGATGGGATGCTCAGGAAGTCCCTCAGGTCCTCCGGCTTCAGGGCCAGCTCTCTTCTCACCTCCCTCAAGAAGCTTCCTGTTTCCTTCCAGCCTGTATTCGCATTGCACGTGTGGTGGGCTGAGTGGGGGTCCCCAAAAAGATGTGTCCACACCCTGGAACCTGTCAAGGCGACCTTATTTGGAAAAAGGGTCTTTGTAGATACAATTAAGGATCTTGCAATGAGATCATCCTGGGTTATCCAGGTGGGTCCTAAATCCAATGCCAAGTGTCCTTATAAGAGAAAGGCAGAGGAGAATTGAGACACGGAGAGGAGGTGACGTGACCGCCGAGGCAGAGATCAGGGTGATGTAGCCACAAGCTCACAAGTCAAGGGTTACCAATGGCTCCCAGGAGCTGGGAGAGACAAGGAAGGAATCTCCCCTACAGCCTCTGGAGGGCTACTGGTGGCCCTGCTGGCACCTCGATTTAACTTCTAGCCTCCAGAACTGTGAGAGAAGAAAATTCTGCTGTTTTAAGCTACCTGGCTGGTGGTAGTTTGTTACAACCGCCCGCGGAGATGCATACACCGTGGGAGCATAGGCTACCCAAACCAGGGACCAGGGCAGGGGCCTCGGAGCCACACAGATGATGCTACACCTTGGCTGTCCCTGGCCAATCTCTGCATAATCTCACAGAAGCCGCTTAGCCTCTCTGAGCCTCCAGGTCCTCATCTGCAAAATGGAGCCAATACTGCCTGCCTTCCGGGTTTTATTTTGTTTTAAAAGCTTTACTGAGATATAGTTCACATATCATACAATTCACCCATTTAACACGTACAATTCAATGGCCTTTTTAGAAGAGTCACAGAGTTGTGCAACCATCCCCATAGTCAATTTTAGAACTTTTTCATCACCTCCCCCAAGAAACCTCATAGTCATCAGCAGTTGCTCCCCACTTCCCCTCCCCCAGCCCCAGACAACCACTAAATCTACTTTCTATCTCTGCAGATTTGCCTATTCTGGATATTTCGTATAAATGGGATCATACAACATGTGTTCCTTTGTATCTGACTTCTTTCTCTCAGCGTAATGTTTTCAAGGTCCATGTACGTTGCACCACGTGCCAGTACTCTTCCTTTCTGTGGCTGAATAATATTCTATTGTACAGATGGATCACATTTTGTTTATCCATCCATTCATCTGTTGATGGACATTTGGGTTGTTTCCATATTTTGGCTATTACGAGTTATGCTTCTATGAACACTTGTGTATAAGTTTTAGTGTGGCGTGTCTGGGATTGCTTTAAAGATTAAGTGAGGCAGCATTCAAAGTATTTGATATGCCCTTCAACAAATGATGATGAAGGAATCTTAGAGAGACTCTTCCCAGACTCTTTCAATTTACATATTAGGAAACTGAGGCACGATAGAGAAGAGTCTTGGTTAAAATCACCCAAGGCAGTACAGCATTGCAGTTAAATGCAGGTGCTCGTGTCAGACTGCCTGGGTTTGAATTCTAGCTCCACTTAGACCTGCAAATCACTGCACCTCTCTGAGCCTCGGTTTTCTCACATGTAAAATGAAGACAGTGATGGTACCTGCCTTACACGGTTGTTGATGTGATGATTAAGCGTGCCAGCTCATGTGCCTGGCACATAGTAAGTGCTCTGTAATCTTAGCTGGTATTTTTCGTGGCGGTGCCAAACATGGAACCCAGGTCTCCTGACTCCCTGGTGTGAGATCCCTTGAATGTACACTTCCCCAGTTCCTTTCCTGTCTCGTGGTCATCTTCCCAATGTGGCTGAAAGTTCCCTGAAGGAAGGGAATATGGCTTCCTCTCTCCACTGCCCAGAGCATATGAGAGGTGCTGAATGATTACTGTTGTTCATTGCCCCCAACGCCAGCCCTCACCAGCTGGGAACTGTTGCGGGTGCTAATTCTCTGCCTCTCTCCAACACCCCATGAAATGACTGAACATGGCTTCTCTCCCAGGCAGTGCACAGCGTGCAGGCATGGAGTTGGGGGCGCTAGAAGGCGGGTACCTGGAGCTTCTCAACAGCAATGCTGACCCCTGGCACCTATACCACCGCTATGACTGGATGGACCTGGCTGCAGAAGAAGAGATTGAGCTCTTTTCAGGTGGGCTGCCCTCCCCCTGGCCTCTCCCTCCTGCCCCCCACCCCCCGCAGCTGACTGAGACGGCAACCAGGGAGGTGTTGGCCGCGCAGCTCCGGTCAGCACCACGGACAGCTCCCCGCCCTCGCGATGCCGGCCTCCGCCTCCTTCCCAGCCAGCCCTCCTCCCAGATCTTTCCTGCTTCACCCAAGGGGCTTTTCCTTCCAGAACCCGACACAGACACCATCAACTGCGACCAGTTCAGCAGCCTGCTGTGTGACATGGAAGGTGACGAAGAGACCAGGGAGACTTATGCCAATATTGGTGAGGAAGGCCCCCGAGGGGAAGCGTTCTTTGTCCTCCTTTGTTAATCTCACCCGTTCACCTTGAGCCTCAGCAGGTTTCTCCCCCAGAAATCATGGGAAGGGGGACACTGAGCAGGGAGGGGCTGGGAGAACAGAGACCCCAGGGAAGAGGGGAGATGCCGGCCAATGCAGGAAACAGGTCCCGCCACTAACGACCACCAGGCGACCAGAATCTCACGTTGACTTCCTCTGCCTCCACTTCTGTTTCTTGCTCTTCTTTCTGTCTTTCCCATAAGGCCTACGCCATACACCTCTCTCCCTTTCCCTTCCCGCCCCTAAGCCAAACTGCTCCAGTATTTGCTGTGACTGCCATTTACTGGGCACCCACAGCATGTTCACTGCTGCATGTGCGTCCTCGCCTGGAATCCTCACAGCAAAGGCCGTAGGTGCTGTCAGTCCCCCTCCTTTACAGATGAGGAAGCTGAGGTGTAGATAGGTGAACCGACCTGCCCCTGCCCGAGGCTGCATTAGCCATAGGAATGGGCAGTTCTGAAATTCTAACCTAGGTCTTTTTCATTTCAAAGTCCCCATTTTTAACTACAGAAAGCAAAGCGTCTGGAATTGGGAGGTTTGCCAAGGCTTAAGCTGCAAAGCTGGTTTGCAGCTTTCGGACAAGGACAGAACTCTCTGGAGGGAGGTTTTGCTGCTGCTGCTACTGGGTTTTTTTGAGGGGGGTGTGGGTAGGGTAGAGGATCCCTCCTCACCGGCATCACCACTGCCTCACACAGAGCTTTTGTTGAAACAGAAAACGGTGCCCCTTCTTCTAAACTCTCTGCCCTGCCAGGCAGTAACAGCTTGGCTAGCAAAGCCCAAGCTGGACTCCTGCTCCCATTTGCCCCCTTGGCTGGGGTACCCTTGTGCAGTGGACAACCTGCACGACTGTTCTTAATGGCTCTTTTCCTGGCAACCCAGGAACCACATTACTCAGCAGGTTTGTGCTTGGCCCAAATGTGGCCAGTTTTTCCCCCGAGCCCAGTTAGTTGGACATCACACAGAGGCAGAATATGGAGAGAAGGAGTAACTGTGCCTGTCTCCGAAATTACAGAACTGAGAGCTTGCCTGCTTCCTTCCGTTCCTGGGAATTCACTTAGAGGAAGCAGAAGTGTTTGGGGATGAGGGCATTCACATTTCCTCAAAACTGGATGCAGTAATTAAGTATTTGGGCATCTCTTAGGATTTGGGGTTTTTTTCCTCCTTAGGGGCATTTCCATAGGTGAGGAAGCTGCCTAAGCAAGTAGGCGGGGCAGCGTCTTGGTCTGTTTTCTGTTGCATATAACAGAGTACCTGAAACTGAGTCATTTACAAAGAAGAGGATTTGTTTCTTACAGTTACGGAGGCTGAGAAGTCCAAGGTTGTGGGGCTGCACCTGGTGAGGACCTTCTTGCTGGTGGGGACTCTGCAGAGTCCCAAGGCAGAGCAGGGCATCACGTGACAAGGGGTGCGTGTGTGCTAGCTCAGGTCTCTCTTCCTCTTCTTATAAAGCCACCAGTCCCACTCCCATCACAACCCGTTGATCCCTTAACCCGCGAACTGATTAACCCATAAGTGGACGAACCCATTCATGAGGCCTCGTAAAGCCTCCAGGCACATCTCATAGGCCCCACCTCGCAATACTGCCACTGTAGGGACTGAATTTCAGTGTGCGTTTTGGAGGGGACAAATATTCAAACCACAGCAGGTACTTTGCCCAAGGGTTTTCTCTTTGCTCCTAGAAGGCCAAGCCCGGGCCTGGGCAGATGTTCATTTGAGGCATCCTGAAACATTACCTTGGCTTCCGTATGTGTAAAGTGGGGATAATAATCACATCTACGTCATGAGATGGTTGTAAGATTGAAAAAGTCACTGTGTGTAAAGCATTTAGGAAAGGAATTTGCACAGAGTAGCATTCAAGGGATGTTGGGTATCACCGCACGACATCACCACCACTGATGTCATCGTCATCACTACCCTCCTTCCGGTCCTCAGCCCAGACCCCCACGGCTCCCCATTGCCCATAAAATCAAGTCCTAACTTTCCCCAATGTGAAACTTCTACCATAGTCACCTACCTCTCAGAGTTTCCCAAACACACCCTGAACACCTTTCCTCACTCTGTCACCATGACCCAGAAGGCCATCCATTGTCCTTCTCTCAGTCTCTGCCCCATCTTTCAAGACCTGGCTCCAGTATCCCTTCCTCCAGGAAGCTTCCCTGATTGCTCCATCCCCTTATACACTCTTTTCTCTGACCTCCTGCCATGATAACTCTCTCCCAGGGGCTCTAAGCCATGTACTACTTCATATAATTAACCACCACTTATTGAGTGCCTACTGTGTACTATTTTGTATGCTTTAAATGCAAAGCCTCTAATCATCACCATCTAACCCTGTGTAGTAGGTGTTATTCATTCTCCTTACACAGATAAGGAAATGGAGTTCAGAGAGGTTAAGGAACTGGTCCAAGGTTGCACAGCTAGTAGGGCATGTGGAGAGTGGAGGTGGAATTTGAACTCAAACCTCATGCCAACCCTATCAGTCTGCCTTGCACTACTTTATAGCAGCAGATAAGTTTTTATAGATACATACCTCACCCTTTCAATGAGATTAAGAGCCCATGAAAGGGCCAGGCAGGGTGGCTCACGCCTGTAATCCTAGCACTCTGTGAGGCTGAGGTGGGAGGATCGCTTGAGGTTACTAGTTTGAGACCAGCCTGAGCAAAATCGAGACCCCATCTCTACCCAAAATAGAAAAAATTAGTCGAGTGTGGTGGCACGCACCTGTAGTCCCGGCTACTCAGGAGGCTGAGGCAGGAGGTTCACTTAGGCTCAAGAGTTTGAGGTTGCAGTGAACTACGATGACGCCACCACACTCTACCCAGGGTGACAGAGCGAGACTCTGTCTCAAAAAAAAAAAAAAAAAGAGAGAGAGAGAGAGCCCATGAAGGGTCAGTGTTCATTCATTGATTTGATCATTCATTCAGCAAACATTTATTGAGCCCCCACTGTGTGCCGGGCCCAGAGGGTCCCAGCTCCCTGGTAGCTAACCAAGTGTGGCACGCAGTAGGCCTTCAGTGAGACCTTGTTGACTGACTGAGCTTTTCCTTGTCTGGGCAGCGGAGCTGGACCAGTACGTGTTCCAAGACTCCCAGCTGGAGGGGCTGAGCAAAGACATTTTCAGTAAGTTGTGGGGTGGAGGGCGGTGAATCTTGGCTCGGCCTGCATGTCCGTCCTTGTTCCTTGGGGGACACCCTAATACCTGATGACCACCCCTCCCTGGGCAGTCAGACCCCTCTCCCCAGTGTGGGGACAATAGAGGCTCGCCTTGGGCCTCCACTTATCATGTAAGTTGGTCTCTGGTTTTTCTCCAAAGTAGAGCACATAGGATCAGATGAAGCGATCGGTGACAGTGTGGAGGTGCCAGCGGAAGTGGGACAGAAAAGTCAGAAAAGACGTGAGTGAGCCCCTCCCTGACCCAACCTCGCCTTGCTTGAGACCCGGCCCTTCCTTGGCTCCAAAGCCTGCTGTGGCTCCCAGTTGCTTTCCTTGTTAAGTCCCGTCTGCCTTGCCTGGCTTTTGGGGCCCCCCCTGCCTCGCTCCTCACTTCCACTTGCTGGTGACACAGGGAGGACGCAGATGGCCCAGGTGCAAATGGCCACTCTCCTGGTGGGTTTCTGTCCTTGGCTGTTTTGATTGTCATTCCCAAAAGTTCCTTTGGGTTCTGGCTTCTCTTTCGTCCTTAGTGGGTCACCCCTGTATTTGAGGGAGGCCTCTTCAAGCACAGGTTCTGGAATCAGCAAGAACTGGGTTTGAATCTTGGACCTACTATTTATGGTCTGTGTGACCTCGGCCAAGTACCTGCACCTCTCTGAGCCTCCTACCCAGTCTCCCTTCCTTAGTCCTTCCTCACGTGGTGGCCAACAGGATATTTTAAATGCAAATAGGATCATTTCATGGCCCTGCTAACCCTCCTGGCTACAAAATACACACACCACAGGGCGTGATCTGGCCTTTCCTACCCTGAGTCACTACACTCCAGCCACCACTGCCTCTTTCCACTCCTGCAACCCATGTGTCCTTTCCAGCCCCAGGGCCTTTGCACTTGCTGCTCTCTGTACCTGGAATGCCCTTCCCCCAGTTCTTCCCTTGGCTGGTTCCTTCTAATCTTTTAGGACTTGGCTAAAATGTCACCTCCTCCTGGAAGTCTTCCCTGACTCCCCTTCCATATAGATTAGCTCACTTATTCTCACCTTGTTCGTGCCTCTCCTTAGCACTTGTTGCAATCTGGACATATTTATTTATTGCCTGTTGCCAAGTTCTCCCACTGTGAGGACAGGGACCTTGTCTCCCTGCTCATTGCTGCATCTCTAGCAAGCAGCACAGTGCCTGGTATGCAGCTGCCCCTCAACAAATATCTGCTGAATGAAAATATCTGTAAAATGGGCATAACAGCTCATTGAGGTGCTTACTGTGTGCCAGAACATGTGTTCATTGCAAATGCACACAGCTAGGAAGGGGTTCAAAAGGAGGTTGTTTTGTTTTGTTTTGTGCCTCAAACTCATGTTGTGTCCCCCGTTTGTGGCTCAGCGTCTTCTGCTGCCCTCACTGCCTGGGGTGCTTCGAGGTGGGTTTGGGTTCAAGCCGGAGGAAGGGGAGGGAGGCAGGGGAGAGGATGGGCCCCCAAGGCCACCTCCCAGCCCTTGGAGGTAAGGCATTATGGCCTGCTGGGGTCATGAGCCCCTCCTGGCTTGGGACACCCCTACCCTGGCCGGCTGACCATGGCATTCTCTCTGCAGCCTTCCCAGAGGAGCTTCCTGCAGACCTGAAGCACCGGAAGCTGGGTGAGCAGCGCCGGGGGCCAGGGAGGGGCCTCGGCAGGTACCCATATAAACTGGCATTGGAAGCCGCGTCTCAGAGAGGGGGAGTCATTCGTCCAGAATCACACAGCTAATGAGAGGGAAGGTGGGAGTCAGTCCAAGGTCAGGATCCCTTAGCCACTCCCTGAAGTCTGAGGGCTGCTGGGAGATTCAGCTTCTCCTAGGAAGCCTGTCCCGGACACCCTTTTCCCTTCATTGAGTCATTTCTGACACCCGCCCCCAGCCTCGTTCCACTGCCCCCTTCCCCCACTCCACACTTCTCCTTTCAGAGTGCAGAGTCACGGGGCGGGCCGGGCACCTAGTGCCCTGCTGCCCTGCTCAGCGGCCCCCTGCTGAGCGAGACCCTCCCCCAAGCTCTTCCCACCAGAGCCTGCCTCCCCTCCCTCCTCTCCCTCCTCTTCCTCCTCTCCCTTCCCCCCACTTCTTTCCCTTTTCCTCCTACCCAGTTGTGATCACAAAGGTGGGGAGACCAGCCCCTGTGCGGACAAGAGACAGAGGAATGACAGGCTCATAGTCTGAGGGAGGAAGCCTAGTCCCTGCCCTAGAAAGTCCCAGTCTGATCATGGAGACAGGGGCCCTGCCCGTGAAGACCCTCTCCAGGATGATGGAGAAGTGGTCCCTGTCCTCAGGGAGCTCCCAATCTGATGGGAGAGACAGGGCTCCTGTTCTCCAAGACTCCCAATCTGACGGGGCAACAAATCCTTCCCGTCTTAGATCTCCCCGTTAAATGGAGGAGATGGAACCCCTGCCCCTAGTCTGATGGTGGGGGCGGAGGGGCATGCCTGGTGCAACCCCTGCCTTTCATTGGGCACAGCCCAAGTGCTTGGGGCTCCTTAGGGTCCCCTGCAAGGCTCAGTGACTGGCCCTGGAAGGTGGTGGCGCCTGGAGCCAGCAGCCCGTTCGTAGGTTCTATTCGCCCCAGCTGTGCGTGTGGGGCCTCAGGGAAGCTCAGGGCCGGGTCACAAGGAGAAGGCTAGAGCCGCCTGGCACACAGCAGTTGCTAATCAGCCCTGGGCATTTCCTCTAACTGCCAGGAGAGGGATCCGGGAGCGCCCGCCCACCCCAGGGAGGCCCCTCTAGGCTCCCAGCCAGGTCTCACCCAGCCTCTAACGCGGCCCCTTCCTCACAGCCGAGGCCCCTGCTATGCCCATGGTGACTGGCAGTTTCCTGGTGGGGCCAGTGAGCGACTCCTCTGCCCTGCCCTTCCTGCCGCCACCTGCTCTGTTCAACCAGGAGCCAGCGTGCGGCCAGACCCGCCTGGAAGAAACCGTCCAGATGCCCAGTACGTTAGGGGCTTGGAGAGGGTGGGCTTTCCCCTCCCAGGAGGTGGCTGAGGAGCTGGCACGGAGGCAGGGACTACCAGGAACAGGAACCCCGCCCCCCGTTGATGTCACTCACCTCTGTCGCAGCCAGCGTCATCCTCAGGGTCCCCATCAGCTCAGTCCCTGCCACAGAACACGCCTCAGAAGGAAACACATCCAGGGGCGGCCTAGGAGGGAGTCTCCACCGGTCGGGGAATTCACCCGCCAGCCCCACGCATCCATCGGCTCTTTGCAGAGAACCTTCTCTGTGCAGCCACACTGCTGGGCGCTAGGGGCGCCCTGCGGGCAACACGGACACAGCTGCTGCTCGTGGGGAAATGAGATCCTTAAGGCAGTCAGGCATTGACGGAAAAGTCCCAAAGCAGAATTGCAAACACAGACGCTGTGGGAGATGCCACCTCACTGCCTTTGTCTCTCGCAGCGGCTCCTTCCTGGTCCTCGGTGAGCTGCTTGAACCTCCCTGCCGGACCCATCCAGTTGATCTCCACTCTCCCCGCTCTGCCCCAGGGGCTCTGGCAAATCTCAGGGGTCGGGGTGTCCAGTGTCTTCATCTACCAGGGTGAGTGAGAAGCCTGGCCCCCGGCCACCTCTCCTGCCTACCTGGCTTCTCCCCAGCCCCGACCTCTGCTACCCCAGGCATTTGGCAGTAGGGCCCCAGTGTCTTCTCATGATCCTCCCTCTCTGGCACACCTTTCCCAGTCCCAATGTCCCAAAAATCAAAGCAGGGGAGGAGAGCTCCTTGGGGTGGTCTGAGTGCATGATCGAGAGTGGCTATGTGTCCTTCCGTGTGTTACTTTCCCCCTCTGACCCTTAGTCTTTCCTTCTTTTTTTTTTTTTTGAAACAGTCTTGCTCTGTTGCCTGGGCTAGAGTGCCATGGCGTCAGCCTAGCTCACAGCAACCTCAGACTCCTGGGCTCAAGCGATCCTCCTGCCTCAGCCTCCCGGGTGGCTGGGACTACTTGTGTGCACCACCATGCCCGGCTAATTTTTTCTATTTTTAGTAGAGACATGGTCTCGCTGTTGCTCAGGCTGGTCAGTTTTTCCTTCTTTTTAAAAAATTTTATTTTATTTTTAAGTTGCAACATCAATATACGCTCATTAACAAGCCAAATGATAAGAGATGCTTACAAGAGTTGACTGAGGATCTCCCTCATACTGCTCCCACAGCATACCGATGTGAGCAGTCTGGTGTGCATCCTTGCACAGCTTTCTCAGATTTGCCTTATTTGCTGATCAGTAAAATGGTCCTGCTGACCTGCTACACTGAGGGGTGGCAAATTCTTTGAAGAAAGTCATGTGTGGGTGGCCTCTCAGAAATGAGGCCAGGCGGGTGCTTCCTTCCACTCAAGTTGAGAGCATCCTTTCGTGGCTGCATGCCAGTTTCAGTATGAGGCACTGGTGCCCCAGAAGCAAAGGAGTGGTTCCTGGCAGTTCTAGAAAAATGAGCACTAACCACACAATGGGAATGGTGCTATTGTGGCACCTGCCCCTAAGCTCCTTCTGAGCTGATTGTGTCCATTTCACAGGTGGGGAAACAAAGGATCTGGGAGCTAAATCTAACTCCAGAGCTCTCTCCTCCGCTCCATCCTCAAATGTCTTCCTTTGGAAGTTTCCCACTCCTCACCCCAGACTTCCCAAGCTTCGCAGCCTGATTTGGGGCGGGAGTGACCCAAGTGAGTTCCCGGCTGGGTACCTGGTATTATTCTTACACCCTTCTCCACCCACAATGCAGGTGAGATGCCCCAGGCCAGACAAGCACCCCCTTCCAGCGGCCCAGCTATCCACAGCCTCCCCAAGTCCCCAGACCGGCCCGGCTCCACCAGCCCCTTCGCTCCCTCTGCAGCTGATCTGCCCAGCATGCCTGAGCCTGCCCTGACCTCCCATGCAGATGTGACAGGTAAGGACCCTTGGGGGCACAAGAGGCCCTGGCAGCAGAAGTGAGGCCCTGGGGAGGGAATTGCTTCAGACAAGGTTCATGCGCAGAGCCTGCCTGTAGGGACAGAAGGTCATGTTCATGGGTCAGACAGGACAGGGAGGGTCTCCAGAGAGTGGAGGGCACGGCTGGGAGGGGACAGCTGGAGAATCCATGTCCCACCTAAACGGAGCCACCACCTTCAGCTGCTTGTTATCCGGCAGGAAAGCAGGTCCAGTGTGGCCAGATCTTTTAAAGCTGAAAATCCCAATTTTTACATAGATACTGTGATTTTAAAACATGGGTGAAATTTTTTAAAGTACAGATGGCCAAAGAAAGATGTCTTTGAGTCAGATGTAGCCTCGGGCCCCTATCTTGTTACTCCCGTCTTGGCAGCCTCAGCCATTGTGGGCTGTGCCCTTTGGATGCTCTGAGCACTGAGTGGCCCAGAGGGAGGGAAGTCCCCGGGGGTGCCCCTCACCCTAACTCTGACACCAGCTTCTCCATCTCCAGAGGGCGAAATGTCCCCCACCCAATGCCAGGCAGACGAGGAGGTTTCCAACAAGCTTCCCAAATGGCCTGGTGAGTGATGCAGGGTCCCTCTGCCCTGGGTGCCGGAGGTGGAAGCCCAAATCTGGCTTCACTTGACTCATCCGCTCAACGTTTATTCAATCCCTTGTTTGTTGGCTCACACATTCATTCATTCATTCCTTCCTTCATTCACTCATTTGATTAGGCCATCATTTCAGCATTCATTCCACCACTCACTCATGCAATATCTATCAAGAACCTGCCCCTTGATAAGCTCACGCTGCCTGTCGACACCTCATTGGTGAGGCTGAGAGAGTGAACGAGGGACGAGTGGATGAGGAGGGAGTGATGGGAGGTGAGAATGAACAAGTAAGAGAATGGCTAAATTACAAACGCTGACTTCCCTGTACTCATCTAAGCACATTACATATGTTAAATCGTCAGAGTCTCAAACAACGCTAATATTATCCCCATTTTATAGATGAGAATACTGAGGCATAGCGCAGTATATAACATGGTCAAGATTACACTGATAAGTGGCCGAGGTAGGATTTGAACCTAGACACCGAGGTAGGATTTGAACCTAGACACCAGGTAGGATTTGAATCAGAAACCTCCACTGTCCTAACTCTTAACACCCTCCCCTGTGGCCTCCCCACGGTGAGTGAGGGAGGGACCAAATGAAGAAGGAGCTTGGTGAGGACACGAGGGAATGAGATGAGACACAAAAGGAGTGGACAGAGACACGGGGGAGAAGGCGAGCGAATGAATGGGGTGATAACGAGTGACTCAGTGAATGAGCCGCATGAGGCAGTCGATGAAGACTGCAGCGACTGGATGAAGACGCGGTGAGGGTGGTGGCTGACCTGCCTCTGTCGTCCCCCGCCGACACACCCCTTGGCCTTTGCAGGGCCGGTGGAGCGGTTCTGTCGCTCGCTGCAGGAGGAGTACCGGGCGGAGCCCCCAGGCCCCGACGGCATCCTGGTTCCGGTGGACCTCGTGAGGGCCGGGCTGGAGAGGACCAGCAGCAAGAGCCAGGAGTGGGCGCTGGCCACCCCGGACTGGGCGGAGCGGCAGCTGGCCCAGGGGGGCCTGGCCGAGGTGCTGCTGGCGGCCAGGGAGCGCCGGCGGCCGCGTGAAACGCGGGTGGTTGCCGTGCTGGGCAGGGCCGGGCAGGGCAAGAGCTGCTGGGCTCGCGCCGTGAGCCGGGCCTGGGCCCGCGGGCAGCTCCCGCAGTACGACTTCGTCTTCCACGTGCCCCGCCACGCCGTGGACCGTCCGGGGGATGCCTACTGCCTGCGGGACCTGCTCTTCTCCCTGGGCCCACGGCCGCTCGAGGCGGACGACGAGGTCCTCAGCTACATCCTGAGAAGGCCCGACCGCGTCCTGCTCATCCTGGACGCCTTCGAGGAGCTGGAGGCCCAGGAGGGCCTTCTGCACAGCGCGGCGGCCGCGGAGCCCTGCTCCCTCCGGGCGCTGCTGGCCGGGCTCCTCCAGCGGAAGCTGCTGCGGGGCTGCACCCTGCTCCTGACCGCCCGGCCCCGCGGCCGCCCGGCCCAGAGCCTGGGCAAGGCCGACGCCCTGTTTGAGATGGCCGGCTTCTCCACGGAGCAGGCCCGGGCCTACGTGTCGCGTTACTTTGAGTGCTCGGGGGCCGCCGAGCACCGAGATAGAGCCCTGGCGCTCCTCCGGGACCAGCCGTTTCTCCTCAGTCACGGCCACAGCCCTACCGTGTGCCGGGCAGTGTGCCAGCTCTCGGAGGCCCTGCTGGAGCAGGGGCAGGGGGCCAGGCTGCCCGCCACACTCACGGGACTCTACGTGGGCCTGCTGGGCCCGGCAGTCCGCGACGGCCCCCCGGGGGCCCTGGCGGAGCTGGCCAAGCTGGCCTGGGAGCTGGGCCGCAGACGCCAAGGGACCCTGCGGGAGGACCGGTTCCCCTCCGTGGAGGTGAGGACCTGGGCTGTGGCCAAGGGCTTAGTGCGACCCGCCCCGGGGGCCGCAGTGGCCGAGCTGGCCTTCTCCAGCTTCCTCCTGCAGTGCTTCCTGGGGGCCGTGTGGTTGGCTCTGAGCAGCGAAATCAAGAGCAAGGAGCTGCCGCAGTATTTGGCACTGACCCCGAGGAAGAAGAGGCCCTATGACAACTGGCTGGAGGGCACGCCGCGCTTCCTGGCCGGGCTGATCTTCCAGCCTCGCACCCGCTGCCTGGGAGCCTTGGCCGGGCCAGCGGAGGCCGCCTTGGCGGACCGGAAGCGGAAGGTGCTCACCAGGTACCTGAAGCAGCTGCAGCCGGGGACGCTGCGGGCCAGGCGGCTGCTGGAACTGCTGCACTGCGCCCACGAGGCCCAGGAGGCTGGCATTTGGCAGCACGTGGTGCAGGAGCTCCCCACCCGCCTGTCCTTCCTGGGCACCCGGCTCACGCCTCCCGATGCACATGTGCTGGGCAGGGCCTTGGAGGCGGCGGGCCGAGACTTCTCCCTGGACCTTCGCAGCACTGGCATTGACCCCTCTGGACTGGGGAACCTCGTGGGACTCAGCTGTGTCACCCGTTTCAGGTGGGGGCAGGGGACGGGGAAAAAGGGCTCCCTTGTGCTGGGCACCGACTGTGGGCTTGGTGCTGGGCCTGGTGCTCACTCTGTGGGGTCCTATTTTGTGTGCACAGCAGCCAGGGGGGGCAGAATGGATCCACCCCATGTTCAAGATGATGATGCTGAGGCTCAGAGAGGGGCAGCTGCTTGCCCAAAGCCACGCAGCAGTGAGGGGCAGAATTGTTCTTCCAGCCAATATTTGAAGGCCCACCATGTGCCAGGCACTGGGCTGTATCTAGAATCCAAGACTGACCTCGGTTCAAATTTGTTTTCTTCTCTTCATCTGCTGATCAAGGCACTGCATTCTCAGGCTTAGATTAAAGCCATGGCCTCCCCTTGGCCTCCCTGCCTCCATTCTCTCCTCTTTCTCTCCATTTTATATCCAGCCACCAATGCAATCTTCCCAGAACTTAAATCTGACCATATCCCACCCCTGCTGACAACCCTTCAGGGGCATCTACCACCCTCAGGATGGAGTCTAAATTCCTTCATTTGGTACATTTAAGTCTTTCTGCAGTCTGCTTGAGCACTTCAGCTTAATCTTCGGAGAATTGCTCCCACAGTCTCCCTAAACACACTTTACCCAAGCTGTAAAGTCCTATACAGTTGTGCCAAGAATTTAGCACCGATCTCCCTGGTAGCCAAAGCAAAAAGGAAACAAAACCACCATGAGAGTTGCCAGAAAGGAGGACTCCATAAGGGCTGGAGTGGTCTTGGAAGGCTTTCTAGAGGAGGTCAAGCTAAGAAAGGAGAGTATCTGAATAGGTAGGAGGTCCCTTCATGGAGCTGCCCCTCCATTATGGTCTAGCCCAGGCACCGTGCCTGGGTCTGAGGCCCTGCCTCCACAGGGCTGCCTTGAGCGACACCGTGGGGCTGTGGGAGTCCCTCCAGCAGCGTGGGGAGACCAGGCTACTCCAGGCGGCGGAGGAGAAGTTCACCATCGAGCCTTTCAAAGCCAAGTCCCCGAAGGATGTGCAAGACCTGGGCAACCTCGTGCAGACCCAGAGGTGAGGGGAGAGGGGATGGGAGTTGGTTCAGGCCATGCATGTCGAGGACGTGAAGGACCCATTATCAAGATTGTCATGCGCATTTCCAGTGCCTCGTCTCCTCTGGGGCACCCTGTGTCCTCCTTCTGGGCAACGGCTCCCCCGAGTATCTCACTGCAGTCGCCGCTCAGGCAAAGCCTGCTGGGTTGAGCACATTGCTCCATTTAAAACTCGCCATCATATGCCCAGTTCTTTTTCAGCTAAAGCCAAGGAGCTACCCTCCCCTTCTGGGGGTTAACAAGGATGGCTTGTGCACCTAGTAACAGAAGTGACATTTAGGACCAGTTTCATTCCCATTTTATAGACAGCAGAGATAAGATCCAGAGGGGAGAGGACACTTGGCCACAGAACGAGTTAGCTGTCACTCCTTCCTTCATCACACACTGTTAAGTGCTGTCCGGGTAGGTGCTGAGAAGGGCCTACTCTGAGGCTCTTTTCCATGAAACACGCAGTCCTGAGATTTTTCTTCTCAATGGAGCACAACAATAGCCCCAAAGCAGGCAATCCTCCCGGGGCGTTTTGGGGACTGGGCAGCCACCATGGGACCCACGGGTAAGGGCTCAGTGACAGAAGGGCCTTCCCCCCACACCAACGCTGCCTGTTCTCTCTAGGACGAGAAGTTCCTCGGAAGACACAGCCGGGGAGCTCCCCGCTGTTCGGGACTTAAAGAAACTGGAGTTTGCGTAAGCAAAGGGGTCGGTTGTCTCGGGTGGCCACACGGTTCCTCCTGCATTCGCTGGGCTTCTGCCACCAGAGCAGAGATGGGTCTCCGGGCCGTTCTTGCCCTCGCACCCACTGCTTTGGAAACCAGCACTGGGACGTGGCCGTCTGGGCAAGTGCGGAGATGCTCCGATTCCAGGCTCACAGGGCCGTTTGCCGGTTAGCGCTCCCGTTCCCGTTCCCGCCGCCAGCGGGCTTGTTGAGCACCTACTGAATGACCGAGGCTGCTGTCCTCAGTGAGCTTGCAGTCTAGTCAGCACCCATCTGGAAGGGCTCAGGGGGACTTCCTGGAGGAGGTGCTCTCTTCATCGAAGCTTGAACAAGGAGAAGGAATGAGCCAAGTTGGGAGAGGGGAGGGAGAAAGGCCTTCCAGGAGTTGTAATTCAGCCAGGGGTAGGAGAAGGGCCCAATGTGTCCCCCAGCCTGTGACCTTCCATAGGAGGATGCTGGTGTGACCACCGCTTGAGTCCTTTTGCTCAGTGGCCAGGGACTGCACACGCCCCTCGTGCCTGAGCTTGCTGATGTCCACGACCAGGGTTGGGCTTCCCAGGGGAAGGAACCAACCCTCCCCAGCCAAAGCCACCCCCTAAAGCCCAGGGGCCCGCCCAGCCTCCAGGCACTGGTTCTTCGCCCTGGCCACACAGCAGAACCACTGGTGGTTCCAATCATTCCAGTGCTCAAACCCCACCCCAACACAGCAACTCAAACAGGGAATCTTCCCCTAGTTTGAAGGATTCCCAAGGGCTTTCGCTGTGCAGTTAGGGTGAACACGCATCCCAGCTCACCTGGGACTGGTTTTAGCACCAAAACTCTCGTATCCCAAGAAACCCCTCAGTCCCAGGCAAGCCAGGACAGCTGGTCACCCTATGCGGGGCCGGGGCTGGGAGCCAAGATCCTAGGTGGTGCTGCCAGGGAGACAGCAATGGAGACCTCAGTGGGCTCTAGAGAACCCAGCTGTGCCTAGGTCACTTTGGAAGGGCAGCTCACTGCACATGGTCCCCGAGAGTGCAGTCATTGTCATCAGTTACTTAGAGCTGTCAGAACATAGCTTGCCTTCACTTCTGTCATCTGAGCTGATCCTCCTCTGGGGCTATTACTGTCACCCCCTGTTGTACACATGGTGACACCGAGGCCCGGAGAGTTTACATTGTTTGTCCAAAGTCATAAAAGTCAGGTCAGCCTGGCTCCAAGCGCCAACCAAGGAAAAAGCTAATTTAGTGTTTGGTTCTTGTCAAAGGGCTAAGATCATCTCTTGATTAGGAAGGCATTATTAAGCACCTAGTGTATTCAGTGCATTTGACACATAATCTCATTAATCTCAAGAGCTACCGTGGGAGACAGACATTATCTTCCCCATTTTACAGATGAGGAAACTAAGGCCCAGCCAGGTTAAGTGACTTGCCCGTGGCCCCCCGGCTGATCACCCACACGCTTTCCTTGTGCCCAGGAAAAAGCCAAGCATCTCTTGTTTTGAACAGAGACAAAGGGCCAAATTTGTGCGGAGGTAAAAATGTCGCTGAAAAGAGGAAATGTACGAAAACAATCGCGAAGGGCCCTTTCTGGCCTTGAATTATTTTCAGCTTAAAAAGCCCCTAGTTTGAGGTCGGAACTGCGCTCTGGTGAGCAGCGACAATGGGGTAGAACAGCCTAGGGCCAATGACCAGCCACCTGGAGGCCAGAAGCCCCGAGAAAGTTCTGAGGAAGGAAAGAAGGAAGGAAAAGACTATTTCGGGCATCTGTTCTGGCAGCCACTGTGCCGGGTACCCTGTAGCCCTTAGCTGCCTCTGGGCCACTCGAAACCCTGCAGGGACCCCACTCACACAGCATCCTTCCCTGATGCCCCCCCTTCCCTGTTCACCCTGAACTCTCTCCCTTGCTCACTCCGACTCCAGCCACGTGGGCCTCCTTGCTGGTTTCCAGCCACCCCGGGCAAGGTCCTGCCTCCGGGCCTTTGCACTGGCTGTGCCCTGTGCCTAGAATGCTCTTCCCCCGATTCCTGCACGGCCCACGCCTGCATCTCCCGTGGTCTTTCTCAGTAAGGCCTTTTCTGACCCTCCTATGTAAAAACGAAATCTCGCCCCCTCCCCACTGTACTTTTTCTGGGTTACTCACTGACTCAGACACCAGATCTCTCCCTGCCGGCTCATCAGCTCCGCCACGTCAGGGGTTTTGTCTATTTCGTTCGTGGCTCTCTCCCCTGGGCCTGGCATGGTAGGTGAGGGGTAAACGCGTGAGGATGAATTTTTTCATCCTTCCAACAACCTTATAAGGTCGGGGCTGCCAAGAGCCAGAGGCCGTGAGTGTGGGAGCCACGCGGGAGACCCTGGAGTCCAGCTCCGAACCTGTGGCCTTTTACTGTGGCCTGTGGTTCTCGGACTTTGGGATTTCAGAGACCGAGAACATTTCAGAATGAATTTGAGGGGCCACACGGTTACCATCTTTTAATTTTTATTGAGTATATTTATTCAAACAAACAACAATACAGTAACCACTGTTGGCCCTAAAATTTTATTAAAGAATGATCATTTTAATATCAAAAAGTTCAAAAGACATAATTTTAGAATAAAAGACAGGTCTTTATAGTGAATACGTTTAACCATATTTTTGAAACAAAACAAAACAGCCCTTCATTGTCTTTATTTCTCTCATTCCCTCAAAGTCTGGTCTGGATGACCCTGTGTAAGCTATTTAACCACTCCATGCCTCAGTTTCCCCATATGTAAAATGGGGGGGGGAAGAAGAGCCTTTAGCTCAGAGTTGTGAGAATTAAATGAGATCTAAGCTGAGTGAAGGACTCTGCATGTGCCTGGTGTATAATAAGTGCTCAGTGAATAGCTCTTTTTGTTATTAAAATGCAACAAGTAAACCGTCTGGTTTACCACTTGTGGTGGTCCTCAGCTGGCATTTGGGGGCCCCTTCACCAGGCTGGGGGAGAGGGTGTCTGTGGATGTGGACAGAGAACTGGCTCCAGGGGGCTTTGTGAAATCTGCCCCAAGCAAAAGGGACTGGGGTCCCATGGGGGAGGGTTGGGGGGAGGTAAGAGGCGAAAGGCAGGGAAGGGGGGGGCTCAGATAGGGCCGTGCCCGTCTCTGCCCCACTCTGGGGCTGAACCCAGGGCTGCGACTGTTCTGGGGTCTTACCCTGCTCTTTGCCTCCTAGGTTGGGCCCCATCGCAGGCCCCCAGGCCTTCCCCAAACTGGTGAGGATCCTCCCGGCCTTCTCCTCCCTCCAGCATCTGGAGTGAGTATGGCCCTGGCGTCTGTCCCCTCCACCTCCGGTTCTGACAGCCCCAAGCCCTGCCCCGAGCCACGTGGGAAGAGCAGAGCCCCTTCTTTCTCGCGCTCCCCCCCTCTGCTTCCTTTGCGTGGCTGGGGGAGTAACCAGATGACTCCACTGCAGGGAACGGACAGCAGATGGGGATCCCCAATAACTAGAAAAGTGTAGCATCCTTTCGTGACCTTTGAAACTCTTTCCCTCACGGCCTCATTTGCTGCTGGGGAGGCGGGAGGGGGGCGCCAGGGGGGCGCACGATCCCACTTCACAGTGCAGGTTCCAAGAGGTTAAGGAAGCTGCCCAAGCTCGGTGGGGCCAGGGGGGCGGGGCTGAGAAGCAAACCAGGCATTGCCGCCAGTTGGCACCCTCAGGTGACAAAGTCCTGGTCTCCAGGGCTCGGGAGTGGGCCGTCTGCCTGTGCTGTATGCAGGGTGGGGGCTGGGAGGGGCAGGCAGCCTCCCAGGCGCTGGCTGACGGTCTCCCTCTGATTCCACCGGCAGCCTGGACTCGCTGAGCGAGAACAAGATTGGGGACGAGGGCGTCGCGCAGCTCTCAGCCACCCTCCCTCAGCTGAAGGCCCTGGAAACCCTCAAGTGAGTGGGCTGGGCCCGCCCCTCCCTCCGCGTCTGTCCCCCAAAGGCCAGCTGGCTTTTGTGTTCAACCCACCATTCATCCTTCCATTTAATTATTCATTCATTCACTCATTCATTCATTCATCCAGCCCCTCACTCCATCATTCCTTTATTTACTCATCCACTCAGCCCATCACTTATTAATTTAACCAAGACATACTTAAGGAGCACCTACTATGTGCGGGCATCATCCTAGACCCTGGAGGCCCAGCTTTAAACAAAACAAACACATCCCCTGACGTCAAGGATCTTAAATTCTAGTGAGGAGACACAACAACCAATCAAACAAATAAACAAGCCTATCGTTGTAAAGTATACAGTAATGAAAATAAAATGTAGTGACAGAAAATTACACTGAGGGTGAAACAGGAGAGGTAGGTTAGGATTTATCAGTAAAACATTTTTATCAAAATGCTAAATTTATTTTTAACTCTTCTGGGCTTTGGGAAGCTGGAGATGGATAAGATGTAGGAGGGTCAACATGATGTTTTACTGAACCTGGAGGGTGTCAAAACTTCCCACACTCCCCCTAGTAATGGAGGTCAGGATGGCCAAAGAATTCACTAGAATTCATTTAGCAGCTTCCTTGATTGTAGGACCCTGAGACTTCTCCAGTAATTTCTAGTGTTCTAGGAGACAATGCGGGGGGCTAGATGCCCCCTCTTAGTCCTGCTTCCCTTCTCCTCTTTCCCACCTGTTCTCCCCGCCCCCAAGTTTACTGAGCACCTACTATGTGCTTGGCACTGCTCTAGGCACAAGGATACAGTAAAGAATGGAGCAGACACTGCCCCTCTCCTTGTGGAGCCCACAGCTCGGCAGAAAGGACAGCCCTTAAACAAATAACACAAACACTTACTTAATTACAGTGCTGAAAAGTGGTCCCGGGGGAAAAGAGGGAATGCTATAAAATCATAAAACATCCTCACTCCCATCATCCCACGTGGCCACAGGATGGAACAGCATCCTTTTATTTGTTAAGAGTTAGCGTAGTCAATCGACAGCGCCATTCACGATTTATCACCCAGGACTCTCCCTGAGGTCGATTGTCACGTGTTTGCTGCTCTGGGCCACCCTTTGGGGAAGGAGGGTTTTCCGGCCCTACCTGGGCTGAGCGGATGGATGGATGGATGGATGGATGCTGGTGGGGGAGGGGGAAGACAGGCTGGGTCCTGAGCCCTCCCCCACTGTGTCCCTGCAGCCTGTCCCAGAACAGCATCACCGACGTGGGTGCCTGCAAGCTCGCTGAGGCCCTGCCCTCGCTCGCTGTGTCCCTGCTCAGGCTGAGGTGAGCAGGGCCCCCGGTCACGGTCATGGGTCAGGTGCAGAGCTGGCTGGCTGGGGGAGGGCAGGGAGCAGCCTGGTGCTGGCTGTGGGTTAGACACGGGGACCCTAGAAGCAATCGCCCTGGCCCTGAACAAGAGGATTAGCGGGACCCAGGGAAGGAACTCTGGGCGAGTGGCTTATTCATTCTTAGCCTCTGTTTGCTCATCTGGAAAATGGGCACCATCCCAGTGGCCTATGTGAGGTGCTTGGCACAATGCTGGCCCCTCGTGGGCAACACAGTTTGGTCCTCTTCCCCCAGGGAAAGGCGAGACCAAGCTTTTTCCCAGTCCAGGGTGGCAGCTTCTGGAAGGCTGACCACGCACCGGCCGCCTCGGCTGCTCTTCTTCTGGCACTCCAGGCAGTGCTTATACTGCCACCTTCTGCTGGGCCTTGGCATAGCACCTCTCACTTTTGAGTTTTTCTAGCCAGACCCTGGTGTGAAACCAGAGACTATGAGAGCACTGACCTGGGACCAGAGTCCCAGTCACTCAACTCAGAGTCACCAGCTGTCCTCACTCTCCAGGCGGGGAGGCATTGTCCTCCCTTATGCCAGAGTCAGATCCCCGGGAAAGGTGGCATCTTGTCCATCTCTGTTGATGCATCAGTTCATGTATCCTTCCACCCAGGACCAGCTGTGCAGGTTGTGTACTGTACAATTGGTAGTCTATGTGATTGGTGACACTACCTCCCCTAGAGCTGTACAAGGCATCCAATATTCTCTAACACGAGCCGTGGGCCAGAACCTGTGCTAGGACCAGAGATACAGCTACGAGCAAGATAGATGTGGTTCTTGCTTTCAAGTCTCTTGAATAAATGAACACATGCATAAATAAAATATTTTAAAATACTGGTTCATGCCGGAAAGTACACTAACAAGGCCCAGGAGAGTATGACGGAGAGTATCAAATTCAAGAGAGAGATCAGGGCGCCTCTGGGGAGGGGATTCCTCTGTGGGAAGCGCTAGGGGGAAAGTGCTCTAGCAGGAGGGAACAGCAGGTGCAAAGGCTCTGAGCAGGGAAAGAGCTGTCTGCAGTGGACGGGGACAGAAGGAGGGAGAGGTCAGCAGGTCTAGATCACACAGGGAGGCGTCTGTGGTTTGTTCAGTGTGAATGGAGAAGCAGGTGGGGCGTGTGGAGGTGAGACTTGGTTTGATTTACACTGTAAGAAATATCATATGTCATGGAATCCAGGAGTCCATGTAAGGCCCCATGAAGAGGACAAAATGCTGCCAGTAAAACTATGACTCCCTGTTAGTTATAAGACACATCTTGATCTCAGTGATATTCAAATGAGGACTCGTGTGTCCTGGCATCAATGAAATACAGTCAGGGCGCTCTGCCTGCGGCGGGGAGGCAGGGCCTCCTGGGTCGGGAGATCTGTCCCAGGAAGAGACTGTCAAGCCCCCCCTGGTTTCTGCCCCGATACCAGTGACCTGTGATATCTGGGGATGCTGGAGTCGAGCACGAATCCACTTGGCAGCAGTTTAGACCTGCTGTTCTCACAGCGGCCGGGCAGTTCGCTCTGAGGCTGAGTCACAGCAGAGTCATGGCCCTGAAATCAGAGCCTCAGTGGCATCTGGCCCGGGGGGAGGAGGCTTGGGAATGAGCGTGCACGTAAGTCGGCACCGAGGCCAGTCGTCTTGCTCTGCCCGCTGCTGCTGATGGTGGCTGTGAGTTCAGCACACAGGGACTCTGGGTTTTTCTCTTCCCACCCCAACGCTGTCACACCCTCTATGGTAACTCACGTAACCCTCACAGATACTTCTGTGAGGTAGTCATAGCCAGAGGTAACACACAGTCCATTCCAGGTGCCAGGGTGCATTTTGAGTATTTTACCAGCATTAACTCATTTACTCCTCCTTACAATTCCTTGATTGTGCCCATTTTACAGATAAGCCAACTGAGTCTCAGAGGAGTTGAGTACCTTGCCCAAGATCACACAGGCAGTAAGAGGCATAGGTGGGATTTGAACTCGGGAAGTCATTCTCCCCAGGGTTTCCACGCTGTCAGCCAGGACACAACATCCTTTTAGTCCTACTGCTCCCCCTGGACTCACTGTGTGACCACAGAGAAGCAGCTTCAACTCTCTGGGCCTCGGTTTGCCCCTCTGTAAAATGGGGCAGTGAGCCCAGTTGGGTGTGAATCCCACTGGGCCCTGACCCCCCAGCAACGCCAAGCCCTTGCCCTGGCTTCTGTTTCTGGCAGCTTGTACAACAACTGCATCTGCGATGCGGGGGCCGAGAGCCTGGCCCGGGTGCTTCCGGACATGGTGTCCCTCCGGGTGATGGAGTGAGTGTGGGGTCTGGGCGCTGGGAGGCTGGGCCCAGGGCTGGCAGAGACTGCGGGTCTCCCCTGGCATCATGGGAGGGGCTGGGTGGTCCCAAGGGCCAGGCCCCAGGACGGGTTTCTCTCCTTCAGCGTCCAGTACAACAAGTTCACGGCCGCCGGGGCCCAGCAGCTTGCCGCCAGCCTGCGGAAGTGTCCTCACGTGGAGACCCTGGCGTAAGTCTCGGCAGTGCTAGTGGGTGGACAGTCCCAGCTCTCCAGGCACGTGGCTCAGCCTGGGACCCAGGGCTCAAATCCCGCTCTCCCCTCACCAACGTGCGACCTTGGGCAGGCACACTTCACCCTTCTGGACTCACTTTCGTTATCTGTAAAATGGGGCTATAATGATATACTCCCCAAGAGGTTTCATGAGGTTTAAATGAATCAAGGGCACATAAACCTCTTAGAACAGAAAAATGCCCAGTAAACGCTACACTAGGGGGAACCATATGAAATTGCCTATATCTAGCCATTTTTGACCTATAAAATTGGCAATTTCATGTGGCTCAAACTCATTTTTTATTAAGTCAATACGATGTCTACTGTCCAGCAGTAACACTTTATACGCTTTCAAAGCACTTTGACCTGCATAATCACTCGTGTCTTCTAAGACGGATGGGGTGGGTCTTATAGGACCCATTTTACAGATGTGGCAAATAAAGCACAGAGTAGTTAACTAAGGTTTTTGAGGTCACACAGCAAGTCAGCAGCAGAACCAGAAAGGGGTGTCCGGGCTCCTGGGCCTCTGCTTTCCCCAGGACCCCACACTGGTCTGCACCCTGCCAGGTGGGAAGTCCCCAAAGTTCTAGGCTGGGTGGGAGGAGGGATTTGGGGGCAACTTTCATTGGGGCTCCAGGCCACCTCTCTCCTCTAACCTGGACTTTGTGTCCCATCCCCCCTTGCAGGATGTGGACACCCACCATCCCATTTGGTGTCCAGGAGCACCTGAAACAACTGGACTCACGGATCAGCCTGAGATGATCCCAGCTGTGCTCTGGACAAGGTAACCAGGGTGGGCTCCAGAGGGGAGAACCACAGGGGCCCCTGGGGACAGTGTTCCCGGGAAGTATCCGTACGGATAGGTCGGCCATCCACGTCCTTAGCTCTGGGAAGATCTTCCTTCAGGGACTTCCAAGCCTTTCTTGCTGCTGTTCAGCCTGTTGACTGCCTTGATGGCCCTGGATTCATCTTTCACTATGAAGATGACTGTCCCTCAGCCCTGTGTGCCCCACACTGTGCTGTCCGTCAGCCTTGGACCCCCTCATCCCACTGTCCCTCCCATCCCCCACCTTATAGGTGTCTAGTCCCCTCCTACTCGTCCTGCCTCACCTCCCTCTCCCACTCCTCCCCCACAGCACATTCTCTCTGAGCGTGCTGGACCCCGGACTGGGTACCCGTGGACACAGCTCTTCTCCGGGCTGTGTCCCACCCGCGTGAGCATCCCGGCACCCAGGGCCTGCGCATTCAGGGCCGGCCCCCGCCCGCTGCACAGCCAACCGCGTCTCGCTGTGCCGACAGACACCGGCCGGCTCCAGGCCTCCTCGGGGCCCAGATGGGTGGGCGCCTGGTGGCGCTGCGGCCCACCTGGGAGCCCTGAGGCCTTCCCTGCAGGACACTCCAGACAGCCACGGCCAGTCCAGAGTGAGGAGTCGACGCAGCCACGCTTAGGCCTGCCGGGCCCCTGCCAGCCTGCTGAGAAAGCACTCCTGCACGCTGCTGTCCGACCACACTCCGGACAGGGCACTCAGCGCTGTGAAGACGCTGGTGGGCAACCCCCGGCCGGCTAAGTCCCCAGACCACGACGGGCTGGGGCACTGCGGCAGCGGCTTTCGTCTGTGGGACTCGCTGGGCACTAACTTTGTCGGCCAAGGCCAAAGCCAGGCCTGGACGCACTGGACCTTAGCAGAGAAACAGGTAATCGTACACTAATGGGCGGGGGAGCCGGACAGACGGGACCCCCGGCTTCGTTGCCTGTGTCTTTTTTCACTACATTACAAATGTCTCATTTAACCTCACGGGCAGGTCCAGGGTTTCAGTTTATACCGTGATCATCATTTTGGGGTACCCACTGTTCTGTCTAAATGTGTAAAAACCACCCCCAGAGTGGCTTAAAATAACACACACTTCTGCTCACACACCTGTCATTTGGGCAGGGCTTGGTGGGGACGTCTCATCTCTGTCCCACTCAGTGTCAGCTGCGGCAGCTTGAGGGCCAGACTTGGATCATCTGAAGGCTCGCTCACCTGTACACCTGGCACGGCATGCTGGCTGTCGGCTGGGGACCTCAGTCCCTCTGAGGAGCAGTTGGCTGGGGACCTCTCCATGAGGGTAGCTGGGCAGAAGGGTGATCACCCAAAAAGAGCGAGACAGAGAGAGAGAGAAAAGGAAAGAAGGGAGCAGGGGAGAGAGACCACAAGAGAGAAGTAGAATCCTCTTCATGACCTGAGTTAGAAGTCACACAGTACCACTTTTGCCATATTCTATTGGCCAGTGTGATGGGGCTGCCCCTCTCCTACCCACCCCCCATTCACCACACACGTGTGTACACACGCGCACACACACACACACGCACACACACACACACACACACACACACACACACACACACACACACACATACGCACACGACAGAGCCCGCTTGGGCCCAAGACCTATCTTTTCTGAAAGGATTTTCTCTGTGACTTCCTAAGATTCAGTGGAAAATTCATTACTTGGGGGTCAGAAAGTTTAAGCGCCATGGGCTGTGCCAAAGGGATTGTTTTCTTTTGCCTCTGACACACGGCTCCTGGGAGCACTTCTTAGCCACGCTGGAGCCCTGTCCGGCTGCAGAAAGCCCGAAAGGGACTTGGCAGCTCTGCTTTCTACCCAGCCAGCTGCCAGCTGGGCTGCGGGTCTCCACTTGGGCGTGGCCTGCTCAGCCAGAGGCCCCAGAGTGAGGCACTTTGGCTTTCGCCTGCTGGCAGCGGGAGCGGCTTGTCAGCTCTGGCATGCCAGCCCTGATGCCCACAGATCAGCCCGGTTCCCGAACTCTGCCCGTTTCCCAGCAAGTGAGAGCTGAGAGTCGGGAGGGGCTGAAAGATTCAGACCCGGCTGCCCAGTCGTCAGCCCCTGGGGGGAGGCAGGCGCCTTCTGCCTTGGCCCAGCTGCAAAGGGTATCAGGTGTTGCCACCTGGATTCTGTTGTAAATCACTTGGGCATCACCTTTTTGGGTGTCCCTGCATTCACAGACTCTGCGGAGTCCATGGGACTCCCGTTTGCATGGCCACAGGGATGAGCCCCTGGCCACTCTCCGATGCAGGCATCTCCAGGTGGGTACTATTGGCTTATGGGTGCAGGGGGGGTACCCTGCTTTTGGTCTGTTTGGAGATGATGAAATGAGGGTAGAGGCTACAGTGATTTTTATTTTATTTTTTATTTTTTTGAGACAGTCTTGTTCAATCACCCCAGGTACAGTGCAGTAGCGGCATCATTATAGCTCACTGCAACCTCAAACTCCTGGGCTCAAGCGATCCTCTTGCCTCAGCCTCCCAAGTAGCTGGGACTACAGGCATGCACCACCACGCCCAGCTAATTTTTCTATTTTTAGTAGAAATGGGGGGGGGTCTCACTCTTGCTCAGGCTGGTCTCGAACTCCTGAGCTCAAGCAATCCTCCCTCCTCTACCTCCCAGAATGCTAAGATTACAGGCATGAGACACTATGCCTGGCCAATAATGATTTTTTTAGTGACAGCTACCACTTATTTAATGAGCTGATACATGTAAAGCACTTGTCACGGTGCAAGGGAGCTGCTAAGTGCTCAATAAATAGTAGCAATTATGATTATCATGTGCCAGGCACCACGCTAAGCTCCTCCTGCCCGAGAGGAATGAGGGTCTGGAGTCAGCAGCACAGGCTCTAGGGCAGGTTGCCTACACTCAGTGTCCAGCTCACCACTTACTTATGTAAGTTACTTCTCTGTGCCTCAGTCTCCTCATCTGTAAAATGGGCACAATCACAGTAACTTCTTCATAGGGTTATGTGAAGAACTAATGAACTAATACATTGAGAAAAAGAGCCTGGTACAGAGGCCCATACGTGTTAGCTGGATTATTACATACATTCATGCATTTTATTCTTGCCTCCACCTGGAATGTTCTTCCCAGCACTTCACATGGCCGACTTCTTTTCATCCTCCAGGACTCAGTTTAGAGGACAGCTCCCCATGAAGGTCTGTCTGACCACCCTGCTAAACATAGACACCCCTCCGCCCCCACTCTCCAACCCTTCACTATTTTATCTTTTTCACACTTATTTAAGCTTTGTCTGCTCTTGGCCTAGGATGTGAGCTATAGAAGGGCAGGAACTTTGCTTTGTTCACTGCTGTGCGCTCAGCACCCAGCAAGGTGCCTGGGCATAGCAGGTGCTCAATAATAAATGTGGAACGAACAAATGATCCTCACTATAACTTTGCTTTGTTCATTCTACAATTACGTAGTGAGTACACTGTGGTGAATAAGATGTCCTGCCCTGGTGAGCCTTGCATTTTAGCAAATTAAAAAAAAAACTCTCTGGATAGGGCTGCCAGGTATGGTTGGGTGGTCTGTGTACTGTGCAAAGGCACCTGCAAAAGGGGGTAACTGCAGGCTGCAAACTCATCTGGGCTCTGCTTACCAAGCTGTGAGTCCTGGTGTGGAGCCTCGTCAGTCCAGAGAGGCACCTTTTACAGTGAACACAAAGTCATAAGAGGTGGATAAAGTACTGTCCCCATGTTACAGATCTAAGTGACATTTATAGGTCGTAACCCCATAAAAGAAGGAACCAAGACGTTAACTAGAAAACTGCCTTCTTTGGAGACTCTCTGTGCAGGCCTGGGCAGAGTGCTGGGTGAGCTCCCTGCGCCCCGTCTGTTAGGTGGTGAAGTGATGCTCAGAGGAGCGAGGGCACGACGGCTGGCTCCGTGTCCACCGGGTTTCAAGTCGTGCACCTTCTAAGCCCTAAGCCCTCCCCTTTCCCCTCAGGGCTCTCTCCCAACAAATGTCTCCCTTCTCATGTGCACCTTTCCCCCCTGGCCTCTCACAAGTCTTCTTTCCAGAGTTCTTAGCATCCCCTTCCTTAGACTCGCGTGAAGACGAGAGGTGCTGCCACTGTCTTTCCCCCAGAGTTCTGCTGCACCTGCACTCGCCCACGCCTGTCTCACCTGTAGGATGGGGTTAATCATCCGCACCCTGCTTAACCCAGCGTGTGCGGGAAGGTGCTTTGCAAATCACCAAGTGCCCTGCATACTGGAGAGCATTGCTGCTGTGTCCCCATGAAACTGCAGGTTGACCCCATTTCACTTACTCATTTATTCCTTCCCCCTCCCTCCCTCACTCCCCTCATCTTTAACAAAGGTCTACCATGTACCTGGCAGGGGGGACACACACTTCCACCTCTGTGGGATTCAGGCCACATTTCCAGCTTGGCCACCAGGCTTTTCTCACCACGCCCCAAAGGCCGTCCCCCAGGCTTGTTGCGCTTGTGGAAGCCGGGAAGGGGGCCAGCCTCCGACTCTCATGCCAGCCTCGCTGGGGTACCCTCCAAACCCCGCCGGATCTCCAACTTGGAAGACCCTGACTCTTCTTCTCTTTGTCAACTATGAGGTTCTGCATAAGGACCCATTCCCCAAATGTCAAAAAGAAAAAAAAATAAGGCAGGGCCCCCAGGGCTTGGAGTTGCATACACTTTTTAATCAAAAGAAGTCAGCCTCCTAAGTATTGCTTTTACAGGTTTATCGAAATCAAGTATTCACAGCACTCACGTTTTCAGAAAAGTACTTCCAGCCAGGGGAGCCACAAGGCACTCCCCAGCGCGATGTCTCGCTTTTGCCAACTTGATGAAGAATAAGCAGCTTGAAACGAAGAAGTCAAAACCCTACCCTCAGCCCCGACAGCGTCCTCAGCTTCTTTTTCTTCTGAGTCACTCCCTGAAACAGTCCCTGCATGTAAAACCAGCCTCAGGCTCAACCCAGCCGGGCTTAAGGCTCAACTGGCATCCAAGGGAAGTCGCTTTTGTGTGTGTCCGCTGTTTGAAGTGTCCTCTCCGAAGGCGAAGTGGGGGAAGCAGGCGCAGTTGGGGGTGGAGTGCAGGGAGGCAAACTTTGGCTGGGTTCCTGTAAACATCCACCGGGCTTGCAGAGTCACAAGCCAAGGCTGGGCCGTCTGCGGGACGCTGCAGGCAGATGAGGCCTTCGGGTTTCTCTTGTCTTCCCTGTTCTCTGGGGACAGGCGCTCGGTCCCAATCTCTCCTTCCACCCGCCTGGGTCCAGACGGGAACCTCTCTGTTGGCATGAAGCTTTGGAGGGGAGTAGGCCTGATGAGAAGGACAAAGCGGAGTTACCAGCGTGGAAGCCCCACCCTGCTGCCAGGCTGACCAGGGACATGGCACAAGCCACCAGGCCTCAGGAGGCTGGGCGGGGGGGCAGGGAAGTCTTCTCCTACCTCCTGAGTTCAGTAAACCACTGGAAGCCTCAGATTCAGGCTGGGAATGTTTTTCTACAATTTTTACTACAAACTCTTTTTAGTGAATTTGCCTAATTTCTGAGAGACCCTGGCCTGGAGAACTGGTGCAGTTTCACACGGGGGAGGAAGGACTGTCTGCACATTGGGAGGGAGGAGGGGTGGCTGGTGCCCAGGGAAGCAGTGCAGCCTGCGCAGGGGTCCCAGGGTCTGCTGGCTGACGTGAGGCTCCAAGGAAGCTGAGTGAGCACTGGGTGGTGGGCAGAGCTTGGCAGCACCTCCCACCTTGCCCGGAAAAGGCTCTGCCACCTATAGGAAGGCTCTGGCCGTGGCCAAGCTACTCAGCAGGCAGACTCAGCTCCTCCTCCCAGGACACAGCAGTCTCTATGGCCTGGCCCCTTAGTGGGTCCTCATTCCCCACCGGCCCCTTGGTGCCGGTGTCTCTGCACACCCACCCTCCTCACAGCCCCCACGAGTCCTGCCCCACCCAGTTCTGAGCCTGTCTTTGCCAGCTCGGACTATTCCTTCTGCAAACTAGATTGAGCATCAAACAGAACTTATAGGTTAAATGTGTAACATGTATTGTTTAACAGGGCGCTTTTTTTTTTTTTTAAGAGACAAGGTCTCACTATGTTGCCCAGGCTGGACTTGAACTCCTGGGCTCAACCGGTCCTCCTGCTTTAGCCTCCGTGTAGTTAGGAGTGTCAGACCAGCTGGGACTGACTACAGGCAGATGCCACTGTGTCCAGCTTCTAACAGGGTGTTACTGACATGTGGGTGAGGACAATTCTTGGATATGGGGGACTGGTCTGGGCGCTGCATATTTAACAGCATCCCTGACCCCTCACCACTGAATGTCAGTAGCACCCCCAGTCACTATGACAACTAAAATGCCCCCTTCCCCATCTCCAAGGACCACCTAAGAGCGCAGAACTGTTCCACTGAGAACTGTGCATCTCTCCATTTTATAGGTGAAGACAGTGAGGTTCAGAGAAGCCAAGTGACCTGCCGAAAGTCGCACCACTGTGAGAGGCAAAGCTGGCCCTAGATTACTAATAACGATGGGAATGATCACAATCAGAGCAGCCTCACCGTTCCCCTCCACTCCCCTTGGGCACGTGGACCTGGCACCTTCCACCTGCAGAGCCCTGCCCTGGCCGACTTGGCCCCGGGCTGTAAGTGCAGACAGAGCTATGTCTTCCCATAGCTGCCCAACACCGGGCTGCTCTTGAGATGCCCGGTGTCCCGCAACCTGGAGCAGAATTATTTGTTCAGAGCCATCCTCACAGTGCTCACTGTAGAGATCTCCAAGGCCTGGGGGCGTCCTTGAGCCCATCTCAGACTTGTGTGCCCAGGGTGTTAGAGAACATGGAGTATCATCCAGTGCGGACCTCAGTCCACTCCCAATTCCTCTGACTACAAATGGCGGCCCAGACAAAGTCCCAGCCAGGTGCTGGTGTGCCTGGAGCTGCCCTCCTGCATGTGCTAACTCCAGTCTGACCAGCCTCCAGCTGGAACTTATGTGCACTCTTCTGTTTTCATTGTGTTTATCTGTAGGGTCACCTATTTATGGCAAGTGATGCCAGGTTTCCGTTTCTCGTAGTAATGTAAAGTTTCGCTCTTTTCAAAACGTTCATTTCACTTTAAAAAGAGCTGAGCCAGGTGCAATGGCTCACACCTATAATCCCAGCACTTTGGGAGGCCGAGGCAGGAGGATCACTTGAGCCCAGGAATTCCAGGTTCCATTGAGCTATAATTGGCCACTGTACTGTAGCCGGGGTGCAGAGTTGAGACCCTGTCTCTATAATTGATTAATTAATAGAGCCAATTTAAAGAAAACAACTATATGAATACTAGTTCAGGTGCTAGGCAGATACAGCAAAAAATGCTGACAATGTTGTATAAGGTTTGAGAGATCAAGACCCCGTGAGGCCTTTCAGAGGGCAGCATTTGCCCAACACCTTCATCCCAGTCTAGCATGAATAAAAACCAACATCGTTTGTCATAAACAGAAGGCAATGCCAAAAATACAACGAAGATGAAACCATCAATTCTAGCTTGATACTCCTGGCCTGCAAAATTGAGCCAGGAGCCTGAAAAAAGGGGAAAGCAGCCAACTTTCAGGAAGCCTCAGGGGCCCGGAAAGCCCATCTCCCTCTGCTGCAGCCACCGCATCGTCCCTGCAGAGCGCTGAGAGAGTGCGGCCAGGAGGCCCAACACTGTCACCTCATAGCTGGGTATCTGGGGTGAGTCACGGAACCTCCCCAAGCCTCAGTCTCCCTCCTTGACTAATGGAACCCTGCCCAGTCGGCTCACGGGTGACGCTCAGGGGAAGCCATGGGGATGTGAGATGTGGGAGAGGCAGATATTTTTATCCACCCAGGCAAGCCCCCTGCCAGGAAGGAATCCCAGGAATGAAGCCTTACAGGCTGGGGAGCTCCCAGCCACCCCAGGCTTGACCTGGGATGACAGCTGTGAGGCCACCAGCATTACTCAGGACTCCCTGGGGACCAATTATCATCCCCCTGAGGCTGGCGCACACAGACACACCCTCCTTGGTGACTGGCCCGCAAGAAGAGTAAGGGTGCCTGCGGTAAGGGGGACGGCTTCCTGGGCTGGAGCCCCTCTGGGCCCGCCACACCACGACCACATCATTTATGAAGCGGTGACCGTACGTCATTCACCATCCCATTCCATCAAACCTGCACCAGCTCTTAGGCAGGAACTGCTGTTCTCCCTGTTTTACAGAGAAGGAGACAGGCTTGCGAGGTGAAGTCACTTGTCCGAGGTGTTGGTGGAGCTGAGATTTAAACTGAAATCTGTCTGACTGCAAAGCCCCTTAGCAACAATTTTAGGGGGTACAAGGATGTGGCCATAAGTAACACTGAATCACACATACATAATAAGCGAGAGATTCACTTTTTGGTTCTTGGTGGATCCTTATGATTATTTACAAGAGAAAGTTCCAGTTTGGTGCTGGTATAGCTTTACCACCTGGCAGTTGCTAATCTCCGTTTTTAATAAGCAGGGAGCAGGCGACAGGCCCCACACCCTTAGCTGGCTTTAGTATTTGCCCAGAAGTTAATGACTTTGGCACTTATTATTATTTTTATCCATGCCAAGTGATGATGGTTTTCTCTTTACAGTGACATAAACATTGTTTTTAAAATAAATTCACGTAAAAAAGGAGAAGTCGGGCAGGGTGGCACGGACCTCCAAGACTCCGTGAGGCCTTCCGGAGGGCGGCAATTGCCCAACACCTTCATCCAAGGCTGGCCACACCCAAGAACCACCTGGACTACTATTTACTCAGTATTTTAAATTAATGCACTTTTTAAAACTCCAAATATTTAAAAGGAACCTTTACATCATTATCATGAATAAAAAATATCATTTGTTGCAAACAGAAGGCAATGTTAAAAATACAACAAAAATGAAATCATTAATCCTAGCTCAAACCCCCTGGCCTGTAAAATTGAGGCAATCGCCCCTTTTACTCTCAGCTACTTGGGAGGCTAAAGTGGGAGGATCACTTGAGCCCAGGAGTTCAAGGCCAGCCTGGGCAACATATTTAATAGTAAGACCCCATCACTTATTGTTAAGAAAGTTTTTTCAAAAAGTAGATTTTTTACAAATGAAACACGAAGAGTAGTATATTTCATCTTAAATTATAAATCATAAAGGTAAAAATAATAACTGGACAGTGGACAGACGCAGCAGACACCACCTAAGCCAAGTGATCACAGTTAACGTCACCTGGAATGGGACAGACAGCACATGCCTGTTGATAAGATAAGATGCACGGAGGACACACACTTGCTGCTGTGGTACTCCTGCCAAGAACGCATCATCTGAATCTGACCTTGAGAGTAAATATCAGGCAAACCCAAACTGAGAGACAGTCTACAAAATGCCAGACTTGTACCCCTCAAAGATGTCAATGTCATGAAAGATAAAAAGACAGACTGAGGAACGGTTCCAAATTGAAGAAGGCTCAGGATTAATATGAAGGGTGATCTAAGATTGGATCCTGGACCTCAACTCCCTTCATTCTTGATTGTTAAAGGACACCATGGGACAACTGATAAAACTTGAATAAAGTTGTAGATTAGATTGGTCATAGCATTGTACCAAGTTAAATTTGCTGATTTTTGACAACTGTACTGTCATTATGTAAATATGTTCTTGTTCTAAGGAAACAAACACATGCCTCTTGATATTTAGGGGTAAATATTTAGGAGTAAAGGAGCATAATGTCTGTATCCTATTTTCAAATGGTTCAAAAGAATAATTATACACATATGCATTGTATACATACATATACATGCATATATGTACATACAAACAAAAGAGCAAGCAGGCATTCTGTGCATGCGCTAAACATTAGTAGGTGTAATAGGTGAATTGGGTGAAGGGTACATGGGAATTCTTTGTACCCTTCTTGCAAGTTTTCTATAAGTGTGAAATTATTTCATAATATCATTTTTTAAAAAATTCAGCAATAAGGAGCAAGAGTGCATATGAGACTGGCCTGGCACAAACTGTGGGCTGGTATTCCAACGTCAAGGATTGGGAAACCCTCACTAGAGGCCCCATCAAACCCTAGTGTTGCAGCAAGAGCACTGTGCTGGGAGTCCTACTTGGGTTTGGTCCCTTGGCCCCTCATGTCCCCATTCTGGGCCTCAGTTTCCTTATTTGTGAGATGGGGATAAAGATGTCTGTCCCTCTTGTGATCTTAGGTTTCAAAAAAGCAGATTATGCTTTCAGAAGCTCTGGGGGGAAAGACAGCAGATAAACCAGAAATATGAAATTCGATTGGAGGCCTCGCGTTCTTAGTTCAGCAAAATATGCAACAGGGCTGTGAGGGCGTGGTGTGGGCCTTGCCTGTTCCTCAGCTGAAATCTCCAGTTTGTATAACTCAGGGCCAAGGGAGTGAGGCCCCTGACATCTCACTGTCTTGAGACACATGTTAGGGTCTTCTCCTGTCTAAAGTGGCAGCTAGCACCAATGCACCCTGTGGCCAGGCCCTTCCTGGTGGGCTTCATGTCAGGAACAGGGCTGGAGAGTTGGTGAGGCCTAGGGGTGCACCTGCCTCCCCATGCCACCATTGTCTGTCCCTTGTCTGGATGACAGCCACGGCCTCCTGGCCTGGATTCCTGCATCTGCCCTGACCCCTGCCTGTGGGATCTCCCATGGCTCAAATCTGATTGTGTCCCTGTAGAAGGTTTGGGTTTCTGAGCTGGGCAGCAACATGCCCAGCGAGTGTTCTGCTGATAGCACAGGCTGCAGATTGGCGAGGAGGGATGACGGCAGGTAGATAGGAAGGAACAGTTGTGGCACCCAGTTGGGAGATAACTGAGGCCTGGGAAACCCGTAATAAGATAGACCACTAAGTCTGGTGACGCTTAGCTCCATATCTGAGCTGCACCAGGCCAGGTCACACCGACTCTAGTAGCAACAGTCTCCAGTTGCTGCCTCCAGTTGTCTACGTTTCTAACCCCAAGATGGCTCGTCTCTCACAACCCCCACTGTGTGCCAAGAAAGGGCTGGCAGCCACCAGTCGCTTTCATTAGGAACCAGGACAAACCAACCCAGCCAAGCTGCCTCTGCACCGGAACTGCTGGGACCTGAGGACTCTCCCTGGCTCCCAGGCCAGCCACAGCAGCCCTTTCTCCGGATACCCAATCCCTGCTTCCAGGCAATAATTAACAGCCCAAGAAATCCAAAGAGCCAGCTCTCCAGGGTTCCGGATCTGGTGCCCTGAGGACCACAGGGCAGGGGAAGGTCTCCCGAGGGTCCTAGGGCTGGAGAGTGGGAAATGTCTCCCAGCTAGGCCAGACCTGGATCTCCCTGGCACTCAGGCAGCCAGTCCTTTTTCGCTCATCATGGGATATAAATATTCATGCATGCGTGTAGGTGCAGCATTCACAGGGGCCTGTGAATACACAGTTTCCATTACATCTGACTATTAATAGCAGTTAATATTAATATACCTCTTGCTATATATAAGAAGGTCTAGGTGTTTAATGTGTATCTCATTTAATCACCACAAGAAGATCATTATCCCCCTATTTTACAGAAGTGGAAACTAAAGCAGAGAGAGGTTAGGTAGTATGCCCAGGGTCACAGCTAACCTGGGATCTGAACCCAGGTAATCTGAATCTTGGGTCCTGGCTCTTAACCACGACCCTAATATTACCTCCTCAAAGAGGTGCTCAGCAAATGTGGGTGCACCTCTGCACCCTGAGATCCACCCCAGGCCCCTCTGCCTGGCATGTCCTACGCCAGTAGTCACTGTTTCCTGACTGACTTGTGTGGAATACGTGTGACCACACAAGGACCAGTGAAAAAGAGCAAGATTGGACTACTGGCATTGTGGGACAGGGCCCAGACATGAGGTCCAGTCAGGTCATCTACATCTTTCCCACAGGCTTTCCTGCCACTGGCCACCCCTCCCACAACCCCAGGGTCTGGGCTTCCCAGGCACATGGGGCAAGGCCTCCTTGGCTTGGATTTGGGGGTGGGGAGGAGGGAATGCTGTGCATGCTCCCACCACTTCTCCTGGCCCAGGTCTGTCCCACAGCCCCAGGCAACCACCACCCGCACCCTGCCAACCCCACCCCTCTCCCAGGGTCAGGCCCTGTCGCTCTGAGAGCTTTAAAAGGGTGTCCTTGAGAGATACTTTCCAGTGTTTCTGCTCAAACAGCGTTTGCTGCAAAATATGTCGAAGCATTTGGGCTTCAGTTTTCAGTTCATAATATGCCAATGTTTTCATTTGGAAGGGGAAGTGTTTCTGTTGATGTGGTAAAGAGATAAAATAAGATGTTCTTCACCAAAGTTATACTGCTTGAAAGTCAAACGCTTGGCTTGGAGACAGGGATTTATCTTGGGATTGCAGGGGCCCAGCACATGGCTTGGCAGAAGAGCAGACAGGACCAACATTTGTTGAATGACTGAACGAGGGAATATACAAAGGGCCTAGAACTGGGAGGGTATATGATCAATACTCAGTACAGATTTTGAATGGATCCCATAGGTTCTACCTCTGATAAGAGTTCTGGGTATGTTCGTGTTTCTCCGTCTTCACCAACCTTGCCTCGTCCAAGCCTCTGTCACCTCTGGCCTGGACAATTAACAGGCTCCTAGCTGGCTTCCCTGCTTCCACTGTTGCCCCTTCGGCCCATTCTGCCCACAACCATCAAGGTCATCTTTGCAAAATGAGAACTGGATTGTGTCATCCTCTGCCTAAATCCTCCCAGTGGCTTTCCACTGCTCTTGGCCATGGCCTCCCCTGTCCCGCATGGTGCCCCCACAACCCTGGTGACCTCTCTTGGGGCTGCTCTCTAGCCATGCCGGCCCCCTCTCAGTTGCTGGAAGAGCCAACTGGAAGAGCCTACCCCAAGGGCCTTGGCTCTAGCGGTTCCCTCTGCTTGGATTGCTTTTCTCTTGATCTTCATGTCTGCCTCCTTCTGTCAAATTAGGGCCAGCTCAAATGTGTCATCTCCTTCTCTGACCCCCCTAGCTAAAGCAGCCCATCTCTATTCTTTTGTTTCACCTGCTCAACATCTACACCCCCATAGAGCATCTCCCAGATGCCAGGTGCTGTTCTAAGTGCTGAGGACACTATAGAGGAAGCTCATGTCTTTCTTATATGCCTTAATAGCTCTTAAAACATCTGATTATCTTCTTTGCTTCTTTGGGTACCTACTAGTCTTCCTCACCAAGTGCCAGGAGGGCCAGGGCTGAGTCTGTCTTGCTCACCGTGTTCACTCACCAGGCAAATAAGCATTTGTTCAGTGAAAGAATGGATGGAAGGCAGGCAAGCAGGCTGGGTAGGTACGCAGAGTAGCTGGCACATACACCCCCCCGCCACCGGGACTTGGTTCTTGCTAAGATCTTACTGAGCTTAACTGAAGTTTTCTTCAAAGAAATCTCACTGTTGACCCCTTAGGGCAGCAGTCTCCAACTTTTTTGGCACCAGGTACTGGTTTCATGGAAGACAATTTTTCCACAGATGGGCGGGGGTTGGGTAGGGGTGGAGGCGGAGCTCAGGTGGTGATGCAAGCAATGGGGAGCGGCTGTAAATACAGACGAAGCTTAATTCCTGCTGTGCCCGCCACCCCAGACCAGGACCGGAGTTTGGGGACCGAAGCCTTAGGGGAGCCCTCTGCCCCCAGCTCTGCTGCCAGCACGTCCTGTCCCACCCTGCACCACCCTCTGCAACAGACTGTTTATGTCCCCTCTAAATTCATATGTTGAAACCCTAATTCCAATGTGATGGTATGAGGAGGTGGGGCCTTTGGGAGTGACTCAGTCATCAGGGTGGAGCCCTCGTGAATGGGATTATAAGAACTGTAAGAAATTGTTGTTTAAGCCACCCAGTCTATAGTATTCTGTTACAGCATATTGAACTAAGTAAGACACCCTCTGCCTATGGTCGTCTTGGCAAAGACAGACAACACAGGAGAGGAGTAAACTCAGCCTGCTTGGGGTGAACGGCATTAGCGTTCATTTTCCAAAAGGAGCCCCTGCCCACCTCCTCACACCCCCCCTTAATTGGCATGCAGGCCCAGTGATACTCCAGCACCATCTAGCCTCAGGGGCTGAGCCAAGGAGTTCCTGGCTGCCCTGTGACCCCTCACCGGACCTACCAGCTGCCCAACAGCCTGCCTGGCATGCATGTTCTCTCTCATCTAGTCCAGCTGCCTCTCTTCCTTGCTGAGTGACTTTGGCCAAGTCTTACTTCTCCCTGGACCTTCATTTCCCTACCTCTAACACACAAGGGGGGCTGGAGGCAAGCTCCCCGGTCACAGCCCAGAGACAGGACTTTAGTACCTCAGTGCAATGATCCTATGGTCCCTTCTGCTGACCTAAGAGCCCCTTGGGGCCTTGCAAACACTGCAGACAAAGCCAGCCCCAGCACCAACCCCCCTGCTTGCCTGTTCTGTGAAGGCAGCTTGGAAAACTGGCAGCCCCTGCAGATTTGAGCTGCAGAATTGGCCAGCTGGGGCACCCTGAAACCTGACTCCCAAACAGCAGCAAACCCAAGGCCAAAAGGAAGTACAGGGTTCTTTGCCGAGGCCTCTGCACTCAATCCCCACCTAGTCCCCCAAGGGGCCACAGACAAAGGGGATTAATGCCTGGCTCCCTACTTCTTCTTACAGCCCCAAGCCTTTATTCTCCCAGGACTAGTGAGAATCCCCCAAAAACCAAGGTCACCATCAAGCCAGGATGAGGATGGGGGAGGAGCTCACAGCTCTGCTGGGTGGATTTGGCTGCAAAGGCTTTTTCCATAAGCTGTGGGGGTAAGTCCCATGACTACCCAAGCATAACTTAGGCCCTGGGTCCTCCGCCGCTTCAGCAGTTGTCCCCTTTGCTGGGAGAAGCTTTCCAGCCCCAGCTAAGGGTCTAAGAGAGGTCCGGCCTTTCCTGACATCCAGTTAGACCTGGGGGAGGCGCACGGAGAAGACGTAAGCCTAGGAGAGGGGTGTGTGTCCAGACTGGGGATGCCTCCCTCTCCCTCGCCAGTGTCCCAAGCCGCCCCTGTCCCACGCAGAGAAGGCACTTACAGGCCTTGGAGGCGGGGGAGGGCCTCGTCCTGGGGTCTCATCCCCGTCCAGACGGTGCCCTCAACCAGAAGCGGCGGCATGATCTGGGCAGCTGGTCCAGCCCGAGGGTTGCGGACGGTAGACGGGAGGGGGGAACGGCAGTCAAGACCTACTCCAAGTACCCGTCGAAGACGTCGAGCTCCGAGTCAGCATCGTAGAGGCCGGAGCCGGGGTCGGAGAGCACGCCGAGGTCCACGAGCGCCTGGTCCATGTCCTCGGGCAGGAAGACGAGGCCCACGTTGAGGACGATGTACTCCATGAGGAAGGCGTAGTACAGGATCAGCACATTGACGAAAAACAGGCCAACGAAGAACATAGAGGGCAGCAGCGGTGGCGGCACGTAGGGGACCAGGGGGCCCAGAGCGTCCAGGTGGGCCGCGACCCGGGCGCCGGGCATGCAGCGGGCGGCGAGGGCGGCGGCGGCCCGGCGGTCCCAGCGAGCTCAGCCGCTAAGGCGCCCGGGCGGCCGGCGGGGAGACAGCCCAGCCATCCAGGGGCGCCCCGGGGATCCACGGAGGCGGCGCTGGGCCCCAGGCGCCCCTCTGCGAACGCGCCCCGACCCCCGAAACGTGCCGGGCGCGGTCACCGCACCCGCAGATGTTCCCACACGGTCCCCTCGTCCCGCCAGGCGGCGACCGGGCCCTTCTGAAGTGGCCGGCGGCTGCCCGGCTGCCCCGCTCGCGCTCACAGGCCCTCGCAACGCCCGCGGGGACCCCACGGCGGCTCAGCGTCGAGGGCCAGTCCCAGCAGCGGTTTCTCCCGCCCGGCCCTGCAGTTCCTCGCGCCCCCTGCGCGCCCCCGCAGGCCCAGCGCCCATGGCTGCGGCCGCAGCGTCGCCCTCCGGTCCCGAGCCGAGCACCGCCTCCCGAGCGGCCCCGCGCTCATTGGCCGGCTGCCCCCTGCACGCGCTCATTGGCCGGCTCAAAACCCGCACTCATTGGCCCGAGCCGCCAGGAGGCGGGTACCGCTTCGCTTCGCTCCGCCCCTCGGGGCGCCGGCCTCTGACTTGCTTTCCGCGTCCCGGTCTGCGCTCGAATCTCTACTCGGATTCGCTCTGCGGGGCCAGGGAGTAGGGGGAAGGAAAAGAGACTGAACAGAGTTCAAACCTCTGCTTATCCTAGGACTGCAAAAGCCAGAGGAAACCGCGGGCTTCTTCTGCACCTTGCTGGGCTTTGGGATGGCGCCACGCCTCTCTGGGACTCAGTTTCCTGTTTAAAGGGGGCGGGTGGGGGAGGGGCGGCGGACAGTTCCAGGGAGAATCTTGGACATTCGCAAAGCGCCGATGGTGGAGATCAATCACTGTCCCCTTCGCCTCCCCAAATTCTGGCTGCTGGAAGTTGTGCCTGTTGGCTGATCTACATCGAGTCTGGGAACACCTGAATAAAGAAATTCCGAGGTAGTTCAGACCTTCAGCCGTAACGTTGTTTTTTGCTTGTTTCTTTTGCTTTGTAAATCATGTTTAAACACAATAATAATGCACGTGGCTAAACAAAAGTGAGCCTTTCCCACCAGTGATTCCCCTGGTCTTGGGCAACCGTTCTACATCCTTCAGGAAACTGATCTTGCGTAAAGCGCCTTCCAAAGCCGTTCAACGAACCTTTAAATCTCAGGCCACGCTGAGCTGGGTGACATACATGCATTGCTTAATTGGAGGCAGAAAAGGCAGTGTAGTAAGTTACCCCTTTTTACAGATAAGGAAACCGAGCCCAGATAAATGGAGGGAACTTGGAAGCTGCCGGGCCTGGGTGTGTTTCTTAGGAGGCCAGAACCTGCCCTTTATTCCCCATAATTTTCTCTTGCCCCGTGTATATGAATTACAGGGCAAACCATTAAGCCCCCCACAGGTCTCCATTGCTCCAACTGCTGAAGGTGAAACACACCTTCACTCATTCATTCACTTTGCTGATACTTGTTGAACACCTATTATGTGCCAAACCTTGTGCTAGGCATTGGGGAGAACATTGGCCCTGACTCAATTCTTTCTTGAGCGTAGTTAATGGGGACACATTTTAAGGCATAGAAATGAATGAACGAATGGGTAGTGAATCGGGAAGTCTTGCCCGCACTAAGCTTCCCGTTTCTAATCCAGAAGAGAAATTTACATACATCTTGGCTCATGTAGAAAGATGAATGTTTCCTTTTTCTTTTTAGTGTGGTAGTTTGGGAAATGGCATAGATTTTGGCTGAAGACCAGAGAAATCCTCTGAAAGTACAAGATGTTCAGTTTGGTACATTGTTGCTTGTAGGCCTTTCCAATACACACACACAGAAACTCTCTCTCTCTCTCTCTCAATTGACATGGAAAAAGAAAAAGGCTGTGAGGACAAACAAGACAGTTACCCGTTTGGTGCAGTTTTCGTTTATCGGGAAGAGATGAAAATATGGGTGCGAGGGTATGAACCCTGGTTATGCCATTTATTAACTGCATGACCTTGAGTAAGTCAACCTCTCTGTGACTCAAGTTTCCTGGACAATAAAATGTGGACAATAATAGTATCCTACCAATAGTAGGGTTGTTGTGAGAATTAAATACCTTAACATATGTAAAGCGCTTACGACAGTGGCACATAGTATATGCCAGGCAATAGCTATTCTAATCTTATCATAAAGCTAATAATTATTATTAATAATATTGTGGTGATTTCACCCATCTTCACCGGTCCCCTCTCCAGGTCTCCGCCCACAGGCTTCCCAGTCCCGCCCACCCGGACGAGTCTGCGGCCGCCCCTCCTCTCGCTCCGCCTCTTCTTGAAGGCCGCAGGCCCGCGGTGCGTGGTGCACGCCGGGTCTTGTAGTCCGTTCGCAGAGTCCCTTCGCCGGGGGCCTCGCGCATGAACTGCATTTCCCAGCGTTCCTCGAGGCGGCGGCCGTAAAGCGCGGCGGTCGAACGGCCGGTTCCGGCTGAATGTCAGTGCGGGGCTGTGGGCCGGGGAGGAAGGTGGCTGGCGGTCCCTCCACCACCTCCGCCGCTGCCTCCTCGGGTTGTGTTGCCGCCGCGGGCGCTGGGCCGCTCGGCCGGTCGGGCATGAGACCGTGAGGCGAGCAAGGAATCGGGGCCGCCGACATGTTTGGCCGCTCGCGGAGCTGGGTGGGCGGGGGCCATGGCAAGTCCTCCCGCAACATCCACTCCTTGGACCACCTCAAGTGAGTGTCCTGGGGGCAAAGGAGGGAGGCCGCGGGGCTGGGCATGGGGAGGAGGGTGCATAGCCCCAGGCCGGGGCCGCTGGGAGGTGGAGAGTGAAGTGGGGGCGCGGAGAGGGGCTCGCGGGAAAGGAAGGCTGTAGGGTGGTTAAGAGCGAGGGCTCTGGAGTCAGAGCGCCTGGGTTCGAACCCTGACCCCGTCGCTCCTGGCTGTGTGACCTTGGACAAGTCGCTTAGTTTCTCAGAGTCTCAATATCCCCACTCGTAATGCGATTTCAGTTTATGAACGCGGACTTTGTTCTTGCTGGGGACGGACGGTGGCCACCAAGCTTCCCGGGGTGGTACTTCTTAGACTGGACAGTTTAGGGGTCAAAGGCCTGAGTCCCAGAGTTGAGCAGATCCTGGTTGGAATCTAGGTGTGCGAATTTAGGCCTCAGTTTTCTCACTTGTAAAATGGGTAGTGTGACAGCACCTGCTTCCTGCAGGTTGTTTTGAGGGTTGATTGGGTAAGAGAATGAACATAAAGCTCAGAACATGTATCAGTGCTCAATAAGGAGCAATGATTTAAAAGAACAAAGTATTTTCTGGGGGGAGTCTAAGCAGGGAATAATCAGAAATAGAGCTCTCTGGGAGGACAAGTGGCAAACAGGGCCCTTGGGAAGCAGGAGTGCACAGAAATTGAGACTGGCTTTGCAGTCAGACCTGCCCTCAAATCCTAACTCCACCACTTAGTGGCTGTGTGACCTTGGACAAATTACTTCACCTCTCTGAGCCTCCAGTTCCCCATCTGCAAGTGGGGATGATGAACATAGTACAGGATTCAGTAATGTCATGCTACGTTTATCACTTCAGCAAGGCCTTCCCAGACCACCCGACCTAAAGTGCTCCTCTCATCCCAATTCCTTTCTGCTAGATCTTTCTCTTGATTTCATTCAGTGCATCTCCACTATGTGTGATTATCCTGTTCATTTCTACTTCTTTTCTGTCTCCTATTAAACTGGTACTTCCAGGGGAATAGAGACTGCTTGGTTTGTTCACAGCTGTATTCCCAGCATCTAGCACTGTGCCCGGCACATGGTAGGAGCTCAGTGGATACTTAAACAATGAAAAAATGAATCAGTGAATTGGGGAGAGGTTCAGAGTGTGCAGGCTGTGACTCAGGTTTTGGGGGCAGGTGGGGAGGGTGATAAAAAATAGAGACCTTTGAGGAGGAAATAACTTCAGGGAGGAAGTGGCATTTAATAAATGTTGGTGAGTCTCAAAGAGTGGGGGGCTGGAGGGTTCATTATGTGGTGAGGTTTGGTTTTGGGGGGAGGTGATAAGAGAAGACAAGGAGAGGGAAGAGGCCCATGATAAGGCTGGGCTTGGGTAGGGAAGCAGGAATCTTGAATGGGAGGGCAGCTGGCAGGGAAAGGGAGAGACTTAAGGATTTCAGGAATTTACGAGTGGGCGGATGTGGCAAGGAGGGGAAGATGGTTATCCAGAGGAGGCTGGGCCTCCTGCCAGCACCCAGGTACCTGCAGGCTCTCCCCTAACTCTGCCTGACTCTAGCCCTTTTGAATTACTTTAATAGTTATTGAATGCTTTATTCTGTGCAGGGTACTTGCTAAGGACTTCCTGTGTATTATTTCCATTAGTCCTCAGACATCTGTGAGTTAATAGGAACTATTATTGTTTCCATTTTATAGAAATGCAAACTAAGGTTCAAGGTGCTTAAGTCACTTGCCTCCAAATAACAACAGCTAAAGAGTGTCTTTAGAGCTTGTACTTGTTATACTATCTTTCTGAATAAAACTTCCTGATAGGTCAGTTGGGAACACTTTTGACTCAGCTGAGCCTCATCACCAATGGGGCATCTTTGCCACCTGGCCAGCCAGGGAATGGTAAAGGTTCTCAGGTTCCTTTGCAGTATCCTGGGAACTGCCCAGGTTCGTGTTTAGGTCGTGTGTCTGTCAGGTGCTTCTTTGGAAACCGGAGCTGCCTGCCCTGGATCAGGGAGATCAGCTTAATCCATATTACAGCCAAAAGAACCTGTGATTCGTGCATTGTGGGGGTGCTTAGAAGGTTCCCAGGTGACATGGAAAAGAGTGCCATAAAAGCCAGTGCCCACACCAGTGCTTGCACTGCTCTTCGTTTGACTCTGCTAGTAAACATCTTGGGTCTCGGGTACAGAACAGCTCATTCCCTGAGAGTTTGTAGGCTGGTCGGGGAGACAGTCATAGAGCCAGTGGCTGTGCAGTGTGACAAGTGCTGGGATCACTGTAGGCCCAGGGGTCTGTGGAAACCCTCCTTGGACAGGTAGGAGCCATCCTGTGGGATAGTGGGGTGCAAGGAGGGAGAACACCATAATCAGGACCCTGGGGTTTGTGGCCTGCTGGGGGCAGGGATGGTGGTGGTAGTTGTGGGAAACAAGGCTAAAGGTAGGAAGGGGCTTGGGATTTATCTGACATTTAAGGTGACCAACCATCCAGTTTTGCCTGGGACATGGAACTTTCAGTGCTAAAACTGAGAAAGTCCTGGGAAAACCAGTAACCTGTACAAACTGGTGGAGCCTGTCAGTGACAAGTGATAGTTCCTAATATACTCTTGCCCTGACCTAGGGCAGTAGGAGCGGAGAGAAGAGGTTAAGATATTTAAGCAAATTTAGAATCCATAATTTTTTTTTTTTTTAACACACAAAGCATCTGGTCTGGGAACCCTCCTCTTCTAATAGACTTAATTTTGTTTTTACAACAGTGTGAGATTTACAGAAAGATTTAGAAGATAGTACAGAGAGCTAGAAACCCTTTTTAAACCACATTGTTCTTCGTAACACTCCCAGCTTGCAAACTGGAAAGGAATTTTCCCGTTAGGGTTTTGCTTTTGCTAAATAATAATGGAATAATAATGCAAAATTGCGTACTGTGGTCTGTCTACTGAATCAAGTTAGTGATTTAGTTGAGGCAGATTGAAATAGTCAAGAGGTTATTTCCTACATATCATGGGTGGTTTATTGCCCAGACTAGTGGCAAGGTTGTGACATTGACTGACAAATGCCCACCACTAAGTAGAAAAGCTTTACTAATGGAGTCGTGTGATTGTTACTGAAATACCATCTTTACCAGGCCCTGCAAGTCCACAGCTGGTAGAACTTGGTGGTGGTTGCGCTGTGCTGTTGCCTTAGTTCTGGTCACCTTTGTGTGTGGGCCGAGATACTTGGTTGCAAATGACAGAAACCCAGCTCAAACTGTCTTAAGCTCCAAATGGAACTGGAGAGCTCCTGTCACCAAATGATCTGTCCTGGCTAAACCATGGCCAAATCCAGGTATTTAGACAATGCCGTCAGGAATCTGCCTCTTCCCATCTTTCAGCTCTGCCTCCTTCCATGTTGGTGTCATTCTCAGACAGGCTCTAGGCGTGCATCATATCAGTTTAGGAATCCCTGGGGAAAAGAGAGCGTCATTTTTAATATTGCCAGCAAAAGTCCAGAACTGAGTATTGTTGGACCCACCTGAGTTCTCATGGCATCCCCGAGCTGTCGCTGTGGCCAGGGACATACGGTGCTCTAATTGGTCAAGCCTCATTCATATACCCTTCCCTGGAGCCAGGGTGGGATCAGCTCCACCCCAGCTAGTAGACAGAGACTGAGAGAAAGGAGTGGTTCCCTGTGGGAGAATCGGGGTTATTACCCAAAGAAGGTGGGGAATGTATGCCCAGCAGGTAGATGCTCACCTACTCTTGGTATATTCAACTTTTGGCTAAGATGGTACTGACAGTTTTAGAGCTGGGGGTACAATATTGCCATATTGATTTTCTTAAAATATCATGTTCACCATATGACACATAATGGGTCCTAGGCACCCACTATGTCAAGTCTAAATTCTTCTTTCAGGCCTTCAGAGTGCTCTAGACTCTTTTCCCAGCCATCCAGTTTGGAGCACAGGGGGTCAGGAACATTCTTGGTTGGCAGACACCCATTTAAATGGAGACCTAAAGGATGTTTGAGTCATTGTTACCAAGCAGTAGGGGGACACGGAGGAAGGAAGGGTGTTTCAGGCAGAGAAATGGCATTGGAGGAAGCTGGGCGAGGGACAGGGCAGGGGGAGCAGTGCGTGTTGGCAGAACTCAGGTGGTTCAGTAAGGGGGTGTACATGGGGTGAGGGGCAATTGCAGGACCCGAGTGCAGAGCTGTGGGGCAGGAGAGGTCACCAGAGGCCAGGTCCCTCTGGGCCTTGTAAATCACGTTAAGAATTTGGATGTTAGAGTACAAACAATGGGAAGCCATTGAAAGTTTTTAACCAGAGGAGTGCTGTGGTCTGGCTGAAGTTTGCAGAATGGATTGGAAAAGGGCCAGACTGAAGGTGGGCATCTGCTCAGGGGCCACTGCCATCTTCTGGTGAGTTACGGGAGCAGCCTGCTGTCATTCACGTGCATTCCCTTGGACACTCCTTCTCTCTGTCGGAGGCACACACCTGAGCACCTGTGCTCTTCCTGCCCATCCAAATGCCAATTCTTCCCTAAAGATTGCATGGGTGACTTCAGCTGACAAGAGTTTTACTGTCTTCTGTAAGTTCTGTTGTGCTTGTTCTCGTTGTCCCACTCAGTTTTCACATTATTATACACTGTCTTCTCATCACCAAGGAGTGGGCTAGCTGTTAGGTCCTGTGGGTTCTTCAGGCTTCATCTCAGCCTTGAATTAGATCCCCAGGAAGCTTGCCAGGGTTCCTCGGACATGTCCTTTTGCCATCAGAAATTGTCTTACTTTGTTGTACATCTTTTTGTCTTTCTCTCTCAATTTGAACGTAAGCTCCACGAAGGCCTGTGTGACTTGTTCAGCTGTGTATCTTCAGATGCCAGCACAGGACCTTGCAGATAGTAAGCAATCAACAAACACTTGTCGCAGGATGAATGAAAGAGGCAAGTTCTGGCCAGCCTCTTCTTAACAACTGTTTGCTCCCACCAGTTTGGTCACAGTGCCTCTGCTGGAGCTGTGACTTTCGTATGGGGCCGAAAGCTCTGCCTACACCCTCACCACGTATCCCAGGCCCAGTCTCACTCACTGGCCTGGTTTGACGTCTTTAGGGGATGATTCACCAGGAGAAGGGCCGTCTGTGAACACCTTTCTCTGCCCCTCTAATCTGTTCTCCCACCCCACCCCGAGTGTAGCTTCTCCTTATCTTGCTGGCCAGAAGACTGGACACTGACCAGATGGGACACAGAGTGGGACACGCTGGAGAACGACTAGAGGGCCTCTGCCCAGGAGCTGAAAAGGCGAAACAGACACAGACTCTGTGGCCCCCACCTCCCTCCCACACCTGGCACGTTGTTATTTGGAGGTGTGTGTGCATTAGGGGTAAATTGCTAATCCCCAGGCCTCCTGCTGCTCTTAACTTATCCTTTCTCAAGCTCCAGCCTGGGCATTATTTTCAGGACCTTCAAATGGGAGCATCCTAAGAGGAATATTATGGTACGAGGCATAAAACTTGAAGCAATCTTCAAAAAATGCTGTCACTGAAGTTGAACTTGGACAGTATTTCTGTCTGTGAATTGGACATAAGTATTGATTTCCGAAGGGTGTGGGGCTTTATTAACTGTAGTGGTTTAACTTGTGAAATCAGTGACTCTCTTGAGAAAGCAGGGTCTGTTGGGGCAGGATTTGTTTACATCCATTGTCCTTGGTGATGAACCTCTAGTGTGTTGGTTGGAGTTTTTCCATCTCCAAGCATTGGAAACTCAAGCTTGTCTGTTAGGCTGGGGTTAGCTAATGCGCAGGGGTCTGATATGGGCCTCTACATCTGCAGAGCTGCTTTTGGAGCTAGGATATTGCTGGGTGTTTGCCAAAGAAATAGAGTAAGGATCAGTTGTAAGGACTTCCCTTAAGATCAGAAACATATTTTCATACCTTTTTGGTTTATTGTTTATTTAGTTTTCCTGTATGTTAGGCATTCATGATTTCATGTAAATGTTTGGCCAATAAAAATGTTGTTTACTTCATTGTTTGCATTTCTATAGTACTAGAACGGTTATAATCCTCAGGTCTGGAGTCAGACTGCCTGGTTCTAATCCTGGCTCCACCTGTGCTGCATGGGGCCCTGGGCAGGTGCCTCAGCTCTCCAGGGCATCGACCCGGCAGGGTTGTTGTTGGGGTTAAGTGAACGAATACAGCTGAAGCGTTTGGAATAGAGCCTGGCTTTAGTTAGCTTCAGCTGTCTTGATGATGATTAAAATGTACACACACAGAGTCTGAGAGAAAATGTTATCATTGTAACAGTCCTTATCATTGTAAGAGAAAAAAAATCTTAATTTGCTGTAGTTAAATATCCACAGTAATAGTTCTGTCTTTTTTTTTTTTTTTTTTTTTGAGACAGAGTCTCACTTTGTTGCCCGGGCTAGAGTGAGTGCCGTGGCGTCAGCCTAGCTCACAGCAACCTCAGACTCCTGGGCTTAAGCGATCCTACTGCCTCAGCCTCCCGAGTAGCTGGGACTACAGGCATGCGCCACCATGCCCAGCTAATTTTTTTTTTTTGTATATATATTTTTAGTTGGCCAGATAATTTCTTTCTATTTTTAGTAGAGACGGGGGTCTCACTCTTGCTCAGAGCTGGTCTCGAACTCCTGACCTCGAGCGATCCACCCGCCTCGGCCTCCCAGAGCTAGGATTACAGGCGTGAGCCACCGCGCCCGGCCTTTGGAAACTTTTCTGAGACAAGGACTAGCTTTGCACACAAAGACGGTCATCTGCAACGTTGTTATCATCCGAACAATTAGCAATCTTCATGCCCTTCAGAAGACTAGCTGGTTGTGCTTGTCATTTCGGTGACATACTGTGTAGCCATTAGAGATATTTGCAAACAGTTGTCAATAACAAAAATGCTGTTAGTTTAGTTGAGGTGGGAAAAAAGATGGGCATGCAAATAGATATGCAACTTGAGCTCCACTATGTAAATATCCATAACGAAGGTAAAGGACCAAGGAAATACATAGCTTACAGCTTCAGCTGTGGTCATCTCTGGGCAGTAGCGTGGTCAATAATTGCCATTTCTCTTTTTTTGTTGTCAAAGTTTCCAAGCTCTCTAAAATGGATGTTACATTTATAATCAGAAAGTTATTAAAATGTTTATATCTCTGAAGTGGTTGAATTACTTGATCTTCCAAAGCTCTAGAATTAGATGCAGCATTAAAATATTAAATTTTAATCCATCCAGCTTTTTTTGCCTATTACATTCAGGCAAATGTATATTGAGGATCTCTTCCTAAAACATTACCTAAAACAGTGTGCTAAGGCATTTTGGGACAAAAGGACAAGCAAGGTGCAGGTGTAACCACCTTAGAGCTTGAACTCTAGTGGATATTTCATTTAGAAGGTAACTATTGCAAATGGTAGCATTTATAATAGCATTTAAAAACATCAGTGCCCAGGAGTAACAAAAAATTTGCAGGATCCCTCTTAGTAAACATGGAGAGAAATGCTGTAAATATAATGTTTCGCTATTGTAAAGATAGATGCAGTTCTTTCCAAATTTAGCTATAGATTTAGGGCAACTTCAAAGGAAATCTTAACAGATATTTTTGTGGAAATTGATAAAGTGATTTTTAAATGTATATGAAAATTAAAAGGGGCTGGGCGCAGTGGCTCACGCCTGTAATCCTAGCACCCTGGGAGGCTGAGGCAGGAGGATCGCTCAAGGTCAGGAGTTCGAGACCCAGGCTAGAGTGCCGTGGCGTCAGCCTAGCTCACAGCAACCTCAAACTCTTGGGCTCAAGCAATCCTTTTGCCTCAGCCTCCCGAGTAGCTGGGACTACAGGCATGCGCCACCACGCCTGGCTTGTCCAACGCTACAGTGAGGAAGTGGCAGCGCCAGGGATCAAGCCCAAGTCCGTCAGACTCCAGAGCCTGAACTCTTCACCACAGCTCTGTGCTGTCACTTGTGTGTGTGGCGCTTGGACCCTTGGCTGTGTTCAGTCTGATGCTCTGATCTAACAGTGTTCATGAAGGCCATCCCCTGCCCTGTCCAGCATGTGTTGAGCACCTGCTGTGTACCAGACATTTGGAGTATTAATGTATTGAGGTCACCAAGAGCAATAAGATGATGGTGCTGACCTTGAAGAACTCAGGTCTAGTCAGGGAGGCAGGTCATTGCAACTCAGGGTGGTCTCTGCAGTCCCGAGGTGGGGGATGAGGGAGGAGAAGCCTTCTCTAAGGAAGGTTTTACCAAGAGATGCCTTAGCTGGGTTTTGAAATATGAGTAAGAATTTGCTATTTGATGAGAGCAGCAAGGGCATTCTAGGCAGAAAGCCCAGACAATTGAAGTCAGACCTGGTCCTAAAGATTTTAAACTCTCCTGTCCTTGTTGGAGGTTTGCAGAACAGACCCACTCACCCAGGCCAATGCCTTCCGTTGGGCCAGGAGTGCAGTGCTAATGGATATCATCCTCTACACAGAAGAAAATTCCAGAATGAGGGCGCATCTGCCCCTCCCCCACACTGCCAGCAAAGCCTTGTCCCTGGCAGAGTGTCAGGCATCCTGTGGACTGCATGGAGAACGTCACTGATAGCCACAGCTGACATGGTGCAGTGACTGTCAAACCACAGTGGGATTGGGGCCCTGCACTTAAAATTCAGGGTCTGGGGTGATTCCGATGCAGGAGGCTTGTGAACCTCAATTTGAAAAACTCTGCCCTTGAGTATTTGGGGGAAGATGCACTGGAGGCAAGATGAAGACACACAGATTTATGAGTGGATCCCCCTGCAATTCATCCCAGCATGACTCAAGTGCTGTAGAGTTACCGTATCACAGAGGGCAACTGGCCTCATGCTCCTACATGCAGCCCTGTCCATAGCTTTGGGCACAAATGGCAGAGGATTTATGTTTTTGGAGGGATATTCTAGTTATTGCATGTTAAAAATTACATGCCATTTCTGATGAGTTAAATTAATTAAATGCTTGATTATATTGTCTTTAAAATAGACAGCAACGGTATTAGCTAAACCCCAGCCCCCTAAAGCAGCAGATTGCTCCTTCCTGTTCCCTCTGCCCAGTTCTGCCTCTTTACATCTCACCCGCTTGTAGAGATCGTAGATGGAACGAGCCCATCTCATCTTCCCCTGCCTCGCTCTCACCAACCCTCCTCCCCCCCGCAAAACTGAAGATGGCCATAAACGAAATCAGGAGGTGACTTTTCCTGAGTCACTTCCTCTGGGTGTCATCTTTTCCTTTCCAAGCCTGAGGCTCCCTTGGCAGGAGAAGTTACCTGGATCTGTGGGCCCTGGAGGAGTGTCTTAAAAGCTGTGTCAGGCGGCACTCTCAGGGCATCCAGCCAGGCAGCTGGTCTCCGCCCTGCTCAGGACTGGCTTCCGGTGATACTTTTGGTCTCCCCTACCACCAGCAGAGGTTGTGAGGACTGGACTGTGTCTTCCTGTCTCTACCCCAGCAGCTGGCTTCCAGGCCTTTGGATGGGCGAAGTATGGTATCATAGCCTCGCTAGCCCATTTAACTCTGAATTTAAAAATCTGTTCTCAGCAAATAAGACAGTTGCCCTTGGCCGCCAACCACCCACTTCATTTGAGCCATACGTTCTGATGGGCATATGGCACTTCAGTGGGTGGAGGGGAAATTATGGGCATTCCAAGGGGAATCTGGATGGCACATGATTTTTGTCCCAGCCACTGGCTTTGGGACTCACCCTCCCTAAGCTGTGGCTCCATCTCCAAATCTCAGCAGTGGGTCCTGGGTAGGCGTTTGGCCCTGAGCCACATGTCTCTACTCATGCCAGTGGCATCAGAATCCCCGGGGAGCACCTGACACAGGCTGACGCCTGCCCTTCCCTCAGTCCTACTGAATCTGAACATCTGAGGGGCTCCGGAAGCCCCAACTTTATCCAACTCTGCAGGCGATTCTCTTGCACACTAACGTTTGAGAGTAGCCCTCTTCCAGGGTTTGATGATTCTCTTGTCTCAGTTTGGGTTGGTGTGTCCCTGGTTGTTTAATGCTCCAAAGCGTTGTCTGCCACTTTTCTTGGGTGGTGAGTTAATGGGAAATTACGCTAACTGAAAAAGTGCTACTGTGTTGTCCCCAAAATGTTGCTGATGGTCATTGAGCTTGACTTTCATTTCAATTGGTCATCTTTAATTTCTTTCTCTCTCCTTCCTCTCAGGTATCTGTACCACGTTTTGACCAAAAACACCACAGTCACAGAACAGAACCGGAACCTGCTGGTGGAGACCATCCGCTCCATCACTGAGATCTTGATTTGGGGGGATCAAAATGACAGCTCTGTATTTGAGTAAGGGTTTCTAATGATTCTTTGTTTTTTGTTTCTTCTTCTTTTGAATGTTTTTCTAAATGTATACCATGAGTCATTCCTGATGATGTCAGGATTTGACGCTAATTTGGTCTTGCCCAGATATCTGTCTCTCTCTGTCTATCTGTAAAAAATGTCCTTGGGGCACTGTAGAAATGCAAGCCAAAAATGGGGAAGTTATGGAAATGAGTTTCTCCAGAAAAGCTGGAAACGTCATGGATAATTTTCCTCCAAGTAGTGTCTGATTATTTCCCCAAAGGAAGGAGAAAATGTCCTGGGTGGTTAGATTCTCTGTGACCAGATAGGACCCTGTCCTGGGGGAGTCACTGAAGGTCCCCAGTTACTGTGTTTGCTGATGGCCAGGCACAGTGCTGAGCTCTTGATGAGACAGACAATCCAGTTAAGTCTCCTACCTACCCTGGGGGCAAACCCTGTTGGTGTCCCCATTTTTACTCAAGGCCACAAGGCTGGTAAGCAGTGAAACAGTGACCCACTCCCAGAGTCCAAGAGTGGTTTCTCCGCATTCTTGTACTTCCTAGATGAGCAGTCTTGGGCCAGGCTCTTTATCTCCCTGAGCCTCAGTTTCCTCATCTTCAAAGGAGAGAGAAAAAGTTCCCTGGTTGGTGCCTGACAGAGTAGGCAACTCAATAAATGATCGCAAGTGATAAGACAGGTGTGTCTACTGGACGGTTGAAAAGCAAAGGCTATAAAGCCGTGGGCTACCTCTCTAATAGACCTGTGTCGGTATCTCAGTGCAGGAGGATCTGGGATTGGGTTACAACAACCACAAACACAGATTTCATATGTGTCTATATTCTCAATTATAAATATTGAGGCCACTTTTAAAACCCATTTTTAAAAAGTAACGGTGTTCCATTTCCAACCTGGCTTCTTATTAGATATCCTGGATTGATTTTCATGTTAGCTCTATGTTTTCATCAGTTAGGTTATCTAATAAACTACTTGTGGAAAATGCAAACTCCTTAAAATGCAAACCTGTGAACACTGGCTATGATCCCCAAAGGAAAATACGTGAGTAGTGAAGGAAGTTATTGCTTATAAATGGGACTAGCTTCCTTTAAGGATCCATGAGGAATTTATTTATTTGTATGTTCGAATCTGTTTTTGGAAATGCGAAAGACCCTTGGGTTAGAATGAACTTAGTCCATCTGTAATCTTAGAGAAAACTACTGAGCTCTTAGAGTCCCCATGATTCTTAAACAGCTGCCCAACAGAGTCCCCAAGAAAATTTTGCTTTTAATAAATCTTATAATTTTGGAATAATTTTAGATTACAGAAAAGTTGCAAAGGTAGTACAGAAAGTTCCCATGTACCCTTTGCCTGGTTTCCCCTGTTGTAAATATTAATATCTTACATTTCTGGGGTGCATTTGTCAAAAATAAGAAACTGACATTGGCACGTTACTATTAAGTAAACTCCAGCCTTGGTTTGGATTTTGCCAGTTTTTCATTAATATCCTCTTTCTGCCCCAGGATCACATCCAAGCTCCCCCAGTGCATTTAGCCATCACATCTTGCCAGTCCTCTTTGGTCCGTGACATTTTCTTTGTCTTCTCTTGTTTTTATGACCTTGACAGTGTTCAGGAATACTAGCCAGTCCTCCTGTCCCCCAATCTGGGTTTGTCTGATGTTTTTCTCCTGACTAAATTGGGGGCTACAGGGGAGATTGCTGGAGAGTTGAAGTACCCCCTCATGCCATCATTGGCAGAGCACGCTTGATGTCCATGTGACATCCCTGGTGCTGTTAACCTTTATCACCTGGTAAAGGTGATACCTGCCAGGTTTCTCTACTGTAAAGTTACTCTTTCCCCCTTCCCTGTGCTGTTCCTCAGAAGATAGTCGCTAAGTCTAGCCCACTTTTTCAAGATGAGGGGATGGGAATTAGGTTCTACCTTCCAGAAGCCAGGAGTACATATGTAATTATTTGAAATTCTTCTACATGCAAGACTTACCTCTTTTCTCCTATTTATTTTATTTATGCAATCATTTATCTATATTGATATGGACTCATGGATATTTATTTCACACTTTGGGTTATAATCCAATACTGGGTTATTTGATGCTCAAACTGTTTTAGCTTCGGCTATTGGGGAAGCTCTTTCAGTTTGATTACTGTGTCCCTTTGCCAAAATTTGGTCCTTTTGAGCACTTCCTTACTTCTCAGTATTATAAGATGCTCCAGGTTCTTCTTATATTTTCCCTGCCCAGCCCTAGAATCAACCTTTTTTCTAAGTTTTTCTTGCTCCACTCCCCTAGGGAGTTTTTAAAGATTGAGGCTTGTGGATTTCACGCTAGACCTACTGCATCAATCCCTGGGGCAAGCTCCTAGGTATAGACAATTTAACAAGTTCTCAAGTTGGTCACTGTGCAGCAGTGAGTTTGTTGGTGGCACTTGGGAGTCGCTGACTTATACAAGCTGAAGTGAAGGTGGACAAAATAGGTCAAATGACAGAAATACTCCGGAGGTCAGTGCGAATGGTGTTCATAGACAGACAGGCTCTCAGAGTCAGAAAAGATTTTAGGGGTCTTTTTTAGGTCATATTCATTTACCCTTTTGTAGATTCAAAGAGGAATTATGCAGCACTGAGCAGGTGCCAGGCCTGTGATCCCACCACGGTGGCGATGATAGATGAGGCACCAAAAACCAAGTTGACCAGCAGGCACATGTGACTTCGGGGATTTCTTCATCTTCTTTTTTTTTTCTTTTTTTTTTTGAGACAGAGTCTCGCTCTGTTGCCCAGACCAGAGTGTAGTGGCCTCATCATAGCTCACTGCAACCTCAAGCTCCTGGGCTCAAGTGATCCTCCTGCTTCAGCCTCCCAAGTAGCTGGGATTATAGGCACATGCCACAGTGCGTGGCTAATTTTTTTTCTATTTTTGGTAGTGATGGGGTCTCACTGTTGCTCAGGCTTGTCTTGAACTCCTGACTTCAAGCCATCCTCCCACCTTAGCCTCCCAGAGTGCTAGGATTACCGATGTGAGCCACCATGTCCAGCCCCAGGGATTTCTTCTGAGTATCCCAAATGAGAGATTATCTCATCTTAGCTTGAATGCAGAGAACAAATAACTAGAAACATCATTTTCTTCCTTTAAAGAAAGACATTAGGGAGTTCTATTTCCTTCCTTTTCAAGACTAAGAGAGCTAATGTATATCCCCAAAAGCCAGTGCCCCCAGGCTGTGTGCAGACAAGTGTGTTGTCCAGAACAAGAAAGGCAGAAGCAGACTTGGGGACTGGCTAGGATTTCCCCACCACATCAGTACCTGTGTATTTCTTTCCAGTTCTTTCCCCCTAGATAGGAAAACTACAAACTTGACAGTTTGGGGACCCAAACTATTCATATTCAGCATTATCTTATCCCTTTGCAGAGAATTCCAATTGTTTTTCTTAACACCCAAAGATGTGAAGAGCAAAGGAAAGAGGCTTATTAGTGAGGGAAACTAAGGATACAAAATATTTGGTGGAAAATGCAGCTTGTTGGGTTTACAAGCATAGATTACTGTGTGATCATTTAGTCTGTAAAGGTCTTTCCCGTGCTGTCAGAAATCTGGTTCACTGCTTCCCGGAATCAGCTCTGCTCTCACATTCCGGGAAGAGAGTTGAGGGGTTGTGTGTTAGCCATGATGGAAGATGGCCTTTTGGGAACTGGATGGCGTGGAAGCTGAGGCCGCGTGGGTGGTGTGATCCGGCATCCGCGGATGCCTTTGGTCGGAGGCGGGTGTATGCACGTAAATAGAGGCTGATTTTGATTTCCACATGTGGAAGCAAACTATTGACCCTTTCCCATTCTCTCCCCAGCTTCTTCCTGGAGAAGAATATGTTTGTTTTCTTCTTGAACATCCTGCGGCAGAAATCGGGCCGTTATGTGTGTGTTCAGCTGCTGCAGACCTTGAACATCCTCTTTGAGAACATCAGTCACGAGACCTCACTTTGTAAGGACGTTCCTTGACATTTGCCTTTGTACCGCTGGACATCAGTGGGGTGTAGTTTGGCATGATTTTTGTATGCTGTGCTTACTGTGCGTATTAGTTTGCTTGGGCTGCCTTAGCAAATACCACAGACTAGGTGACTTAAACAACAGAAATTTGTTTTCTCATAGTTGAAGGGTAGAAGTCCAAGATCAAGCTGCCACCAGGGCTGGTTTCTGGCGAGGTCTCTTCCTGGCTTGCAGATGGCCACCTTCTTGCTGTGTGTGACCTTTCATCTGTGCGTGAGTGGAAAGAGACAGAGAGATACCTGGTGTCTCCTCTCCTTATAGGGACACCAGTCCTATCAGATAAGGGCCCCTACCCTTATGACCTCATTTACCCGTAATTACCTCCCTAAAGACCCTTTCTCCAAACGTAATCACAATGAGGGTTAGGACTTCAACATATGACTTTGGGGCAGACACAACTCAGTCCCTAACACTGCGTTTATCTCTGTGTGGTGGGGTACTGTGAGAGCTAAGAGAGGGTTCCCCTCCGCTGAATGATGCTGGGGTGTTTGCATTTCTTCTTTCTGATTTGATATTAAAGAGTTGGGGTTGCTGAATAATCAGCCCATGGAATAAGTATTAGAGGAAGCAGAGTGAGGAAGAACTTGACCAAAGAGCGTGCAAGGGTGTAGGCTTTGGCACCTGCCTCTCTTGCTCTAGTCCTGATGCACGACTAGTAGTGTGTGACCCTGAGCTTATTATAATACCTGCCCTCACTAAGCCCTGGTTTCTCTTTATCTGTAACGAGCAGCCCTGAGAGGCAGGTGCTGTTGGTGTCCTCATTTTTTTTTTTTTTTTTTTGAGACAGAGTCTTGCTCTGCTGCCCAGGCTAGAGTGCAGTGGCGTCAGCCTAGCTCACAGCAACCTCAAACTCCTGGGCTCAGGCAATCCTCCTGCCTCAGCCTCTCGAATAGCTGGCACTATAGGCGTGAGCCACCATGCCTAGCTAATTTTTTGTTTCTATTTTTAGTTGGCCGGCTAATTTTTTCTATTTTTAGTGGTTTGGCTAATTTGTTTCTATTTTTAGTAGAGATGGGATCTCACTCTTGCTCAGGCTGGTCTCGAACTCCTGAGCTCAAGCAATCCTCCTGCCTCAGCCTCCCAGAGTGCTAAGAAGTGTCCTCATTTTAACACCCAGAAGGTTTGGGTCACTGGCCCAAGGTGACAGACCCAGAATAGAGAAGGAGTTTCATTCCAAGTGAGTTAGCTCAGGGGTCCTCAACTGGGGGTGCATGTGCCCCCAGGGGACATTTGACAATGTGTAGAGACATCCTTGGGGGTGCTACTGGCATCTAGGGGATGGAGGCTAGGGGTGTTACTAAACATTCCACAGTGCACAGGACAGGACCCCACAACAAAGAGTTATCCAGCCCCAAATGTCAACAGCACCGAAGTTGGGAAACTCTGGTTTAGCTCCTAATCCTCCGTGCTTAACCACTAGCTTTATTATTCCAAGATGACTACACTAAGCCTCTGGCCCTCCCCACAGGAAGTAGGGGAGAGAAGGCCAGCGGCCAGATGTCTGTATCAGAGGCAGGCTCTCGGTCTCCAGGACAGGTTGGAAAACTGTGTTCAGCGCCTGGAAGGAGGTAGAGATGGGGGCATCCCTCCCAGTGAGGAGGAGGACGGGAAGGAGCTGCTGAGTGGTGGCTCTCGGCAGTGGCCACCAGGTGGTGCTGCTGCCTTGGAGACGCCTCACAGAACGCAAATTGAGCAATGCGGGCTGACTCCCGTCTCCCTAAGTGGTTTCCCTTGATACTAGCCCCTGTTTCGCTGGGTCTGAAAGGAGTGCGGTTTCTGGAAACTCTGAGAGGGGACGCTCCAGCTCAGGGGCACAGGCCCTGGACTCAGACCGAAGCAGGTCCACGCTCCCTGCTTGTGTCAGTCGGAGATAGTAGAAGCTGGGGAGTAGAGGGCTTGAGGAGTGGCTGTGAGAGCAGGTGTGCAGAGCTTAGCACGGGGCCTGGCAGGCGGGACGCGCCCATGGTGTCGGTGCTGTCACTTACCGCAGCCCCTCAGTGGCTCTTCTTTGGTGACCTTTTCCCTAGCTAGGCACAGGGCTGCTAGACTAAAGATGGGGGTTGGGGCAGTCAGAATTCTGGCTCGTAGAGGGTTTCTCTGAATGACATTTGCATGGCTTTTCTCTCTTTTACTGTGTATATTTAAGGTGTACAATTTGATGATTTATTATACGCATACATGGTGAAATAATTACCACAGTCAAATAATTAACATATCCATCACCTCACATAGTTACCTTTCGTGTGTGTGTGTATGTGTGTGTGGAGTGGAAGTACTTGGGATCCACCTTCCTAGCCGATTTCAAGTATGTAATACAGTGTCGTTGGCTGTAGTCACCGTGCTGTGCGTTAGATCTCCAGAACGTACCCGTCTTGTGTAACTAAGACTTTGTACCCTTTGACCAACGTCTCCTTGTTTCCCCTCCCTCCGGCCCCTGCTGACCACCTACTACTCTCTGCTTCTATGAGTTTGACTATTTTAGATCCAACATATAACTGAGGTCATGCAGCGTGCATGGCTGATCATGCAGCATGCGTGGCCTTTCTTGTACTGGGACCAAAAAGGTTTCCCCACTGTGAGAAACCCAGGGAGATGTCCCTTGCTTCACGGACAGTTCACCAGGGCGCCTGTATAAGCATTGCAGAAAGAGCAGGAATCATGGCTTCTTTACAGAACTTGGATTTGCAAGGGGTGAGGAGAATAGATGACCTTTGTTTTAATTTTTATTTTCTCATCATAGAAAGAAAATGTCCTTATTGTAAAACAGCAACAATAAGCCAAGCATTAGAAAAATACAGAAAGTCAAGTTTCCATAGAATCTCGCCCAAATGTTTCATTGTACACAAATCATTTTGCTGTTTGCTTTTTTTCCCACCCTCCCACCCTCCCATCTTCTCGTTGTCCCTTCACGTAACCCTGCCCGATCGGGCTGAAGAGCTGTATCTTGCTGTGCCATAATCTATTTAACCTGACCACGGGCATTTAGGTGGTTTCCAGTTTTTCACTATTACAAGCAGCTATTTCACAAATGCACCTGTTGCCTGTTGGGTTTGGTGACCTAAGTGATAGCGTCCCGAGAGACTGAGATTACTTACAGACTCCCGGGTTTATTAGAAAAGGACACCACAGAAAGTCAGCCACGCAGTGAGGGGGTAGCAGAAAAATCCCAGCCCAATAATAGAGGCACCGCCACTGCCGCCATGTGGTCCCCTGCCACCCACAGAGTAATCTCTTGGAGGCCCTGGAAAAGTCCCTGCTGGGGAGTAGATGGAGCCTGTGGCTGTCCCAGCTCCCGAGTGCAGCTGAGAGACCCGCTGTTGCACATCTGAAGCACCCAGCATAGGCGTCTGTGCTGCTGGTGGCCCGGAAGCCACTAACCAGTCACAACACAGCTCAACAAGACATCCCAACAGTCCCTTCTCCTGTCAGCCCACTACCCCTCCCCACTTGCCCCTAGCCACAGCCAGAGTGACACAAAATGAGAAGTGCTCCTGGTATCAGAATCACCTGGGATGCATGTTTCAAGTTAGATTCTAGGTGGATAAATAAATTGTAGACTATTTAGAGAACGAACAACATGGATTACCCTCAGATACGGGGATGAGTGAGAGAGTCCAGACCCAGGGCGCAGGCGTACTGTGAAGTTGAAGAGCAGGCAAAACGAGTCTATGGTGATAGAAGTCAGAATAGGGGTTGCCCTTGGCACGGGGGCTACTGACTGGGCAGGGGCGTGAGGGGCCCTCTGGAGAGCTGGGAAGGCCACGTGTCTGATCTGGGCGGTGCTGATGCAGTGTGTGTAAATGTAAAAATTCCAAGCTGGACGCCTTGGGTTTGTGAGGTGTACATATGTATATGAAAAGACCCGTATGTACATGTACTTAAGGTACATATATATGTATATTTCCACATATATCACACTGTACACTTAGGATTTGCGATATATGTAACCTCATTTTAAAAAACATTAAGACTCTTAGGACCCCATTTGAGACCCACTGACCCTCCCTTGAAACAGGCCCCAGGAGCTGCCTCAGGAATTGTTATAATCAGGAGATTTTGAAAACCATTCTTCTAAGACACAGACCGCATGCCTGTCTGCCATGCCTGCCCAGGGCATGAACAGTGGCTTTCCCAGAGAACCAGCCTCCAGGGAGGACCCTTCCGTGGGGCCATGCCATGGCCTCTGTCACTGTCCTGAGCTCCTAGATGGCTCATTGTGTTGTTTTTGGTGATTCCAAATGTACTTCAATAATACTTTGATTGGCCGGGTATGGTGGCTCACTCCTGTAATCCTAGCACTTTGGGAGGCTAAGGTGGGAGGATCGCTTGAGGTCAGGAGTTTGAGACCAGCCTGAGCAAGAGGGAGACCCCATCTCTACTAAAAATAGAAAAAATTACCCAGGCATTGGTGGTGCATGCCTGTAGTCTCAGCTACTTGGGAGGCTGAGGCAGGAGGATCACTTCAGCCCAGGAGTTTGAGGTTGCAGTGAGCTATGATGATGCCACTGTACTCTACCCAGGGTGACAGAGTGAGACTCTGTCTCAAAAAAAAAAAAAAAAAATACTTTGACCTCAGTTAGGTACCTTGTTGGCTCCAAACAACTTAATGGTTAATTTCCTACTTACCCAAGAGCAACTGTGTTCAATGCTGGGAAAATATGGTAGTTGAGATTCTGAATGTCCAGTAATAGTGATAAGAATAATGGCGGCTAACATTACAGAGTGCTTACTTTGTGCCCTGTACTGTCCTGAGTGCTTTTTGTGCATTGTCTCCGTTAGTCCTTACCACAGCCCTGTGAGGAAGGTAATGTTATTCTGTTTTCCAGATAACGAAATTAGGGAGTGGGCAGGGTCAGCAGCTTGCCCAAGGTCACCCAGGTGGGAAGTGGCAGAGGTGAGATGTGGACGCAGGCAGGTGGGTCCAAGCCCACATTTGAACCCAGTGCCTCCCGGACACCAGCATGCGTGGGGAGCCCTGCAGGCTTATTACACACACACAGACCTGACTCTGCCTAGGTCAGGGTGGGAGCCCAAGATGCTGTAATTCCGACAAGCTCCAGGGAATGCCGTGCTGCCAGTCTCAGGACCAGACTTTGAGTAGCGAAGCCCTGAACGATGCCACTCTGCTGCCTCACCTATAGTGCAGGTGTCGATCATGTTCTGCCTTTAACCATCTGTGGGGAGGCAGGTGATCTGGGGCACACTGGCAGCCCAAAGGACAGATAGTGGGACCCCAGTGCCTGCTTTGCAGGGTGGCTGGCGAGAACCCAGAGGGGAACGTGCCCAGCAAGGGGCCAACACCAAGACTAACAACTGCAGGCCACAGGCTGCAGCTGTCAATAGATTTGCTCTTGCTGGCCAGCACAGCTTTAGAAACCAGTTTATCCAGTGGCGAACATTTCGAGATCTGGAGATGCAGCATGAAAATCTGTGGTTTCCAGCCTCTCTTCCACAGTCAGAAGCTCTCGCTGTGCTGGGCCTACATTTCCGCAGGGCTAGGGGCTGGGAGCTGGGGAGTAGGGACTGCTCTCCAGTTGGACCCAGGGCCCTCCGTCCCTCATGACCCAGTTTCCCTTGTCAGCCCCCATTAGTGCATGACAAACACAAGCTCTGATGTCAGACCTGAGTTCGAATCCCTTCTCTGTGACTTACTGTCTCTGTGTTCTTCGGCAAGTTAATCAACCTCTTCGAGCTGTTTTTACTCATCTGCAAAATGGAAGATGATTGTAATGTAGAGCACTCAACCCGGTGCCAGCCCTGTTATAGGGGTTCAGCATAAAGTAACCTTTATGAAATCATGTTGCTATCTAAGGAAGAAGGAAAAAAACACGCGTAGCTCTTTGTGGCATTCGGGGATGATGATGTGTTTTGTGATGGCAAAATGGGGCAGCTTTTTATAAAACACAGTGCCTTTTACCCTCATCCATGGGTGGTTTGTGAGAATGCCCAGGCACTGACTAATCTTCCCCACCCCTGGCTCTCTGCTGAACTTTGGTAGTAATGAAAAGAAAATGTTTGAGTGTCTTTTTCTATTTGGCGTGGGAGGGAGGGGAAGGGCTTTTCTCTGGCAATGCCTTTGAACTTTCTGGTGACTATGCACAGTAGATGATTTCTTTGCTGGTTAAAGGTTAAGCCGCTCCCTGTTAGTTTGTTTAATCCCAGCAACCCAGAAGCTTCACTGATTCAAGTACATGAACGCGGTCGTCTGCTTGTTACCTGACATCCTTTGTTTATCTTTCCTCCAGCATGAATTAACCTGTCTGTTTTGCTTTGTTTTTTTCTCCCTCTAGATTATTTACTCTCTAATAACTATGTAAATTCTATCATCGTCCATAAATTTGACTTTTCCGATGAGGAGATTATGGCATATTATATATCGTTCCTGAAAACGCTTTCGTTAAAACTCAACAACCACACTGTCCATTTTTTTTATAATGAGGTGAGTAATGGCCAGAGGGGCACATTTGGGTGTGAAACTAAACCAGTGGTAGCAGCGCCATCTGGGTGGTCTTGTGTCTGTTTACAAAGCACTTACAAGCCCACTGTCATAGCTTTCACAGTGACACTGTTTGACTTTGGCATGCTTTAAAAACATTTTTTTAAATTAAGCAAGTTACCTTTCTATTTTTAATGTAAAATTCAATTTGTGCTGAGAGCATTATACTTGGCAGAGAGGAGAAGTGCCTAGAAGTTGTCTTGGGGTTGTGTTGCCCTGTGGGAAAAACAGGAACTTCAGTCAGGCCTGGCTTTGCCACTTCCCTGCTGTGTGACCTTAGGGAAGTCCCAGTTCCTCTCTGAGCCTCAGTTTCCTCATCTGAGAAATGGAGATAAGAATATATACCTTTTGTAGGGTTTTCAGGGGTTAGATTAAATGAGATCATGTTTTCAAAGCACCTAGTATGTACCTGGCTCCCTAAAATCACAGATATTGCTATTCTTTACAAGCTAATGTCCCTGGCATTCCTTGGGAGAATTGTTAGCAACTTAAATAAATGAATTGCAATTGCTCTCATAATTAAAAGAAGATTGAACAATGAAGTTGATTTATCTCACATACCAAAAAGTATAGACACTGGCTGTGCTGGGGCTGGTTCATCCGGTGGCTCAACCACATCAGCAAGGACCCAGGCCTTTCCATCTTCCTGTTCTGCTGACCGTACAATTGGCATTGTCCTCAGGTTCATCCCCTCATGGTCACAAGTTGGCTGCAGCAGCTCCAAACATCACATACTCAAATGCCACTGATGCAATGCTTGACGAGACCAACTTCCCTTTTTGTGTCCCCTTTTAACTTCCAACAAAAAACTTTCCCAGAAGCCTCCCACCAGACTTCCCATCATATCTCACTGGTCAGAAATGTGTCACATTGAGTGCTTCTTAGGTGTCAGGTGCTGCAGTAAGCACGGGACTAGAAATGATCTCTTTTAATTGTAGCAACCATGAAGTGGATATTATTATCCCCATTTTGTAGATGAAAAAACAGAGGCTTAGAAATATTGCATCACATAGCTTAGAAGCGGTGGAGCAGAAAATGAACCTAGGTCTGACATTCTTGGACTCTTTTCTGTTTCTTCCATGGCTTTGCCTCCCCCCTTTCCACGTTGTCCACTGGGAAGGAACCACTGACTTACAGTTCACATTGACAACATTTTTTTTTCTTTTACCGAAGTCTCTCCTGGAATTCAGAAAGCTGGGGTGGGGACAGGCCTGGCTTACAGGTTTGTAAGTCATTTTTGGTACTTCTCTTGTTTTAGCACACCAATGACTTTGCCCTGTACACAGAAGCCATCAAATTTTTCAACCACCCTGAAAGCATGGTTAGAATTGCTGTAAGAACCATAACTTTGAACGTCTATAAAGGTAAGTTTCCTTGTGAGCTCATGCCTTGGCTGATTTCTAACTTGGCAGCCTGTGTCTGTGCATACAGTTCTCTGACAGCAACTAGGGAGCTTGTTTATTATAAGCCGTGGCTGCCTGTCTCACGCACGACTTGCAACCATTGACCATTTAGCCGGCCCGTCACGTAAGTCTTTGTGGCACTGCCTTCCCCGCGCATGATGAAGTCTTGCTCGGTGCTGCGGCACAGAAGTAGGATGCCCTAGAGAGGCATGCATGAGATTCCAAGTGGCCATGTTAGAATTAGATAAAGCAAAGTTGTCTTTTACATGTTAGATTTAAATTTTTATGTTTTGGCTTGTAAAATATACTTAAATATACATGGGGGTAAGTTTATCCTTAAACTTTAAATAATGTGTAAAAAGCATGTCACATTGTGAACAGCAGGGGGCAATATTGCATTCCCAACCTGCGGCAGAGCTTAGCGCTAACAAATTCCTCCTTTCTTGCAACACGTACTTGATGCCTAAAACATTGATTGCCTCCAGGAGAAAGTGCAGGGCTCTCTGCCTGCACCGTCACTAACGCTGGCGGCCACAGGTTTCCTGAACTGGACTCGCCCCTCCAAGGTGATGCCTTGGAATTTCTCTGCCTGATGCCTGGCTTATTTCCCCTGTAGTCACCACACTGGAGCTGGGACCCCATTTTCTCAGGGATTGAAGGGCTTTGACCTTCATGAGTCAAGATGTTATTACTTGAGATGACCCCTAATAAGGGGCCATTTCCTCAGGCACTCCAGCCTAGTTCTGGGCTTACATTAAAGAGCCTTGCCGAGAGCCCGATCGGACCATCCAGAGGTCGCAAACTGAGGGCCCGAGGGCTGGATCCAGCCCTCACACATGTTTTAATTGGGTTACATGGTTTTTGAAAAAATAATATGGTTGCCAATATTTAAAAACTGGGAGATTTTGCATGACAGTCTGGATTTCTGACTTGAAGGGTAAATTTGGCTCTTCTGGGCCTGTGGTCTTACAGGGCAAGGATCAGCTAACAGAGAGGCAGCCACCCGCTTTGGGGTTGAGGCCCAGGCGCCCCAGGTCACATGCTGGGCCTGCTAGCTTCACCCACTGGGCCACCAGCCAACCTGACAGGCTTCTCAGTTCGCGACCCTGGTCCAAGCCGCAGTTGGTTGCACTGCCTCCTGCAGGCTGTTTGCTCTTGTTCTCTTGTAACCTGTATCTTTCGGTTTAGATGCTTCTGGCCTCTGGCCCTCACTCTCTGTCCCCTGAGCAGCTGCCTCGCCTTCCCAGTTCCTAACCTGTTAACTGTTGTCTGTTTTTTGCCTTTCCTTCAATGACGATTCCTGTGTTCCTTATTCCAGTGTCATGTAAGTTATTAACCTCTGGTTTTCCGCTTTCTTAACTTATCCTTACATGTAAATACAGGAAACTTGCTTGAGAGTGGTAGTCTAGCTCAATCTGCTGCTGCTAAGTGGGCTCTCCAATGCACTGTTAATGTTTAGCCCAAGTAATTTATTTTATTAATTATAAAAATAATGTAAGAACTGCCTTGATGTGTCTAGTTTTATGAATAAGATAAACAGTTTCAAGTATTTCCAGAAAAGACAATTTCAGATTATAGCAGAGGGCTTTTTCATTGTGGTTGTTTTGTTTTGTTTTGTTAAAATGTCTTCCAAGTTATTTTTGGTAGCTTGACTTTTTTTTCCTTTTCTTTTGTGAATTTTCTCAGTGGATAATCAGGCCATGCTGCACTATATCAGAGATAAAACGGCTGTCCCTTACTTCTCCAATTTGGTCTGGTTCATCGGGAGTCACGTGATCGAGCTTGATAACTGTGTGCAGACGGATGAGGAGTAAGTGATCCCCCTGGGTTGCTCAGTAGGTAGACAGGTGGTTGGGGGGACTTCAGTTTTCCCTGAGGACAGATAGGCATGAGAACAGCACTTACCTAACTATGTGTAGGCAGAGCATGGACTCCCATCCTGTAAAAGGTTCTACCCACCTGTTTATAACAGTGGGAAGGTGGAAACAATTCAAATGCCTCCCAGATGGGAGAGGGTCGATAAATTCAGTGTACTCAGAGATGGGGTTGCTCAGCAGCTGGTCACAAGATGAAGGTGCTCCGCCAACTGATGAGTGAATAATTAAAATGTGGTGTATTTGTACAATGGAATAGTATTTGGCAATAAAAAGGGGTGAAGCACTGACACATGCTCTGATGTGGGTGAACCTCAAACACGTTATACTTGATGAAAGAAGCCAGGCATGGAGGACCACGTATCATGTGATTGCATTCATGTGAAATGCCCAGAATAGGCGAACCTATGGAGACCGAGTAGGTCAGTGTTTCCTAGGGCTGGGGGAGGAGGGCAGTGCTGCGGGGGAAATGGGAAGCAACTGCAAGTGAGCGTAGGGCTTTTTGCAGGGAGTATGAAGATGTTCCAAAATCTATTGTGGTGATGGTTAGGTAGCTATGAATACTAAAAACCATTAAATGTATATTTTAAAGGGTGGATTTTATGGTATATGAATTTAAATTTCAATAAATCTGTTTAAAAAGAGAGATTGCGATGGTGATTTTTGTCCTTAGAGCGGTAAGTAGAAGTTCCAGAACAGGGTTTCTACTTTGGCACTACTGACTTTTTGAACTGGGTACTGTTGCTGTGGGGGCTGTCCTGTGCATTGTAGGATGTTTAGCAGTGTCCCTGTCCTCTACCCTCTAGAAGACAGTAGCACCCCTTCCCCAGTCGTGACAACCATAAATGTCTCCATACGTTGCCAAATGTCCCCTTTAAGGCAAAATCACCCTCAGTTGAGAGCCACTGTCCCAGAGTGGCACTTTACCAAGGCATGGTGAGAGGTAAACTTTGATAGGGTCAGGACACTAAAGAGATCCAGGAATGAGGTCTCCTAGGGGGAGGGGAGCTAGACACATAGAATATTAAATCTGATATTGGGAAAGAAGCAAGGGTAGACTGATGGCAAATCTGACTGAGCATTTGGGAAAATAAGAACCCTTATGGATATGAAGAGTCATGGACATGAGACATAAGGAGGCACTTCCCTCCAGAAAGAACAAAGTTATACAAGGAAGGAAATCAAATTGTAGTCCTCTATTTGGCTCTGCAGTAAACGTTATGAGAATACCGATCCCTATTACCATGGAGGGGAAGGGGCAGAGGGAACTCAAAGAGTTCTGTTGTAATGGGAGTTCAATAAATAATATCCAAAATGGCTAAGTTGCAAAATAGAAGTCCATGCAGATTTTACAGAAATAAGGGAGGGATTATCTGCAGAAACAGCTAGAAGTGTTATCTGTCTCCTCTGGAGAGCGGATAGAAGTAGAGGAAGCTGAGCCAGGAGCTGCTATTTTTTTGTTATTAGCTTATCAATACTATCTTGAGTTTTAAACCCATTTGGATGTATTACTTTGATATTTTTAAAGTTAAAGTATTGAAAAATGAGGTGCATGGAATATTCCCAACAAAGAAAATTTTCCAAAGTATCTCCTTAAGTGGAGAAGAAGTGCAGAATGTGGTGTCTAAATGTTCTAGGTCTCAGGTGCATGGTGGGTTCATAGGTGCTCGTTATGCTATTAGGCGTTATAACATGTGTTTTCTATAAATACTAAATATCTTATTAAAGCACAAAAGAAATAATTACCCAAAATTATGTAAAAGAAGCAAAATTGATCCTGTTTTTACTTTTTTTTTTTAAAAGCACATATGGTTAGATGGCTAGATAGGTGGCACTTGTATTTTAAAGGTGACTATAGAGAGAGGTAAAAATGTGGAAAAAACAGACTGTAGGGTCATAAGACCCAAAATGTTAATAGTGAGTATCTGTTAGTGGTGGGATTATAGGAGACTTTGATTTCTTTTTGATTTTATTTTTTTCTTTAATTTTCTGTTTTCTAAAATGACAGTCTATTACTTGGGTAATAATAATAATACAAACAAAATGTCCTGCCCTAGCTAGATTGCTCTTTGCAACAGATACTGCTTTGGGGGTGGTGAAAGTGTGACTCCACCCAAGAGACCCACCCAGCGTGCTTGTAGCTAACTGCATGGAGACAGAGATGTCCGGGGCAGGGGCCTGGCGAGTGATGTTGAGTCCTTGCTCTATGTCCCGCATATAGTTGTGGGGACGTGGCTGCTGAGGCCTGCCTTTCTCTTCAGAACTCCTGTGGAGCATTTTAATTATCAAGGATTTATTGCTCCATTAATACTGCTTATCTGGGGAGCCAGGGGCATCTTGCCACATTGGCTAGTGGCTACTCTTGTGCAGTAGTTTGCTGTAAGAGCTTAGCTGATTTCTGCTTTGTTTATCCCATTTTGGGAGGGCTGTGGTGGTGGGAGGGGTGGTACTGAGGCCCCCAGCGGGCGGGGGGGACCCTGGCAGTCCCCTAAAATTGATTGCAGCAGACCTGTCCATTTCCCTTTGTATATCTCCCCAGCAAGGGCCAGGATAGGTGTCTCTTGAGACCAGCTCAAATATTGGTTGTGTGAGTGAATGCCCAGTGACCTAAGTTTCAGGCCACTGATTTTAGGCCCAAAGACTCCGAGCTTCAACCTCCAGGCTGAGGTGGTGGTTTCTCTTGGCAGGCACCGGAATCGGGGGAAACTGAGCGACCTGGTGGCTGAGCACCTGGATCACCTGCACTATCTCAATGACATCCTGATCATCAACTGTGAGTTCCTCAACGATGTGCTCACGGACCACCTGCTTAACAGGCTCTTCCTGCCCCTCTACGTGTACTCGCTGGAGAACCAGGACAAGGTGCGTCCGGGGGGCCCCGTTACTCCTGCTGGCTGCAGGCTGTCTTCAAAGGTGGGAAAGAACAGCCACCTTGAATGGGGCTGAGCTTTGCAAGGGACCCAGGTTTTGAGCCTGAGGGAGATTCCTTTCAAAGGACACTGGTCTGGACTGGAACCGGGGATCTGCACGCTTGGCCTGCCCCTCAGGATTCTGAGCTGCAGGGGCGTCTTGCAGGGGCAGCCCTGCTTCAGGGAGGGGAGGCCTCGCTCTGTCCAGTCCCTCCAGAGTTAAGGGTCCAAGACAAGGCTAGCAGAGGCCCCAGCAGGAGGCAGGACAGAGCCAGCTGGTCACCCTGCACAGGTGTCCCTAGGGGATGTAGTTTTCTTGTGGGAGGTGGAACATGAGGATTCTCACTACAAATAAGTGAATAAAAGAAGATTGCAACCGTCATTGGCTCAAGCAGAGGCAGCTCTGGGAGGCATTGACAAAGCATGGGAATTGGAGTTTTCAGACCAGGGTTCAAATTCTGCCTCTTCCCTTTCCTAACCCTGTGACCTTGGCCAAGGTGGTTAACCTCCCTGAGCCTGTTTCTTTGGCTGCAGAGTGAGGGTCCTGAAGATCCCTCCCTCGTAGGGTTGGTGTGAGGTGGAGCGTCTTGAAACTCGGTACAAACAAGGGGCTTTTTTTTCCAAGGCCAGAGTCCCCCTCCCCCGTGTTTTGAAAATGCCTTCCTGAGAACAGTCCTGGGGGCCTCTCCTGCTGGGGCTTTTGTTGTCCCACCTGGGGGACATGAACGTTCTTGGTAACTTGAGGAGCACGTTCTTCTATTGAGTTACCCTGTAATCTATGACTAATGGTGAAAGAGTCCTCAGGTGGAAAAACAGAGGCATTGCAACAGTATTGAGTGGGATTCAGACTTTTGGCTAGCACCAGGAAGGGCAGCCTGAGGGCCGTGGAGGACGTCAGAGGGACAGGGTGCCTCTTGTTCAAACAGATGGCTTTTGGCGTCGTATATATTGTGCTGCTCACTTGTGTGACCTGGACCTCTCTCTCCTTCTGCCCCCGACCTGTACTAGGGAGGAGAACGACCGAAAATCAGCCTGCCGGTGTCCCTCTATCTTCTGTCACAGGTATGTTTGGTCATTCATCTGTGTCCCCATCACATTTGGGGTCCCTGGGAATGCTGCTGCCATATAGAAAATCCCCAGGCCCCATTGCCACATCTTCTCTCTCTGTGTCCCCCATCTTGAGATACAATAAAAAGAAAGGGGTGTTCTATTTTTGAGAAGACACTCAGTAGAGGTGGTATATATTACTATCTTCTTTATGGTAGGGGATGGAAATTTAAAGAGAAATGTAAAATAAATTAAACCCGGCACTTGTGTAGTTGATTTTTACCATGAGGCCTGACGTTTGCAAAACAACAGAGGAAAGCTCTGAATACCCTGGAAATGTGGGCTGCACAGCTCTGATTCACAGTACTTTGAAATAACCCCAAAAATGCAGGGCCTGTAGCGTATATACACACAGCATCCTTGGTTTGACAAACTTCCTGTAATGAGGCTATTTTTAAAGGATTTTGTCGTGGTTCTAGTTCCCAGATTACCTTCTGGAAGATCTCTTATAGCGGCCACAGCTCCCAGATTTGTGTCTTGAGCCAATTTGTCTGCCTCCCCTCCTTAAACAAGTGTGTTTCCTTCTTATAATTATGTAATATTTACAAGAAGGGAAAAACTCCATGGTGACCCAGTTACATAACTTTAAAAATATTTTTATTACAAGCAGTCCAGACTGTCAGGCCATCTCATTAGACTGTCAAGTAGTCAAGCATTTGACCAGAGCTCTGTTCCCACTTCTGCAGTGGCACAGGTATTTATTTGCTTTGATGAGAGACTGTCCTTCTGACTTAATCCCCAGCTGCTTCAAGTTTGGGGCAGGATTGTCTCCCGTTGGCCTGAGAAGAGAGATGCAGAGGCCGCCTCCTGCCAGTGGGTTGGCCGAGGCTGACGTGGCCTGACCACTGTTCACATCCTGGAGTCTTGTTCTGGGGGCTCTTGTTTGCTCAGAGTTGTGCACTGAGCCGACTCTGTCTGAATGCCCCTCTGTGCAGCGGGGCGCAGTACAAACTCTAGCCTCTCCTGGCACGGCTTTCTGCTGCCTCCTTACAAGTCTGCCAGCATCTCCTGCTTGGGATTCTGGGAGTCTGGCAGGACCTGAGCAGGCCAGTTGCTCAGCCGCAGGAGTCACGTGGAAAGAAAGCATCCTCAGGACGCTTCAGCTGTTGGAGCATTGCACAGGCAGGGTCCGCTCCGCGGGGCGCGGCTGCCAAACCTCCACGGCTGGTGCTTTAGTGGAGAGGGGTTATGCCTTTTCTCTGAGAACTTTTTCTCCTGTTTTCTTCTTGAAGGACCAATAGCCCAGGCACATAATTACTTGTTTCACTATCTCACAAAAAGTATAGCTTATAATTTGGCGTTCCTCAAACTTCAGTAAAGTTCCCTTTTAAAGATAAAAAATCTTGAATCCTTCCTCCCACTGCATATTTTTACTTAACTTAGTTATATTGTGACCTAAATGTGTGAAACCTAAAGTCGGTTATAAATCCCGTGTCCTGAAAGTCCCTACATCACTATGAAATCAATGCATTTTTTCAAGTTATTTTACAAGCCCAGCTCACTGGGGGATTTAGCGTCACTGGGGATACTGTCCTCCTAAAACTGTTGTTGCTCACAATGAGAGCCTGGTGTGGGCATCTGACCCAGCTCTTTGAGTCTGGTGTCCCCACTTCCACGTGCCCTGCAGTGACCCGCCCTCCCCTTTGTCCCAGTTCAGAGCCAGGAAAATGAGCACTATGTGTGTCCACAGGCAGGAATTGGTTGGCTTTTATCAAGGGCGACAGGTGCTCAGTGACAGTTTGTGGACTGAGTGAAAGAACGCATAAGTGATCAGTTAAGGTTGCGCCCATACAAGGTGCATAGTAGATATTTATGGAATGAATGAACTAGTGATTGGGGTTTTGCTTGGTGAAATGTGGCAGTAATTTGGGCATGATGAGGTGAGAAGAATCATTAATGTCATCATCATCATCATTGCTGACATTTGGGTGCCTGCCACGATCCTGGACGTGGGTTAACTCATTGGATCCTGCTACATAGTCTCTATGATAGCCAAGGTCTCCCTGGTGTTTTAAAAACAGATGCATTTGTTTTAAAGGTAGGTGCCATATTTGGCTATTCTGCCTGTACTTTTTATTTAATTTGAATTGTATTTATTTGTTTGAAGAGTATATTACCCTGTCCAAACAGTATAAAACATGACATGGGAAAAAGTCTCTCTCTTACCCTTCCCCTGGGCACCCAGCCTCATTCCCCTGAGGCAGCCCGTGTTAATTTCTGCCTGTACTTTTTTTTTTTAAACAATATTTATTTTTTAATAAAAAAAGTTTTTAAAGCTAAACAGTTCGAACAGGTAACAACTAGGTTTCTTTTCTAGTTTTGTTTGGGCTCCTGATTTCTATCCCCAGAGGTACAGGTTCTCATATGTATGTCTTTCCAGAAACATCTCTGCCAGGGGTTTCCAGCTGGGGGTGAATCTTCTCCCCCCGCCACCCCAGAGGATATCTGGCAAGGTCCGGAGATGTATTCAGTTGTCATGACTGAGGGAGGGGATGCTGCTGGTATCTAGTGGGTGAGGGTCAGGGATGCTGCTGGCCAGCCTGCAGTGTACAGGACAGCCTCCCCCAACACAGGTTTATAGCCCCTGTGTCAGTAGTGCCAGGACTGGGAAACCCTGTTCTGTGCATATATAAACAGACAAATACATGCACACATACTCTTTTCATATACAGATGGTAGATACACCTCACACTGTGCTACACCCTGTTGCCTTTACATTTTAAAACGAAATAGCAGGTGTGTCTAGGCCAGCTTTGCCAGGCAGTTTTGAATACCTTGCTTCTTAAAGCTGCTCCTCTGAACACTGGGCAACAGGGTGGGGTGGCAGGGCCAGCTTGGACAGCGCAGAGCCCTGACTTTGCATCCTGGCACGACGGGTCTGATTCTGGCTCATGTGGCTTCCCCCCCCCGCCCAATTTCCACACTTAAGACCAAAGCTGCCATGGAATCCCACTGTGCTAAAACCCGCTGCCCGGGTCCGAGCTCCTCCCAGTGATGGAACCTCTATGTAGCTGATCCTTTGCCAAGTCCTTGATTGGCACAAAACTCACCAGCTCCTCTTCCTATATAGCTAAAGTATTGGGGCAATGCCTTCTAGTCTTATCGTAACCAAATTTGACACTAAAATGCCTGTGGAAAGGAAAGAGTGTGCTGGTTTGGCTTTTCCGTTCCCACGTTGCTCCACTTCAGCCAGATTTGGCTTCACCCAGCCACAAGGGACAGTCTTGCATTAATGCACTTCCTTCTGAGGAAGAGCAGTCAGCCAAATAGGCAACAGTCTGAAGGGGAGGCCAGTCTTAGAAGAAGAATGTAACTGACTTCTGCTAAATAGGACCCATTCTTTGCATTTTGCATCACAGGAATTGCTGCTTAATGTGGGCCTTATATAGCCCAGCCTGGTTGTTTCTGATCAGGAAAGGAAGAGGTTTAAAGACTGCACCCTTGAATGCAAATCCCATTTCTTCTCTTTCACCAGGTCTTCCTAATTATACACCATGCACCGCTGGTGAACTCGTTAGCTGAAGTCATTCTGAATGGTGATCTGTCTGAGATGTACGCTAAGACTGAACAGGATGTTCAGAGAAGTTCCGTAAGTCATTAGCTTTGGGACGGTTTTCCGACCTTGATGAGAAGCCATTGCTTTGAGTTTCTCTAAAATCAGAAACTAATATTCTACCTATACAGAATGATGATGCGTCAGCTGGTCTGAAATTCAAGGAACCTAAACAGAGTCTTGAAATACATACCTGGGAAAATCTCGGGTCAGGTACTAACAGTGGATTTGGTTGGTGGTATGTTATTAAGCATGGAATTGCACCACTCTGAGCCTCAGATTGCGTATCTGTGAGACACTGTTATTGGAACAGAATGAGAGAATGCCTTGTCCAAGGCACCAGTCTCTGCAGAGGTTGGGCAGTGAACATCTACGAATGATGCAGGTCCTGGGTGAGAGCAGTAGGGAGTGGGGGACGGTGGCAAATTTTGGAGTGTGTTCTTCCTGTGTGAACAGTTGCTGTTCCACTCCAGCCTGCCGTCATTATTTAGGAATATGGATGTAGTATCGCCAAATATTTTCATGTTTCCAGAGAAGCTGGAAATCTGCATTTTTATCTATAATCTCTCTAGTTTTAAATTATCGGCAAACTTTGGACTAAATGGAGCATGTTTGTGGTCTGTAGGAGCCTTGGAGTTGCATTTTGTACACTATTGAAGGAAAGCACTTGATGGCCAGTGTTGTGCCTCCCCCCGAGGCTTTCCCAGCTTGCTCCTGTATGTCTTTGCTGTCATCCCTCCTGCCATCCTGAGTTCCAGGCTGCCTTAGCTCTGGTGCAACTCACTTTTCTCCCAGCATGCCCTGTGTTTCTGCCTCCGCACCTGTGCCCTTACCATACCCACGGATCAGAAGGCCCTTGTGGCTGGTTCTCTTTCAGAGATCTTACCCACTCTAAGCTCCTTATATCTTGCCTGTCATCGTATTGGCTGCAGCATGGGCTTGGCATATGTGTCAGAGATGAGCACAGTGTGCTTTGTGCAAAGGCTGTTTCATAAGGGACCATCTCTGCAGCCAGGTGCTCAGGCCGTAGCCGCACTGGTAAAAGGGCCGGCTCACCCTATTGCGGTAGACGCTGCTGCCATCCCTGGACGAGCGGGTGGGATGTGACCCTGGGGGTGGAAGGTTACCACTGCATTGAGCACAATCACAAGAGGCCCTGCCCTTCTGGGTTTTTGGTGTACAATGGTCTGGCCAGGCCATTTTGCTATTCAAGGGAGCATGAGAGCTTCTGAAAAGGTTCCCAGAAACTTTCTGTCCTTGGTGGTGGTGGCGTTAGTTCAGCGGAATTGAATGGGCCCTTTTCATGGCCCCTGTCTGGCCTATCCCTTTCTTGATTTCATTGAACCAAGTGTTTATTGAACTTTTTCTTTGGGCCAGGCATCATGCTAGTTCTGAGGATATACAAAATCATAAATAGTCCCTGTCATATTGGAGCTTTAGAGACCAGCGGAGAGACAGACGTGGATCAAATATGCAAATCAATGTTCTAGCTCAAGTGCTCTCAAGGCAAGAAGTGTTTAGTGAAGAGATTTAACCTGGAGGTGACAGGGGTGACTTGTTGAACACAGAGACTCTCCTGGTGGTCTATCTCGTGACAACACATGGTCTGGAAAATGTGCAGCTGACTCAGTGTTTATGGAGCTGGAGATACTTCTCTGCAACTTTCTTAAATGAGCATTTGCTAAATGAATGTTAAGTAACAGAATGCTGAGTCAGCAGAACCAGCTGGGCCTGAGAGCTGCCGAGCACCCTGCCAGCTGGGTGCCCTTGGGCGAGTTGTTTCTCCCTATTTAAAATACAGGGAGAGCAGGCCCTGCGCCGGAGGGCTGCTGGGAGGATGGGGAGAAAATATATCTCAAGTGCCCAGCAGGTTGCAAACTGGCCCTAGCTAGACCTGTTTGGTTTATTCTTCACCGTGTTTAAAAGACAATTTTATGAATTACCAACATTAAAATTTAGAAAGTAAAGTCCAGATTTCTGGAGTCTCTTGAACAGTCAGAAGATCTGGTCCGCTTTATGCATGTGTTTCTACAGGATGCATTGCAGAGGCCGCCCCCATCTGAGGCACATGTTTACCATTAAATTTGCCCTGTCCCCACCCAGCCCACCGCTGACAGACATGGCATTTATGTTAAGAACTATTTGAGATGTACTGGGTCCCTTTGAACTCTTTTTTTTTTTTCACATGATTTCCAGACCTCAAGACAACTGCTAGGGCTTCAGCACAGATTCTTTTCCTGTAAGAGACCCAGGGCAGTGCTGAAGTTAGACTTGGTGCCCTAAGAGATAAATGCAGAGATCTCTGGGGTTCTGGGGTTTGCGGGGTTCTTTAAATTGTGCTAAGTACGCTAATGGAGATCTACCCTCAACACATTTTTACATATGTAATACGTTATTGTTGACCGTAGGCACAGGGCTGTCAAAGAGATCTCTAGAACTCATGCATCTTGTGTAACTGAAACTTTAGAATTTCCAGGTTCTATCTACTGCGCTACAGAGCCACTTGCGTAACTGAAACTTTATGCCACTTGAACAACACCCCCCCACCTCCCCCTCTCTCAGTCTCTGCAATCACCATTGTGCTCTCTGCATGAGTTTAACAGTTTTAGATACCTCATATAAGCATAATGATAAAGTATTTGTCTTTCTGTCACTGGTTCATTTCACTTAACATAATTTCCTCAAGGCTCATCCATGTTGTGGCATGTGTCAAAACTTCCCTCTCGGCCGGGCGCAGTGGCTCATGCCTGTAATCCTAGCACTCTGAGAGGCTGAGGCAGGAGAATCGCTCGAGGTCAGGAGTTCGAGACCAGCCTGAGCAAGAGCGAGACCCCGTCTCTACTAAAAATAGAAAGAAATTAGCCGGACAACTAAAAATCTATATAGAAAAAATTAGCTGGGCGTAGTGGCTCATGCCTGTAGTCCCAGCTACTCGGGAGGCTGAGGCAGGAGGATCCCTTGAGCCAAGGAGTTTGAGGTTGCTGTGAGCTGGGCTGATGCCACGGCACTCTAGACCGGGCAACAGAGCAAGACTCTGTCTCAAAAAAAAAAAAAAAAACCCAAAACAAAAAAACTTCCCTCTCCTTTAAGGCTGAATGGTATTCTATTGTGTGTATACACCACATTTTCTTTATCTACTTATCCATCAAGATGCAGTTTTTTTTAATTGAAATTTTTTTACTGAAAAAGTTATAGATTTGCATGCTGATGTAAGAAACAATACAGAGACCTTCCCCAGTTCCCCCCAATGGTAACATTTTGCAAAACTCTAGGTGCAATATCACAAGCAGGATATTGACATAGATACCTGGGGTTTTCAGTTTGAGCAAAAGCAAATTGCAGAAGGTTACTGGTGACCTCTCAGCTTAAGATATCCACTTTAGTTGAACTGTCTAGTCAGAGGGAGTGTTCAGGAGATCTGTTCTTTCCTCCAATGGCCTCTTCTTGGGACGAAGGTCCCACCTCCATTGCGAGAGAGACACATGCTGCCTTTGGGACACACTGCTGACTGTAGTGGCTGCCTGAACTGAAAACGAGACTCTAGTGCGAGGGAATTGCCAGCCCACGAGCAAGTGTCAGCTTTCGACTTCTGGTTATTGCCTTTCTCCGGGTGCCAAATCGAAGTCGGTTGTATTTTGATGACTACAGTTGAGATTCAGGAAGAGCTCGAGGTGAGTCTCTTTCTGCGACTTGTTTGACAATAGTCCTGGTGAGATTTACCTTCCTTCCCTGTGAGTGAGAACAGTCTCCTATTGTTTCCTGCCCAACTCGGATGTGGTTTGATCATACTTGTTTTAAGTTTCTTGGTCTTTTTTAACCTACTTTCTCCTTCCCGTAATTTGTAGATACGTTACTGGTATTGCTTCATTTTTACCAGCAGACCTTTCACAAAACCAAACCAAAATTGAAGAGAAAGAAGCAGAGGGGAGCTCACAGTTATTTGAAAGGACTATAATTTAGGGTTAAATGGAAAACACATCAGCATGGTTAGATGAATGTCTAATTGAAATTCATCTGTGCATTGAAATGATATGGTTCCTGCTAAGGGATAATTCTTGCCATGATTCTAATGCAGAGCAGATAGCGTTGCTTGTCTGGGGAAATAGAGTTGGAGAATGCTAATTCTGAAACTGCCAACATCCCATTGTTTTTGCAGAATGAATGAACATATAGATTAGAATTTGGGATGTGCATCATTACCTGTAGGTACTTTTCCTAAAATGGGTTTTTTTCCCTCCTGGGTTTCTGTGGAATGGTTTCCTTGGTTTTTGTATTCATTCACCCATTCCTTCAGCAGACCTCTGTCAGGTACTCGTGCTGAGACACTAGAGACACGGTGGTGCACAGGAAACACGTGACCCTGCCCTCACAGGCACTTCCCACCCCTGTGGGGACAGGGGACCGTGTCTCAGAGACTCCTGCCTGCCCCGTGCCATCATGGGGCTTGCCAGAGATGCTCAGGAAGTGCTCAGTGAAGGAGTGAGTGACTCAGTGCGTGAAGTGGTGGCAGTCACAGGGCTCTCGTGACGTTCTCGTGATGACTCTCAGAGCAGAAATCGCTGGCGAGCCTGCCCCTGGCATGCCACCCGCTCTTGGCCTCAGAGGCAGGGTGTGGGGCAAGCAGCCTTGGAGTGGGCTGCTTTCCGTGTTGTTCCGGGTGTCACCTCCAGAGGCAGCCCAGTGGAGCAAACACTGCAGCCAGACTGCCGGGGCTCCCGGAATCCTCCTTATTTTACTGGGGTCCCCAGGGCAATTTATTCCACCTCTCTGGGCCTCAGTTTCTCACCTCTATCATGAGAATTACAAACATGGGTTTGTGGCAAGGATTAAATGCTGTGTAAAGTGCTTATTCCAAAGCCCAGCACACATCGAGTGTGAAAATGTTAGATGTTATTGTTGTAGCGATCTTAGTTCCTGAGGCTGCACCATGGCCTCTCACCTCCTACCTGGGACCCCCCTCCCTGGGCTGGGGAGCAGTGTCTGGAGGGACGAGTGTGGAAGCACACACTGCGCCCTCTGAGCAGACACCAAGGCATGAGTGGGAGAAGTGTTGGCAATGACAATGATGATGAAGACAGCACTGATAGTAACCATTGCCACTGAGTGACAGGCTTAGCCTAGTATGTGTGCGTTCTGTGCTCTCCACTCATCTGGACCCAGAGTCAATCTCTGGGAAGTGCAAATACTTAACTGCTAATGTGCATTCACATGGTCAGTTAGCTGTGAATTCTGGGTCTGAGGATTCTGGGGCAGAATAGGCTTGCTTGTCCCCAAACAAGGACATCGACCATCTCTCTATCGGCACCAGTTTAGGCAGTTGGGATGGTCTCCAGATGATTCTCTGGGGATCCAGAAAAGCGAGTGCACATCTGCAATGCTAGCCACCAGTTCTCCGCGTGACACCTGTCATTTCTAGCAGTTGGACCCTCTGCTTAGCAGAATACTCCTCCAGGATGTGGTGTCTGGAGCCAGCGGCTAAGAAAGTAGCAGCCTTGCTTCTCTGAGTTGTGTGTTTGCAGATTCAGAGCACTGATAATTGGCTTGGGTCCCCTTGTCGCTGCTGCTGGGCTTTCTTTCCAACCCGGGCTTACGTCCAACGGCGGCTGAGTCTCCCATGTGCTGAGACTCCCATCAGGCGGGATAGCACCCCTTCCAGCCGGGGTTAGAGTTCCCCAGTCTTTTAGTGACCCTGACTGTACTCGTGACCCCCAGCTAGGCAGTGCTGGTTCTGGGGCTCATATGTTGTTCTTCCTGAAAGTGCTAATAGGCTTCTGGGAGAAGGTTGATTGTGAGTAGACTTCTATAAAACAAGGGCTTTAATTAATCCAGTTGCAAACATTCCCATAAGAGAATTAGAACTCAGTGTGTAGTCTCCCTTTTGGGTGGCCACTGTGGTCTCTCCCCCAGTCCCTCATTGGAATCACAGCTCTGAGGCACCATTCTCGCCTGCAGAAGTATTGAGTGTGGCAGCTCTGGTTCACGTTTAAGAGGATGTGACAGGATCTAAATCCAGGGTGCAACACATTCTAGCATCACGGAGGGCATTGTTGTCTTAGAAACAGTTGCCTCTCCCCATCTCTGGGAGCTCACGGGGGTCACACAGTGTTGAGGCTCGAGGAGGGAGCAGCCTTTGCCAGGCCTGCAGGCGACCACGACCCAGGCCAGGGGTTCTGGTACTGGGCCAGCCAGAGTGGGGCCAGAGGCCTTACACATCACCACATCCTGGAGGAGCCAACAGGGCAAGATGGAGCGGGCAGAGTGGGCAGACGGAGGTGGGGGCTGAGGGGGTGGAAGGCTCATGATTCAGACCCTGGCTGGCTTTTCTGTATCTGCCCTGACACAGAATGGGCTCTGGGCAGCCACTAGGCTGGAGATGGCACTGCAGTGTGAGGGTGGAATGACATTCTCATGCTGATGGGGACCTCCCCTAGCTAATTCATGCCATTGGTGACTTCTTCCAGGTTTCAGCCAAAATCAGGAAATGGAGGATGGGGACAGACGAATGAGACACCCACCACTTCTGGTGTCCATGTGTGGTGTGTTGTTTTCATGACCAGGCTGGCTTCTTTGGGCACTTGTGATTTTCTTTTGTTTTAAGAGACCAGGTCTTGCTCTGTCACCCAGGCAGTCTTAATTCAGGAAGTAAGCTCTGTATCTCCAATGGGCCTTGGAAAGCCAGTCTTGGTTGGCGTCAAAGTTCTCAAACCAGGAAACCTGGTTTTGCTCGGGGGTGTTTTGTCTGACGGGATGCTGGGAGGCCACACATGGAGCAGGAGGCCCCTTCACTCACTCTCGGAGACCCCTGCCCTTTCTGGGCACTCCAGCAGATTTAACAGTGTGGGATTTGGGGCTGGACACCTGCAGTCCCAGTGGAATGATCTGGGAGCCTTGGCTTCCTCATGGGAGCGTGTGATGATTATTATCTACCTCACTCTCTGGCTTGTTCAGACCATGAAATGAGATGAGCAAGTGTGTTCGTCTTCTATAAAGTAAAAACCGTCCCCCTGGCGGTGATGGTGGTAGTGGTGGGGGGTGGTAGTGGTGGGGGAGTCACTCATGCCGAGGACACTACAGCTCTCATCCCAGGAGGTGATTGGCAGGTAGGGGTTTCCCTAGAGAGCTCCTATTCCATGCCCTCTTGTCACCATCTGCAATGATGGTCACTTCCAGTTTAGCATGAGATGTCAAAGGGTATAGCGTTCCGGACTGACGGTTTTGGGTAACGGAGAATCACCAGTATTTCATAGTTCAAGTTCATTATCTTTTTTTAGATAACAAAATTTAATAAAATACTCTCCCTAAAGAAATACCAAATAAGTTCTTGTATGTCATTGTTTAATGAGGGAGATACTTCATTTTGTAGGATTGAAGAGGCCTGTTCCATGCTCATAAGGATCGTTCGATTAATTCTTCCCGCAAGTATTTATTGGCTCTTGACTGAATGCCAGAGACAGTGGCAGACACGGTGCTAGGCATGGAAGGGGACGGAGAAGGTGACTTGGGGTGCAGAAGGCCAGGGAGGCGAGGCTGGGGCCCACAGACCTAGCGAGACCGTCCTGATGGTACCAGCTGCTCGTCTCAGCGTCACAGTCCGAGCATGTGACGGTGCGAGCCTGTGAGCCCTGAGTCCGTTCCGATTCCAGATGAACGGGCGTTTCCCTGGTCTGTGCTTCTGCAACTGCAGTCTGCCTGGTAATTGGCAGTTCGTGGAGAAGAATGCCGCGTTTTTCTTGTTAACAGAAGTGGCCTGTTACCTCTCTTCATGTTCGTTTCCCAGTCGATAGCTTTTATTTTCCGCATTAAGTTTGGCAGCGTTATCAGATCGCCTCACTGATGTGGTTGCACTTGTGCATTCTGGATGCGTGTTTGTTTGGGCGTTGCTTTCAGCAGCCCCACGCGACTCAGTTTGGCGAGTAATGCGCACCCGTACGTCACCCCGGAGTCGATTCCGTCTGCTGTTTGCTTACAGATCACTCGGTTCAGAGATGAGAGCAGGCCCCCTGTGCTACACTTACCACCGTTTCCCTTTGGCAGCCAGTTGCAAAGCCACGTGTTGCAGTGCCATTGGTGATGGTTGGTGTAAGCCCAGCCGCTGTGATTTCTGGTCTCTGTATCTGAGATAAAAATGTGAAATGATTACATGTTGTTGATGGCTGTATCATTGTCAGGTTAGAGGGCCACCTCATGAGTGATGTGTGAAAACTGTCACTGAGCTTTTGTCACAGAGCTGCCTGCATCTTTGATTAGTGTGACGTGGGCCTGGCTTTGTCTTTGTATCAATCGTTCGGGGAGCTGGCCCAACATTGGGAGATGCAGAAAGTGCTTAGGGAAGGCAATGGCGTTTGGGCTGTTTAGCAGAATGGTTATGCATGTGGGCACTGGAGCCAGACTCTTCCTGGGTTCAAGTCCTAGCTCTGCCTCTCACTAATGGGTGACCTTGGGCAAGCACCATGCCCTGTGTAGCTGCTTCCCTATACGATTAGCTGGAGGATAAAGTGACACAATGGCAAGTGCTCAGAGCAGTGCTGGGCGCATTTCACATGCTCGCTGAGTATTAAGGATGGTGGTTGTTACCTGGAAAGAGTAACAGGAGAGTGTGCCGTCTCTTGCACTCTCCGTAGCCTGTGAGGGGGATGCTAATGTGATGTCCACAGATGGGTGTGGAAACTGAGGCCCATAGACGGGAAGGTAAGGAGCAGTAGATCTGGGGTTGGGGGGATGGCCCTGGGCCTGTGGATCCCACCCTGGCTTGTGCTTTACATCTTGTCAATCCCAGCTCCAGGGCTAGAGATTGGGAAGGTTGGCCAGGGTCCCAGTGGCATCTCAGGGAGGCTGAGTCTAGCCCAGTACCAAACCAGAAGACCAGCAAACGGCAAGTTGCTAGGAGCTTGGAAGTCAAGTTTAAAACAAAGAATTCGATTGTTTTTTAAGTGTCAGCCCCTCCCCTGCCATCTCTTCCACCCTAGTGACCTATTTGCCAGGGCCTTGCAGGTAAGTAAAGATTTCTCCAGTGCCCCTTGGTGCCAGGCATTTTGCCTCCAGGATCTCATTCGAGGCCTGCGAGCGATCTGCTGTCGGCTCTGTTCTGACAGATGAGGAAACTGGGGCTTGATTGGTCAGGGTTGCGCAGTTAGTGAGTGGGTGTGAGGTTTGGGCCCAGGTCTGCTCTGGGCACTTTGGGCATATTTTTGTTAGTTAACGTGGCCTGCCTCCTTTCTTAGGAGAAAACCTTTCTCCTACTTCCCAATCCCTCAGCAGAGCTGTTGGAGGAAGCATCCTCAGCATGTGGCTGGGCTAGGCCTGGGGGAGCCTGGAAGTCTTAGCCTGATTGTCACAACAGCTCCTGCAGATCCAGACAGAATCCTGGGGCTGCGTGACCTCGCCTTCCCTCACCTGCCCCTGTGGCCACCAGTCTCTCCTCCCTCCTTCCGTTCTCAACCAAGATTCTTCCCAGGTCGGTCTGCCTGGTCCCCTCACATCCCCTTTCCCGGTCACTTGCTGGCCACTACTTTTCCCCCGCCCCACTGCACCCCTGGGTAGGTGCTGAGAAACCCACGCACTGCATTGTATCCACAGGGCACCCCGACATTTCCTCCCAGGCCCTGAGCAGCAGGAACTCCTTTGGGAGTGTGGTGTGTCAGCGGCTGCCCCAGTCCCACCACCCTGACTTCCCGGGAAGTCCAGCAGCTGTGCATCTGCTGCGACCTGGGGAGCTGGCCAAGCACGTTGTGTCCGAGGGCACCGCAGCTGTCATCAAGCATACCAGCTCCAGGTGACCCAGGCCTTAACAGAAATAAAGGGTAGACAGCCTCTTCCGGGCACATGGAGCACACAGGTTCCTGCTGGGGCTCTGAGCTGGCTTCGTGCTAGTCTCCTCTTCTTCTCGAGTGTCCTGTGAACTCCTGTGGACATTCAAGACTCAAATCAGCCATCTCCTCTTCTGTGAAGCCTCCTCATCTCCCCCGATCTCTCCCAGCGCTGGCACAGCTTCCCACGCTTCCTCTGTGCCCTCATCACTCCTGCGTGAACTTTCTGCCGGCGTCTGCGTGGGCTGCCAGGTAGTACGCAGCACACGACAGTACCCGGCGGGACTCCCATCCCGGCTGCGCTGAGGGCAGGAGGGGCGTGGCCGGGCTTCCTGCTCTTCCCCACGTCCTCGCTGCTCAGTGATGAGCAGGTCCCGTCCTCTGGCGGCTCCACTGAATCCAGCTCTCTGCTTGTTTAATTCTCTCTGACCTTGTATTTAGGGCATTACGACAATCTGACTTTATTGAAAATCCTCTGGGTAAGCTTTTTTTAAAAAATTGAGGAATAACATAAAGAACATAAAAGTATAGTCATCTTAGGTGTTGTAGTGCTTGAAGATTTTGGACATGATTATACTTGTGTATAATTCAGGTCAAGACAGAAAACATTTCTAGCATCCCATGCATCCCCTCTCCAGTCTATAACCAGCGCCCCCATCCCACCCCACTCAAGGTAATCGCCATTCTGACTTTGAAATGGGCCTTTTTAAAGTTTTGGAGTTTTTTTTTTTAATTGTGGTGAAATAAACAACATTTACTGTCTTAACTATTTCTAAGTGTGCAGTTCAATGGCATTAAACACATTCCTAAAAGGTATTTTTTACATTTAAACGGTACTGGCAGTAGTTTCTTGGGGCAAAACAACTGAATGATACAGAAGCAGATAGAGCAGAAAGTGAAAGTCCCCAACCTCAGTGTCTTCCTCAGAGGGAACCACTGTTCTCAGTTTGTGTATCCTTCCAGGCCTTTCTCTGTGTGTTTTCACGTAAATATCTATCAACGCAGGACTACATGCTATACGTATATTTCAGCACTATAGTTTTGGGGTTTTTTTAATCAAAAACTGAATCATTGCTTACAGCTTGCTTTTTCACATGCAGTCTGTGTCCGGGTCTCTCAAAGCTGGTGCACCCCGACCTAGTGGAGGACATCCTGTTTGGCATATGTCCCCTCAGTGATGTGCCCCCTCACTCAGGCACCTGACCCTTTCTTATTTTTCTCCTTTCTCCCAACCCCTGCTGCCCCCCTGGCCAAACTTGCTCTCAGATCCCCCAGTCCCTGAAAGGTCTTAGTCATGGCTGAGCCCTGGGGGAGTCGCCTTCCCCAGAGCATTTGACTTTTTAAAAAGCAAGAATCAAAGCCTTAGGTGGAGGGGTGCTAGGTTGGTGGGAGGCTTCATGAACCAGCAGGCAGGTGCAGACACTGTAGGGAGTAGTTAGGCCCTGGGGCACCCCTGGAATCCCATTGCTGGCCTTCAGCTGACCTTGACTCCAGAAGCCAGCTCAAACGTCCAGCCACGAGAGCTCAAGGCCCCTGTGTTTCCTAGTTTAGTGCCTGGTAGAACCACTGCAGTCAGCAAGGAGACCCTTTCCCACCATACTCCTCCTGTAGCCCAGCCTCAGGCACCTGGGAGCCTACACTTTGGCGAAACCTGAACTGGTGGCATTTGGCAAATGTAGACCTTGTTTGCAGAATACTTTTCTCTGGTGCATGCCTTGTGTACTTTCTTTATGAGAAGATAAACCCAAAGGCCTTCTGATTTTTGACTCTGAAGTGGGCTTTTCCCACTTCTGGTTAGTTTCATTGAGCTTGCTCTTTAACTGTGCTGAGTTCAGTTTGGGTTTTTTCTTCCCTCCCTCCCCACTTCCTTTTCTTCTTTTTTACCAGTCTGTCTTTCACTTTGCATCCAGTCTCATCCAGGCACTTGCTCCTGCAGCCACGAGTTCACTTGGCAGCAGCCTGTTGAGCCCTAGCTTCACTCCAGGCACCATGGTTAGTATTGACAGCACAGTGGCGAGAAAAAGGACAGGGACACTTCTCCTGAGAAGTCTTCAGTCTGGAACATCCTGGGCTGTCCAGGGTAATAGGAAGACTCATGAGAGGCCGGCAGCCAGAAGGATCATGACTGGAGCAGCAGGGATGGTCACAAATCCCTGCCCACTCTTCCCAGCCAAGTTCTACCAGCTTGTCCATGCTAACAGTAGTGCTTGATGTTGTTAGCATTAATGAAAAAAATCAGATTTTTTTAAATATAAAAGAATAAAAGGAAGCAAAAGTAGTCCGTAGCCCCAATGTCCAAATGACCCCTTGAATTTTTCAAAATAAAGTTAGTAGATATACATGACTAGAAATTTCAAACCAAATGGAAAGGAATGAAATGAAAAACCACACATGTGCTGTGCGGATGCCCCTGCTTGTTTTAGTTCCCCAAAGATGAAATGCCAATCCATTCTTACGCATCATTCCAGGAAAAGTTATGTTTACACCATCGTATGTAGCCTTTGAAAAGCTCTATCCGAAAGAGACCTACTATGTGCTCTGTTCTGCTTTTTCATCCTGGTGCTGTGTCTGCATCAGTACATCTGGGAATAAAATGACCTAAGTCTTTCTAACATTGACGTGGAGTCCCACTGTGTGGACAGACAGGCCATAATCATCTAACCACTCCCCTGTCGATGGACATTTAGGTTATTTCCAGCTATTCACTGGATGGTTGCATTTTAAAGGTTTGAAATTTCCCTAGTAAGCGTGGCCTCCCTCCCCCCCAAACACCTGATCATCCAGAAAAAGCAGATCCCTTTGGAAAGTTTTTAAATTCATTCTTACAGTTGATCTTTCTTTCTTTCTCTTTCTTTCTTTCTTTCTTCTTTCTTTCTTTCTTTCTTTTTGGAGGCAGGCAGAGAAAAGAAGGCAACTGTCATATCTTAAGTGCTTCCTGTTTCACCAGGCTCTGAAGGAGATTTATATCCATACTTTCTTTTGGTTCTAAGGGGCCAGAATTACTCTCCCTCTGTTTTAGACAAGGAACCTGAGGCTCAGAGAGGCCGCACAGCCAGCGAAGGGTCCAGCTGGGCTGGGGTTCAGACCACTCTGACTGGTTCTGGGCCCCAAGAACTTTGTTTCACTTTCCAAAGTTCTACCAGTTGTTCTGTACATCTGAGGCCATATAGAGCTTCGGGAGGGGTTTTTCCACCTATCTGTGTGAATTTCTGCTCGTAACTTCTAACTAGAGTGGGTTTGCTCTGCGTTTGGCCTCGATTTTCTGTTTCTGAAAGCTTCAATTGCTGTGTGGCATGCTCTAAAATTTTGGGGGAGTAGGTGATGATGGGAGGAAGTGAGTCACTTCCTTTTGGGGCCCTGACTTCCCGGGCTCAGGTCCTCCAGGAGAAGATGAGGGGGGCATGCAGGGCTGCGTTCACACACACAGCACCCAAGTGGGCTTTGATGGATGCCGTCTGTCACACAGTGCTCACTCGGAAGGCTCCTATCTCTGGGCTCTCGGCTGTTGACATCTGTAATACACAATCTGGGTTTCCTGGACAGCAGAATCATGTCTGAATTTATCTATCATTTTTGTGTTTGAATAATCCAAAGTGGGTAAATAAAAATTAATGTTTGGATTTAGATGCTAATTTAGCTTTCAATTGAGTTTTGTTTTGAGCGTTATTGAAATTAATCTGTGTTCCTTGAGCACATTCCACTTACTGGCAAGGTACGGTGGCCCCCAGAATGCAATTGGTGGTGGTTTGGGGTAAATTCAGAAGATGGATAATCCACATCAAGATAATGGAAAAGTTTATTTTAAAACTTTTTTTTAATGACAAAATGATGTCTGAACATTATCCAGACTCTGGAAAGAGAAAACACTTTCATCAAAATCCTGCCCCAAACAAATCAGTTTTCTTTTGTCTTTGGCTCCCTTCTAGACCTGGTCCATTTGCATGTGTATACTCTTGAAAGAGTATTAAATATGCAGCTGAGTTTGAGCTCCCCTGGAAACACTATTATTTTAGGAAGAGCTTGGGCTTTGGAGATGGGCAGGCTCCAACTCAAATTCTGACCTGCAGCTCAGTAGCTGTGTGACATCGGGCAAGTCACTTAACCTTTCTGTGCCTCTGTTTTCTCAACTATAAAATGGGATTAATAATTCCTATATATCATGGCTGTTATGAGGACTGAGACACAGCAGTATGGACATGAACCACAGGTGACATAGGCCTTTTTAAATTTCTCTATGAAGCCTCTGACTTTTCCAGGGAAAAACTTCTTCCTTTGGGGCGAGCAGATCTTTGACTCATTGCTGATACTTGCCAGCCTCTTCTAAAGAGGGCCAGCATTGACTACACTCAGTATACCTTGCTTTTTCTTTTTGGTTATTTATTTTTATAATAGCAAGGCATGCTTGTGTTCCACTTCCTGTAGTGATATATGGTTTTTTATTTAAGTTGAAATTAATAATAATATCAGTGTGCTGTAGCTAAAGCACAGATTGTGTGGCTGGTATGTGGTTTTGAATCCCAGCTCTGCTACCTCGCGGCTGGGTGACCTCGGGCAGACCATTTAATGTCTCTGAGCTTTAGTTTCTTCATCTGTACAATGAGGATGACAAGTACTATCTCAGGTGGTTGCTGCAAAATTTAAGTGAGATAATATAGTCAGGGCACTCAGAACAGCGTCTGGCCCATAGTACCGTAGAAATGTTAATGGGAAGTGTTTTTCTGATGCAAACAACTGACCCTTGGGAGCATAGAGCTGGTCCTGGTGAGGTGCAGCATCTCTGACTTTGGACTGTGGGCAATAAATGGTAGCTGGTGCTATCGTTTTGATTATTTGGTAATAATGGTGGTGTTAATAACAGGCATAATAATAGATCAGGAGGTAGCATTTGTTGTTCTGGAGATTATTTCTTAGGACAGCTTGATAGCATCTCGTGAGGGTGCAGTGCTCAGATTCACCTGTTGCCTTTGTTCGACTTTCCTAGGCTAAGCCCAGCATTCGGTGCTTCATTAAACCCACCGAGTCACTCGAGCGGTCCCTTGAGATGAACAAGCACAAGGGCAAGAGGCGGGTGCAGAAGAGACCTAACTACAAAAACGTTGGGGAAGAAGAAGATGAGGAGAAAGGGCCCACCGAGGACGCCCAAGAAGACGCTGAGAAGGCTAAAGGTACAGAGGGTGGTTCCAAAGGCATCAAGACGAGTGGGGAGAATGAAGGTGAGTGTCCCCGTGAACACTGCCCTGCGCCCATGCCACCGGCCTGCCCAAGAGCGAGGCTGCTGTCTGTATCCTCCCCACCCTACCTTCTGCCCCCGACGTGTGTCCAGTGGGTGCTCTGTTCATTCCTGACACTGGTGCACCTCATTCTACACCTCATTCTACACAGCCAGCCATTCAGATACAGCTGTGGGCTGTGCGTCCCACGCAAATCCAGTACAAGTAATGGGTGATAACCCTGTGCCTCGGTTTCCTTGTCTGTAAAAGGGGGTAACAAATAGTACCTACTCTGTAGTGTTATCACCAGAGTTAAATGAATGAATACGTGTAACGTGTTCAGAACAGTGCCTGGCCCGTGTTAAAGGCCATATAAGTATTTGTTGTTGCTACTACTATGATTATTATTATTGTCAGCGTCTTTATCCTTATTGCTGTTGTAATTACTCCTGATGCCCCAGGATTAGGATTTGTATCCAGCGTACTGTGGGAAGAAAGGGGGTTTGTGGTTAGTGAAATGGAGTATGTGTTTTTGGAATCAAATCATCAGATATAATCCCCTTGATTCTTACATCAAGATTTTTTAAAAGTCCTGTTTATAATGTGGTACACTTGTGTGTGGTGCATGTGTTCGTCTTTTTGCCCTTGGGAATGATTCTGGTTGATTTTTCACCTCTCTCTGGTTTAGATGCTAAAACCTTGAGCTGGAGAGCATTTACTCTGGGATTAAGCAAACTTGAACTGTCCAGTTGCATGTCTCACGGGCCAGGCTCACAGCTACACAGATGGGGTCTCTGGCTGTGGCCCTGGGCATGGGGGCTGGAGGGATCAAGGGAGGTGGTGGGGAGTTTGATACTTGGTAGAAGTCGGGCAGCGGCTCTGCTCACTGGAGGGAAGGTCCAGCCACACCTCCTGGGGCAAACTCAGCCTCTTTGCAGCAGCCTGGCTGTGTCCACCATGGGAGTGGGAAACACTTCCCATGAGCCGTCCTCCTGGGCTCGCGGTGGCTGCTTTGAAGCCAGTTCTCCCCAGCCCTGTTAGCAGGGACTGTGCGAGCCCCCCAGCCTAGGACATCAGAAGCTGTATAACACAGAGCCACTTACGGGATCAGTGACTGGGAACTCATTTGCCTTTGGGAGTTGCCTGCAATTCTGCAGCCAGAACATGCCTCCACCCCTACTCTGCTGGCCCCATCATGATTTTCTTGGCAGTTATCAGTGAATGCCACAATCACACTTTGATAAGTATAATCACAATGTCTCTCTGGTGCCAACCAGTCCTCTTTTTAAGGTTCAGATCTTTCCAGCCTGCTTTTATTTCTGTTCAAAGTGTGTAGTAAGCATTTTGGTTTAGGAATTCTTTTTTGGCCCGGGAAACCTTTGTCAACAAATATCACTTAGGTGGGGAAGTGAGGGGCAAACACAAGGTAAGCCATACTTATTTGCTTATTTGGGTCATTTTGATTTTGTTTGTTTGTTAATGCAGAAGAAAATGGTCTGCCTAAACCTTAGGCCTAGCTGTTCTATAGCCACACTGGGGGAAAAATGGACATCTTTACCTCATCTTGTACACTGTGTTCTTGTCAATTTTATTTTGGAAAGATGCTGCTGCTTTCATTCCAGTCCTTTTAAGGGATGCTGTCTAACGAGGCCTCAGCTGTGACTAACAGTGGTGTGGACAGGGAGGCTTGGGCCCCAAAGCACAATCAAATTAGTTAGAGGAGTGGCCCCGTCCCAGAATACAGGGGCTTCAGGCCAGCTCAGGAAGCTGCCGTTTCAGCTTGGGCTGCTCGGAGTGGTAGCTCCTGGGCACTGAGCCCAGCTGCCCCGTGCAGGGTACCTGCCTCCAAAACATGGTTCCCAGGCAGTTGCTCAGCCTGACTGTGCCAGACAGGACCCAGGCGTCTCCCCAGAGGCCTTCCTGGGACATTTGGTGTTGACTTCAGAGCTTGCTTGGTCAGGTGTGGTTCTCAGTGACTCCCTTGGCAATTTTGCTGCCCTCCTAATTTCTTGAACATATTAGTCATTCCAGATATGATGGTCCTGTCATCTTCCCACGGCTCACCAAAGAGAAACAGGACTTTCCCAGACCAGTCCTGCGAGGCAGCAGCGGTTGTATTCTGGAGCTTTATGAATTGAATATTTGCTCTCTCAGTTATTCTCATATTTGAAGGTGTGGTTGGTGGGTGTTTTCTTCCTAGACTGTGTCTGTGTTTGGGTAAAACCGCACAGCTGTTAATTCCTGGGACTTGGAAGGGTGTCGGGCACATTTTCTCATTCACGTTGCAAACCAGAGACCAGTGTAGATGGGGATGTCTCAGCATCTAGGTTTATTGTGTGCCTTGGATGGTCTCCTTAAGCTCTGGACCTCATTTTCCCCATCTAGAAACTGTGAGCATAGAAAATATACTTCACGTGATGACCTGTTTTGTTTTTGTTTTTGTTTTAATGAAGGTACATTGGTATTCTTGTGGATGCAGGATTTAGAAATCCACCTCAGACTGGCTTAAACAAAAAGGGTGCTTATTGTTCACGTTCCTGAGAAGCTTGGGTGGAGCTGGACCAGGTGCAGCTCCAGGCTCGCACCCTGCCGGCGTAACCACCAAGTAGCCTGTCCTCCCTGGTGGCCGCAGCAGCTGCCGTGCTGGGTCTGATGCGAGCTGGCGCTGTGGGCCTGGCTCGGGTCCACGTCCCCCAGAGGTGTTCTGGGCCAATTGGTCGGGCCCGAGTGATGAACCTACCCCACGGTGGCTTCCACAGTAAAATACGAGGTGTGTTTATCAGATGCGGGGGCATGGATGCTGGGCCAGCAGAAACAGCACATTCTCCCCCAGAAAGCCACACCATTTCTGGGTATTCCCCGTCTCTCTCAGAGCCATCCTCTCCCTTCCTATTTAGAGGTAGACATGTGGCTGTTTTCTCCTTCGCATTATTTCCTCTCTAGCAAGCACCTCAGATCTAGAGGCTTGTCGACAGCCAGACACAGGTGACTCTTCAGGAGAGATGCTGGCACTGGTTCCCCGCTGCATACCCTGCCACCCCCATTTTAGTAGTGAAATCTTTACCGAAAAAGATGGGTGACACACAAGGAGTAAAAACGGCATGTGGTCACAAGGCACAGTTTTGCTGTGACCTGATTTGAATGTGGCATTAATGTTTTTTTTTTACAAATGCACCCAGAATTCACACCTCCTCCACACCGAAGCCCAGACAAGGAAGCTGTGTGAAATGAATGTGCACCCGGACCCTCCACTCCCATCCCCAGTTTGCAGAGAAATTTGCTCTGCCTCAGGTCTCAAGTGATAAATGACTCATTCTGAAACCAAGAAATCACAGGACCCCTAAATTTTTAGAAATTAAATACTAAAAGGAAGAGGGATGCCGTAGTCCCTGTAGCCAGAGAAGCGTTCGCTCTGCCCAGGAAGCCAAACATCCTAGGGTGCGTGCTCATTTCTTAGCTTGCCCTTCAGATTGAAAGGACAATCAGCTCTTTTTGTATTTACTTAGAGCAGTAACTTAATAAGTAGACCTGAGACAAGAGATTGAATCGTTTGAACTCTTTGAAAAATAAGGGCTGGACTATTATTGTTTTTTGCCTATGGAAAAAAAAGGCATTGATTGTACAGGCTGACCTTCCAAACCTGCTCAATTCTTGGAATCCCAGCAAGGGCATGGAGCGAAGACAACAGGACTGACTTTGAACCTGCCAGGTCAACTGGGATTTGAGGGGTACCTGGGAGTTTGGAGCCCCAGCTTTGCCTTTTTTTTTTTTTTTTTTTGAAATCTCTACTGAAACGATGAAACCTGGCCTCATTTCCAGCTCCTCTTACAAAACCAAAGCCAGACCCAGGCTTGGCAGTGTTCTGATTGGGGCGAGCCAGGGACCGACTGTTGGGAGGTCGGGTCTGAATCCCAGTCCTGCCCTTGCGCAGCTGTGTGACTCTGGGCAAGTCATTGCCCTCTCTGTGCTTCTCCACATGTAGAGGGAGCTTCTAATGCCCAGCCCTCAGGATGTCACAAGTAAGGACATCAGTGCTACAGCATTCAGCATGGGACATGGAAGCACTGAATAGGAGCCCTGGCAAGGTGGCAGGTAGAGTGAGACGTGTGGTTGGATGACTGCTTGGGTACCTGGCGAGTTTCTTTGGGGCCCATTTCTCTAATAATTCCTGTAACTAGTAAGGCAGGCGAGTGACTGTGTGAAATCATGGGAAGAGAGGGAGGAGGAGGACTGGCAGGCCCAGGCGCTGCTGTAGAGAGATGTGGGGCGGCCGGCTTTTCAAATGGGCTTAACTAGGATAAGGAAGAAGATTGAAGGTGAATTAGGACAAATCCTCTGAAGAGCAACTTCCCAGAAAACCCTTCTGAATTCAATCTCCTGCTGTGCTATAGAAGATAATGAAAAACAAAGGAAGGGGCACCCCCAATACTTAGCACACACACTCTCTGTCGTTGCCAGGGGCAGTTTGTTTCTTGAAATTTGGCTCCAAAGCCAGCCAATAGCCTGCAGGTCTTCCCTTGTTTCCAAGGGAACCAGCAAGGGAGTCATCTTTCCCCTTCCCTTAGCCTTCCTTTGAAGGCCTTCTTATTCTCCCTTTCCCCTCCTTTTCATCTGTCCTTGCTGATTGCTGGAAAATGGAGCACAGAGGGCAGTTGAGAAAATCCTTGAATTTGTGAAGTCAAAGACTATTGGGAGGTCATGCCTGCCATTTCCCTGAAAAGCACTTCACTTTCCAAATATTAATCAGATTAGAACGGACATCATCCCAGGCGAGCTGATGAATTATTGCTGTCATTTGAAAAATCAGAATACTGGGGAAGCTCAAGGATTTGGCCAGAGTTGCCACGTCAAGAGGCAGAAGTTGACGTCTTTGGGTTCTGAGGGTCCTCAGGCCTCTTGTGGCCTGCACCGGCCGCTGCCAGCACAGCCACTGCCTGGACAACAAGTGGGGAGATGTGGCCTTTCTTGCTTTTTATTTTAAATTGTGGTAAAATATAAATCACATAAAATTTACCATCTGAACCATTTTTAAGTGCACGGTTCAGTCGTGTTAAGTACTTCATATTGCAGTACAACCATCACTACCATCCGTCTCTAGAACTCTTTATTTGCAGAACCAAAACTCTGCCCATTAAACAACTCTGCATTCCCCCTCTCCTCTGTAACTCCCATTCTACTTTCTGTCTTTGTGGATTTGACTCCAGGTACCTTAGTTAAGTGGAATCGTACAGTATTTGTCTTTTGTGCCTGGCCCGTGTCCCTTAGCAGAACGTCTTTGGGGTTCATCCATGGTGTAGCCAGACTTTCCTTCCGTTTCAAGGCGGAATAATAATTCCATTGTATGGATAGACCATATTTTTTATCCATTCCTCTGTTGATGGGTGATTGGATTGCTTCCACCTTTTGGCTATTGTGAATAGTGCTGCTACCAATGTGGGTATACAAGTCCTTTCTCACTTTCCAGGCTTTTGCAGAAATGATAGAAGCTATGGAGGGTCTGGGCAGGGCCCACCCAAGTCAGATTCAGAGATGTGGGTTCCTGCTCCCAGTTTTGCTGCGTCACAATCTGCGGGATTGTGAGCACATTACTTGACTCCCAGAGGCTGGAGACTTCAGTTGCCTAGTGGGGTCCAGGCCAGGCGCTGAAGTGTTGGAGACTGTGGGCCAAGGCATGCAGCAGGGGAACTGACCCTGTCAGGTGCTTGTTTCCACAATGCAGCAAACAGGCAGAGCAGGGAGAAAAGCTCACAGCAGCCTGGGGCAGAGGCCCGCCACCTAATCCCTCGGTACCTCGGTTTCCCCTGCTGTAACATGCAGAGATTAGGGTAGATCATCATTGCCCCCACTACAGGATATGGAGATGGTTTTAGGTGGTGCAGAGAGGGCCTTAAAGAATATAGTGAGAGCTCTAATTCTGAGCGATTATCTCCAGGTGGGGGAGGGTGGGGGTGGCTGCAAATTGGTATGTCAGATCTTCAGTACCTCTCTGATGTTTGTGAATCTCCCTCTCTAAATGCACACTATAGGCTTTGGCACCTTTTTGTTTAGTGATCATGTATATTTTTTACAGTTGCTTTCTATTTGTACTAGTTTTATGCTTATCATAGTAATTTTTTGAACTTTTTATTTGGAAATAACTTCAAATTTACAAATAGTTGCAAAAACAAAAATAGTATAATATAAAGAACATACCTTTACCCTTTACCTGTTTCCACCCTATAATACTTTATGCCTTTTGCTTTCCTATTTGTGTTTTCTCTCTCTGCACACACCCCTCCCACATACACACCTTTTTGGGGGAGTAAGATAAGTCACATCCATCACACCCCTTTCCTTCTAAAGCATCCACGGTACAGGATACCGTGTCAACTTCATGGTACTTCCCTGCTGTTCATGTTCCACTTGTATTTGTTGGCCTGATGATGTCCTTTCTAGCATATTCTCTCTCCCAGTGCAAGATCAAATCCAGGGTTGGGTGGTGTCTTCATTTGTCATATCTCTAGACTCCTTTACTTTGGAACGTTTCCACAGCCTTTCTTTCTCTTTTACAACATTGACTTTTTTTGAAGAGCATAGAACCTCCTTCACCTTTGTTCTAATAAAATGTTCCTCATTTTGTCTTTGATGTGTCGTGATTAGACTAAGGTTATGCATTCTTGGCTGGAATGTGGCATGGATGATGTCATGTCCTTCTTCAGGGTGTCACATTGGGAGGCACATGACGACCTTCTGTCCCTACGGGGTGATGTTTGTTTGGTCACCTGGTTAAGTGACCAGGTGTAAGTTTCTCCACTGTGTAACTACTTTTGTTTCCTTCACAACTAATAAGCAGTCCATGGGAAGACACTTTGAGATCTTGCAGATACCCTGTGCCCCTAAGATTCCTCCTTAGATTTGGCATTCATTAATGAGCCTTGCCTGATCCATCTTTGCCACGATGGTCACAGAATGATGATTTTCCAACTTCAGCATTCTCTTCGTGGTTAAAAGTAAGCCCCCAGCATTCTGAGCAAGGTCCCTTCCTTATTTATTTATTTATCATGGACTCATGGATTCCAGTTTTTTAATGGTTTATATTTCATTGCTGTATTTAATTATTTTGGTGCTCAAATTGTCTCAGAGTTGGCCTGTGGGAACCCTTTCAAGCCTGCTGCTCTGTCCTTGTGATAAGCCCCCACCATTGTTTCGAGCAGTCCCTTAAACTTTCTGATATAACAAGGCATTCTATGTTCACCTCGTACCCCCGGCCCATCCCTGGAATTAGCCATTTCTCTGAAAAGCTGTGGTTCCTCTCCATGGTCAATGGCATTAGAGGCCAAGATCTGGGCAATGCATGTGCTCATTGCTACTGGGATGTCTGCTATTTGGCCCTTTCAGTGGACAAAGCTAGGAAATACATGTGTATATATACACAAAGTGCATGTTTATACATGCACACACATACGTATTTTAGAAATCCTAAGTTCATGCTAGTACCTCCAATTCCAATCAATTTATACAGGGTTTTTCCTTGTCCTCCCCGATTCCAGATGTATGTGTCTCTTTCTGCAGTAAGAGCCCTGGCTCCCAACAGGGTCAACACAATTATTTGCTCAGTCCTATGATACATCTAAAAGAGCTTCAGAATTGTTCCACTCAGAATTGTTTATTATTTAGCAAACAGAGTTCAAGATATTGCAGTTCTTCTTCCTCCCCCATGTCCACCCCAGTACTGTATCCCACAGCTGAGGGTGTATAGTCAAGTATAATAAGTCCTCCTTTGACGTCATCAGTAGGTTCTTGAAAACTGTAACTTAAAGGGAAATGACATGTAAAGAAACCAGTTTTACCCATAGGCTACATCGATATAAACAGAAGTTAAGTTTCTGTGGCATACTTTTGGTCACAAAAACATCACCAAGCTTGTAAATAAAGACCCAAAACATTTATAATATTAAACATTGAAATACATGTGAGCTACAGGTTAAGATAATTATTCATCCAGTTTTTGGTGAACCCGTGAGTGACGGCGGTCCCAGTGATGCTGGGTTACATAAACACATAAATGTTTACAAAGGGGAAATTGGCAGGAGCCTCTCCTACCGCCACGCAGTTCAAAAGCAATCACAAATACGGTGGGCTCCCGGGCGCGCTCATGCTGCATCGTTTATTGTCATGCATTTGTGCGATGATTGTCTTCTTCATGAATTTTTGTTTCCAATCATTTGTATTCATTCATTTATTCATTTTACAACCCACTTATTCCAGTTCAGGGTCTCTCTCGAGCAGAGTCTATTCTGCCAGCTCAGGGTCCCAGGCGGGAACCAACCCTGGACTGGATGCCGTTCCATCACAGCGTACACCCACACTCAGACTGGGACTGTGTAGACATGCCAGTTAGCCTGCTGAGCACAGTTCTGGGCTGTGGGAGTAAACCCGTGGAGACGTGGAAAGAACGTGCAAACCCCACACAGACAGTGACCCCAGTCAGGAATCGGGTTTTTTTCCTCATCAGCATTGCAATGAAATGACATTGAATGAAACGACATTATTAGAAGACCTGCTGTGTTGTGTTCATAAGCTCCTTGGATCAGTCTGTCCGTCCTTCTGTTCTTTTCTCCCTCCAGGGTAAATGTGGCATTCATCTTTAAATAAATATGGGTTCTTTTTTTTTTCAGTTTGGGGTTCTCCCTTCCCATTCTTACTGATTTCATTTCCTTTTTAAAATGCACAGAATATTAACAAACTTAAAACTATGCAAAAAGGTGTGTAAAGGTGTGTTCAAAGAAGCATCCCCCACCCCCCACATCCCTTCCACCTCATTTCTACCATCTGTTGTAGATAACAAACTCGATTTTCTTCTGGAGTATCTTTCCTGTGTTTCTTTTTGTAAAAATAAGCAGATTTGCATGTGTTTTCTTTTCCTTTCTTTCTTATACACAGGGTGGCATACTATATGTGTCGTTTGGCATGTTGCTCTTTCACTTAGCAGTATCACCGGAAATTACTCCGTCATCAGAGGCCTTCCTCATTCCTTTTTACAGCTGCGCTGTGTGTACAGACCATAGTTCATTCCACCAGGCTCTCCAGCTGGGACATTTAGGTAGTTTCCAGAGCTTTGCAGTTACAGATAACGCTGCAATGAATACCCTCTGCCTGTGCTTTTCCATGCTGTTGGAGGTCTGTCTTCCCAATAAATACCAAGTGGATGGCTAGGCCGAAGGCTATAATAGTGATTTAAAGTTTCCTTTTAAACTGTGTTTAAGTGGGAAAAAAGTGAGGTGTTCAAATAAAATGATTAAATACATAACAGATAGTACAGGCAACAACAGACATAACAAGAATCATAAAGGCAAGCAAATAACTGAAGTTTGAGCAAAACAAGGCTAAATTATTGCTGCAGTTCCTTCGAACTCCGAAATGGAAGCCTGGTTGGTGAGGGAAGATGGCTCGTAGTGTAACAACTGGGGTTCAGACGGGGCCCCAGGAATCCATTCTCAGAGCCTGAGTCCTGGCCTCAGTGACCATCCATGGAAATCTGTGTCCACCTGAGCCCACTGAGCTTCCTTCCTGGGTGGCAGCAGCGTGGTACAGGCCCCCTGGCAGGGAAGCCAGGCCCCACTGAGGTAGGCACAGTGTCAGCAGGGACAAGTGGTAGCTGGGGCCCACAAGCAGCACAGTCCTGGTGTGGTTCACTGTGACCCTGAATCACCAAGAAAGGTCCAACCCTCTTTGGCATCCCCTTTGAGAGATGGCTGTAGAATCCATGAGAGCGGTGAGAACCTGGGCAGAGCTTCTCCCTAAAACCTGCCACCCACTACTCCCATGCCTAGGGAGCATTTTGCATACAGGTTCAGGGAGTTGGCAGACTCTAGGTAAGAACCAGTACTTTAAAGGATTGTTTGGATAAAATTGTTAAAAAAGAAGGGGACGAAAACCTGTTTTGACATTTGAGGAACTGATCTGTATTCATCTAGAAGATTAATCTAAGTGGAACAGCTCATTCCACAACTGTGCTGTCTGGATGAGCGAGGTTCAGAATCCTCGTTCTGTGTGGAGAGGCCCTCGTGGGCCTGGTCCTACCCCAGGAACTGTCCTGGTTTCAGTGCTGCATTTCCAGCTGTATTAAGAGTCACTGCACTTCAGGGTTTCTGTTCTGTCATATATAGTTTCTAGGGTTGGACCAAACCAGTTCCTTTCAGGCAGTTTTGTGTAAAGCCCCAGAATTCCAGAAAGGAGCCTCTGTGGAGTAGTGAGAGATGCTTGGTACCCTCTGCCCTTTATCTAGAGCCACTCTGCTCTCTGCTTACTGTGGTGGTGTGCCCCGGAAAATTGTCATTTAAAATTAACATTCAGGTTGGACACAGTGGCTGACACCTGTAATCCCAGCACTTTGGGAGGCTGAGGCAGGAGGATCACTTGAGCCCAGGAGTTGGAGGCTGCAGTGAGCTATGATGATACCACTGCACTCTACCCAGGGCAACAGAGCAAGACCGTCTCAAAAAAAAAAAAAAAAGAAAAAGAAAAAAAATCAGCTGCTTAAAACATTAGATGAGCGCTTGACTGGATTATCTTTAACTCCTCCTCTGCTCCAGAATTCTGATGGTGTCCAGGGAAATTCAGAAGCCACAAAGGGGATAACCATGTCTCAGCAGACTTGGCCTCCAGGCTGAGGCACTAGGGCTTGACCCTGTAACCTTAGAGGGTCTCAGAGGTGAGTTCCCACTCTGTCAGCCAGGCAGGGACAGAGCTGTGCCTGGAAAAGGGGAACTGGCAGCTGCAGGGGAGGTGGACCTATGGTCACAGGGTAGAGGCCAGAGTCCTGGAGACAAAGAGGGGGCTGGCTTCATGGTCTTTGCCGGCACGTCTCATCAGGAAACACAAACAGGCAAATACATACAGACTTTAAGCATGCATCTCCCCAATACACACATCTATTTATTATAAATTATATGTATTTGTATTATGCTAATATTATGGACAGTATAAAACAAAATAGACTTTTAAAAGATGAGAAGAGTTAAAAATAAAAGACCCATTGGCTCTTGCATACCACTGAGGTGTCTGCACCCACTTTGGGGAAAACCAAGGTAGTTGGGAGGGCACATGGGCATCTGAAGGAGGTTGGTGGAGGGGAAAGTGCAAGGAAAGGCAGGAATGCTGTTTCCTGACAGCGTCCACACCACCTTCCAGTATCAGAATGCTACTTGTACTGCTGTTTACTCAATAGCTTTCTTTGAATTGACTCACTTGTTTTTTTTCCTGAAATTTAGCCTCATTCTATGCAGTAATATGAGAGGTTTTCTGTGCAGCTATAATTTTCTTCTAACACACAATGAAATAAATGCACAACTATGCAAACAAAACATTTGTCCACACACCACGTAGAAGGCATCAGTTGGCTCCCACTTGTGCGATGGGGTCCCGCCCTGTGGGAGACACCCATCTGTGGCATCTGACTTCAGATCAGATTGGAGGGAAGGGGAAGAGTGAGCCTTGCAGAGGGCCAGGCCCATGTGGACGTGGGGGTTGCATTCCTCTGTGCCAGGGGGAGGCTGCAAGTGCAGTCATGCCTAACAGTCTGGGGAGAGTGGCGGGGAGGACGGGACGTCTCCCCTGAGAACACTTTGTGCACACGTTGATCACAGATGCTGCTGGGCTGTGGCCCACCCTTGCCTCACATCGCAGCCACCGTAAATCCTTGCCAGCCCTGCCTACTGCCAAAACTGGCCGCATTGGGCTAGACCAGTCATCCACTTATCTGTTAAAAAGATACCTATCGTGCACCTCCTCTGTGCCAGGCCCTGCGTTAGCCATTGGAAACACAGTGGAGAACAAGACAGGTAAGGCAGCTACTCTTACGATGCCCCAGTTCTAGTGGAGAAAGGAAGACAGCAAACAAGCAACACAATAGAGAACTTAAAATCCAGCTAGTTACGAATGCTATGAAATAAAATCAAGGTAAAGGGGGAGGGAGGCCAAGTCTCTCGTACAGAAGAATTCCAATTAATTTGTGTAAGATACTCACGGTAGAACGTAACTCTCCATTCTTTACTGTGACCTGTGCTAACCGACGTCCTTCCACAGAGTATGGTATGGAAGGAGGAGGAGAAGTAACTTTCCAGTGGAGAAAGCTGATCAGTGTTAGCTTGGTGAAGTATTAAAGGTTAACGCGAGCAATCATAAGTCGTGTTGGCAGTATGTACCCTTGATACGATGCGATGAGAAGAGCACTTCCCCTCTGGGGTCTTCCTCCCCAAAACCCATAACCCTGGTCTAATTATCAAAAAAACATCAGACAAAGCCAGATCGAGGGACTCTTCAAAATCCCTTACCAGTACTCCTCAAATTGTCCAGCTCGTCAAAAGCAAGGAAAGTCTGAGAAACTGTCACGCCCAGAGGGGCCTAAGCATGACAACTAAATTTAACCATTGCTCTTGGACAGTAAAAGGACATTGGGGAAAAATTAATGAAATATGAACAAAGTGTGAAGTTTTAATTAAGAATACTTTTAAAAGAGGTAAAGAAAAAAATGGGTGGAGTGGGCATCTAAGGTGTCTCCAAGGAGGTGGCATTTGAGCTGAGCTTTGAATGATGCACTTGAGTCACCCTGGGTAGGAGAGACCTGGGTGAGAGCCTTCCAGGCAGAGGAAGCTGCTGTGTGAAGTTTCTGGGGTGGGAACAGTCTTGGGTGTTGAAGAGACAGTGAGACGCCGAGCACAGCGGGAGTGGCACGAGGCAGCAAGGGAGAGAGGACCCGGAGGTGAGGTCAGAGGTGGAGGGGGGCCAGGCCTGCACCCTGGGAAGGCATTCGGATTCGTTCCGAGTGTGATGGGAAGGCACTGGGAGTTTTGAACAGAAGGGTGACATGTGACATGAGCTAATTTCCTTCTAATCATGTTGGGATCATGTGGAGAACAAACTAGTGGAGCAAGAAAGGAAGCAGAGGCCAGTTAGGAGGCCCCGGCACGAGCACAGGGGGAGGGCCTGGTGGAGGCCATGTCTGAGCCCAAGTTATGCATTCTCGTCCTTCCAGAAACAGAAATGTAGGTTTACATTTCATCATCTTTTTTTCCCCCATTCTATCTCTTGAAGATGGGGAAAATGACCTAAATAATGACCTGAACTCTGAGTTCCAAGGACTGACTGTTTGAAAGTCCACACCCACATGGCAGAGAACTCTGTGACAGGGACACGGTGAAGCCCAACCACCATCCATCTTTAATTCAAGATGTTTTTCTTTAGTGCTTCTTAACTTTTTCTGAAAAATAAAAATGCACACCATGCTTAAGGTGGTTGCTACAAGTTGTCCTTGTTTAATCAGGGGGAAAAAAACCCCGAGGTTCCTAGCCTCTCTCTGCCTCCAGAAGTTGCATGTGGAAAAGGGAAGGCTTCCGTCACATCAGAGCCTTTTCTAAAATGTTAGCAGCTTTAGAATATCATCAGTGAGTCTGGTTATGTTTACTAACCACAAATCTTATCTCAGCTGCCTCAAATCCTTTGGGAAGGAAATGTGTTATCAATAGAGTAAAATAGATATTTTTTTAAAATCCTGAAATAGAATAAGTGATTGCAATTTGTATTTTGTTACCAAAACATTTCTTGGTGTTGCCGAGATGAGTGGAAAGAGAGGTTCTGGCCTCCGTCTTATTTCTCCCCCAGTGTGTTGCTGGTGTTCAGATCACCACTGTTGGACATTTGCTTGATGCGTTAGGAGTGATTTATACATACTATTCTTGAATATGAGCATGTGTATAAATCTAGGTCTGTAAAGCTGTCTGGGCTCATCCAGGTCTCCATGTTGGCTTCCAGAGATCGAGATGGTGATCATGGAACGCAGCAAGCTCTCGGAGCTGGCCGCCAGCACCTCTGTGCAGGAGCAGAACACCACGGACGAGGAGAAGAGCGCTGCAGCCACGAGCTACGAGAGTGCTCAGTGGAGCAGGTAGCTGCACCGCCCTGCCCAGCGTGGTCTCAGGAAGAGGAGACGGGTTCAGCGGGAAGGTTGAGTGCCTGGGCCAGGGCCTCTTCTGTCTCCCAGCCAGGTTGTGCTGCCTCCTTTCCTTTCCCAGCTTCTGCAGTCTCGGGCCACCCAGAGGCATGGCTCCTCTCAAGAGGCACGTGGACAGAGCCGTCACTCAACACGGTAGTGCTCACCCCTTGGAAAGAGATTGGCCAGGATAGGGCAGCACCACACCACAGCACTTTGGAGCTGGGCCACTCCTGGAGATGCTCTGCTGCCCCCAGAAAGGATGCCCTCAGGAGCCGGGCTTGGATGGCCCTGCCTGGTTCATTCACTGCCACGCAACCCACTGTCCTTAGGGCCTGCCCTCATGACTCAGCTGACACGACTGAATGCTGCTGTCCACCGTCGCCTTTGTGGCTGTTTGTTCATTTCAGTGACGGCCTGCTGCGGCTACATCTTAAACCTTGGCAATTCCACAATTCCCAGAACCCTGTGGTAGCACCAACCCCTCCACAATGGCATTGGGTGGAAGGCTACTTCCAAAGTATGCAAGGAACTATTAGGAGGGTGTCCTCGTCTCAGTTATTTCCTTACCAAGTGGCCCACTGCACAGATGCCTGTAATAACTTCCGTATTAACACTACCTTAGTGTTAGTTAACCAATGCACAATAGGGTTTCTCTGTCAGCCTGCAAGGCATTCACTTCCTGAACCCTTAGGGTGGGGTGGTAGAAATACACAGTCCATCCTATTTATTAATACAACTTGAAGTGAAGAGTTGAAACCCACTGATTTTTCCTTCTACATCCTGTTTGTCTCTTTGCTTGGCAAATATTTCAATTATCTAACAGATGGAATTAATTTTTAACAGATGTGCAAGGGGGCCATTTTTAGGTTTTGGTAAGTAAAAAACCATTGGAGTATGTGAGCTATCAGTTGTTATAACTTATATAAAGGCCTTTTTGATTTTGCTTGGCAGCAAAAAATGTAACTACTCCTGAAGCTCTGAAAATTAAGGAAGTCATTCTAAATACAGAAGTTTGGGGACAACCTTGGCACAGCGTTGGTTAGAATATGAATAATTGGAGAAGCCACCAGTGACTAGCGTGGAGGATGCTTAAGCAACTGCAGGTGTACCTGTTTAATAGAATATTAGGCACTGCTTTTAGGTAAATACTGTCACGGTTTCTTAGGATCTAATAAATGGAAACAGAGCACATATTTTGCATAGTATGGTGATACTATAGCTTTGCTAAAGGAAGAAAAACGCCCATGTATTTCTTTACTCTCCCCAAAAAGGAAAAAACCAGACCAAAGTGTTACGTTTGAAGATTGGGGTTAACTTCTTTTTTTCTGAATTTTAGGGAAGAGAGGGGTTTTTTTAGAGTTGATTGGGATTGTTTCTTAACTTTGGGCATCTTCTCTGCTCTTCTCTGAGGCTGAAGGCCAAGGAAGAGACTGGCCGGGGTGGAGAGTTGCTGGTTGTGAGAAACTGCTACATCCTCTGTCCCCTGATTTCCTGGCAGGGCGGGTGCTGAGGATAAGAGAATGTGGCCATTTTTTTCTCTAGGATGTGAATTGGATTGTCACGTTGGTCTACCTGCCCTAAGAAACAGCATAGTAAAAAGTAGACTCTTCTTATATTCCCCATATATTATGGGCTGTATCTGCATTCGGCATTAAATATAAGCCTAAGAAATGAGAAACATTCAATGGCCGGGCACAGTGGCTCACGCCTGTAATCCTAGTACTCTGGGAGCCCGAGGCGGGTGGATAGCTCGAGGTCAGGAGTTCAAGACCAGCCTCAGCAAGAGCCAGACCCCGTCTCTACTAAAAATAGAAAGAAATTATCTGGCCAACTAAAAAATATATATAGAAAAAATTAGCCGGGCATGGTGGCGCATGCCTGTAGTCCCAGCTACTAGGGAGGCTGAGGCAGGAGGATCGCTTGAGCCCAGGAGTGTGAGGTTGCTGTGAGCTAGGCTGACGCCACGGCACTCACTCTAGCCCGGGCAACAGAGCGAGACTCTGTCTCAAAAAAAAAAAAAAGAAATGAGAAACATTCAAAATAGTGTTTTTTTAAAAAAATTATTCTTAAAAAAACCTTTTAAATATTATGAAAATATTACCCATTTAGGAAATGAAAAATCTTGAAAAGTATAAAGAAGGAGGAAAAAAGTCTCCATGATACCAGCATTCAAAGGCAACTTTTACTACCATTTTAGTTATTTCTTCTCAGTTTTTCTTTAGTGTCAACTTTCTGGGAATTCTGCCCTCCCTTCCCCTAGTAGCTTGGACCATTCCATGTCTATCTTTTTTTATTCCTTTTTTTTTTTTCTATCAATATGAAACCCTGAGCATCTTTCTCACTTTGTTATACTCTTAGTAAGCAAAGTGCTTAATGGCTTTACTTTACTTCATCTTATGACGATGATATATCCACCCAGCCCTCCTGCTGCTATTGGCATTTGGTTGTTAATATTATTCTCAGATGAAAATATAATCCACGTTTCAAGCTGCTGGTTTACAATAAAACGTTTTATACTTTATCTTGCTCTTAAGTTTGGAAGTGTTATTGCTGGAGGCTTTCAAAATCCCAGATCTACACATGGCAAAACTATTAACACATCTGAAAGGCGCTGACCCATTTAGGGCTCTAGAGAACAGGCACCAAACATAAATGTTCCCTTTAAGGTTTTTTAAAAAAAATTTTTGTGTGTCTCATGTTTATTTGAAATGTTAAGTACATTTCACTCTTTTTGCATTTTTCAATTTAATATTTTGTATTGGTGGTACATTTATAGAGTTCAAAATCCAAAAATTATCAAAGGTTCTACAGTGAAGAGCCTCCCTGTTTCTCCACCCCACCCAGTTTCACTCCCCTTAGGCAACCAATGTTGATAGTAGCTTGTGTGTCCTTCTGGGATTAAATGTGCCCTTAGTCACCGATTGCAGTGCTCTGCTTTCTTGGCCTCAGCCTGGCATCCAGAGGGGGCAGCCGCAGACGGTCTTGGGATCAGAGCCTGTGGCCAGATCTGTGCATGTTCTATTATCTTTGTGTTGAGGGGACCTTCCTGGCTGGCCCTTCACCTGGAAGAGCAGCATTTGGGATGTGCGGTTTCCAGTATTTGCAGCCGCTCTATAGATCTCGCCCACAAAACATCAGAGGTGAGAGACCTTGCCATCGATTCTTACCAGTTAGGGAAAGTCGGTCCAAAAAATTGCTGGGCCAGGACCCTGCCAACATGAAAGCATGGAGAAGTGCCCTTGGAATATTGAAAATAGAAATCAAATAGCAGCTGCCAGGTGCTGGCACCTTCCATAGTATCTGGCTTTGTGCTAAATGCTTCTTAGTCATCATTGCACCTGAATCCTCCCATTAACCCCGCAAGGTTCTAATTCCCATCATACAGGTGGGGAAATGAAGAGGTTTTAAGTAACTTGCCTAAAGGTTTGCAGCTAAGAAGAGGTAAAATCAGAGTTTGAACCCTGGCAGTCTAGCTCCAGGGCCCATGTTCTTGAACTTGTTCAGATTGTTGTTTATGCCTTATCTGGTCTTGTTAGCCTATCACACTGCTCATTTTCTTCATTCTCTTGTGACACACATCACTTTGGAGTGCTGTCTGTCTGTTCTCCATCTCTGCCAACTGGCATGGAGGCACCAAGGAGCAGGGACTTTGTATCAGTTATCCCTAGTGTCTGGGACGCGTGATGGATGATTGTTGAGTGACTAAGTGATCTGTTCCTTGGTCAGTTTCCCCTCCGCATAGCAGCTTTCCATGGGAAGAGCCTGTCTCTCATTTGTCTTTGTGGCCTCGGTGTCTAGTGCTGAGCTGGGCACACAGTGGCCTCTACACGCAGGTGGCCTAAGTGAGTGCAGAGCTGTGAGAGGCAAGGGCAGCTGTGCCCCATGAGCAGGTGGGAGAGGGGAGGTGTTCACCCACGTGCGCCACAGGGCTCATTTATGCCCCTCCTCTTTTCCAGACCCTTCCTGGATATGGTATACCACGCCCTGGACAGCCCGGATGACGATTACCACGCCCTCTTTGTGCTCTGCCTTCTCTACGCCATGTCGCATAATAAAGGTAAGCTTGTGCCCCTTGCCGCCTTCCTGGCTGTCCTTGAGTAGTCGGTAGCATCCTGCCCTCCGCCACACGGAGGGGTGGATTCTCACAAAACTCCTCAGCCTCGTTAGAATTTTTCAGGTGATTTTCTACCAACTGAAGCCGCAGGAATTGGTTATTCAGGCAATACGGGGGAAGGTGGAGAGGTTAAAGTGTTGGCTGCCTAACCCTGTATGACTGTGTTCACACTGTGGTTTTCTTTCGACCCCTTGATTTACAACTGACTTAGCATCCGACCTCTTTCCTAACATCAGAACTGAAATCAGTCAAGTTGTAATCTTGGTTTTGCTATTTATAATACTTGATGTTCTTGCTCTGGGTTCAGAGCTAAAATAGACCCTGGGTGGATTTTGTGGAAGTGTAGGTTTCCTTTCTGAAAAAAGGTGTGGTTCGCTGGCTTCCCCTGCTGGGGCTGCGTGGCCAGGATCCAGCTCCTGTCGCACTGTCAGGTCGCACTAGGAGTCCTTCATTCACGCTGTCACTGCCGACTCCTAGGAACAATCACTGATGTCCCCCAGCCCCAGCTTGACACAGGCATGTTCTGAAACTTCCGCGTCAGAATCTCTTGAAAGAAGAATTTAGGAATATTCCTTCTAGCCCTGCCAAGGGCATAGATGAGACAGACATCACATCAAGGGATGTTTGAGTAGGTTTTTCATGAGCTTATTGGGGAATAGGAGGAGTTGATTTTTACTAAGACAGCCTATGTCTAGAGATACTAAAGTGCACGCAACAAACTATTCCTAAATCATTAATCATGATAAGTAAGCCAATTGGTGGCAGGAGAATATATAGTGAAAACAGTATCCCCCTTACCTTGAGTCCCACCTCTTCTCTTCAAAGGCAGTTCATGCTACCAGTTTCTTGTGTGTCTTTTTAAAGATAGCTGAGCAAACCCAAGTGGGAGTATATGTGGTTTTATTTCTATGACTGCCCTCCCTCTTAACTGTAAATGGAGGCGTCCATATGTCAGTTTTTCACCTTTTCTTCTCACGTCATCATGTGTCAGCCCGTGGGTTCATGTCCATTCAGAACTGTCTGTTCTTTTTGACCACATGTCTGTGCCGTCACCTATTCTGCCGTCCCCTCCTGAATGGCACTGAGACTGTTTCCAGGCGTTGCCTACTGTAGACAGGACGAACCATGCTGACTGCACTCAGGTTAGGTCATTGTATTCATGTGCAAGTCTATAAATCCAGCCTAAGACTTTTAAAAGAAGGGTGTCAGGCTCCAAATCCTGCTGCTGACAGATTTCCTTCCACTGCTTTGTTCACTCCCATGGCTTCTGTGGTCCCCTCCAGCTCCTGGCTCGGCGCCTGGCACACAGGGGCCTCAGTTACTAAGGATAAACCAAACTCCATGAGGCTGTGACCAGCTCTTCCCCATGAACGCTCACCACTCCCCGCCCACATGCTCTATGCCCTCCTCGTTCTGGCTCTGCAGTCTGAGCTCCTGCTGGTTACATGCTGGCGCCTCCTACCCAGGTGTTTCAGCGATACCTTGAAATAGTCTGTCCACCATTGCACTCATTACCCATAAATATACCCCAACCTGGTCACACTTCTTGCCATTTCTGTTTCAGTTGAAGTTGCCAACCAAGGTTGAAACTGCCATGACCTTTAGCTCTTTCCCTCCTTCGATCCCAGCATTTAGTCATCAAGTTTTGTCAATTTTTCCTTTTCAGCCTGTCTGATCAGCAGGCTTTAATTGAGTGCCTGCTCAGTTCCTGGCTTCAAGCTAGGTGCTGGAGGTGAGAAAGGCACGGGAGCAAGAGAAGTCTGGGCAGGTCACTCCAGCAGCCACTGTCTCATACCTGCACTAATGAATTAGCGGCCTCCCTGAGGGGTCAGACACTTTGCCATTTTATAATCCTTCCTCTGTAGCACTGCCAGATAATCTTCTTACAATAAGACTGCTTTGATCATATCCTTTCCCCATTCAGAAACCTTTAGCTCCTGCTTTGCTCCCTTAAACTCCACCCTCCTGTACCTGTCACTTGAAGTATCCACCTTGCACCTACCTGTCACGTAGGTTTAATCTGAGTCTCAGGATTTCTCTTTACCGACCCTTGGCTCTGGCCCAGGGATTTTCAAATTTTTATGCAATGACAGAATTTTTCATAGAGGTAAACTGGTAGTTGCTGTCATAGTACCCACTGAACTCTTTAATGTTCTTTCAGTTGCAAGCAGCAGAAACTGCCTCTCATCAACTTAAGCTAAAATGAAAGTCTGTAGGAAGGCCCCTGGGGCAGTTCACAGGATCCAAGAAATTGCTGAAAAGCCTAGGAAAGGACAGGAACCAACCATCCAACAGGACTTCAGCAGCAAAAGTTCATGGACCATCCCTCAAGGGCTCTGAGTTGATCCCAGCAAATCCCAGGCTGGGAGTCTGGCTCCATTCAAGTTTCAAATTCTTGGGCAAGAAATCTGATTGTTTGAACTTGGTGGTGTGTCTAACTCTGAAATAGTCAGTTATGGTTGGGGGACAGGGTCACACAGCACAGACTTGGTCCCAGGGGGCTCAACCCTGGGTCTGGGACTGTTCCCAGGAAAAGGAGCTCCTTTGGAACCCTGGCGTTCACCCTACTCCTGGACCGTCTGCCACCTTCTTATTTGTGGTTTTTCCTGCCATAGTCTCTTCCCCAACATCACCACCTATTGAAATCTGCCTGTCTGTCGAGGTTCCACCCAGAAGTCACCTCTCCAGGAAGCTCTCTTTGATCCTTTCAGGTGATGTTCACTCCGGGTTAGTACCACCTCGTGTGGCACTTTATATACATAGCTGGATTTGATTTGCTAAACTTCTGTTAAGGATTTTTACGTTGTGTTCATGGATGATACTGGTCTGTAGTCTTCTTGCAGTTCCCTTGTCTGGTTTTGCTGTCAGGGTTATGCTGACCTTGTGGGATGAATTAGGAAATATTCCCTCCTCCTGAGTTTTCTAGAAGAGCTTTTGTAGAACTGGAGTTGTTTTTTACTTAAGTGTTCCTTAAACCAGTGAAGCCATCTGGGCCTGGAGTTTTCTTTGAGGAAGGGTTTTTAACCACTCAATTTCTTTGGTAGTTATAGAACTTTTCAAGTTTTTCTATTTCTTCTTAAGTCAGCTTTGGTAATTTGTGTCTTTTAAGGAACATGTCATTTTGTCTGAACTGTCAGATTTATTGGCATGAACTTGTTCATAGTATTCTTTTGTAATTCTTTTAATGTCTGTAGAATCTGTAGTGATGTTCCCTCTATAGTTTATGATATTGATATTTTGGGTCTTCATTTTTTTTTTCCTGATCAGTTTGGCTAGAGGATTATATCAACTTTATTGCTACTCTCTATTATTTTTCTGTTTTTTTAGTTCATTCATTTCTGTTTTTATGTTTATTTCTTACCTTTTGCTGCTTATTTCCAATTTATTCTTTGTTTTACAGTTTCTTGTGATGGGAGCTTAGATCATTGATTTTTTAAAGCTATTCATTTTATTTTATTTTTTAAGTTAACATACAGTAAAATTCATTTTTTTATATTTAGTTTTGTGAATTTTGGTACATGTATGAATTTGTGTGAATACCACCACTATTAGGATACATTACACTTTCATTATTTAAAAACTTCCCTCATACTCTCTCTGTACCAGTCATTGATTTTTAAATCTTTCTTCTTTTATAATATGAATCTAATGCTATAAATTTCCCTATAAGCACTGCTTTGGCTGTGTCCAATAAATTCTGATATATGCAGTTTGTTTTCATTCAGTTTAAAATATTTTATAATTTCCGTTCTGATTTCTTCTATTCTGTCATCTGTGTGATTTCCAGCTGGGTTTCTCTCATTGATTTCTCTCCTGCTTTTGGATCTCATCTCTCTGTCTCTTTTTTTTTTTTTTTTTTGTATGCCGGGTAATTTTTGATTGGTTAACAGTTACTGTGAATTTAACATCATTGAATGCTGGATTCTTTCTTTTTAAAAATATTTTAGGGCTTATGGTTATGGTTAAGTTAGTTGGAATCAGTGTGATCCTTTTTGAGGCTTGCTTTTAAGTATTTTTAGAGCTAGTCCAGACAGCCTACAGTCTAGGGCTAACTTGGCCCCATTAGGGAGGCAATGCCCTTCTGAGACTCCATGCAGTGTAGTGTCCCACGGTTAGGGGGACCTTCCACACTGGCCAGCCCTGTGTGAGCTCCAGAGGTTGCTCCACCTGCCTCATTCCAGTAGGTCTGTCCCTTTCCTCACGTGCATGCACAGATCAGAACTCAGCTGAAGCCTCGGAAGGAGCCCTCTGCAGCTCCCTCGTCTTCAGTACTCTCTCCCACAAATCTTAGCCACGTGGCTTCCTCAGATTCCAAACTCTTTCTTCTCATCTCAGAGAGCCTATGGGTTTAAGTTTTCTCTCCCTGTGCTGAGGCCTGGGTGCTCTCCCCAGACAGTGACCTGGAGCAGTCCCTGGGCTACCTCTTTTGTTCCTTCTCTCTCTCAGGGATCACCCTCCTATGCTGCCCATTTGCCCGGAGTCTGATAACCATTGTTTTATATATTTGGTTTTGTTTTTTAAGTTGCTTGAATCAGGAGGGTAAATCCAATCTATCTTGCCCAGAAGTATAGTACTTTTTTTTTAAAAGTAAGTTTTATTGAGGTATTATTGGTATACAGTAAGCTGCACATATTTAAAGTGTACAGTTTGACAAGCTTTGACATACGTAAACACCCATGACACCATCCCCAAGATCGAGACAATATACATATCCATGGCCTCAAAAGTTTCTTCATGCTCTCTCCTCCCACACCTGTCTCACCAGCAACGCCCCCATCTGCTTCCTGTCACTGTAGGTTAGTTTGCATTTTCTAGAATTCTGTGTAAACAGAGTCATACAATGTGTACTCTTCTTTGTGTGGCGTCTTTCAATCCACATAATGATTTCGAGATTCATCCACGTTGTGCATATCAGTTCTTTTCTTCTTATTGTTGAGAGTGTTCCATTGTATGAACCTACCACAATTTGTTTATCCGTTCATCTATTAATGGACTTGTGGGTTGTTTCCAGTTTTTAACCGTTGCAAATAAAGCTGCTATAAATGTTTGTGTACAAGTCTTTGTATGAACATGTGTTTTCTTTTCTCTTTGGTAAATACCTAGGAATGGAGTGGCTGAATCATATGGGAGGTGTACGTTTGGTTTTTTTTTAAAAGAAACTGCCAAACTGTTTTCCAAAGTGCCCGTATAATTTTACATCCTACCACCAATGTATGAAAGTTTCAGTTTCTTCACATCCTCACCAGTACTTGGTATGGTCACCTTTTTAATTTTAGCCATTCTAATAGGTATGTAGTGGTATCTGATTGTGATTTTAATTTGCACTCCCCTAATAAATAATGATTTGAACATCTTTCATGTACTTTATTGATCATATAGATATCTTCTTTGGTGAAAAGTCTTTTCAAATCCTTTGCCCATTTTTTACTGGGCTTTTTTTCTTATCATTGGGTTTTGAGAGTTCTTCATATATTCTGGGTAAAGTCCTTTATCAGATGTATTTTGCAAAGATGTCCTCCCAGTCTGTGGCATGCCTTTTCATTTTCATGACAGTTTCTTGGGAAGAGTAGATATTTTTAATTTCCACGAAGTTCCCATGGCACTTTTTTATGCCTCTTTTTCTCTGCATGTTCGCTCTGCCAGTCTGGACGTCAGGCCTTGGAAGGCAGAAACCAGGGCTCTCCTGGTGCCCCCTACAATACCCAGCCTACGCCTGGCACTCGATCAGCACTCTGGCAAAGTTTGTTGATCAGTCGCCTCTCTGCCAGATGGCAGGTCCCCAGGGCTGCTCTCTTCCTGGTATCCTGTGCTCAGGGCCTCAGCAGAGCAGGTGCTGTCTGTGAGGTGGTGATGCCAGGCTCCGAGGTACAGTGGGCAAGCTCTTGGTTCCCTGGGTGGCTGGCTTTCTCGAGGGACATCCTCCCTGGAGCCCCAACCTGTAGGGGGAGTGGAGACGTCATGGCTTGCTGTGTGTGCTGCAGTGTGCCCTCAATCAGTAGTCACGTGTCCTGGAGAGACACCCTCCCGACTTCCCGCCTGGGCATCCTACCTCTCTTTCTTAGGGATTTCTTCTTAGAAGAATAGAACTGTATATTCGAGGGAACTTATTTCCTTCTTCCATTTTCTGCTATTGCTATTCGTTTATTGATTCATTCACCCTTCTCACATATATTTTGGAAGCCCTATTAGATGCCAGGCACTGGGGTTAATACTGGGGATGCAGCAGTTAACCAAACAAATGCTTTCATGGAGTCTGCATCCTATCAGCCAAGACAGATGATAAACCAGGAAGCAAGTGAGTAAGATATTGCCCGTGGGGAGACATGCAGTGGTGAAAGTAAAACTGGATGAGGATCTGGGGCAGGCTGAGGGCCCAGGGTGCTGTGTCCACCTGGGCAATCCGGAGAGGCCTGTTGGAGGCTTGAGTGAGGAGAAGGAGCTACCTCGTGAAGATCGGAGGGAAGAATGCACCGAGAAGGGGCCCCAGCAAAGGCTCTGAGGTGACAACAAGCTTGGTGCCCAAGGGACAGGTAGGCATGCTGACCAGAGTGGCGGAGGGAGGCAGCACCGTGGCAGGGACTCATCTCAGTGAGAACTGGTGACTGCAGAGGGAATAGATTGTGCTCTGATGCGCAGGAAGCTCTGAAGGGTTTTCGAGCAGCAAGCGTCATATAATCTATATGGCTTACAGTGTTTGCCTTCTTCTGAAAGTGACCACCTGTTTTGTCTGAAAACTCCTTTGGTTCCAAAAGACCGTGATCAGGTAGGTTGTGATGAATCACGCGTGCAGGGCACTAGCGTTTGCTCAGCACGGGCTACAAACTCCAGGCAGACCGAGGCCCTTGCCCAAAAGAGCAGCTGTCTCTCTTGGGCAGAAAGTCCTACAAGGGAGGAGACTGTCCAGCTCAGGGTCACATGCCTGGTGGTGGGCATGGACCCCACCTGCAGGAGTGAAGCCCCGATTTCTAAGGACACCTGGGCTGTGGGGTCACAGAACTGGGAAGAAGCAGCCGGAGGGTGGGAAGGGTAACAGGAAGAGGGTAGAGCAAGGTGGGGGGTGGCAGAGAGCCTGTGACACATCTGTAGGATCGCCGCCCGGGCCTCACGCTGAGCAGCAGCATGTCCTTGGCAGCGGGTGCCCTGAGAGGCAGGCAGGCTGGAGCCGGTCTACAGGCCGCAGTGCAGGCAACGACTGTGAACTGCATTCCTGCAAGCGTGTGGGGGCTGCTGGGGGGCCATGGGGCCAGGAAGGGGTCTGATCCACTCTGCACCCCTCAGGGTGGGTTCACGGTAATTCAGTCGCAAGATGGGAGGGATGGAGAGATGGGGGCCGAGTGGAGGGGGAACCGAAAGGCTTTCTTGTCATTCAACAGATGTTTGCTGAGTGCTTGCCATGGGCAAGGTGCAGTTGCAGGCACTGGAACGAATCTTGTTTGTCCTGTTCAAGTGAACAACAAGATCAATTGTCATTGTGACAAGTGATAGAAAGAAACGAGCAGAGTGGAGGTTGAGGAGTAACAGGTAGTCGTGGTACAGGGGTCACTAGGTTACCAGCCAGGGTGGTCAGAGAAGGCTTCTCTGAAGAAGGAGCATCAGAGCCAATGCCCGAAGAGTGAGAAGGAGCCAGCTCTGCGAAGATCTGGGACAGGAGTGCTTCAGGCCACAGGAACAGCATGTGCAAAGGCCCTAAGGTGGAGGAGAGCTCACACATTTGAGGAGCAGAAAGCAGGCCAAGGTGAGGCTGGCCAGGCAGGCAGGGACCGGATCATGAAGGGCCTCGAAGGCCGTGAAATGAATTTAAATACTGTTCCAATTGCAGCAGGAAATCCCTAAAGGATTTTTAAGTAGGATAGTGATGTGATCGGATGGGAGTTTTTTAAAAGAAATTTCTGGCTACTAGATGGAAAGTGGATTAATGGGGGTGGGGGGGGTGAGTCTCGAGGGGGGAAAGCTGGGAGCCTTCTTAGGAAGCTGCTGCAGTAGTCCAGGCGAGAGATAATGTGGATTGGATTAGGGTGTTGGCTGTTGAGATGGGGGAAACCGGAAGGGTTTATGACAACTGTGGAACTAGAGCCAGTGGAGCTAGAGCCAGGACGTGCTGATGGATTGGATGTGGGGAGGTGCAGTGACGTGAGAGGGCTGTGTCAAGGATGGCTCCTGCACTTTGGCTTGGTCAACCGTGGGGGGCCATTTACTAAGATGGGGAGACAAGGAGAGGTGCGGGGCTGGGGACAGGACTGCTGCCAGATGTGAATGGGAGGGGCACCAAGGGGGGTTGTGAGTGAGGCCCAAGTTCCTGAGTCCTGTCTCTACGTGACATATGGTGCCATTTCCAGAATCAGCGAGCATGGGCCACGGAGCGGTTTTGGAGAAGAAACTAGAAAGTTCAAGTTTGGTGCCCTTTGGCCCAGGTGCCCGGGGGAGCTGCCTCTCGGGGCGCTGACAGCTGGCGAATGCGGCAGTCCCGGCCTGTGGGCACAGGCTCTGCCTCTGGTGGTTTTGGTGGCCGTTGGCTGGCTAAGTCAGTTTTTGGTTACATAGCGGACAGTTCGCTTGCTTTGACCTTCAGTCTCTTTTCCAGATCCTTACCCCCAAGCAGGCCCCGGAATGAGATGGTCTCTTTCTGATAAATTTTTCCTCATAGACAATTTTAACATAAAAGCAATGTTAATAAAAACCAAATGTGAGCTCAGGCCTTCCAGTAAATCATAATAGATTAGATGCTGCGCCGAAATGAATATCCCACAGTGGAAAGGGTTGACCGGCTGGCGGAAGGCGCTTGTCGTGATTCAGTTGGGCCACATAATGAATTCTGGTTAGTTTCTTAACAGAAAATGCAGCCTTCGCTCTTCTGTCAAGTCCAAGGGCAGGCAGGGGTAGGGAGCCAGTTTTGCAGCTTTTGTGTTAAAGGTTCCCCATCCACCCACCACCCTCTGCTCCCGCCCCTCCTTTCATTGTTTACCCAGGAGGAGTCCTGGGCTTTTTGTGTTTTTTGTTGTGTTTTGTTTCACTGAGAAGTAGCCACATGAGCAATGTGGGAAAGGTTGAAAGGTAATAGGATAAAGGGAGGCATTCGCCATGCAGAGAGCTGGCAAAACGTCGCTTTGGATCTTGGCTGACACATAATCACAACTGGAAGTACACTGGAAATCCACCCAACATCTGGTTAGCTTTCGAAATCGTTGGCTTATAGTTTTCCAAAGCTGGCAGTGCTTGGCGGGACTGCAGCCAAGGAGACCTTGCGTGGTCAAGAGAAATGTTAAAAGTTGGAACATTATTTACCTGGTATTCTCATGGTCTCTTCATCCAGGTTTGTCTGTCTGACTCGTTTTAGGGCAGCTCTGGTCCGGGTCTTTTCCACCCCTGCCCGGAATGGGGTCTGTCCCTGAGGGGGAAGAATCCAGAAAGCACAACTCACATTACGGAGCCACGCCCTTCCCTTCTGTTTTGGATTCTTTGACAGAATGAGTTGGGAGTTCCAGGCCCACCCCTGCAGAGAAGGGGACACCCACCCTGACTCATGTGGTTGGCGCAAGCCTGGCCCCAAGGCGGGGCTGAGGGAGGGGGCCAGAGCCACGTGGTCTGCTGGAAGTCGGCGAGCTAGTGGCCCGGTGAAGTGCATCGGGGTTTCTTTGGAATTTTTCTGTCACTAGGCACTTAGGGGTTGAAGCAGATAAGATAATATGTTGTCCACAGTGTTTATTTCAGTTTATTTCCAGAGGGAAATGACTAGCAAAGAAATGCTATTGGGTTTGCAGCAAAACTTGCCTTTCTGTGACTAAAACTGTGTGTGTGTGTCCTCGCACACGTGTGCTGTCTTACCTTGCACATGTATGTCCCTGTTATGCCGTGACATTGACTTTATTCATTCAGAATTGTCAGCCATCATTTCGTTTCAGGAAGGTGGTTTAAACCGAAATCAAATGCTTTTCCACAAATTAAATGCCGTCCTAAGAATAGTGATGATGATGTAATGTTTGTTATAGAAAACAAAAATGACAAAAATGAGAATAAGATTTTTTCTCACTTGCCTATGATTAGTTATAATTGATTACCTCACAGTAACCAATTGCCAATAATTTTGTTTATTTCTTTCTAGTCTCTTTTGCGCCCGGGTGACAATTGGGCTGTTCTGCTCAGTTGTCATGTTGTAGCTTCTATTTTATGTACATTTTCCCCTAAGTTTTAGATATGTCTGATCCTCTGCCCCGGTTTTTTGTAGTGGGTTAAATTTGATCGAAATTAGTTAACCCCTTTAAAACTTATTAAATTAATTCAGCAAACATTTATGGACTGTTGTCTTGGTGCCAAGAACACTGCTAGACACTGTGTCACATGTAGCTTGGGCTGGCGGAGGGACAGAGAAGAATTAACAAGCAAGTGTCATGGGACACAGCAGAGAGGGTGGAAGGTTGCCTGGGAGTCACAGGACCTCGTTAAGCTAGGGGCTTTTCCACTATCTGTGTGACCTCAGGCAAGCTCCTTGTCGTCTTTGAGCCTCAGTTTCCTCGTCTATAAAATGGAAATAATTTTACCTCCTTCATAGAATGTCATAAGGATTAGATGAGGCATTGCATGTAACATGCCTGGCTCGTGGTCACCATTTTTTCCCTATGAAGGAAATCTTGTCTTCTTGGCAGAATCCTCCCTTCCTTCCTCCCAAAGGCACGCTGGCTTTACCCAGAGACCTGGGGTTTTTGTTGTTTGTTTGTTTCGACTGAGTATTTTGGCAAATGGTGAGCCCTGCTTAAGAAACACTGGATCACCAGTGACCACCAACTGCTTCCTAAGGCTTCTGGAGCCAGAGGACTGAGGCCTTTGACTTGCTGCACAGGCCTTGAAAACCGCAGGCCAGCGTGACGGATTCAGTGCAACAGGGGATTCTAGAAGCCATCCATGGTGGGAGAAAGAGAGACACGGGAGAGGAAATGAGCCACCTGGCTCAGAAGGAACTTTGGGGAAAGAAGGGAGATGTTCGAAAAGGGATTTGTTTGTTTGTTTGTTTATTTGTTTTGTACAGTTTTGCCACATGTTGTATGGAATTGCCTCTGTTTTCTGTCTTCCACGGTCGGTCAAGTCCACCTCACATGGAATGTATTGCAGTAGTGGGTCTACTGGGAAAGGCACCAGAAGCATGGAGACCACCCCCCAGTCAGCCGTAGCACAACCAGATCACATCACCTGCCACTGGCTGCCTCTCTTGGGTTCCTCCACCAACTCACCCTCCAGGGGTCCTGGCACTGAGCCTTGCCTGTCCCTCCCATCCTCCACCTCATGGCCCCTCCCAGCTCTGCTCCACTCCCCACAGTCCTCCCTTGGCCTGTCAAGTCCTGGTCCTCCCTGTCCAACTCAAGGCAAACTCCTATTCATCCCTCAGAACCCAACCTGAGTAGCTCATCCCCTGCGAGGGGCCCCAAACAGCTCAACATGTCTTTTTTGGGCCACCTTCTGTAGCTCGAGTTTAGCTTTGGTTTTCATTCTTCCTTTCCTTTTGTAACATGAATGACATGCAAACATATTAATCCTTGCTTAAACTAAAAATTCCCATCTGTGCATAATAACAGGCAGTAACAGCACTCTGTGACAGAGTGCTTTTCCTCCTTCAATCCTGACAACAATCTGGTGTGGGTAGTTACCGTAATTAGTCCCATTTCACAGGTGAGGAGACCGGGGTTCAAATAGGTCAAGTATCAAAACAAAATTCCTACCACACTGACTCTCTCCGTTGGAGAGAGTGACCCAGGGACATGGAGGCCACCTTGGAGGTGGTAGCTGTTGTCAGCACGGGAGGGCAGGCACGCTGGGCTCTCCGTGTGGGTGGTGCCGCCGCCTCCCCATCTGGACCCAGTCTACCTTTGAAATCACCCGAAGATGGTTCACATTGTGCCTCTGACTTGCTCTGTGACCTTGGGGAAGCAGCTTAACATCTCTGGGCCTTAATTTCCTCGCTGAAGTGTTGCAGTCGGTCCTCCGGGGCCCTCCCATCGGAGCGTGGAGCTGCCAGTGGGGCCCAGTCAGGAGAATCTCAGAACATTTTTCTTCCTGTCAATAAAAGATTTTGCCACAGATTTTCTCATTTTCCAGAAATTCTAATGGGAGGAGGGGAAGAGCAATAATAGGAAAGAGACAAAATGGACCTCTCTATGGAAACTCAAGACCGGTTTGCCCCTTTCTGTGGTTCTGTGGCCACCACCACGTTAGGAGCAGCCAGCAGCTGGGCCCACCGCTGCCCTCTGTGACGTGGAGCAGGGGATGGTCGGGTCCCACAGTTGAGTGATACCCTGGGAGGCAGAGGAGCCTTTTTTCCACCAGAACCACAGACTGGCAGTTCACAAAGGGCCAGAAATTAGAGGCTAGCGAGATGTTAGGACAGTGCTGACAGCTCTAGAAAAAAAAAAAACACATGCCGGAAAGATTCAGTTGACATTCTTCTTGCCATTTTATAAGCCAGAAGGCTTCAGAGTTGGATATTTAGCATCAAGATGGGGTACAGAATCCACAAATTAAATTTTCACTGCAAACAAATTTTTTGATGAAGCCACGTTTGTGGAGCATGAGAGAGAGGAGGGCTGTCCCTCGCCTGTCATGTCTCTGGTATGACTTAGCCTCTCGCTGGGAGCTGGAAGGAATTCAACAAGGCAAGATATATTGTTATGGTTTATTACGTCAACGTGTGTGTAGGAGTTACTTAGAATCCAGACGATCAGCTCTTCAATGCTATCTTCCACTATTTTGTCAAGGTTCTAAATGACGCGTCATCCGATACTCAAGGGACCGTATTTCAAGAGTTCCGAGAAATGCCACCTTCCCCCCTTTTGTAGAATAACAGGAAAGGACGTGCTTCAAGCATAAACAATCCATTTGGTTCTCTATGCTTGGATCAAGCAAATGTTTGTTCCTACAAGTGTATTTTCAAGAGTCATGCTAGATGAGCTGGAAAGCAGTTTGAAGACCTCTTGTTCGGGGCCTGGATGGTTCTAGCAGCCCTGACAGGTCTCCTGTCACCCGGGCTCCTAGGTGTTTCTTTAGGAAAAATGATAATGTGGCTTGTTACAGACTTTGCACATTCCCTCTTCTCATGAACCTTCCCCACCCCCATCTCATCTTTTGTCTTTTAAATGCCGTTTCTTTTCACATGGGGAACTGCTGAGTTTTCACCAAGGAAAAATAATTCCTTTGCCTGTTGTCAGATCTGCTGTATTGGTTTCGTTGTACGTGCACCTTTCTGTAATCAAGATTTAGCTTAGTCTGTTTCTGCTAATGCCACCCCATCAGGGGCAGAGTGGCATCTGCCTTGCCCAGCTCAGAGCCTGCTGCCCGAGTGTTGAATGTTGGGTCCAGCTCATCGAGTTTGTGGCTAAGAGCTTGAAGGTGCGATTCTTGGGGACGACTGTGGTTTCCTTTATGTCTGGTCTCTGTTTCTCTAGATCTGTGTTCCCCAGGTGTGGAATGCTTCCAGTATAGGGGTGGCCTCTTTCTCTGTTCCAGGCATGGATCCTGAGAAATTAGAACGAATCCAGCTCCCAGTGCCAAACGCGGCTGAGAAAACCACCTACAACCATCTCCTGGCCGAAAGGCTCATCAGGATCATGAACAACGCTGCCCAACCAGGTGCTCGGGGCGTCTGCTCACCCAGTTGGGGTCACAGGGCCCTGGGTGCTGGATCTGGCCCTTCTGAGAATCCAGGCAAATCTCAGCCACTCTCTCCGCCCCCCTGACCCCCGGGGCCTGGGCCACCAACACCCTCCTGCCTGCTGCCGCTGGGTCTTCAGCTCTGGGTCTCCTGCTCTCTCCCCTCTCTGGGTGGCCCCAGGCTATGTGGGGAGAATGAACTAGGCTGAGAGTCTGAGCAAGGGAGGAAGACTGGAAGGTTTGGATCAGATGTTCTTGATAATATGTGATGTGCCCGGTGTCTGCACTGGTCAGCCTAGGTCTGAGGTTTTGGCCAACACCAATCTGCACCCAGGGGAAGGGCTAGAAATAGCAGGTGCAGTGACCTCGCACAGTGCTTCTCAACGGGGGGTGATTTTGCCTGCCCCCCCCACCAGGGGCCACTGACAATGTCTGGAGACATTTGGGTCATTATGACTGAGGGGAGGGGACGTTACTGACACCTAGTGTGTCAAGGCCAAGGGTGCTGCTGAATGTCCTGCAAGGCACAGGACAGCCCCACCACATGGAATTATCTGTCTCCAAATATCAACAGTGCTGAGGTTGAGAACCCCTGATTGCAAAGGCAAGGAGAGAGGCCACCAGGGTGAGTGGTGCAGGGTGGGGGCCCGCCGGAGCTGCGGGCCTGCTGGGGAGGGAGCCGCAGGCTGCAGATCTGGAGCCGTCCAGCAGGCTGGGCCAGGGCCAGGGTGGGGGGACTGTGATTGCAGATAGGAGCTTTGGAAGCCATGGAGGGTGGGGTCCAGGTGGTGGCTGGAAACAGAGTGTGGCTGTGCTGGTGCGTGGAGGGTCTTGGAGAGCCCAGTCGGTGGCCTCAGACGTGTCAGCAGGCCTCAGAGTGTTTATTCACTCGACAGATGTGCACTGAGTACTGGCCGTGGCGTGCGAGTGACGAGGGCACAGGTGGTGTGGGACAGAGAAGGCTGCTGGTAGTCTGTGAAGTCCCAGAAGCCTGTGGGCTCCCTGTGGAGAAGGCTCTAGAGCTCAGAGCGGAGGTCAGGGCTGGAGCCAGCACTGCGGGACCCACAGACACGTGGGTGGCTCGTGGGGCCCCAGGAGAGGAGGGAGGGCTGTTGACCGAGCCGGATGCTGCCCGCATCCAGAGGTGAGGAAGAGGAAGAGCCGGCACAGAAGCCTGAGCCAGGACCCACGTGGGAGAAGAGGGGTGGGAGGATGTGGGCTCTTGGGTGGCGAGAGAGACGTGTGTGGCTCAGGACGGGGGGACAGTGCTCCACAGAGCCAGTGTCTGCCGAGAGGTCCCTCCCGGGGGGCAGAGCATGTGCGATGGTGCCGGGGGCCGTTGCCAGGAACTGTGTGAGCCGGATGGGGCTGGGCAGGCGAGGCAGGTAGAGTGTGGCCTGGGTGTTGGGAGAGGAACCTCCAGGCTCAGGAAGGACAGTGGGCCCCTTGGGGCTGCTGCACAGGACAGCCTGGACCTCTGAAGGGAAGAGGTGGAGGCGACTCAGAGTCACGGCCTGCAAGGTGCTTTGAGGAGGAAGGGGCTGGCTGGGCTGGTGGGACAGGGCTCAGCTCCTGGGCAGGAGCATGCCAAGGTAGAAGGCTTTTGGGTGGAAAGTCACATTCCAGTTCCCTTGAGGTAGCAGGAGTGTTTGAGGGGACAGTGGGTGGGAGGCAGCTTTGTGACCAGGCGACAGTGGGGGTAGGTGAGGGGCAGGCAGGGTGAGACTGTGCCGGGGAGAGAAACTGACTGGGCGGAAGCAGCTGAGGAGACGTCGTGTTAGTGCCAGGGCAGGAGAACCAGGGGCGCTGAGGCCACCCCGCCCTTCTCTGTGCAGGTCCCCGGGGTCTGTGTCATGCTGCGGAGGAGCTATGTTGTGTGATACGCCTTTTTCATTTTTTAAGCACACAGATTCCCTTTTCTCATCTGTTTCCACCTGACTTACAGGGCAGCAACAAAGGGGTGGGCGAAGTGTGTGTGCAAGAGTGTGTGTGCCTGGAGTTTTTTCCCAGTGGCCCATCCTGGTCCATGATGTTCCCAGGGCCTTGGAGACGTGGCCTAGAGACTTCCGCCTCTCCTGGGCCCTCCTTCCACATTGGGTCTGTTCCCAGAAATAAGCTTAAAGACCCACAAAGGAGTTGGCATAAGAGCAGTTGTCCTTCAGTCAGTCAGTTACTGATGCTTCCAGGAGAGATGCCAGATGTGGGTATTGGCATTCAGAACTCCCAGAGTTCACTACTGCTCGGCCGTGAGAGCCCGGACAAGTCACTTCACTTTGCTAAACTTCAATCTGTAGAGTATCCATTGCAGTAGATTTTTATAGAAATTCCTTGAGGGGGCACATGTAATATATAGTGACTGACACTGCACCTGGCTCACAATAGGACAGCATAGCAAGCTGTGTTAGTCAGAACGTGGTTGCAGTTACAGAAACCCAACTCACACTGGCTTAAACAATACCAACAGAAACAAACAAACAAAACTATGTTGGCTTGTAAAGTCTGTTTGGGCCTGGCTTCAGGCACAGCTGGATCCAGGGGCTCAAATAGTGTTTTCAAGCTCAACTCACTACCTTTGGACTCTGCTGCCTTCTGGGTTGAGAAAATCACTTCCAGCACCTCCAGCCATCCCTTTAACCCTGGGGCTCTAGACTTGCTCTAAGGGAGACGCTTAGGTCTATGCAGTCCAGTCGGAAGGGAGATCTCGATGCTCTATTTGCAGAATGCTTTACAAAGGTTGAAAATGCTGGCCAGGGTGGAGAGGTGGCAGATGAGGGTTATGATGCCTGTGCCACTCAGGGCCCCACCACTGTTCCTGTCCTCTCCACAGCTGAGCACAAGGAGGGCTTCTCTACCCAGCAGTTCCAACAGACTGTGGGATTGAGCCTTAGTGGCTATGACTGGCTCCCTTGCCTGTCCCTTACCCAATCACTGTGACCAGGGGAATGGAACACCCTGACCAGCCTGGGTGATGTGCCCACTCCTAGAAGGGGGTAGGGGGACCAGCTGCACCCAAATCACATGACCCTGCGTGGGGCTGGTGTTTCTCCAAAGGAAAGTGTGAATGCTCATCCCTGAGAAAGGGAAAGGACGCTGGACAAGAAAAACAGCCACAGAGGGCCACTTCCTAAGCCTTCAATAATATTTAGTCATCCCCAGCCCATAAAGGGACTCTTCGGGAAGTATTTGGTCTAGGCAGTTTTGATGGGGAATGTTGAATTGTACCTGATTGGGAACGGGGTTGGCATGTGGGGTCTCCCTCTGTGTCCCCACTGGATGTTGGGGGCCCTGAGCAGTCGGCTGAGCAGCTGACCTGCTAACCTCAAAGTAGGTAAGGCAGGAGCCTTGTGCCTAAGGGCACTTTGCCGTGGGTGTGCGGGGCTCACGCTGCTGTGCTCTGCAGACGGGAAGATCCGGCTGGCGACCCTGGAGCTGAGCTGCCTGCTCCTGAAGCAGCAGGTCCTGACCGGCGCCGGCTGCGTCATAAAGGACGTGCACCTGGCCTGCCTGGAGGTGAGGCCCCTCCCTCCTCCTCCCTGTGGCTGAGGAGAGCGGGAGGAGGTGGGGAGGGGGCTGCTGGCTTCCAGATGGGGGCCATCCATAGTGTCCCTAGTCACCACTGGAAGCAGCGGGGCTGGTCCCCTGTGACCCTGTTCCAACGAACTTTTCTTCAGCCAAGACCTGCTGAAAAGCTCACTGAATTGTTGAATTTTAGTAGTTTCTGTTACAATTATTTGCTTCTGTATTTGTCCCCAGGATTTTTTAATTTTTCCTTTTGTATTACAAAAGTTTTATACATATACAAACATAGACACACACAATTATTTATAGTTTTTTGTGCTAAAGTATATGCTCATCAAGTTTTCAATAGCTTTTATGGCATCCCCTTTATTTTCCGTGTTTATTTTAGAAAATTTAGAAAGTGCAAAGAGGGAAAAAGTAACAACTGTACCTGACACATTCACACTCACATATATACACATACACGCTTGCAGATGAGTTTTTTGTTTTGTAAAAATGGAGTCATAATGGCCATAGTTTATATCCCATTTCCCCACACTTAACTGTGTGTTAACAGTTTTCCATGTCGTTACACTGCAGTGCCTGTCCTTTTCCCATCTTCGTTTTGAGCTGTTTCCCTCCCTCTCTCATTAAGGCCCATTTCACACAGGAAGGAGATCAGCCCAGCATCTGTGTTATATACATGCAGACTTTGGAATCCTTAGTTTGCCCAACTCACTCCACCTGCCTCCTTCTCACCTTCCTTCTCTTCTAACAGGGCGCGAGAGAAGAAAGTGTTCACTTGGTTCGACATTTTTATAAGGTAATTAATTGGTAATTAATTGGTCGGGAGGACAGCAGTGTCGTGTGTCTTGTAGAAACAGGGTTGTGGTGTCTGGTCCCATACACATAAAGGTTACGTGTCTTCCGTTATTTTTTGTGCCAATTATGCTCAATTTCAAAATGCTCGATTTCAAATTCAGAATTTTCAAAAATGCTTCATTTCATGGTCTCCAAAGCGGTGATTGCTGAACTTTTCTGCCCATGCTCTCTTACCAGTAAAATTTTTGGTGTCTCAGTCCTAGTATGTGACAATTTGTTTAGCAGTTATTTATGAATGTGTTTATTTAGGAATTTATATGTAAATTATGAATTATATACATATATGAATTATATGCATATGACTAAATTATACATGATGAACTTATATTCATGAGTTATATATCCTTACACATATAAAATTACTTGTGAATTACCTATGAATTTATGACATACATGCATATTATTTATCTATACACACACACACACACACACACACACACTAAGAAACCTCATACAGGCTTCAAAACTTCTATTAAGTTTAATGAGATTTTGTAATGTACTGCCATGACTTTGAATATCTGAAACATTTGTAGAGCTTTGTCTTTGGGTTCCAGATGATTAGTTTTAGGAATATCTAATTGTGATGGCTTTGTTTACCTCTTAAGGCATATGTTTTAGTCCATTTGGGCTGCTGTAACAAAATACCTTAAACTGGGTAGTTTGTGAACAGTAGAGATTTGTTGCTCACAGTTCTGGAGCCTGGGAAGTTCAAGATCAAGGCAGATTTGGAGTCCAGTGAGGGCCTGCTTTCCTGTGGATATGGTGCCTCCTCGCTGTGTCCTCACATGGTGGGAGAGGCAAGCTGTCCCTCAGGGGCCTCTTTGTAAGGCCACTAATCCCATTCATGAGAGCTCCACCCTCGTGACCTAATCACCTCTGAAAGGCACCTTCTCCTAATGCCACCGCCTTAGAGGGTGGGGTTTCAGCATATGAATTTGGGGGGATACAAGCATTCTGACCATACCAGCATAATATATCCTCAGGCAAAGCCCATCACTTGTTAACTGTGGTGGATTAATCCATATGTCAAATAGTCTTTGTAATTTTCTAATTTTTTGGCTTCCGTATCAGAGATCTCCAGATCCTGTTAGTGATGGTGTCACCTCTTGATGTGGCTGAGGATCTGCCTAGGAGGGGGAAAGGTGTCAGCACTGCCGTTTTCTTGTTGTTCACTTGTGCTTTCGTTATCTTTAAAGTGCTGTTTCTTTGCAGGAATCTTTTTAAGCTGCTATCCATCACTGTCAGTGTGTGGTGAGGTAAAACAAAGTCATATAGTCTACAAATCCACCTCTCCAGGCTCAGATGACCCATCCGGCTGCAGCAGTGGACATGCCCCGACAAGGGCAGCACCACTGTGGCCCCAACACACTGAAGAGGAAATCCCAGTTTCCCCTTAGACATTGCAGAGCACGGGTGGCCTCTAAGTGAGGATATGGCCCTCTAGCAAAGCCCCGAAAAAGGCAGAAACAGTTCCGTTAGTCAGCTTTGAATCCCGTTCCAGTATAACCGCTCTAAAAAGCTTTTAGGGGCCCTAGAAAGCTTTTGGGTTGTAAAAACAGAAAGATATGTAAGTAGGCATTTTCTCAGAGGGTTATTCTTTTTTATTAACAAAAGGAAAGTTATATTTGAATTTCAGCTCCCTTCTCCCCTGATTTTTCTCTCCTGCTGTTATCCTATAACATTTACACCCTAAGTATTAAATATAATGTTTCAGAAGCTTTTGGATGTTTTCAGGGATTGCCATTCCTTTTGGTCATACTAACGCCACACAAGTACATTCAAGTTTATCTGTAGTTCTGACAACTGGAAAAACATAAAAAGGATCTATTCCCTTTCCCACTTTGTGTGTGTGTGTGTGTGGGGGGGGGGGGGGTGTGGTGCAGGACCCGCGAGAGAGACAGGACAGCTGCAACAGACACTGTTGTGCTAACGATGAGTGTGCTAACGATGAGTGTGAACATTTACCCAGCCCGACTCAGGGACAGGCTCTGTGCTCTGCATTTTATGTGCCTTGAGACTCATGTCACCTCCACAATGCCCCACACAGACAGGGGCTGCCGTCCCATTCTTGCAGCAGAACAAAGGGACTTCGAGAGGGAAAGCTGGGATTTGGTTCCTGGTTGATATGTCTCAGAGCCACGTTCTCGCCCCGTTGCAAAGGGGGCTTCCTGCACAGCCACGGCCCTGAGAGCTGCAGAACCCCAGGGACTCTCATCAAGACACAGATGGTTTCTGATTTTTTGGCTTGTGGGGCTCTGGTACGGCCTGAGCCGTTGATCCTGCGCTGAGATGCTTCCAAGCATCGGTAGAAATGTGTGGATCCCCCTGAAGCCCCGCTGTACCATGGTTACCAAGAGATTTGGATAGGAACAGGGTTGATGGTCACAATCGTTTATAAAATTGGGAGTGCCAATAACAGAAGTAAAACTTTGAACCTACTGTGCCTGCTCGCGCTCACCACTAAGTAGCCTTACTTGGATACGCAAGAGAGGAAACATCAGTCTGCCTGTAAACGTAAGCCAGCTCTGTTACATGGGAGCGTAGAAGGTCACTGTACGCTTGTATAAGTACGGTTTGCTTCATGGCATGAATAATATATCTGTGACATGCACCAAAAAAAAAAACCCAAATGGAACAAGCCATAGAATTTTAGCGTTAAGTTTATTTAATTATACTCTTCCTTTCAGAGGTGTGGAGCCTCATGTTTTTTAACATGGCGACTTAACCAGGATTTTCCATTTCTCCAACCATCCTCCATGAATAGATGATGCTAAACACTTGAAATATTAACCTTTCCTATATTTTACATATGTATAGTGTTATTTGTATTGTTTTTAATTAACTGCTTTGACAGAGAAACTCTAACTCCATAAGCTTGAAAAAGGAGGAGGAAAGTGTTGAGTAGTGCAATTTGATATTTGGTCTGTCATTTGAGTGTGTGTGTTCGTGTTCACGTGTGTATTTTACTTCCTGGTGATTTACGAGAACTCACTAATGAGAAACAGATGGCCTCAAAAGCCAAGAACTACAGTTTATAATACTCTGTTGTTTATGGAAAAAATATGAATAGTCTTCTCTTCCCTCCCTTTCTTTTTAGGGAGAAGAAATCTTTCTGGACATGTTTGAAGATGAGTACAGGAGCATGACAGTAAGTGAGGGTCAGGACACACTTGAGCTGGCATGCGCCTATGGCCCCGGCTTGGGCCTTTCTGACCAGATGGCAGAGATTGATGGGGAAGTAAATTTAAAATGTGCCTTTTGATTTTAAGGTTATAGTCACTCCCCCTAAACTGAGCCACATCAGTAACATGAGTCAGAGTCACTTTGACACAAATAGTATTGGGGGGGGGTCTTTTTTATTAGGGACTTATTCCAGCACATTGCATACATGAAATCTCTTCATCCTCACATCAGCCAATGGGAGCAGCTCCTGTCATTGTCCCCATTTTGCCAATGAGGAAACTGAGAGTCAGAGAGATCGTATGATGTCTCCAAATCTGCCTGGCCAGCGAGTGGCAGAGCCAGGCTTCCAAAGCAGAGCGGTCCCCTGTGCTTCTCCAGATGTCATGCTCCTGCCACCTCCTTTGCCGCTTCACCAGAATGTTCCAGCATGGAACTCTTCCTCAAATCCGCAGCCCCAGCGCAGGGGCTCTGCCTTCCCTCCCGCAGGCAGAGGCGTGGGAAGTAACAGCTCTCTGCTTTGCTCGTCTGTCTCTACATCCCCAGCGCCTGCCTGTGACTAGGTGTTCCACACATAGGTGACAGATGACTCTTTCCGTGGCTATTACCCACCAAAGCGTGAAGCGATTCTGGGTGTTTACGATACACCTAAGTGTTTAAAGTGACAAAAAGAAGGCAGGTGGTGTGTGCTAAGCGGCCCCCCGCTCCCTAACCCTTTCCGGGGTATCTGGGCAGCTGGGCCCTTGCCACGCCCTCGATCACTGTGTGTCTCAGGCCCCTGTGGAGGCTTTTCAAGGGAAAAGGGTAAATTGGCATAACTGCTCTCCAGAAATGCCCCAGCAGTGCCCCGTGCCCAGGCCTGTGTGCGATACGTGGGCTGCCCGCCCTGCCCCTCGCTCCTGCTGAGATCCATCCCCCCTGCCCCTTAGAGGGGGCACAGTCTTCTACTCTTTGACCGTTAATTAAAGAGGAGTGGATTCAGTGGTCATTTACCATCTTATCCCCGTGATGTCCCCTTGTGTGATGTAATTGTCCACAATTTGGTTTCCTATTTGGAAATGTAAGGCTCTTGTGTCACTGGATGATGTGGCAAAACTTGGGTTCTTAAACCCCTGCACAGTGTGTGCTTTTGTGCCAACTATGCAGCCTTGGGAGGGTTGCTCAAGTTCTGAGCCTTGATTTTTTTCTTTCACCTGTGAGATGGGGCCTGTACCACAGAGCTGCCTGAGCTGGATGTGAAATACCCAGCGAGATGCCTCGTGGACAGTCCACGTGCCACAAACATTCATTTGCTCTGCCTCCCACCCCAGGGAGCTTCCTGGATTTTGTTTCTGTTTTAATCAGATGTTTATTGTGCATCCTGCACAATGCCAGGCATTCTAGAGAAATACAAATGTGACACACCCCTGGCCCTGTATCTGAAAGTCAGTCCTCAGCTCAACCTCCATTCAGGAAACCGGCCTGAGTAGAACGAGGTGGGGGCAGGCCCCCGTGTGCTACCGCATAGAGGCCACTGCACTAAAGGCAGGCCGTGACTTGCCATTCTTCCCCCATTTCCCTCACTGCCCCTGGTCTAACGAAAAAGGAATAATGACCTGGCACTGCCCTTGGCAGGCTCGAGAGGGCTCCCTGGGACAGTTAGCCGGTCAGCTGCCGAGAAAGCGAGAGGAACTGGGAGTGGGCAGGAGGCAGGCCGGGAAGGGGTTGCTGGCCACTGATGTCAGTGGAACATGCTCTGCTACCCAGCTGGGGTAAAGGGATTCGGGGTGGGAGACCTTAGGCTTCTGGAAGAAAGTGCTTCTTTCCCAGAGAAAAGGCAGGCAGCATGCGCTGAGTGGCTCCTTGGCCCCCAGCCCATCCACTGTGTGTCTTAGTCCGTTTTGTGCTGCTCTAATAGAATACTGCAGATGAGTAAACTTTAAAGAAAATAACATTTTCTTACATTAATACTTCTGGAGACTGAGAAGTCTAATATGAAGGTACCAGCATCTGGCAAGGGCCCTCTTGCTACATCAGCCCGTGGCGGAAGGTGAAAGGGCAAGAGAGATCAGAGGGAGCCGAGCTCGCACAAACCCGCTCTTGAAATGACGAGCCGAGTCCTGCTCTAGCGGCGTTCTCCCGTTCATGAAGGCAGAGCCCTCCGGACCTCGTCACCTCTTGTTGGCCCTACCTCTTGACACTGTTGCATTGGGGATTAAGTTTCCAACACACAAACTTTGGGGGACACAGACAAACCGCAGCACTAAGTGGACAGCTGGCCTCACCTCATCCTTGCCCTGTTTAGTCAGCTGTATGCAGCAGGAGGGCAGTGGGGAATGTCATGTTGGAAGCCTACCTTCTGAAAAGAGAAGACAAAAAGAAAGCTTTTGATGCTTGAAAGAGTAAAATTAATTCTGTAGAAAACTTAACTTTGTGACTTGGCATTCCTTTATGATGCCAGGTAAATGAAGTATTAGTGTTCAATAGCATGCAGGCATTAAGTGGTCAGTAGGGATGCAACAGAGTTCCGGGAGGGGAAGTGGGGTGCTGCTGTTACCCTGTGTCTTAGTAATCCAAGAAGGCCTCATGGAGGTGGTGTGGAAGGAAGCCAACAGCTCTGCCCCTGTTCCTCCTCTGAGTTCAGCGTGCCCCACTGTGATACGGGCACCAGCAGGAGGTGAGCCCAGCAGGGGCCTGGCACTTAGTAGATGCTCTGTAAATGAATTTGTTCTGTTGTCCCAGGTGAGGTGTGAAGTGGACAGGGGAAGGAAGGGGGGGAGCGTTGGTCCTGGGGTGGGAATCCCAGGGCCCTGGAGCAAGGCAGGCCTGGGCTCCAGTCAGCCGAGTGGCCGCAGATCCACACTTCCGCTTCTCTGAGACTCCGTTCTCTCATCAGCACAGTGGGAACATCCCTCTAAAGCCTTTAGGTCACAGCCTGCCCCGCGGTCGGCTCTCACTGGACCGAAGCTGCCGGCACTGCAGCTGTTGTCATCATCCCTGGAAGGACCAGGGGAAGGAGGCCCATGGGAATAAGCCACCCTCAAGGGCCCTGTCTCCTTCGTGGGAACCCCTGTCCTGCTGGGCTGGAGGGGAGGGCGAGGGCGCGAGAGCGAAGGTTTCCATAGTGAGGAAGCAGCTGCTCAAGAGCGTCTAGGCTGTTGCTTCAGTTAGAGGAAAAGTGTGTAGCTTAGAAAACACGGCATGTCGCTCACCTCCCTGGCTGCCTTCAGGCTCTGCCTCAGTCTACATCCAGGGTTGACATCGCTCACTTACTAAGCGCAAGTGAAGGCCCGAGGCCTGTGTAACCTGCCCCAGCCCCTTCCTCCCCCCAGGTGAGGGACCTGCTTTGAGGTTTCCTGTGATGTCTCTTGTAGATGAAGCCCATGAATGTGGAATATCTCATGATGGACGCCTCCATCCTACTTCCTCCAACAGGCACGCCGCTAACGGGCATTGACTTTGTGAAGCGGCTGCCATGTGGCGACGTGGAGAAGACCCGGCGGGTGAGTGAGTGCTGGACCTGTCCCCTCCCGAGCAGCCCTTCACCAGAGCTATTCCCAGGCCAGGGAGCACAGGGTCTCTGGGTCAAAGTCAAGAGGCCCCCTCGATCACAGCTTAGTTAGCAGGTGGAGAGCACCTCTCGGCACACCTGCTTCCAGGCGTGACTTTCCAAGGCACGTTGCCCTTTCAACAGTGAGGATTGGAATGCCATTACATGTGGCACCGGGTGTCGGCTGCAGGCAGGTGCTCTAACCCGCTGCAGAGCACAGCCCAGAGCCCTGAGCTCAGGGAGTGGAAGCAGGAGGCTGGGCTTCTATGAACCATGGTCGGAGGGAGCGTGCTACATCCAGTGCAGATGAGGCCGGGGCAAAATCTGAGCCCAGAGATCTCAGGACCCCCAGAGATGGTGTGGTGTTAAGGCTGATCTTGGGGCCAGGCACATGCGAGTGAAAGGTGATTCTCGCCGGGCTGGGGAGAGTGTGTGGGGAGCAGATTAGTTCTCAGAAGCAGCTGGAGCGTATGCTTCCGCTATCAGCACTTTTTTTCTGAAGCAGGCGCTCTAGGAAGCAGTCTCGGCAGGGCTGTTCATGGTATTTTATCTCCCACGTAAGATCACAGTTTCTTTCTTAGAATGCATCATAACCTTTTCCTAGAAAATCATTCCTTGGAGACAGGAACATTAGTGGATAGTTAGAAGAATTCATCGCACACTCGCGTTATCGGCCTTCTGAGTCTTCTGAGTTAATCCGCAGGTGACCAGAGTGGCAGAGGTGTTTCACTTTTGGATTTTGCAAAGCAGGAGTGACCTGCTGCGTGCACCTCAGACAAGAGAGGTCTGCGACCTTCCTCCAGCAGCCCTCGAGTTTGCCTCAGAGGCCTGGGGGTGCAGAGGAAGTGGGAGCCATGTGTCTCAAGTCAATCACATTCCCAGCTGTCTGACCAAACCCACAGACCTCACCACAGGACCCACCCTGTCCCAGCCACTGACGCCTTCCCTCCACTGTTCCTGGCCAGCGCTGCAGCCCTGCTGGCCGAGCGCACCATTTTGTTTGTGGGTGGCAATGTTTGCCCTGGGTGTCCTTGGCATCAGCTTCCACTGGAGGAATGGTTCTGACAAAGACGTATCGTGCCGGCAACTGTTTGACACTGACATGTTCACCCTTAGCCTTTGGTTGGCCTAAGAACTGTCCCCCAGGCAGAAGATGTAGCGTCCCCATGCCAAGAGCGCCCTGCCTCAGAGGTCCCTCTGGCCCCTGAGCCATAAGGGCTGGAGGCCTGAACACTGACGCTGTTACCCTGGGCTGAGCTCTGCCTTCTTTGGGTCCACAGTTCATCAGGGTTTTTCTTACTACATCTGTGAACACGTAGCCTTTGTTATGAAGGGGGTCATTCATATCAGTTCTTTGAGTGGATTTCCTCATTTAATTCTATAACCACTCTGGGAGGTTGGCACTACCATTGTCCCCATTTTACAGAGAAAGAAATTGAGATACAAAGAGGTCAAGCATACAGAGGCAGGGAACCTGCAGCCTTGGGGTCACATGTGGCCTTCTGGATCCTTGAGTGTGGCCTTTTGACTGAATCCAAATTTTACAGAACAAATCCCTTTATTAAAAGGGGTGTGGCAGAGAAAGATGAAGCTTTTCTTGCCTCCTTTGATGCTTAAAACAGAACAGTCTTGGAATCAGAAGGCCGCAGCTTCCCTGCCCTGACACCACTGCTTCTCGCTGCTGCCTTTGTCATATCTGTTGGCCCTACTCAGGCTGGACTTGGGGACATCAAAAACACAGCCCCAATCCTCAAGGAATCGGGGTCTAGAGGGCAAGGTAGGAAAAGGCAGCAGCAGGCCATTTGGCCAGGGCCATCACTCAAGCAGCGTTGGGTTAGGTTTCCTAATCCCACCTGGGAAGGGAGGTGGGATAAGCAGCAGAGGGGGTGGTCCTTAAGCAGAGACTGCGGGAGTGGGCGGGGCAGCTGCGGGGGGCCGGGGGAACAGGCCCAGAGAGACTGGCACATTCTGGCACCTCCAAGGAGCTAATCACAGCTAGGACCCAGAGTGGGCTGTGATGAGGCCGGAGGGGCTGGCAGGAGCCAGATCTCTGGGGCCTTGGAGCCCCGTGAGGACCTTGGCCATCAACTCTTAACACTGTTTCATGACATAGTGCCTGCTGGGTTCGGGCAGATGGTCCTGATCCACAGGTGAGAAATGAGAGAAGTGCAGGGGTGAGGCTATCAGGCATGTGGCACTTGTCACCCTGAGCCACCATCTCTTCATCCGTCAAGTGGAATACTCTTACTTTTCCAGAGTTATCTAAGGACTCAGCGGGGGCCTGACCACAAAAGGCTGATAGTAGGTCCTTGATGGCAGTGGTCTCTTCCTCCCTCTGCCCCTCGCAGCTCACGCAGGTGGGTTCCCAGGGCTGCGCTGCCCGCCTCCCTTGCCCGGCTGTGTGCGCAGCGTGAATGGCCGCTGCAGCACAAACAGCCCCTGGAACGTCTGGACTTCCCTGGGGTTTCTTACTAGGCCTTTGGCTGTCTGACCCGTTTATAAAAGTAACTCTCCAATTCCAGGGTCCCTGTGCAGAATGGTAGAAAATAAGGCAGGCCACCTCAAGACAAAGTCATCTACTTTACAAAAGCTTCCTTTTGTGACTTCAAGAATTGATTTTTGAAGGGGAGTTTTGGCCATTCACCCCAGGCTGGTTCCTGTTGCAAGGCAACTGTCTAGAATCATCCGGAAGTTTCACTCCTCAAGCCCAGTTCAGAAATCAGTGCATAGCAGTGTGCTTTGAATTTGAGCTAAAGGAAGTTATATGGTTTAGCAAGCAATTGAAGGCTTATGTGGTTTGTTTCAAGTATTTTGCTTGTATCCAAAGAACATTCCATTTTATCCCTTTGGATTCAAAGGTTTTCTTTCTTTCCTTCCCTTCCCCCCACCACCAAGTAGACTTTTTTATTTAACTTTTAGGGGGCTGGTACTTTTGAGAAATCCCTCCCTTTATTTTCCTTAAGGACTTGTCAAAGAAGTTCAAGCAGTCCTTACTGGTAAATCATTCCTAACTTAGAACATACTCGTTCATACATTCATCAAGGAGCTGCTGGATCCCTGCTCTGTGCCTAATGCTGTGCTGAGCCTGGGGGTGCAGAAGTGACCAGGGTGCATGTCCCTTCTCCTTGGGCCTCCGTCTCCCCCCCACCCCCCGTTGAGAGGTAAAGTTTATTAACAAGTTAGCAAGTAGCAGGTTTGAAATCAGGCTGCGGTCAAGACTCTACAGGAAAGAAATGACGTGCTGTGGCCAGGGCTTGGTGGCAGGGTGGGGGAGAGAGGGTCCTTCTATAGACGAGTGATCAGTAAGGGCCACTCTGCAAAGGACATCTGAGCTAAAACCTAGAGGATGAGAAGGAGCCAGAAAAGTTAAAGAGTTAAAGGAGGCACTTTTCAGATAGGGAACAGCATGTGCCAAGTCCCCGAGGTGCCACAGAGTGTGGTGTGTCATAGAGCAGAGCGAGTGAAGGGGAGAAGGGTGGCAGCGCTTTGCAGGCCGTGGGGAGGCATCTGTACGTAAAGTCGCTTCCCCTCTTGCATTGTGTAAAGTACACCATTTATTCTTCCATTTGACGTATTTGCTGAGCATTTTCTAGGTGCCAGGCACTGTGCAAGGTGATGGACAGAATAGTGAACAAATAATATAAAATGAGACCAAAATATCGAGGGTGCCGCTGAGCCATGCCAGGTGAGAGAGGAGGTTCATGTTGAAATGAAGGTCACTGGGGGGGTCCAATGAGAACCTTTAAGCAGAACTTTGGACTTGGCCTGGACCCACCCCACGTGTAGGTGCAGTTGAGAAAAGCGGTAATGAAAGAACACAGGTTCATGAGTCAGACCAACCGCAGGCTAAATCCCAACCTAGTTGTGTGACCTTGAGCAAGTTACTTAACCTCCTTGAGCCTCAGCTTCCTTGTCCTACCTCTCAGCTGTTGCCCAGAGTAGATGGGAGAGCAGTTGTGAAGTGACGAGCCCAGTGGTGATAATAAATGCTCAGAAAGTGTTGGCTGAGTAGTGATGGAGCATTCTAGCATCTTAAGTGGGAAAGAAATAGGGTCTTTTTTTTTTTTTTTTTTTTTGAGACAGGGTCTCACTCTGTTGCCCGGGCTAGAGTGCAGTGGTATCATCATAGCTCACTGCCACCTCAAACTCCTGGGCTCAAGCCAGCCTCCTGCCTCAGCCTCCCACGTAGCTGGGACTGTAGGCGCACACCATCATGCCCGGCTCATTTTTTATTTTTAGTAGAGATGGGGTCTCACTCTTGCTCAGGCTGGTCTCAAACTCCTGGCCTCAAGCAATCCACCCACCTCTGCCTCCCAGAGTGCTAGGATTACAGGCATGAGCCACCGCACCCGGCCAGAAATAGGGTCTTTAACGATCTAAATCTACTGAAGCTTAATGCTAGAGAAAAGAGAGTTAGGGATAGGATTTTTAGTAAATATCAAAATCCAAATTTAAGCCACTAGCCATCTTTATATAATAATCTCGGAAGACATTATGAAATAAGTGTATTTGTACGAGGTTTTATTTGTCCCTGCACTCTGTTTCCCTGTTCCCTTGTAAAACCACAAGCAGTTTTTGTGTTTATTGCAGTTGACCTTGAGGAAATAGGATATTTTGCTTTACTTTCTGAATGTGTATTACACATTACAGAAAATACAATAACATCTCATAAAATTTCAGAAGTAAAGGGAAAAGAATTTCCCATGATTTCATTACCCTAAACAAATAACACTGAAACATCTTTTGTGTCTGCTCCCTATCTGGTTTGCAAACACATCTTTTTATGGTTGCAAAGAGTGTACCATGGTCTTGCTTTCATCCCTCCTCCTTTTTTTCCTCTTTTCATTGTAGCACAAGAATTTTTTCGTGTTGTGATGTAGTTTTAATAAGTCTGATTTCTTATGGCTGCAAAAAGGTTTATCTGGCATTTTCCTGCTAGTAGACATTTTGGTTGCTTGCAGTATTACATTATTTTCAACTAAACTATAATGAACAGCTTCATGAATACAGTGTTTTCTTTCTTTTGAATTATTTCTTTAGGATAAGTTCCCAGAAGCGGAATTTCTGGTTCAAAGGGTATGAACGTTTTTTTGTGTGTGTGGCTCTCTGCTCATTGCCAAATCGCTTTCCCGGTAGGTTGTGCCCATGATAATCTGCTTCCGCACTCTTTTAAGAATGACTGACTTTCACAGCCATTTCCATGGTCTTGGTGGACTTCTAACCTGAATGACTATCGCCTAAACCAAGCTTGCAAATGTGGCAAGGAAGCAGGAGGTTGTCCCACGGCCAGCCCAAGGCTCAGGGCATCACCTGTGCCATCTCATTGCACCTGCATGGTGTGTACCTTGTGGGGCACCCCATTTCCAGAGCACAAGCCTGGGCTCAAGGAATTCACATGCTCATCTGCGCCCCAGCTGAGCCACAGTCTGACTGCAGAGCCCTCCTCCTGCCCTATTCATTGGACTGATTCTCGGGGGACATTAGAGTTTGCCAGAGTTTGCCCCCAGATGCACTGAAGCAAAGAGACTGGAGAAGTCTCTTTATATTTGAGCTTGGTCAGCTGTCACACAGTTCAAAATCTAATCTGTTCTTTCAGGGTCAGTCCTCCTGCTCTTCTATGGCAGAATCTGAAAGAATAATAATTTCTTTTTCCTTTTTAGTAATACTTTTACATTTGCATCTTTATTTAGCAAAGAAAAGAAAAGCACTTTATAAAACCCTGGGTCCCAAGCCTTAAATCTTTTAAAGGCCAAGGCATGTGATTAGAAGAGCAGTTTGGAATCCAGTTACTCATTGAATGACCTTGGGGAGGCTGCCTGTCTCCCAGGGTTTTGATTTCCCCATATGTAAAGTGGGAACCTGGCAGAGTCAGTAAGAGACCTGAATGAGATGACACTGTACCCTGCAGGCCATGGGTGATCAGAGGGAGTGGTCAATGTTTTGGCAGGTGGTGGGATGAATTTTATGACTCTTATCCTTGTACTTTAGCTTTCTTTTGTGGATTCATGGAGTTGTGGGGCTGGTCAACGTGCCTGCAAGACCATCACAGCCCCCTGTGGGAGCCCAGCTTTCGCCCAAGTGGAGCACCTTGCTCCATGGAGAATCAGCTCTCCCCACGGTCACAGGCACGCGCCTCTCGTGCGCTCTTCCTTCTCATAGGAGTTGGAGCAGGAGCCAGGAGAACTCTTGCAGGATTTGATTATACAGTCATCCCCCCACATCTGTGCGGGATTGGTTCTAGAACCCCCAAGGATACCAAAATCCACAGATATTTGAGTCCCTTATGTAACGTGGCATAGTATTTACATACAACCTATACACATCCTCCCTTATACCTTAAGTCCTCCCTAGGTTACTTTTAATGCCTAATATACTGCAAGTGCTTCGTGAATGGTTGTCATACTGTATTGTTTAGGGAATAATGACCAGAAAAACAGTCTGTACATGTCTAGTACAGACATAGCCACATCCTTTTTTTTTTTTTTTTTTGTAAGTATTTTCAATCTGTAGTTGATTGAATCCATGCTTGTGGAACACGTGGTTGCAGAGTGCTGGCTGTATATGTTTTATATTTATACTTTGTATTTTTTTTTGTATCCATTTATTGTTTGCAGAGCATAAGCAGATGTTTTACCAAAAAGGCCTACATTATGAGCCCAGTTCTGAACTCCTTTTTTCATTTATTGGAAGGTTTCAGCTTTTCAGAGTGATAGGCCATAGAAAGCCATACACATTTCTGTTTTCTCACCCACCAGCTGTGGTCCTGCTTGAGGTCTTTGCCTTCAGAGCCCTGAGAGGAACGGGGGTTTAGACACAGAAATGAAGCATCCCTTCGACTTGGACCTGCCGGGATGGGCCTTTTTCTTTTCTTTCTGTCATCCGTGAGGTCATGACTCCTTATTTGAGAGCTCAAACTGCCAAATAGTTCAAGTGCCCACCCACATTTTGGGCTTCCTGCACTTGGGCTGGCACAGGTGTTTAAATTTCCTGGTGCACTTGGTTAAATGACACAAGTATCAGTTCACACTCCAGCTCAGCCACTTACCGGCTGTGTGGACTGAGATTGTTCTGTCCCTCTCAGCTCCGTTTCTTCCGCCATAAAAGCTTAAAGTTGCGATGAGGTACCCACAGTTCCTGGCACACAATAGGTGCTTAATAAATAGAAGCTCCTTTGGCTTTTTTAAATGGAACTACACCTGTTTTTCTTGTTGTTACAGATGTCTTTATGAAGACTGTACTTTTAAAAACTGTTAAGAACAATCAGAGCCAGGTATGGGTTGCTCACACCTGTAATTCCAGCACTTTGAGAGGATCACTTAAGGCCAGGAGTTCAAGACCAACCTGGGCAACATATCGAGACCCCATCTCTACAAAAAATTAAAAAATTAGCCAGGTGTGGTGGTACACACCTGTAGTCCCAGCTACTTGGGAGGCTGAGGCGGGAGGATCAGTTGAGCCTAGGAATTGGAGGCTGCAGTGAGCTTTTATAATGCCATTGCACTCCAGCCTGGGTGACAGAGTATCTCTTAAAAAAAAAAAAAATCAGATCAGATACTAATGCTGCTACCACTGCCACCATCATCCTATTATCACCATGATTATAACATAAAAAGCTTGTCTTTCTCTAGTGTTTTATAGTTTACAAAGAGGACTCCATTACCCTGGAATAGGCCCAGGAGGTAGGATTGCTCCTCCAGTTCTACAGTAGGAGATGACCAAGGCAGGGTCAGGGCTCAGGCGTGCTTGGGAGGAGCAGCTCTTTATAGGCAGCAATTTGTCCCCTTTCCTGTTTGGGGGGGCACCTACTATGTAAAGGGCCCCTCCCCTCATGTAGGCCTGGTCTGGAGCCCTCAGAGCGGTAAACAAGAAGCGCCAAAAGTGCACTGGAATTCACCTGTGCTTGGCTCACCAGTGGTGACAGTGGTTTGTGCTCGGAGTGGTACTTGTCGAGTACCTGGATGGCTGCTTCCCTCCAGCGTTGTCGCAGAACCTCCTAGCTGTCCTGAGAGTTGGGCATCATCGTGCCCACTTCACAGATGAGGAAAATGAAGCTCATGGCAGTTAAGGGCTCCCCCAGCCCAGTAGAGCTGCGACTCCAGTGCAGACCGTGTCTGGCTGACCCGTTTCCCCCGGGCACTCCCCGCTCAGTGAGGCCGTGGGCTGCGCAGCAGGGAGGGAGGCCTGGAGGTGCCCTCTCACGGAACAGCCCCTCTGCTTCCTGCTCTGGGTGGTCGGCAAGCCTGTTCCGGGGCTGAAGGCAGCTTTCTGCACACACTTCTCTAGCTTCTGGGGAGTCTGCTTTTTTTCTGTTCTCTGGAAATGCCTGATGGTCACATGATTCTGACCAGACACCTGTTCCGTGGGCCGGGAACCCCTGTGCTGACAGAGCCACCTCTGTCCCCAGTCTGCTGGCTGAGAAAGCCTAAGGGGCGTTCAGGGAACTGCCAGGCCTCTGCCCCGTCAGCAGCACACTCCCTGTCACACGGCCACAGGGCTGAGGGGTGAAGAAATTCACCTAGAGGTAGGATTTTTATCGGGTCTCTCTGGCTCTGAAGCCCACAGGCATCGCACCCTCTTCTGTCTATCCTCCCCCACCCCCACACTCAAGGGCCTTGAAACACTTTAACTAGCGATTTGGATTTCCGAAGTGCATGCTGGTTTAGTTGGAACAGACCTGGGTTCTTGCCCTCCCTGGAAACATGGCCTTGGGCAGGTCACTTCACCTGTTTGGGTCTCTGTTGCCTGGTCTGTGAAATGGAACTGATTGCTGGGCAAGGGCGTTATGAAGGTCCCCTGACATTTGGGGACAAGATCCTGGCAGGTGACAGGTGTTCAGATCAGATAAAGTGACCCGAACGTGAACCTGTGGATAACTGAAAATAGGCTTTTCCCCTTTGATTTTTGTTGTCTCACTCTGAAAGCATCAGAACCAGCATACAATTGTAGAAGAGGGAGCTTCATTGTGTTTGTGTCTTTATTTGAAATCGAGAGTCAGTGTGTAATTTTTTGATATGGGGCATCTCACTGGAACGACTCTGCAATTTCACTCTTCTCTGCCCTCCGACTGTTGGTCTAGGCCATCCGGGTGTTCTTCATGTTGCGGTCCCTGTCGCTGCAGCTGCGAGGGGAGCCCGAGACCCAGCTGCCGCTCACTCGGGAGGAGGACCTGATCAAAACCGATGACGTCTTGGATCTGAGTGAGTTGGCCGCCCTGAGTCACGGCAGGGGGCCGGGGACACGGGACAGTGCTCTGCTGACTCACACACCACTGGGAGGGTGGGTGCTCGATGTGTGTTTTGTGTCGCCATTGATCTGTGACTGTGAGCTAGCAATGTGCATGTCCCATGAAAAGCGCCCCAGATTCTAGACACTGCAAGTCAGTGTGAGGGTTCTGCTTTCTGGAGATCAGGTGGTTTGCTGAAAGGTCTGCAGAGGGTGACTGGGGGCTCAGCAAGGGTGGGCACAGCTGTAGAGTCCCTGCCCTCCACATGATCACAGCAGCACCTGCTTGATTGTTTTTTGTATATTCAGGGTTTTCTGTGTGATTCCAATGAGAGGATTCTGCTGCTAAAGAAAGAAACTTGCAAAAAAACAAATCACCAGTGTTTAGGTAAGGTTGAGGGCGCTGAAGGCCAGAGACCTGAGTGCTCAGAGTATATCCTTGGGTTAGCTGTTTAACCACGACCACGCAATGCCTCAGCGTTCTCATCTGCAGCATGAGACTGCGATTTAAAGGAGACAGTGGGTATAAAGCCTGATCACGCTCCCAGAACCCTTCTTGTATTTGTGTAACTTCCTCTTTCCTCCCTTTACTATGGGGCATGTGCCTTTCTTAAAGGCATTGTGGTATATTAGGAGACTTTTGTTATAAGAGACAGAAAAGCCAACTTAAGCGTTTAAGGAAAGCAAAGGGAATTGGCTGGTGTTGCTGGAAAGTCAGGGAGTAGTTCTGCCTTCAGGCATGGCTGGGTCTGGGCACTCAGTGCCATCAAGAAGCTGCCCTCTCATCTCTCAGCTCTGCTTTCCTCCGTGTCAGCTTCAACCCAGGGAAGGCCCTCACCAGGGCCTCCGGTGAGGCAGGGTGGCCATCAGGAGCCCCAGGGTTTACTGACCCAGCTAAGCAGCCCTGACAGAAAGAGAGCTGCTCTTCCTTCAACTAATATAAAAATCTGGGGTAGAGCTCTCATTGGCCTAGCTGGGCCATGTGACCATCCCTGAACCAGCCAGCAGTCAGAGGAAAGTGTTTCACTGATTGGCTAAGCCAAGGTCACGTGGCCAGCCCTGAAGCTGGGAAGTAGGACCAGTGCCTTTTGAACCCCAGTCACCTGAGAGAAAGGAAGGAGACGGCCCTCAAAGCAAAACCACAAAGAAGAGGTGGAGACTGGGCAGGCAGAAACAACACGGGGTCACTCTCTGCAGTGTCGTTCTTGTTCTAAATCTGCTCTATTGAGGAATAATTTACATGTAATAAAGTCCACCAAGCTTTAGGGTATAATTCAGTGAGTTTCAACAAACTATTCAGTTGTGATCTAGACCACTGAGTGTTGGTCTTGGGCCAGACATCCCTGCCCTGCTTGGTCTCCCCTTGAGCAGTGACTGAAACTTGCATAGCCCCCATTTCCTTGCCTGTAAAATGGGATGGTCTTTCTTGTGCTACAGGGTTGTTTTGAGGATTGAATGACATACGGTGTGAGTTACCATGTGACCAAGCACAATGCCTAGCATATAACTGTACTCAGCAAGCTGCAGGCAGTATCATCTGCTAATTGAAAGGTGACATGTAAAAAGCGCACAGCACACTGCCCGACATGTAGATGGTTCTCAGTTCATGAGTATTGTGGGTGTTACCTGGTTGTCTACTTTCTTTCTGTGGCCGCCTTCGTGTTTATGCTATTTCATCTTTCCCTTTCTTGGAAGCACAAAGAGCTATGTCCCGTCTCTGCTCCATGCCTATCTCTTTTAGCCCTTTAATCCTTGAGAAATGGCTGCAGGGATTTCTCTAAGGGTTTAAATTGATCGCGCTGGCTGAAGAGAATCATAAACCAGTCCTGTGATTTGATTCAAGGAGAGAAAGGGAAACGGCTGGCTTTAAAGGGGACCACTCCATCAGGACAGCAAGAATGTTTGCATCCGTGAAATGGAATTAAATTCGATGCTGGGAATTCACATTCCCCTCCCCCTAGGAATGGCCCACTGAAATAAAGGTTAAAAGTATTTCACTTATCAATTTTAATTGATTAGATTGCTAGTTGAGATCACTTAACTGAGCCCTTTTGGGTAGTTGGCCATTAAGAAAGTAATGGCTGGCTGTCTTTACCCAGTCTGATTGCAAATTATGTCTTTTGCTAAAGAGGGTGACATTCAGAAAATATTAGGAATTAGGGATTTTAAAAGCATATGGTACTAGAATAAGATATGCATATGTTGTTGGTTGGCTTTTTTTTTTTTTTTAATTGTAAATGCTGGACCCTCTCACCTGTCATTGAGGGGAAAAAATTACCATACCATGCATTGGACAAAATGCCTTCTGTGTATCCAAAATATATACCTACTGAATGATTGAAGCTGGGCGTGTTTTTGTCTCTCTGCTGAGCTTGAGGAAGCTGACTCAGGGAGAAGTGGTTAGGATTGGTTCCCGTTATCTAACTTGATATGTCTGATAGGCTTAAAGGAATGCCGTGTGCAAGAGATGACATAAAATGTGTTTACTGACCTCATCACACTTTGATAAGAAACCACAGCTATAAAGAGTATTCCCCAGAAGATATCTCAAGTGTTTGCTACCCGGTAGTAGATCTCTGGGCAGGGCAGGGTATGACAGGCAAGCTCGGGCACAAAAGGGACTTCTGACAAGGAGCATGAAAATGTGGTTGTCACTTGGGAAAGAGGCGAACTGACCATGCTTAAAGCAAAGCGTGTTTTGTTTTGTGCTGGAGAGGAGAGTAGCAGGGGTAGAAAGCACGACCTGGCAGCCATGTAGGCTGTGTCTGCTGGGGAGGGGGCGGGGAGGAGGGGAGGGAGGGAAGAAAGAAGAAAGGGAGGGAGGGAGGACTAGATAAAACAGATTAGATTTTTAGAGAGACTAATCATGAATCTCCATACACCCAGCCCTCAGCTTCAACAGTTATTATAATACCATTTTGCTAAGTTTTATTTCATCTGTCCCACCATCTCACTTTTAAAAGTACTCCACTCACCCACACAGCGTATTAAAGCAAAAGGAAGACATCGTATTATTGCATCTATAAATACTTCTCTTTGACAGATAAGGATTTTGCATTACTCTTCTTAATTGCATTGGTTGCCACCGTTTGCAAACCGAGTGCCTCCCCAGCTCTGGCTGCTGCTTTGGGCTGGAGTTGGGGGGCTGAGGCAGCCCCTGTAGATGAGCCCTGTGTGCCCTCATGGGCTGCCAGCCTGGCCTCGTTGACTGACATTGATTTTGCAGCTCCTGGTGAAGTTGGAAGTAATCAGCTGTGTGACCTTCCCCAGAGTCGTAATGGCTGTGAGGCTCAGTGGCTTTACCTTTAAAATGGGCCTAAAAGACTTTCCAAGGAGGGCTGTTGAGAAGGTCGAATGAGATCACGTATGCACAGCACACAGCGCATGCTTGGTGTGTAGCAGGTGCTCAGCGAATGAGACCCGCCTGTCAGCCCTGCTGGTAGCCGTTGAACACGTGAGCTCTAACTCATGCTGCCGGGCTCCGTGGGCTTGCTTGAACAACCTTCTGAGGAGTAGTATATCCTGAAATATTCAAAGCAGTTCGTCACTTTTTTAAAGTAAGAAAGCCAGCTCTGGCTGCTTTGGCCAGAGGAAGGGGGCTATACCCCATCTCGGCTGTGGGACTCATTCACTCCAGTGTGTGTGCTGAACAAGAAGAAACCACAGATTCCTGCCTGGGATTGGCCTCAGAGCATTGGGAAAGGGTTCTTGACTGTTTCCAAATACCATGGGCAATCACAGCAGGGAAGAAATGTATCTGTTATCTCCATACACCTTAAAAAGAGATACCAGACAGCCGGGCACGTTCAGTTTCCACTTTCCTTCCAGCCTTCTGTACGTGGGCACTCGGCGTTCACAGATTGTAGCCATAGCACGTGCTGTGGGCATCTAATCTTACCTTCTGATTTTTAAATCCATTCATGAAACCCATTCAACAAAAATCTATTTGATGAAAATCTATTCATTCATGTAACTCTTTGTTGAGCCCCTGCTGTATGCCAGGCACAGTGCTAGGAGCTGGGATGTGATAGTGAGCACAAGTCAGACTTGGTCTCTGTTTTGGGGGACTTCCAGTTTGGGGGGAGGGGGAGGATAGAGGAGTGGGCCACTAACAGCTAAGTTACGTAAATGCATGATCACAGATTGATTGAGATGGCTCTGTGGAGGTGACGAACAGTGTCCTGTGTCAGAAAGAAAATGCAGAAATGAGGCTGCCCTTTGAGGATGGCAGAGTGAGGCTGAGGTGGGAGAGAGCTTGCCATGTCCCAGGACCCTAATGCAGGCTAGTGTGCCCAGCACCTAAGGAGCAAGGGGGTCAGTGGCTCGGAAGAGCCAGGTCTCAGTTCCAGGGTTTCCCGTGGGGACATCTGTCCTAAGCGTACACTTCTAGAGTGGGCACTGCCAGGTCAGACAGTCCCAGCAGCAGCTTTCGAGCTGCACTGAGAGGCTAGAAAGGCCATGTAGCACCGTGGGTATGAGCGTGGGCTCGGGAGCCAGACTGTGCCTGGATTGAAATCCCAGCTCTGCCCCTTGCCACTTGCCAGCTGTATCACCTTAGACAGGTAACTTAGCCTCCTGGTGCTTCAGTTCGAGATCTGTAAAATGGGAGTTGTTGGGAGGAGTAGATGAGCTAATATATGTGAAGTACCTAGAACAGTGCCTGGCACAATTGCAGAGAGGTCATTTAGGAGGTTGTGGCAAGGTCCAGGGGTCGGTGCCAGTGGGCAAAGGGGGATGGGACAGTCTGGGGACAGCATTTTGTGACTGACTTGCCATGGCGATGCTGGAGATCCAGGTTGACTCTGGGGTTTGGAACTTGGGGGACAGTCTGGGTGGCAGGGGCTGGGAGGATGGTGATTCCATAACCAGGAGGGCCAGTCCTGGAGGAGGAGCTGGCTCCAAGCAGAAGATGCTGAGGTCAGTTGGATGGCCAGGTGACAGGTGCTATAAGGGAGCTGGGCAGGTCGAGGGGGCAGGTTGGAAGCGTCTTCACATTTGCCCACAGATTTCAGAACTGCTGTGTTCAGTGGCCTGCATGATATTCCATCGACTAAGACTTCTAACATCCTAACATCACCATTCCACAATTATTGGACATTTCCATTTTTGCCTGGGTTAACCTAGATGGCTGTTCCTCAAAAGATCCTTGCAGCAGTTCGTTGGAATCCTGCATCATGCGGTGGGTGAGAGAGGGCCCAAAACCTCCAGAGAGATGTCTGCAGATAAGCAGACCTCTTTACTCTGGTCTGATCGCTCAGCCAGGCGTGGATATGCTTCCCAGGGTCTGGGGCGCCAGGGAAGTATCCATCAGAGCATAGAGCAGTAGGTCCCAGACTTCAGGGTTTCACCCCCCCCCAGTAAAGTATCACAATAAAAATGAAACAAAGCTTCTGGGGACAGATTTCCACCTTTTTTTTTTTTTTTTTTTTTTTTTACCAAGTAGTCCTATCTTTTTTATGAAGCATTTATGAATTATCATTCCCTAAAAGAAAAGGGCATTAATACCAGGTAAGTAGGGAAGGCATCATTTCAGAACAAGGGCCAGTTTTTCTAAGAAACAGCAGTGGCGACTGTATACCCACATACTGTGTTTTAATGGGGAGTGTTTATTTTTAAAATCCAAGTGCAGACCAATGACCAAGCAAAGCCCACGGTCTTTCTGAGCTCACAGCCTTATGGGGGAGGCCAACACCCACCGATCAACAGCAACCCTCAGGTCACAGTCAGGTGGCCGCTGTGCTACTGCTCTGAGAGCAGGGAAGGGGGTTGACCCAGCCAGAGGTCAGGGAGGCCACTGAGGGAGCAGCGACCCACCTGAGGGCTGGGTGTGGATGTGGAGCGGTGGCAGTGTGGCCAGAGGCCCTGGCGGGCGGTGGGTGAAGGCACTGGAGAGATGAGGCTGGGAGGAGGCTTTGCAGGCCCAGTGGGTGCATCCAGGATTCAGGGTTGTATCCTAAGAACAGTGAGAAGAGTTTTTAACTGCCTGATGTGATCATATTTGGATCTCAAAAGGCCCCCTCTGGCCTCAGTGTGAAGAGCAGATTTCTGGGCTGGGGCAGCATTACCTGGGTCAGGGAGCCCGAGAGGCCCGTCCTGCGGAGGTGTTGTCCACAGGGGTGTCCACACGTGGCTCACACACTCTGGCTTGAGTGCTGCCCCACTCTGCCGCGTGGCTTGGGTGCAGGGGCTCTTTATTGCACAGCTTGTTCTCTGGGGCCCAAACCATCGTGCCTTTGAAGCTAATTATTAGCAACAATAATTCTATTTTGGATGTGTTCACCTCCCAGCAGGACAGGCTGCTGTGGACCTTCCCTTTGCTCTCCTTCTGGCTGTTTCCAGCCCGGGACCTGCCTGTTTAAGAGGGGTAGCTGAGGGTAGGGGGAAGCCTTGGGTCCCAGAAAAATGAAGCCTGAATCCCAGCTCTGCTTCTTCCTGACTGTGTGACCTTAGACAAATTGATCCACCTCTCTGAGCTTCAGTTCCCTCATCCACAAAATGAGGGCAGCAGTGCTCACCTTGGTAGGATTATTGTAAGGCAGGACAGCAAGGTGGACCTGCAACTGCTGGTCTTCAGGCAGATAGGCCCACGGGTGTAGTTTGAGTTTGGTAGCCAGTAGAACATTTGCAAGCAAATTTTATGTTAGTTGCTAACATTTTAAAGTCACATATTTTATTATAAAAATCTAGCCACCTGTCACTTTGAACATGAAATGATCTGGCCACGTAGGACCTGCATCACCCAGGCAGCAGTCAGCTGCCCCTTGTCGTGGGGGTGAGCCCTTCTCACCACCCGTGAGCCTCTGCATAACTCCAGACCTGTGTGTCCAGCTTCCTGCTCAGCGTCTCATGCTTACCATGAGCACAACAGGACTTGATATTCCCCACAAAACCTGCCTCCCTGCTGTCCGCCCGTCTCAGCTGGTGGCAGTTCCATCCCAGGGGCAAAAACCTTGGGCTTGGCCTTGACTCCTCTCTTTCTCTGAAATTCGACTTCCAGTTGGCCAGCACACCTGTTCAGTGCTTCCCCCCAGGTACAACCGGCCCTCAAACCTCTGTGGGTTTTGAGTTCCTCAATTCAACCAGCTATGGATTGAAAATATTTGGAGAAAAAAACAATAAAAAAATAAACAATTCAGTATAACAATTATATACATAGCATTTACACTGTATGGGTATTATAAGTAACCTAGAGATGGTTTAAAATATACAGGAGGATGTGCATAGGTCATATGCAGATACTGCATACATCATATTACACAAGGGACTTGAGCATCTGAGGACTTGGGTATCAGCAGGGGCTCCTGGCACCAGTCCGCCTCAGATACCAAGGGGCGACTGTACATCAAGTATCTGACCATCTCTCCCAGCTCCACCCTGGCACCTTGCTTGAGCTGCCATCATCTTTCACCTGGATTATTGCAGTAGCCTCTTAGCCAGTCACTTGCTTCTGCCTTGTCCCCAGTTGATTCCCAACAGCGTGCAGTATCATCCTTACAGTATGAGTCAGGTCCTATCCTCTTGTTCAGAGTGGGCTCCCATGCCACCCTGAATGGAAAGCAGAGACCTTTAAGGTGACCCCTGAGGCTGAACGTCATCTGGCACCTCCTCCTTCTCTCTGCTTCCTTGCTCTTTTCAGACATACTTAGGATGTTGCCACCCCAGGGCCTTTGCAAAATTCTTGACCTAGTTTGAAATCCTGACCAAGTCTCCGCCTTTATCATCCTTTGTTATCTGATGAATATGAATGAGAACGTCATAAAAGAGCCTGCAGTATTCCTCCCCGTCCCCCCATTCCTGGCACTCTGCATGCTCTGCCCCAGCCCCCTTGCAGCTTTTAGGCAAAGTGGAAGTCCCTGGCTGTATTCATCTGATTGCCTAGAGATTCCGTTTCCAGCAAAAGTATTATGGAGCTCCCCTAGCAAGTTATGTGGTTTGATTGTAAGTCCATGAAAATGTGAGCTCATTGATTGGTTTCTCTGGCAAGGCCAGTGATCGTTTTGTGGTCCTGTCAGTTCTGGAAAGTTTTCTATGTGGCTTTTTTGCTGATGGCCCAGTCGTTGTCATGTGCTTCATCCTGGTGAAAATTAGAAAATAGCATAAATAGTAAAGACAATGAAGAATAAATTCAGAATGTGGAACATTCTAGAGGACAGCTGACCTGAGCTTTTCAAGAATGTGAATATTTTTAGAAGACAAAAAAACAGGGAGGGGAGCAGGGGTATTATTCTTAGATTACAGAAATGAAAAAACATGACAGCTATCAATCTAGATTGAGCCTTGGATTGAGGGGAAAAAGTAACTTTAAAGGACATTTTTCTGCAAATTGGGTAAATTTGCATGTGGATTGTGATTGGATAATATAATTGAGGTCAATACTGCATGTTTTGAATGTGATAATGGCATTGTGGTTCTGTGGGAGTGTGTCCTTGTTCTTAAGAAGTAAGGGATGAAGTGTTTAGGGGTAAAGTGTCTGACACCCACAACGTTGGGCTGACTCAGAAATAAAAACGTGTGAGTATGTGGGTATAATGAGAGAGGAAACAAATGTGGCTAAACATTAACAAGTGATGATCTGAGGTGGAGGGCTTATGTGTGTTTATTATTCTTTAAACTTTTCTGGATGTTTGAAATTTTTCAAAATAAAAACTTAAGGATGGGTCAAGAGAGAGATCAAGTCCTTGAAAATCCAACATTTAATAAGTGAGGAGTGTAATATGTAGGAAATCGAGGCCCAGATTCAGAAAAGCCTCGGTTTGAATTCTAGCTGTGTGACCTTGGGCAAATTAGTTAACCTATCTGAGCCTTTCTTCCTCATCTGTAATATGGGGGTAATAGTGCCTACTTCGAAATTACTCTGTAGATTAAAAGATAGAATCCATCAGAAATGCTCAGCATCATATTTGGTGTACACAGGCTTTTCATAATAAAACCAGCCATTAGCATTCATCATCTTGACTGCGCGTTGGGTACTGAAATATTTGTTTTCTTGCTAGAAGGTTCTCTGTGGGAGTTCTGAAAAAGCAAAGCCTCGTGACTGTTTCTGTCCAGGGGACGTATTGAAAAGTGGAGGAGGTCACACAGGCTTGTTACTTAGATGAAAAGATTCTTGGAAAGATGACTTTCAGGAAAGTGGGTGCCAGTTGATTGGAGAAGAACTGAAACCACAGAGTTGGGGGTTGAATCAAACCCAGATGGCTCCTTGGGGGCAGTTTAGTTCGAGCATCCAGGCATGGGGCCCTGGAGAAGTGGGTTGTTTAGTGCTGACTCTGAAGTGGACTGATGATGTTATGGTGAAGCCAGAGGGGCAGGAATGCACATGGCATTTGACGATCGCGAGAGGAGTGTGGTTTTGTGGCTGTTTGCCTTGCTGTCTCCAATCTGCGTTTTGTCTTTAAAAGGAGCACAGTCCACTTGGCATCTCTCCATACGCAGACACTCGGTGGAGCACCCTGGTGGCCATACTCACCCACCCTTCACCTGACCTCCAGACTTGGAACTATTCCTGACCCCTCTCCAACCCCACGATCGGGGGGTCACCAGCCATCTGGTCTCTGCAGCTCTGACCCCTCCCCAGTCCAGCTTCTCCATGCCTCTTCCCCACCCAGTGTCTCCTACATGGTACCCCAGCCCATGGCCTTGCCCCACACTGGTCCATCCTCCCAATGCCCAGTAATTTAAAGGTGCACCTAAGCACCATCACATCCCTGCTTGTAAATTTCAGAGCCCCTCCACGCAGTGGCCCCAGGCCAGCCTCGAGCACCCCTCGTCTGCTGTGCATCATGTGGCATCTGCACCCACCTGGCCCAGCACTGCTTGCAGGCTCCGGGACACAGCCTGCCTGCCTTGTCGCCTCTGCCTGGATGGCCCTCCCAGCTCCCTTCCTCCTGCCCACTCTCCTGGTGCACATCTCAGATGCGCTCTTATCACTTTGCATATCCCTAGTGCCTGGCACATAGTAGGCACTCAGAAAAGGCTTCTTGGATTTCACTGATTAAAGCTTTAGCAGTCACTTTAATTATTCATAAATCCTGAAGGACTTTCATTAACATGTAAATGGCATTTCTAAATGTCCTCTTGAGTAATTTGAGGAAGTTGGATTGTGAGTTAGAAGAGTGGTATTTGTTCATCATTAGCATATATTTGAATAGTCAGGTTCCTACTTCAGACCTTGTTTTACTTCTTATACCCTGAATCTTAAATCTACCTTGGCATTTTCTAAAAAGTGTAGATTGTCTTGGTTTCAACATTTGAGCTACCCCAAATCATTTTACCTCTCTGACAGCTAAAATGCCTCTCCTTTTTCCCTTTTTTTTTTTTTCTTACTCTGTTTTGAAACTGGGACCCTGAACTAGACCAATGAGAAAAAAATCATGTTTGAATTAAAACACCAATTCTCTAAGGAAATGGAAAACATGGAATTAACAACATTTCCCCTCTCTCTATGAATTAGACTTCTCTGTGTGTTTGATGAATAATGTTGCTGGCCACTTTTCAGAAATGAAGTAGAAATATGGAGAAATGAAATTTATATCTTATAAACTGACTGGAAATGTGATTATAATACAGCTGTCAGTTTTGTTCAAGTGGAAAATTTTTAAGTAAATCCAATTGCAGCATTATTTGGTTCTTTTAAAGCAGGGTGATGTAGCTGTTTCCTGCGTATTGATTATTTGATTGGTACCTGTCTGCTGGACCTACTTTTTTTTTCTTAGTAGCATTCATTGATGTGGTTTAATGTATATTCCTGTAATCTTTCCCTGTTTTATAAACTTGCAATCATAATTGAGCTACATTAGAGAGACATGTTCTGCTGAGATCACAAGGTCACCTAATGACTGTGCCCTCTTTTGTTGGTGATGTATTGAAGTGGCTCTAGGACAAGAACAAAAATTATTATTTTTTCCTCTACAAAGCAGGATTTCTAGGTTCCGTTCTATACATTGGGGAAATGAGGCATTTGAGTAGTAGAGACTGTTTTGAGCTTTTCCTTTCTTTCCCTTTAAAGCTGTTGTTTCTGCTGAAGACACACTGCAATTTAAGTATTTTTTCCAAATCCCAGTCTTTCTCACACATTTGAAAGTGGGGCCACGGTTTTGATTCCTTAGATAGGAGGGGCCCTGGTGGCTTAGATTTGCCCCAAGACCATCATCCTCTGAGGTCCATCACAGCCCGGGGAATGGGCATGGGGACGGGTTCTGGATGCAGCTGCATCCCAGGGTTGCCAGGGGCGGGGCTGGGCGTCCTGCCAGCAGTCGAGTCGGGGCCAGTCCCTGGGCAGTGCGAGCTGGGCACGTGGCTTGACCTCCCTGACCCCAGACCTCCCCGACTGCGCTTCACGAGGCTGTCCCTGCTGAGCAGGTGCCTGGTGCCTGGTCTCTGTGAATCCCAGGCAGTGAAGGCTGGCAAGGAAGGAGCTGAAAAGCTGGCTTTGGGTTTCCAAACCCCATTCCTCCCCCGTCAAGAAATAGTAATTCTGTCTTTCTGGTCACTCAAGCCCCGAACCTTGGAATGTCCTTGTCTACTCATTTCCTAGAATCCCTATAACCAGGCTCTCAGCAAATCCTGCCAGTTCAAGCATGAGATAGATGGAGAACCCGGCCCCTTCTCACCACCTTCAGCTCCTCCACCCTGGTGAGGACTCTGGAAACAGCCCTTTGACTGGGGCCAGCTGCCTCCACTGCGCCAGCAGCTGGCAGCATCCTTTCAGACACCAGACCCTTCAGCAGCCCAGACTTCCCATCTCAGGGTCAAATCCAAAGTCCTGCCCGCCACCTGCAGGGCCCTGCGTCCTCCAGCTTGTCCCTCATTGTGCTACCCCAGTCACACAGAGCTCCGGAGATTTCCACCCTGGGCCCCTAGCTTCACAGTGCCCACCACCCCGCCCCTGCTCTGCCCCCCAGGGCTGCCAGGCCAGCCTCCTTTACAACATCTGGCTGCTGTGGGGGAGGAGGAGGGCAGTGAGAGCCGCCACAGGAAACAGGAATTCGTGGGGGCAGTGGGGTTGAAGATTAACGGTGAGTTTCAAGCCATCCCTCGCTGAGCCCACTCAGTGAGCTGTCTGGGGCTGTGCCTACGCAGGGCTCCTCACCAAGCTGCGGGTTTCCCACCCCCCACACGCCCACCTCCACCACCCAACCCAGCCTCTAGGGATGACACAGGCTCCGGTGACTGCTCAGGCCTCAGGAGGGGAGGGTTGCCTTCTGGCCCTGATATCTGATCAACCACAGAACACCCAAAACAAATCTCTGGGGAGACTGAACCAGCTGCAGACGGTGTGACCTTTACAGAAGGTCTAAGTCAGGAGAAGGCTGTCCCGCCCCCGCATGCCTCTCCCAGTCCAGGGAGCCTGCCGATTCCCCAGCACCTGGCCTCCCCGCTCTGCTTCCAGCCAGTCATCACCCTCCAGCCCATCCCAGGCCCTACTGGGAGGAACAGGAATGGAAGAGAATAGACCAACACCTTCCTTCTGCCCTCTCTGAGGACGGAGAGGGGCTCTATTTAGGTTAGGCAGAAGTGCTGGGAAGTGGTGTCACCTAGAATCTTAAATACACATCAAAGTCAAAGCACAGGAAGCACTTGCAATAAGCTGGAATGACCGTTAGAATCTCTTTATTGAAAAATAAAGACCAGGCCATGTGCAGTGGCTCACTCCTGTAATCCCAGTACTTTGGGCGGCCGAGGCAGGAGGATCACATGAGGGCAACAGCTGGAGACCAGCCTGAGCAACATGCCAAGACCCTCTCTCTACAAAAAAAAAAAAAAAAAAAAAAATTTTAATTAGCTGGGTGTGGTGGCAGGCCCCTATAGTCCCAGGAGGCTGATGTGGAAGGATCCCTTGATGAGCCCAGAGTTCAAGGTTGCAGTGAGCTGTGATTGTGCCATTGCACTCTAGCCTGGGTGACAGAATGAGACCCTATCTCTTAAAAAAAAAAAAGAAAACCAAAGAGCAAACATCCTGGTTTAAGACTTAAAAATTCCCGTGTGAGGATCACCGTATTCCTGGTGACAGGCACAATGTGTGGCACCAAAGGCAGTCTGGACTGATTTTTCAAAAGAATGTCAAATGTTCACTCTTCTAAGCTTTGAAGAAACGTGTGGAATACTGAGCTTGGGACATCTAAAACTTGAATTGTCATTTCCACTTGGACCCACCTGAAGGTAGAAGTGAAAATCGGTGTGCCACACTGCCCTGCATGGCTGCACAGCAGAGGAACTGCCCCAGCATCATCCAGTTGGCCCCCAGGCCAGGCCGGGGCAGGCGTGAGATCCCCTCCCTGGGGCCGTCTGTGTCAGGCGAACACAGTGCAGTGTGTCGGTGCAGAACCTCAACCTGACTTGTGCCTTAAAATCACTTCAGGAGCTTTGAAAACTTTCTGTCCCCAGTCCACACTCCAGAAGGGTCTGTGGGCACCTGCTCCAGGGTGAGGCACCGCCATCTGTATTTTTAAATGCTCCCTAGACAATTCCATTGCATAGCCAGTATTGAGAACCATGGGGTTAGACAGAGTGAGGAGTGTTCTGGAACTCAATATTTAGTCTCTGCTTCGCTGCTGTCCACCAGTGCTAGTTCTCTCTAGGAGCTCTCCTTGCCCACCTCCTAATCAGCCAGATGTCACCAGGGAGGCTGGCTGTGGTGGCATGATACAGCAGTCGCATCTCTCTCCGGGTTCTGAAGTTGGTGCCACCCAAGTCCCCCGTCCCCTTGTAGGCCGTGAGATTCCTCAAGGAGGAGTCCAGCACAGCTAGGGGGATCCTAACTCTAGGGCTGCAGTGGCCCCTGGCCTTGAGCATTCTGTGGGGAAGAGGTTGGCCACATCGAAATGGCAGCTTCTTTACCTGAGCCCCGTGAGGGGGTCAGGGGAGAGGCAAGAGGAGCCAGGCCCCTGAGGGTGGCCGATTCCCATCTGCGCTGTGGCTCCTTCCTGGATATGACAGCCAGAGAGGCCTGCGGTATTACAGCTGTTACACTTGTCCCTCTCTCCTGCCCCCCGTCCTGAATGCATGTAATTCAGTTTATGTATGTTAACCTTGCACACAATGTGCCTCTACCTCGGTTAAAGACAGAGTACTTAACCTCCCAAACCTTGGGCTCCTGGTCTGAGAGAGGAAGGGCCTGGGTGACAAGTTGGGCCTCCTCCAGGGCCCCGCAGCCCCCATGTGTGCTCAGGCAACGAATGAGCCGCCTTGTGCTTGGCCTTGTTTATAATCAATTGCCAGTGCCAGGCCTGGAAGTGGCCTGCTCTGTTTCAGGCACCGTTGTAAAAATGCCTCCAGAGTAGAGACTGTCCGGGCTGGAGTCCGACAGCCGGACCACGGAGGCGCGGAAGTCAACGGGCCGAGATGGCCTCTCCCAGTCCTTTGGCTCTGCTTATAAGGAAGAGCTAAAAGTTCTCATCCTATCTTCCCCTCCACCCCTTGGACCGTCAGGCCACCATTTTTCATCCAAGGTTCAAGGTGAGGTGGAGCTTTCCTTCCTCTGCCTGCCAAACTCTCATGCAGAAAAGCCTCATGCAACTTCCTGGTTTTTCAGCTCCGCACATCCAGATTATCTTTTTGCATTTGTCTTTTTCTATTACCTGTACCCAGGCCTCCAAATTTTATAATATGCTTTGCATTTTTCTAAACGCAATTGGGGTTTTCCAGAGCTGTGCGAAGCCAGGAAATATGCATGTCATTTAAATGACTCCAGTTAACCTTTAGCCTTTAACTTGTTTCTCATAAAACTCGCCTCTCTCCCGGCTATGGTTTGCATCCTCCGGAGCAGCAACACTGATGAAGATCTACAGCTTTTGTTGTTCCCTGCTGGGCCCCTTCCCTTTGCTGCCTGCACTCGATGAGCCCCACTCACAGACTCTTGCAGAGGAAGCTGGAGGTGGAAAGGCTGAGTCCCAAGCGGTGTCTAGCGGAAGGTTCCAGGCTAGATGTATGCAGCCCTTGTCGCCACTTCCTGACGTCTCCCAGGGCCCCAGGCTTCAGCGGCTTCCCTTCCTATCATGGCATCCTCTGCTGTGTAGCACGGAAACGACCGTAGATACCATCTAGCGGTCCATTTGCCCGGCCAGGCACTGGTGCAAGCATTTCACACAGCTCAACTCATTTATCCTCACCAGCTGGCAGCATAGGTCCTGTTCGTATCCCCATTTTGCAGACGAGGAAGCTGCAGCACAGGGAGACTAAGTAACCTGCCCAGTGTCCAGCCCTGCCGGGAGGTGGGGGAACCAGGACACAAAGGCAAGATTCAGACGACAGAACTTGTGCACCAGACTCCAGGCTCGGGCTCCTCCGTGCGTTCACTCGCCCACCGCTGTCCTTCCGTCATTTACTGCTTGCTGAGCACTGTGCTAGGCGCCAGGGACAGAAAAGGATAAGGCACAGCGCTCCCCCTTCAGGCAGTGGCGGCATGCTGCTGGAGTGAGACAGGGGCGGGTGCTGTGCTGGAAACTGCAGGATGCCACGGGAAGCACAGAGACTAGTTGGCCTTTGCTGGAGGTCAGGGGTGGTAGGGGTGAGAATTGCTTCAGAGAACCGAGTTGTCCAGCCAGGTGTTTTTCTGAGCGGGTATTGAGCAGGCAGACAAGCCAGGTGAGAATGTTGCAGGCAGAGAGGGCGTCCGAAGTGAATGCACAAAGTGCCTCTGGCAACCCTGGTCAATAGCCCACGTCTAGAACATCGGATGGTGTATTACTTTCCTGTGGCTGCTCTGACAAATTTCTACAAATTTAGCAACTTAAAACATGCATATTTATGTTATCTGGAGTTCAGAAGTCTGACATGGGTCTCACTGGGCTAAGATCAAGGTGTTGTTCCTTTCTGGAAGCTCTAAGGGAGAATCTGTTCTCTTGCCTTTTCTGGATTTTAGAGGTCACCTGTGTTCTTTGGCTCATGGCCCACCCATATCTTCAAAGCCAGCAATGCCAGCTGCAAGCCAGGTCCTCACATTGCGTCACTCCGACCTCCTCTTCTACCTCATTCTTCTACTTTTAAGGACCCTTTCTGCTTACATTGGGTCCACCCCAATAAGCCAAGATAATCCCCCCATCTCAGGGTCTTTGATTTAATCACACTTGTGAAATCCTTTTTGTAAAGTGACATGTTCACAGGTTCCGGGATTAGGGCGTGGGCATCTTTGGGGCCATTACACTATCTACGATAGGTGGGATGTGGAAACCGCCAGCAGATGGGGCTGGAGGGGTAGGCGGAGGCTCTAATTAAGGAATCCCCAAGAACCAGTGATAGGTGGAGAGGTGACGGACAGCTACCCCTCCACAGCTACCGTGCGGGAGCTCTTTGGTTATCTGGCCTGGGCCCCGGGTCCCACCCTGACCTTGGCAGATCCCTCTGACCTTCCAGCCCAGGTGCAGAGCTGAGGCGCACCCAGCAGGCCCCTGGGTCTCAGAAACAGCAAGCTCCTTTTGTCTAGACCAGGGGCCCACTTTGCTGGTACAAGTTAAAACTCTTTTTTGGGGGGGTGGAGGTGGGAAGGGTCTCGCTCTGTTGCCAAGGCTAGAGTGCAGTGGCGTGATCATAGCTCACTGCAACCTTAAACTCCTGGGCTCCAGTGATCCTCCTGCCTTAGCCTCACAGATAGCTGGGACTACGGATGTAGGCCACCACGCCTGGCTAATTTTTCTATTTTTAGTGGAGATGGGGTCTCAAACTCCTGGTTGCAAGGCCACTTTGGCCTCCCAAAATACTAGAATTGCAGGCATGAGCCACCGTGCCTGGCCCAAGTTAAAATTCATCTCTCACCAACTCTGCATCTCTAGGATGCCCCTGGTCTCTGCCCCCGATGTTCCCCATGTTGTCTCCCCCAGCCCTGGGCACTACACTTTGGCCTGCCATCGTTGCCCGTCTCCATCTACCCATGCCCTGCTGCTGAGGCTCCCCTGGGCTGGGCTCACCCAGGAGCCCAGATCAGGATCCCTGAACTCTCCTTTCCTCTCTGCCCGAAAAGGCTCAGTCATCTTTCTCCACGGGCCTCCCGCGCCACGATCACGAGGCACCCACAACCCCAGGTCCTCAAGCCACAGGGCCCTGTTGTGCATCCACGTTAGTCCAGAAGGACAGCAGTTCTGAGCCAGGAGAGTAGGGGGTTTTCTCCAGCCGACTTTGGCCAGGAGCAATTTTAACCAAAAGCTCAAGTTTGCTTTTGAAAGGGAACTTTCTCCAGGAAAGGATTAGAGAGTTCCAGTCATTAAATGGTCTGCTGCAGAATGTGAGTCCCCAACTAAAGTGGTTGGATTTTAAAATGAAATAAATGTGTTGTGTGTTATTTATTTTTTTTTTTTTTCAAGAAATGAGAACATTGTTGACCATGATGGAAAAGCATTCTGATTCAGGCCCCAAGTGTACGTATGAGAATTGAAGTTCTGCGAAGTTCTGCAGATGCCTCCCTTGATTCTGATGCCTCTGGTTAAAAAACAAACCCACGGCTGCATACAGTGGCTCACGCCTGTAATCCCAGCACTTTGAGAGGCTGAGGCAGGAGGATCACTTGCACCCAGCATCAGCAACATAGCGAGACCTCGTCTCTATAAAAAATTTTTTTTATAAAAAGTAGCCGGGCATGGCGGTGTACACTTGTGGTCCCAGCTACTCTGGAGGCCGAGGCAAGAGGATCAATTGAGCCTAGGATTTCAAGGTTACAGTGAGCGATGATTATGCTGCTGCACTCCAGCCTGGGTGACAGAGTGAGGCCCTGTCTCTTATAAAAAACAAAAACCACAATACCCTTAGAAACTGTGTGCCTGTGTTTGTGCACGCACGTGGGAAATCACAGTAACTTGGTGTCAGTCCTGGACAGTTCCGCTCCCCTGCAGGGCCAGGGACTGAGGCTGCCGGGTGGGTGTCACTTCCCTGTCAAGGCTGCCCCTCCCCAGAAGACCCATGTCCAGTCTTTCACTTCTCTTCCTGCTGTGAAGAAAGTGTTTCTTTTGAAAACAAGAGCCAACCCCACTCCCTAAGTGATACTGGGTGACACCAAAGACAGGAATGCATTTGGTTTAAAATTTAGGGATTACAAGTGAGACCTGATGAGACTTAAGTCCCAGTGGGTTTACTGGTGAATTGGGAACAAGATCATGTGTGAAGGCGGCCAGAGCGGCTGGGCTGCGCCTTTGTTCAGCAGTCGGACAGAGGCCTTGCTGTGTGCCGGGTGGGGCCAGCCTGGGGCCAGCACTGTGTGTGCCCTGCGCCTTCTCTGACTCTCTTGGGTTTCTCTTGGCTCCTGGAAAGGGACGCTTTCTTCCTGAGGCCTAAGGGCCACAGCTGGGTCCAGAGTAGCAGGTCCCTCCTGCCGTGGTTATGAAGTTTTGAAACTTCCATATTTGGCAGATCTGTATCCTGGTTTTGTTGCTTGGTTGTGTGTGGGTGTGGGGTTATATTTAGCGCTGGAAATCGTGGGAGGTGGAGAGCCAGCTGTGCATCGACGGCTTCCCCACCCCGTTAGGGAGCGAGTGGGAGCTCCCCACCGGGGACTAAGCGTGCACTTCTTCTTCCAGCAGATCGTTGGGTTTACCCTTGGCCCCAGACCCTGCAGCTGCAGTGAATTCTGTAGAGCCCAGACAAAGGCTCTGAGAAGTCCTGCAGACCCAAAGCTGGCCAGGTGGGTGGGGTAAAAAGAGCCTCCCTCATTGGCAGCTGATTGTGTGAGGCACTGGCTGAGGATTTATATGTCGAGGCACCCCAGCCAGGAGGGGTCCAGGTGGCCCCTGACCCCAGGCCCATTAGCTCCAGAACCCCCCATCTCCTCCCCCAAACCCCACCCCTCTCATTCCATCCTGGCATCACCCAACTGTTTTCCACTCTAGAGCCTTATCTTTCCTTAGCATGTTTATAATAGTAACATCTCCCAGCCTCCCCCAACCCTAGTTTGAGCTAAAGCTGGGGCGGAGCCCCCAGAATAAACACACTACCCTAATCCTCAGCCCCGGCCCTCTCTTCTGAACTAGGGCAAGCCCGCCCCGCCCATGCCCTCCTGTCTGTGGAGCTCCGTGAGCTGGGAGGGCAGGGAGGCCCGCCAAGGGGGGCCTGTCACGGAGTCTGTTTCTTGGAGGGAGAAGTGACGACTCTGGTCTCCCCTTGTCTGCATGTGTTCCACCTGGGGTGGAAACCAGCGGGGGCTTTTTCCCCTTGTCTAGGAGGCTGGGGGCCTGGGGAGACACGACACTGCCTCTGTCGGTCGCCACATCCAGCCTCGGCCTTCTTTGCTGCTTTTCTCTCTTCACGGCAGGGTCAAGGCCCAAGCCCAGGGCCCATGCAGTCTGACCCCGAGCCCTGCTCCAGCCTGTGTCCCCACTCTGAGATCCACCCACACCAACCCCTTTGAGTTCCCTGACTGTGCTGAACGTGCTCCCTTCTGCCCCTGGACCTTAGCACGAGCCAGTGCCTCTGCCTGGGACACACCTGGGCACCCACCACTGTGTCCCCTTTGCCTGACTAACTCTCTGACACCTCCCCCTCTGCAGACAGGTCCCTTCCCAGCAAGTCCTTTTCTGACCCACCGGATCACAGCATTTCCCGCTGTGTGTGATTTTCTCCTTTTGTGTGATTGTTTGATTCATGGAGGAACGAACTGCTTGGGGGCAGGAACTCTTGTTCACAGTGGAATCCCAGAGCCAAAGTAGGTGTTCAGTGAAGATTTGCCAGATACAAATGAATGAAAATGGGAGAGTGAGTTAGAGTCCAAGCCCATAAATGAGGACATGGCCGTGTTTTGCAAAAACAGACCGTGATTCCGGGCGTAAGCGCTGCCTGCGGACCTCCCGTCTGACAGACAGCTCACGTAGTTTCTCACTTGGGATTGGTCTCTTTTTTCCCTGGGAATTTGGAATAAGATCAAGACTTAATTCGAGGGCCAGGATTCATCTTCTGAACTGGCCGGGCTACATGAGTCGTCTCACGTGGAGGGAGGCAATTCTAAACTCTGGAGCTCGGTCAGTACATCAGAATATCTAGTAAATCATACATCGTCCACCTGGTGCCACCTTCCAATCCCTTGAAAGGCCTGTTCGGCTCCCCTGAAGACGCTGCTGAGAGAGAAGCAGCCAGCTGGGTGGTGATTACCTCGAGGAAAATTAATACGGTGCCATCAATCCTGCAGGCAGAAAGGGCCCGCAGCCAGATGGCCACACGCAGGCTGGAATAACTCACGGCCCGTGTGGGCCCTAGGTTTGGGGAGCCTCTCCTTGGCCCCTGGCATAAATCAGCAGCCCTTTTGCAGAGAGAGAATGGGAGCCTTTGTCAGGGCTGGGGGAAGGGCGCCCGCTCCAGAAGCCCCTCCTCCCCTGGAGTGTGTCGTCCTCGTCTGAAGGGTTGCAAGACACCTCTCTGACACCTTTCTTGGCCAGGACAAGCGCTGCACTCGTTTAAGGACAGGGCCACAAAGCCCACGTCCTGGGTTCCGGTAGGATCATGGGGAGGGAGTGGTTTCAGCCTGGCTGTCCAAGTGTAAGGCGACAGGCCCCTCTTCACCCCAGAGGCCTTAATTGGACAGTCAGAGGGCACATTGGTGGCTTATGAGAAACAAACAGGGATGGTTTAGTGAAGGAGGAAGCAGGCTTGCTTCAGGTCGAGTGCCCGTGGAGGTGCTGGGGGCAGCACGCTGGCTCTCACAGACTCAGCCAAGTCCCAGCTGTGTCACTCGCCACGAGGCCTCGGCTGCTGTCTTCAGCGTTCCAAGTCTCTGTGTCCTCAGCTGTAAAATGGGGATGATGAGGCCCCACAACGTAGCATAAAGAATTTGGTGAACAAGTGCATGTGAAATTATCTAGGGCGGGCCCGTGTGTTATAATCACTTGGCAAGCACTGTTGTCCTGCAGTGGTCTTAGGTCTCACTGTGTCTGGAACCCTTGTCCCAAGTGTTCCTGTGCCAGATCAGTCAGGTCAGGCCAGGCCAGGCCGTGCTGCGGTAACAAATTAACTTTGAAATCTCTACGGCTTAACATAACAGAGATTGATTTCTTGCTCACTCTAATGTCCCACGTGGGTCAGCAGAGCCTTGTGCGGCATGCCACTCAGAGACAAGGCTGATGGAGGTGCCACCGTCCCGTTGCTGTTCCTGCTGCCTGGCACACACTCACTCCCTCTGGGTCTGCAGCAGGGGAGGGGAAAGAGCTGGAGGGCCACGCGCCAGTGCTTAATGCATCAGTCCAGAAAGGATGCACTTGGTGCTCGCTGCCCCAGTGGCCTCACCAAACTGTCAGGGGTGGGAAAAAGGGGCGGGGTGACTAGTTGGGGAGCAGTGAATGTGTTGACCATGCTGGTGAACACACATCCCCTGCATGCCTCTTGGGAACCTCTTAGTTCAGCAACTGGCACTTGGGTATTTGGGGGATCAGAGCACCCAGCACCCACTGCAAAGCAGGAGAAAATCTGAGGAACTAACAAGAAATCACAGGAGCAAAGACCGAAACTGAAAGGAAAAGAGAGGGACTCAATGCATTTGGCCTTGACCAGTTTTAAGACATTAGGCAAATACTGGGCTGGGCTGAGATGAGGCAGGCCCATTTTAGGGGGAAGGCGGTTGATTTGCAAATGTCCCTAAACCATCACTGCTGCTGGCTGACCATCACGCACTGGGGAAAACTGCAGAGTGGCCCTCGGGTTACAGGAATTGAGAGCCCACTGTCCCCACACCAGCAGGGAGGGGAGCTTGGGAGAGCACGACCACGTCTTGGGTCAGCTGCCTGGCAGGGCTTCAGAACTGGTTTGGATGGCAGAGGCTGCAGAGGGTGGTGGGTCTGTCCATGAACTTTGGGGGCTGGCTGGCCTGGGTCCCAGCTCTGCCACTGGGTGGCCATGTGCCCATGGGAAGTGATTTACCTCTCGGGTCTTTAGTTCCTCCTGTGTGAAGTAGGGAGAGTCGTAAGTAATGGCTACTTAACAGGGAGGCCATGAAGATGAAGAAAGTAGTGTATGTAAAGCACGAGCTGCCATTTGTGGAAAGTGAATGGTTACTATTACTGCCATTGTTGTTGTTGTGCTTACTTTTGATGACGATTCTTTCCAGGGAACTTGGCTTCCTTGGTTTCTGGGGTGTGCACACGAGCACCAAAGCCAAGGATAAGGCTCAGGTAGGGGTCCCTGGGCCCGTGCCTGGCCTGGTAGGTGGAGGCTGTGGGCGTAGTGGTTAGCGGCACAGACCACCCCACCTGGCTCTAGACTCCTACTTGCTGTCTCTGTGACTTGGGAAAGTTACTTAACCTCATCTGTAAAATGGGGCTATTAACTGTGTCCCTATACCCTGAGATTATTACGAGGATTCAGTAAGATGGTCCATGTTGTTCTAACAGTGCTTTGCTGTAGGAAGGCTTGGAGTGTTAACTTACTGGTAAATAATTTCCCTATTAAAGGCAGCCAAGATGTACCGAGTTCAGATGGTCGAGGTGAGAGCTGAGACATTTTATGCCATTGCCCAGAAGAGATGACCCCGTCCTTACCTTTCCAGGGCCTGGTGTCATCTTTTAAGTCCGTGCTACCCTGTGTCCTTCCATTCGGTTCACGCCGCCTCAGCACTGTGGGGGCTGTTCCGTGCCCGGCACCAGTAATCCCCAGAGGCCTCCGAGCACCACCTCTGAGAAGTTTGCCATGTCAGAGAACCAACTGTATGATCCATTGTTTAATATTTTTCTTTGAATCTATTAGTAATTTCTCCCCCTCAGGTCAAGGTGGGGTAGGTAAAGCTAGTCCTAACCTGAACCCAGGAGATCAGGGAACCGATAAACTAAATATATATTTTCCTACGACATAAGAAGCTAAATATAGAATGACTAAAATGAAATTAAAAGTCATTCAGATACTATCTAAAACCATCTCAGGCCACCCCCACCCCTCATCGCCCTGCAGTCTGCACACAGGGTGTACTTGCTAGGGCACCTCTGGGACCGCTGCCTGCCCCGGAGCCTCACCTGGTCCTGAGGGCGGGGCCCCTCTGACACCCAGGAGGAAGCCCTGCCTCCCCAGGGGTCAGGCTGTGGTTTGCATCCTTTGGCAACGGGAGGGTGAGACGGACCTAAACCATTTCTTATTTTTTTACAGCCACCTGTAGATATTAAATGTGGAATCCTCCTGCACTTAGAAGCAGGCAGCAACTTCATTTTATGCCTTTGAGGCCTAAGGCTCTGAGAGGTCATATGATCAGCCCGAGGATGCGCAGCTAGGAAGCGGCAGAACCAGCCTCGGAGCTCAGGCTACCTGGCCCCCTTGCTCTTCTGTAGGGCCTGGGCTGTGTCCTCAGCCTCGCCTGGGGGAGTCAGGCTGCCGTAGCCAGCGGGTCTGCGATGTTTCTGCTCCAGGGTGCTGGCGCTTATGGGCGTTCACCGAGTACCACTTTCAGCTGGGAGTGGGTAAAGGCCTTGGTGGGGAGGAGGAGGGGCCTGGAAAAACCCTGGGGGGGTGGGCGGCGTTCTCACCCAGACAAAGCTGCCGAAGAAGAAGGCCACGGTGACCCCTGGGCAGACAGGCTGAGGAAGCTCCGTGCTCCCAGGGAGTCGGATTTTGTGCCCTCTGATGCACAGCCTCGGGTTGAAGTGTGCCGTGCCCGCAGCCGCGGCTGTGATGGGCTGCTAGAGCCCGCGCTCTGCAAACCTGTTCCTTTCACTGGGCCTGGAAATGACGCCAAGTCAAAACCTTGGCATTGGTTGGAAAATTGGCACACACTTGATGTCACCTCTGCTCCTCACCCCATGGAATAGGTGCCATATGGGGCCAAGTCAGGTTGGGGTCCTACCATTGGGTCAGTAATTTCAGGTTTTCTTTTTGCTGTTTAAAGGTGTACTTGTTAGGCCACCAAGTAATACAGAAACACGTTCACATGGTGAAGGCTCAGACAGGGCAGGGTGTGTACAGTAACAAGTGAAAGTGCCTCTCCCCAGGCGCCCCGAGGCTCCTCCCCACCTGCCAGCTTCCACCTGCGGCTGTATCCTGGCAGACCACGCTGTGCACCTGCACACACGCGTCCATTCGCATAGAGAGCGGTGGCCCGCCTTGTTCACCGCTGTCACCCCAGCCCAGGCACAGGCCTGGCACTTGGTAGGTACTCAGTAAATCTTTGCTGAATGAATGAGTATAGCTGTAGTTTTTACACAAATGGGACCATGTACATCTTATTCTGCAACTTGGTTTTGGCACTTTAAAGTGGGGTTTTCCTGTGTCGGGACATCAGGGTGGAGCTTATCTGTACCATATTGCACTAAATGGAAGCGCCCGAAAGGCTGTCCCTTGTGCGGCCACCCTGTTGATGGGCACTGGGCTGTGTCCAGTTGTTCACTCACACAGGACCAGGAGCGTCAGCCTCGTGAGCCACTTTGTGCCCCAGTGTGGGACTTCGGTAGGAGGGATTCCTAGCTGTGGGCTGGCTGGGTTCAGAGTTGGGTTTCTTGATATTGATTACAGCTCTTCTCAAATTGCCCATTCCCTCACCTCTCTCCTGCACTGATCACTGCCAGCCTTTGTCATTTGTGTCGGTGTGATTGGCAAAAGCACGTCCATCGACTAAGCGTTGTCCCCGTGGTTACCTGGTCAGAGATGGCTGCAGGAATTTCGCCTTCCATACCCCAGGTGGCCACGGAGGGGCCCGGCTCAGGGAGTGGCATTGGTAAGCACACCAGGGCAGCCGGCTGAGTGGCGCTGGGCATGGCATGTGGCACAGGCTAGCCCACCCAGCCGCCACCAGGCACCACTCCAAACCAACCAGCCCTGTGTTTTGCTCCGTTTTTTCCATTCCTATCTTTGTTCATCAAAGAGATGCCAGAAAAGACTTCCTGAGTTTGGGATTCCTGCCTTCTTCATGCGTATCTGGAGGCCAGGCAGCTGTACTCTCTCAAACCCCCACCAATCTTTCACACTTGGAATCTCTGTTTAGACATTCCCAACCCTCTACTTGGTAGTTATTTATTTTAAATAGTCCCAGAAATATGCTTGCTTAGTTATTTAGTTCTCTGTCAAACACTCCATTGCATAAAAGAATGTCCCCTGCATTCCGGTTCCTCAGAAGGACCACAGAAGGGAGACCTGCCTCCTATAACCAAGCTGCATGTGTCATGTGGGTGACCCACCGGTGTTCACTTTGAATGCTCTTTGAAATTCTTGCTTGACGAAACCCTTAAGAATGGTTCATTCCTTTCTTGCATTTGTGGATTCATTGCATGATTTTGGGGGCCAAATAAGTGACTGTGGGCACCCCAGCCGCAGTTCCTACGTGATGAATGTCCTTAGGCAGCAGAGTGTGATGTTGATGGGCATCTGAGATACCGCCTTGAAGCCTCCCTGTCTACGCAGTAAGCCGTTTCCTTACGACATGTCTTCCAGTAACTCCCCACCCACCTGCCCACCCTGCCCCACCTCCAGGGAATCCACAGCCTGCTGTCTTGGGTGTCTCGCGGATCTTGTGTTGAAGCTCCCACCTCCTTTCTCGGTAAAGACCTGATGTGAGCAGCTCTCCCTGCCGTGTTTGTACCTGCCCCACCTCACACCGTGAACTGCTTCTATTAAAAGAAACAGGAGATTGATAACTGGTGTTGAGAAAGATACCGCTTATTTCAAAGGGTAAAAACGGAAGTTGTGTGTGGCCTTGAGTAAAAGCTCACGGGCTTTTACTTGCAGCCACTTGATGAAGGAGCCCCACATTGTGGTGGTCCCTCCAGGTCTGGTCCCAGCGGTGAGGGAGGCAGCAGGGTGACGAGGAGAGTGCCAAGGCTGTGATTCACCACCTGGCGGCTGGAGCTGTGTACCCGGCAGCTTTCTGTACCCGCCGAGTCTCAGGGCCACCCCCGCTCCAGCGGGTTGTCATGGGGGGGCTGGCACTGCATGGGCAAGGCAGCGGGTACGTGGGTGCCCTTGGAGTCCGAGTGCCAGCACTCAAGCCAACTCTACCACTTCCAACCGGGTGACTTCTACACGTCACGTAACCTGAGCCGAGGTTTGCTTCATCTGGAAGATGAGGGAAGGTGTCAGGAAAGCTTTGAGCACGATGCCCAAACACAGCAGGCGTCTAGTAGGTGTGAACTAGGGTTTTCTGAGTGAGGCTACCCGTGAGCTGCTAGACTTTCTGGTAACTCAGCTATAGCTGAACGGAGTCCCGAGCTCCCCCTTCTAAATCACCCCACTTTTCTTTGCAGGAAAGGTATGCTCAAGTCACAGGTCCCGAGCAGGGGTGCGCCGACACCCTGGGTGGTTCTGAGCAACAGCACCCCCAGCTGCAGGGCGTTGCTTCGCCAGGCGTCACTGTAGGAGCACGCGCGCGCGCGCACACACACACACACACACACACACACACACACACACACACACACACACACACACACACACACACACAGTCACTCACACACACACTCCATTGACATAAGCTCCTTCAAAACACCATGGAACCATCCGTGGCTTGCAGGCATTTCCAGTGTTTTCTTCAATGTTATTTTGCAAATACAGATTTGAACATAATTCATTTCACATCTTATCCCCCCCAGTTTTTCCTCCCTTCCTCCCTCCCTCCCTCCCTCCCTTCCTTGGCACAGTGGTGCAAGTCGGGGGTCTGCAGTCAGATGCTATCAGGGTTTGAGTACTGGGGCAAATTCTTGGCACTCTTTGGGCCTCAGTTTCCTTATCTGCAAAATGGTGGTTGTGAGAATTACATGTTCCAAAAAGTGTTCGGCTCATAATGTATCCTCAGTGTAGGTGGCCATCATCATCATCGTCCTTATTGTCACGACAGTCCCCAGGCCAGGGAGAGACAGCCAGGAGCGGGCACTGAGTGCTGAGGTCCCATGGAGCAGGGGACCCCGCAGACCCATCCGGGAGCCTCCCTCCCCAACTGCTACCTCCACTCCCCTCCGGCCCTTTCACAGCCTGTGTCCCCCTTTCCTGGGGCTTTTGGGGGCACTGCGTGGAGTATGCCTTTGTCTCCTGTGAGTTCAGCCAGACCTCTCGGCACAGCAACGCGAGAAGAGAGGCCCGATGTGGGGGAGCAGCCCGCTCACTTGCCGTGGCCGTGCTCTCCCAGCGAGCGTGAGGCTGGGCCCCAAAAACGTCTGTTTTGAGTGCGTCACGGCCTCCTAAGCACCAGCCGGCACTTCTGTGGTGCTGGGCGCAGGAATGGCAGGTTCCAGTGCGGAGGGCAGCCGGCTGCGGCCCCCCACCGGATACCTCAGGGATGTTTCCTGACTCGGTGGTCCCCTCCCCGTCTTCCCTTGGTGGAAGGCAGGTAGTGACAGGTCACCTTTCTCTATCCATGCCGCCTGCCACTGAGGAGCTACCAAATAAATATGTCTTGAAACAAAGCGAACTTATTTTTGAAGAAGTAAAGATCAGCCCAGCACACAGGGTGGGCGGATGCACGCCAGGCCGAGGGCACAGCACGGGGGGAGAGGACGGAGCGGGGTGGAGGTGGAAGGGAGGGCCCCTTAGAAGGAAAGGCAAGGGCCGGGCGCGGTGGCTCACGCCTGTAATCCTAGCACTCTGGGGGGCCGAGGCGGGAGAACTGCATGAGCTCAAGAGTTCGAGAAGGAAAGGCAGGTGAGCTGTGAGCAGCTCCAGAAAGGCCACTTCCACAGCCACAGTTAGGGTCTAGGGGTGGTAAGACGAGGTGGCAGCTGGTGGAATGCACCTCTCTCGTTGGACCCAGAGCTAGAGGACAATGACCCAAGCCTCCTTGGGCATGGGGCAGTGTGACTGAGGCAGCATTGGTTAGGAGAGGGGATCCACCAGCCTCCTGACCCATTGGGGTGGGGGTGATGGGGGCCTTTGAATAGCAGGCAGGTGTTGTCGTGCCCTTGTGGGGGCTGTGGCGGTTGCTTCCCCCCTCCTTTGTAACGGCAGCATGGGAAACAGGACTGACTCCATTCTTCTAAATGAGGCCAGATCTCAGTCTTTTCCAGGGTACTTGCTAGTTCTGCAGGGCCCCTTCCCAGCCCATGCCAGTCCTAAGGAACCATCTTGCTGTGTCACTTTTAGGTGACAAAAGATGCAGGCTTTGGGGTCTCAAAAGGAAACTGAAAGGTGACATGAGTCAGGGGTTCCAGAGGCTTGACCCAGAAACCCCACACCAGTCCTAGGCAGGCTGTGCCTGATAAGTTTCCAGTCCTACAGTGATTCCAGTAAACCTTCTGGGGGCCAGAGCCAGCTTCATCTACAGGTGTGCGGTTTGTGGAGGAGGCAGGAGTGCTCCTGTGGCTTAATGGGCCCCCTTGGCTCCAGCTGCTCAGATGGGGACAGCTGAGAGCAAGTTTGAGGCATTTGCAGACACTACCTTCCCCACAACATCACTTTTTCCAGGCCACCCCAGGCAGTTCCCTTCTTAAGAACTGACCTTGTGTGTCTCTTTTGCATCTGAGTTCTTCAGAAAAATATCCCTCCCTTCTTTCCTTTGGGGCCCTGTGTGCCTGCCTTGGCCCCACTGCCCAAATACGCCGTCTCTCGTTTCCCTACCGCCTCTGTCTTGTAGTTCATAATAGAACTCAAATGTGAAAAATTAGCTTTGCATGGCTGCCGTGAATTTTACAGGAATCACACTTAAATCAATAAAGTCTGTAGAATGAATCAAGTTATCGTTGTGATGCAGGAGGAGGGGCCTGTTTAGAGGGGCCCTGGGCCTGTAAGCACATAATGGAAACAGTTGTCCGCCAGGGGCTCGGCCACGGGGGAGCCCTTCACCTTCCGCGGCGCTGGGCCCCTCACCACCCGGGATGCCTTTGAAGTCTCTGCTGTCTTCTTAGGAGGTGTGATCAAGCAGAACCAGAATGAAAGTCACATTTTCCATGACTTGTTTCTTCTTTGAACAGTTGCTAATCTTTTTTTTTTTTTTAAGTGGGTAGTCTTTTAAATGACACTCTGTTTCAAATGTGTGAGCTTGGGATCTTTGATGTAAATAGCAGGAAACAGTGGGCGGTAATGTTATGGACCGTGGAAAGCCTGCCTTTTCTGGGTCATGCTCAGAGCCAGAACCAGAGAGAAGAAAGGTAGGAAGGGTAACAAGCACAAGAAAGGAGAGTGGAGAATGAATGAGAAAAAAGCCCGTGTAGGGATCAAGGCTGGGTGACCCAGCCTGGGACATCATGTCCTGACTCAGGGGTCCTGGGCTCTCCCTGATCGGTCCTGGCCTTCTGTCCACAGGCCAGCTCTGTTCTTGGGAGAATGATTGAGCTAACTGCTGGGCAGAACCACCCTGGGGAGCAGAGGCCAATTTTTTTTATTTTTATTTTTAGAGATAAGGGTCTCACTATATTGTCCAGCCTGGCCTTGAACTCCTGGACTCAAGCTTCTCCACCTCAGCCTCCCGAGTAGCTTGGACTGCAAGTACACATCACCATGCCTGGCCGTTAACTCTCGATTACACAAATACGGTGCAAATACCTTTTCTTTGTCAGAAAACAAAACTAGGTAGTTCCTACCCCTTCCTCCCACTTCCCCAGGTTGCCAGGGTTACAGCTGGGTGTGTATCCTTCCAGACCAGCCTCTCAGGAGGCCCACAGGGACCCATAGGAGAAATATAGACCACTGACATTTTTCTAAATTTATTTTTTGATTATAAAAGTATTATCAGTTCACTGTAGAAAACTGAGAAAAGAGAGACAAGCATTTCATAAAACTTGTAACCATACCGTAACCCAAAGATAACCACATGAGTTCGTTTTACAAAATGAGGTCACCCTGTGCATGCTGTTTGGTTACCTGCATTTTTCACGCCAGGCCCGTGGAGTGCCTCGCCACGTCACCAGCCAAGCCATTCTTCTCAGCCAGACTTTGTAGGAGGTGGTGCCTGAGACAGTTTTTTTGTTGGCACACGCAGGAATATTTTGTCCGTGTAAACAGTTATGTCTTCTGTCTACAGATGATGCTAATTTTGCATCTATGTAAATGATACAAGGTTTCCTTTTAAAATTAAGTACAAGAGGAGAGAACATAATTTAAAGAAAATATCAAGTAAATGGTGCAGATGGCACAACTATGGAAAAATCCTTAGGGTGGTAAAGAAATGATTAAGGTTTAGGAAACACTATTTTAACAGCATTTTTGAAAAAGTGACTATATGACATTTCATCAAGAGGGTTGAACATGAGTTTTTCCCTTTTGAAGCCCCTTTACCCCTGAGTTTGAACTTCCCTGTAGCTGAATCTCTATACCCATCCGCAAGGATGGCTGTGGCTTAAAATTCCAGAAGTGGACTTGTGAGTTCAAGGGCAAGCTCAGCTGGAAGGCTTTACCTAGTGCCAAGTTGCCCTCCAGGAAGGCTGCGCCAGTGTGAGCAGCCGGGGGAGTGACCAGGGGCTGCTCTCCCGACTTCAGTTCACAGCTGTGAGTAAAGGCCTCGCATCACTTACCCATTCCCTTATCTGAGAGATTAATCAGCTCCCTCGCCCGTGACAGGTTTCTTTTTCTCCCTGTGTTTGGGGCGCCTCTGTAAGTGCCTTTTAATATTTCCATTGTGTGTGTTAATCTTTCATTAGAATTTGATGTATCAGAAATATTTTTAAAAGGCTTAGCTCAATTAATTTCATTCCCTGCCCTATTATTTTGCGTCCTTCCTTACCTGACTCATTAATGGCAAAGAGTGCTGACACACAGGACTGGGCTCGGGGCTGTTCTAATTAACTCCCGAGGATGCCGGAGCAATCCATCAGCCAGGGACTGCACTCCAGCCTCTCTCTTTACTGGGGTTTTTTCAGTGAGCTTTCCCTGTGCATGAGAACCTCGGCAGCTTTTTGGCCCCGCTGGACTTCTGTTTTATGAATGGCCTGAGACATCCTGCCCCAGCGTCCCAGAGTAAGATGAGAAAATGGATTATGTGTTTTGTTTTTAATTATCCATGGGCTGAAAGTTCCTTGTGTTGGAACAGCAGGAGAACAAACCTTATGATCAACTCAGCTGAGTTCAGTGTTGGCTCAGGGTGTGACCTTGAGCAAGTCTGTCTCCTCCGCTGGCCCATGGGGGACGGGGTAGGAAGGGCTGCCTCCCCAGGTGGCACTGGAATACTCTAGCTGTGCACTAGGGTCACTCCCAGTTCCCAGGCCAAGCCCACGGCAATTAAATCAGACCGCCTGGGGGCAGGAGCCAGCATCTGTTTTTAAAATCCCTAGGTAATGCCACGTCCAACAGAGATTGAGAACCACTGCTCTGAGGTTGAACTGAGGCCTCTGCAGCACCTTCTGGTGCAGTGGGGAACAGAATGGGTGCTCGGTGCCCATCCCTTAGCAAAAAGCAAGTTAGGGGAGGCGACAGAGACACAGCAGTCAGATCGCGCTCAGCCCCATCTCCCCGGAAGGGCCGCGCGAGCCTGTGTGCTGAGAACGCGTGTCTGTGTGTGCTGAGGACTCGGGAGGGGACAGGGGACCGAATGGTGGTTGGCCTTTTGTTCTAAACTGCCACCAGGCATTTCTGTGACCTGGCCTGCCTAGTGTCACTGCCGAGTCCCCTCCTTCTTGAAAAAATTATCATGCTCCTCAATAAGGAGACCCAGGTCCTGGCCACGGTTTCCTCACTAAGAGCAGAGCACGCTGGTGACCATCTGTCACAGTGTGATCATCCGTGAAGGTATTTGAGATCTACCAGGTCTCCAAACCACATGTCCGTGGACTCTCCAGGGCTGTGTCCCCTCAGAGGCAGCCCTGTGGGGCTGGAGCCCAGAAGTCTGCACTTTAAACCCGTGCTGGGTGCCTGAGGCTGGCAGGGGCCCTCACTTCAGGGAACCCTGGCTCCCTCCCAAGTCGCTGTGTGTGCGCCTCGGCCTTCCCAGGCGTCTGCACATTCCCACCCAAGTGCCGGCTGGGAGTCACTTTTCAACTCCTTCATTCGAGGAGCCCTTCCTGCCCCTCCGCTGTGCCAGCCCCACGTGGGGGCCAGGACAGAGAGAGACGCAGGCAGGGAGCGTGGCAGACCCTTGCTCGTCTCGGAGGCCGGGGTGCAGGGAGGGAGATGCCCTCGAGGAATCCGCCCAGCGCCAGCCTCGCTATTCCTGTGCTCCTGGCTTCCCTGCGCCCGTCAGTTGGACCTACTTGCTCTGTGACACAAAGAGAGCTTTGTGGGAATGTGCCTTCTGTGGGCTCTGCAGGGGGCGTGTTGGCTAAGGTGACAACAGAACGAAAGCTCCCACGCTGCGTGAGCCAAGAGCCAAGAGCGTGTGTGGCCGGAGCTTCCCCTTCCTTCCAGGTCAGGAGCTCCGAGGCCCTGGGCCAGGCTGCTTTTGTGTGACCCTGGTTTCCTGGGCTGGGTCTTTCTAACTCCAAGTGTCGGCAGCAATGAAGCTGGGCCGATTCCCGCAGCCCCACACGTTGGTCCGGGTCTCTTCGTCCTCTCTGGCTTCCTCCAGCCCTTCGCTGCCCAGCACGGTAGCCACGAGCCACCCATGGCCATCTGGATTTAAATTAATGAAAATTCAATAAAGGTTAAATAAAATTAAAAATTCTGTTCCACTGACTTTGTAGTCACAGGTGACTACTGAGCACTTGAAATGTGGTTGGTTTGACAGAGGAACAGAATGTTTAATTTAATTTTAATTCATTGAACTGTAAGTAGCCACATGTGTGGCGGCTCCGTACTAGACAGCACAGCTGTAGGGCATTTCTGTCAACGCAGGAAGTCCTGTTGGGTAGCAGGTGGGGACAACACCAGGAGACGAGAGAAGTGCAGGTTTGGAGTGGTTCAGACCCCAGCCCCATCACTTACTGGAGTGTGACGGCATGTTTTCGACACGCTGGGCCCCAGCTGTCTTCATCTGTGGCCTGGAGGCAATGGTTGTGGTGAAGAGAGGGTGAAGCGAGGGTGACAACAGTGACCGTGATGTTGGCCAGGCGCTTGCTCTCTGCTTCTGGAAGCTCCTCACTGCCTGGGAGCCAAGTGCTGTTGTCACTGGTCTACAGATTGGAAAGTGGACGCCCAGAGCCTGCACCGTGTTTACGTGCCCAGCACAGGGCAGGAAGCAGAAACAGTGGGGATGGTGATTCTTATCTAGCCAGAGCTGCACCTGGGGGTGAGAGGCACGCTGGCTCCGCACCCTGCCAAACAGCTCTGCCTGTGACTTACGCTTATTTGCTAGTGGACAGCCTCACTAGCTCTTTTCTCTCCTTTTGTCTAACAAATGTGAATCACAGGGCTTCCTAGCCCTGTGAACCTGCCTCTGTGCCTCAAGTTCAAGGAGGCGTAGGGGTTTCATAGCCGGCCATGCTTTAGCAAGGAGGTAGGTCTGTGGGGCACTCAGCAACTTGGAATCTGGGCTTTCTCGCCCTCTATAGTATGCCCTCCTACCCTGCTGCCAAAATGTCCTGTCTCTCTTTAGCCTTTCCCTTTCTCTGCCTGCTGGTGGATTTCCTCTGCCAAGAATTTAGCAAGAGCAACTAAAGGCGACAATGTGCATGCCGCCTGGCCAAAGTGAAGTCACCCCTGTTCTTGCTCTGAAGGCAGCTGACCTCTTAGCACAGGCAGCCAAATGTCATTTTGTTTGGCTGGTCTAGATTCCCCTAACTTAGTGTGGCCTGCAGAATCTTTTTACAGGATTGGGGTTTGGTTTCAAGAATACGGAAGAACTTGGACCTGACTCACTGTGGGTATTTCCTGCCTGGGGTCCTGGGAATTGACCTTGCCGATGGTTATAACGTTAGCAGCGCAACCTCGGGCCAGTTACTGACCTTGTCATGGTCTCAGTTTTCTCATGTGTAATGCACAGACAGCGGTGCCTGCCACGGATGGTTTTGAGTGCTTAGCACAGTGCTACTTGCTTCTTAAATATTCAATACACGGTAACTGTTATTATTTGAAATTAGCATAGTTACACATTTGCAAATAGATGGAACTTTTGAAAACAGTCTGTTTGCAGAATTTGCAAATGAACTTTTGTAAAAAAGTCTTTAAGCAAGGTAAATGCTGCCTTCCCGTTGTGCTGGCACAATTGATACTAACAGATCCATTTCCTTTACTGGTTTATGGTCTGTCTGCACCCAGAAAACTGTGCATGAGGGGCAGACCTTCATCTTCCCCACTGCCACCTAGGACCTGGGACTGTGCTTGGTCCATAGCAGATACATAGTAAATATTTGATGAGTTGATAAAGGAATGAATGGGAAGTCTTGTGTGTTTTTTTTAAGATGTGTGTGTGTGTGTGTGTGTGTGTGTGTATACACACACCTTAGTAAACCCTTTGTTCATCTATATTTTAATTTCCAGTCTAGGTCTTAATTATGGGCTTCCAATTAAAGTCCTGAATTAAATTTCAGTGAATAACCATAGGCAAACACTTCTAGTTACCACGATGACCTTCCCGTAATCCCCAGTTCCTGGGAATCTCCTTGGCGTGGCTTTAATAAAGCCTCCCTTACTGACAAGTCCCCAGCCTCTGCAGCCTCATCTCCTGCCAGCCTTTGCTGCCTTGATCCTCGTATTCCAGCCACACAAGTCTGAGGGAGTCCCCTCCCTCCCCCTTCACCCTAGCCTGGGAGCCTCAGCCCACACACGCCCTTGGCTTTCATGCCCGTCATACTTTGCGTGTCCCATTCATTGTTTTCTCCCTTGGTCTGAGCTCCTTGAGAGCAGGGACTGAGCCTTTTCTCTCTGTCTCACCAACACCTTACCCAAAGTAGGCCAGTGTTTAATGAGCACCTGCTATGTGCCTGGCCACGAGCAGTGAACAAAAATGGCAAAAATCCTTGCCCTTGTGGAACTAACATTCTAGAAGATACTCCATAAAAGTTTCTTGAATAACTAAAGTAAAATGGACGAATGGAGTTCCCTTTCCTACTTTGCTTGTCACGAATTTAATGGGGTGGCTCGTATACCAGTTCATTTTTAAAAGAAGAAAAAGCTCAGAAAAATAGTTAAGATTCTCAATTTCTATCATGTTTGAAACATAGTTTAATAATTTAAAGAAAACCATCTGATTGGGTGTGTAGTATTGTACAGAGTTACGCTGATAAGATTTAGTTTTCACATTAATCGTATTACTTTAAATCACGTGCTTTTTGCAAGTGTGGCTCTAGTGCCAGAAGTTTATTGGTAATCAGTCAGAACACTGGAGACGAAACACACAAAGCAGGGAATTTGGTTTGTGGAGCGAACAGCTGTTGTTTTAAGTCTAAAGGTATGGCTGGTCTCCACCAGAGGTCTCCCATATTTTACTGTTAATGTTTGAAGTATACTGAATTCCCACAAGCTAATTAAAAATCAGACTGCTATGCCGGTAAGCATTCACTCTGTGAACTAATTTCTGCCAAACGGCTATAAAAGTGTCCCTTGGTATGAAATTTAGACGTTCTTTCCCATCAGAAAAGAGGCATGTGGTTTAGTCCCAGCCTCTTCATTTGAGATACAAGGAAACTGAAGCCCACCCAGAAAGGTCAGTTGCCTCCACTGAGGCCACACAGCCTAGGAAGTGGCCCCGCTGGGTGTCAGACCCTGGCGCCTTCTCACTCTTAGCTCACTTCTCACCAAACCCTGCTGGTTCTTGCTGCATGGACGTCGGAGAGCTTCTGTCATTCCTAAGTGCCAGGCACTATTCTAGCACTTTGTGAATATCACTGGGCCTCCATAGCAACCCTGTAGGGAAATCTTGTTATCATCACGCTCGTGCACGGGATGAGGTCCCTGCAGACCGAGGGGAGGCAGCAGCATGCTGAGGTCCCACACTGGGAAGTGGCAGAGCTCAGGCTAAAGTTGCGGGTGGTCTGGCCCTCAGCATCCCCTTTACCATGAGGCGGAGTTGCCCCTGGAGGCTGAGATTCAGAGAAGGGACAGATGCAGAGGGAGAGCCCAAGGGATGGGCAAGCAGATGCTCCAGATGTTCCGACTGAAATGAGGCAAAGAGCCTGAAACCCCAAAGGACCAGTGGAAAATGGGGGTGCTGGTGCCGGGCCAGCAAGGCTCGGAGGCAGGGACACATCAGAGAGGTCCAGTGGCACCACCCTCCTCCTCCTCTGCTTGGACAATCTCTGGGCTACTTTTGGGATTCAATTTGAAATGTCACCTCCTACGGGAAGACTTCTTTGACCTGTGGGCTGTGTTGGTGCCTGTCTTCCAGCCTCCTACAGCCTCCTGGTCTTGCCCTGCCATGACTCTTGTCACACGGCATGTAATTGTCACTTTTCTGGGCTCCCCCACTAGACAAGAACTCCTGAAGGGTGAATCTTGCCATCTCTGTGGTCCTATTTATCAAGCCCAGGGTCCAGTCGGGGGGGAAGCAGCCCAGAAACGTGAAAAGTCTGAGACAGTGAGAGGGCAAGTGGATGCACACGGCTCCATCTGTGAAGCCGTTTTCTCCCCCTAGTGATCGATCTCGAGGAGAGGGTATGGGTTGGACATTGGCAGGAGAGAACGTCTCCTGACTCAAGAAGAGCCTAGAATGCCAGGATCAGAGCCGTTTGACCAAAAAAGCTCCCTGAAGTCTGGCCAGCCTCTGTGGGTGCCAGGATCCCCCACAGATACATGTGTGGCACCCACGTATGGGTGCCTTCTCTAGCGACGGTAGCAGTGAAAATCCCAGAGGTTCCAACACGCTCTCCGGACTGCGTTCTCTGCCTGGGGGACTCCACCACGACCCACCAAGGAAGGAGAATCCCCTGGGCCGGGATCTGCTCTCTGGAACACCCTTGTGCACTTTTCAGATGAGGTATCATAAAGAGGAAACCCAAAGGAAAGAAAAGATGTGGCTCCTGTCTTCAAGAACCTTCTATCCAGAAGGAGGAAGGAGAGGTGGGCCCACTCCATGCACATGGAGAGAAATCACAAGCCCTCTCTGCACCTTGGTCCATTTGCTTTCATTCCTGTAAAGTAACGGTGTCCCCATTTTTCAGATAAGGAAACCAAGTCTCCTAAAGGCCACCCACACATCATCTGCCTCCTCCATCCCTGCAGCCTGGTGCCTGGCACATGGTAGCCACCTGGCAGCACGGGGTGGAGAGTCCCTGACCACATCCTGTGGAGGGACCCAGAGCAGAGACATCATGGGGGGCTCCTAAAGACCTGGATGTCCTGGTTCCCCCGCTGCTCGGCTGCTGGGAAGCGGGAAGGAGGAGCCGCAGGAAAGTCGATTCTGAGTTAGTCTATCTCAAGCTGCACAGCGAAGGGCTTAGGTATTCAAATCTTTTCTTGGAAATCTCAAGTATTCCATTCGGCTGCCTCATCGAGTTAGGTAACTTTATTTACTCATGCTAAACAGAGCCATTTTCAGAGAGGAAATTATGCAATGTGCTATGCAAATGCGGCCTTCTGAGAGCAGTGTAGAGATAAGTGTGGTCACCAGTGCATTATAAGATCAGATCTGTGCCTCTGGCGTGCAGTGTGTCACTTGATAAGGGGATGTGCCATGCTCTACTTGGAATTACTGTTCATTGGGATTCTATTTCTGGTAATTACGTTTTCACAGTGCTGTCTGTCTATGAACTCTGTATAGTGTGACGAAGAGGGACAAGGAATAGAGCTTTTGCAAGTTGCCCATCCTCGTGTACACCTGAGCAGGCAGAGGGGCTGCCCATGCACGTTCTGGACACGTGGGAACACGAGGGCAAAATGCTCATCCTTTCTTCCCCCCAGAACAGTCTCTTGAAATTTTCTAAGGGAAAAAGATGAAGATATGTGACTGGTTTTCCTGGCCACTTTGTGAAAACCAGCCACCTGATTTTACCAGGCATGGCATGTGCATTTCAAACTGAAAGAAAGGCAGTAGCTGTGGAAAGCCCCACCTTTGGAAGCAGGTGGAGAGCTGAGCCCAAAGCGAGCACCACCCCTGCCCTGCGGGCACCTGGGGCAAGGTGCCTGGTCTCCCCAAGCCTTGGGCTCCTGTCTCAAACTGGCCCTAGCACCCCTCCCTCCAGGTAGCTGTTGCTTCTGGGCCAGGTACTAGTCACCAAAACAGCCGACTCATCACCCAGTAACTGCTCAAATAGCTGCTGGATGAGCCAATGACAGATCCACCCATGTGTATCTGCCAAGTGAGCGTTGATAGAGTGGCCTTGGTGGCCCTGGGACCATCCGGGAAATGCAAAGATTCTGCAGAGTTAAGGGATTCTAGAAAGAGCCCTACAGGTACCCCCTTTAATTTGAACTCTTCCTATTCAAATCCCTGCTATTCAAACTTGGGAACCAAATGGATTGTCCCAGTGAGGAGATCTTGTAGTAACCAGTCACACAGAAGTGACACGAAGGTCAGAAAACTAATAATAATTACAGTGCAGGCACTGTGTGTGGATCAGCCACCTTGTGTCAGACCTGTTGTAACTTGTCTGAAAGTCACTTCACAAGAACCCTAGTAAGTCAGTTTTCCCCTAACATTTGCTTCTGAAATCTTTCAAGCACACAACCATGTTGAGAGACTTGTTCAGGAACAGCGTTTTACCCACCACCTACACCCGACCACTAACTTTCACATACTTGTCTTATCACATGTTGACTTGTCGATCCACCAGTGGATCTTTTTTTTTTTAAGAGACAGGGTCTCACTGTGTCACCCAGGCAGGAGTGCAGGTGTGCAGTCATAGCTCACTGCAGCCTCAAATTCCTGGGCTCAAGCGATCCTCCAGCCTCAGCCTCCCGAGTAGCTGGGACTACAGGCCCACAACAGGGTGCCTGGCTTATCTTTTTTTTTTTTTTTTAATGCCTTTCAGAGTAAATTGCAGGCCTCAGTACCCTTCTCCCTAAATACTCCAGCTTGCGTATCTTGAAGTAGAGCTGTGAAGTCATTCTATTGCTCCTGGCCTACAGATGAGGCAACTGAAGTGAAGTCTTGTGCCCAGGGTCAGCACAACTAGAAAGTGGCAGAGCTAGGACTCAGCTCCAGGTGGTCGGCCCCAGGCACAGCTCCTGGCTGTCCCCTGCATGGCTTCCCCACAGCTGCGGTGCTCTGCCTGGGGAGAGAGCGGTTGGAATGTGCTAGGAAGCACAGAGTTTTCTCGTCAGTGCTTCCACTGGTTGCTCTCGGCGCTGTGGGCAGAGGTAGGTGGGGAGGACGCCAGTGTGGCAGCTGTCACGGCTGCCCCAGCAATCACGGTCCACTCTTAGAACCAAGCACTGGGTCACAGTTTCCTTGGATGTCAGTAAATTCCCCAGCATCTGCATACCTAATTGCTGGTCTCCTTTGCAAATCCGAGGAACCTCGACACCAGGATGTTTTATTGCCTTCTATTCTTAGAGGGACAGGGCTCGCAGGCCTTGCGGTAGAGAGGTGCCAAGACCCACTCTCCATCCAGGAAATATCGCACTTCGCAGCTGCCCCTTGCCGTGCTGGGAAGGGATACTTTAGGGAGCTACAAAGAAGACACAGTAATTGATTGCTACTTGCAGCAAATAACCCATAAGCTGTTGCTGGGTTGATGGAGAAATGGTTACTTAATTTTCTTCAAAGGATTGATTTGACTGTCAGGAGAAGCAGCCAAGCTAATTGAGTGTGCTGGTTCACACCCGCCGCGGCACTCTCTCTGCTTTTGGCTTCTGAGTGTCACGGGCCGAGTGCGGAATCCCCCTTGGGGTTAATCAAGGCTGGGGAAGGTCTGGGTTTTGTCCATGCGAGACAGTTCTCCCTCCTTTGGTGGGTCTACAGTCTACCAGTTCCTCGTCACTCCAGCTCTGCAGGTTGCATTTGAATCTGCACAGGCTCCTTTGCAAAGCACTTGAGTTAGTTCCCGAAGGAACATGATGTGAGCAAATTCTTTACGGCGCAGAATGGCTACCATTTTCATCGCGTAGTGAGCTTGGATGGAGCAGGGACTCTGGGGAGACGATGGCCCTCTCCTGCTGGGCCGCTGACAGCCCTCCTCGTGCCGCCTGCCGGGCTTCTGCCCACCGTCCCCCGAGAGCCGGGACTCATCCGGCACCCCCCGGCAGTGCAGCACTGGCTGGCCACAGCCTCTGCTCTGGCTGCCTTCTGTCTGCAGGGAGGTGTGCCATGCTGATTGTCCCTCAAGTCGCCAGCATTATTCTGTGCCACAGAGTGCCATCTCCGTCCCACAGAGGCTAATCCCCCAAGCACCCAACAGCTCAGAAGGGCTGCTGTCCTCCCGCTGGTCTGGAGGCTCCCTGAGGGCAAGGCTGCAGCCTGTCCTGCTCTGTCCCTGCGTCTGAAAACAGCCCAAGGGGCAGAGACCCAGCACCAGTCTCCCTGCATGCTGGGAAGAGAAACTCCCAAGGTAGAAGAGAGACAGTATGTCCCGAGCCAGAGAAGGACCAAGGTCTGTCACTGGAAGGGGCCACCAGGTTCCCAGTGAAGGGAGGACCTTGCCAAGGGCAGCCCAGGAGCAAAGAGTTGGCCTCAGGTCCTCAGCCTCCATGGGGTCCAACCTCCAGAGCCTGGCTGTTGAGAGCTCATGTCCTTTGACTGGCCCCCTGCCAGAACCAGCCGCATCCCCACCCTCAACAGCGGGCCCAGGTGGGGTTGCGACTGCTCTGAGGGAGGCGAGGGTAGGTCTTCTCCCCGGCCTCCTGGGGGACTGGAGCGCCAGGTTTCAATCAGCTTGTTCAGGACAGTCTGAAGGCCACGTGTCCATCTAGCACCACACCTCAGCCAGTCTGTTTACCAGAGTGTGTCTTTGGGGACGTGGCTGATCTGCAGTTTGTGTCCTCTGGAGTCGGCACACTGTCCCTCAGAGGATCCTGGGACCATGTCAAGTGGGAGCTCAGGGCCTGGCATACAAAAGCAGTTGAGAAGATTGGCTATGGGATCAGTAGCAGTTGTCATTGATGAAACTACTTGGGGCAAGTGTCCTTGCTTCAGCAACTCAGCCACAACAATCTGTCAGTATGTGGCTTTGGAGAACCAAAGCCCAGGGTGGCACTGCATCCCCAACCCCTGGGAAATGCCACGGTCCTCTGTGTCTTTGCCCGCCCTGCACTGCCCCTCGCTAAGCCCTGGCATAGAAACCAAGTCAGCTAGGATGAGCGCACAGAGAGGCAGGACTGCAGGCCCCTTGCAAATGGAGCCGGGGGCCTTTCTGGTCTCTGGTCAGCTGTAGGCTGCTGCAGCCCTGCTGTCCTGGAATCCCAGGGTGTGCTTGCCTGGAATCCGTGTCCTGTTCCTCATTCCTCCTGACCTCTGATTAGCAACATGTGCCTGAAAGACTTAGCAGCGTTTACTAAATTGCTAATCTAAACTCCAGCTGTGGCCTAAAACCCAGCATATTGGATTTCAAAGCGTTGGAATTCAGCTGGCCTAGAGGTCCTGCTGTAAGGATAAAGACTACTTTGATTCTAAATGTAGTTGGAGCCACCAACGCCAAGAATTAAATTATGGTATTGGCATCCATATTTTATTATAAAGGAATCCTTTAAATACAGCAAAAGTCAGTCAGCCCCATTTATCGCACAGTAACAAGCTCCAGCCTGTCAGGGAGCTATGGAGGAAGGCTTCGGCCAGGAGCTAACAAGATCACTTGGTTGAGATGTCCTTGGCCTCAAAATGGGAGCCCCAAAAGCCATCAGCTTCCCTCCATCCCATCCACAAATACTAATTCTGCCCCAGCCATTGCCCAGGCCTTCCTTGGGGTACAGCAGTGAGTGAGACCGGGGGCCCTACTTCCTTGGGGTACAGCAGTGAGTGAGACCGGGGGCCCTACTTCCTTGGGGCTCACAGCCTAGACAGCGAGGCAGGCCTCAACAAGGAAGGGTTTGCGGGAGAATTCAGGCCGTTGGGGTGGGGCAGCCTGGGGTAAGGGCGTCCAGGGAGACCTCTCTGGGGAGGCCAGCAGGCCTGTGTGTCTTGCTTGCTCCATGACCCCACAGGAGTTCCGAGAAATGGTCAGAAACCATGATTCACTTTCTCCCTCTGAAGGGACTCGCTTGGTCAAGAGCCTGCACTCAGAAAGCATGACTTGACCTCAAGCAGAAGGGTTCCGACTAGAGCAGTGGTGGCTTGTGCTGGGAGGACCCTACTGGTGCAGCCTCATCATTGCCCACTGCTCAAGAGGAAGCCAATACACTGAAATAGGTGTCACAGCAGAGAAAGAGTTTAATATCATAGGCACCATGCAAGGAGACAGGAGGAAGTTCTCAAATCCATCTCCCCAAGAATTTGGGAGAAAGGGTTTTTAAACATAGTTTGTTGGGCAAAGGGCTAGGCAGTGGGGTCTGCTGATTGGCTGGGTTTGGGGCGGAGCCATAGGGGTGTAGAAATTGTCTTCTTTGCCGAATCGGTTCTTGGGTGGGGGTTGCAAGACCAGTGGAGTCTTTTCCTTGAATATAGGCCACCGGTCCGGGTGGGTCAGCCGCTCCACCGAATGCAGGGCCTGGGAGATAGCTCAGAACCTAGAGTTAGGTTTCACACGGTGGTGTTATCCATGGGAGCAATGAAGGATGCTGAGAATCTTTATGACCATCGGCTACGTGACTCCTGAGTAGTGAGTGATTATACGAAAGCAAGCCAGGGGACAATGGCTGGCTATATATCTATTTCCCCACCACAGTTCCCACCCTGTGGCCCTTTACTGATTTTATAAAGAGCGGTTTCACTGTGACCACTTCTTATAACAGCCCCACAGCCTGCATCTGTGGCCCCAACCCCCTCTCAGAGACCCTGGACAGCCCTGTAAGGGGTTAAGTCTTATTTTTACAAGTGAGAAGCCCACGACTCAGAGAAAGGAGCTTACCTGCCCAGGGTCACAGTTAGTAATGGCAGAGCTGGGATTTAAACCCAGTCTCCCTGGCTCCAAAGCCCAAGCTGCTTTTACCAGGCCAACTTGCACTTCATGGTAAGGTGGTTCTTTCATGTTTTTTTCCTTCTCTCCTCCTCTTTCCCAACATCTTAAAATTCTGTTGGGAAATGGCTGTCCTGTTTCCCTTCGTTCTGCTTAATAATTGCAGGACCTTCTGAGCATCCAAAATAGCCAAGCCCAAGCTCTTTCTCTAGGCCAGTCTTCCGAGATGTGGTATGCAGCCTCTCGGTGATGCTGAAAGAATTTTCAAATCCCAAGTGTGCCTGGATACAGCACTAAATTAAATCACCATTGCAATTATCTGTTGCTGAGTAACAAACCCCCTTAAATTAACTTAGTGGCTTAAAACAACCATAGGCATTCATTTTGCTTGCAAATGTGTAATCTGCACAGGACTCAATGGGCACAGCTGGTCTCTGCCCCATGTGGCATCAGCCGGGGTGGAGGGACTGGGGTTGGCCGTGGGCCCCAGGCCTTGGTTTCTCTTTACAGGTGTCTCCATGGCTACTTGGGCTTCTTCACAGCATGGTGGATAAGTTCTAAGAATACTTTTATGACCTTGCCTCAGAAGTTATATAGCATCACTTCTGCTGGTACTCTTTCGATCTAGGCAATCTCAGAGGCCCACTCAGGTTCAAGGAGAAAGGACCCCAACACTTGATGGGAGGCGAGTCAAGTGTTGTCGTACTGCAAGAAGAATGTGTAGGGTGGGAAATGGTGCTGTGGCCATCTTTGGAAAGTAGAGGCCATGAGAAAGTCCCTAGTAATGCCCCTCTGGTCCATTCTGTGACACCAGAGAGAAAGTCTTGGATTGGGACTGGTTTGTCTTAGAACCTCTCTAATTCTTGGATTTCCGTTTTTATCAAAAGAGCAGGCATTATGCTATAACTTAGTAAAATGACCTTTTTAATCAAATTTCATGTTTACCTTATTGATTGTAAGTAATTCTAGTTTTCCATTCATGGTAATGATACAAAGTTTCCTTTGTAAATACATTTATTTTAGTAAAACACAGTGCTTTCAAGAGAAAAAATAACCCTCAGTTCTATTTTGCTGCTAGAGATTTGCTCTCACATGTGCACATGAATAAGAATATTCCTTCAACTGTCTTAGCAAAAGCTTATAAACAAGCTGAATGTCCACCAGTTGGGGAGCTGTTAAATCAATTAGAGTGACCCCTATCATGCAAGAGAATGCAGCTATGAAAAAGTGCACTGGGGGTCTTTGTGCCGATATGTCTGTCACCAGGATATATGGTGCAGGGGCAGAAGCACAACGTGGCGTGCCACCATTTGTGAAAGCAAAGATAGCCCATAGCTACGTGAGCACTTGGAAACGCGTGGTGGGCGGATAACAAGAAATCCGTGCAGTGGTCACCTCTGCAGAGGGGATGGGGGAAACTTACTGTCCATTGTAAAAAAGTTTTATACCTTTTAAAATGGGAACATATGAATGTGTTATCTAGTGAAAGAGACTGATAAGCTTATTATTGTCAAATAAAATGAAATGGCAAGTTTACTCCCTGCTTAAAAAGCAAAACAAAAGGCAGTACCTCGGAGCAGGAGGGCCATGTCACCTTTCCCTGGAGCGAGATTCCACAGGGAGGCACACCACACCTGTAGGGTCCGGGGGTGTGGTACAGACTTCTGTCTTCCCACCCGCTCTGCCCACAGGGTCTGGTTCCTACCCAGAGTGGAGACTTGGTCTGCATGGCCCTTTATGGTTCCAAGCCCAGCCTGCCAGTGGGCACCAGGCCTCCCAGCTGGACCCTGAGCTCCTCGAGGTGGAGGCCAAGCCTCATTGTCACTACCAGTGCCCCGCCCACGGCCTGGCCTGAGTGGGCACTCAGATTGCACACGTGCACGCAAGGTTAGCTGGGCGCCAGAGCTCTTGAGCTCACAGGTCTGGCCAGCCGGAAGCGTCCATCCACAGCTGTGCCCTGAGGGTGCTGTCCGAGAGCTCTCAGGTTCTCTCCATCAGCCAGTGCTCGGTGACTGTCCACTGTCTCTGTGACCAGGCAGAGCCCGGCCGGCTCTGGTGCTTCCCCGACCCTGGCTGGGCCCCAGGTCCTGTGTAAGGGTGTGGAAAGAGATTTGCTTTTCTCTTTATTCAATTTTAAGTATGCAAATGACCTATCTATTTTCCCTTTGGAAAATCAGAGCATTGCACATAGACTAAAATCACCTTGCAGCTTGCTTTTTCCACTCAACCGTATGTTCTTGAGACTCTGTTGAGATATCTAGAGAGCTGATTCATTCCTTGTCATTGGCGTGCAGTTTTGCACAGAACGAGTGAACACATCTTATTCAGGCATTCGTCGTTGCTGGACCACTTGGGTCCTCACCCGAAAGCTTCTCTCACCATCCTTGCATGTGTCTCTTGGCCCACGCATGTGAGTGCTTTTCTTGGGAACATACCAATTGCTAGGTCATAGGATGTGAAACTTTCAGTTTTAATAAATGATGCTAATTTGCCCTTCAAAATGGCTGTTAATTTATTCTCCTACTAGCAGCTTTTGAGAATGCCAGTTTCTCCATGTCCTCACAGCACCTGATGTTATCAGACATTTTTATTCTTGCCAGTTTTATGAGTAGAAGCTGGTGTCTTGTTCTGATTTGTTTGCTGATGTCTCATGAGGATAAGCTCCTTTGTGTGTGTTTCCTGGCTGTCCCCATTCCCTCGTCTGTGTGTGGCCTAAGGGACTACATCACATTCACTAGTTTATTCACTGGTTGCCTCGTGGATGCCACGTGGACGCCATGTGGACATCCTCCTATATTGCCTTCTGATCAATTTTTTAATGGTGCCCCAGGCCCCAGCCATTTTGAAGTGCAGGGGATTCAGATGGGCGGTGACATCTGGACAGTGACAGAGTATGGATGACCAGGAAGCCTCATGTCACCTGTCACCTGCCCTGGCCTCTCATAGCCACTGTCATTCCTGAGTATCAGGCAGGGAGGCTCCTGAGGCTGCCACACACCACGACAGGGCTCCCTGCCACCGAGTCCTTCTCACAGGCCAGTGTGACTGTGCTGACTCCCAGCAAAACCCACAGGTGCACGCAGGCTGCAGACGAAGGCCCTAGTGCAGACGAAGGCAAAGCTGGGTTCCTCCTTTCCCCAAGACACGGTGGCAATTCAAAGGTGAACTGTTGCTGTCCCCCACGGCTCCATGACCAGTATGTGGAGCCGCTGGGGGTGGGGCGCTACAGGAGTCCCCTCAAATGATACCCAAGAGGCCCACAAACGAGTCATCCCAAACCAGCATTTCCCTGACGTCCCTTGAAGACGGCATTCTCTTGTAATCGGTAGCAGCCGCTTCCTTTCTCCTGAACTGCCCCACAACTTCTGAAAAGCAAGAGGCTCCCTCCGCGGGAGCCTTCCTGTCTCGCTGGTTTTTAGTTTAAAGCTGGTTTTAGTTTTCTTGTGAAATCTCTCACTGCGTTTTCACAGGGCTTTGATGTCTCAATTACATTTCTGAAAGCTGTTCCGCTTTGGAGTTTGTCCTTCCTTTTTCGCTCTTTGTGGTGGAGGGGGCATGTCTTTTCTCCCCCTCGAAGCCCCCCAGGCAGCCAGGCAGACCCCGCTTCCCAGGCAAGCCCCCAGATGCGCAGCTGCTGTGCGCGTGAGAACAGAAGAAAGTGAGGCTGGCCGGTTCAGAGAGGGAAAGAAGAGAGGCTAGGAAGGAGGACAGAAGAGAAAGGAAAAAGGAAAGAACATGTTTATTGTCTTTGTTCTATTTTTAAAAAGTATTTTTAAAAAAATTCCCATTGAGGAAATGTTTAAAGTGTGGAGTAAAGAAAATAAACCCCACCTGCCACCAAGAAAATGTTGATAAGAATGAATATGATGACTTACATTTTTGATAATACAGAAGCCTAGACATCTGGAGAAGGTCACCCAGTGTGGAACTAAAAATTCAGGATAAAATATATTTTTAAAAAAATATTTGCAAACACCTGGCTGGACTGTTGGGAAAGGGAAGAGGACTCTTGCCATAGATGATAAGAAAGTACAAATGCAGGCACCTAAGCCTGCTGGCGTTAGCCCTTGGGGGTATCTGGCTGTCCTCGATGGTCATCTGCTTGACAGAATAGAGAGACACACGAGGCCTGTAAGAGCCGAGAGGACAGACCGGGCCACGTCCACACGAAGCCAGGATCCTAGGCAGGTTACACTATGGGGAGGATTGAACCAAGGTGTGTGTGGAGGGGAGAGAGAGAGAAGAAATGTACCTGTCATCTTTAGATCCAAATGAAAAGTAAAAATGGTAGGGGCGGGGAGATCCGTTGAGAATACCTGAGCCCAGGTTTTTTATCATGTGTGTTTGGGGCCAGGATTAATATCATTTGTGTTATCTCCCCCTTCCCCCAATAAAGTTAAGCCAAATATTTGCTTAAAGTGCTCCCAACAGAACGCATTGGGGTGATGGAAATATTCCACAACTGGACTGTAGTAATGCACTACTATAAATTTACTAAAACTCAAACTGTACACTTAAAATAAGTGAATTTTATGGTATATAAATTATACCTCAATAAAGCTGTTAAGGAAAACCAAAAGACCCCACCTACCATTCTTCCTCTAATCAGAGACTTCTGTTAATGTTTTGGCACCTTTCTCGGCACTTGTATTTCTTTGTGGGGATACCCTTTTTTTTTTAACATATCAAACTCATAGTAATAACATTTTTATCCTCTTTCATTTAAAATTATAATGTTTTCAACTGTCGTTGCAATTATTTGCAAACATTTTAAACTTGGGTTTATTATATGTATTTCAAAAATATATCCTGAATACTTTCTCGTTTTAAAATAATTTCATGCGACAGAGTGGCACACAGAACAAAAATGAAAGTTCTCCCATCGATACTTCCCCCAACACACTCCCACCTCCCAAGTCTCACTTCCCTCCCCACAGGTGACCACTGTTCACGGTTTGGTTACACATAACTTTTAAACGGGTTTACAATTTTCCGTCTGGTGGGAAAAAAATCCTATTCGAATAGTTCTCCTCTCTGGGGATGTTTAGGTTGTTTCCTGGTTCGGCTGTCTTGTTTAAAACAAAGGTGGCAGAGGAATCCACTGGTGGGAACTCAAGGGTCCTCTGTCACTCAGGTGATTTCAGATTCTCAAGGACAGGCACTAAAGCAGACATTGAATTTGGGGATTACTTTCAAGTAAGAGGAGGGCCCTAGTATATGCTGGCGACCCCTATGCACAGGACCCCAGGCTAAACACTTTTCCTTATCTCAAGATAAGGGACATTATTCCCATTTTACAAATGAGAAGACTGGTTCTGAGGGGCCAAGTGCCTTGCCCAGGATCATTCGCCATCTAATGCAGGGCTTGGCTCTAAATTGCCAGACCCCAAGTTCAAGGCTTGGTGATTCTATAACAGAGCTGGGGACTCTTGCTTTCCTGTCTTCACTTAATTTAGGTGAACCCACTTTAACCATCACAACTGTAAGCTGCCATTGGTCTCTAAGAAAGCACAAAACATTAATGGGATTCTTGCGTTATTTTTAAGCTACGGTTTGACCACCTGATACACCACGCACGTTGGACTGATGCTTTATGTACTTTGTATCAGTCCTAACGCACAGCACTTGGAAAGAGAGGGCATTATCCTCATTGCGCAGATGAGAAGTCTGAGTGCCTGAGAGGCAAAGAAGCTTGCCCAGCATAACTGGCAGAGGAGTGACTCAGACCTGAGTCTGTGTGACTCTGGGCCTGGGCTCTGCTGCCTGGCAGAATGAGAGCTAGTCGAGTATCTCCACCAGGCCGGGCAGCCAGGCCAGGCCTCATCCTGATTTGCACCTCCCTTCTCCCAGATAACAGCGACTTGATCGCGTGCACGGTGATCACCAAGGATGGCGGCATGGTCCAGCGATTCCTGGCTGTCGACATTTACCAGATGAGTTTGGTGGAGCCCGATGTGTCCAGGCTTGGCTGGGGAGTAGTCAAGTTTGCAGGCCTTCTGCAGGTAAGGTGGCCAGGAACTCTGGAATCTCCTCTCGGTTGGCTGTACAAACACACACACAAAATTACCATCTTTACAGTTAATTAGTAGTGATTCAAGGAATATGTGAACAAATTATTACCAGAAAAAGTGCTGAAATATCGCACAGATGCACAGATAAGGGCTGAGTCCTCTTTGACCAAAACCCTCAATCCTTACACCTCCCCTCCCCAACAGGAGATAACGCCTGTTATCAGTCTGATCCTTCCGGATCTGCTTCTCTGCCAAATGCGTATTTAAATATGATGACAGGTACTATGTTTTAAAATCATGTACAATACTTGACTGTGTATTTTTTTATGGTGTCACAGTGAACATATTCTACCCTTTGCTTTTTTCACTCGATAGCATGTCTTAGAGAACTGTGCTAGGATATGCAGACCTACTGGTGTTCTTTTTAACTGCTGTGAGACTATACCAAGGCATGTTTAGCCAGTAGCACCCTGTTGGCTGTTGCCAGTTTTTTACCCTTCCAAACAGTGCTGCCGTGACCAGAATCATTCTTACTTCCTTACGTACTTGGGCAAGATTTCCCTCGACAGATACCAAGAAGCTGGGGTGTGCCAATTTTAAGTATTAATAGATATTGCCAAATTCCTCTCTGAAATGACTTTTGCCACTGGCAATTTATACGAATTCCCTTCTCCTCACCCTCTGTCCAGCAAAGCTAGGCTCTAAGTTGCCAGGCACCAAGTGGGGGCTTGGGGTTTTTCTGATGCTTCTCAGTGTGATGGGCAACTCATGCCAGCTCGTTGAGCAAAGGAAGCGAAGAACCTGAGGGTTGAAAGCAGCCTCGCAGCACACCCCTCTGCTACACCATCAGTCCCTGGGTGTCCAGCGGACGCTTTTGGCCTTAGCGTCACCCTACTTCAAGGCAGTCCGTTTCCTAGCTGGGCAGTCCTGGCTTCTGGAAGGGCCTTGGCCAGGCTGCGCCGCAGCCACCTCCTCCACGAAGCAGGAGCTGCTGGCTGCGTCCTGCTCGTCACGAGAACCAGCCATGTGTTTGAAGACACTGTTGCTGTCTCTTCCCCAACCTCCTCTTTCTCAGGGTCTTTCTGTTCCAAAAATGTCTTTTGCAGACTGTGATGTGAGAAACAACTAGAGAAGAATCTTTCATTTAAAAAAAAAGACTTCCATGGAAGACATTGCCCATTAGGTGACTTATCCTTCTTATTTATCTAGGCTTTATCTAGGCTTATGATCAATTTCCTTTAGAATTTAGTGTCAGGAGAGTGTTTTTCTCCCCTGAAGGATTAATACACGTCCTCCATCATACAATAAAAGCCACATAAACCTTTTTTTTGGCCGACTTCCAATGGCTACTATTTGTCAGGTCGTTACTATACCACGCTCCTTGCTTTAAATGCATAATACCTCACCTAATCCTTACTGCCACATTTTGATGTGGGTATTATTTCCAAAGAGCTCGTGCTGAGTGCAATGCCTAAGAACAGCAACTATCTTACTTTGCAAGTGTTTTTCAACGTTTTTCTCCACCTCCTCTAGCATTGCTGACTTTTGTGTCTACCTCCTGTCTCATGGTTTTGTCTCGAATCACCCCAAACCTTCATGGGATTTTCTATGAAGAGTCCATTCTGAGGTCTTAGATTTGAATTGTCCTTATTATACTTGCAACATGTTCGTTTCTTCTCCACCTTTTTTTTTCTTTTTTTTTTTTTTTTGAGGCAGAGTCTCGTTCTGTGGCCCAGATTAGGATGCAATGGTGTGATCATAGCTGACTGCAACCTCAAACTCCTGGGCTCAGGCGATCCTCCTACCTCAGCCTCCTGAGAAGCTGGGACTGTAGGCTGGTGCCACCATACCTGGCTAATTTTTCCTATTTTTTGTAGAGACGGGGTCTCACTCTTGCTTAGGCTGGTCTCAAACTCCTGACCTCGAACAATCCTCCTGCCTCAGCCTCCCAGAGTGCTAGGATTACAGGCATGAGCCACCGCACCCGGCCTTTCTTCTCCACCTTTAAATGTAGCTTTCTTCAAATCTCTGCTAAGTGGCCCTCCCTGCCCCTTTCTCAGGGTGAGCCTTTTTCCTTTAGGAACCGAAGACATACAAATGGTTGCCAATGATGCCTCCTTCTTAAGAGAAATAAGAAAGAAATTGATTAGTAGATAAGTGACTATATCTAAGATCATCCCAGATAGTGATAGAAATTTTAGCTTATTGTCTCTGTTTCTCAGAAGTGAGAATTGTTGGAGCTTACCTGTTGAATTACCTGTGGCCCCTTGAGGAGACTGGGGTACTTGTGTATTCATTAGATGATTCAAGTCCCCATGGAAATGGGGGCCAGCCACCACAGCCAGCATCGGCTCCTTTGGGGCCCTCTGTGTCCCCTCGCCTGGCTCTCCCACTGGGCCTGGTCTGCTTGGTGCCCACTGACGCTGTTGGATGTGGGAGGCTGATGGTCTCTTTAAGAGCCAAAGCAGAGTTGAATTTGGAGGCCTCTGTCTAGATGAGACATGACCCCACAGCCTCTGAGCAGCTGCCCTCCTCCCAAGTCCAACAAACACCCTTTCCTTTGCCCCTCACCGTGCAGGACATGCAAGTGACCGGCGTGGATGATGACAGCCGCGCCCTGAACATCACCATCCACAAGCCTGCGTCCAGCCCCCACTCCAAGCCCTTCCCCATCCTCCAGGCCACCTTCATCTTCTCAGACCACATCCGCTGCATCATCGCCAAGCAGCGCCTGGCCAAGGGCCGCATCCAGGCGAGGCGCATGAAGATGCAGAGGATAGCGGGTGAGTGGCTGGGCCCTCGGGCAGGGCTTTCGGCATGGTTCTCACTCTGACCTCGAAAACCCTCGTAGCCTCTCTAGGAGATGACACACACGGTTCAGGACTGGATTGCTTAATTGATGAGAGAGGAGAATCTGCTCGGAGTTCCCCACTTCCTAAGTTTTGGTTTCGGAGAATTCCTAGGGCTGCCTGGAAAAGAAAGGGAACCCTCCCTAGCAGGCAAGAGGCCACGAGCAGGCCAGCGTCAGTGTGGGACAACTGCTCTCACTCCTCGACACTGAAATTCTCGAGCTTATGTTTAGGAAGTGCTCCAACATTTGTCTCCTGCCTTTGATCCTTAAAACAGTCCTTGCGATCTGTAGGGCCAGCTCTGCACATTTTACAGAGGAGGAAACAGGCTCGGTGGCTTGCCCAGCGTCACACGGGCAGCAAGTTGGCAGAACCCAAATGCAGAACTTCCTACTCGAAAGCTCTCATGAGAGGCAGCCCTGCTTAGTGAGGGGCCGGGACCCAGCACCGAATTCAGAAGGAAGTTGTTTTACGTTTCACAGGGATGGTGGTGGCTTGAGGAAGCCCAGCACTGCCCTGGCTCCCTTAGAAGTAAGGGCACTGAGATGAGGGTGTTCTGTTTACCGGGGAGAAAGGCAACATATTCTCCTTGGGGGAAAGGGCATTCTGTCAGCTCCTAAAAATATAAAGTCTTTCTCAAGATACTCAGCACTGCTTATTTCAGGTCCCCATGGTCATGCTGCTGTGGTTTCTAGCTCACTGGGGGACGGGGAGCCTTCCCAAGGGATAACTTAAAAATAAACCCTTGGAGGGCTGTTTTGCTGGACACCGGGGATGTAGCTGTTCGCGGCTGCGTGTGCCTCGGTGACTTGCACGGGCTGCATCCCGTGGCGCCCTCCCCGCCTCATTTCTCATGTCGCTGAAACTTGGCCTACGAAATCATTATAGAAGCTTTTTGTAATGTGCAAAGTGACTTAAATCATTCAGCCCTTTCTTTTAAGATTTATTCGCACAGGGGTTTTCTCCCCGCCCCCCCACCATGTAAAGCAATTTCTCACAGCTGGCATGAAGGCCAAATATTTCATTTGGAAATTGAGAATTATGCTGTAAAGTGGCTGTTAGAACTAACGCCTTGGGTATTTCTTAAATTGATTTTAAAAAGCCCCTCTGAATTGCTATATCGTGAGACTTGTTTATGGAAGAAAGGATAGCAGCTGAGACAGATAAACACCCACTCATAAACACACACTTGTGTGCGCATGTGGATTCTTGCTCACATGCTCCTCCCACACACCTAGGCGCGTGCACACACACACACACACACACACACATAAACTTTCCAGGCAGAATTGGTCCCACTTGCTTTGGGGTCTGAAAGGGCACCAGAGGCTAAGCCGTGGCCAGGGACCTTGATACATGAAAGCTGAGAATCCACGGTAGAGATTGGCCCAGCGTCCGTTCCATTCGAGGAGCCAGCCTGGACCCCTTGCTCCTTGGTCTCAAGCTTGGCCTGAACCCCTCCCTAGATGCCTGGTTGTGCTTTGAGCCTCAGTGGGCTCTTTAGTGTCCCACTGGTCTCCCCAGCTCAAGCCGCCTGCTTGGCTTCTCCCCAGTGATGTGCCTGGCAGGGCCACAGCCCCTACAGTCCCCCTCAAAGTCTCACCACCTGCCCCCATGCCACGTGCTAAGAGTGATCTGTGGTATCGTTTGACTACAGCCCTCCTGGACCTCCCGATCCAGCCAACGACCGAAGTCCTGGGCTTCGGACTCGGCTCCTCCTCTTCCACGCAGCACCTGCCTTTCCGCTTCTACGACCAGGGCCGCCGGGGCAGCAGTGACCCCACGGTGCAGCGCTCTGTGTTCGCGTCTGTGGACAAGGTGCCAGGTAAGCCAGCCCCCTGTCCTGCGCCGCGGCCCACGGTGGGGGTTCGAGGGCTTTCTCTCTGTTGAGCCTGTGTGCGCTGCCCTTCTCTCAGAAATCCAGTGAACTGGGAGCACCAGCTTTTAGAATTTGTCAGAGCGCAGCACAAGATAAACACAAGCCCCCAAAATAAATCTTGGCTTTCCCACTGGTGTTTTACCGCCATGGTTTGATTTTCCAGAGATTTGTTGGGTATGTGGAAGAACTTCTCAGAACTGACTAAGAAGTTTCTTGGAAATACTTAAATTATTAGTAATGAGCTGTGGGAGAGTAATTTCCTCTTCCATGTAAGATGACTAGAAAGAGATAGTGTGTTTGATTCCTGTCATAGTCCCCTGAAGAAGTGGGACTTCGGGAGAAGACCCTGCCACCCACAGGGCAGCTGCCCGTTTCTGCCACCTTGTAGCATGTCTGCCCACTTCCACCAGGGCTCGTCCCTAACCCTCCTCCACCCCTCCCCGAAAGGAGCAACTCAAATGGAAAGTTGAGGTCGATTTGGCAGAGCAGCAAGAGCTGCTTCTCCAGAAGACCAGCCCTCCCCTTCCTGTTCTGACGCGTCTGCTTTAAGTGAATCCGTATGTACCCCGATCCCTCGAAAGAGAGACTTTCTCCTGACTACAAAACTTGAGAAAACCAGCCACACTCTCCCCTGCAACCTAATCCTTCCATACTGAGGATTTCAAACTTAAGTGTTACGAAACGTATCCAAAAGCAGTTATCGATTTAAGAACAAAATACAGCTGTAAGAACCCGCCTAAAATCTGGGTCCTGGCTCCCCTGTCCCCCCTCAATGATTTATTCTATTTTCATTCTTTGATTTGATTAATTCATTTTTTAAATGTATATGCTGTAGGCATACGATTTTTTAAAATCCATACAGAACGTGATAAAATGAAAAATAAGTCTACTTTGCTCTAGAAATAACATTTCATGTTAGCAATTTCTTGTATATCCATCTAGAAATGTTAATTTGTGTGTCATATACATGTTTATGCATGTTTGCTTTTACACGTGGGGTTATAACATGTATGTGATTCTGTACCCCTTCCTCTTTTCACTTAATAGTGTTACATGTTAACACTTTTAAATCGACTTGATTCTCATTAACTGTTGTATGGTATTTTATCATATGGATGAACAAAAACAATTTTATAACTGTTGTGTGTTGATGGATACTTGGGTCATTTCCAGTATTTTACAGTGTCACAGTGAACATCCTTGGGGTGTTTTTGTGTAATTGTGCAAATCTTGCATGTCTGTAGGATAAATTCCCAGCAGTGTATCTGCCAAGTCAAAGGGGAAGGTTTTTAATCTTCGTATATTAACATATAGTCCTAACATGAACTCTAGAAGGAGTGCACCAGTTCACCCTGCAACCCGTAGCTTGTGACTGTTTTCATTCTTAAAACCACTCTTGGGCTGTGAGGTCGATTGTCGTACCGCCTCTCTTTTCAGCTATGACATATGAGATGATTCTGCCTGTTCTAGGCTCTGAAGGAGTCTTTGTTTAAAAAAATTCTGCAGGTTATGTCCTGTTCTATAGCAATGGCTGCTAAGTAAATATAAACTATGACTGTGAGTCCAGGTTGACGAACTGCAGATCGGCCTGGTAAGAAATTATTTCTTTAGGGTCATCAGGGCTTCTTTCAGTTCGGGAACTTACTGGTTAAGGAGAAAAGTCTAGACCTTATTTGGGCTCTAGTCCTTTTTGGAAGAAGGCGGAGTGTAAATAAATAATTAGAGCAAGTGTCATGGTCTTCAGCATCTGCACAGTCATTTCTCTGTTTGCACAGTGCTTCACGGTGACTTACTACTTACCTCTTGCACCCGCCGGGGCTTCTGGGGGGTGTGAGATCACTGAGTGCTGGGGGTGTGGCCCCAGCTCCGGTGGCCTAGGCCTGCCTGCCAGGGGTGTTGGCACAGCTGGGATGCCCAGTGTCCTATTGTGGGTCCCAGGGTCAGGGAATATGAGGCTGTGACAATTGGGATGACAGCAAGTCAAAGGTAGCTGCTGAAGGCGGCATCCAACCCTTGGCTGTGTCTCTCCCCTGACTACCCCTGGAAGTGCCACTCAGGTGTGGGCAGTGGGGTGGGGACATTCTCATGTATGTCCCTCACGGGGAGAGAGGCCTCACTGCCCTTCTGCCTTGGCTTGGTGCCACAGCTGTGGCCTGAAGAGCAAGTCGAAATCCCAGAGCCTCTATGGGGGGTGGGGGGGGTCCCATTGGGGGAGGAGGGGCAGTGCCTGCCCCCTTCCCCTTTTCAGGAGTCAGGGCCCCCCACAGAGGCAGCCACTCAGCATCTGCAGTCCTCCTTAATTCTTCTCCCCCTCCCATACCCACCACCCTGCTCCACCTCCAAAAACACCTCACCTCTGCTCCCCTCGCAGCCCTCGCCCAAGATCACCTGAGAGCAGCAGCCTCCTCGGGCTCCCCAGCTTCCATTCACATGCCCTCCCTTCCATTTTGCCTGTGGGATCTTTCTAGAATGTAAATCAGAGTGTGTCATACCCCTGCCTACATCCTGGTAGCTTCCCGTTGCACTTGGAACAAAATCCACATCTCTCCTTCTGATCTTGGGTGGTGGCTGTGTAACCTGGCCCCTCAGATGAAGTCCCCCATGTCCCTCCAGACTCCAACCCCCACCCCGGCCACGCCAGCCCTGGCTGCCCCTCTAAGAAGCCAGCACTTCTCAAAGTTACAGCCTCAGGACCCCTTTATGCTCTTAAAAAGTATTTTAAAAGTATTGATGAACCTAAAGAGCTTTAGTTTATATGGATTATATCTATAGACTTTTATGACATTAGAAATTAAAACTAAGAAATGCTTTTAACATTTATTGATTTATTGAATACATCCATTGCATATAAGCATAACCAATATGGTTTTCTGTGAATAACTGTTTTCCAAAACAAAACAAAAAAATTAATGGTTCACATTTTTGCAAATCTCTTTAATGTCTGGCTTAATAGAAGACATCTGGATTCTCTTCTTTGCGGCCACTTTCAGTCTGTTGTGACAGCACACGTTATGTGGCAGCTGGAAAACTCCTCTGTGCACCCCTGGGAAAATGAATAAAGGAAAAATGTCTTATTGTTTTTATGAAAACAAGGATTCCCAGACCATGCTTTGAGAGCCACTGCTCTAGACCACAGAGCCCTTCCCTGCCTCAGGGCTTGGCGTTGGCCGCTGTTCCCTAGACCTGGTGCGGCTGCCTCCCCCATTGCTCAGGCCTCGTCTGTGTGCTGCCTCCTCAAAGGCCTTTTCTGATCACTGCCCTGGCTAGGTACCCCCCGCGCTGCCCCCCGTCACCTTAGCCTGTTTATTTGTCCTGTGGCACGGAAATTCCTGACCTAGCCGATATATTTGCGTGCCTGGCTGTAGTCTTTCTGCCCCATGGAGAAGGTTACCTGCATGGGTGTCCTGTTTACCTCGGTATCGCAGTGCCTAGCACCGTGCCTTCACTCAGTGTTTGTTGGGTGAAGCATGAGTCAACACTGGTTCTCTGCACAGCCTTGGAGCTGGTCCCATCAAAGCCCTTCTCCCTCCTCTGAACACCAGAAAGACAAGGAAGGTCCATCTGGAGCCCTGGACGCTTGGTGGTTTAGTCCGTGGCACTTTGACAAGGGAACACAAAGAAACTGAGACCCTAGAAGATCTCAAGCAGCATCCCTCTGCTTAGTTTCTGTCACCACAGTGAGATGCACCGAGACGAGAGATTTCAGCTGTTTGCACGTCGGCTCAGAGGTTTGCAGGAGCCGGAGCCTGGGGCTGGGAGGGGAGCCGGGCAGTGGTGGGAGGCTGCCAGCGGAGGCAGGGCCTGGCCGGGCCTCCCGTGCTGTGGCGTCCACAGCTGCCATCAAGCCCGCGGGCCCTGCGGCGTGACCCCTTCCCGCCTTCTGCAGTGGTGTCTCTGGCCGGCGGCCACACCGTGTGGGAGCCTTGCCTCTGCCTGGGGAATAATTCACAAGGAAGAAAACAGCTCTGGCCGCGTGCCTGCGGGTGGCTGCTAGACAAGTTTGTTTTATTAAGACACATCTTCCGATTTCATCTGCGGGCCCAGGTAATTGTCACAGAGCAGTTTGTCTCCCCTTTAGAAGCTATAAACGATTATATTTGATGAAAATATACCTTTCATTTCCTTGGAGGAGATATTAAAGTAGAGTATAAATCAGAGCTAATAGGTGACTAGCCACTTCGGTGTATTTTTCTTCTTCCATTTGGCTTAGGAAAAAAAAATCACAAATTCTATTTATTGGCCAGTTTTATGTTTATGGCTCTTGCCCCCACAGAATATTCAGCTCCACAAGGGCAGAGGCTTGTGTGCGCTCCAGGCCAGGAGGGAGGGGTCAGTGGTGGCCAGTATGTGGGGGGTGGCAGGCTCAGCCGGGTCTAGACTCTCACCTGAGCTCTCTGTGGCTTTGAGGTGCTTGGCTTCCGTGGTCCCTGCCCTCACCCGCCCGGCCCACCAGCCCACGGCAACAGCTGCTTTCCAGAATCTGCCGCAGCGCACAGTGTCCAAAACTAGCCCACGAGGCCACACTTTTCATAACCTCTGACTGTACCAGCAGACTCCAGAGCAGAAGCTGTTCCGCAGAAGTGACCCTGGGGTGTCAGGTGCCAGCAGTCTCCATTGGAAGGGCCAGGCTCCTGGCCTCCCAGGGCAGCCTTGTCCCTCACTCCTGGCTCCTCCTGGCCCAGAGGCTGTGTACAGGTGTGCAGCTGGCAGGTGTGATGGGGCAGGAAGGGCTGGCAGAAGACAGCCCAGAGGAGTTCGGGGCTTTGAGCAGAGCAGCCGGCAGGTTGGTATCCCCTGGCCCCACTGATGGGGGCTTAGTGATGTCACAGAGTGATGCCCTCTCTACCTTGTGTGTTGTCACTTGCTCTCCACTAGCCTGTTAACTCCGGGACGGGGACAGGGACTGCTTCTTCTGCTGCGGCCTCCCTGGCTTCAGACCTCCAGTCTTTGCTGTCACCAGCCCCTCTCCGTGGGCCACAGCCCAGCCCTTCCACCATGCTGCCTTTCTGGCTGTGCCTCATGAAGCCACACATGTCCCACTTCAGGGCCTCTGTCCTCATGCGTCTCTCTGCCCAGAACCCTCTGCACGGCTGGCTCCTTCTCAGCATTCAGGGCTCTGCTCAGATACCTCAAAAAGGTGCCTTTCCCAAGTGCCCGTGTCACTCCAGTTCCTCTCTGGTTTTTGTTTTTTTTTAATTGAGTTGAAATTCACATAAAATCAAACGAACCATGTGAAAGTGAACAACTCGATGACACGTAGTCCGTTCACAGTGTCCTCTACTGGTGCCAGCGCGCTCTCCTCCCCCGGAATAAAGCCCGCGGCCATCGGCAGTCACGCCGTTCCCGGCTGCCCCGGCCCCTGCGGCCTCTAGTCCGCTTTCTGTCCCTGTGGGTTCACCCGCGCGGGGTCCTGTAACACGTGGCCCTCTGTGCCTGGCTTCTTCACCTCGCGTAGTGTTTTCAGGGTTCATCCACGTGGTGACGTGTTAGTGCTTCATCCTTTTTTGTGCCTGGCATGTTCATTACATAGAGCTCATTCTGTTTAGCCCCTGGTGGGCACTGGGCTGTCGCACCTTCCGGCGGCTGTGAATAGTGCCGCTGTGAGCATGCGTGTACGGGCTTTGTTTGGACACCTGTTTTCAATCTTTGGGGCATATGCCTGGGAGGAGAAGCGGGATCATGTGACAATCTAACCTTGTGAGAACTACCAGATTGTTCTCCATGTCTTCACAGCCCGTGCCTTTCGCTGAAATTGCCTCCTTGACTTGTTGTTTGCTGCCACTGTCCTGGACTTGAATGGAAGGCACTTGGGCAGGGGGGACGGACCTTGCTTGTCTTGTCCCCGACGGTGCTGACACTTAGTAGGTGCTCAAGAATTGCCAGGGCCTGAGTGGGTAGGCGGGGGCAGAAGGATGGCGCTGGAGGAGTTGTTTAGTCTCATTTTCCCAGCAGACTGTAAACTCCTGTGGCCCGGACATCTCTGCCTTGCTCAGTTCTGGTACCTGGCGCCAGTTGGTGGTGGTCTGGGTGCCGCCGGGGAGTTGGGCTTCATCCCGTATGGGCCAAGCTCTGCCCTGCTCACTTCCTGTCCCCGCTTCCTATCGAGTCTGGGGAGCCGGCTGTCTTGGCGCAAACATCTGAATCCCCTGGGTATCAGGGAGCACTGAGCTTTCACAGGTGTTATCGTTATCAAAGGCAAACGAACCGGCAGTATCAGTAGCCTGACCTAGAACATTTAATAGTTCTTCGGAAAAGCTGCCTTTGGCAGCTGAGTAACCAAGGAAGAGTGCAAGATCACAGTGTGCTGGGAGCCAGCGTGCAGACCGCGGAGCCTCGGCCTGGCATCCAAAAGAGAAAAGAAAAAAAAAATCGATGTTTAATTCATAGACATCGTTCTGACTTCTCCTCCCCTGAGGTTTTTCGTACCAGGTGCTAATGTCATCTCGTGGTGGTGTTTCCCAGAAACTAATTTTTTAAGCCTGTTGTTTTTCTTTTTTCCGATTATAAAACTGGAGCCGGCTCCCCAAGGCACAAATGCCCTTTCTGGAGTCCCACAGGAAGGAGAGCCCCCCACCCACCGTCCTGCAGGCCCCAGCCCGGGTTAACCCTTCCAGCCTCCAGCTTGGCCAGAAACTGGCCAGTGGGTCAGTGAGGTTCGGAAACTCAATCCCCACCCTGAGGCTTTTTTTTTTTTTTAGCCAAATTTATTGAGCTACTAAGCACTGTATGCATTTTTCTCATCTGATCTTCCCAACAACCCTCAGAAGGAAGGTGTTGCCATTTTCCCTCTCTGCCTGTGAGGAAGCAGCCTCCCAAGGTCACCAAACACCCTCCCCCAGCCCGGGGAGGCTTTGAAACCCAGTCTGCCCGGCAGGTCCTGCGCCCCCGCCACCGTTCACCAACTCTGAAGCGAATTCCCCTTTTCTGATTTTAGAAGTAAAAGCCTAACTGTGGCTCCCTGAGGCCTCACTAGTATCAGGCAAAACCACATGGTCAGCTCCAACTCTAAGCATGTTTTGAGCAGAAAAAGCCATATCTATTTCTGGAAGTGCGGGGTATAGTTTGGAAGAATTAACTGTGTTAGGCACTTTCTATGCATGAATTCTGTCCTCCCGACCACTGTGGAAGCCAGTGTCCCTGGTCCTGCTTTGCAGATAGGAAACTGAGGCTCAGACCAAGACCACAGAGCTCACGCAGGGCAGGCTGCCATCCTACCTCCACTTCCTGCCTCAAAATCCCACTGGCTTCAAGGCTGGCGTTTCAGATAAAGATCCCTTATCCCTTGGGCCCAGCAGTGTTTCAGATTTTGGAATTTTTTTTCTTTTTTCAGATTTCGGAATATTGCATTATACTTACCAGTTCAGCATCCCTAATCTGAAAATCCCAAATCCAAGATGGTCCAATGAGCATTTCCTTTGAATGTCATGGCCTCACGCAAAAAGTTTCAGATTTTAGAGCATTTTGGATTTGGAATGTTCAGCCTGTAATGACTGAGCTGCTGCATGTGGCAGCTTTGCCACCTGCCTCAGAGGCTGGCAGGATAGACCCTGGTTAGAGAGGGGCCTCGGGGGGTGGCCCTGGTCTAGTAGGAACGCTCCCTATTGCTCTTCCATCCCCCACACTAACACACTCCCAAGTCCTCATGCTCCCAGACCTGCCTCCCGGGGGTCAAGGACACACCTGCAAAGCAGCTGTCCAGAAAGAGACCCTCTCTTGAGACTGCCACTTCCAAACCAGACTAGCGGTGCAGGACCCATTCTTATACAAGTTTTTCCCTGGCCTGTCGTGAGCAAAAAGCGGAAATAAGACTTCAAAATCCTGTCTGAGCAAAAGCAGCAGGTTTGAGCTCCTTTCAGCGCTTGCTGGCAACTGTTTCTAAGGAGGGCAGACTCCAAGTGGTCAGGGAGGGGTCTGCAGATCAGATCCCACTCAGAAACCAGCTCTGAGCTGAGTCCAAGGGGCCCCCTGTTTGTGAAGTCTCTTTGGGAGGCCCCCGGGGCAGCCTCAGGTGCCCTGGAGCTGGGCGCACACAGCCCGGGAAGGAACCGCATTCTCAGATCAGAGCCCACAAGGTTTCCCTGCCTGCAGCATGCCCACAAAAGACACTTTCCCCGTGGACACAATAGCAGTTGTTGTCTGAGGAGCCAGCTCTTGCCAAATGTGGACAGACAGCAGGCAGAGCCGGCTGTCTCGCCCAGATGCTTTTCCTAGGAGCTGCAGGGAGGGAGAGGAAGAGAGTTCCGAAGAACTGAGTGTTGCTTCACTCCTCAGGCTCATTCCCTGCCTCGGACTGCCGAAATGACTGTGTGCCCAGGAGCCTTCTGGTCATGACAGTGTGTCAGAGAACAGGGGACACTCCCTGCTTGCTTGAGGAGAGGGGTGCAGAAAGCCCGTGCAGGGGGTGTGGGAAGAGAACAAACCCCACGTGCAATCCGCCATTTGACCGTGGCTACAAGCCAGAATGTCTGTGGGCTCGGGCGGGCCCCCTGCGGGGCGGCCTCGCGGGCAGGCCCGTGCCAGCGTCAGTGGCAGAGCGAGTGGCGCGGCTGCTTGCCCCGTGTGCACACCAGCGCAGACATGTCTGTCCTTGCACCTAGGTGTGGCTCCTGCCCATCCTCGTCACCCGACTTCTTAGTACAAGTCAAGCACGCTGTAAAGTTGGAAAAGACAGAAAAGCACCAAGAAAAGATAGGATTCACTAAGTCTTTCCCCCTGCGGTATCCCGTGTGCTCTTTCCCCTTGTGTCTTCTGTTCGTTCACTGTGGGGTTTCTGCTCCCGGCAGCAGAGTGTTTGCCCTGGTGAGGGTCAGCAGAGTGAAGTAACCGAGCACAGCCCTGGAGCCAGAGGCTGCGGGTTCAAGTCCCAGCTTCCCACCTCCACGTAAACTTGTTACGTGGCCTTGGGCCAGTTTAGTTCACCTCGTTGGGCCTCAGTTTATTCATATAAAAAACAGGGATGATGCATTATGAGTCTACTTCACACTACTGAAATGCACAATTAAAATGGTTAGGACAGTAAATTTTGTTATGTGTCTTTTACTACAATTGAAAAAACAAAAAATAGGGATGAAAATGTCACCTACCTCGTTAGGCTCTGTGCACATGTCAGGTAGATGCCTAGAACGATGCCTAGCGCATATCAAGCGCATGAGAAAGGTGAGCTGCTCTCTGTAATTTTCGTTGTTAGTTAAGGGCTGAGCGCTCCGTTGTGTGAGCCAGGAGGGCAGATGCCAGTGGAGAGCGTGACTTACATCTATGGGGACAAGTCTGTGCCTCTAAAGGAAAGGTCCATAGAATTATAAAACTTTCCGGGGCTTGTTCTATTGAAGCATACTGTTTGCTTCTGACTAGTCCTAGGAACCCCAGGGTGTCCCCTGGAGTACGGTGGAAGAACTGCTTCCCCGCTTCCCCAGAGCTAGCCACAGTGCCTTTGGGATTTGAGGGATTGAACTTCCAAGTAAGTGTGGGAAAGAAACTTGTTCATTCATTTTCTCACCCCTAAGAGTGAGAAAAACCAGATCAGAGGGCAGAGATGTGGCAGTAACAGTGCAGGGTCATTGGGTTCTCAGCGTGTCCCTTTCCTTCATGCCTTGGATGGCCTCTTCAAAGCATGGCAGCTCCTGGGGGCCAGAGTAGGGGACCACCTGGTGGAGAAGGAGGTGGGGAAGTGGGGGGGGAGGGCTGGTATTTTTAAAAGGAACTTTTAAAATTCTAAGGAAGTCGCATGACAAATACACTGGTCAGGGTCAGGAAAGGGAAGATTCCTTGGGCAGGTGTTGCTGAGGTCCTTTGTGAATCAAATAAACACTGTGCTGCGCGTGCAGAGAAGCCCGGACAGACTTAGGAGCAGGTCGTCGGAGCAAGGAGGCAGGCGGGCGAAGCTCTGGCTCTGCAGGGCTCCCTGGCACCCGGGAGGCACACATGCAAAGGCGCGGCTCCCGGGGAGGGGAGCCAGGAGAGACGGCTGGGAAGCTGGCAGGACCAGGTGACAAAGGGCTTCACAGGCTTGCCAAGGGGTTAGAATTTTATCCTGGAAACAGCAGGAAGCCATTGAGGGTCCTGAGGGAGGGGAGTGATGAGCCAGGGGACATGGGCAGCAGAATGGACTCAGGCTGTGATTGGCTAGAGCTGGGAAGGGTGGCCAGGAGGGACACACAGCCCCCACGCGTCCCGCTCACCACCTGTGTAGCAGGTGGCACCGCGCCCATCTCATGGATGAGAAAAGTCTCCGTAAGGCCACCGCTTTCCTCAGGTTGGTGTGCATCTTTCCGTGCCTTGTCCTGGGCGTTCGCCACTGTGCTTGTGCTGTGGGATTATAGCACTTTTTAACAAACCTCGGTGACGGCTGTTTTCACTCAATAGTATGTGCTGGAGGCTTTCCCACATTGGTTCATAAGAGCACCCTCGTGTGTTTGCTGCTGTCAGTCGTCTGGTCAAGCCGCTCTTTATAGCCAAACCCCTACTGATGGGTGTCTAGGTTGTGGCCAGTGTTTTGTCCTTTAGCACCTAAGAGGCACCTCCAGCATCCTTGCACAAGGGTTTCCCCAGGGTAAGAAATGGTGAAGTGAATCCAGAATAGCTAGGCTGTGGAACTGACAGGATCTGGTGACCAGTTTGCCTGGGGAAATGGGAAGCCACAGGGCTAATTTAAGGCAAAATATTACAGAGCCTCAGTGTGTCTCTCCCTCTGAATGTTCTCTACGCATTTAGCTTGCAAGGGCGTTTTTTTGTTTGGTTGGGGGGTTTTTGGTTTGTTTTGGGGGGTTTTTTTTTTGGTTTGGTTTTTTTTTGAGACAGGCTCTCTCTCTGTCGCTTGGGCTGGAGAACAGAGGCATCATCATTCCTCACTACAACCTCAAACTCCTGGGTTCAAGCAATCCTCGTGCCTCAGCCTCCTGAGTAGCTGGGACTACAGGCATGCGCCCCACCATGCCCGCCTAATTTTTCTATTTTTAGTGGACATGGAGTCTCGCTCTTGCTCAGGCTGGTCTCAAACTCCTGGCCTCAAGCAGTGCCCCCACCTTGGCCTCCCAGAGTGCTGGGATTACAGGTGTGAGCCACCGTGTCCGGCCTCACAAGGGCACTTTGATGATCCCAACTTCTGACCCAGCAATCCTTGTTATCTCTGGATATTATTCTGTCTAGGAGGCCTTCAGGAACTGTGATGATTGGAAAGGTCTTCCGGGACTGGGGGGTCTGCAGGGGGTGGCCCACTTGTGGCTCCGCTTGTCATCCCAGACAGAGCCTCAGAGCTTGGCATGATGGGCCACCAGAGGGTTCTGTATGTACCTCCTGGCGCCTCTACTGAGGTTTCAACTTTCTACTTTCTTTTCTCTGTAGCCAGAATCCCCTGACTGAAATACAGCTTCCTTTATTTGTGGCTGTCCAGCCACGGCATTTGGTATAAATGTGCTTTTTCTTCAAGAACACACACAGGATTATTTTTTTAACATCTGAGTTCCCGAAGGGCCGAAAGTCAATATTATCCCAGTGTGATGGGAATGGCTGTTTTGTGACATCTTTTCACACTTAAACAGCCTGCTTCCTGAAGCCTCAGAGTAACAGCAAAAACATTCCCGAGCCCATCCACTGGCGCTGACGGATTGTTTTACTGTCTCCGTCGCCGTGAGCTCAAGTCCTCGGAAACCACCTCCTCAGTTTCCGTGCTGAGTGTGAGGAATCCATAGTGTGACTTGGGGAGCAGATGCTTTGACTGCATGAACTACTAAGTTTGAACTGTGATTTCTAGTGACACCTCCGAAAATATTTGCCAGTTGGTAAAAATTCAGGCGCATAGCATACGTGGTCTACTTCTAACCTCGCAGACTTGTTTAAGGCCCCGGATAAAAGCCCTATTTATTGAATGCCAACTATGTGCTAGGCGCTAGGCTGCTTGCTTTACGTGCAATAAAGAGGTAAATATGTAAAAACTGCAGCGTTCTTAGTCCCACTCTTACAGCCGGGGCAGGCAAGACTCAGACAGCAAAGCCCTTTGCCCGGAGTGTCAGAGCTAGCGACCAGAGTGAGCCTGCTGCTTCTGATGCTTTTACGGCTTCCTGAGAAAAAAGTTATCTCCTCTTCGTTCTTCCCTTTCCTGCTAAGTTGATTTGAAGCCTCCACGGAGCTTCTGAGGTCAAAGCACGCTTTTGTTGTGGCTTTCTGAGCATGTTGACCTCACAGCCCGACGGTTGGGCCTCCGGTGCTGGGTTCCAGGCACACTCCAGCCTCTTGGCTCGAGGATGTCCTCTTAAACCTCAGGGACGGCCGGGTGGCAGGAAGAGTCAGTGTTGAGGGAATGAGCCTCCCCTGAAATACCACCCCCCCACCACTCTTAGTAACCTGGAAAATATTCTGGAATAGTTGACATTTACCCAATCTTGGGCATTTTGGAAAAATGCTCTTTTTTTGCCAGATTTCCAGCCTGAAGCCCAAGGGAAGTGTCCGTTGGCTAAGAGCAGCTTTCTAGTGTCCCAAAGCAGTGACCAGCCTGGCGGGGACCATGGCCTGCTTGTCGTGCTCTCTCTGACCCCTACACTCCCCCAGCAGCAAAGAGCAAATGCAGAATCCACCCTGTGTCCCCATCCCCGCCATGTGCAGCCAAGTGGCCACCCCACCCCCATCCCCGTGCAACCCACACAAAGCACCCGCAGGAAGCTTGAAAGCTGCCATCGCTGCCGTGCCACCGTGCTGTTGACACCACATCCCTGCTGAGCGAGCGCTGCAGCAGGAGGTTAGGGCCAGACGCCCTGGCGTTAGGCCATCCGGGTTCGAGTCCACACCTCCCCATAGACAACGGTGTGATATCAGGAAGTTCTGTAAAGCTCCTGAGCCTCAGTGTCCCCTTCTGTAGAATGGGGCTGATGGGAGGACCTGCCTCCCAGGGGCAAGAGCTTAGCTGGGCCAGCACTCCGTGCGTCACACAGTCACAGTATCAAAGCTGTCAGTGCTGTTGAGGAGGAGGGAGCCGAGGCTCAGAGCAGTAGAGCGGCCTGCGCAGCGTCGCGAGCTCGGGGCTGGCAGGCCAGCACTCCCAGCCTCGTGGCCCTGGCTCCAGCCCCTTGCAGGCAGCTTATGCTCCTCCAGGCTGCTCCACAGGGTATTCACAGGTGTTCTAGCCAGTGCCCTTGAGCTCTGCCAGCCATGTGGATGGCGCCAGGCAGACTTCTGAGCACCTGCCCTGTTAGAGCTACCGTAGAAGGTGCCATCTTTGGCCACGTCCCTTCTTCCAGCAAGTGCACACTGAGCGCCTCCTGCAGCCCATCCTAGGCCTTCGTGCTCATGGCAGCCCATGTGCGGGAGGTGGGCCTGGAAACGGATGACTGTAGCGCCTGAGATAACTGGGGGTCAGGGGCACGGACCGAGCAAGTCATCCAGAGGACCCAAGTGGCCGGAGCGCAGGGAGTAGGGCAGAAGGTCGCTGAGTCATTGGGGGGTGGCCCATGGGGGCCTGGAAGGCCATGATGAGGCATGTGGATTTCATTCTGAGCACTCTGGGCAGCCTCTGGGGGGCTTTAAGCAGGGGATGTGGCTGAACCTGGCTCATGTTTGTCTGACCTCCTGGTGCATACAGGGGGCAGTGGATTGGAGACGGCAGTGTGGGGCCATCGGGGTCCCCCCGGCAGCTAAGAGCAGCTGGGCGTGGGGGAGCACCCTTGGCTAATGTGGTCAGTGGTGGGTTTGGGTACAGCTTGCCTGGTTGTGACAGATCTGCTCCAAGGCATGGCACTCCCCAGACATTATATAACACATTATAGGGTAGTGAGGTGGGAAACTGAGGCTCGATAGGTGAGGTGACCTGTTTCACACTGCCAGGAGGCAGGAGTGTGCTTTGTACTGTGCCCTCTAAGCCGTTCTGAGGTTGAACCATCTGAATGACCCAGGTACCACCTGACAAGAGCATTCCGTGAGACTCACCACCCCATGCGTGGCCAGCATTGAGCTAAATGTCTACACAATCCAGGGTCTCAGCAGCCTGGCTAGGAAGGTGCGCTGTTCCTCCTGCCACTTAATAGCTGAGAGGGCTGAGGCCCAGAGAGGTGAAGCAGCTTGCCCAGAATCACACAGTAGTGCATGGTGTTGCTGAAACCCACTCGTAGGTCATCTGACCCCCACAGTCTGCCCTGTCTGGTGTCCAGGGATCCTCCTCAGGGCCTGGGGACCAGAAGAAATTCTTGGCCTTGCCTTGGGGGAGGTGTAGTTGGAAGCCGGGGCACTGTGATCTCACCTGCCACCCCACACACGTCGTTCCTGAGCTCACCTGTCAGAGCTCGATGATAAATCAGGCCTCCAGAAGCCTGTGCTTGGCCGGCAGCACTAAGTGGTTGTCTAGGCTTCGTGAGCCAATTGACATTTGCCCGGTAGGCGTGATGTATCAACAGCTTTCTCTCCTACCTTTCGCAGCCCAGCCTGGCTCTCAGCCAGAGCTCTCTAAAAATAATAATAAGGCACTGACCCGCCGCGGTAAACGCTGGCGCCCCGGCTGAGGCACAGGAGCCTCTGCAGCGGAGATTTAGGGCCTCCTGGTCAGGAACAAATTTAAAGACTTTCTGGAAGATTCGGGGGCTAGCCAAGAGTGCAGTTAAGCCCTGCAGCAGTGTGAGTGTGGAAACATCTTTAGCTCATTGCCTTCGTGGGTCTCCAGGGGTGGGCTTGGTGGAAAGCGGCAAGACTTGTCTTTTCCTTCATTGCTTTGTTCAGTAAACATTGCTTGAGCATCCCCTGTGTGCCACATGGAGCTTGCAGTCTTGTAAGAGCGACGGGCAGCATTCAAATAATCACGCCAGCAACTAATTCGTTTATAACAGGGAACCTGGCCTTGTCCGGTGGGGGTGGGGAGGCTTCCCCGAGCCGGCCAGTGGGCGGACTGTGGGAGGATTCATTGGAGCAGATGGGCTGGGAACAGCATGCGCAGTGCCCTGCAGCAGGAAGGAGCTGGGCACGGAGTGAAGGAAGGGGCGGGCTCACCTGGCTTCGCGCTCCGTGCCTGGCGCGTTCCATGCCTTCGTTGTCTCTTCTTCAGCCCTCCCTGGGGCTGGGTAGGCAGGTGCTCGGGTTGCAGCTGAGGGCTCCTAAGGCTCACGGTGGAGCAGTGGCATGCCTGGCGTTGCACAGCTGGTGCGCAGCAAAGCCCGTGTGCCCTCCCAGCTCTGCCCAACCCTGGTCTGCGCTCCGGCCACCACCGGCCTCCGCTCTGTGTTCTCCTTTTTCACTCTTGCTCCCCGTCCCGTGCTGTTACTGACACGGCCCAGAGGCCTGCCAGAGGATCAGAACCCGTAACTGTCCAGCCCGCTGGAGGACAATTTTAAGTGATTGACCCCAAATCGTGCCTTGAACGTGTCTCCTAGCCCTGGCCCTCCACGCTTTCTCAGCAAACCACTGGGTTGATGGGCTCCCGCCCTCCGTCAGCCACCTTAGAGTAAGCGGATCTTGGAAACTCCGGCAGGAACCGCACGCGCGTTAGCAAAGCTGAGCTACCGCAGAGGAGCCGAGGCGCCACGTGTGCTGTCCTTGCAGCCTCAGGCTGGAGAAGGCCTCTGTCTCCTGCTGCCAGGGGTGAGGAGGCCTGCTCAGCCCAGCATAGCCCTCGGGTCGGCTCCTCGCTTCTCCAGGCAGGCACACTTGTCCTTTCTCTGTCCTGTACCTCCATGACTTCTGTGGGGCGGCCAACTAGGTGATCAGAAAGTTCGTCAACTGGGACCCTAAGGCAGCAAAGAAAGGCCACCCTTCCCTCAGCTGAGAGAGGCCCACAGGGCCTGCCCTGCTGGTGCCCTGGCTCTTTTGGAAGCACGGAGTCCCAGCGCCAGCAGAATCTTCCCCAGCTTGAGGCCCTGGCCTTAGCCAGCCTACCCCTGTGGTCCTCCGCCCTAGCTGGGCATTCTTAGAATCACCTTGAGAGCTTTTGGAAAAGCCCGCTGCCCGGGCCCAGCCCAGCTATGTCAGAGTGAGGGGAGGGCCGTTGGCGGCACTCTCCTCTGTCTGAGAAGCTGCTCCCTCCTGTGTCTGGGGTGGGGCGGGGGGGGGTCTAGCCGTGGGATGTGTTTGGGCAGGGCCATGACTGGGCTGTCTGCAGGAGGCTCCTGCAAGCTGCCTGGGGCAGTGAGGGGGACAGCAAGAGAAGCCACGTGGGGTTGGCCCTGCTCCTGGTTACCTGTTGGACTTCGTTGGATGGCTCAGGGGGCCACTGATGGGGGCTGAGCCTCCCACTCCATATCAACCCCACATAGCCATAGGAGCAGGAAAAATGTCCCTCATAGGGGTCAGTCCCAGGCTGGGCTGCCCGTGGGACCCGATGACCACACTTAGCTGGAAAGAAGAGGTGGCTGATAACATGACCTCATGTTGAGTGACTGAAGCCCAAATCTACCCATCGGCCCAGGGCCAAAGCAGGTGTCACCCATGGCCTCTCTTGCACTCATGCCGTCCCCGAGCTGTCGGCTCCACCTGGGAAATGCAGTCACAAGCCAGGACTCTCGCCACCACACCCATCTCCTGGGCGAGGGGCCGGCTAACTCCTTTCTGAAGCACCAGAGAGTAAATATTTTAGGCTTTTAGGGCCATGTGGTCTCTGTCACTAGACTCTCCCATTGCAGCCAACAGCAGCCACAGATGATCTGTAACCGAAGGGGTGTGGCCGCGCTCCAGGAAATCTTCACCGGTGGGACAGGGGAGTTGCTGGATTTGACCTGCAGGACATTGTTTGCTGACTCCTGGCCTTGGCCAAGTCTGGGCTATTTCAGTGGCTTAAAAATCAGCCCCACCTCCTTCTCTCCTACTGTCTGTTCTCAGCTCCATGGCTGAAAAGATCCTTTCCAGGTGTAAGTCAGATTACATGTCTCCTCTGCTCAACTCCATCACCCCTTCTCACTCAGAGTGAAAGCCGAGCCCTCACACTGGCCCCAGGTCCCGTGCAGTCTGGTCCCTCTGCTCCTCCTGAGACCGACCTCTGAGCCATGCCAGGCACACCCCTGCCTCGTGGGCCCTGCACTGGTGGCCTCTGCTTGGAACACTCACCGAGGTACCTGTGTGGCTCTGGCCTCACTTCCTTAGGTCATTCCCAGGCCTCACTATCTCAGGGGTCTTCCCTGACCATCCCATGGAGTAGCACCCCTGCCCCCCACTCCCAGCGCTCCAGGGTCCCTCCCCTGCTAATTCTCTTCATATCACTCAAGCCCTTCATATCACATTTTCTGTTTCTTCCTTATCTGCCCCTGCCCTGTCCTATCCTGTTACCAAATTGCGGGCGCCGGGAAGGCAGGCACTGTGTTTGGTTTCCTGCTGAATTCCTGGCTCCTGGGCTGTGTCGGGCACATAGGTGCTGCCCAGTAAGTACTAGAGGGATGGAGGGATAGAGCCAACAAATCTTTAACACCCCCTTCTATGTGCTGGACATTGTTCACTGGGGACTCAGGGTGATCCAAACAGATCAGTCCCTTTGGAGCTCCCAGGCACTGTGCGTACCTAGATAGTCCAGAACTGTCTACCGTGATTGGTGCCCTGGAGGAACTGTCCCCGGGGGTGGTGTGCGGGAACAGCGTCTGACCTAGACAGGGAGTCCAGAAGGCTTCTCTGAGGAAAGGATGCTGACCTGGGAGGAGGGGACAGAGGAGAGATGCTGGGGGCCATTGTGTCCCAGACAGGGGTCCCCACAGACAGGAGAGCTTGGTGCCTTGGCCCACAGGCTGCCTGATCCCTAAGGAATGAAAACACTGCTGCCCACATGACACTCGCCACCAGTTTGGCCGGGCACAGAATTCCCCTTTGTCATCATTTTCCACCCTGGCCCAGTAAGTGGGGCCCGAGACCTGGTCCTGTTTCCCAGGCAGGTGTCAGCACAGCGCCCTGCAGCGCCCTGGCCTCCCCACCTCGTTAACACAGAAGGAGAAATTCAACCTGGGACGTTTTTCCATGATGGAAGGAAATATCCTTGGGCTTGGGCCTGATTTGAGGAATGCACTGTTTTGTGCCACACGCGAGAGGACAGACAGCAGAACCTAGAAGGGAGGGTTGTTTGCAAGGCCGGGTTCCAGACTCGCTCGCTGAGGTGAGGAGTAGAGCATTCGCAATCCCCTGCTATGAGCTATACTCAAAACTAGTTATGTGCAGGATGAAAATGTTCTAAAATTGATTGTGGCAATGGCTGTACAACCCCATGAATATACTAAAAATCAGTGAATTGTACACTCTAAATGGGTAGACTGTACTATATGTGAATTATATCTCAATAAAACTGTCGTATTAAAAATATGGTTCCAAACTCTCAGACTGTCACAAAGCTGTCATCAGACAGCACATAAAGACCAGATTATCTCATTTGTGTCCCATTTTGATCATAAAATTGTCCAATTTATGTAACATTTTCCTTAAAGCAGTCCAAATGTGAAAAAAAGAAATTGGAACCCGCAACACATTCCGGAATAATTTGGAAACCTTGATGCAGTCCAGACTCACCTGGCACCCTTCCTCTTCCCTAAAACGTGCCTTTCTCCCATTTCTTTTGACTTTGAAGAAGAAAACTGTGTTCTTACTGGTAAAATAGCCTCCTGTTCCCTTTTCTTTCCTGTAAATTATGAGATAAGTTTGCATTTCATACCTTTACAGAAATCTCAGTTGATTGTGGTCTGACCTCAGAATCGTGATTTCTGGGAAAGAAAGTAGGTATGAGAATCACTGCTGTGAACATTTGTTGAAATCTTTGAAGTGCGGCGAGCAGTTTGCGTTGTGGATTTGAGGCAGAATGCAGGTGAACGGCGCTTGGTGGTTGCTCTGGAAGTTACTTCCTGGTGCTGGCAGATGATATGCCAGCAACTTTATTTGGCTCACACCAATAACTTTAAAAAATATAATCCCAGATGCTATATGTTATGTCTTAGACGTGATTAGGGCTAGTTGTCCTCTTTTTGCGAGGTAGAACCTGGGGAAGGATGTCCAGACACCAGGACTTAACAGCACAGCTGCTGTGTGCTGAGCAGTTACTATATGTCAGCCGCTGTGCTAAGCGAGGTGTATGGATTCTTTTCACTTAATCCTCACCATGATGTATGAAGTAGGGTTTGTTTTCCCCTTATATACCCGGAGAAACTGAGGCTCAAGGCTACAGTCCTGGTTACACAGCCAGTCAGCATCAGGGCTGGATTTTGAACCCATATCTGTTTGTCCCCAAAGCCCACCTTCTTAACTCATATGCTGGGCCTCTATTTCCCCGTCCGTACACCAGCGTTTAGCCTCCCAGGCCGGTGCCTGGAGGATGGCCGGGGAAGCGCAGCTGCCTCGCAGGCCCTGGAGCAGCTCAGAGAAGGAGCAATCGGTTGGTGCCTTCCCCCACGCGCAGTGCTCCACCGGGATGCTCTCCCCTGTGTGACGTGCCCTCCAGCACCACCCCGGAGGAGCCACCAGAGAGAGGCTCCAGCAGTTCTGTTGAGGAGGCAGGATGTACTTCTGTCCAAAGAAGTGCTCTCACGATTACTTATTAATTGTGAAAGGGAAGAAAAAATAATAGGGTTTCCTGGAAAGGGATAAAAGTTCAATATGATAAACTCCCAAAAGCAATCAAAGGCCAGAGAGGACAGAAAAGTAAAGGACAGAGAGATGAAGAGAGATGCTGAATCAAAGCTGCGAGCAGAGGCCAGGGAGGGGCGAGCTTCCTGGCGGTGGAGGTGCAGGGCCGGTGCTGCTGCAGCCGGAGCGGGAGCCCCCCGTGGTGGCAAGTCAGAGAGGCAGCAGGACTCAACCCCACGCGGTCACAAAGGCCCTGGGGACAAGCTGATGATGACAGGAATGAGTGGGACCAGTCAGCTGTTTCGATGTTACTGCAGGCAGCATCAAATTAATTTTTGTGCATTGATACATGAATGCAGAAAATTATAAATGCACTTTGTAAAGCTACAGGAAGAAGAAATCACTCACAATCTTACCAGCCCAGAAGAAAGCATTTTTAATATTTCAGTTTATTTTCCATTTGTATTTTCTCTGTTTTTTCCCTTTCATTTTTTAAAACAATTTTTAGTTGCTTGAGAAATACATGGGTTGATTCTTCATTTAAAAAAATCAAAACATTGCAAATGAGACTTAAGTCCCCTTTGGCTTTTCCTCCCCACTTGCCAACCGTCCCCAGACACCCCACAGTCCCCGTTTGCCTCATCTTTTCCCAGACCCTTCTGTGTGGTTGCATTAAATACATGTGCCCGGGGCCCAGGGCCGAGGGACAGGACAGGGCCACGACCCCTTCTCTGAAATTCTAAAGTCCAAACAGCTCTGAAAATAAAGAAATTTTTCCCAACTCACTTGGTGGCAAAACTGGCCCTGAACTATTTAAGGGCCGTTTATACAAGTTGTTGATGCCAGTTATTTTAAGTATATGTATTTTTTTCTGCAGAAATTTAGTATTTTGTTTTAGCTACTTGAGACCCAGCTGAGGGTGTGACATGATGTATATATATGCACCACACGGACTTTTAATTCCTAAAGATTCTAAATTCCAAGACACATCTGGCCACAGAAGTTTAGGGTAAGGAGTTATGGATCTGTAATTGTCTTATGGTTTGGGCTGCCTTAAAAAAAAAAAAGAAACAACTAAACAGAATCATAATTCTGTATACCCTACTGCAGCTTGCTGTTTTCAGACACCACCGTGAATCAGGAATCTATGTTTATGCTTACAGATCTCACATGTTCCTTTTCACGGCTGCGTAGTATTCTGCAATGTGGATGCTTGTGTCTCTGTGGCTGAGCAATTCAGTTGTTCCAGGCTTTTGCTGTCCCAGACAGTGCTCCAGTGGGCACCCGCATACACACCTCTCTGTGCACACATGTGGCACAAGAAGCAGAACTGCTGGGTCCCAAGGTTTTGTTTTTAACAATGTTGCAGTCGTGTCAGAAGTGTTGCCCTGCGCTGTAAAATACCTCTTCCCAAACTTCATTCTTCATGGCTGCGTAACAGTCCATCATCTGGGTATTAGTTTCCTGAGGTAGCTGTAACAAAGTGCCACAAACTTGGTGGCATAATCAACAGAAGTTTATTGTCTCCTAGTTCTAGAGGCCAGAAGTCCACAGTCAAGGTGTGGGCAGGGTTGGTTCCTTCTGAGGGTGTCAGGAGGAGTCTGATCCAGGCCTCTCCCTTGGCTTCCGGTGGTTTGCTGGCCACCTTTGCTACTTCATGGCTTGTGGAAACATCACCCCAGTCTCTGCCTTCATCCTCACATGGTGTTCTCCCTGGGTGCGTGTCTGTGTCCAAATTTCAACTTTTTAGAAGATGTAGTAATATTGAATTAGGGCCCACCCTAATGACCTCATCTTAACTAATTATCAGTGCATCTGCAAAATGACCCTATTTCCAAATCAGGTCGGATTCTGAGGTATTAGGACATCAACATAAGAATTTGGAGGGGACATAACTCAACTCCAAACAGTGTGAAGTAGCCAGAATTTACTTATTCTGCTGATACTGGCTGGTTAAGTTATTTCCACTGCGTGATGACGCACATCCTTATGCAAAAGCCTTGGTCCATGTTTCCAGTTATTCCTCTAGAAACCACTCCTAAGGGTCAGAGGGAATGTCGTAGGTAAAGCTCGTGCTAGCACCTCGCCAGGTTGCTTTCCAGAAAGCAGACTGGGGGCTTCCCCTGGCCTCACCTAGCCCCTGTGTTTCTATTCCCCCGGGCTTCCTGGAGTCGTAGCCTGCTCGGTGCTCCAAGGCGAGGTCGTGTGCACGTGCGTGTGCCCGCCTGCCGGCATGGGCGCAGGCATGCTTTCCACCAAGTCACATCTTTATTTCTCATTCCTGCCAAAAAGAGGGAGAGTCTACAGGTTAATAGCAAACTAGAAACCATAGCTCAAAATGTCTCTTTGGGGCATGTTCTCTTGCAACCATAGAGATGAATAGGGATTTCAGAAATACGGGGCCCTCCGGGCATCAGGCATTAGATCAATCAGTGAAATTTCACTCCCAGGGCAGCTTGCCAAGCCAGACCAGGAGGGAGAAGTAAGTTCTCTGATTTAGTTCAGTCTGGAAAGCCCACGGCCGCCTGCATCAGCCCCTGCTGCAAAAGGCAATCGGATAATGAGCACTCGGCCACTTTGGGACCGTGGGGGCTGGCCAGAGCAGGAGTGCTCAAGCCCACCCAACCTGGTGGTTTCTTAGGGTAGATTCTGAGAGCTGGGGACAGGTAAAGAACCGGAAAGCCAGAGCTTAATTAACAAGGACTTCAGAGAAAGCGGCAGAAGAGGAGTCCCCTTGGAGAACCAGAGGGCCGTGTGTGTGCCGTGAGCGAAGGCAGAGCTCGGTGCTGGAGTGCTGCGGGCTGGGAACCAGCACGGGGCAGCAGACGCCTAACTAAGCAAGGCAAGGGCCAGCTTAGCAGAGACCAGAGAGCAGGATGCAGGGAAGGATAAATTTAGCCTGCGTTTCAGGGAAAAACATCGATCTCAAATGTAGTGCTGTCTTTTAAAGGAAAGTGGAAGCCTTAGGCCGGTCATTTGGGACAATTTCACTTGAACAGATAAAAGCCCAGGAAAAACGAACACTTATAACCAGCTCATCCCGCTAGCAAACCCACAGGATCTTCTTTTTTGGCAGGAGGGCAGCTGGTTTCTGCATGGGTCTGATGGATGGTCCACCCCCCACCCCCCTTTTCTGTTCCCAAGAGAAGGTGCTGCCTTGTGTTCTGGCAAGATTTTAGGTTTATATTTCCCATCCCACATGTTCATCTGCACAAGGAGTGATGCAGGGCCTCAGCCTGGAGTTTGCCTGGCTGCTGGCCGGGGTCACCGACATCTGATGGGCTTCACATGTCAGAGCAGGGCCACCGCCGGCCCCTCCCAGTTGTCTAGAAACTGAGCAAAGAACATCGGTGACTAGTAGCTATCGATAGATTTTCTGTTGTTTAAACCAGGGCCCTTCTGGCATTCACGTGGCATCCTGAGCATTGTTTCTACCTGGGCAGAGCGGAGGGAACCAGCACAGAGCGAAACAATAGAGCACCTGTCCTCGTGACTAATCCAGCAGTGACAGCATCTTTCATGTGGCCTCCCTCTGACACTGTTCCCTTGTTTGCGAGGGGAAGAAAGTCCAGGCTGTCAATATTTGGGGCACTAATCATCTGCATTTGGGCGCCAGGGGTCATTGAAAGGCTGAGACGTTTCCAGGAATTCGTGGCTCTAAAACCGTGAGGCTGACCGTAAGGGAGCTCCGGCGAGGGTCGGAGAGAAAGAAACCCGAATCTCCGCCCACCCCACCCCCCTCGGCCCTGCGCATTGTCCATTGTGTCTCAGATTCTTGGGAAGAAATGAAGTCAGTGCACACAGTGATGCGGGTCCAAGTTAATAATAAATGTGGAGGAAGGAGAAAGGATGTTCAATATTTAAACATTTCAGAGCGCTCAGTTTGTTTTGCCAGTTACTGCCCTCCGCCGGCTTCCTGGATGGGTCCCGTACAGCCAGTGTCCTCTCCCTCCCTCTGCAGCTGGCGTGTGATGCCGGGGATTTGGACAGAAAAGGAAACGGTGCCTTTTCTAGGCAGCCCCAGACCAGCGGGAGCTCTTCTTGTTTTTGTTGCCTTTCTTAAAAGAAGGAAGAGGATGACAATGTGGAAAGGAAGGTTTTTACGAATGCTGGGGCCTTGGAGTTTCTAAGCTTTGGGGTCATGTGCGCAGTTGTCTTAATTTTCCCAGATCTGCTTCTCCTGGAGCGATCCCGTGTTTTAATATAAGTGTTGTGCTTTAGTGCTTACCTCTACTTAGCTTAAAAAGGCTTAACAATAAAACATACGGTTGTGTTTGAGAAATGTCCATCCAAGTGTATATACCAGACACGTTCCTTAAAAGTTGCCTGTAATGCAGAATTCTGTGAATCAATTTCTTTTTTCTTCTTGACACACATTATATAAAAGGAAAAGCATTCCTTTGGGGGTGGGGAGAGGGAAAAACATTTGGCCCCAAGACATAATAAAATCATGCTTAAGGATGCAGCAAACTTTAAAGTCTCTTAGTTAAAGGAAATCAATACTTTTATGATAAAATATTAATAATACTAAAAAAAAAATAAGTCAAAACTACAAATGCAGAATAGCCAGGGTGATTTTAATGTTGGAGACACTGGCTTTAGCATTTGCGAGGAAGCAGAAAGGGAAAACAGAGCAAACCATAGCCTATTCGGGAAGCCCTTCTGGTTCCTTGTAAGTCCCCTTTTTATGGGTTTTCTATCAAAAAAACACACCTTTCCTTAAGTGCCAAGGTCATTTCCAAGTATTTTGTTGAAGCTGCTGGCTTTTGAAAATGAGAGAATGAATCTAAGCTGGAGATAAGAGCACGTGGAGGTGTGCATACTACACACACACACACACACACATGCTGGCTTTTGAAAATGAGAGAATGAATCTAAGCTGGAGATAAGAGCATGTGGAGGTGTGCATACTACACACACACACACACACACACAACACACACACACGCTGGCTTTTGAAAATGAGAGAATGAATCTAAGCTGGAGATAAGAGCATGTGGAGGTGTGCATACTACACACACACACACACACACACACACACACACACACACACACACACACACACACACACACACACACACACACACACGGATACGCTGACGGGGCAGAGAAGTGGAGAATTCGGGAGAGCTACTTGTTTGAATATACAGGTGCTGCTTCCTCCCTCCCCGTCCTCTGTGACTTGTTCCAGTCGAGATCTTTAAGAGGGACATATTGGTGGGAAGCTGAGCCATAGGAAATGGCTGTTCTCGTCGGTCAACTTGGCTGAATATTGGCAATTTCATGCGTTTCATCCTAACCCATCATCTGTCTATCAAAGACATACAGACAGTTGTATGTCTTGAATGCAGCATCACCTGAGTTTGGAGAATCTAGATGAAAGTCACAAGAACTCCATTTCCTCATAAACTGTTTTTATGTAAATCCCCTAAACTGAGATATTTGAACTTACTTTAGAAAAGCTCTCTCATGTCTCACTTTAATAACTCCTAAAACATTCCATCGTAAAGGCTACCGTGAGGAAGACTTTTGTTTTGAGTTTCGTTGTTTTCTCTAAAGAGCTGACCGTTTCTTTCGCTACGTACCCGTTTGTCTAAAGGCGTTTATAAAAATGAAAATTTCCAGTTCTCGCTTCCTTGGGCCCAAGTCCCGGGCACCATGAATTCCAGCTTGGCGATTAAGAAAGCAAGCGCTACCCGCGCCCTTAGAAGCCCTTACCCTCAGCGCTTTCAGTCCTCACGAGCTCTGTGAGCCGCGGGGTTCTCACCCCGCTTTGTATGAGAGAGGACACAGGCTCTCGGGGTGAGTGGGTCCCCTGAAGTCCCATGCCCGTGGGGAGAGGCGGGACCCCTGGGCTCTGTTCACCACTGCGTCCTGTGCCCAGAGCAGAGGCTGCAGTCCCCGAGCTCACGCTCTGCTGTTCTCAGGGCTTCTCCCCTGCAGAGGACAGAAGCCTGTGCCCCGCAGATCTGCCAGGACAGAAGTGTGCAGAGTCCTGCCCACGTACCCGCCTCGGTTGTGGGCGCAGTCTTTGTGCAGCTTTGCACACGCTTCCTGATGCTCTCTGACCCACACCGTCCCAGGTAGTATCTCCAGGTAGTGACGACAGAGCAATGTAATAGAACGTCATCAGCCGTCAGTCTGGCCTAACCCCAATCCGTTAAAACACGTGGGAGGAGAGGCTTTGGTGACAGCCTGGGCCAGGCTGCAGGAGTAAGCCAACCCACTGTGCAGCTTCGGAGTCCTGGCAAACACGGGCACATGGAATGGGACTGTAGGCATGCGGCTCTCGGCCTTGGGAGCACACTCAGTATGTGTCACCTGCACGTCCCTTTGACAGACAATCAAAATGAATCCCTGACCCCTTTGTACACGGCCCCCTTGTTGTAAACACAGGGCCGGACATATGACTACATGTCAGTGTGAGACACACAGCACGCGGCCTCCCCGCTTCTGGCCCGGGAGGACAAAGCAGGATGTGACTGGAGCCTTGCCGGGCAGGAGCGCTCCATGGCCAGCCAGAACCTCGGAGGCCATCGTTGCAAGCAGGGATGTGGCTGCCCCACCCCGCCCCTGGCGGGTCCCTGACTCGGCTCCCTTAGGCTCTTGGGCCAGAGCAGCGAGGTCATGAGCCCCTGTGTCTGGACACGTTCCTGGTAACTGTGTAACCTGCCTCCCTCTTGCTGCTCTTTCAGCCCGGTTCGCTGCCTCAGTAGAGAGGCAGCCGAGATGGACGCTGATGAGCTTTCTAATGCCTTGGCTGAGAGACTGTTGTGGAGCTTTTTGGTTACTAATGTACAGACGGTAATGCCATCGGAAGAGGGCAGGGGCTGGGCGAGGCAGGGGCCCGGTCCTGGCAACACTCAGTTCTAAAAATCCAAAGCTGGGTTGTACCACTGTGAGAGATTCTCAGAGATCTCATCCTCCTGTCCCCGCCCCCCGCGTGCCGGCTGACCCGCTGAGTCCTGGAGAACTGTCATGTCCGAGGCAGCGCAGGAATGCCAGCACAGCTGCATGCACAAACACATGCATTCCTGACATCCACGCAGCCCAGATGCCCCGGTAGCGAAAGGGACATTTGCACGTTGGATCTCTCCCCTGGGAGGCGGCCCACACAACACGGCAGGCCTTCACTGAGAATTTCTAAGGGCACAGTTAGGACAGAGATGGCACAAAGAGAAAGCAAGATACTGAAAGACCGTTTTCTCTTTTCTGCAGGTTTTCAAGTATAGTCCTTAGAATCCAAGAGGATTTACCCATGGATAAAGAGCTGTAGGCTAAAAGATTCTGCACGTTCCCAGCTATTTTTGTATGTTGGACATGTTATCCCTTGAACAGCAACCAGAAATAAAGTCTTTAAGCATTTTGAGGTACAGCCCTCAGTGATGTAGGGGTCGCCCGTGGTCAGCATCAGGACGCGGCCCATGCTGGCGGCTCAGGCTTGGCCCAGGAAGGCCGTAGAAGCACCTCTTCCCCAGGGGCCTGATTTGTGGATCTGCCCCCTGGGCTGGGCAGGAAGTAGCTTCGTTGGTGCCAATGCACAGGAAAAAAGTCGAAAGCCACCATTGTGGGGAGGCCCTTCGATTGCCCCGACAGCACGGAGTTCTGTGCACACAGCCGGAAACAGTCACTGGCTGGAGGCTGAATAGAGGGAGGCAGAAAGGAGGGTCTCTCCGCAAGTCCCTAAGGCTTCTGCCGTTACCCAAACCTCGGGGTCCTAGCAGTGAGGGAGGTGACTGTGGGGGACACCAAGGGGCCTGCTGGCCCACAGGGTCACTGCCATCTGAATCCTACCCACGTGTCAGTAGATTTCTTTGTTTTTGTGCAGATTTCTCTTAGGAGTCCCAGGCGAGCCTGGGCGCGCCCGTTGTTGAACTTGGATCTGAACCCTGCTTCCTCAGCCCCACAACACGTGCTCTTAGAACCTCTGTGGGTAGCTTGGGCCCTGTGCCCTATCTTCCTGGTTGGCTTTCCGGGGACGGCCCCCCCACTCCGTGGCTCCCAGCCCCTGCCTGCCCTTGGTATCGTGCTCCTCTTGCCGGAGGGTAGGTTCCAGAGCTGCCTCTTGAGTGAGACGCGTGAACGAGCAAGCTTGGTGTCTCCTGTGGGTCTATCTAATGAGCTGTCCACGCCCCCGGCAGCTGCAGTCCCAGACTTTGTCGCATCCCAGCCCCTCCTCTCTGGCCCCAGGGACCTGGCAGGCTACACTGGGAGGTGAAAGGGCAGAGCCGAGGACGGAGCCAGCCAGGGGAGAAATACGGCCACGGCGCGCTTGCTGTCTTCGGTTTGTGCACGAGGTCACAAGGCCGATTGATTTTTTACTGTTTCCCAGCATCGCGCTGGGCGGTGAGAAAATATGAACAGTGCATCGCCAGAGACCTGAGCTGCAGCCTCGGGACGAATTTGCTAATGAAAGGCGAGCTCAGGCCGCCCGCCCCACGGTCTCCATTCACCTCTGAGACTGGAAAACGCACGGGTTGCTTCTGAATCAGCCCTCAGCGGGTTTCATATTCTGCTTTTCAGTCTGAAACTACCATAAATAAGTGTTGGCTTTTGCTAGGGCAGGCAGCTCTCCCCTCCAAATCTTAGAGCTTTTTCCTAAAGAGGTCTGTCGACATCTGCACTTCATTGCACTTCTATCTGAGACTTAAATGTCTCGATCACGTAGCTCGGGAGCTCGGAAGCTACCCATCTCTGGAGTTGGGGCAGGGTGTCCCCGACACGTGGACCCCAGAGCTAAAACTGGATGCTAGAGACCCCGTCTCTGCCCAGAGCAGACTGCATGCTGATGGCTCACGCGGACGGGAGACAGTGTGCTTGGTCTGGCTTGCCTGCGGTTGCCCGCCTCTTATTTTTAAAAAAGGACGTGAATTAAGGTGTCAGTATTTTTAAAAATCAGGAAGCTTTACGTGAAAATCCAGATATCCAGCTTCTCTTGAAGAACCCAAAACGGCAGCTGCGCTGAGGCCTGTGTTATTACATGGCAGCAGTCGGGAGAAGCCGGAGCCGCCCTTTCTAGTCCGCCCAGTCCCCACTGGTCCCCACCGTCTCCATGCCACACGGGCAGTGTCCCACGTACGCATACTAGCAGGCCTGCGCTCCTGTTGTCTAATGTGACAGCATAGTTTGTCAGTGCCCATGTCCCTATCAAATAAGGAGAGACAGATGACAAGGGGAAGGACCACCAGCTTTTTACCCCCCGCCCCTCATCCACCTCCGCTGCCAGCCAGCCAGCTTTGCCGTGCGTGTGGTTTTCAAAAGCAGGATCCACAGATGTGTCCAGAAAGGAGAGGGGAACCCCCTCCTTGGCAAGGCACCGTGGCAGCCAGAGCAGTTCTGTTTTCATCTCATGTATAAGTTGGAGTTTCGCTGTTTAGGAAAAAAAAACTTGGAAAAGGGCTGTCACAGGGTGTTATCTTTACGGCTCGAGGCTCCATCTCGTCGGGCAGCTGTGTCTCGTGTGAAGCTGCTTTCAGGGACACGTCCCAGGAGGGTTTAGTGGGACGGGAACGTTGTGGATGAATTGGTGTTTCATGTAGGTCGCCTGGTTCAATTCTCCCTGAGGTCTTGGCTCCCAGAGCTGAATGGTGACATTAACTTCCCGTAGCTGGAAGTCGTTCGGGTGTAACTTGTCACTTCCCATTCACCTGTTATTGTTGGATTCTCATTTAGTTTTTGTTTCAGTGGCTTTCAGCATTTAGAATCTATGGCATTTGAGTTTGAGTTTTAAAATATAAGCCGTCTCCGATCCTCCCCGGATATAAATGCAGGGGGAAGTGGGGTGAAGTTAGTGCCATTGAGTAGAGTATGGTGAACCCCCGAATTCTGAACCAGCTGGGGTCCTTCCACTTCAGCTCTCTCAGTTTTCTTATCTTCCAAAGGGTAGATTTTTATTTATTTGTTTACTTATTTTTAGCCTGAAATAGTTGCACTTCAGTCACGTAGCAATATCCTCAGAGTAATTACAGTGTACAAAACAGCACAGCTCTGGCTGGCCACAGAGGTCAGCTGGGGCCTCCCTGCTCACTGGGAGATTTAGCTCAAACCCCCTAGGAAACTGGGGTTTCTGGTCCTCCAAGCCCTTCCACCGTTTAGTCTCTCATGGTCTCCGCTGTTTCCGGGTCTTGGCCCCCGTGCGAAATCTCTGTGGCCTGGTATGAACCCAGACAAAAACTCAGTCCTTTCACTGGTTTTCACCAAAAAAGTCCACCTGTGCCACATAGGAAAGAATTGAGAGAGTATTTCCTAAAGATTTGGGGACCAAGAGCAGGCTCACATCTCCATCTCGCTAGCCCATCCCTCTCTCTCTCCACCACGCCCAGATTTCTCCAGCAGGCATGGGGCAGCTTCCCCTGTACGGAAAGTGCCGGTTGCTGACCAGTCCCTTGTCTCTAGTGGACTCAGCTCACATCCCTGCATTAATAAAGCCTTTTCCCCAACTGTGTCAGTTAAGATTAAGCTCACCTACATAGTAAAGATAATCCCAAAGGAGAAGTTCATTTCCCTCTCAGCTAAAGGAAGCCTGGGTGGGGGTGGGCAAGAGCTACACAAAGGCATCAGGAACTCAGGCTCCTTCCTGGTCAAAGATCTGCCATCCCTAATGTGTGATTCATCCTCATGGCTCAGAATGGCTGCTGGAATTCCAGCCATCACATTCATTTTCCAGGAAGCAGAATGGAAGAAGATACACCTACTTTCCTTTTAAAGAGCCTTCTTGGAAATCCCACATGCCACATCCATCTCACTGGCCACAACTTAGTCATGGCCATGCCAAGCTGCCAGATTCTGTAGCTGCAGCTGAAGGGGAGAATGGGTACTGAGAGAGAGTTAGCAACATCAGAAATGCTGTCCAAAACCCTCTTAACCCAGAGGATTCTAGGTGTTGGTGGTTAAAATAATGATAGTCCTTGCACAAAATACCTAAATACTTTGTGGTCAGGTTTCTTATGCTCTACTTGGGCAGGCCAACTCCTCCACAGCTGACGAGGCCCCGAGGCTGGACAGGGCAGGCTGCAGGAGCACAGGGGAGAGAACAGTTAATGCCACTTGCTGCAAAAAGTCCTGCCCAAGCTGGCCCTGAGCTGCGTGCGCCATGAGGGATGGGGGAGGGATTTGTGAAGACAGAAAAAGGCAACAGGGAATCCCAGTCTGGGGACCAGCGCAGCAAAGGCAGAGAGCGAGTGGTTCTGGTTATGGGTCTGGGGAAGGACCCAGGTTGCTGGAGACAGGTGGCCTGTTTCCAGTGCTCCCGACCCCGACACCCAGTGATGCTAGGGTTTGAGGAGGGACTCGACTTTGTGGATTTGACCAAGAATGTAAAGCTAAGAAGCAGAGATTATCGTCTGAAATGCCCACGAGGCCAGGCAAGTTGGGAGGGGAGGGAACCAGCTGTGCTCTGCCCCCTCCAGCTGCTGTCCCGTGGGAATGGGGCTCGGTAATGCCAGATCTCTTCATTATTTAAGAAGCCAGAAATCCAGATTTGTGTGTCAAATCTCCCAACACGTGAATGGTGGTACCACAACAGACAAACACAAACGTGATGTGAGCAAAGCAAAACCCGCTGCAAACCCAGGGCCGCTGCTGGATCCTGAAGCACACGGTGACCTGTTCTCAGCGGGAAAGCCCGAACACCCAGACCCCCGTGGAGGAGAAGGAGGGTTGTTCAAGGTCTCCACGCCAGTGTGGGCAGAGCTTGGATCGAACCTGGTATTCTGATCCAGGCCCAGTGCTCCCCTATCAGTGGGCCTGAAATAGAAGACCGGCGGCCTATTTGTGGTATTTCTGTGCTCGACAAATGCCAGAGAGTTGTTCATTAGTTCATCTTCCAAAAATAACTGACAGAACAGGGCCAGAGGGCAACAGGGAGACCCCAGGCTGCCCCCACAAAGCCCAGAGCTCCTAGAAAGTGTGGGATGTGTTTCGCCGCTGGCGTCGGTCCACCGGCTTCTGGCGCGGCCTGCCTGGCCCCGGCTCCGGGGAGGCGCTGCTGAGTCTCGGGGAGAGATCCCGGAGCTCGAGTCCGTCCAGCCCCACAGCAGCTCGTGTTCCTGCCTTCATCCTCCTGTGTTTCCCGGTTTAAAACAACGTTCATATTCATAGCAAGAGTCTTGGAAAATTCAGACAAGCACGATAAATAAAACTCCCCGCAGTAAAACCACCTCGTGCTCTCACTGCGTCAGTCAGTCCCTCCCGTCTGTTTTCTGTGCCCTGGACGAGGGAGGAGGCGCGACAGAGGGAGCACACGGGACGTGCTTTTCCCGACCTTTTCTCATTTACTGCATTTTGCGCGTTTCCTTCGGTGCTTAATCTTCTTTCATCCCAGCATCGTCGTGGGCACCAGCGGATTCCGTCATCTAGATGTATTGGATTTCACGTGCCCTTTCCCTAGTCCTTGGACATACCAGTTGTCTTCAGTTCCCTGGTCTACACGCCAGTGCTCTGAATGTCCTTGTAGTTCCCTGCGTGGATGCACCCAAAGGGACTTCCGCAGCCTCGGTTCCTAGCGGTGGAACTGGTCAGGCGGTAGGAAAGTTCAAACGGCCTTTGCTCCCCATTTCACAGGCTGTGCTTGAGACAGGGAGGGCCGGGAGTGTTATCTGCTGGAGAGGATTTCGGGGAGGCCCGGGTGCCTGCGCCCCATCCCACTGTCTCTGGCTCGTCTGTGCGTCTGCGAGCACTTGGCAGCCTGCGTTTGATTAATGCCCAGAAAGCCTCTGACGCCTCCGCGGAGCTAGTTCATCAAGGACAGCATTGCTGGGATGAAGCAAGGACCAGAGGACAGGGCGCCCTGGCCTCGGCACTCGTCTTAAATTCTCTCCTGCTGACTCTGGGCTGTGTCAAACCGACTCTCAAAGCAGTTGCCACCTGGATTTCCAGAAAGCCCCTTGAAATTTCAGGGGCGGGGCGGGGCACCCAGCAAAAAAAAAAAAACAAACAAAAAAACCACTGTGCCTTTCTGTGTCCCAGCACCATTGAGGAGGGGAGAGAGAGTGGAAAGGAGGGAAGTGGGGTTTCCTCTGCTCAGCCAGACTCTACAAGTGGGTGGTAGCAGAGGCTGGTGATTGTTTTTCCTGTTCACCTCTCAGTGCGTGCAAATTTCATTGCCAGTCTGCGGTTTGACCCCACCCCATGCCCCAAATGAAAGAACTTGAGGACTCTGAGTGCAGGGTCAGCAACTCATCTGCTGCCCAGAGGCCGCACTCCAGATACGTTTCCATAATACACCGGAGCCTAAGAGAGCGAGAGAGAAGACGGTGTCTTCAGAGAAAAGGGGTGCGTGACCACCTTGGCAACAGCCGTGTCGCTCATCCATTCGGGCTGGGGTCATCGTCATCGAGAGCATACAAGGCTTAATCCCAGCCCTGGTACCACACTGCCTGGCCCCCTGGTCGTGGCTCTGATAAACAGGCAGCTCGGGAAAAGCCACCTTGACATTTTGATTTGTTAAGGGGTAATTCATTTTCAAGGCAAGTAAATAGCTTGTAAACTTGGGGGTTACCACTGTAAGTGATTAAGAAGTAAGCGGCTATAAAACTGGTTCTGTGAGGCTGTGCGGATTGTCCCCAAGGAATCTTCCTGACCAGAGTTTGGATTTGCCGGATGTCTGCCACAGTTCATCTGAGTTCCCCCCGGCCGCCCCCCGCACACACACACTGCATCACATAGTGCCTCTTCCTGAGAACTGCAAGGCTGTGGACCCTGCCGTTCCCTCCGCAAGCAGCCCTCTGCGGCAGGGCAGGGTGGGAAGTAGTCTCTGCGAAAGAGATGACCCCCCACGCTTGGCACACCAGGTCGCCTGGCCAGCCACGTGGTCTCTTTGGCAACTACCAGCTCAGCTGCGCCGCTGAGTGAAGGCTGCCACAGTCTGTCTACACAAAGGGCCATGCCGGTGTTCCAGGAAGACTTCTCTCGCCAAACAGGCAGCCGGCCGTAGTTTGCCGACCCCTGCTCCACACCCCGCTGCCTTCCCGAGTTCGGAGAAAGGTGAGGTCAGGGCCGGAGGACCTTCTGGAAGAAACATCAGCGGGGCTGGACCATGCGAGGTTCAGGCAGCGCAGGCGGCATGAATGAGTTCTGGGGCTGGCTGTGGTACACACTCACTCAGGGTGTGGCAAGGCTTGGGGCGATGGCCAGGAGGGCCAGGGTCCCCTCTCTTGGCTAGAATGACTTGCCCCTTCTGAATCACAGGACAAAAAGCAGGGTGATTCACAGCGCACCATCAGCGAGGCACCTGCCCAGTTCCTGCAGGAGTGGGAACTTTGAGGCCTTCTAGATCCTTAAGTGTGGCCTTTGCCTGAATCTGAATTTTACAGATGTTCTATGGATTCCGTCAGAAGGCTGCACTTGAGGATCTAGAAGGCTGCATGTGGCCTCAGGGCCGCAGGCTACCCACCCCACCGAGATCCCGGCCTGCAGGAAAGCACACGTCCGCCAGAAGAGGGGCTGCTGGGCTGGGCAAAAGGCTGAGATTTAGCATAAAGAACACGTTTGCTGAGCTCTCGGCTCGTGCCACGCCCTGTGCTGGGCTTGATGAAAGTTCTCTCGTTTTTATTCCCACGGCAGTGGGGTCATGGGAGTAGGTAATGACGCCCAAGTTGTGGCTGGGAAACAGAGTCAGAGAAACACAATGGCTGTTCACGTGTCTGGGGGGGCCGTGTGGGAAGCAGGCCTTCTCCCAGGCCTGAGTGTCCCCAACATGTGGGGCTCCCCCACCCGCACGCGGGCCTGGCTACAGACCACAGACACGTGCTCGCAGTCCCCCGTCCGGGTCCTGGTGCTGCTCACAGGGCTGTTGGAAGCTCTGCCGTCAGGAGCTGCACACCAGGGCTCTCGTTGCCCTGAACCTGACCTCCCGGGAACCACAAGGGCAGAGCGGGTTCTCTGGCAGGGAGACCCCCAGGGTGCTCCCCTCCCACCAGGGAGCGACTTCAGAGCTTGCGCCTGGTGCTGCTCCTCTGGCGGAGCATGGGCACCTCAGCAGAGGCCTGCGCTTCTGCACGAGGACGTCCAGCATCCCTGTGCAGACGTGCCAGGAGCCTTGGAGTCCCGAGGCCGAGTGTCCCCCTTCAAGAGCACGGCTGGCGCACTGCCGAGCCAGGCCCAGGTGCCCGCTTTATGACTCACAGCCTTCGTGGCTGGTTGCACCATTTTCCTTGAAATAGCTTCAGAGTGTGCCCAGGTCAGCCCCATGACCAGCGAGGTCAGCTCGTTCTGGGGCAGAGCACGCCTTGCCAGGAGCTGGGCCGGGGTTGTTTCAGGGGCCTCGACGTGGAGGCCGCCAGTCCTGCCTGTGAGGCGGGGTCCGCCCCCGTGTCTCGGACATGGTGTGGGGGTGGCAGCCCCTGCTGGGCCCGCAGCTCCTTCCGCCTGGTCACCTCCCACCTTGCCTTGCAGGCTTCGCCGTGGCCCAGTGCATAAATCAGCACAGCTCCCCGACCCCGTCCTCGCAGTCGCCGCCCTCTGCCAGCGGGAGCCCCAGCGACAGCGGGAGCACCAGCCACTGCGACTCGGGAGGCGCCAGCTCCTCCTCCACCCCCTCCGTGGCCCAGAGCCCAGCAGGTATGGGTCACGTGACGCGGTGGGGGGACGACAGGAGAACCCGTGCACCCTCGCCACCACTGCCTCTGACCCCCAGGCCCTCCTTGTCACGGTGTTTGGAGGGCACTGCCACCCAGGCGTGTTCTGCGTGCCTCTAGCCTGACGCTGCCCGCGGGCTGGGAGGACTCACTCCTTTTTCAGGCTGGTCCACTGCGAGGCTGTCGCTGACTGCAGAGCTGATGGGTGGCAGGTGGGCCACGCCTGAACCCACCCCACTGTCACCTCCGGAGTCTTGGGCATCGGGGGGAGAGGTCTCCTGAGGCGATGGTTTGCACCCGGGGGAGGGAATTGTGTCCCTGCTCATATTTTCCCCCTCTGTGACATACCGGTCTCCTCTTTACACGTTTGGCGTGGTCCCCTTGTCCGAGCAGGTGCACTTCGCCACCTTTTGAGAGTTTGGCAGGATGCGATGAAGTTGCGTGTTGCCATCTTTTAACTTACGCCGCTTCAAACATGGCAGGAGGGAAGCCATGAGTCAGCCTAGAGCAGGTTGGAACATGCCCCCACCCCTCGTCCCTGGCTGCCGCGAGCCACTGATACGTGGGCACCTCGCTGCACTGCCGGAGACCTCAGGCCAGGAAGACACCAGGCGTGCTTCTTGAGCAACAGGCCCCAGAATGCAGCCGGAAGAGCAGGACCCGGGCAGGCCTTGTGCCCCAGCCGCACCCCCTGGACCTGGAGGGGCCGCAGCTCGGGCCTGACCTCACGGTTCCTGCGAGATCCGGTCCAGAGCCCTCGCCCGTCGTATTTCAGGGGCACCTGACCTGACTCTTGTTAGGTTATGGATTGCTGGGTTGTGACAGAGGAGCCGTGTCAGGGCTGTGCCACTGCAGTGCCAGGGAGACTGAGGGTCCTCGGCCACCGTCCCCTCGGCCCCAGGAGCCAAGATCCCCCTGGGTGCCCGCACCTCTCTCGGGCGTTTTCAGCTTCCTGGCACCTGTGCCTGGGCTCAGGCACCCCAGGCTGGGGGGCCACTCCCCCACAGTGAAGCATCCGTTGTCTCCATCTCCTGTTGACATTCACGAGGCCCAGGCAGGAAGGTCACCCCTCCCCCCTCAGGGAGACCGCCCTCCACTCAGCACCTGCCCCTCTGTCTGGCCCAGGCTGGGGGGAGGGGACCGCCCCTTCTGAGCTGTTTCTGACCCTCCAAGCAGTTGCCGCCGCTGCTCCCAGGCTCGTAGCTGGGAAGTGCAGGCGGAGCTTCCTCCGGAAGCCAAGAACAGCCCTCAGTGTCCCTCTTCATCCTGCTCTCCTGCTCGCTCGGGGACAGGCACGCAGGGGCGTGTGCTCGTGTGTGCGTCCACCTTCTGCCTGCGTGTGTGCATTTCTGTATCTGCGTGTGCACCCGCACGCACGTATTTACCTCGCACTTGGGCTAAAAGTTTCCTTCCTGATGTGGCCGTGGATGCCTGCCTTTGATTTTTAAGAAGACACAGCCAACAGCTCAGTGAACAAACGAGCCGTGCGCTTCTTTGCCTAAATCCGAAACCTGCCAGGACCCGCGTTGTCAGAACCGGGCCTCTGTGCACAGATGCTCACCAAACGCCACACCTGGGGCTTGGACGCCGCACCTCCCCCGCAGGCTGCTGTCTGCAGGGTGCACCAGTTTCTGTTTTCTGGCCTCCCTCAGCCCTTCCGTCCCTGTCCCCACCGTTCCCTGCACAGCGCCAATGACATATCTTCTCATCTCGGAAATCCAGGGGCCATTAGCTTGGCTGTCAGGTGGCCAGGCGGCTGCAGTCGATAAGTGATAGTCAGGACCTCCGAGGTGCCTGCTCCCATGCGGCGCGTGCCGCAGGCTGGTGGAGGCAAGTGCGCAGGGCCTCATTCTTTATGCCGCGCGACAGTAAAAGCCTGAGGCCCAGCCTGCCTGTCCGACTCCGCAGACACGAGATAACTCACCTTCTGATGAAGGGCCTGCCTGGCGGCCGCTCGTGCCCCACTCTCACAGACGCCTTGGGACGCAGCTATTGATCCCTAGAAGGAGAGCACGTCAGAGCCCGTGAGCTCCTCCTGTCTCGCTGCCAGACTTGCAGGGCAGCTTCAGCCCCCGCCCGGTCCATCCATAACGAAGCGTGTGGCATTCCCATGTTCCCTGTAGGGGCGGCTCTAGCATCTGCCTGGTACCCTTCAAGCCATGCCGGAGGGAAAGCCAAGGACAGAAGGAAGGCAGCTCTTGGGATGGGAGCCCTTCTGCCAGTTGCCCGGTTTGACACCTGCTTGGAGTGTGGCCCAGAGTTCAGGCTCCTAGTTGGGGACTCCCGCCCCGTGCGCCTGCTCACCAGACTTTCCATCCGCTGGGGCCTGGCCACAATCCGCCAGGGACAGCATCCTTGGAGGGCCAGCCAGGCGGCAGGGTGCCGCTCCCCCTCTGCCCTCAGCCCCCACTGCCCTCAGGCTGGACTGCAGAGGACAGCTGCAGCCCCACCAGGGAGCCACTTGTCCTCAAAGTGGTTTTTGAGGGCGCAGTGCTAAGTCAGAAGCATTCCTGTCCGTGTGTTTACGGAGCCTCCCAGGGTCCGGGAAGCTCCCGTGGTAGAGAGCGGCTGCCGGGCCTTTGAAATGGGAACTGGCCAACTCCAGTGGCTTCTTTGCCATTGAAGCCGAGCTCTGCACGGTCAGGTGTCGGGCTGGGAACGTGCACGAGAGATGCCATCCACCAGGCGACCGGGACAGGCCCTGTTTTCCATGGTTCTGCTCCACAGTTTTGAAAACTTGAATTGTTCAACGATACTGTTAAAAGCTAGGGGTGACCTTCACACTGTTTTGGCAGTTGGTACGGCGTGGGTGCCTACCGCAGCCGCTGCACGGCCCTCTCTGTGCGCACCGGCCGGGTGGCATTCCAGCCGACCCTCCTCCTGAAACGAGCCCGCTGTGTGCCAGCGCTGTGCCCATTAGCGCCTCACAGCCGCCTCTCATCGAATCCTGCCACATTGTACCTCACCTGGTGCAGCTGAAAACGCAGGCTCAGAAAGGCCGTGTCACTTGTCCAAGATGCCACCAGCAAGCTGGGGAGCCCAGGTTTGAACCCTGGCCCTGGCGGCCCCAAGGCCCAGGCTCCACCCTCTGAAACATCCAGCAGAACGTCCCATGCGGTTCCTGAGCCTATCTCGGGACACTCCAAGGGGTGTCCCAGAGAGCTGGGCCTGGCCTGCATCTCTGCCCCCAAAGTGCACGGCTGCTCTGGGGCCACAGGAAAAGCCACAGCCCCACTCAGAAAGGCCTGGTGGTCCTCCAAAATCAGCAGCAAAGTGAGCGACCCCAGACAGCCACGTCTCCTCTGCCGGCCCCTGTGTGTTCATCTCCAGACAAGGGAGTGAAACCAGCTGATGCTCGCTTGGGTTTTCTGACTCCACGCTATGTCCGGCTCCGGAGTCTTAGGCTTCCTGCCTGGGTTTGAAAGAGGCCCGTGTTCATCCCAAATCCAGATGTTCTCAGCTTCCCTTTGGGCCTTCAGTCTGGCTCCAGGACTTAGGCTCAGGCTGCCCCTCTTGGTTCTGTGGACTTGAGACCTGACCTGAGAGGTCCCTCCACCCGCCCAGCCTCTGCTGGGCCTCTCAGTCCTCTTAGCGGCCTCTCTGTCTAGATCTCATCTCCTGAGCATTCGGGAACCCCAGCCCCGCTCGACTGTATTAATGTTTTCCAGACAGGTTTGTGCGGAGTCCCTGCTACGCGCGGGCCTGAGGGACCAGGGCGGCAGTGCGTGGATCTCACGGGCGAGCAGGGCGGCGAGGCCGTCGGGGGCCCACAGACACGTGCAGCTATAAACCACAGGGAAGGAGGCGTGCAGGGGGCTCCGACAGCCGGCGCAGGACAGCCCTGGGCGGCTCCGGAGGCTCCCAGGAGGTATCACTGGAATTGAAAGCCGAAGAACGAGGGCTTGGCGAGGCCAGGGGTCGTGAGCAAGGCAGCCTTGGGTCTCACACGGGTCCGCTGAGGCCCAAACCCAGTATCTTGCGGGAGACAGTGGATTCCTTCCCCCGCTCCCTGGGGTCTGCCTGGGCGGTCTGCCTTTCTGAGTACAGACCTGGGGACAGGCTGCCTTTGAGAAATAGTCCCCACAGCCGTCAGAGCCAAGGCCTGTGGCCCAGCGCCAGGGAGGGCCCCTCAGCCAGGAGGGGGAAGGGGACAGCCCTGAGGGGTCCTGGATTGCTGGCCCCTAGAGGCTCCCCTGTGCTGGCCGCGCCTGTGTGTGAGTCCGGGTCGCACACCAAGGCAGCTGTGAGTACTCGTGAGTGGCTGGCCACAGCGCTGGCCGCAGCCTGAGGAAGGGACACACTGAATCCCTGGTGACCAGAGGAGCCAACCAGGGAGCAGAGGGGTCTCGTGGTCGCTGGCAGTTGTTTCCCTGATAAAGCTGAGCCCGAGGGGACTGGAACGGTGCGTTTTAGCCCCAGATGCTCTGGCCTGTTTTCTGCTGTGCTTTAAAGAAGCCCTGTGGGGTCCCCGGGGCTTTGTGGGGAGAGCTGGACCCCTGTGCAGCCCAGTGTCCAGGAGCCGGGCGTCCTGTCGCCCACTCGTCCTGCACGGCTGGCCCGGTAAGGCCTCAGCCCCCTCCCTAGTGAGAAAATTGCAGGGTTGGAATCAGCATTTTTTGCCCCTTTAACATTTTATGGTTTTGAGAAGCTGGAATTGCAAAGAACACGTGGCAGAAAAAGGAAAATAGACCCAGTTTTAGAGCCAGAAGTGGGGCCAGTAGGAATAGTTTAGAAATATCTTCTGGGATACCCCTGTGCACCCACGCAATGTACATGCACGTACTCCCACACGCTTACACAGTCACACACGCACGCACACACGCACACGCTCACACCATCACACTCACTCACACGCTCTCTGAGTGGGACTGTGATAAGAAAACCATCTCCTCAGATAAGAACTCCGTGACCTACACCAAGTTCCGAGTTGGTTGGGTCTCACACACGCGCTGCCCGAGCTGCTCTGCGGAGGGCAGAAAACTTCCGGGGTGGAGATCAGCTTGCTCTTTTCAGTGCCCGTGTTTAAAGCACGCTGGACTACGAGCCGTGGCCGCCTGCCCCGGGGTTTCACAGAAGGAAAGAAGGGTCTGGTTGCCGGTGGTGGCCACTGTCTCCCCGTCCTCAGCTGCTCCCGCGCCTTTGTCTGCAGGGGCCACCTGGCCCCAGCACGCCTCCCGCTGGGGCCAACCGAGAGCCAGACAGCCTGAGACCCACCCTCGTGTCATTGCCTCGGTCCCCACAGTCCCACAGGACTTGTAAGGACAGAACCCTGAGCAAGAGATGTTGTCCTTTCTCCCCGGTCTTCTCCGTGGCATCATTTCCGTTACTGTGGCAAAATACACATAACATGGAACTTCACCTTCGCCGTTTTCCAGCGTGCAGCCCGCGGCGTTTGCGGAGCCGGCCTTGCCGCGCTGTGCCGCGTCACTGCTGAGCTTTGCCTCCGGGATCGTGCTCCTCCCTTCGCAGTGCGGTGCTCCTGACATTTCTGTTTCAGCCGCTTAGAGCCCGCCACTCGGCCACCTGCGCCGGGTCACCAGGTCACCACCCGGAGGGGTAGCCCGTGCCGGGGGAGGGGCCCGTGGAGAATTCCAGGACTCAGGGCTCCAGGGTATGACACTGAGACCCCTGAGAGATCTGCTCGGGTCACTTAGCTGGTTTGGCTCCCATCCTGCAGCCCCGCACCCTGCCCCCCGCAGACTGTTGGGGACGCGGGGATTTCGTGTCCGAACTCCGAGTCCTCGTCTACACTGACAGGCAGTTCTGTTCTGTCCCTGAGGTTTCTGACCGAGCCCAGCTGTTGCTGACGACCCGAAGTCTTTCCTTTCCAACAGGACCTACCCTCTCTGTCCTTGACCCTCAGATATCCCAACCCTGCCTCGTCTCAGTGGCGGGGCGGGGGCGTCTGATCGGCACGGGGGACTGGCGCCCCGTGCACCAGCGGCCACGATCCCACGCCGGCCACTGCCGCCCCCCTGCCTGTCATCGGTGCTCAGCGTCCGTTGCTGCTATGTGTCGCCTGCGCTGTCCATTGTTAAAGGCTTTCTATGATCTGTCGCTGTGTTTTCCCTCTAGTCAGGAGTGGCAGGAAAGGACGCCGGCGAGTGTTCAGCCTGTCGGAGGCCGACAGTCACGGCGGCCACTGGGTTTAGTGCTCCGACGGCAGCTGCCACGGCACCTCCCGCACAGTCCATTCAGGCAGGTCTCCTCTGTTAGCCGCTTGGGCCGCGACGTCCACTCCACGCTGCGTTTCCACAGCCGGTAGGGTCTGCACCAGCCAGGCGGGCCGGGCCTGCACGCAGAGAGCTGTGTGCCAAGTCGGCGTTTCCTCAGTTTCCCCCCAGCCACCCTGCCTGCTCCCTTTGTGGCCTCATCTCATCCAAGACCAAAGCCCCGGCCCTCCACCGACCCTGGGGTCAGTCCTTCCACGCCAGACCTATGCGGCCTGGGGGCGCCGTCCTCCTGCCGAGACCCCCCAGTGGAGGCCATGGGGGTTGGGCGGCAGTTGGCTGGTGAATGGAGAATGTGTAAAAACAACCAAGTCACCTAGTTTCTTTTTTCTTTTCCTTTTTCCCCCGGCTTCACTCAAAGTTAAGTGGCAAAAGTCATTTCCCTTATAAATGCCTCGTCCCCCTGGTACACCGTAGCACCCACGCTGCCAAACACGGCTGAGGCTGGTCCGGGGGGCCACTGCCCACAGCCTGGCTCGCTGTCAGGCCCCTCCCCACGACACCTCCTCTGTGGCTTCTGACGCACCCCCTGCATTGGCAGTTGCGCTTGTCAGCTGGGAGCCTTTCGCCTTCTTTTCTGTTTGAAAGCTGTTTCCTCTGAGCTGTCCCCTCTGCTTGCCGTGCGGGTGTCCCTTCTTCCCGCCATCCCGCAGCCCTACCCTTCCCGGCCCAGCACAGCAAACCCAGGTTTTTACTGGAAACTCTTACTCACTTGACAAGGGTCCGTGGAGGACCAGCCCCAAAGCTGCAGATCAGCGTCTGGGGTGCCGGCTGGGCACGTGGGGGCCCCGGCCTCAGTGTCCTGGCAGGCTAGGGCCACGGGGAGGCCCGTCCTCCGCTCACGGAAACGTGGCCAACCCAGGTTTCCCACTCTGGCCTCAGGCCAGGAAGTCAGACTTTTCTCCGAATCCCTCGTTTCCCGGGCTTCGTCCCAGCTTGTGACCTTAGAGCTCAAAACCACCAGCAGGCAGGCCGAGCCAAAGGTTCACGAGTGACATTTGCAGCTCAGCACTCGACCAGAAAATGTTTCCTCGCTGGGAAATTTCCCCCGGGGTAAAAACCTGGCAAGTTCTCCTTTTTTCCTCCTCCTTGCTTGGATAAATGTGTAGATCACATTCAGGAAGCAGTTCTTGGTGAAACAGCCACGGTGATAGCAAGACAGTGTGGTAGGTGGTGGCTAAGAAGAGGTTGCTTTTTTCCTTTTTAAAAAAAAAATAGGCTACTTTTAAGGGAAAAGCCAACCCTTTTAATAAAAATTGTCGGTTCTCTTCCTAAAGAGGAAACCAGTTTTGCGTGTGTGGTTGGTTTGTTAGTTGGTTTGCTCTTTTTAATATATTTGACTATGGCTTCTCCACACCCCTGGATATCCTCATCCCCAAAAACCCCGTCAGGGAGCAGGGTGAGGCGTGCCAGCCTCTTTGACTATCCGCATGCAAATGCACGCTTGAGCAAGGTGGGAAGCTTCCATGGCACAGCTGAGAAAATGTGCAGGAAACGCTTTGCCTCCCTGTCCCCAGATGGCCGGACAGTGCCACCGGGGACTTAGTCATTTCTGAGCCCCTCCCGAGCAGCTAAACTGACCCGTGGATCCACCTGTGTGTGAGCCCGCAGGGACGCTGCCGCCCGCCAGGGCAGGTGAGCCTGTCAGAGAGCCACGGCTCTAACCAGGTCGGGCACCAGCCCAGTGCCACCAAGCGTCCCCACTGAATGGAGCAAATGAGTTGGAATTCAGAGAAACCAGAATTCGTATGTAATGTTTACTCAGCACTTCTGGGCTCAGATCACACCTCAAATCACTTTTTCCACTGGTGTCTACAGGCACCTTCGCCCCCTCCCACAGCGAGGACAGCCCAGCAGCCCATGCAGCGTGCAGTGGTTGCCTCTAGAACTTTCTCTCTCTCCCTCTCTCTCTCTGGCTTCAAAAAAGCCTTAGGAAGAAGTTAGCTGGGACCTTCAGAGCTCGTTTTACCCAGAGCCCCATGGGCAGAAGTGCCGAAGTGTCCTCCGGGAGAGTCCGTCCGTTGCTCATGCCCTCCCTCCCTGACGGGGACCCTCCTCCTGCCCCGCATCCCATTCTGTGTGCTGTTTGCTTTTATTTTGCGCTTCACTTTTCCATTCTTTTACTCTATGTTCAGTTTGCTGTTCTATTTTATTTTGGCCTAATTTAAAAGAGAAAAATAAACAAGTGGAAGCACACCAAACAAAACAAGTCTGCCATCCTTCCCGGGACGCAGAGCGCCCTAAAACCTGTTGCTCCGCACAGCGCGGTTGGCGCCTTCTGCCCGGGCTGGTGGACCCCTGACTGGGACGGACAGGGGTTTGCTTTCCAAGCGTGCCGCACGCCGCTGCCCCGCGCTTTTCAATGACTGGCGTCTGAAGTCCTGGAAGACGTTTTGCACAGTGAACTCCAGGTGCATCTGGTGTTTCTGTCCAGGCAAACGCGTCATTGGAAAGCAAAAAGGCCATCATCTGGTTGTAGGATTTTGAAAAGCACCAAGAAAAGAAATTGCCACTCTAAAAATAACTGCATCGGGTGGAACCTCACCTGCCTCCCTCCTGACCTGGTTTCTCCCCCTGGCCCCTGGCTCAGCGTAGCAGTGGCCGGAGCGGTCACGCCCCTCAGCGGGTCCTGACTCAGTGCTTGGAGCAAGGGACAAATCGCAGCTGAGGTTTTGTTTTGATTTGGTTTGAAAATTCCTTTTTTTTTTGTTTGTATTGCAATGAGTTCCGCCTTGGGTAAAAGTCACCAAACGTAGACATGTAGACTCTGGAAATGGCCTGAAGTTATAAGCACCCTGAGTACCTGGGCACACCCGAGCCCAAGGACTTGTCATCAGGCAGATGGTCCAAGATGCGCCCACACGGAAGCCTGCATGGCCAGGTCTCTGCACCCAGGGGCTGTGCTTTGTACTCCACACAGTGATTTTGCACAGGCCCCCGATTTTTCCCTGGCATCACAAGTCAAGGTAACCTTGGCCTTGGGCCCTGACACATTTTTCCCAGGCCTAGTAAGACTGGATTTAGCAGCTCTGTGTCCCCAAAAGGAGTAGTGGAGCCACCCTGTGCCCCCACCCCCAGCCAGCCATCTCCCACCTAGCTTGCCCTGGGCCTTGGGGCAGGAGGGAGCAGCGGGTGCGGCTTGAGCAGAGTAGCTCCAGGGCTCAAGGTATTTCTGTTTTTTCTCCCCCAACCCAGATGCCCCCACGATTCCAGAACAAGCTCAGCCTCACCTTCCTGACCAGTTGGTGATCGTCAACGAAACAGAAGCAGACTCCAAGCCCAGCAAGACCGTGGCCAGGGGCGCAGCCCTGGAGACAAGCAGCCTGTCCCCCAGCCTGGTCCCCGCCCCGCAGCCCACCCTCTCCCTGCTCTGCGAGGACACTGCTGACACACTGAGCGTCGAGTCACTGACCCTCGTCCCCCCCGTCGACCCCCACAGCCTCCGCGCCCTCACCAGCATACCCCTGCCACCCACGCCACCCCCAGCGTGCACAGAGCCCCTGGGCGAAGACGCCGCGTGTGCAGAGCCTGCAGGCCCCACCGGGCACTGAGTTGGCGCCGGGGCCTCCCTCTGTGTGTTTGGCCCCGCGGGCAGGGACCCCAGCGCGGCTGCCTGGCGAGACATCGGGAACAGCCCTCAGCAGCCATCTCAGCCACCTGGCCCTGCGCCCCTCGAGTTGGAGGGAGACTGGGCCCCGTTTGAATCTTCCTTCACTGAGCGCCTCTTCGGGAACAGGCTGGGGCTGGTGGAGACACCCCAGCGAGTGCAGACGACGGCAGTGACCGCCGCAGGGAGGAGGGTGAGCTCCTTGTCTCTGAGCCCGGGTGGCAGGACCCACTGGCACCTCTCCCTGCAGACCACCCCTCTGTCACCATCCCCAGCGTGCACCGAAGAACTGGACCAGGTCATTTTAGGGAGAAATTTGTAGAAAAGTGAACTTAGATGATCCATTTCCTTTGGCTATTTATTTCCGCTTTTGGCAGCAGATGAAAAGCATTTCTTTTAAAAGCATCTATTTAAACAAAGAGTCCAAAAACATCCTCAACGCTAAGTGTTGATGTCATGTTAAAAGTTTAATAATACTGTTAAGAGTTCATTTTCATTTTCACTTTCTCTTGACCTTCCCAATGTTTTCTTCCAGGGTTCTCAGTGTTGCTGTCTCCATTTATTTAAGTGATTCTTATTTCTCTGTTACTCAGCAACTCTGCGAGCCTGTGGAATGATAAAGTACCTTCCTGGAAAGTCTAGATTATTTTTTAAACAAAACGAAGGGAGATACATGTATTCTCAGGTACACAGCTGAGAGGGCCGAAAGTTTCTCTCCTGTAGCAGCCAAGAGGCCCGTGTCACCTGCCAGAGACGTCCCCGCGGAAGGGGAGGACGCAACCGGCTCCCCACTCGGGATGCGCCGTCCCCTCTCTGTCCTCAAACCAAACACGGATGGTCTCCAGCATCGTCTTCAGTGTTGGCGTCTCTGTTTGTCTAAGAAAGGACCATTTGGGGCCGCGAAGACTCCAGACCCAGTGGCGTGATGGAAGTTAAAGAAAGCCGCCCTCTGCCCCACTGCATGTGGGCGTCTGAGCCACCTGGAGCCAGCTGCCACCCGGAGCTCTGCGTCTGCCCCGCTCTTCCTCGCCACGGCCCCTGCTTGTCTTAACATGAAAACCCCGCAGTGCCGTCTCCGCTCGGGCTGGGTGTGGACGGGCCGGGATGCAGGCGTATCTGACGTAGCGCCCAAGGTGCTCCTTTCCGCCTGGCAGCCGGACGCAGCCGAGCGACCCCTGCCTCTCTAGTCAATGGCAAGACCTTCCCCAGCTGTCCTCCCAGCACGCAGATGTGTCCAGGAGGAGTGTCAGCCCACGGGGTGCCAGTGTCCGCTGAAGCCTGGCGTTAGGGTGGCCCCAGAAGGTAGCCTGAGATCTCACCGTCTACCCATTAGAGGAACGCGGTCCTTACCGCCTCTGCCAAACCAGCTGTCCCCGCAGGGCAGCCAAGGTCAGTTTTCAGCCTCATGAAGGAAACACAGTGGGCCACCAAGGAGGGGCAGCGGTGCCCCTGGGACAGGTCTGTCCCGTCCTCAGAAGCCCTGTGGGTAGCTGTGCCCACCAGCTGGCACACTCACAGGCACAGGGACCTTTGCTTCAAGAGAGAAAAGACCCAGCTCCGCGAGGAGGCCGTGTGGGCAGAGATTCCAAGGAAGGACAAGCCGTGACCGTCGGCAGAGCCCCTGGGAAGGACGGGGCGGAGAAGGGCAGAGGGTCCGGGAAGAAAGGACCACGTCGGGATCTGTCACTGGTGTGCTGGAGGGCAGAGCCTGTTCTGAGCTGGCTCACCCCGAGCCACGCACTTCTGGTTTTGAGATGACTGTCTTTGGGCCAGCAGAAATGAGAGAAGGCGAGTGACTGCCCCACCCAGTGGTGCGACCGCAGCTCACGGAACACACCACGCAGTGGGCCCAGGCCCGTGTGGACCGCCAGCCTGCCGTCGGGAATGCTGGGGCTCCAGCCGGCCTTGTTGCTCCGAGCACTAAAGGAGAGAGGTCTCGGGCAGGGGGTGGACAGCACTCCGGAAGGACTGTGCCCTGGCCAAAGACAGGCCTGTCCCTCAGAAGGGCTTGCAAGGCCATTCCCAGGACCCTCCTTCAGCTGGGGGCTGGCACCTGCCTTGGGACACCACAGACGTGTAGGGTGGGGATTCCCTTTACCAGGCCTCCGTGACACTCTGCCGGTGAGGAGGAGGGGACACACCCTATGCCAGGAAGTCTGGGAGCCCAGAGGAGGCAGCCAGCCTTTTTGGCTCTAAAGAACCCCACCTTGCCCAGGTCTTGGTCGTCTTGGTCGTCTTGGTGGCAGTGAGCACCGCCGTATCTTCAGGAGTACCCCCCAAAGCTAACAACTGGGGCACTCCCAGACAGGCCCCTTCAGACAGGACACACTGGGTCTCTGGCACAGGGCAGCCGGCGCTAGAGCAGGGGCCGTGGCCTCTGACACGCAGGCCACAGATGTCTGGGGTGAGCCTCCGCAGACCCTGCAGCCCACCGCCTCTGAGTCCCTGCAGAGCACTTACAGCCAAGTCCACGACTGGCCCACGCACTGGGTGTGCGTGTCAGTTGGCCACGTGGACCCCCAAACCTTGGCTTGGGAAGTTGTCGTGGAGGCCTGCACGTCCTTTCCGATTTGGAGGCGCGTGCAGGCTCAGCCCCTGCAGGTCCAGCCCCTCTGCGCACCAGGCGCCTCCCGGGACCCAAACACGCGTCCACAAGTAACCCAGGGGCGGAGTGAGGAGACACGCACTGGACCCCTCTGAGATGCACTGTTCTTAAAAAAAGGCACGGGGTGAACCGACTTTGATCTTGTCTAGACGCAATAAATATGGAATATTTAATGTAGTCATGTTGATGTGGGCATAAACCGTATGGCTCCTTGTGTTCCTTTGAGCTAAGTATGTGAAGCTTTGTCCCGGGGAGGGGGAGGAGCCGGGGTTAGGAGAGGTCGATGCTTCTGAGCCTCGGGACCGTGCTAGGGAAGTACCTGCTTTCGCCAGCGTGACTCATGCTGCGTGGATACCGAACACGAGGGTGGAAATGAAAACTGGAACTTCCTTGTAAATTTGAACTTGGCAATAAACGAGAAAAACGTTACCGGGAATGCGGCGTGCTGCTCCTGTGCACCATGGCCAGAGGCCGTGGCCTGGCAAAGGGGAAGCTTCTCAGCAGCCCGACCCCTTGGCCTGGCACAGCCACGGGGAGCGGGGAGTGGCGGCTGGAGGCCCTCCCTGCTCCCCAGGTCTCCTCCCTCCCCAGCCCTACCCCACTCTCCTCCCTCAGGTTCCAATTACGGCTCCAAGGCTGGGTGTAGCCTCCGCGTCCCATCGGGAGTGCGGCTCGGTCCATGTTCTGCATCCCTCACCTGTTGGGCACATGGCTCCCCATCCAAGCCTCGGCTCTGCACCTGTGGCATGGGCCAGTCGCAGCCCTGCATCTCAGGACAAGCTCAGGGAGTGGCTGTGCTGTTGCTGGGCAGAGGAGGGCAGAGTGAGGTGGAGTGGGAGGGCGGGCAGAACTCGGAAACATGCCAGCGTGCGCCAGCCTGAGCCCAGGAAAGCTCTGGAAGCCGGACCACAGGTTCTCAAACGCTTCTGACGCTCTGGCTTGAGCCTGGCCCAGAAACAGCCGGGAACTTCTGGGCCTTGAAGCAAACCCGAGTTGAGTGTAAAGAACAAACAGGGCGCCCCTGCGTGCCAGGGCCGAGGCGATGCCCAGAGACGGAGGGAGCCCCGCCCCCCACCCCAGTCTCGCACTGGCGGCCGCAGGGCCACCTCCCCACCAGCCCGGGTTCATCTCAGATCTGTTCCTTGGACGTCTGACCAGAGGACCCAGGCCTGCGAAGGCTCTGGGGCCCCTTGGGCCGGGCCGGATCCCGCTCTGCACCATGGCCTGGTCACTGCAGGCCACGCCCACTGGGTGCTGGACGCTGGACCAGGGCCTGGCCTGCAGCCCCCTCATCCCCACAGCCACCCTGCTTCGTGGGCACGTGGCATTCACATGTCTCCACTGCGGTCTGAAAGAAGGAACTTGCTGGAAGGATGCCCAGGGAGGAGGTGGAAGATGGCCTCAGGTGGACAGGATCAGGGGACAGCAGCTGCTGTGGGCTCAGCCACCTCCCTCCCCGTCCCAGGTGTCCACGGGCCAGGCCTGGGGGTGGGGAGAGAGGTGCAGGGAAGGAGGGGTGGGTGGGGCGGCATCTCCTTCCCACAGATGAGGACACCGAGGCCCCGGGGCTCAGCGCCTTCCCGTGGCGCCCGCGTGAAGCCGGGCCTGCCTGCACTCTGCCTCGTGCTCGTCTGAAACCCGGATTGCTTGCCCGAACGCCCCGGCGCTGTTGGCAGGAAGATGGAGGCAAAACAGGTCTGAAGGGGTCTTGGAATCATCTGGAACACGCCCCACCCCAGGCCTAGCCAGTCAGACCTGAGGCCATTCTGGCTGAGGGTCCTTTTGCATGGCCCCGGGCTCACAGCAGGTGCCCAGTAGAAGTGGCTTTTCCTCTTTCCTTCAGGGGCAGAGTCTAGAGCCACCTTGGCTGGGTCCCCTCCCTGAACTCGGTTTGCTCCTCCATAAAGTGAGGACAGCACAGCCAGGACCTGTCCCCGAGGCGGTCACAGGGTAGCACAGGCTCGGGGCAAGGGGTCATGCGGGGGGCGGGACTGGGGGGGCATGGGCCAGCTGCACCTGCACCCCCAGGTCAGCTCGGAACCAGGTCTCTGTTCTTCCAGAGCGTGTTTGCGTCCCCTCTCCCCACAGCGGCTGGAAGTGACTTGCCTTGGCTCAGCCACTGTCAGGGGTTCCCCGGGGCCTAGTGAGGGTCCCGCTCGGGAACCACGAGCCGAGGCCTGGAGGGAGGGGCCGGTGAGGGCAGGTGGCGGCTCCCTGCCTGCCGGTGACCTGGGCCGGCACTCGAGGGGAAGACCAGTTCCCGGCCAGCGGCGGCTGGAAGTCCCCTTCCCCTCCTGTCCCGCTTCTCTGCGGCTCCTCAGGGAGGAGGGAAAAAACCCTCGGCGTCTAAATGCTTTTCTCCACACTGAGGTCTGTTCTGAATCACCAAGCCGGGCACACGGGCTTCCGGGCAGGCACTCGAGGTGGCCGATGGGCAGCTCGTCTGTCCTCCGCAGGCCACAGGGCCGCAGCCCCTGCTGTGCCCACACACCCACCGCCTGGGCCGCGGCAGCACCGCCCCACCGGGAACCGGCCACCGCGAGCTCACGCGGTCCACACCCAGCCTGCTGCGGGTCTCTCCTCCCCACGCCACGGGCCACCCAGCCCGGCCTGGCTTCCGCTGAGAGCAGCGTGTGCCCAGACACATGCCTCACTCCCCGACTGTCACTTCCCTGACTCTTGACCTGCCCGTTAAAATTCAGTGTATTCAAGAGGAAATCTTTACTCTGGAAAGAGAAAACCAGAGAAGCTTAAAACAACAGATATTGACTCTTTCGCAGCTCTGGAGGCCACAAGTCCAAAATCAAGGGGTCGTGATCCATCCGTCCTGGGTTTGAAAAACAAAAATCAAGGGCCAGCAGGGCGGGTCCCCCTAGGGCTGGGGGAGGGTCGGTTCCTGCCCCTCCCGGCTGCGGGGGGTGCTGGCAGCTCCCGGCCTCCTGCACCCTGGAGCACCCACGCTGGTCTCTGGCTCCATCCACGTGCTCTTCTGTGTCACATCAGCCCCTCCTTTCTCTCGCAGGGACACCAGCCATGGGAGTTAGGGCCCACCCTGGTCAAGGGGATCCTATCTCAGGACCCTTAACTTCATTACACCTGCAAAGACCCTATTTCCAAATAAGGTCACATTCCCAGGTCCCAGGGCTTAGGACATGGACATATCTTTTTAGGGGGAAATCACCATTCAACCCATTATGCATGCCAGAAATTAAAGATACCATAAAAACAAATGCAATCAAAGCAAATCCATATAACTTTTCCTCTTTTCTTCTCTTTTCTTTTTTTTTTTTTTTTTTTTTTGAGACAGGGTCTCCCTGTGTCACCCAGACTAGAGTGCAGTGACATCATCATAGCTCACTGCAACCTCAAACTCCTGGGCTCAAGCGATCCTCCTGCCTCAGCCTCCCGAGTGGGGCTACAGGCGTGCGCCACGACACCCCACTAAATAAAACTAAGTTTTAGCCCAGGTCCCGTTACCTGCCACAGACTCTGAACCTGGGCCTGTCCCCTCTCTGTTAAAGGGAGACCCGTTAGCACCTAACCAAGATTTTCTCTAATAGGATCAGAAGGTCGAAGGACTGAGAGAAATGAGCCAGCTTGCTCTGGGACAAGGTTAGGTCTGTGTCCTTGTACCCCTGAAAGTCATCTCGAGACTGCCAGAGGGGAGATGCTGCCATGGCACACGCAGGTCGCGGGTCACGGTGTGTTGTGAACTGTGTGATTTTTTTTTTTTCAGTCCTCCTTCTGCAACAGACTCAGCCACCAGCAGTGACTGGGTCTGATTTGGCCCAGTCTCCCAGGGGCCGGATGGGGCTCTCTGTGCATGTCTGTCGGATGGGTGAGTGGAGTCCTTGGATACAGTCCCAAACTCCCACAGCCCCGGTTCCACGCGCGTCTCCATGCCCGTGGCCCTGACCTTTAGCCCCGCCACGTCTGTGTTCACAAGGCAGGACTGTTCGAGGGCTTTCCTTTGCCACCGGAAATTCTGCGTCCCTTGAGCCTCCCCAGGTGTCTGAGCTGCATCTGGTGTCCCAGCATCCAACGAAACCTCGTGCAGGGCAGAGTGGACGGCGCTGCAGGCTTGGGAGCCGGCTGACGGGGTTCGGGCGCCTGCAGTGACGCTCCCAAATCCCCGTGGCCTTGAGCACGTGCTGAAAACCTCACCAGCCTCGTTTCCTCCTCTGCAAAACGGGAACCTCCCTGCCAGTGTCTCTGCTTGCATAGATGAAGTGGGGCAGGTAAAGCAAGCACTCAGCCAGGGGGGTGGGTGTGGGGGTCTCACTGGCAGCCCAGCCGAAATCACAGAGGGGCTTCAAAAAGCACCTGCTGCCCAGGCACCCTCAGATACACGGAGCCAGCGTCTGTGGGGTGTGGCCGAGCCCTGGAATTTTCTAAAGTCCCCAAGTGATTCTAAAGGGCAGCTGTGATGGGTCATTTCATGTGTCAGCTTGACTGGGCTAAGGGATGCCCAGGTGGCTGGTAAACCATTGTTTCCGGGTGTGACTGTGGGGGTGTTTCTGGCATCTGAATCAGGGGCCTGAGGACAGCAGGTCACCCTCCCCCGTGTGGGCGGCCACCACTCGCCCCACGGAGGGCCTGAATGGGACGTGGCGGGGGGGCCCCGAACTTGTTCCCTCTGCGTGAGCCGGGACATGCGTCTTCTCCTGCACTCAGAAGCCGGAGCTCCTGGTCCTCAGCCTCCAGGCGGGGACTGAAGTGACACTGCGGCTTTCCTGCTCTTCCAAGGTGCAGACAGCAGATCGTGGGGCTTCTTGGCCAGTGCCCATGATAAGCCTCTGTCCATCCATCTGTCTCCCTCCTGTCGGTTCCGTGTCTCTGAAGAATCCTGCCTGACACAGCCGCTGAGGTGAGAAACCGGCCTGGCCCCTCCCCGCCCTTGCTGCGGCACGGACGCCCCGGCCCTGTCCTGGGAGACCCCCGGCTCGTTCCCACCCCGGGCCTTGGCACCTGCCTTTCTGCCCCTCGAGCCCTGTCCCCCACCTCTGCGCCTGCAGCCGCTCCTCATCCTCCGGCCGCAGCATCATTGTCACCTTCCAGAGGCTGTCCTGACACCGGGCTCTGCTTTCCTGTGTCGCGGCAGCCACCTGCTTCCTCCCTGGCACTTGTCACACCTCTAAGGACTTTTGTTTCTGTGTTTGCCACATTCAGTTCTCATGGTTTTCGTCTGGGGAACCCGTCACGGCGGGGCCCGAGAGGAGGAGAGGGTGTGGCTGGTTTACTCGCGCGGTGGCCCCGGGAAGCAGGAGTGGGGGCCGGAGAGAAGGGCAGGGAGCCGGTCACCAGGGCACGACTGGGCTGGTCACCTGCTGAGGGCTGTCCCCGGGCGTGAATGTCCTGCCTCCTCCCAGCTGCCCTGCCTGGGGCCGAGAGCCGCAGAGTGAGCTCCTCCTCCGGACAGACTGGAGTCGCACGATGCGTGGCCTCTCGCGTCTGGCTTCTCCCGCTTAGCGTGAGGTTCTGGGGTTCATCCGTGCTGCAGCGCGTATCGGAATTTCATTCCTTGCTATGGCTGCGCCGTAGGGAGACCGCCCTGCCCTTGTTCCTCCATTCCCCGCTGCTGGGCGTTCGGGTTGCACTCACCTTTCGGTGCTTGTGAGTAATACTGCCATGAACACGCGTGTGCCAGCCTGGGCTGCATTCTGGGACATGGCTGTGATCCGGACAGTCACTGCCCTGGCAAAGGCCAGGATCTAACAACAGACAGACAGACGTTACTGCCTAGCTCTGCCACTTGCAAACGGGGCACAAGTAACTTCTCAGGCCTCCACTTCCTCATCTGGAAAATGGGTCTGATGAAAGTGGCCACGTGCACTTGTGTTCCCTGGTTCCCTCTCCCCCATCTCACGCAGCAGGGGAGGGTAGAGACCCCCACTCTCCCATTCTATGCACATTCCTGTGCCAGGCTGCCCCCGGCAGTGCCGGCTCCTGGGCCGGCTGGGCGTGGCCTGGATGATGACAAGGAGGGAAACGGGCTGAAAGGCAGGAGCACGCGGCGTGACAGGGCTGTACCCAGGGGGCCCACCCGAGCAGCACCTGGGGGCCTTCGGGCCTGCACCAGGAGCCTGGCCTCACGCCGGGGGCAATGGCACGCGCTGAAGGGTTTGAAGCAAAGGAATGCCACAGCCGGACACTCCTGGCAAGAAGGTGGCTGGAGCTGCGGGTGAGTGGTCAGGAGGGGCCGTTGCAGTGGGGACAGGTCACGACCAAAGTGGGTGGCCCGAGACATACTCAGGAGGCAAAATCGACAGGTTTGGGTGGTGGGACTGGCACGAGGGAGAGGGCAGGTGAAGGACAGCCCTTGGTCTCCGGCCAGGCCGCGGCTTGGTGCGCGTTCAGATGAGCCATCCCTGTGCCTGGTGTCCCCCGACCTGCCCGTCACCTCTTCCTTTGACGGGTTTAATCTTTCCCTTTTGCTCTATTATTTCCACCTGTTGCGAAAGGGCTGCACAGCTCTGGTGGTGGTTTGGCAAAGTATAGAAAAATGGTATTTCCTGTAATCTCACCATCCGGGGACAACCTTTGTTGACGCCCTAGCAGATTTCTTTCCAGTCTTTTCTGTCTGCATTCTAGCAGTTGAAATAATGCAAAGGATGTAGTTTCATGTCCTGCTTTTGACGCTCGGCTCCCAGGCTCGGTGTTGCCCCACGTTGCCGGAAACGCCATTTCTAAAGAGCGTTATGAGTTCCGTTGCCGGGCAGTGTCCCTCGGGCTGGCTATGAGCCCCCTCAGACTGTCCACACATTATGTCACTTCCACAGAAAAGGTCCTGAGCATGGGAATTACCCGACTGTGGAAACATAAACCATTTCAAGGGTCTGGATACAAATTGTCAAATTGCTCTCTGAAAATATCAGGCCATTGACACTATTGCCGGTAATGCACACGTGCCCATCTCACCACAGCCTCCCCCGCACCGGATGTTGTCAGTTTTTAAATCCTTCCCAATTTACAGCCCAGCTTAAAGCTCACCTCCTCCATGAAGCCTCCTCGGATTTCCCTTCTCTGTCCTCGACATTCCTAGGGACAGTCACCCCTCCCTCCACTGGCCCCTGGTCCATCCCAGCTGCAGGTTGGCCGTGCCCTGGGCTGGAGCCTCCTCTGAACAGGTGATATTTTCAGCCTCTACTAGATGCAGAGGAGCCTCCCCAGCAACCTATGAGGTCAGTATTAATGCTCTTTTACAGAAGAGCAAATGCAGACCAGAGAGGCTGAGTGATTTTTCCCAGGTCACACAGCTGCTAAGTAGTGTTGCTGAGGCTAAGATAGCAACAACAACCCCTGCATCATGCGCCCCTCCCACAAGCCAGGCTCAGCTAAGCAGTTGACGGGCCTGATCTCAGTTCATCCCCCAACACCCCTACCATGCTGGTACTGCTGTTAGCCCGTCTCACAGATGGGGAACCCTGACCCCAGGTCGCCAGCCCAGGAGCAATGGGACGTGGCCCCGAAGCCCAAGGTCTGTAGCGCCTCAAGCAGGAGTCTGTGCGGCCAGTCCAAGGCCCTGGGCCTGGCATCCTTTGCCCCTCAGAGAGCAGGGCTGTGGTGGCAAAGGACAGGAGCCGCCACCCACGCCGTGCCCCACCCCCACCCTTGGCTGGCCCAGCGAATTCGCAGGAACTGCTTGGAGCAGGCCCAGTCTCAGCGCCTGGCCTCAAACCGGCTTATCTCCCACACTTACCGACTCCCTGCCAATCCGGCTGGGCGGGATCAGTCCTTTTGGGGCAGCCGCCACCAAAACACCTTGGCAAAGACGGCACCATCTGCCCTGGTCTCGGTGGTGTCTGTCATTGGCAGGAGCTGAGTGTGGACCCCGCCCTCAGTCCCACCCTCAGAGGCCCCACTGGGCAGTCAGGGAAGGGTTGGCTTCCCCGCGACTTCAACACTTATTCAACAAACAATGATTGAGCACCTACTGTGTACCAGGCACCAGCAAGTCAGCAGTGAGTGAATCAGACAAAACCCCAGGCCACGGGGCCCACCTCGCAGCAGGGGAGACGGGCAACAGAGCAAAGTAAAAATAGGAAAATTCCATGGAGAGCCAGGTAGCGTGTGCACAAGAAAATAGAAACAGAGGCGAGGCAGGGGGGTTGTGCAGGCTGGTGAAGGGAAGGAAGGGGATGCAGTTTTAAAGTGGGAGTGCAGGGAAGGACCCTGGGGCAGAGAGTGCAGGAAGCAGGTGAGGGGGCGTCATGGACATCTGGGGCAGAGTGTGGCGCAGGGCAGTGCAAAGGCCCCGGGGCACAACCGGAGGAATCCTGAGGCTGCTGTAGCTGGAGAGGCTCCAGGACGTGTGTCAGAGCAATGGTGGGGCACACGGGGGCCTGGGAGGCCACTCAGGGGACTTGGACTGTCCTCTGCGGGGGCTGTGAGGAGAGGAGGGCCGTGCCCCAGCCCAGCGGGAAGGCCCTGGCGCTGGCCGGGCCCAGTGGGCAGTCTCCGCACGCAGGCCCTGCCCAGGCTGGGATAACCGCGCCTCGCACTGATGCTCCTCAGCGCAGCGGCGGGTCTCACACGTCCTCTGTGCGCTCCCGGAGGGCTCTGCCTTTCCCTGGGCCGGGGTGGGGGCAGCCCTGTTTCCCAGAGGGGCAGCCGAGGCAGGAAGGGGCATGACTTGCTCCAGCGGCAGGGGCAGGATTCGAACCTAGGTCCTCTTCCCACATCGCAGCCACAGAGGGTTCATGAGGGGAGCAGCCTATGAGGTTTGGGGACAGTGTCATCCACAGAGCACGGCCCCCTGCACCCAGTGCCCAGGGGCCTTCCAAAACCACGCCCCGTGGCTCTCCTCGCCCCAGCTGGGTCCCCCCAAATGAGAGAGTTGCTTGTTGATCTCAAAGCCCCCTGGTCACAGGACAGAAAGCCGTTCTCTTTCTTCCCTCCTTTGCAGTCCTTCGGGTGAAGGCAAAGAAGTCTCCACCGGGTGCCACTCTGTGTTTATTGGCCGCCGGAACATTTGCTAATCTCTGCTCTGCAAACAGGAGTCTCCGATCTTTAACCTGCCACCCCTGGAGCTGTAACTGACTGATTTGTTTTGTTTTCGCTGTATTTGTTTGGTTACCTGTTATTTATAGCCAGTCAGACCTGTGTTCTGCTGGTGGCAGTATTATGAAATGTCCCTTCAGATTGAAATGAGCTTTTTATAAAGTGTTGGGTTTAAAATAAGTTAATCACATGACAGGGCTCGGTTGAATCCCAGAGGTGGTACGTGAAAGACTTGAGTTCCAGGAATAGGTGGCCTACAAGCTAGACCCAGTCCCTTAGCCTGGCAGTCTGATCGCGTGACGACTTGTTTACTCCTCCAGGTTTCTCCACTATCTTACCCGCCAGACTCTCATCTCTGCCTCGACGTTTGCTACTGCATGCTTCTGGGCCTTTGCATATGCTAGTCCTTGTGCCTGGTGAACTCCTATGTATCCTTCAAAGCCCTACTCAAGCATCAGCTCCTAGGGGCAGCAGGTTGAGGCTTCTGTGGGTTGTTGGGAGCACCTCAGCTGCGCCTTGTAGTCCTTTGTACATGGTTTTAGGCAGTAATCACCCTCAAAAAGTTTTCCTATTTTTAATTTTCTTTGTTGCCCAGCAACCATGTGCACGTCTCTGTCCACAAAGCCCCCATGCTACACACCAGGCACTGAGCCCAGCACTAGGGCAGGAATCATAGCCATCCTGCTTTCCTGCCAGCGGTTGGTCCAGGCAGTGGGCATGAGACCTTATTCTGGCCAATGAGATATAAGGGGAAGGAGGATGGGGGAGGCGGGAAAGGAGAGCTTCCTGAAAAGATTTTCCTCCCTGACAAAGTAGAGACCCTGGAGGAGAGAGATCTTTCGCCAGTCCCTGTTCTCCTCAGGATGTGATGTACGGTGCCGAGGCAGCTATGTTAGGACCATGAGGCAAAGAAGCCACAAGATCAGGGCTGTCTAATGCCAAAGCAAAGTCAAGGTGCAGGTGGAGGGCAGAGGCTCAGAGAATCAGGAGCCCGGGAGTCAGGCTAGGAGAGGGGCAGTGGGTAGGCAGCGCCTGGACCAAGGATGGACAGGACCTAGGGCCTGAAGCACAGAGGGCACAACGTGTTGCCCCTCCCCCATCACTATCCCCTCCCTTCTGGCTCCTTCCCTTCCTCTTCTCTCTCCTCCTTTCACTCACACTTCTGTTCACGCACTCGTACTTTCAACAAGCACTCGTTGTGCACCTACTGTGTGCAAGCCCCTTTGAAAGACCAAGAGGAGCAGCAGTAATAAACAACAACCCACATTGATCGAGCACTGTGGTGGGTTTAAAATTCTTTGACATTTCCACCGGGTGCGGTGGCTCATGCTTGTAATCCTGGCACTCTGGGAGGCCGAGGCAGGAGGATTGCTTGAGCTCAGGTGTTCGAGAGCAGCCAGAACAAGAGCAAGATCCAATCTCTACAAAAATAGAAAAATTAGCCAGGCGTCATGGCACGTGCATGTAGTCCCAGCTACTCGGGAGGCTGAGGCAGGAGGATCGCTTGAGCCCAGGAGTTGGAGGCTGCTGTGAGCTATGAGGATGCCACTACACTCACCCAGGCAACGGTGAGACTGTCTCAAAAAAAAAAAAAAATTAATTAATTAATTAAAAATAAATGAAATAAATTCTTTGACATTCCTGCTCTCCAAAGGTAGAGGCTGACTCTCCTTCCCCTTAGTGTGGACGGCACTTAGCAACGCACCGGTATGAATAGCAGTGGCGGTGACAATGTGCAGCACCCAAGGTTAGGATATCAAAGGCACTGCAGCCCCCTCTGTGCGTGCTGTCTCTCAGGTCACTTGCCGTCATGGGGACACTCAAGGTGCCTGTAGAAAGGCCCCCATGACAAGGAACGGAGGCCTGCGGCCAAGAGCCATGTCAGGCTGCCACCGTGGAAGCCAACCTTCCACCCCCGTCAAACCTCTGGATGACTGCAGCCCCTGCCAACAGCTGGCCCACAGCCTCCCAGAGAAGCCACCCCCTGACTTTAACCCTCAGCAACAGGGCAAAATAATGAGTTTTTGTTGTTTTAAGCTGCTAAATTTGGGGATCATTTGTCACACAGCAGTAGATAAGTAATCCAAATACAAGGCACTGTTATACTAAGTGCTTTAAGTGTGTTAACTCATTTAATCCTCTCAATACAGTTATGTTTTTCCAGATGAAGAAAATGAGGCACAGAGAGGTTCATTAACTTGTCCAAGGTCACACAGCGAGTAAGCAGCAACCCTGGAGGAATGTTGAGTCCAGAAAGGAGATCAGACCTGCAGGTAACTTTAATACGAGGTGGGGAGTGAGAGGAAGTGTCCGTTCCAAGGAGGTGAAGGGACGGAGAGTGTAGCTCTGTCTCGGCCCAGCGGGGAGGGTGGGCGTGGGGTGTGGAAGCCCAGAGAGGACGGACGGGGTGCAGCTGCTTCTTGGTGGGACTGCCGGGCGGCCTGGAGGGAGACGTGGCCGTGGTGCACACGCAGGCTGAGGGTGGGCCTGAGACCGCGCCCACCTGGCACCGCGTTCTGTGAGGGACATGCAAAAGAATCCGAAGTCCCCGTGTGTCCAGACATATGGGTCAGGACGGCCCAGGGTACGCTGCAGTGACAGTGGCTTAGCACAGCCAGGTGTAGCTCTGGACCTGCCACATGTCCAGCATGGGTGACAGGGACTCCACCCGCCAGAGTCACTCAGGTTCCTAGGCCGACGGAGGCACCACGCTCTTGCCATGCTGCCACCCCCGCGCCAGGCTCAGGGGCTTCCACAGCTGGGAAAGAGCTCGGAGGAGCCACCGGCTCTGCAGCGACAGCCTGGAGGAGATGGTGGCTTCTGCTGGCATTTCCCTTGGCAAAGCGAGGCCCAGAGCACACCGCCCTGCAAGGGGACACGCGCCCGGGAGGAGAGGAGAGCCGGACTTCTCAGGGGCCCCAGCAATGTGCCCCACACGCCGCGAGGCTGCCCTGAACACATGCCACATGGGTGCTGTCATCTCATCAGCCCATTGTACAGATGGGGAAACTGAGGGCCAGAGAGGGAAGGCGACCTGCCTGAGGTCCCAGAGCTGCTCAGGCCAGAGTGGGGACCAGGACTCAGTCCCTCAGACCTCACAGCCCAGGCTCCTGCCCACGACTCTACGTCCTCGCTGGCCCACACAGCCCTGGCACGCAGAGGGCTCCACCAGAGTCGCCTTTGGGCTCCAGCAGTGCCAAGGGCACAGGGTCCTTTGCCCTGCCTGGGGCTGGGCCTTGATAGGCAGGGCCTTGCCTGCTTCTGCGAAGGAAACCTCCAGGCAGCTTGTTCCTAGCAAAAGGGTCACACCCGTTGGTGACTTGCCAGGCACACGTGCCTGTGGCCAGATGGGTCCCCCCACGTGTCAGCTTCTAGGGGAACGGGGGGCAGGGCGGGGTGGGGGTGCAGCCTCGGGCAGTGGCTGCTGGGAGTCCAGGCCCCTGTGGGTGGACGAAGCAGGAGGCCCGGACTCCGGGGTCTCTTTTCCCCCTGCCACCCCCCGCCCCCCCACCGGACAGGGCTCCTCCTGCCCCTCCTGGGCACACCACCCAGCCACACCATGGCCACAGCAGTCCCTCCTTCCTGACTTGTGAAAATTAAGCGAAGTCACATGTGGAGCCTTAGGGCTGTCCCAGGGAGCCCAGATTCCACCCTGAGGGCAGGGGGAAGCCCTGGGGAGGTTTTTAGGGGGCTAACACAGAAACAAAGGAACTAACTAAACAATATATATGTATAATATCTATATATAGCTAGACAGATACAGGTGATATATCAGATCTGTCTCTATAGATCCATAGATACACAGATAAGCTCAAACGATAGGAAGAGCCAGCCGCGGGGGTCAGTAACGGAAATGCCACCTGAGGCAGGAGGGTGGGCTGGGGAGGGACTCAGACCGGACATAACCTCAGTCACGACTTTCCACCCACCCGGGGCAGGGGACGTGGCCTTGGGCCACAAGAGGGAGGGGGCAGGAACGGAGACCCCAGCACGAAGGCAGGACCCTGAAGGGCTGACCCCTCCCCCGAAAGGGGACTTCGCTCTGCCCCCAGCGGGGCTGCCGCCCCAGACTGGCCGGGAAGAAGCGGAAGAAACTGGACGTCCACGCCTGGGAGCGTGTGGGCAGGGGCGCGGCGGGGCCAGGACCCGGGTTTATGCCACCCTGGCTCGCGGCACTCTCACGCCAAGAGTTCAGTGTGAGCCCGGTCCCCGGCCGGTGGAACCCCGGGAGCGTCACCCAGAACAGCTTCAACACGGGCCCTGTCGGGAATCTTCTCATCCCGAGGGCGGCGGCCTGGATTCCAATCCTGCCTCCATACGGAGGTGCTGAGATGTCCCGTGCCTCAGTTTCCCCCTCCGTATCATGGGGCTAATAATCTCTCTTCCTCCTGGGCACTCAGAGGATTGAACTGGAAAACACACCAGGCAGGGCAGCTGGCCCAGAGGACAGGCCTGGCGAATGTCACCGAGGTCATTAGGAATAAATGAAGGGCCAGACCACCGGTGAGTCACCCGGACGAGCCAGGAGGATCGATCTGACGCGGTGAATGGACAAGGGAGGGAGGTGAGTCGATGAATGAAGGCCCGGCCCCGGGGAAGCAGCAGCCAGCTCAGGAAAAGGCCAGAGGTCGGGTGACGGTTGGCCGCGCCACACACGGCATGCACCTGTGACAGCCTGCTTAATCACGCCCCTGTGTCATGCCAAGGGGCCTGGCAGGTGAGTCACCTTTCCTGCAGGCTGGCCTTCAGGCCCTGCCGCTCATGGTTCCTCCCCGGGCCCGGCAGGCAATGAATCAGGGCTTTTCGGAGGGAAATGAGAATTAAACACTCAGCGAGGAGCGTCCATCCTGGCGGGCCGGGGACAGGGCCGGGGCAGGGTCCCCTGGCTCCTGTCTGGCTTCAAAGGGCCCCTTGCCCACGGCTGCCAGGCTTGGCGATCCCTGGGGTGGGGTGGGGGCGGCTCTGCCCCCCACAGTGAATAACAGTCACGACCACGAAACGCTCGCTGGGCCAGGGGCTGCTCACTCATGTCTTCATTTGTCCTCGTCTCTCTACCGCCGGCGGCCGTCTGCTGGAACCCCGGGATCGGCTGGTCATCTGCCCGAACTTGACCTGCAGAAATGACAATCCCATGTGTCGCTCGCTCTAACAGTCTCATTGCTGGAATCTGGCAGCACGGGAGGCTCAGAGCGGCTGAGCAGCAGGGGGACGGCCTGGAGGACCCCGGGGGCTCCCACAGGAGGGGCCGGGTCTGGGCCCGAGGCAGGGCGGTGGGGCAGGCACACGGCCTCAGGGCTGCCGCCCGGCCATCCCCACCGGGGAATTCGGTGCTGGGGATTTTGAGCCGTTGGAGGGGAGGGTGGGGCTTTCTCGCCCTCCTGCTCGGGTCCTGGGGGAGGCAGTGGATGCCATGTCGAGGGCGTGGCACATCCCTCCCCTGCTGCAGAGAAACGTTTGCTCGCCCTGCTTTGCCCCAGCTGACTGCCGTGCCCTGGATGCGTCCCTTGCCATACTGTTGCCAAATCTATCTGTCCCTGATACCAGCTCAGACACTCCCTCCTCCAGGAAGCCTTCCAGATGTCCGGGCCAGGCCTATACTTTCCTCAGCCCTTCTCTGCATCCCTCTTTGGGGCTTAGTGCTTCTGGCCTCCTCCCCTCCTCTGACCTCTCTGAGGGGGTTATTTTACAGCCACGTGGGGCTTATTCTGTAACCCCGGGCCCCTCCCACGGGAGCTGCCATGGAGCTAAGCTTGCGGTTAAGCTCACGGTCACCTCCCGTACACCTTTCCTCCTACTGGGCTCTTTCCACCTGTGATCCCGTTGGTCCTCACCCTGAGGGGTGGGTGCTGCTCCTTACTCCCATTCTGGGAACGTGGGAGGCTAAGGAGCCCACCCTAGTCTCACGCCAGCAAGCGGCAGAGGTAGCACCCAAAGCCGGTCGGGCTGTGTCTGCGGGTGTCTCGGGGGCACGAACCTTCTGCCACCAAGCTGACCTCATGTGGTGTTAAAATCCGGCCTCCCTTTCAACAGCTGCCATAGAGCATCCGGAAGCATCGCAACCTAAGGCAACTGTCCCTGGTATTTCTACGGCTCCTCCCCTCCTAGTTTCTCCTGCCAACCCCGAGAGGTGGGGACAAGTGCCCTCATCGTGCAGGTGGGACGACTGAGGCCCGGGGGGTGCAGGGCTCCCAGGGCACCTGGCTCCGACGGGGCGAAGCTGGGTGCCCCCTGGACTCCTGGTTTCTGAGCCCAGCTCAGCACGTGGAGCGTGGCGTCCCACCCAGCACCTGGAGTGGGAGGGACATCCGAGAAGTAGGCTTCCTGCTGAAAGCCCAGCTTTCTGGAAAGGAGCTGCAGGAAGCTGGAAGAGGACCAGGTAGCAGATAGGCACACTCCTTGCAGGCGGAAAGTCTACCCGTCACTTCTGGGAACCGGGGTAACTCAGCAATAACGCGGTGCACTTTGCCCCCAGTGGAGCGCCCAGCTGTCACTGCTGACAGCCCCCCTTCCTCCCCCGGGGGTGCAGCTGGGCAGCTCGGAGTCTCCACGTCTGACATCCAGGTGGGCCTGGTGACAGCCTTGGGGGTATCCGGCCACCTGTCCAGCCACCACCGGATGACAGCCAGCTGGGGCTTCTGCCAGCTGTCCGGGAGGCAGCCCAGGCTGGGACATCCAAGCGGAGCCCTGAACTGGCCTGGCCAGGCCCAGCCCGTGCCGGTGAGATAACGTGAGTCTTGCTTCCTGGTACTGGGCCACGCAAATGGGGGAAGCCAGGGCCTTTCCTGGGGCAGCCTTCCCGGAATGAGGCAGTGACTCCCAGCGGGGCTGACACGGGAGCACTGTTGCAAATGACGAAGATCCCGTTCTTCCCTGGCGCACTCTGCACGCGGAGCCTGCGAGCCCGCTGGGAGCTGCCGGGAAAGCCCTCTTCAGCCTGGGCTGGGCCACCCTTCGGTGTCCATCCCTCCTGGACCTGCCGCCTGGGAGAGCTGGGCCGTGGCTGTCCCCACCTCTGTCTCGGTCCCGGTACATCCTGGGCATGGGTCCAACAGGAACAGGAAGTGGGTGGCCTTGCTGGTCTCAGATCTTGTCCTAGAGATCCCTACACCCCTCTATTTACAAATAAGGAAACTGAGGACACCAGACCGGGCCAGGGACTTGCCCGGGTCTCTCCTCTCTCCTTCCTGCCCGGACGTGCCCCAGCAGCAGTGGGAAACTTCTGCTTGCCGCTGGAAGCTGATGGATCCTTCCAAACCCTCTTCAGGCTGTCCGGGGCATTCTCAAGCTTGCATCTGACCCTGTCACACCACTGCCCTGGCACCCGGCCCTTGTGCAAAGCCAGGCCCCTTCCACCCTGTGTGGCCTTACCTGCTACCCCTGGTGAGGCCAGGACCCCCCACCACCCCTGCAGCTTTGCTCAAGCTACGGCCTCAGCCTGGGATGCTGTTTCCTGCACCCTGTTTCTATAACTCCTACCGTCCCTCAAGACTCAGCATCGCCACCCCCAGGAAGCCTTCCTGGATGCCCCCAGCTGGACCAGGTGCCTCCTTTGGCTTCCCCAGCCCCCTCCATGTCCCCTTCACAGTGTGCACCACCCTGGGCTGTCCTCGTCCCTTCAGTGCCTCTCTCCTCCACAGGACTGGGCGCTCCATGAGGAGCTGGCGTGGAGGAGGAGGGGAGATGTGGACATGCATACAGGCACCGGACACTGTAGGACATTCAGCCTACAGGGTTGACGAAGGACTGGCCATGGGACCAGGCAGAGGGACATATCAAGGACTGAGTGACCAGACATTCGACTGTGCCAGAGGTGGGTGGTGCTAGGGACTGGGGAGGCACAGAACTTTGGTCATCTGTGAGCCCCCCACTGTCCGAACCGCCTTCCCACCTTTAGGAAAGTCCCCCCACGTGGGACTAGGGGCAAGGCACAGCCCACCTCCCGTGGGAGGAGCCCAGACAGCCCACACCCCTTTCCCACCTCCCTTGCAGCTAGGATGTGACATGTGACTGGGCTCAGCCAATCAGAAGCTCCTGCTCTGGAGTTTGAACAGGCAGCGGGTCCCGCCCACAGAAGAGGACAGAGAACTTCTGGCGGGAGCCCAAGCCACATGGAGCTCCAGGGCAGATGCGAAGAAGCAAAACATCCCAGGCTGGCTCTGTGGTGGGAATGGGGTGAGATCTGGCCTCCCCTTCCTGCTTTCTGTTTCACGTGGGCCTCCTGCCTTCCTGGGGGTTCTGCGAGCACCCAGATATCTGTTTACTATGTTCTTCTTCTGTTTAAGTGAGCACAGTTGGATTCTATCATTTGTCACTAAGAACCCTGGAGTCTCCTCTTGGGGATACCACTGGAATCCATCTGGAAAGAAGGCCAGGACGTGCCCGTGGGTGCAGGAAGCAGCTGACCAGGTCAAGGCCAGGCTCCGGGGACGGCCCAGGGAATGTTGGGGTGACTGCTGACCGGGGTCCGAGTGTGGGGCTCAGGGTGGAGCTGCTGGCAGGGAGCAGACCCAAGACAGCAGATCCCGAATGCCAGGCCAGGAGCAAGCTTGGCTGCCACCCTGCAGGCAGTGGGGACCCAGTGACATATTTTGACTGGAGGTGGGACTTGATCTGATTTGCATTTCAGGAAGCTCAGTCTGGTGCTGGGAAGCCAGACCAGGTGGGGCAAGGCTGGGAGAGCCAGAGACCAGCCGAGCCACTCCTGCAGTCGTCCCAGCAGGTGGTCCTGGAGGCTGTGGCAGGGGGCCGCGGCAGAGCTGGGATTCGGTGTGGCTGGCCAGCCACGGGGAGCCATTGAAGGTTTGGGTGGCCTGACATGACCACAGGAAAGTGGGGTTGGACCTGCCTGGCTGCCTGGATGAGGGTCTCGGGTGTCTCACCCTTGGACAGCTCCGATTGCTTCTCCAGTCTCTGCGCCAGGGCTTAGTTTGCGCTCGCGCCTCCCGGCCAAGTTGACACAGACCTGCAGCTATTTAAGAACGGGAAAAAGGTCACTGCATGCCACCACTGCCCAGGCCCCTTGGCCACGGGTTCTTGAGGAAGGGCACAGCCTTAGGGCCACCTCTGTCCAGAAAGAGGGACTTGGCGGGGGTGTTGGGGTCTGGGAACACACGAAGGGGAGTCAGGCTGGGAAAATGAGGGGACAGGACACAGAGCACATGGCCGCCCCTGCCAACCCAGAGTCCCCTCAGCAGGGAGCTGTCCAGAGGGAGCAGGGGGTGGATGCCAACTCCAGGGCTCACCCTCTTCACCCCAAACAGCACTGGCCTCGTCCCTGGGAGTCCCCAGAGTCCCGTCCCTTGGAAGAATATCCTGGAGTCATCCTGGGGCCATTCTAGGGATGAAAACTTGGAACACAGAGTCGCATAAGACACTTGATTTTTGTTTGTTTGCTTCCCCAAATCATACAGTTTAAAAGCTAAGTGGGGCCCTGGGACCCCAATGGGCTCTCTGTGTGTCAGCTTCTTAACCTCACCGGGCCGCGTTTCCTTCTCTGTAAAGCGGGGAACACGTACAGCCTTCAGGAGGTGGCTCCTCCAGGCGCCCCCTGACGTCCCTTCCTCTCTCGCTGCCCAAAGCGGCCGCGCCAGGCACCCAGCCTGCCGGGAGACGGACCAGCAACGGAGGAAGCAATTTCACGTTGACAACCAGAACCAAGCCCTGCAGGACACGGGTAAGGGGAGACCCAGGTGGGTCCCAACGCTGGGCAGGGCTCGCTGGAGGAGGAGCACAGGGGCTGCCCCTTTGGGGCCCGGCCTGTCCCCTCCCCGGGAGCTCCACTGCACAGATCCATCGTCACACTTACGCTGTCGTCCTCTTAGACGTGAGACGCATTTCCCAACCCCTGTCTCCATCAAACAGGCATCTGGGGAGGACTGTGGGCTTACGCCGGCCACCCTCGACCCGTTCATTCATGTCACCCCCCTGCACCTGGAGGCAGCTGACTTTGCAGCCACTGAGGGCCGGGGGTGACTGGCTCAGATTGGCACTTGGGAAGTCCCCGCTGCTGCTGCTGCTGCTGCTGCTCTGCGTGGACAGCAGCTTGTGGGGCCATCGCGAGTGCAGCTGGGAGGCTGCTGGATGTCCGGTGAGAGCTGAGGCAGCTGCGGGCAGGGAGGGAAGCAAACGTTTTCCAGAAACAATCAGAGGTCAAACCGAGAGCATCTGGCAGCTGTAGCAGCTCTGTCCATCCCATCCCTCTACCTCCTCCTCCCAGGGAGCTTTCCCTGCCGCCAGCGGCACCGCACCTCTGCCATTGCCCCACCCATCGCTGCTGGGGCCCGCTGATTGCGAGCCCTGGGGAATCCCTGCCCCACCCTGGGGGCTCCCTTAAATAGTCACAGAGGGGGTGGGGGCCGTGACCCTCCAGCTCACTTGCCCCTGATCAGGACCCACAAGGGATGACCCACCACCACGTCACGGTCACTGAACCCTCGTCTAGGGTCACCCTCTGGGGAACCCTCACTAAGGACAGTGACTTCAGATTTGGGGCTAAGACGGGAGGAGACGGAAGGCCAAGTCCTTGCACAAGGTTTTGGCTTGCGCAAGGGTGGCCGGTCTGGGGTGTACTGGACAGGGAGCCCTCGCTGGGGGTGTGAGGGGGACAGTTTCCTTGGGGACAGGTTGTTATCCTGGTTTCATGTTGCCAAAAGTGCACCTGGGCAGCGACTGGGCTGAGCACACATGCAGTTCTCCATCCAGACAAAAGGCCCCCGGCCCAGCGCCGGTCCCCCCCTAGCTGCACGGCGGGGCTGGCCTTGGCTGGGTGCAGCTGCGGCGGAGGGAGACATCTGCACGGGGCAGAGGGGCCAGATCAGGGCCTTCCTGGCAAGTGCCTCCCAGGGGACAAGGCTGGTCCCAGAAAGTGTGAGTCACAAGCAAAGCACCCCCTCCCTGGCCAGGGCAGGAGGTGCCCCCTCCGGGGACTTGCCCCAGAGGGGAGCATCTCCAGGCATCCTCTGGCCTGGTGACCCCTCCTCCCATCTCTGCCTCGACCCCAGCAGCTTGTAAACCCTTCAGGGCCCAGAGGACACGCCTCATGCGACACATGGGGAGGGCCGGGCTCGGAAAGAGAAGCGGCTTGCCGGGGTCGCTCAGCAACAGCGAGCCTCAGCCTGGCTCCCTGACCCCCTCCTGCCCCGCCAGGCTGATGCCGGCTTTCCTAGGTGGGAATTCCCCGCCGCCCTGCCCCGCACCCTGTGGAGTCATCTCGGCGTGTGGGTGCCAGTCATCCAGTCTTCCTGGCACAGCACGGTGAGAAAGCCAAGTGCCCCGGGCACCCCTGACCTCAGGGGTCTGCTCAGCCCCGCCCTGCACCCCTGACCTCGCACTCCTCCAGGTGAAGCCTCGCGGTTGGTGGGCCCCTGCCCTGCCCTCTTCCTAGCAGGGGGTCCCGGGGCAGGGCTGGAGCACAGGGGTGTGTGGCACTCGGCACGCCCGGGACCCTGGGAGAGGGCGTGCCTCTTCTTCCTGGAGCGAGAGCCACCCCTGCTCTGTACTTGTCCACCAGGCCTGCGTGGAGGACAGGCGGCAGCAGCAGGCGCGGGCCCCTGTGTCCTGCACGGGGCAGGGTGGCGCTGGGGTCCTGGGTGGGCAGGTGATCCTGGGGGGGCGAGTCTCTCTCTTTGGTGCCCCCTTCCAGCCTTCATAACCCCCTCTCCCAGCCTCCAGGGGTGGTGAAAAGGCGCTCAGTGTGTGTCTCCCTTCTCCTTGGCCAGGACAGGTTCTTTGGCCCTTATTAGTACTGACAGCCAAATCCATACAGCGTCTGCCCCATGCCTGGCCTGCCGCTGAACACTTGGCCCACATCGCTGTGTGGAGGAGCCCTGGTTTTCAGATGAGGAGACCGAAGCCCAGAGAGGTTAAGCGACTTGCCCCAAGTGCACAGCTAGTACACGGTGGGGCTCTATGTGACTCTCAGCCCCTGGCCTTTCCTGGTCTTCATAGACCCCTGTGTGGACCCCCACACACACACACGCTCACAGGAGCTCCTGGCGGCTTGAGGAGCATTTGTAGAATGAATGATCCTGCTGCTCCTTAGTGAGGGCTGCCTCCACTGCAGCAAGCACTTTTTACTTATTTATTTGACATTAAGTTCATCGTTTTAAAAGGATGGTTCAAAATGCAACAGAGAAAAAAAGTCTCTCACTCTCTCTGTCTATCTTGTCCCTTAGCCATCAGTCCCATCCCTGATACCAGTTCCTTACGTTTCCTTCCAGAGATAGTTAGTGCGTTTACTCAAACATACTGTGTTAGTTACCTATCGCTGCGTAACGAGTTATCCCCAAACCTAACGGCTGGAAACATCCCTATCACGGTTTCTGAGGGCCAGGAGTTTGGGAGCAACTCGCCTGGGTGGTGGTCAAGTGGTCGGCCAGGGCTGCCGCCATTGTAAGGCTCGACTTGGGTGGCTCGTTCACGTGGCTCGTGGCAGGAGGCCTCAGTTCCTTGGCACATGGATGTCTCCACAGGGCTGCTGGAATGTCCCAACGTGGCGGCTGGCTTCTGTCAGGGCAAGCGATCCACGAACCAGCAGAGGGGAGCCGCAGTGTCATTAATGATGTAGCCTCAGAAGATGCACTTCCACCATCTCCTCATCGCGTGGGTCAGCCGCCATTGACGTGGGAGAGGACCACAGCGGGGCACGAGCACGAGGAGGTGACAATGGCATGTCATCTTGGAGGCTGTTTTCCACGCTGACTGTCCTACACCTCGCTTATTTCTCTGCATCACAGTCTCCAGACTGGTTCTATATCAATATACATAGAATGGCCTTATTTTTTTTAACTGCACAGTTTTCCACTGCGCAGGGGCACCATGATTTTTTTTACCCAGATCTCTATCGATAGACCCACGGGTCACTCCTGATCAATTGCTACCACAATCCCAGCTGCAATGACTGTCTTTGCGTGGGCTTGTTTCCCATATCGGGCAGAGTATTACTCAGGAGTGGAATGGCTAAGTCAAGGCGGGTGGCGCTTTGAAAACACAGCCAAAACGTGTTCGGCACTGTGAATATCTCCTCCCTGTGAGTTTGAGTGGACTTTTGATGAATTCAACCAAGAGAGTACTGCAGAAGTGATGCCGTGTGCTGTCCAAGCCTGGGTCATAAAAGGCCATGCGGTTCCACCTTGTCTGCTAGGAACACTTGCTCTTGGAGCCCTGACCTGCCACGCAAGAAGTCTGACACCCGTGGAGGCTGCCATGCTGGGAGGAAGCCCAAGACACACAAAGAGGCCCGCCTTTTACAGAGAAGGAAACTAAAGCTCAGAGAGGTTCAGCAACTTGCCCAAGGCCTCACAGCAGGTAACTGAAAGATCTGGGTCTTTCTGCCTCCAGACCCACTCTCCTCGTGGGCTGTCTGCTAAAGGAGGGAAGCAGCTCACTGTGCTGAACTCACAGGCTCAACCGTAAATTTCTAGACGTAATGAACACACTGGGTTAGATCAGACGTTCCATGCCTAGGGCCTCTGGGAGCTATTTTTGGCAAAAACTAATTGGAAATTATACACCTACTCTCCCTGCCAAGGTCATGTAGGCAGGGAGGAATGTGTAAGCTCTCCACTCTTGCCAGGAATTCTGTTCATTGAGAATCTCCACTGGCCAGAGGCTCTTACAGTTAACTACCCGGCTGGTTGGCAAACAAATGAAGCTATTATATTACTTCCTTCAGTAGGAGGAAAGCTGTCTAAACGCGGAATTCTGTCAAAACCCTTCCTGCCGGGGGCTCCCCCCTACTGGTGATGGATGGTATTGCAACTCAGCTCTATTAGACAAAGGAGGCGAGAGCGGCGTATACGTGGGGCAGTCGCTGGCGCTGCGGACACACTTCAAGGAAGGCTCAGCTAAGAGGCCATGTTGCATGATGGTTAAACCTGCAGTCTGAGGAGTCGGATGATCTGAGTTCAAATCTCTGCCACATATTAGTCACGGTCCAGTCAGGAAAACAGAAACCATACCACGTATTTCTTTTTTTTTTTTTTTTTTTAATTTTTAAATTTTTATTTATTTACTTATTTTGAGACAGAGTCACACTTTGTCACCCAGGCTAAAGTGCCGTGGCGTCAGCCTAGCTCACAGCAACCTCAAACTCCTGGGCTCAAGGGATCCTCTTGTCTCAGCCTCCCAAGTAGCTGGGACTACAAGTGTGCACCGCCACAGCTGGCTAATTTTTACTATTTTTGGTAGAGACGGGGTCTTGCTCGTGCTCAGGCTGGTCTTGAACTCCTGAGCTCGAGCGATCCTCCTGCATCGGCCTCCCACAGTGCTAGGGTTACAGGCGTGAGCCACCACGCCCGGCCATACCAGGTATTTCAAACAGAGGGAAATGGTTTCGTGATTAGCATCAGCAGAAAGCCAGTACCCCACCAAGGGAGGAGCCAGTGTTCCCAGAGCCCAGGAGCTGAGGCCATCTGGAATGCAGGAGTGACAGTGGAACTGTTCAGAAGGAGGGACTTTGCCAGGGACCTACAGCCACAGAGAAGTCCCTGCTGCTACAAAGATCCCACTTGAGATAGAGAGACCCTCCAGCCTCTTGCCAGGACTCCCACCAGCCACCTCACCATGCAGAGCTGAGCAAGAGGACGGACTTGAAAGCACACAGGCAAATGCTGGGCACAGCCTTGAGTGAGAGATTTCCTGCTCCAGGCCTCAGTTTCCTCCTCTGCAAGATGGGGATAACATCCTACCTCATGGGCCCGTTATGAGGGTCGAGAGAAATGCTCCAAGGAAGGCTGCTGGCCCCGAGCGTGGCACAGGGCAGTGGGCATGGCGGCTTGGGGCTGTCCCCCCTGCCCCTCCAGAAGTTGCCAGTACTTCCCAGGGGGACATTTTCCATAGAACCCTTCTCAGATTTTAGTACGGGAGGGAGCAGGAATGGGGAATTAGCTTTGCAGGAATGTCCCCTTGCCTGCCACCACCTTTGTATGAAAGTGTCACAGCCTAGTCTCTGCTCTCTACAGGCCGTGTGTGTGTGTGTGTGTGTGTGTGTGTGTGTGTGTGTGTGTATGAGAGAGAGATGCTGTGTGAATGTCTGTCAGGGTGTGCAGTGCATGGGATGCACGTGTGAGTGTGCAAGAGTGTGTGAGAGGGTGTGGGATGAAACAGCGTGTGGTGTGTGTGTATGGCGTGTGAGGCTGGGATGCGTGTGTGTCCGTGTGAGTGTGTGTGGGTGCATGGGCGTGTGAGGGCGGCTGCAGGGTGAGGGGTGGGCTCCACTCACCCCTCTGCACTAGAGCTCCAGGGGACCTTTTGACAAGTCCCCAAGCCCAGCCTGCCAGGCCTGGGGCAGAGTGGGCACCTGGAGGAGGCTGAGGTTCTTGCGACTAGGCTGCTTCTGCTGGCTCTGTGACCTCAGCAGCCCATGTGACGTCTTCTGTGCCTCAGTTTCCACATCTGTAAAATGGGGATAATAACTGGACCTCACAGGATGGTCGTGAGGATTCGAGAGGTTAGTACTTATACAGTGCTTGGCCCAGCGCGTGGGGCATGGAAACTGCTGGAAGGCATAGCTGCTGGTATTATCAACTCTGTAAAGTTCCCTTTGGAAATAGTTACCTGTCTGCTTCGGCGTGTGTGCAGGTGTTTATCTTATTTCCTCTCGTTATTGTATTCATTTAATCGGAAGGAGTGGCAGCTCCCCTCAAGAGAAAGACTAAAATGGGCAAAGCCGACCACACCGAGTGTCCAGGCACCACTGGGGGGAGCGGAAACTGTTCAGCCCTGTTAGAAAACGGGTGGCGTCCCCTAGAGCTGCCCATACACCTGCGCTGTGACCCAGCAACCCCTGTCCTGGCACACAGCTAGGGTCACTGTGGCATAGCTCAGGATAGCCCCGAGTGGGGGACAACCCGGATGTCCACCCGCAGGATAATGGATAAGGTTCGATACAGCCACACAACGAAGTGCCACTCAGCAAGGACAAGGAGCAAACTCGGGCTGCTGCCACGCAGGTGGCGCTCACAGACGTGGCGCTGAGCAAAAGGCATCGGCTGTAAAACATCACCCGCGTCCAAGCGCATTTATCTGGAGCAATCGGCCAAAGTTGTCAACAGTGACAAAAGTCAGAGTGGCGGCTACCTCTGGCTAGGAGCCGGGGCGGATCTGGGGGAACCTTCTGGGGTCCCTCGGTCTCAATCTGGGTGGTGGTTCCGTGGCTGTACCCCTGTGTCAGAACTCATCAAGGTGGACATTTTGGTGAGCACAGGTGTGTTCCACTTCAATAAACACTTTCTGAAGTCATTTTTTAAAAGTAACCGATGGCCTGTGGAATCGTAGGAAGGAAGTGCTGGCTCATGTCACAACACAGATGATGCTTGAAAACGTTGCGTTAAGCACAAGACGCCGACACAAAAGGCCACGTGTTGTTTGGTTCCATTTATAGACAATGTCCGAGACAGACAAATCCACAGGCACGGAGAGTAGATGTGGCCTCAGCAGGGGCGGGGCGGGGAAATAGGGAGCTGATGGGGACAGGGTTTATTTTAGGTGACGAAGATGTTCTGAAACTGGATAGATGGTTGCACATTGCGAATGCACGAACTCCACTGAACTGTCCGTTTACAATGGTGAAGCTCGTTCTGTGTATTTTACCACAATTTTTGTTTTAAGAAGTAATTAACGGTGAAACAAAACTCAGCCTTTGCCCCGAAGCCCCAGGACACGCCTGCACGTGGTGCCCTGTTTTCTGTTTCGCAGGCAGGGAAGCTGAGGCGCAGAGAGGTGGGTGGCGGGTCTGAGGTGGCACAGCTGGTGGCGCTGGGCAGAGCGGGGCTGGCCCCCCGCACCCCCCCAGACCCGGCCCGGGGCTGCGAACCCTCTGCCCGCCGGTGGCAGGAAGCGTTCCTGGAAAGCACGCAGGCCGAGTTCCTCGTAGAGATCAGAGAAGCCACCAGCGATCCCCAGGCCAGGGCAGAGGTCCCCGCCCTGGACGCTAGTGACACTTCCCCCTGGCGGGCGGGGCTGGGGCAGGCAGGGCTCAGCCCTGAACAGCGTGTCCTCTTGCCTCTCGGTTCTTGGTAGGCTGGGAACAGCCTGTCCTGTCAAGTTTCCTGTCGCCTCTCTGGCTGCTGTCACCCCCGGCCCTGGGCTCCCAGCGGCAGGGGTGGGGGTGTCTTGGGGTCCCCCTGAGCTGAAAAGGCCAGCACAGCTTACGAGCCACCTCCCTGCTCATCTCTCCCTGAAAACAACTCTTTTTCGATTGCCCAAAGTGGCGCGTGGCAACGTCATGAGAGGATAAAATACAGAGAAGCAGGATAAACGCCCCACACTTGCAAACAGCTGTGGGTTCCAGGCCTGTCTGTTCCTCCTCCCTCCTCCCTCCTCCCTCCTCCCTCCATTCTACAATCATTGATTGAGCACCTGCTGGATGCCAGGTACTGCTCTAGGCCCTGGAGACACACTAGTGAACAAAAAAGTGTCCCTGCTTACATCCCGGGGGGACTTTCCCGTGTGTGTGTGTGTGTGTGTGTGTGTGTGTGTGTGTGTGTGTGTGTGTGTGACTGACTATACAGTGTATGTAGATGGTGGCTAATTAATAAAAGCCAAGCTGTTTGTTGAGCACTTTCTCTGAGTCATTCCGTGTGCTTCACCCGTACTCATTCAGTTACTCCGGAGGACACCCCCATGAAGTAGGCGATATTATTCACAAACAGAGGCCCAGAGAGTGGGCCTCTCTGAAGTGAAGTGAAGTGAAGTGACTTGCCCAAGGTCACACAGCCAGCGAGCAGCAGAGCCCAGATTGAACCCCAGACGCCCGCCCGGCTCCAGAGCCTGCGTGTGTAACCACTGCAAGGAGCTAGCGCTGGCGACAGTGACAGCGAAGACAGAGATGTTAACCACCGGGCTTCTCTTCGTGGCACAGGCTGCTTTGTTTAACGGGTTTGGCGGGTCCCGGATCCCAGGTCCACTAAGCTCTCAGAGCAGATCCCCGCGATACCAAGGTCCACGTAAAGTCAGAAGTGAGACCCCGTCTGCCCCCAGACCACCCTTCACCCCAGTTCCGTTCCCACAGTTGGGGGCGTCCACCCAGCCGCCAAGCCAGGCGGGGGCTGCCGGGTGAGCAGACCGGCCACAGCTCCCCAGCCAGGGACCGCCTCCCCGGGGGTGGGCGCCGCTCCTCCGTGGGGCCACCGGGTTTCTCTTTCTGGCAGCGTCTGCAGTCCCCACCTCTGTCACCCACAGCTATTCTCAGCCTCTGTCCCCTTTCACTTTCTGCTCTGCCTCTTCCTGCCTCGGTGGTTCCCCGCCACCCCCTCGCCCCTAGACTGAGACTCCCCTCACCCGCCCAGCTCCCCGCTCTCTGCCTGTCTCCCCAGGCCGGCCTGGCTCCCCCCGAAAGCCGGGGAGGAGGCCGGATGCTGCCATGGTGGGGTCTGGGTTCAAATCTCCCGGCCCTTCCTGGCCACGTGACCTGGGCTGCCTCTTCCCTCCGAGTCTCGTGTCCTCTGCTCGTGCCCACCCTGCCGGGCTGCCAGGGAGAGTGGGTGGCTCCCAGGGACCCACCAGGAATCCCATCCTTGCCCAGGACTGAGTTCACAGTAGGGACGCAGGTCCCCTATCCCCGAGCTGAACTGCCACATTCAGACTCCCACTCAAAAGCTGCAGGGAGAGCAGCCAAGACAGCCCTGGGCTGGGTGACCTTGGGCAAGTCACTTCCCCTCTCTGGGCCTCAGTTTCCACATTGGAAATGAGATAGTCACAATGCAGAGTGACACAGGCTGGGCCAGAGGGAGCCCGGGGGAGCTATTTAACACGCTTGTTGGTTATGGTCTCTGTCTCCCCCCGCTAGTGTGTAAGCCCCTCGCGGGCAGGGAACTTGGTCTGTTTTGTTTGCTGCCAAGAGCCCAGGGCCAGGAAGAGTGCCTGGCACACAGTAGGTGTTGAGGGAATGGACAAACAGACGCCCCGATAAGCTGCTATTCCCGGTTTCCGGCTGGGACGCGTGAGCTCAGGGAAGGGGACTTGTTCCGGTTACACACCGGGAAGAGCCACGGTAGGATGACATGGAGCTGGCGCGTTCCAGGCCTTGAGCTGTGGGGCCAGGACTCTCCGTGGCACCTGCCTCTGATCGGCCTCCAGCTCCTTTAAGGTCTCTGCTCCTGGACCTGCCAGGTGCGGCCTGACAAGGGCCAGAGCCCAAGGGCCCTTCCTGTTGGCACCTCTGCAGAGTCTCCCGGGTTGTCTGCTGGGGGCGTGTCACCGGGAGAGCCCTGGAGGCTTGGAGCAGGACCAGGGCATACCCAGGTGGACAAAGGCCTTTCTGGAGAGGAAGCAGGTGACAGGAGGGAGCCCTGAGCAGCAGGACCAGCCCCGGGGAGGACAGCGTCAGCTCAAGGTTGAATCCGGCCCACAAACTCTGTCTCCCTGAGCCCCTGCTCTGGGCCACCCTTGCTCGGGTCTAAGATCCCAGGGAAGACTGAGACCCGCATGTCAGACGCTTGCTGGGTCCCCCGAGGGGCGCTGTTTCTATTCCATTCCAGCTCTCTTCGGATCCTTCTGGTAGACTGCGTCCCCCCCACTTCACACATGTAGAGAAGGAGGCTCAGAGGTGAAAGGACCTTCCCAAGGTCACTTGGCTGAGAAGGAATCTGTCGAGGTGGATGAGGATGATGATAACAGTGTGACTCCCAACACCAGGTCATAACAAGACATGTGGCTTCTGCCCTGTCCCCTCTGGGTTCAGGTGCTCTGGGGAAGCCAGCCGCCATGTTGTGAGGACACGCAAGCAGCCGTGTGGAGAGGCCTCACGGGGGAGCCAAGTTCTCCAGCCAACAGCCACGTGAGTGAGCCCGCGTGGGAGCGGGTTCCCAGGCCCAGTCCACCCATCACATGACGGCAGCCCAGGCTGACATCTTGACTGCAACTGTGTCACTCCCAGATTCCCAACCCACCGAAACTGTGTGGGATAATCAGTGTTCGTTGTTTGAAGCTGCTATGTTAGTTTTCTCTTGCTGTGTGACAACTGACCACAGATTCAGTGGCTTAAAACAACACGCATTCTCTCACGGTTTTGGCGGGTCAGAGGTCTGCTACCACGTGCTGAGTTCTCTGCCCAGGGTCTCGCCAGGCTGCAGCCATGAGATCAGAGGGGGCCACAGTTCCCAAATGGTGGCTCTGGGGGAAATCCATTTCCAAGTTCATTCTTGATTTTGGCAAAATTCAGTTCCTATGGTTGTAGGCCCGAGGTTGGCTTGGACGTCAGCTGGACATCAGCTGAGAGCGTCTCTGTCTGTTCTAGTCACACGTCTTGACATGTGACTCCTTCCACGTTCGGTACAGCCGTGGCACAGCGAGTCTTTCCTCTGCTTCAAATCTCTGCCTTCCTCTTCTGGCACCAGCCTGAGACAGTCTCGACCTGCTCTTCCAGCACTTACGTTGAAGTTTTTATTTCTGCTGTCGTCTGTCTAGCTCTTTTTTGCTCTCAGAACGTTTCTTTTCATCGTGTCGTGTTCTTGTGTTATGGACGCAACATGTTCTATCTCTCTAAGGGTTTTTTGTTTTCTTGAAGGTTGTTCCTGCTCCCTGCCCTGGGAGTTGTTTCCCTCTGTTGATTGTGGTCTCTGACTTTCAGACGACATACTTTCCCCGAGTGTTCGGTGACTCTGTGCTGCGGGTTCACACTGCTGAGCGGGTCCTTGTGGGCAGGACAGGGGAGGCTCGTCTGCCTGACTGGGCAGGATCTGGCTGTCATTGTCGGATCCCAAGGCCAGCATCTGAGGTGTCTCTTCCCGAGTAGACCCCTCGCACCTGCGGGGACCGCAGGCTGGCAGCTTCCTGGGGAACAGGCAGGGGGCTGGGGCGTTGCACTGATGAGCACGTGGTCTTTCCCTTCACCCCTCGTTTCAGGACTGACCTCCTTTCAGTGCAGTGCTTGGTCCTCAAGTTCTAAGCCTCCAGCACGGTTTCTATCTATCTGTTTGTTAGAGACGGGGTCTCACTCTGTCACCCAGGCTAGAGTACTGTAGCTGATCATAGCTCACTGCACTCCTGGGCTCAAGCCATCCTCCTGCCTCAGCCTCCCAAGTAGCTGGGATTACAGGCACGCACCAACATAAACCTGGCTAATTTAAAAAAAATTTTTTTAGAGTCAGGGTCTTGCTCCAATGCCTAGGCTGGTTTTGAACTCCTGGCCTCAAGCCCTCCTCCCAGCTTGACCTCCCAAAGTGCTGGCATAACAGACGCGAGCCACCACCCCCAGCCACAGTTTCTATTTAGATGGTGCTGACGGAGTGATGCCAGGTCGTGGGGCATAACGATCAACTGGACATGCTCGGCCACGAACGCCGAAGACCTGCTAATTACTGAGCACCTACTATGCACCAGGCACTGAATCTCAATCAGGGTTTTGCCTCCCCCAGCCCCCACCAAGGGAACTATTAGCCATGTCTGGACACGTTTTGGGGTCACAGATGGGGAGTGGGATGGGCGCTGCTGGCATCTGGTGGGTTGAGGCCGGGGATGCTGCTTATGTCCTACAGTACCCAGGACGGCCCCCTGTAAAGGATTACGCAGCCCCGAACGTCAGGAATGCCAAGGTGGAAAATCCTGCCCTAGACACACGTGGCCTGACTTCACAGGAAAGGAGGGAGGGTCTCTGGTCCCTCAGCTCCTGTGTGCTGGGGCAGCAGGAAACTCTTTGCTTTCACAGCGACCCAGTGGCCTCGGGCTCCCCGGCCGCATGGGGCACCTGGGGCTGAGCCAGCTTCCAGGGGCTGTCGCAGGGGTGAGAAGCGCCGACAGGGGCCTGTCTGCTCTCAGCCCACGCCGGGCGCCTGGCATGGGGGAGCCGCAAATGTCCACCTTCCTGCCCAACCCCCGCCTCCCTCTTCATCCTCCGCGGGAGAGCCGGGGGTGGCAGCAGCTGCCGGGGTGCGAGCCAGCCGAGACCTGGGGCCCTGCCTGATGTTGGTCCCCATCAAGCCATGTGACAAGACCAGGCCACAAGAAAGAGGTTTCAACAAGCGTTATCGCTTCCTGGAACTCCGACTCGGCGACTTCCCCGAAGACCGGCTGTGCCTGGCGGGCGGGCAGGCTGTGCGCAGTGGGGACCAGGCTGCCCCCTTCCTCCCCCGCTGCCTCGGCTATCTCAGTCTGACTACCTGGAAGCGCTCTGCCCTCCAGCCCAGCACCCCGCAGCGTGGCTCAGCTGCCAGTCCAACAGCCTCCCCAGGAGCGCAGGGCAGGGGCTGGTCCGGAAGGTTCTTCCTCCGGCCTCCGGGATGCTCAGCCCACACTGGACCAGGCTGGGCCCGCTGCGTTCCCAGAAACCTACCCCCTCTCCTCTCTGCCCCTGAACAAGCCATGCAGGCAATTGGCAATCAGGCTCGACATAGATGTGCCTCAGTGTTACTCTCAGAGAAATGGACACAAATCTCCCACCCCATTCAACTGGCCCGCCAGACAGGGGCCGCTTGGGCAGGCGTATGGTTTCACTTTCTGTCTAGCTGGGCCCTGGAACTCCAGATGGGGGAAAAATCCCACTTGGCGGAGGTGGGGCGTTCAGAAACCCAGATTCTTGGATGCCATCATCTCTGGGTGGCTGTGATGACTCTGGAGTAAGTCACTTCCTCTATTCCCCAGTTCACAGAAAACCCAGTTGTAAATATAGACCCAGCGGCAACGGGGCGGGGCGGTGGGCGCGTGAGTAGACAGAGTGAGGTGGTGAGTGAGGAAGAACCAAAGACAAAACCTGAATCCCTCTAGGCCCTGACAGTGGGGTTCCTTAGCCTGCTTTTGGGAAGGAAAGGCCCTCAGGCATGTGGTCTTCCTGGGCCTCTGTCTCCTCATCTAGAAAATAAAGATGATATTAGATTGAACCATATGAAGTTGCTAATACTCTTGGTCTGTTTGTTTTTTTAAGAGACGAGGTCTCACTATGTTGCCCAGGCTGGACTTGAACTCCTGGGCTCAAAGGATCTTCCCACCTCAGCCTCCCGAGTTGCTCAGACTACAGATGCTTCTTGTTTTTGACCTACAAAATCAGCAATTTCATACAAGTCAGCCTGACACGATCTACCTGGAAGATTGTTTGAAGAATTAAATGAGATCCTGTGATGTACTTAGCACAGTGCTTGCATATAATAAGTGCTCAATACACAGTGGCCCTTATGTTATATTATAGTACATATTTTACATCTCCTATCTAGTACCATGTCACCAATGCTAATAATGGCACTAAGCATTCCTAGTTCTTTCACCCGCCCTCCCCTTCCCAGACCCACAGCAGCCTGCATTTGCTGAGTGTGCACCACGCACCCAGGACAGGCCGAGCATTCGGTCATCGATAGTCAATGTCGCCCACGAGCACAAGCGTGTGCTGACACGGTGCTAGGGTTCAGCATTGATGTGCACAGAGGACGTAAGCCAGCGCTGCCTCATTCCGGGTCACTCCTCCCTCTGCGCATGCTTGCTGCGAAGGCCCTGCTGCTGGGTTGGCCCATGCAGGCTGCACGGCGCTCACAGTTAATCCTGAGCTTCTAGCCTTCTGCAGTATTAAGGTCAGAAGTCAGCCTGCATCGGGGCAATTGATTTTTTTTTAACTCAAATGTAGGACATTACATTAATGTCTTAAAATAACAAATTTTTCTGGATATGCCAGGTGAGGCCTGACACAGGGCCAGACCCCGAGGGCCCTTCCTGTTGGCACCTCTGCAGAGTCTCCCGGGTTGTCTGCTGGAGGCGGGTCACCGGGAGAGCCCCGGAGGCTTGGAGCAGGACCAGGGCACACCCAGGTGGACAAAGGCCTTTCTGGAGAGGAAGCAGGTGACAGGAGGGAGCCCTGAGCAGCAGGACCAGCCCCGGGGAGGACAGTGTCCTTCACAGCTGAGCTCAAGGTCGAACCCAGCCCACAAAGCCTCTCTCCCTGAGCCCCTGCTCTGGGCCACTCTTGCTTGGGCCTAAGATCCCAGGGAAGGTTCAGACCCGGGTATGAGATGCTTGCTGGGTCGTTCGAGGGGTGCTGTGTTCCCACTCGATGTCTGAGCCCAGGCTTCATCTGGGATCCTGACTCTCTTGCCCATGGGTTCACCGTCCTCGCAATAGCAGGTTGTCTGGCTTCTTACGAAGGAATCCGGGAAGACGGGAGGACGTAGCTGAGGCCAGAGCCCTGTGGGGCTTCACCCAAGACTGCTCGGCCAGTTGGCACGCGCGTGCGGCTATGTGCGTGTGTGTGTGCACGTGCAGTTAGCAATTTACAAAGTCAGAGCCTCAACCTGGATACTGATGCTTCCGTCCCTGAAATTGGCCTCACTGAAGGCTGATTTGGGCTTCACACAGGTTAGCTGTGTGACACTGAGCCAGTCATTCACCTCTCTGGGCCTCCGTTTTCTCATCTGAGAAATGGGGGCAGTAACAGTCCTAGCCCTCCAGGGTCATGAGAAGGATTACTGAGACTGTGACACGGAGCTCCCGGCGGTGCCTGGCACAAAGCAGCTACTCGAGCCAGAGGCACAAAGCGTTTCTGCGCCGGATGGTTCCTGGAAGGCTGACACACTGACTGCCGCACTAGGGAAAAAACTTTCCCTGTGCCCACGGTGTTTTATTATGAAAATAGAATAAAAACTTCAAAAACAAAATGATCCTTTCTATTTGTTATTTGTTATTGTTTTCTGTGTGTGAGTTATATGCAATTCATGCAGCGCTAGAATCAGTTTTTACACTGCATGCACTTTTGTATGTGACTCACGACATACTTACTGAAGTTGTTTCGGAGAGTTGAGTCTTTGTATGGTTCACGAGGCCCGGGCTCAGAACGAGCGTGAGTGAAATACAACTCAGGTGGCAGGTAAGGTGTGAAGCAGCTGCTTGTCCCTGGGGCAGCGGCTTGGCAGAGGCAGGAGTGAGGCCAGGCTGTGCCGCAGGGACAGGAGCGCTGTGCCACCACGCAGGCTCCCTGGGGGGTTCAGCCTCCCTCCTCTCCCCACAAAGCCCCTGGCGTGCCTAGCTTCACAGGTGAGCCCCCCCGACCCAGCCCGGGGACTTTGGGCCCCCAACCAGAGTGACTTCCCTCTCTGAGCCTCAGTTTTCCCATCCATGAAAATGGAACAAAACCTCAGTGGATGGTTAAGAGCCTTTGATGAAACAAAGCACATACAAGACAACCACCGGGTCCCTTCCGTGTCCTGCCAGGCCTCGGCTTCCTCACTGAGCAGATGGGGATGATAACTCCTACCTTGTCAATCAATGACCTAGAAGGATGCTCATGCAATGCTACGTGGAAAAAAGTGCAACATGGGTCACGAGGAATAGTGTCTCTTTATTTCCCATAGAAAAAATATATGTATCTGTAGAAATCAGGCTGGAAACATATATATGTGTGTATATATATATATATAAATGTAGTTAATACTAATATTATTGGCAGATTTTTTTAAATTTTTTTGAAAAAATGTGGAAATTAAAAAATAATGCAGACTGCCGGAGGCCGTTGGTAGTGGGGGAGGCTGTGGACGTGGGGCAGGGGTATGCAGGAACGCTCTGTACTTTCCACTCCATTTTGATGTAAACCTAAAACTTCCCTAAAAAATAATAAGTTATTAAAAGCAACCATGAATCAGGAGGTGCGAAAGTGTAGAAGCCCCGTGTCCCAGTGGGCCTTTTGAGTTTTCCTCGACAGCAAACATCAGTGAGGGGCGGTCGGCTCCTGGCAAAGTAATCTTGGCTCTTCCACATCAGAAGGCTGTTTCACCTTTTCTTAAGACATGTGGCTCCATTTTACTCGCTTGCCTTTCATTAGGGCCAAACCTGACCTCTGACCCTGCTGCTTTTCCAACGCTGATAACGCAGGACTCTTTGGGTTGTAAGTGACAGAAACCTAGTGTGGTGCATGTAACAAGGAAGTCCAGAGGTGGATTTCAGGCATGGCTGGATGCAGGAACTTACACGCTGCATCGGGACTCTGTCCTATCCTCTTTCTCTTCAATTCTCTTGATGCACTGGGCACACTGGCTGCCAGTGGCCCCAATTTAGAGGAAAGAGTTCCTGTTAGTTTCAGCTGAAAAGTCTCAGGAAAGTCTCTGATTGGTCCAGCTTATGTCATGTGCCCACCCTGGGGAACTCTGATTGGCCAGGTCTGGTCCATGCTATGACCAGGGTGCCGTGACTGACAGCTCCTTCAGGCCTATAAGGGATGGGGACAGGACAGTTCCCTGAGAGCAAAGCATCAATCAGCTCACCACAGTCGCTCCTGCTTCCAGCGTCCAGGCCTCTGTGCCTGCTGTGCCCTCCACCTCCTTAGCACGTGGGACAGAGACTGCCAGCTCAGGTCTGTGTTCCCAGGCCTGGGCCACCTCATGTGGAGGAAGGAGGAGGCACTTTGGGACTAAACAAACCTGGGCATGAATCCAAGCTCGGCCTGAGGGCTGAGTGACCTAGGCAGGTCAGTGTGGCTCTCTGAACCTTATTTTCCTTCCTGTCCATGTTGCCCCACAGGAGGGTGTCAGGGATTTAAATTGGTCACTGAGGGGAGAGTGGGAGCCCAGGGCCTGGTCCAGGCGGGACGGCCGGGATGGGGATGCAGGGCACTGCTTGAACCTCGCGGAGGGGAGGTCGGGTGCACGGGCTGCGTTTGCATGTGGTCTTCGGCACATAAATGGCTGCACTTCCCCACCTGCAAAAAGGACAGAGACGTGCTGTCTCAGCCTATCTGCCGACGCTTCTAGCACAATACCTGAAACTGGGTAGTTTATAAAGAAAAGTCATTTATTTCTTGTAGCTATAGAGGCTAAGAAGCCCAAGGTCGAGGGGCTGCATCTGGGAGGGCCTTGTTGCTGGTGGGGACTCTGCAGAGTGCCAAGGTGGCACAGGGCACGACATGGCAAGGGGCTGAGTGTGCTAGCTCAAGCCTCTCTTCCTCTTCTCACAAAGCTCCTCCTGGCGCCACTCCCCTGATAGCCCATTAATTCATGAATCCTTTAGTCCAGGAGTGGATTAATCCATTCATGGGGGAATCACCTCTTAAAGGCCTCACCTCTCAACACTGCCACGTCGGGGAGTAAGTCTCAGCATGAGTTTTGGAGGGGACAGACGTTCGAACCAAAGCACGCGCCTACTTCAGAGCAGTTATACGGAGGGTCGGGAGGTCACACCACTGAGTCTGCTGATGCCATTCTTTCTGCCTGAGATGCCCTTTCCCACCGAGGCTGCCAGGGCGAACTCCTTCCCACTCCTGCCTGGGTCAGGTCGTACCACACCCGTGCCTGGGTCCTTTAATCCTGGCTCTGTGAGCGGTTCAGATTCATCTGCCCCCCCAGCACCTGGCTGCCAGGAGGCACCAAATAAATGTTAGCAGGCAGGACGAACGAATGACCGCCAGGCTCTCTGGAGGTCACCCGACTCCAGCACAGGCCGCTGGCAGAGGAGGGGGCTTTCGGCTGAGGGAGGAAGTCCAAGTCGCATCTGGAAGCACAGGCAGCCGATTTCTAAGAAACCAGCTAGGGACAGGAAGGCTGGGGCAAGGGGTGCTCAGGACGGCTTTTACTTTCAGTTTCCTGGGGCTGGAGTGGGGCAGGGTTCTGGGCTGGGAAGGGAGGGTGTCGCAGGCACCGTTTCCTGGGGTCAAGGATGCAGCCAGCACTTCAGGAAGGACGTGGAGCAGGGCTGGAGCCACCCGGGCACGAGGGTGGGTGCAGGGGCTGCCAGGGCTGGAGCCTGCCCCTAAGGGCCTGTGACCTGGCTCAGCCGCCAACGCTCCCCTCATCCCCTTGCCCTTTATTTTGTAGGTGCCTTGGACGGTTCATTCCTTCACCCATTCATTCATTCATCCATCCATGTGTCCCTTCTTTTGTCCTTAGGTTCTCATCCTTGTTTTCTCTCCTTCCTTCTTCTTCTCGTCCCTCCACTACCCTCCCCTTCTCCTCTCTGTCTTCGTCTCTCCATCTGTGGCTCCTGCTCCTTCTTGTCCGTCCTTTCTTGCTGTCTGTCCCTTCCCCTCTGTCTCCCCACCTCTCTCCCTTTGTTTCTCTCCCACTCTGTCCCTCTCGTCTGCCTGTCCCCACCCTCTCCCTCATGTCCTTTTCTTTGTTCAGCCTTCCTCAAACTTCATCATTCACCTACGACCATTTGTTAACCACATTTTTTATTTTTGAGACAGAGTCTCACTCTGTCACCCAGGCTAGAGTGCAGTGGTGTCATCGTAGCTCACAGCAACCTCCAATTCCTGGGCTCAAGCGATCCTCCCACCTCAGCCTCCCAAAGTGCTGGGATTACAGGCACGAGCCACTGCACCCCACCTGTTTGCCACATTTTTTTTTTAACCAAATGCCCTCCCCCAGCAACTTTTTTAAAAATCTAAATATCTACTTTAGTGTTGTCTCAGGCAGTAATGGCCATAACATCTCAGGTTTGAGGTGACGGATTTCCCCCTAATATACACTGAAATAAACATGTGACTATTAATAACCACTAAGTGAATGCATGTGACTATTAATAACCACTAACACAGGGGAGGGAAGGGCTGTGCTAGTGTCTCCTGCAGCCAGGCAGGTCCCCTGACTGGTCCTTCTCCCCCCCACACCCCAGCCCGTGGCTCTCTGGGTTAGCCCATCATCTGCACC